>NC_091041.1:1910000-3224166 GCF_041296385.1 Aphelocoma coerulescens | reverse complement strand
TCCCTTTCTCTGCAGGAACACAGCACTGACCCCCCAAACACACACACAGAGCCCCCCACCCTCCCCAGCAGCCCCTCCAGACCGTTCTCATGCAGCCTGAGATGCCTGAATTGCTCATTTTTCAGCAAAAGTTCTTTCCCGTAGGTTTAGCCTCCCTCACTGCGAGGTGGGCTGTACATCAACTGCACATCGACTGCAAGTCCCTGTCATGGTTTTGTATGTCTGTGCTTGTGGCTTGCCCTTCCTGTCTCTGGAGAAACAAGTTTGTTTCACTGTTTTTCATATTCATTATTATTTTCTCATTACTAATTTACTTGCAGCCTTCCCTGCTTCCACTCTTGCACTGAAGACCATGACTTCTGTGGTCAGTCTGGGCTCTGAGTGGCTTGGGCACCAGCCAGGGAACAAGCAAGGCTGATTCCAGCACGGAAAGAATCAGGCAATGTAGAAAAACGATCATCTTGTAATAGCTCTAAAGGATTTAAAGATTAAGACACAAACCTCGCATTTGAGCAGGGTTTCTCTGAGAAAATTCACTCTTCCACTTTGTGCCCATGTGCAACGTGCCTGAGTGGAAGGATTCTCAAGTTCTGGATGTCAGTGACTTCACTGCCTTCTCTTACAGCTGCAAAGTGATTACAGTGGTCTTCACCCACTTCTGCAAAGCACATCCCATGAGCCAAGTGCTCGGTGGTGTTCCTAAGATGAGCAAATCTGCAGCTGAAACCCAGAAATTGTGATATTTAGGTAAGAAGGGGCAGAGATCTTTCTCCTGGAGTGGACCAAGGCTTTGCTAACAGCAGCGTCATGTCCTTGTGTGCAGCCTTGGAAAATGTCCTGAACCTGAAGCTGAGAGAGGATTTGGTTTCTCTGGGGGGGCCTGGGCACTGCTCTGGTCTGTGTCTGGCACAGGGTCACCTCAGGGTGACAGGGAGAAGCTGTGAGTGAGGGGTGAGTGAGGGCTGCAGCCACGCTGGCTCCTGGTTTGTTAATCAACACTGGGATCCCTGCAGGGAATCCTGTGCCTGTTCCAATCAGCTGTTAACCCCAGCAGTGTTTATTCTTCTAAAAAATGATTTTCTTTTGCCTGTTGTCTGCCTTCTCCTTCTGCAGTTCACACTCCACACTGCAGTGTTCACAGAACATATTTAACACTGGTGTAGTGTAGCAAAAGCCCAGATTGTTAATAACCAAAAACTCTGATTGCCAAAAAGATACTCCTAGCAACTACTAGCTGCATCTGGGAAAAATTACAGACAGCTTGGAAATTCTTTAGTTCCTTATTAATGAAGGACTTTGTGAAAAAAACCCAACCCACACTGTAATACAGTTTAGCTTAACTAAGTTCTTTTGTGCCCGAGGAAAATCTAAATTATAGCATGCTATAGCTACTGAAAAATGCAGAAGGATTTAAATGTACAATAACCCTCCAAACCAGAAGGAAGAGGGAAAATTTTCTTAGTAAGTGGGAACACAATGAGAATTTATTTTATTCTTTCTGGGTATTTAGTGCTGGTGAAAAGAGCCAGATGAATAGTCCCAAACACGTCACGTCCCTCGCAGATGCAACATGGGCAGCACAAGCGTCCTCGAACTGCCCCGCCAACGTGATCCAGTTCTGAATGAGCAGCACCAGCTTTCTGGGGGAGAAAGGAGCCTGTCACCATTCAGCCCCTGACCCCTCTGCTCCAGGCTGTTAATGAAGGGGCCTCATTAACACCAAAGGTGAGGTTGGCATTATAATGCGCTGCTGAAGTGACACCCATCAATGCTCGGGGGCTGGCTATTGAGGTGAGGGCACCTTCCCCTTGTGCTCTGCACACAGGGGTCAGCTTTGGCCAAGTGATGTAACGGCCTGGTGGTGCCAGAGCTGGCCACACCTGCCACAGGGAGAATTTCCCTGGCTGGATTTGTCCCAGGCTGAATGCAAACTGCTGGCACGAGGACAGCTGGAGAAGATGGGCCCAGGCACTTCATGTGGCCACTGGAGCAAACACAATCGTGGGACAATAGGAGGGAGGGAGATTCACTGCTGAAATCGGTGTCTGCTCTGCACAGGGTGGCTTTTGGCTGCTGCCTAAGTCTTTGAAAGGTGCTCATCTGCACGATCAGAGAGAGGCCACCTTGTGACTGGGGACTGTCACCCTCAGCAGGGTGACCTTTAGGCCACTGAAAAATACCAGATGGGGGAAAAAATAGCTTGAAAAATAGAACATGACAGAAGGAGATCAGTAGGGAAGTCTGACCAGCACCAAAGAGCCTGTTCTGAGTTGTGCTCTGGATTGAGGAGCCCAAAAAGTGAGTAGGGATTGCTATCCCACATTACCTGGAGCAGCTGTGGCTGCCCCATCCCAAAGCCAGGTTGGACAGGGCTTGGAGCACCCTGGGACAGTGGAAGGTGTCCCTGCCCACTGCAGGGGTGGGACTGGATGGGCTTTAAGGTCCCTCCAACCCAAACCATTCCATGATTCTATGATTCTACAAGTACACTGAGATAGAAGCTCTCCCAAGGCACTCCCAGTGCTTGGAGATTCCTAGGGCTCTAATGTGGCACTCCAGTGGCTGCACACTCATGCTTACCCTGGTTCTGAGCATTCTGAGCTCTTCTCCTGTTGTGTGGAGCCTTCTCCTCTTGGATCTGGTGGTCCTGCCTATTTCCAACCCCAGTAATTCAGCCTGGTGGCTTTGAGAGCACCTGGCCTTTTCCAAGGGCAGTGGATCCCCAGCCTGGTGGTGTGTGATGCTCTCTGCACTCAGAGCATATTGTGAGGCAAACCCAGAGCTCCTGGAGCTGTTTTTCAGAGCCTGTAGCATTCCCAGGCTCAGCCTGGAGAAAAGGAGGCTCAGGGGAGACCTTCTGGTTCTGCACAACTCCCTGACAGGAGGGTGCTGTGCTCCCAGGGAACAGGGACAGGACAAAAAACAGCCTCATGTTGGTCCAGGGGAGGTTTATGTTGGACACTGGGAAAATCTCTTCACGGAAAGGGTTGTAAAGCACTGGAATGGGCTGCCCAGGGCAGTGGTGGAATCACCACTGCTGGAAGTGTTCAAAAAACTTGTGGATGTGGCCCCTGGGGACATGGTTTAAATGGTGGTGCTGCTGGGTTGGTGGTTGGACTCAATGATCTGAACCATTGTGACTGATTCTGTGATTGTATGAAACTATTAAGAATTTCTGATTCTTTTGTGGATTCTGGGTCAGCTGCTCCCGTGACAGATTCCACTAAACTATTTTTCTGGAATGGTGTAAAAAGAGCTTTCACCTGTCTGCACAGCAACTGCAGGAGGGGTTGCCACATATGCAAATGTATGCAAATCACCCCTGCTCTACCTGGTTCAGGTACGATACCAGCTGAGATAGTGCCCCACGCTGCAATGGGGGCTATGCCAACGTGCTGTGACTCAGGGCATTTGGCTGGCCCTGCCATGCTGAAATTCAGCCCACTGAAACTTCAGCTTTATCACTGCCATCATTACCTGTGAGACAGGAGTGCCCCTGATTGCAGCAAAACCATTTTTTAGCAGCGTGGCACATCTCGAACACCCTGGAGCTGGATTTTGTTGCATAAAAGCACAGCCAGTGCAGTTCCAAGGGAGTCAGGCTGGAATATAAAGTGACAACCACATGTGACAAATGTTGTTTTGACCAACACAGGGAGGACTGAGATTTGTCACTGTGGATGCAGAGCTGTAACAAATTCTTTCCCTTTGTTACTCAGCCATCAAATAAGCCAGGTAATACCCTCACATGAGTGAATCCACTGCACTTGCAAACTTATAAACCATCAATACTTGAGCTGGATGGAGGATACAATCAATTTGGACACATTTAATGCAATTTTGGAAAACACTGCAGGTGCAGGCCGCTTGGTTTGGGTGCCTGGGCATTTTTATAGGCCAGGAGATCTATTTTAAATACGTGTGAAATGTGTCACGAAACATCTGACATATGTGGGAAACATATTCCTGCACCGTCTGGGCAGCGTGTGAGGTCGCTGGGGAACAGCTTGAAAACAGCAATCATTTGCATATGGATATAGAGTTATTTATTTGGTGACACCATCCCAGGGGAAGAGGGGCACGGCCCAGGTCTCTGTAGGTCACGGGCAATGTCAGGGATGTCGGGCTTCTGAGGAGTAAAACTGTGACAGCAAATACAAATGGCTGAAGTGTTTGTGCCTGGAAATTTTTATTTGATCCTCCTAACAAAGTTTTGTGGAGGGTAAGAGGCAAAAAGAGGAAAATAATGTTATTTTTGACCCTTTTCTCTGAAATATTTTAATCATTAAGAGTCATAGAATCACAGAATATCCCAAATTGGAAGAGACCCACAAGGATCATCAGTGCAACCCCTGGTCCTGCACAGACACCCCAGCAATCCCACCCTGTGCATCCCTGAGGGTGTTTGAGTTGGAAGGGACCTTAAAGATCATCTGATTCCGAATCTTAATTAGAATTAATCTATAGCTGTGTCTGCCTGTAAGGATGGTAAATGTTATTTAATGTTACATGGGTAAATCGTGAAGCCTGATAGGATGATTCATGATGAACAACACATGCAACTTGTTGCCATTTTTGCTCTGTTTCACAGATTTGGGTTTGATTTCACTTGTCAGTGCTCTGGTGGATGTTAATACTTGGCAATATTAGGATAGCAAACAGCAAAATCTCACATATATTAATTCTTGCATTTTCACACGACAGATCTTCATTGATTAATTTTTAAATTGGTCCCAGAAAGCACTTAGTGAGATATTGCAATTTGCACTTTATTGGCATTACATGGCACTATTCCTGGCTCCAGCTCAGCAAAATATATTCTTAAGTGTAAGTAAGTGCCATTGATATCGATGGAATTATTCATATTCTTAAAATTAAACATATGCTTAAACATTTCAGTGAGCTGAGACAGCTGGTCTCTTGTTGAAGGCCTATCTAAATAAATGCAGCATCTACTGCAGATGGTGAAATTTATAACCCCATGCACAACTTAATGTTGAATATTTCAGCATTTCGGGTAAAACTTCGTTGTTTGTTAAGTACTTGTGCCAGTGAAGCAAAGTGTGACATTTCAGGACAGTCCAGTTTTATGTTTGAACACATCTGTGAAGAACCACTGCAGAACTGAGCTCATGAACAGGGACAGGAGCGACTGAGTGTTCATAGAAAGTGAGCAAAAAAAAAGTGGAGACTGACCCTAATTGAAACCACGTTTTGAGCTGTAATGGGAAGGCACAGAAAAATTAATCCTTCCATTTTAGGTATTTTGATAGCAGCCGTTAGTAGAGAGTTGAAGTTATTTGAACCACTTTGCCAGACAGAAGGGAGCTGCTTGTTTTTCTTCTGCCAGCAGAAGTGGGAATGTCTTCCCAAGTGGAACCAAACCATGGGGGTTTATAGAAACAGCCAAAGAGATTATTTGATCTTTTGATTAAAACCTCATTTTTTGGTCAACTGGTTTATTTGCCCAGGTAATGGCTGTGCTTTTCCTTCCCCACATCTCTGTGATCCCTGGTCAAACCCAGCCCTGGCTGTGGGTGCAGAAGGACACAGGCAGGGACCTCGACACTCTGCAAAAACAGTGACAGAGTATTCCTTGGAATATAGTGACAGTATTCCCTGTCAGCTAGTCAGGACCTGAAGCTTCCACCTTTCCAGAACAGCCACCAATATCTGGGAAATCCTGGCATTTATGGTTAATTTTGTCTTCTAAGAAAAGTGGCCAGCAAGGATGTAGGGAAAACACTTGGGGGGGGGGGGGAATGAATATCTTTCCTAGCAGTTCTGAAGTGGCTGGGACAGGATTGCTGGATTCAGAGTTGGAAATCCTGTGTCAAACCTCAAAAGTTACACTCAGAGTTGAAAGGACAAGACTTTTAAAAGGAATAATTCTTGGAGCTTATCTCTTTTCTTCCTGGGTTTCTCAGCCCTTTGTGTTCATGGTTTCAAACTTTTGACTGCAGACACAGGAGATTAAAACTAAACATAAAATCAAAGTTGAACCAATGTTGGTTTCACATGACTCCAGCAGAAGGTTCCTTAAATCAGTCCTGAAGATTGCCAGGCTGTCACCAAAATCCCAGGACTGTGTGACATCCATTCCCTGTTTCAAAACTACCCCATCCTTTCTCTCTGAGACACTTAACAAATAAAGATCTTTTCCAAAAGGCATAAGTGACACTCTGGTGAAGCAATTTCTTTTCCTGGCATTGCTAAGAGCAGGGACCGAGTTATTATTAATTACTTCTGCATTATTTATGCAGGTCCATGAATGTGCAATATCTTTTACAGATAAATCACTCTGCCTTGAAAAGTTTCCAGTCTGCGAGCCAAATCCTGGGAATCTGAAACAGCGGGAGGCAACTGGTGCAGCAGAACAGGTAAATGTTAATCCCTGATGCTGCAGGACTGGTGCCTTATCAAGGTTTTTCTTTCATTTGTGTTGCAATTGCACCAAATAGACTCAACTGATGCTGTAGTTTCCCAACCTCTTCAAGCTGGCATCAGCTGACAGGAGCAGCCTTCATCCTTCTTCCTCATTCCCGCTCCTCCTCTTGCCTCTCTTTTTTGTGGTTTATGCAGCCACATGGAGAACCAAAGCAGGGGAACGATGTGGCAAAGATAAGGAGAGGTTTCTTTTTGGCCAGTCCAGCCCAGCCCCCTGAGCACCGGGGTTTGCAGGCCCTCCTGCCCTGCCTTGTTTTCCAGCGCTGAGCTGGTGTCACACCCGTCACACCCACACGGCCGCGGGTCCCGGGGCACAGGGAACCCTCACAACTCGCCAGGGTGTCGAGAAGGGGCCACTGCTGCCTCTCACCCCCTGAGGACTCCCCCATTCCTTGTTCTGGCCATCCTTGCAGGACCCCTGGCAGTTTTTAGTGGTGTTTCTCAGCTCTGCCCCACAAGCTGCAGCCGTGGCTCCCCGGCAGGAAGGACAGAGCATCCCCAGCAGCTCGGGGACCTTTTGGAGGTGCAGACCCAGCCTCAGATAACCCTGTGCAGCCCTGGGGATTTCCAGACCACCGTCACACGCTGGTTTCGGGGCTGCTTTGCTTTCTCAGGCTGCAGCTTGGAGCAGGAGGCCCTGCCTCGGGCGCTGCCGCCCTTTTAAAGCTGCTTTGTGGGTTTCTTTTCTTCTCTCTCTCTCTCTTTTTTTTTTTTTTTTTTTTTTTTTTTTTTTTTCCCCAGGTTCCCAGGGCTGGGGATTCAGCTTCTGGCCTCATCCAGAAATCCCCGAGGGTTTCAGATCCCCGCGAGGCCTCTCAATGTCTTGATCTGCTTGAATAGGCATTTTTAACGCGGCCCCGGCTGTCATCGGGGCCTGTTACAGTCACTCAACTGCAGCAACATTGTTCTCCAGGCAGCAGCGCCGGGGACACCTCCCTTATTTCCATACTGCACGGGGGGATTTGGCCACTGGGCCGAGCATCCCACCGGGGCTCGGTGGCCGGAGGTGGCCAATTAGCCCCGCTCGCCCACGGCCCGGCCCTTCATCCCCTCGGCCGCTCTCAGCATCTCCGGCCCGCGGGGCTGCTGGCGCCTGTCCATCTCGGCGGGTCCTGCCGGAGGTGAAGGTGACCCCCTTTTCCTGTGCCAGGGGCTCCCTGGCAACGCCGCCTTTTCTTTGGAAGCGGCCTCCTCCACCCCCTGACGGGGCTCGGGGCTGTGAAAGCCCCGCTGCACTTTTGAACTTGCTGCCGGCGCGTTCAGTGGCTGCGCGGGGCAGCGGCGGCGGCGGGGCCGGGCCCAGCGGGGACCCGGTGCAATTGCCCAGAAGTTATTAATAGGCTGAGGAAGAATGTGATGGGCCGGGGAAAGGGTGAGGAGGGGGGAGAGCGACAGGGAGGGTCAGCGAAAGGGAGACGGGGTGATGAGGGGAGAGGTGGGAGTGGGGGCACGAAGGGGAGACAAAGAGGCAGAGAGACGAGGTGGGCACCAGCACGGGCAGACAGGGGCATGCACAGGCTGGAGATGCGAGTTCCCAGTGCCCTGCACCTTGTGCAGGTGTCTCATGGGTGGCCGTGCTGCGGGAAAGGTGTCTGAGCCCGGTGCTGGGGGATGGAGAGGACGGAGGGA
This sequence comes from Aphelocoma coerulescens, assembly GCF_041296385.1. NCBI lineage: Eukaryota > Metazoa > Chordata > Aves > Passeriformes > Corvidae > Aphelocoma > Aphelocoma coerulescens. The sequence continues at coordinate 3,216,090 of NC_091041.1, read as the reverse complement.
CCAGGCCTGGGAGTCCAGTCCTTGGCAAGGCATCCCTCTCCCCGGATGAAATATTGCTCGGGGTTCATGAGCCAAATTTGCCATCTAGTGGCCCCGGGGACCATTGCAAGAGGGAGCGACGAGGCAGCCGCGGCCGTGGGAGAAAGCACTGCCCATCATCTTCTCAGAGACAAACCCCTGAGTGCTCCTGCTTTTGCTTTGCTCGCAGGGGCCCAAAAGCGGTCCCTGGAGTGACATTACTCTGGTGTGGCTGCGTTGCAGGGAGCCAACCTCAGCCACCCTGCCAGACTTGGTGCTCCCCACAGACAGTCCCTGCAGGCTGGGCCAGGACCCAGACCCACCAAAAGGCTCATCTTGTCACAGTGAGCAGCAAGGTTTAGGGAACAGGAGAGTGTCCCATAGCTGTGAGAGCAACTGTGGGGACAGCCTGGAAAGAACAGCAGTGTCTTTCTCTGAGGCTCTACATCTCTTTGCTCCTGCAAAGGTAACAGCATTTCTATTTAATGTCACAGAATCCTAGAATCCCAGAATACTCTGAGCTGGAAGGACCCTCAGGGATCATCAGTGCAGCCCCTGGCCCTGCACAGACACCCCAACAACCCCACCCTGGGCATCCCTGAGAGCGCTGTCCAAACGCTCCTGCAGCTCTGGCAGCCTCGGGGCCGGGACCATTCCCTGGGGAGCCTGGGCAGTGCCCAGCAGCCTCGGGGGGAAGAACCTTTCCCTGAGCTCCATGCCCAGCCCTGACCCAGCTCCAGCCGTTCCCTGGGCTCCTGTCCCTGTCCCAGAGCAGAGCTCAGCCCCTGCCCCTCCGCCTCCCCTCGGGAGGAGCTGCAGCCCCCAGGAGCCTCCCCTCAGTCTCCTCTGCTCCAGCTGAACGAGCCAAGTGCCCTCAGCCGCTCCTCAGACCCTTCCCCAGCTCCGTGTCCCTCCTTTGGACACTCTCCAACAGCTTTGGCCCCTTCAGATCTTGTGGTGCCCAGAGTGCCCCCAGCACTGGAGGTGAGGCTGCCCCGGTGCAGAGCAGAGCGGGACAATCCCCTCCTTCAGCCAGCTTTGACCATCCTGGCTCCTTACCTCATCTTGCCCCCAGACAGCCCTTCCAGAAAGTGGAGGAGTCTCCAAGTTACCTTTGTGGCCTTTGGAGACTGTCAGAGCTGGGGAGGAACAAGGGTCACTGGGGGTTGAGGAGGGGGAAGAGCCTGGGGCAGAGCACCCTCGGCCCTGGGCTAGCAGAGCCTCTTTTGGCCTGTCACCCAGGATTTCTCTTTATAAACAGCTCTCCCTAAGTCAGAGAGAGCTTTGGCCACCCTGTCTGTGGGAGTGACTGGCAGATGAGAGGATGTGGTGCAGTCAGAAGAAAAAAAAGCTTCAGTATAAGTCAGTGTCCACAGCTTTAATGGACAGCTCTCCTGAGCAAGACCACATATATCAATAAATAGAGTTAATAATAATAATTAGAGCAGCCCCAACAAACCCAGCTGTCACCAGTTTGGCTTCAGTGTACTTCGCTGTGCCCTTGTCAGCAAGGGGTGCTGGTGCTTGACTAAGACAGAGGATACAGAAGCAGCACCGTGTCCCTCCCCTCCTCGTGGGGATCTGCTGGAGGAAAATCTCCAGCTCCTTGAACACCAGTCTGGGCAGAGCCTTCCAAGGCACCTGTGGGCTCCCACCCTGCTTCATGCCCAGCATCGCGAGGCCTCAGCTGCTCCCTGCCCCCTCCGCTACCACGCTGCCCCTGCCCGAGGAACAGGAACGCAGCCGAGATATTCCCCAGGGTGAGCATCACACACCCCACACCCCAGGGAGGCCTGAGGGCACCCAGCTCTAGCACTGCTTGTGGGGCTCCTCCAGGGTGACGTAGGGCACCACGACAGGCCACGAGTCGCTGGGCCAGTATTCCAGCTTCGGCTTGAATGAGGGCATCTCGTAGCTGACGTTGAAGTAGATGACCAGCGGGCAGCAGTACAGCAGGGACATGGCTATCAGCACGTGCCTGCCAAGGAAACCAAAAAGCTGTGTTTGCCTGCTGCCATGGTCACCCTGAGGCTGCAGCCTCCAAAGGTCCCATGAGGGCTGCAGGGAGCATGGGTCCTGCAGGGTTTGTGCCTACAGGGAAATCCAGGCAGAGCTCCGTGAGCTGGGCTGGGGACAATTCCTGGTGCAGAGGGGCTGAGGTGACATAGGGGACTCACTCCAACCATTCCTTGTTTCCTGGCTGAGTTGTCTGTCCCAGCCATCCCAGTGCTTTGTGAGGATGGATCTGAGTGTGCAGCACTTGGACAGGCCCAAACAAAGCCCTGCCTTTCAGTTTGGCTGTTAAAATATTTCCAAGGACATTGCGCTTCACACAGCGCCCTGGGAGCAGCCACGGCCCTTTGAGACCCAGCTGCCCGCCTGGGGGGACTCCTGGAACACTTTCCCTTGCAAAACAGTGCTTGGCTGGTGTGGAGGAGGAGAGGGACATGAAACAGTGGTTAGGGCTGAATCCTTGGGCTGAGTGAGGAGCAGCACCAATAGTGACAGGAGAGGGGCAGAGGGTGGGGAAATAATGCAGCTGAGTGTCTCATCTCGGCTGCTGTTTCTCTGCCCTGGACATTTCAGCCCTGGAAATGTTTGGGCTGGGGTTCCTGGAGCCCTTACCAGAAGCTGTGGAAGTAGGGGAAGTTGATGGCCTGCCAGAGCCAGCAGAGCCACCGGTCACTGATCCAGCTGGTGATGGCCAGTGCCCACCACATCACCATGACCGCGGCCATCCGGTGAACCCGCTTGTCATTGCACCTGGAAGACACAGCGAGGGACAAGGAGCAGAGTAATTGTGTTGGAAGGAAAGGGAGTTTTAAAGAGGGCTGGTTCCTGCCTGCACATGCAGCAGTGCAAACCCCAGCAAGTTCCTTCTGGAGAGTATTCCTCAGAATTCCACAGGAACGGGGCAAGTGCGACTCTGGGTGTGAGGATGATGCTGGGAAATGCCAGTGCACTCTTGTCTTTGTCTCCAGATCCTGGTGGGTTCTCCCAGCCCCACACTAGTTCCCAAATGCCCCACAAAGGGGAAGGAGCTGCAGAGATGGCAGCTGAGGGGGAGAATCATGGAACCATAGAACTGTAAAGGTTGGAAGAGACCTTTAAGATCGTCACGTCCAACTGTTAACCTAGCACCACCACCATGTTCAGCACTAAGCCCTGTCCTCAAGTGCCACATCCACAGGCTTTTTGGAAACTTCCAGGGATGATGCCTCCACCATGGTCCCATGGATTGTCCCCACTCTGCACGGCCACGTGGGCCAGGTGCCCTTCTTATACCCCACTGCCCACTGTCCTGCCTGGGCCTCTGCCTGGTCCCTCCCCAGTACACGTGGCTGCTGAAGACTCGGGCTCAATTCACTGTTGTGGACAGAGTCACTGCCCAACAGGAGCACAGCTGGACCTGCAGGTAACCCCTGAGCCCCCTCCTTACTTCTTGAGCTCCCGCCAGGTCATGTAGAGCAGGTGGAAGGCGATGCAGTTGAGCGCGTAGGCATTGAGGGTCGGCTTGACGAACGACATCAAAGTGCTGATCACGGTGGTGGTGCCAGTCAGCCAGAAGAAATGCCTCCTGAGGGGAATTGGGGTGAGTGTCAGTACCCCCAGGGCTCACAGGACGGGAGGGTAAGGATGGGAAAGGTCCTGCTCCTGTCCTGAGAGGGGAAAAGCTTCTCCAGCACCTCCTGTCTGTTTGCACTAGGCTGACCTCAGTGTCTGTGGGGTCCTGGCAGGAAGGTTGAGGCAGCAGCCCCCAGTGGGTCCGTGAGAGACCCGAAGCAAAGCCCAGAAGGCGGCTCCTGCACTTCCGTGGTGATGCCAGGGCTGAGGCAAAGGCTCTTCACAGGCAAGGGCTGCCAGGCAGGACTGTGCAAACACACCGATTTGGGCTTGATGAGCAACAATAGGGCTCAGAGGGGCCTTTCACATGCAAATCCCTTCTCAAGACCCTTCCCTCTCCCCCTGCCACGGTGAACTCCTGGTGACCTCCTGTTCGGCATGGGAAGAGCAGATTTGGAGCAGGTCTTTGCAAGGCTTCTGACCCGGCTGGCTCCAGCCAGGAGGGGACATCCTCTGAGTAAAGCCCTGCTAGGTTCCCGTTTCTGCTGGTCCATGCTCTCCCCGTGCCCCCATCCTTTCTGCTGAGCTCCTCCAGCCCAGCCAGCCCTCCTTGAAATGAGGGGTGTAACAAGTCCTATGAGAAACCCCCTCAGCCTTCAGGGAAAGCTCTCTGCGGATGGCAGAGGATGCTGGAACAGATTGACAGCACGAGTGATTGAATGGTAATGTTCAGGAACATTTCATTTCCTAATTGATTTTGAAATTCTCCATGCAAAGCTTCCTCTGCAGTGACACAAACACAAACATCTCCAGCTGAGAGGAGCCCAGCACAGGAGGGTTTTGACTTTTCCTCTGTCAGCACCAAAAGAAGGAGGGCCTGGTCCTAAAGCCCTTCAGTGACCTCAGAGCTGACTCCTTGCAGGGGAATCGGGGGATCTATGGGTCCCACACCTCAGTGTCAGTGTTCCATCCCTCCCCTCAGAGCCTGCACCATGTCCCTCTGGCTCATACCTGGTCTTGATGCACTTGGGGAAGTAACACTGTGGGTACCAGAAGGAATAAGCCACAGCCAGCGTCCAGAGGATGGAGAGCTCATCCAAGAGCTGTCCCACGTAGCTCAGGGTCATGTGGAAGTACATGGAGAAGAGACCTGCAAGGAGCAAGGACACCTTGAGATGGCAAAGCTCCATCCAACTTGAGATGGCAAAGTTCCATCCTCCCACAAGCCCTGGGAGGTTCTTGGGGGCCATTCCTGAAGATACACCATTCCTGAAGAGCAGGGCATGGATTTTGGTGTTCAGGGAGGCCAGACTGAGTCAGTCCACTCACACTGTGGGGATTTACAGGGCTGGAAGCTGCATATCCACAGCTGGCAGGAACCATGGGCTGCAGGCTTCAAATAGACCTGATTGCTTGGTTGCCCACCCAGGTTTTCCCTGTGCTTTGGCCACTGAGACCCTCCAAAGGTCTCATGTTGGGTACTTTGGCAACCTGTCTGATCTTCCCACAGCCCTGGCACCCACCTACGAGGAGGAGCAGCCCCGAGACGAAGTAGAGGGGCACGGCCCTCTTCTGGCAGTACTGCCGGTTCAGGTACAGCAGCGCAGGAGACAGGATGAAGAAGCTCACATTGCTGATCTGGAAAACAAGAGGCACACTCAGCTTCTTGCACGGTCCTGGGCAAGCCCCATCCCACCTCGTGCCTCAGTGTCTCGGTGTGTGAGGATCCTGATCGTCAGCGGAGAGCCTCGTGTGGAAGCAGGGGTTGCTCCTGGCACAGGGAGAGGGGAGAGGGGTTTCTCCAGAAGCCAGGCTGGAGCTGGCAGGGAGGCTCTTGCTGTGCCAGCAGTGGCTGCAGACACCTCTGCTCTTGCTCTGGGGCCAGCAAGCCCAGGCTGAGCTGCTGTGTCCCTTTTGGGTGATGCTGGTTTATCTTCAGCTGCCCAGTGCCTCCAAGCAACTCCTCTGTTTGCAGCCATCTCCCTCTCCTCTCAACCCAGACCCTCCAGGAGCTGCCTGGACGGCTCCTGACCCTTCCAGCCAGCAGTGATTCCCCTGTGAGGGCTTGGAAGGGTGTGAGGAGCTCGGCCAGCACAGCAAGGCATGGTCAGCAAAACATCCTGAACTGGAAGTGGGTGTGGTGGAGAGCAGCAGGACATCAGGAGGTGGGAACAGGCAGGAGTGAGGTGACATCCTGTGGTGTCAGGTGTGAAGCCACCTGGCCTGGGGAAGGGAGGTGTTCTGGACACTGGTAATTACATGAGGTCATAAACCTCCTCTGAACACACCTGGCAAATGAACACAGAGGAATTATTCTGCTCTGGTTTCCAACGCTGCAAAATTCCTTCTCTGATGGACTTGGATTTGTCTGGGGTGGAGGGGATGGCTCTGGGGCTCTGCCTCTTGCTGGACTGGCTGAAGGTGCCAGTGCTTCAGGGAGAGGAGATGCTGATGGGCCAAATCTGGGAGCTGGAGAGGACCAACGAGTGCCCAAACCTGGACCTGTCTGCTGGGCCAGGCCCCCTCCACCCTGCAGCACGGGGGAGGGAAACCTGAACTAATTTAATTGCCCTTTGTGGCTTCTTACCCTCCCTTTTTCACCTGACTTTGCAAGCTCAGGGAAGGGATATCACCGGGGAACGTGGCCTCCCCAGGGAAAATCGTTCTTGCTTATGAAAGGTTGGGATTGTGGCGCTGCATTTACCTGCCAGACAGCTCTTTGGGGCTCTGGAGCCATCTGCTGAGTGCCATTTGGCAAACCACCAGGGTGACTTTTATCTCAGCCTCACAATCCTTTTCCTTTCATCTCCCAGCTCGATGCTGACCCAGACCCCACGCTTGGAATTTGGCATCCACAGCTGGAGCCTCCCCTCCTCAGCAGCACCAGGTAAACGGCAAAATCAGCTCTGGGCTTGTGGTGTCCCCTGGGATCCCCGCTTATGGTAACAGGGCTGCAAATCACCGGGATGTTGTCATCTCTCTGGAACACACCCTCTGGTATTCCAGAGGGAAACACAATTCACGCCTAATGTGAGGTCTCTATTCCCTTAAACACCGCAGATTCATCTTGATTTTCACTAAGGCCTCCATGAGACAAGTTGATGCTCCCATTAGCAGCAGTTCTCAGGCCGAATGGATCGGTTTTCCATAGATGCTTAGAGCCAAATCCAGGCCTATTCCCATTCCAGCCATGAAAAGAGAAGTGCTGCTCCCACTTGCACCCTCGAGGTCAAATTGTTCAGAAACGACCGAGAAATCAAACCATGTGTTCAAGCGACGACTACGCTTCAAACATTTCTTTTCCCGTGAAATGATTAAGGAGGCTTTTGGAAGGCAGGCAGGGATAGCAAGGAGAGGGAAAACGCTTGGGGAAAAGGCAGGAGAGTGCAAGTGCCAGCACGCACGGCAGTGAGGAAACGCGGGAGAGCTCCGGATCCCTGAGCACCGGGCATTGCAACAGTGCCATTAATTACATGATAGCTGCGTTATCACTTCATTAATTCAGGACGAGATGTGCAAGATCAGATTGCAGAGGGGAGGGATAACCGGGGGAACCGAGCCAACAGGGTCAGGAAGATAACAGGGATTCCTTGCAGAGCAGCCAAGCTGGGAGCTTAGGGGACAGCTCCCACCCCCGTGGGGGACATGGGGTTTTCATCACTCGTCGGCTCCAAGCCCTGATTTGTAAACGCTGACTTTCTGTCTTCCCTCTGGGATGTGGAAAGCTCAGTCTCAGGTGTGGGTAGGAGGGTTTTGCTCCCAGTACACCCATTAGCAGTTTTTCTGGAGTTTCTGCTCAGGCTGGGACCCTCTAGCAGAGGTTCTTTTTAAACCTCTCTGGTCACGCTGGCCAGGAGGCAGCAGCTCCCTCTGCCCGGGGTGTCGGGGAGATAAGGGAGTGGTGATGGAGCCAAGGTGTGACAGGACGTGTGAGAACCCCCCTGCCTGAGCTCCCAGCCTGTCCCACTCCTCAGCAAGTGTGAGTTATTGCTCCAGGTGCCTCAGCTGAGCCCAACTATTTGCTTTTACCAGGAGAGAAGCGAGACTGGGATCAGCAACACGGCTCTAATCCTGGTAGGATCATCCAGAAGAGCCCAACTTGTGCAACTCCAGCCTGGGGCAGAGGGACAGAACCTTCACCTGTGACAGGTGAGACCAGCCTCTGATATGGATTGAGGCAGGAGGTGCTGCTTTGAGCACAGCAGCAGAGGCCTGGGCTGCTCCTCACTCCAGCCAGGCACTTTCTGCAGTGGAAGGAGATTCCTGCAGGGCTCACGGCAGAGAGTTCATTCTCACTCAAAGTGAACGAGCTTTAGCTGACAGAGGAACCCACAGGGCCAGAGACAGAGTGAACACCTCTGAGGCTCTCCAGACCTGTGCAGCAAGTCAGGTCTGCGTTACAGGGGACGAGGCTGCAGGTCCTGACATCACAGTGCCAGTGCTTTGGGGCAGGAAGCAGCAGTTTGGGGAGTGTTTGCAGCATGCTGGGCTGGGCTCCTGAGCACAGCCTTCTGGGCAGGCAAGAGAGCCATGGGATTAGTTAGAGTGTGAGAGGGCCAGGACACCCCACACAGCCCTGCCACTGCCACTGAGCCCTGCTCTGGTGGATCTGCACCCTTTGTTTCACCACTTGAAGCATCCAGGAGCTCTGGTGTGCAGCAGTGTCAGAGTGACACTGCTGAGGTGTGGGTGTCATTACCAGCACCCTGGATCAGTCATTTCAGCAAAGAAACGAGGGTAGAAAGACAAGTCCCTGACTGATGACCCTCCTGGAGCACAATTCTGCTCTCCCCCGAGCAGCCAGAAGACAATAAATTTCTGGGTCACTGAGTCACTATAAATAGAGCTTTGTTGCTGAACTGCATCCAGCCATGAGCCACCATGTATTATTAGGTACTTAAAGGTACTGTTTACATTCTTTTCTCATACCCCCGGTGCTTATTTCTAATAAAAAGCATCCAAGCCAAGCAGGCCTGAGAGAATGTGGCTGGCACAGAGCAATCCCCAGCAGCACATTTGCTTCTGCTGGCACACAGCTGCTCCGCTCCAGCCCTGGGCAGGGCTGGGGAGAAGACATTGAGGAGGATGCTCTGTGAGGAAACTCTGCTGATTTAGTGATCCAGGAGGCTTGGGAAGGAGCTGGCTGGCTTCCCAGCTAGTCTAAAACTCTGGAAAATTGACATTGAGGTAAATATTGGTATAATGAATTCAGGGCGGGCCCGTAAAGCTTGCTGCAGAGAGGCAGCAGTCTGAATATGGGGAACAAATGAATGGGGAGAAGATGCAGGCTGTTAAATTCACACCTGGGATAGTGCCCTGAACCCCAGCTGGATCTGCAGGATGCAGCCAGCAGGGATAGCTACAGATCTCAGCCTGGTCAGATTTCTATAATCCCCCCTTTAGGGCACATCACAAAGAACCTGATCCTGGGGGAGATCCCAGTGCAGGAAGGGGGGTCCCTGTGCTGCTGCAGGGGGTGAGAGCCAGGCAGTGCCAGCCGAGGATGGGACTCAGGCAGTGCCAGCCAGGATGTGCAGGCTGAGGAAGGGGTGATGCCCACGTCAGTGAGGCTCCTGCCCACTTTTGGTGGCAATGTCTGGCCCTGAGCACACTGCAACCTCGGGGCTGTTGTCAGATGCTCAGATAAGGGCAGGTTTTAGGAGGGTTTGCTCATCTGCCACCCCTTGTCTGGACAGGAGGTCACCTGGCAGCCCAAGGCAGGCAGCTGGCATGGCAGGGTTAGATTCCTGCTGCTCAGGAATCACATCCTAAGACACAGGCTGCAGAATTGTTTCCCTCCCTTCCTGCACAGGCACTCTGCTGATCTCCTGAGCCTGGCAAAAAGGACATGATAAGAAGCTTTTTCTCTGCTGAGGAAGAGGTTCCCAGTGTTACATAGAGGAGACAAGGGCAAGTCCAACCACTGGAAAAAAAATCCTGCAGGGTTTGCTTGTCCACATCCCTCTGTCCCTCTGTGTCACACTCGTTTTTATCTGCATGGAAACATCCATTGGAGAGGTTTTCCTCTCCTGGAGGAAAGCTGTGCCGGAGTCCCACACTGTGAGAATTCATCCCAACAAGCCCAGTGGTGTGGTATGGAAACCTGGGAGGTGGCTGTGACTCCTCCATCCAGGGCTGGGCACCCGGGTAAGATTTTCAGGAATAGCCACAGAATTTAGAAAGCTGTGCCACAAAACGGCCCAGGCAGCTGAGAGTTAATGTTTTATGGGAATTAAGAGTGCCTACAAGAGTTAGTCTTGCACCTGGCCACACCAATGGGTGTCCAGCAGAGGAGTTGGACACAGAAGTGCTTTTGAAAGCTCCTGAGATAGCTGTTGGTGTGATAAGGATTCCAAGCTCTTTGCCAGTCTGGGTGTAAACGGTGTCTCAGCTCCAAAGACATTTAAAAAAGCTGCCTTAGGTACCAAACTTATGAGGCAAATTTATCTCCTGGAAGGAATTCAGACCAAAACCAAAACTTTCACTTTCAGCTTTTGTGCTCTTGGTGGAACTCAGCCCCTCTCCGGTGTTAGCACAGAGGCTTTGGGCACTTCCAGCTGCATTTAGAATGGTTTGGGTTGGAAGGGACCTTAAAGATCATCTCCTTCCACCCCTTGCCATGTGCAGGGGTATGTTCCACTCAACCAGGTTGCTCCAAGCCCTGAGATCTGAGATGCTGATGTGAGCATTGAGTGATTTCTGTATCTCCTTGCTCGTTATGCCCTGCTCTGCACCTCTGAGCTCATGCAGCAGCAGCAGTAAACAGCAAACAGCAAAACCACACAGCTGGATGCCACAGGGAAGCAGGATTTGGGCTGGACTGGCAGATCTTTCTTTGTTGAGTGCCTCAAAGAGCAGTGACTACACACAGCCCCTTCCTCTGACACCCTGGCTGGGCAATTAGAGCCTGCAGGACTCGGGCTGGGGAATTATCGTTATTAGAGGTAATTTATTAAAAGCAGGAAATGCTTTAAAAAAAGAGGAAGAGCCATTTCCATGAGAACAAGAACTTCTAGTGTTAGACAGTAATTGCCAAAAGTTGTAAACAAGGCCTGTGGAAAGCTGTAAATCCACATGCCTCACACCCCTGAGAGCCTTTAATTGCTCTGAGGGAGAAGGATGTGCTTGGAGAGGCCGCTTATCTCACAGTGCTCTGCAGGCAGATATGGATGCTCCAGCCATGGCACTGGCACTGGATGCAGCCTGGGTGAGAAAGGATCACGGGAGGTGAAACTGGCTCATGCACCAGCTTCCCTCTGCGCTGAGTTCCGGATTCCCAACCTGCCTGACACGGTTCATGGAAGTGCTGCCTCTTGTTTTGCCACTCCTGTACATTTAGCTCGAGTATATGAGCCCTGTGTGGGACTTACCCCGCTTGGCAGCAGAGCTGCAGGACTGGTATAACAGGATCTCACAGATCTGGGCTGCAAAGGAGCTCTGCCAGAGTTTTCTCACTGGGAATCAACCCCACAGACACACCACAAGCACAGCACGTTTTGGGGAGAGACAGTTGTAAGTCCCGTGATTTACCTGAAGCTCAGAACACGCTCCCCATATCAGCACCCTCCAGCACCAGGAAGTTCAAAGGAGTGAGGAGAAGGAAAGGAAACAGGGATGTCCCATCCTATGTGGATCCCAAAAGCAGCTCCTGGGTGCCTGGAGCCGGCCCCAGCCTCCCTCAGCCACTCACGGTGTTGTAGTACTCAGCAATCACCGCCGAGCGCACGAAGTTGCTCTCACACCAATCCACCTCAGCACTCTGGTAGGAAAATATGCTCGGCATCGTCGGGCACCTTGGGGAAAGGAGAGGATCAGGTCAGTGGTGTGCACGGGGAAGGGAAGGGAAGGGAAGGGAAGGGAAGGGAAGGGAAGGGAAGGGAAGGGAAGGGAAGGGAAGGGAAGGCTGCACACCCAAAGGGGACCCCACTGCTCACGCGTGTGGCACCAGCCAGCCCAGCACAGCCTTACCCAGCTACCAAGGACTCATCCTCTTCCCAACACACATCTTATTGCAGAACAGTTCTTCTCTCCCCTCGATGCAGGAGTTGCAAATCGCCCCAGAAAATGCTCTCAGACTCTGAGGGTGGTCCCCAAGCCATGGCATTAACACCTCTCGTCAGGTGCCGTCGCTGCCACACGGCGCTTTCCCATTTCAGCCCAGTCCTTGTCACCCCGTCTTCTCCCTTCTCCTCACTTTCTTTATGACTCAGACCTTCCTGCCAGGAGGACTTCCCTGTGCTCTGAGTTACCTCTGGGGAGTGGACAACCCTACAGAGGTTGGTGCTCATTGGCTCTGTTCTCCGCAGTCGTTCCTCAGCATCTTCCCGAGGGCTGGAACTCAGCTCATGGGAGCTCAGCCCAGGAGCACCAGCGCAGACCCTGGGCATTACTGGAGTCCTGGGGCACTGGGAGTGCTGGGAGGTGCCTCTTCACTCTGAACTGGATTTCACTTGGAGTGCACTCCCCAGCAATCTCCATCCTGATTTCCCAGTGACAGGGATCGCAGTTTGACACCTCCAGAGGGTTCTCCTCTGCCAGACCCGGCCTCTGGTAGTGGCAGAAGCCACAGCTACAAATGGAATTCCAAAAAATAAAGATAATCTAACCTTCTGCCTGGTTTTCTTCCCCCTGTTAAAGATTTTCCTGTCCTCATTGCTTCTCAGCACTCTTTCATTAATTTGAAAAACCAGAAGTTCTGATTCTATTTTGATCAGAAGTTTCCTATTTGGTGGGGTTTTTTTTCAGATCCTTGAGACTTTAGAGCTGTTTTTGAAGATGGGCACCAACCTTAGAGGCATCTGGAAGCACCACCAAACCCACAGTAGCTGGATTTTTGGTACAAAACAGAGACAGAAATTCCCTGGAGCTGAGCAGTTCTGTCCCTGGATGTAGACCTGTCCGTACTGCTCCAGCTCTGCAGAGTGAGCAGGTTTGGGGTGACACCAGGCAGGTGCTGAGGTGACACCGCTTCAGTGGCACCTCTGAGCTCCCGAGGCACTGGTGGCAAACAGCTTTCTTTGCTTCTCTTTGAAAGTCTTTTCAGCTCTAACACAGGGAAGGGAGGTTTATCCCAAACCCACTCATCAGCTGATGTTCTTGAGGAGAAACTCCCTGTTTGCAGCGGGGTGAGCTGAGCCAGCACCGTGCCCAGCAGTCCCCGTGGGTGTGCAGCGGGGTGAGGCTCCCACAGCTTCCTCTGCCTCCCTTCCCGAGCAGTTCAAAGGGAGAAAACACAGGAGGGTGACACCAATGAGCTCTTCTGCAGCTCCTGCTCCGACCAGACGAACCGACTCGGGGGTGAACCTCCACTGTGCCTTTAGAACTACAAGTTAACAATGGCATCTCCTTAATCCCAGCTGGCTGCTTCCCAGAGGAGCTGAGATCACAGCTACAGCAGGCAAATAAAATCGGCGGCAGGCAGAAGGGTTTGAAGGCTGACTCTTCGTGCTGCGTTTCCATGTGCTCCTTCACACCACAGGGACTCTCTCCTCATCCCTCATCGCTTCTACAGCGAGGCAAGGTGAAAAAAGAATCGGACCCAGGATGGCAAGTCCCACCTCATGGCTGAAGAGATGTCAGTTGAGAGATGGTGAAGGGATGGGGAGACAGAAGAAGAAGAAGAAGGAGCAGAAAAATGGAAGCAGTGATGGAGCACCCAGCACTGGCTGCTCGTGTCTCCTCCCAGCCTGGCTTACCTGTGATCCCTGGATGGACCAGCACTGCTTCCACACGCTCCAGAAGCTCCAAGGTTTCCAGCAAAGCCGGAGCAGCAACCTGCCCTGCTGCTCTAGCTCCGAAGGAGTGCCCACAGTGTGAGCTCACCGCCAGAAAATCCCCTCGCTCCGTCCCTAGGGAAAGCGTCGGGATGGGACAGGAGCCATGTGCACCCTCCAGGCAAAGCTGGGCCCCAACAGGAAACATATTGGCTGGAGGGGTTTATATCCATGCCCCTGGATGGGCAGGGGCAAGGAGGCAGGGCAGGGAAGTGTGAGCTGGAAGGGTTGGAAGAGCGGGGTGGAAATGCAGCCTGAAATCATCGGTGTGCCCCCGGGCAGGTTCTCCGCGCAGGCGCACGCACCTGGTCCTGGCCCTGGCCCTGCTTCTCCCAGGGGAGGGAACATCCACACAAACTCCCTTGCACTTGGAGAACACCCAACACAATGATTTTCACCAAAAAGTGCGGAGCAAGGTGATGCTGCCTCTTTCAGGATTTAAATTCAAGCCACTTCTCAACTTTTTCCCAATGTTTTATTATCAAAAAGAATGTTGTTATCAAATCTCACTCCTTCTAGCCTTTCTTTTTTTTATTATTTAGTTAAAGAACTTTCTGAACAGGACACCTTTGGGTGACTGCTTCGCAAATATTTTCCTCCTGGACCTCATTCAGGCGTTCAAGAAATTTGGCAGCAATTAAACTTTTCCCCCCAAAACAACATTTTTTCCCTCCGTGTAGAGTTCAGAGAAATTGTTGTTTTCTTAAACATGAAACTTATTATTTGGCCAGTGCTTCCTGGTGGAGCAGGAGAGACACCACAGGCAGGGTGAGACCAAGCTCCAAGGTGTCCCTGTCCGTGTCCATGTCCCTGTCCCTGCGCTTCCTGAAGAGTAGGGATCACACAGCAGCCTTTGCCATGGGGAGAAGCTCTTTGGGAAGCTCAGCCATTTATTTTGCTACTCCTATGAAAAGGAGCATCCTTGGGAGATCTGGGCTGTGCCAGGGCTTACAAAAGCCCCACAAATCCACCCGGATTTGGAAATGAGGGTAATTAACCACTGAAGCTGATGTTGCACCATGGTGGAGCCTCCGTTACGTGGCACTAAATCCAGGCTGGGGATCCTTCTAGGACAGACCTGGAGCAGAGGATCTGAGGGGATGCCAGAGAGCTGCTCCCACCCCTGGATGGTGAGGGAGTTGGGGGTGGATTTGCTTTTTATTCACTTTGAACTCTTGATGTCTTGAGAGGCCACCTAAAAACAAAGACTAGACAAGAATAAGGGAATAAAGGTGGATATTTATTTGAAGGGCCTTCAAAGGTACATCCTGGGGAGTCCAGTGTACTCTGCAAGCAGGACACCGAGCTCCCAGGCTGGAAGGAGCTCCCCAGTTCCACAGGGAATCTCAGAGAAGCAAGCGGTGACTTGCCCATCCCGGAGGGAAGAGAGGCAGGGAAGGTGGCAGAGATGGATTTGGGAAGAAGAACCCACACAGGTGATGCCTGGTCTGTGTGAACATTCGAAAAGAATGAGTTTTCCCACCCCAAAACCTCCAGCATCCTTGGGGTGAGCCAAGTGTCCAAGCATCCCTGATACATCCTGTGCCACACAGCGGGGACATAACTGGGGAGGGTGTCACGGGTCTGCATCTGCTCTGATTCACCCATAAGTAGGTCATAAAGAGAGCTTGGTTTCCTGCTGAGTCCTCCTTCCCAGCTCCTGCTGGTGTTTACATCCTCCTGCCTGTGGTCAGCAGGGCCTGGGAGGCTGGGCATGCTGGGGATGCTGACATGGGGCTGGGCTGGGGACAGGAGGGTGCCCAGGGAGCACAGGGTGAAGCTTCTGGGCTTCATGTGGGAGTAACACAGAGACACCCCCCCCCCCAGTGCTGGGCACTGCTGAGGCCCCAACTCCAGTGCTGGGGGCAGATTTGGGCTCCTCGTGACCAGAAGGACAGTGAAGGGCTAGAGCCAGGGATGGGAGCAGAGCTGAGGAAGGGGCTGGAGCACCAGGAAAGGCTGAGGGAGCTGGGAAAGGGGCTCAGCCTGGAGCAAAGGAGGCTCAGGGGGGATCTTGTGGCTCTGCACAAGTCCCTGACAGGAGGGGGCAGCTGGGGGGGGTCGGGCTCTGCTGGCAGGGAACAGGGACAGGACAAAAGGAAACAGCCTCAAGTTGCTCCAGGGGAGGTTTAGATTGGATTTAAAAATTAGAGACTTATTTTTTCCCACAGAAATGGTTGCAAAGCATTGGAATGGGCTGCCCAGGGCAGTGGTGGAGTCACCACCCCGGAGGTGCTCAAAAGCAGTGTGGATGTGGCACTTGGGGACAGGGGTCAGTGATGAACACTGTGGCAGTGCTGGTTGATTTTTAGACTGGATGATCTTAAAGGTCTCTTCCAGCCTTAAGGACTCTGTGGTCCCAATCCTCCCTGTATTTGAAACTTCTTTCTCTCAAAGCTTCCCCCTCAGTCCTCACCTCCTTGCTGAGCCCTGCTGCCTCCTCTGCACCTGTCTCCTCACACCAGACACCTTGGCACAGCTCTGTGAAGGTCGGTGACATGTGGCATTCCTCAGGGACTGTCCTGTCCCCTTGGCTGGTCCCTTCCTGCTCCCTGGCACTGATGCCCTCTTGCAAGACCCCAGATCCCAGGCAATGTCCCAGGCTTTGTGACACGGGACAGGGTTTAACCTGGAAAGCCTCGTCCCGGCTCCTGTGCTGCTCTGTCACCCCTGGGGCAGGCAGTGGGCACCGGGGTCTCACTGGGACTGCTGAGAGCAGGCAGTGCAATCACAGAATCCCGGTCGGTTTGGGGTGGGAGGGACCTTAAACCCATCCAGTGCCACCCCCTGCCATGGGCAGGGTCACCTTCCTCTGTCCCAGGTTGTCCCAAGCCTCCTCCAAGCTGGGGGATGGAGCAGGGGCTTCACAGGAGCCGAACCAGCAGCCTCAGGGCGCAGCTGCCAGGGTTTCATGGCTGTGTGCCCACGAGCCGTACTGGGCAGGCACTTCTGCTGCTGATGCCACCAAAACCAGCGAACAGGGGACTCTGGCAGGCGAGTTTGGGAGAATCCAGTTGCTTCACTCGAGGCTGGTCCTACCTCCTTTGTCCTGTGGCACCTCGGATGGAGATTTCCACCCGAACTGCTGCTGGTGAGGGATTTTTTTTTTTTTTTTAAGAAATACCAATTGCAGCAGCTGCGGTTCAGGGCCACGTGTGTTTATTTACTGCTTGGGCTGCTCTGGGCAGAGGGGCAGCAGCAGCAGGGCAGGGAGGATGAGGTGGGAGTGCTGGCATCCCACATTCCCACTGCTGTTAGCTCAGCACGGGTGAGTCAGAGCCCTGGCGTGGATGGAGACAAATGACTTCGCTCCGTTCTCACATCGAGCAGAGGGCGAGTCAGGAAGGCAAACGAGGCATTTTGGCTCGTTATTGCCCTGCTGATCACTCTGTCCATGCCCAGAAAGGCCCCGGAGCTGCCTGGATAGGCTCCATCCCACTGCCAGCCTCAGCTTTTGGTACTTCAGCTCCAGGACTGCAATTTCCTGCTTCCAGGTATAAAAAAGCAGGCAAGTGACCTGGGAACCTTGCTAATGCTGAACAGTCAGATAATCCCCCTCATTCCTGGCTCCACAGGGCAGGAATTTGTCCTCTGCCTGGCTGGGAAGCTGTTTAACAAATTGTGGTGGGGAAGAAATAACAAGAGCAGCAGGAGATGTGCTAATGCTGGATGTGCCTTGCCCAGCATTTGCCTCCATCGCTGCCTCAGAGCCCCTCAGGAGCAATGTCCCCACTCCTGTTCCCATCTGCAGACCTGGAAATATCTCAGTGTTTCCTCACCAGGCAGGGCAGGGGCTCCAGGCAATCAAAAACCAGCACCAGCACCAGCAGCAAAGCCAGGAGCACCCCACACGAGGTGTGGCTTTGGAGCCTCCAGTGCCTGAAACTCCTGCTCTGTGCAACACCTTGTGCAAGTCAGCCTCCACAGGGCCACGGCACAAGCCTTGTCAGGCCCCACAGGGCTGGTCTCGGGGTCCAGGAGAGATTCCCCACCAATCCCTCAGCACTGAGCAATCTCCCAGGCACCCCGTGATCTCTGCTCCAGGCAGGATGCCATTCCGGGCAGCCCAGGAGGCTTTGTCAATCTGACCACCCCGGGCTTGTTTTGAAATCCTGACAGGTTTAAAGCAAATGCCATAATTGCTGATGGTGACAGCGAGAACAGGAGTAATTAAAGGACGTTCTCCCAGCACTGTCATCTGTCACATGTGCCTCCAACACAGCGATGTGTGCGGAGAGGCTCTGCCTTGTGTAACTCCCAGGGAGCTGCTGCAGCTGCAGGGGCTGAGCAGGGACTTGCCCTGTTCTCCCCTTCTTGTAGACAAAAACATCTAAATCAGGAGGGAGAAGAATCACCTCATTCTTGGCCGTGCACAGCACAGCCAGGCCTTTCTCAGCCACAGGGCTGCCTGGAGTCCCGGGAGGTTTCGGATTTAGCAGCCACAGAGCAGGGAGGAGGCTCTCACCAAACCAAACCCCTGCACCCAGCAACTTGTCACCTTTATTTCATAAACTCCTGGAAGGGTTTGAGTTGGAGGAACCTTAAAGCCCATCTCATTCTACCCCCTGCCATGGGCAGGGACACTTTCCATGAGACCAGGCTGCTCCTGGCCTTGAACACTTCCAGGATGGCACATTTGCCTGAATGCTGACTCTGAAGAGATGTGAAAATGGAAGGGGACGAAGAGAAAGTTCCTTTTTGCTGGGGCTGAGCCTGCAGCTCCCCATCCCCGCTGGCAGGGCCTTGGCAGCAGCTCAGAGCCAGGGAGCTGTGTTATCCCACGCCGCAATCCTGCCCCGAGTGGCGCAAAGCTTTGGCAGGAGACCCTGGAGGTTTGTGCAAGTCCTGGGAGAGATTTGATAGCAGAGTCTGCAACCAGCCCTGGGAACCAGAGACTTTTCCATGCAGGGCTGGCTCTGAGGTCTCAACGAGGAGACCCCCGGCCTCTCTGTGCTCCCTGCTCCCCACTGGGCAGAGAGCAGGAGCTGCTGCCTCTGCTTCAGGAAGGGGAATTGGAGCCTTAGGAAGTTCCTAAGAAGGCAGAGCACAGCTTTGCCTCCTGCCCCATCTTCTGGTGGTCAGTGATTTAATACTTCCTTAGCTGGAGGTCCTGGGCCATCCTGTTTAACCAGTCACAACAGGCCAGTCCTGCCCATGTTTATCTGAGCCATTTGAAGGTTATTTTTGTGGTCATATTCTACGGCAGCAATGTTCTGTTTAGTTAGTGCTGGCTGGAAAAGCACCTCCTCTTAGAATCCCAGAAGGGTTTGGGTTGGAAAGGACCCTAAAAAGCATCCAGTGCCACTCCTGCCATGGCAGGGACACCTCCCACTGTCCCAGGCTGCTCCAAGCCCCAGTGTCCAGCCTGGCCTTGGACACTGCCAAGGATCCAGGGGCAGCCCCAGCTGCTCTGGGCACCCTGTGCCAGGGCCTGCCCACCCTCCCAGGGAACAGTTCCTTCCCAAGATCCCATCCAGCCCTGCCCTCTGGCACTGCCCCCTTGCCCTCCTGCTGCCTGATGGCTGCACTGGGAGCCCTTCACTTCTGGAATGGGAAATCCCAAGCAGTTGTTCCCTGTTCTCCTCCTCCAGGCCCCTCCAATGCATCCCCTGCTGCCTCCCCATCCCACCCTGCTAGTTCCCAGTGCTCATCCCTCTGCCTTGTGGATTTTCCCATCTCTGTTCAAAGAAGAACATCCCATCCCAGGGGCTTTCAAGCTCTGTCTGCCTACAAAAATGAAGGGAGATGGGTGTTTGGCACAGTCTCCCCTTTGAAAACAGAAGTTTGGTGCAAGTGCTCCGAGGGCACAGAGGGACTGCAGGAACAGGGACATGGTGACACTTTGGAGAGCCACTGGAAAAACCTCTTGGGAGAGTTTGTCACCTGAACTGGCAAAGCCTGAGAAGGGCACAGAGGTGCAGGAGTGTCCCTGGACGTTCCCCCTCTGTGCACACTCCATGGGAAGATTCTGATGCCATTTCCAGGGCTGTGCCAGCGCTGATCTATTGGCAAACTTGTCCCCATCTCCCAGAGCTGCTGCCCCAGGCACACTGGGAATCACCAAACATGGAATCACAGAATCCCTGGGCTTGGAAAAGCCCTCTAAGGCCATCAAGTCCAACCATCACCCCAGCACTGGCAAGGCCACCATCAAACCTTGTCCCCAAGTGCCACATCCACAGGGTTTTTGAACACTTCCAGCCACGGCAACTCCACCTCTTCCCAGGACAACCTGTTCCAATGTCTGAACACCCTTTCCACGAAGGAATTTTTCCTAATAGCCAATGTGAACCTCCCCTGGTACAATTTGATGGGCAACCAGGCATCTGATGGGCCAAATTCTGTGGAGAAGATGTTTGGGGACACTCCTTTTATTGAACATCCACCCTGGCCCTCGCCAGCCCTCGCCTGCAGAGACATTTCCTTTCTTCATTTAATAACTTCCTGATTCTCCACTACGTTGTTTCTTTTAATTCCTCCCTCTCCCTGCAGGGACTAAAACCCATCTCCAACTAATAAAACCAACTAATCCCAAAAGTCTGAGTCTTCAGGCAACTCCGAGGCGAAGCTGAAGGGCCCAAAATAACCCCTGGCTGCTGCAACTGCTTCAACTTCCTGTTTGCATCAGGATGGAGCTTGGCATCAAAACAGCTCCGGGCTGTCAAATCAGCCCTGAGGAGGATCTGGCCACCCCATGCCAGCTCTGGAGGCACACAGGGGTGTGAGGGGTTGGGATGGGGGAGACTGGGGAGGGTGACACTGGCAAGGGGTGCAGGAGGAGCCTGGGGGCTCTCCTGTGCTCCTGGAGCCGTTTCCCAAGCCTGGCTGGACCCCGAGCAGCTCCTGCCTGCCAGGGATTCTCCCACACCCTCGGAGAGAGGGCCAGAGGGTTGCACAAGGCTGGTGACAGAGGAGGAGGCTGCTCTGGCCTCCAAGCTAAGCCCGTGCCTATCTCCCCTGTTGTTGAGACTGGGAAACTGGAATGGGAACTGGGAGAGGGATCCATCCCACCCACAGTGAGCCTCTCCCTGTGGCACTCTTGCCCAAAGAGGGATGGCTCCCAAATCTTATTGTTGCATCCTGAGATCTCCCTGCAGGGCGGGAGCAGAGCACAGAGGCCCCTTGTGCTCTGGGACCATGGAGGTGAGGAGGAGCAGCTCCAGCTTTCCCAGGGATGCTCTCACTCCAGTGTTTCTCCTGCAAAAAAACAGGATATTAGCACAAACCATGTGAATTAGGGGCAAGAGCAGCTCTGACTGAGCAGCGCTGTGGGAGCAAACAGAGAAATCCTGAGTTTTTCCTACCTGTTCACAGAAATTCTCCAGACAAGTGTAAGCCCAGGCCAGGGAAGGCAAAGACCTCAGGGTTCACCTGTCCATGGCCACGCTGAGCAGAAGTGTCATGAGCTGGCTGAGACCTGATGCACTTGAAGCACAATTGAGGTGGCAGCAAAGTGGTGCAGGGACAGGACATGGTGACATTCCAAGGAGGATGCGAGTGCTGCTTCAAGCCCTCATTTGTGAGCTGTAAACCCCAAAGTGGTGACATTTGAGGATCCTACACACAGACTCCTGCCTGTTTGCTTGCATGTGTCGTAACCCTGGGCTGAAGTGCCCTTTGGTGCTCCTGGGGTCCCTGGAAATGCCATCCCAGAAGATGCAGCATTATTTAACCCTAACCAGGGGTGCACCTTTGGGCCTGAGGCACCTGGAGTCCATTTCCCACCTGAGTCGGTGCCTGTGTAAGCTCTGGGTTTCTCTGTGGCCTCTCTGGGTGTTGGTTCCTGTACAGGTGATCCTGAATCCCTCGGCAGGGCCAAGCAGGAATTGCCATCGTGGTTGTTCCTGGTGTTCCTGCTTGGTCTGGCTGAGCTGGGGGTCATTGCAGGGCTGGTAAAATCAGGAATTAATTTTTACCAAGTCTTGCAAACAGCCTGGGAGGTGCTGGGGCAGCTGGAGGTGACAACTCCATGTGCAGGTGAGGTGGGGACAGCGCCCAAAGGCAGCCCTGGCTCCCCAAATCCCACCCCAGGCACATCCCTGCTGTCTCTCCCTGGGGCTGTAGCCAGAGCCATTCCCACCTTCTCTTTCCAAGGCCATGGATGTGATGCTGAACTGCCTGGGAGCAGCTGGGCCCGGGCTCTGTGCAGGGATGATGGATCAACACCTTCCCTGCATGGCTCAGCCTCCCTATCGGAGAGATCGGGCAGGGATCTGCCAGGTGCCTCCAGATCCGCTCTGAGATAGGGGCCGGGTGCTGTTTCATGGTTACACGGCAGAGGGATGCCAGAATCCACCGCTAATTACTGCAGAGCTGAGCTAATTACTGCAGGGCACAGAGGCAGCAGCTGAACAGGAGCCGGCGTGTGCCCAGGGGAGCAGGAAGGCCACTGGCACCGGGTTTGGATCAGAAGGAGTGTGGCCAGCAGGCCCAGGGCAGTGACTGTCCCCTGTGCTGGCACTGCTGAGGCTCCTCAGGTCCTGGGGACAGCTTGGACATTGAGGGGCTGGAGCGTCTCCAGAGAAGGGAATGGAGCTGGGAAGGGTCTGGAGCCCCAGGAGCGGCTGAGGGAGCTGGGAAAGGGGCTCAGCCTGGAGCAAAGGAGGCTCAGGGGGGACCTTGTGGCTCTGCACAAGTCCCTGACAGGAGGGGGCAGCCGGGGGGGTCGGGCTCTGCTGGCAGGGAACAGGGACAGGAGGAGAGGGAACGGCCTCAGGCTGGGCCAGGGGAGGTTTAGATTGGAAATCGGGAGAAATTCCTTCACGGGAAGGGCGTTCGGGCGCTGGCACAGCTGCCAGGGCAGCGGCGGAGTCCCCGTCCCCGGAGGTGCTCACGAGCAGCGTGGATGTGGCCCCTGGGGACCGCGGCATTGCTGGGTTAATGGTGGCACTCAACATCTCCCGCTTCAGACCCTTCTGCCGAGTGCCCGGAGGGACCCTGGTGCCACCCAAACCCTCGGGGCGCCTCCGCCTCGTCCCGAATCCCGAAAAGCCTCCTGGAGGTCGCACATCCCACATCGGCAGCGCCGGGTCGGGAGTACCCACGGTATCCCAGAGCCGCGTTATCCCAAACCCGCGTTATCCCAGACTATCCCAGAGCCGCGTTATCCCAAACCCGCGTTATCCCAGACTCGCGTTATCCCAGATTATCCCAGACCCACGTTATCCCAAACCCGCGTTATCCCAGACCCGCGTTATCCCAAACCCGCGTTATCACAGACTATCCCAAACCTGCGTTATCCCAGACTATCCCAGACCCACGTTATCCCAAACCCTCGTTATCCCAGACTCGCGTTATCCCAGACTATCCCAGACTCGCGTTATCCCAATCCCGCGTTATCCCAGACCCGCGTTATCCCAGACTATCCCAAACCCGCGTTATCCCAGACTATCCCAAACCCGCGTTATCCGGATCCGCGTTATCCCAAACCAGGACACCGTGCCCGGGGTCACCTCGGGCCCCAGCCGTGCTCACCCCCCTCCTGCGCTGCTGTTCCCCTGCTCCCCCCGCCCCATCCCCGGGGTCCCCCCGGACCCTCCGGGCCCCACCGCGTCCCGGACCCCCCCGTGGCCGTGCCGGTGCTGCCCCCTGCGGGTAACGGGGCTGAGGTGCAGCCGGAGAGCGGGAAAGGGGAACGGGGTACGGGGGAAAGGGGGGACTGGGATATGGGGGAAAGGGGGGATCGGGATATGGGGGAAAGAGGGGAAAGGGGGGATCGGGATATGGGGGAAGGGGGGGAAAGGGGGGATCGGGATATGGGGGAAAGAGGGGAAAGGGGGGATCGGGATATGGGGAAAAGGGGGGAAAGGAGGGATCGGGATATGGGGGAAAGGGGGGATCGAGATATGGGGGAAAGGGGGGGAAAGGGGGGATCGGGATATGGGGGAAAGGGAGGATTGGAGTACGGGAGGAAAGGGGGGATTGGGGTAAAGGAGGAGAGAAGGGTTTGGGGTACAGGGAGAGAGGAGGGATTGGGGTACAGAGGGAGAGTGGGGGCCGGGGTGCATGGGAAGAGGGGGATCAGGGTACAGGGAGAAAGGGGGGATTTGGTTGCGGGGGGAAAGGGGAGTTTGGGGTACAGAGGGAGAGGGAGGATGGTGGTTTGGGGAGAGAGGTGAGATTGGGGTGCAAGGAAATAGGGGGGATCGGAGGACAGGGAGGATTGGACTGTGAGGGTGAAAGGGGGGATTGGGGTATGTGGGAGAGGGGGGACCCAGGGTTCAGGGAGAGGAGAGGAGATCAAGGTACAGCAGGAGATGGAGGACCTGGGGTGGGATACGGGGGAAAGGGAGCACCCAGGGCAGATCGGGACCCAGGGGCAGAAGGATGATTGGGGTATGGAGGAAAGGGGGATTAATGGGATACAGGAGAGAATGAGGGGGCCAGGGGACCCTGAGAGTTTTAGATCCCTGATTTCTACCAGAGAAACGAACAAAACAAAACTCCTGGGGGTTGTCACTAAATGATCTTTAAGGTCCCTTCCACCCCAAACTGGTCCACAGTTCTACCGATTTCTTCTAAGGGCTACCAGGGCCTGCATGAACCTCTTTTGCCTCCCCTTTGGGGGTGGTTGGGGTGCACATGGGGACTGTTTCGGGTTTTTTTGGTATCCCAGATAGCAGAAGCAGATTCCCTATTGGCTTGTAAATCTTCACTGAAGTTGATGTGCCCTGAGGGTCTCTGGAGCGAGTTGTCTTATCACAGAATCATGGAATGGTTTGGGTTGAAAGGGACCTTGAAGCCCATCCCATTCCAGGTAATGCTGTGGGCAGGGACACCTCCCACTGTCCCAGGCTGCTCCCAGCCCCAATGTCCAGCCTGGCCTTGGACACTGCCAGGGATCCAGGGGCAGCCCCAGCTGCTCTGGGCACCCTGTGCCAGGGCCTGCCCACCCTCCCAGGGAACAATTCCTTCCCAATATCCCATCCAGCCCTGCCCTCTGGCACTGGGAAGCCATTCCCTGTGTCCTGTCCCTCCATGCCTTGTCCCCAGTCCCTCTGCAGCTCTCCTGGAGCTCCTTTAGGCCCTGCAAGGGGCTCGGAGCCCTCCCTGGAGCCTTCTCCTCTCCAGGTGAGCACCCCCAGCTCTCCTGGCTGCTGGGGATCTACATCCACCAGGATATCTGGGGGATCCTTGTGCCTGTTTTGAGGACGGGACAGCCGCGGTGAGCAGCTCCTTGTGGCACAGCCAGGGCTCCCCAGTGACTCTGGGGAGGCACCGGGCCGGGACCGAAGCAGTTAAGGCGCTGTAAAACCCGGGCCGATGATGTTGTGTTGTATAACAC
Organism: Aphelocoma coerulescens; assembly: GCF_041296385.1. Taxonomy (NCBI): domain Eukaryota; kingdom Metazoa; phylum Chordata; class Aves; order Passeriformes; family Corvidae; genus Aphelocoma; species Aphelocoma coerulescens. The sequence goes on along the minus strand of NC_091041.1, from coordinate 3,191,451 downwards.
ACAGATAATGCGGTTTTCTTCCCGGCATCCGTGCTCCAGCTTGCCTGAAAAGCCGCAGACCTGAATTTCAGCCCCTGTCAGCAGTTCCAGTCCAGCTCCCGGCGCTGTCACCCGCACGGCAGCGAATTACCGGCTCCGCGTTCGTCTGCAGAGAACCGAGATCCCCGCGAATGCATCTCCCAGACACCCGCTGCAAGGCGCAGCTCGGGAATCAGCCCGGGGGAAGCGGAGCCGGGGCTTTCTTGGAAGGCAAACACAAAGCTCAGCCCCCGGGGGAGCGCGGCCCAGGGGAGGGGACACAAAGCCACCCCGGCCGGGCGGGGGGGACGGGCCATTGTTCGCTACAAAGCACAGGAAACGAGCCTCAAAGGGGACGTGAAAGAACCTTGAAACAAATGCAGATCAGCGAGAGGGATCGCCCCGAGCATCTCCCGCCTGCGCTGCCCGGGGCGGGGGGCTCGGAGCGGGGTCCCGGGGACCCCTCGGGATCTGCCTTTTCCCCCAAGAGCGGGGCTTGGAGGAGCCGAAAAGGACCAGAGGGAACCTGGCATCACCCCGAACCACCCGGTTGTGACTGGGCTCGGTGGTTGTAGGATCATCAAATCAAGGAATGGTTTGGGTTGGATGGGACCTTAAAGCTCATCCCATCCACCCCCTGCCGCGGGTAGGGACACCTTCCACTGTCCCAGGCTGCTCCAAACCCCGCCCAGCCTGGCCTTGGACCTCATGGTTGGACTGGATGATCTTAAATCTCTTTTCCAACCTAAAAAATCCCGTGATTCAAAACCCCCTTCCCCGCATGACCCGCGGGGATGTGACTGAGCCGGGCAGGGCAGTCAGAGCTTGTCCTTACTCCAGCCCTGGGCTGCTCTCCCGCTCCTTCAGTGCCCCCAAAACTCATCCTCCATCGCCTCTGCCCAACTCCACACAGCCCCAGAACCGGGTGTTTTGGGGTGTCTCCTTAGGGCCACCCCAAGGAGGGGGAACTGATGTGGTGCCCCACTGGCTGGGAGCTCTCTGGCTGGAGAAACCGAGCTGTGTTCGGCGAGAGAAGTCACAGAGGTGCCAAAAACGCATTAAAGCCAATTTTTCTACATGGAGATAGCTCTTATCTGCTCTGAAAAAGAGTGGGTTTGGTCCCTTTGGAGCTGGAGCCCCTCTCATTCTGCTCCTCCCGGTAAAAGCAGGCTGGTGTTGGAGCTGAGTGGCAGAAATGACCCCCAGTGGCCCACAAAGCCATTTCCTGCCATACAAGGCAGGCTGGTGGCCCTCTGCCAGAGGGGACAATGAGGGATGGTGGGGCCTGGCCTGTGAGCCCTCGTGTTCCTGTTTACTTGGAGCCTTGGTCGTGGATCAGAGAGATTTCCCTGGCTCCTTTTTCAGCAGTTTTGACTGCAGGGGCAGCAGCAGTGCTCACATCCCACAGGAATTTTCCTCCTGTGCGGGGTCCCTGGCATCGGTGGCCCCGTGTTGTGGTGGGGACCTTGCCCAGCCTTGTGGGGAGTCCCAGCAGCTCTGGCACCCCCTGCAAGGGCAGCTGTGCCCAGGGTCACCTCCAGTGACCGCCCCGCTGTCCCTGTCCTGGCCCTGTGACGCCAGCAGCATTCCAGGCTCTGGAGCTCGTGGCTGTGGCTGGCCAGGACGAGCCCAGGGCTCTGTGTGCTCCTGTCACATGAGAGGAGGGACAAACATCACCCCAGCCCCGCAGTGACGGGGAGTTCCCGCTGTTATCTCGTCCTTCCTTCAGCCCAGAGCCCGACCAACACCCTGCCTTTATCAGCCTGGCCCGCGGGCCAGCACGGCCTGGGATGGGCTGGGACAGGGGCCCGGCAGGGGGACAGCAGAGTGGCACTGGGGACAGGAAAGTGGCACTGGGGATGGGAAAGTGGCACCGGGGACAGGAAAGTGGCACTGGGGATGGGAATGTGGCACTGGGGATGGGAATGTGGCACTGGGGACAGGGAAGTGGCACTGGGGATGGGAAAGTGGCACTGGGGACAGGAAAGTAGCACTGGGGATGGGAAAGTGGCACTGGGGACAAGAAAGTGGCACTGGGGACAGAAAAGTGGCACTGGGGACGGCGAAGTGGCACTGGGGACGGGAAAGTGGCACTGGGGATGGGAAAGTGGCACTGGGGACAGGAACACGGCACTGGGGACAGGAAAGTGGCACTGGGGATGGGAAAGTGACACTGGGGACAGGAAAGTGACACTGGGGACAGGAATGTGGCACTGGGGACGGCAAAGTGGCACTGGGGACAGGAACATGGCATTGGGTACAGAAAAGTGGCACTGGGGATGGGAACGTGGCACTGGGGACAAGAACATGGCACTGGGGACAGGAATGTGGCACTGGGGACAGGAACACAGCACTGGGGACAGGAACACAGCACTGGGGACAGGAAAGTGGCACTGGGGACAGGAATGTGGCGCTTGGGACAACATGGCACTGGGGACAGGAACACGGCACTGGGGACAGGAATGTGGCATTAGGGATGGGAATGTGGCACTGAGGATGGGAACGTGGAATCAGAGAATTGTTGAGGTTGGGAAAGCCCTCTGAGGTCATCGAGTCCAACCATTAACCCAGCCAAGGTCACCACTAAACCCTGTCCCCAAGTGCCACAGCCACACGTTGTTTGAGCACTCCCAGAGAGGTGACTCCAGCACTGCCCTGGGCAGCTGTGCCAGTGCCTGTGCCAGTCAGGAATTTCTCCTGACTTCCAATCTAAACCTCTCCTGGAGCAGCTTGAGGCCGTTTCTTCTTGTCCTGTGCCTTGGACTCGGGAGAAGAGCCTGACCCCCAGCTGGCTCCGCCATCAGGAGTCAGGAAGTTGTCAGAAGCACCTGGGGATGGGAGCGTGGGGCTGGAGGAGGGATCGTGGTACCCGCGGATGGGAACACAGTGCTGGAGACTGGAACACGGTGCCTGGGGATGGGAATGTGGCTCTGGGGACTGGAACACAATGCCTGGGGATGGGAACACGGCTCTGGAGATGGAACCATGGTACCTGGGAATGGGAATGTGGCTCTGGAGAAGGAACGATGGTGCTTGAGGATGGGAACACGGTCCTGGAGACTGGGACACAGTGCCTGGGGATGGGAATGTGGCTCTGGAGATGGGAACAAACTGCTGGAGACTGGAACACAGTGCCTGGGGGTGGGAACACGGTGCTTGAGGACAGGAATGTGGCACTGGAGATGGAAACGCGGTGCCTGGGGACGGGAACGCGGTGCCTGGGGATGGGAACACGGTGTCTGGGGATGGGAACGCAGTGCCTGGGGATGGGAACACTGTGCTTGAGGATGGCAACATGGCTCTGGAGATGGAACCATGGGAATGTGGCTCCGGAGAAGGAACACTGGTGCTTGAGGATGGGAACACACTGCTGGAGACTGGAACACAGCGCCTCGGGATGGGGATGTGGCTCTGGAGATGGGAACACGGTGCCTGGGGATGGGAACACCGTGTCTGGGGACGGGAACACGGTGCCTGGGGATGGGAACACCGTGTCTGGGGACGGGAATACGGTGCCTGGGGATAGGAACACCGTGTCTGGGGACAGGAACACGGTGCCTGGGGATAGGAACACGGTGTCTGGGGACGGGAACACAGTGCCTGGGGACGGGAACGCGGTGCCTGGGGATGGGAACACGGTGCCTGGGGACGGGAACGCGGTGTCTGGGGACGGGAATACGGTGTCTGGGGACGGGAACACGGTGTCTGGGGATGGGAATACGGTGCCTGGGGATAGAAACACGGTGTCTGGGGACGGGAACGAGGTGCCTGGGGATGGGAACGCGGTGCCTGGGGACGGGAACGCGGTGTCTGGGGACGGGAATACGGTGTCTGGGGACGGGAACACGGTGTCTGGGGACGGGAATACGGTGCCTGGGGATAGAAACACGGTGCCTGGGGATGGGAACGCGGTGCCTGGGGATGGGAACACGGTGCCTGGGGATGGGAACGCGGTGCCTGGGGACGGGACCGTGCCTGCGGAAGGCGGCGCCGCCGGTGGGAGCCCCGCGCTGGGAGGGCGGCGGCGCCGGGACTCGAACCCGCGGCCGCGGGCGGTGCCGGGGCGGGGCGGGGCGGTGCCGCCAGGGGGCGCTGCCGCGCGCCGCCTTTGTTGCCGTTGGCGCCTCTTCCTGCCCGGGCGGCGGCGGCGCGCGCGGGCGGGGGCGGGAGCGCGGCGGGGCCGGGAGCGGCGGCGGCACCGGGAGCGGCACCGGGAGCGCAGCGCGGCTCGGGCTCGGCGCGGCGGCGGAGCGGCGGGAGCATGGAGATGGAGAAGCGCTTGACGCTGGAGCTGCGCAACAAGAAGCCGAGCGAGGTGCGGCGGCGGCGGGGAGCGGGCGGGCGGCACGTGCTGCGGGGAGGGGGGAGGGGGTGGCCGTGGGTGGGAGAGCGGCCCGCGGGGGTCCCGCACGGCGGGGACCGGGCGGGTTTGGCGGCGCGGGGATGGGGAGGTTGTGGCGGGCGCGGAGCGCGGCGGCGGGAGCGCTCCCGCCCGGCCCGCAGCCCCGGCATGGCGGCGCGCACGTGCGCGGCGGGGCCCGCCCGCCCCGGGGCCGCGCTGGAGGCTGTGAGGGGACCCGACCCGCCCGGCCCGGCCCGGCCCGCGGAGGGGCGCGGGGGGCAGCGGGGAGCGAGCGGGCCGGGCCGGGCCGGGCCCCGCCGCGCCGGAGTCAGCGGGCCCGGCCCGGGGCGGCCCCGCGCGGCCATGGCGGCTCGGCCATGTTAGCGGGGCCCGGCCGGGCCGGAGCGGCTCCCGCGGGTCCCCCCGCCCCGGGAAGGGGGCAGCGGCTGCGGGGATGAGCCTTTAAGGTGCCGCTGGGGCCGCCCGTTCCCCTCTGCTGGCGGCCGCGGGGCCGGGCCCAGCGCTGCGCGCCCACTCCGGGGCCGCCTCATCCCCGGGTCTCCCCTTCCGCGCGTCTTCCCTTACCCCAGATCTTCCCTTCCCCCGGCCGCCCCTTCCCTGGATTTTCCCCTTGCTTGGGTCTCCCCGCTCCTTTTTCTCTGGATCTCCCCGCTTCCCTTTCCCTGGATCTCCCCGCTCCCTTTCCCTGGATCTCCCTTTCCCCGGCTCTCCCCATCCCGGGCCGCCCCGCTGGGCCGTGGCCGGTCCCTCCCTGGCCCCGGGGACACTCGGTGTCGTGGCAGCTGCGGGCCGTGGCCCCCGAGCACGGTGGGAACGAGTGGTGAGCGGGGCTTTGGGTGGAGATTAAAGCGGCTTCGTGCATGGCGAGGGGATTTGCAGGACCAGAGCGGCTGGGCAGGAGGAGCTGCGAGCGCCTGGTCCCCGTGGAGTGACGCCAGGAATTGCAGAGCCAGCGGGGTCAGGCCTGGGTGTCCCTGGCTGTCCCAGGACCTGCTCTGTGTGACTGCAGCGTGTCCTGGGCCATCAGAAAGGGCCCGGTCTGGGGCAAAGCTGAGCTTGGCTGGGTTAGTTCATTGCTCCAGGGAGGCCCTGGCACAGGGTGTCCAGAGCAGCTGTGGCTGCCCCTGGATCCCTGGCAGTGCCCAAGGCCAGGTTGGACGGGGCTTGGAGCAGCCTGGGACAGTGGGAGGTGTCCCTGCCCAGGGCAGGGGTGGCACTGGATGGGCTTTGAGGTTCCTTCCAACCCAAACCTTTCCAGGATTCCATGATAACCTGGTGGAGTTCAGGCTCACCTCTGTGCCCACACAGCACAGCAGCAGCCACCCAGGTCTGGCCTTTACCACCTTCACATCCGCCACGGTGGCAGTGTCTGCTTGGTTGGAGCCTTTTCTGAGGTGTTGGGAGCAAAACACACTCGGCTCCAAAACTTCTGGCAGAGCCTTGACTCAGAGCCCCGAGCAGCGATGCCACTGGAGGAGTTTGAAGCGATAATTCATTCAGAGCTTGTGCTGTGAAGGTGGCAAAGATGGCACAGCAGCCCCCAGACTCTCCCGCTGGGAAGGCAGGGTGGTTTTAAAATGACTCCCTAACAGTTGGCTGATGTGAGCAGGAGAGGTAAAATGGGAGCGCTGCGAAGGAGGAATTTGGAGAGCGCCACGAGCCTTCTGGCCAAGGCTCATTTTTGCATCTTGCTGTCAAGAATGTGTGGGGTGAAAGCAGGGTTTGGAAGTGGCTTGGGAGAGCCAAGGCTGTGTCGGGGGCCTGGGAGGGACGGAGATGTTTCCCCCCAGGTGTTTGGGGGGAGCAGTTCTGTGTTGGTGCTTTGTGGTCCTGATTCCTGTGCTGAATTCCTGGCTAGTGAAGGTTCCTGTGTGTGGAATCCGTGCTGGGTACGATGTTTGATGCCATCAGTGGTCCTGTGTCACCAGCCTGAGGTTGAGCTCGTGTGCTGAGGCCTGCCCAGGCCCCCGTGTCACTTCACTGGACACTGTCACAGGGAGGCCAATCTTCTGGGGATGGGTTTTCCGGCACCCCAGTGGTGTGGGGGACAAAGTGGAAGGGGACAAACCCAGCTGACCTCGTTTGGCCTCTCGTTAGCAGAGCCTGGAGCGTGACTCTGAAAGCTTTATTGATGCCTTGTGTGTGCGGAGCGTGGCGATGTGACCTCGTGGTTCCAAACCCCTGCCTGCTGCTTCCTGCAGGATGGGGACCTTGGTGGGGACAGCAGGAGTGTGTTGGTGGCTTGTGCTTAAAGGGTGAAACCCCAACCACACTGAGGGACTGCCACCAAAAGTTATTTGGCCTTAAGGTCTTAAATTTGAGTGAGGAGGAACTCGAGGCGCAGCCGCGCTCTGGATGTGTCGGTGATGTCACCTTGAGAGTGTCACTGTGGCAGGCGTGGTGACAGCTGTGGTGTCTCTGTGCAGGTGAAGGAGCTGGTGCTGGACAACTGCCGCTCAGAGGATGGCAAGGTGGTCGGTCTCTCCTCAGACTTTGAGAACCTGGAGTTCCTCAGCATGATCAACATCAACTTGCTGTCCGTGTCCAACCTCCCCAAGCTCAACAAGCTCCGGAAGGTGAGGCAGGGCTCTGGTGCCATCCCCGGCAGCCCTGGTCCTTGTGCTGCCCCTGGTGGCTGCTGCTTTTCCTGTATTTGCCAGAAAAAGGCCGTTGACAATTTTGCTCTTTCCTCTCTCTCTGAGCAAGTGAGAGGGGTCGGTTTTAGCGTGCAACCAAACCCTTCTGAGCTCTTCAGGTGTTTAGTGCCCTTCCTCTCCTGCTTTTGCTCTTGTGCTGCTGGCAGAAGCTTCGTGACATCACCAATATTTTGGATTTTGGAGCACTGATGAGCATGGGGGTGGCTGGCAGGGCTGTGTCCCTGCGGGAAAGGGGTTTGAAGGGAAAACTTGACCTGTTGTTCTGTGTCCTGGAATTTGGGTGCCCACTGTAGCCAGGTTCTCCGGGCAATTTCCTTCCCTGCATCACGAGCTGAAATACTTGGTGACCATGTGATATTCCCTCCCTTCAGCTGGAGCTGAGTGATAATAGGATTTCTGGTGGCCTTGAAGTTCTAGCAGAGAAAACTCCCAACCTGACACACTTGAATCTAAGCGGCAACAAGATCAAAGACATCAACACCCTGGAGCCCTTGGTGAGTGGAGGCTGTGCTGGAATCCCAGGGATGGCGTTTCCTTTGGGGAATGGGTCTGTGCAGCAGGAATCCAACGTCTTGGTAACTGTTCCAACAGCACTTCGTGGTTCTTATGGGAACAGATTTGATCCCAGTTTGAGGCTTGGCCAGTAGTTAATGGCTCCTCAGTCTGGAAAAGCAGCAGCCAGTTGCTAAAAGAAGCGTGAAATGGGGCTGGATGAGTAAAACTGTGGATGCTCAGTGCCCATCTGAGAAGGGACCGGGAAAGGGTCGGAGGCAGCTGGAGGTAGGTGGCACCTGGGGTGTCATGGAATGAGGTAACTGGACACCAGTGAGGGCATCTGTCACATCAGCCCAAAGATTCTGCTGTCACAGCACTGCAGGGCCCCATTCCCAGAGCCACAGGATCAGGGAGGTTGGAAAAGGCCTCTGAGGCTCCGTCTGAGCTGCCCCAGGAAGGCTCTTGCTGTGAGGGACACCTGGAAGGTCTGACTCAGGGCATTTGTCTCGTTGGCTGTTTCATCCATCCATTCTCTCCAGAAGGAATTTGGGATTGTTTTGCTCCTCCTTTCCTTGGCGTGGTGCCCGGTGTGATGGGCTGTGCCAAGGGCACCCGGGCTGCAGCTCTCCCTGAGCTCTGCCTTGGTGTTCTGCCTGATATTTTGGGCAGGATAAGCCCAGCTCAGCGACTCCTGAGCTTTCCGGGCCTGTTCAGAAGAAAGAGAAAGATTTGCAAATACACAGAGAGTTTGTTCCAGAAGGGGAAGCCAGGACAGAGGAGCTGCACAGAAATTTCCAGTGCTCGCAGTGAGCAGGGGCAGTGACTCCTCTCCATCCAAGGAGCACGTGGGGCAGAGCCACTTCAGTGCTGGCCCTGAGCAGTGCCCCAGCCACCCAGCCTCGGCTGCCTGATCTTCAGACAGTGCTGTAAATAACCCTAATAAACTGATTTTTTGCAGAAAAAGTTGCCAAACCTCCACAGCCTGGATCTATTCAACTGCGAGGTGACGATGCTCATCAACTACCGGGAGAGCGTGTTCGCCCTCCTGCCCCAGCTCACCTACCTGGATGGCTTCGATGCTGACGAGCAGGAAGCCCCTGACTCAGACCCCGAAGCAGATGGGGATGCACTGGAAGATGACTATGAGAACGGGGAAGGTGAGGATTTTCTCTCCTCCTGGTTTTCCTGCTGGGGAACCACCCCTTTCCCACTTCTGGGTGTAAATGGGCATTGGCACTGGAATAGGGGCTGTGTGGGTGCCCCCACCCCCTTCTCCATAGGGCTGGGGAGGGATGGCACTTGCCTGGGAGGTGACAGGGCTTGGTGCTGTCCCTCCTCATGCTCTGTGAGCCCTGCCTGCTGCTCACACAGCACCGAGGGGTGAGGGGTATCTGGATTTGGGAACTGGGGCACTTCCCTCCCTCCCCCTTTTGGTAGAAGGTGAGGAGGAGGAGGATGATGAGGAGGAAGACGATTTGGATGAAGAAGTCATTGATGACGAGGAAGATGAAGACGATGATCTGGAAGGTGAAGAGGAGGAGGATGGAGTGGATGATGAGGTGAGGCTGTCACTGGTTCAGCACCAGGTCATGCATTTGTCCCTTGTCTGGTGACCCACAGGAGCCTCTCTGGGGGCAGATCTGAGGAGTTTGCAGCCCTGTCCGTGGGGATGTGAGGAGCTCTTGGAGAACCAACAGCTTCTCCTGCCACCCTGAGGCTTCAGCGGGGTGGGAGAAGGGAAGGAAGACTGGGATTACTGCTCAGGGAATTGTGGTTCTTGCAACAAAGCCTCTTGTTTGAACTCCAGGAGGAAGATGAGGAGGAAGATGGTGAGGAGGATGAAGAAGATGAAGCTGAAGAGGGTGAGTTGAGTCCTAACAAACCGATTTCTTGCAGAGCTACCTCAACAGTCAAATATTTGATGTTTATGGAGCTTCCCCAGCCTCAGGGCAGGGCTGGTGTTGCTGCAGCTTTTCTGCCCAAGCTGGGACCGAGCAGTGTCATCATCAGGGGTCACACAGGGAGGGGAGAGGGGCTTCAAGACCTCCAAATTCCAGCCATGTTGGATAATTCTGGGACATGTGAGAGGTCAGTGGCTTAGAAAAGCAGCTCTGGGAACTGATGGGCCATGCAGGAGCAGGGTTCTGTCTCAGGAGTGAGTGAGGGAATCTCTTGGGGACACGTTCTCATCTCCCCAGCTTAGACCTGAGCTTGGGGCCAGACTCCTCTGGTTGTGACAGACATGAACACCCAGACAAGTATTAACAGAGTCTTGTGGCTGGAGTGAATTCAAACAATCTTGGATGAAGATTTAAGGTTGGGAAATCCCTCTGAGTCCAACACCACCACGTTCACCACTAAGCCCTGTCCCCAAGTGCCACAGCCACACGTTTTTGAACACTTCTAGGGATGGTGACTCCAGCACTGCCCTGGGCAGCCTGTGCCAGTGCCTGACCACCTTGTCCTTGAAGGGATTTTTCCCAATATCCAACCTAAACCCACCCTGGAGCAACTTGAGGCCGTTTCCTCTTGTCCTGTCACTCGTCACCTGGGACAACACTGAGCCCCCCCGGCTGCCCCCTCCTGTCAGGGAGTTGTGCAGAGCCCCAGGGTCCCCCCTGAGCCTCCTTTGCTCCAGGCTGAGCCCCTTTCCCAGCTCCCTCAGCCACTCCTGGGGCTCCAGACCCTTCCCCAGCTTTTTTCCCTTCTCTGGACACGCTCCAGCCCCTCCATGTCCTTTTTGTGAGGGGCCCAAAACTGTCCCCAGGGTTTGAGGCCTCAGCAGTGTCAGCAGAGGGGCCATGAGCTTGGTCAGGAGTGCCTGAATTCTGCAGATGCTGCGTTTTTGAGGGTGCTCAACAAATACCTCCCCTTTTCAGCTGTTGAAATGCAGGATGCTTGTAGGGCATGGAAAGTTTTGGTGTCTCCTGCCAGCCCAGGCTTTTCCACGAGGAGCAGGGCAGGGTGGATCTGCTCCCAGATGGTGCCAGTCTGCCCCATGCTTGCTCCCAGCTCCACAGCTCAGCTGCTGCTCCCCGGGCTGGGCTGAAGGGTGAATCCTCCCCTCTCTTTGCAGACCATCCGTGTGGGGAGAAGAGAAAACGAAGTCTAGAGGATGAAGGAGAGGAAGATGCAGAGGATGAAGAGGACGATGAGGATGACTGATCCCAGCGAGCCAATCAGTTTTACAGACTCTGACTGTGCTTGTCTTAAACCTCCCCGTTGTGTCTGTGTGAGACTGTAAATCCCCGTCTCCCACTCCTCCTGCTCCTCCCCCTTTGTATGGCTGCAGCGTCCACAATATATTTTTTTAAGATTTAGAATACTGTAGGCATTCAGGGGAATCTTCCATACAAGGCTCACTTCTTTCTCACAAGTATCTCATGACCAAAGGCTTCTCCGTTCGGTGGTTTGTGCAGCAGCTTGCAAAAAAAAAAAAAAATCACAAAAAAGAGAAAAAAAAAAAAAAAAAAAATCTCCTCCTTAGGGTATCTTTGTGTCCGAAATCAGCTGTGCCACACTGGACCCAGAGCTCCAGCTCGCACCTTGCCAGCACAGAAGGCCTTTGCCACCCTCGTGCCCTCAGCCCAGGGCTCTGAAGACGCTTTTTGAGCCATCTCGGGTGCAAAATCTGGTTCATCTGCGTGGACTCGGAACGATCCCTGAGGGTGTCTCAGCTCTGAAATCATGGTGATGTGATCTCTGGACATGCTTGAAGATGCTTTTAGTGCTGGGGATGGGGGGTGCCTGGGGTTTTGGGGGGAGGAAGGGAGGGAGGGGGCTGCTTGCATGACCTGGTCCCTCTGCGATGCACCTTGCAGTAGCCCTGCACTTGCTTTCCTATTTTTGTTATAAACTGGAACATTTTTCCCAGTGGCTGCCTGAAACCCATCCCTTGGGCTGTCCTGAGCGAGTGGGGATTTCGTGGCCGTGTCTGTGCTGCGGGGAGGCTCCCGGTACCCCTGCAGCACCTTTGGGAAGGGATAGGGAACGCAGGTGTGGGGATACTGCTCCTCCATCCGTGTCACACTGCACAGCCCCGCTCAGCCACGATCACTGTGATGCTCCTGCAGACCGTGTTAGCCTGTAAATTCTCAGGGTCCTTCTGCCAGCCAGTGCCACCTCTGCACAGGCCCTCGGTGCCAGCCTGGCCTGGGCATCCTCCTCCTCCTCCTTTCCCAGCACGGAGCAGAAATCCAGCTCCCCCCTCGTGTCCCTGCTGCGGGGGTGCTGCTGATGCCACCCCGAGGTGGCTGCAGGGAGGATTTGGGGAATCCAGCCAGGTGCAGCATTCCCAACCCCATTCCCACCTTCCCTCACCCCAGAGGTGTCCGGCCAGCACATCCCTTGGGAGAATGACCCCGGGGCGGGGGGGATGGGGACACCCCAGGGGTGCAGACAAGCACTGGCACTTTGTGGCATTCCCGCTGGGTGCTCCGGGCGCTCTGCGGGCCCCCGAGGCTCCAGCCCTGCCCTCCGAGGGGGGTTCGGGCTGTGTTTGCAGCACAGCCCCATTCCCGGGGTTTGTGGGGTGTGTTTGCAGCACAGCCCCGTTCCCGTTCCCGGGGTTTGTGGGGTGTGTTTGCAGCACAGCCCCGTTCCCGTTCCCGGGGTTTGTGGGGTGTGTTTGCAGCACAGCCCCGTTCCCGGGGTTTGTGGGGTGTGTTTTGCAGCACAGCCCCGTTCCCGGGGTTTGTGGGGTGTGTTTTGCAGCACAGCCTCGTTCCCGGGGTTTGTGGGGTGTGTTTTGCAGCACAGCCCCGTTCCCGTTCCCGGGGTTTGTGGGGTGTGTTTTGCAGCACAGCCTCGTTCCCGGGGTTTGTGGGGTGTGTTTGCAGCACAGCCCCGTTCCCGTCGCTTCGTTCTCGCTGGTGTCTCTTGCATTGTACAGTCGCTGTGACCATTCGGAGAAGAACTAATCCTGTAAAATGCAAAACTGAGTAACTTATAAATGTTTAAGGAATTTTTAAAAAAAAAAAAGAAATGTCAGAGCAGCAGTTACTTCTAATTTTTTTTCCCTGCATTTTTAGCAGATTGTATGGATTTTATATTAGCCTAGTAACTGTCAGGTTTTGATTGGTCAGACTAGTCCCAGAAATAAGGATCTCCAGCCCTTTTGTATCTTTTGTTACAAAATTTGGATAAAATTTTAATAAAGACTTCAGTTTTTAAAAATCCATTGCAATGGAGCTTAGCTTGGCTGCCTCTGCCTTGGGAACAGCCAGGAATGCTCTGAGTGGGAGCTTGGGGCAGGTTCGGGTCTCTCCTGGGAGAAGGGGCTGTCACCGGGAGGGCTGGGTTTGGCTCAGCCTGGGCTGGGGGGGACGGAGTGGGGGCTCTGCTGTGGGGTGGGGTCTGCAGGGCCCTCAGGGGCCAGTGCTGCCCTTGGAGGTGGCTGGAACCGGTTCCAGGGTCAGGCACAGCTTGGGAAGGGTCTCCCTCCTGCCTTTCGGGGTGGGCGTTCACCAGGTGAGTGTTCAGTGGGCTGGGGGCCGGGGCTGTGCCAGCTGGGGATGGGGGCTGAGCTGGGCCCCCTGCCCCCCTTAGGGGGTTCTGTGACCCCGTGCTGGCTCTGTGATGAGCTGGCACTCTGTCTGGTCTCAGCAGCTCAGGGACACTTCAGGGTGTCCGTCCCCCTGCTCAGGGCCCGAGGGGACCGGGCTGGACTGGGGAGGGCACGGTCCCAGCTCAGGGGGGGCCGCAGGAGCGAGCCGGGGCATCCCGGGGTGCTGCTCGCCCTGGGCAGGGATGGCAGCGGGAGGGAGGGGATGGCAGAGGGAGGGAGGGGTGCCCACCCCGCCTAGGTGGCCACTGGGCCTTTCTGAGCCCCATGCCGGTGTTTGTGTCCCCGCCCGGGGCTGGCAGCAGCAGGGCAGGGGGTACCGGTGCTCCCATTGCTCCCATTGCTCCCATCGCTCCCATCCCTCGCTCCCAGCCAGCGCTGGCGTAGGCACCAGCACGTCCCAGCACGCTTCCCCTCAAACCAGTTTGCAGCAAACTTTTCACCCCGCTGGGCTGGGACCGGCAGAGCGGGACTTGGGCAGCCCCAGGGTGCTCCCACGGGGGGTGCAGGGGGTGCAGCCCCCCCCGGGCTGGGCACCAGGGGCCCTGCCCCTCCCAAGGGCTCTCCCGTGCCATTCCATGCCCTCTTCGGGCACCTCTGCCTGCGGCAGGGCTGGGACAGGCACTGCGGGCTGGGGTCCCACCCTGCTTTGGGTGCTGGGCTGCAGCTGGCAGAGGCTCCAGCCCTGCTGCTCAGGAGCCCTGCATGCTCTGGGATGTGCTGGCAGGGGGAGGAGGGAGCGTCCCTTCCCCTTCCTCAGACCTTCCCCTCCCCCAAACACTTCCCTTTCTCCTTCCCCAAAGCAGCCCCTGGCAGGGCCAGCCCGGGAGCAGAGGGTCACACCCCCCTGCACTCCCCATGTCCCCTCCTTTGGTTTTGGGGGGGCTCCGTAGTGCCAGCCCCGCTCCCCCATCACCCCCAGTCCTCACGGGACTGACAGAGCCTCTCCCGGCCGCCACTCCTGTACAATTCCCATTTATTATTCCGAGATCTCATTCCAGAGAAGTCCACTAACCCCTGACAACCTACCGGGCTCCTCCCAGAGCCCCCGGGGCTGAAGCAACAGAACCTTTAGGGGAGGGAGATGCAGGGGTTCCGGGTGCTGGAGAGTTTCCGAAAATAAAAAGGAAGGGGAGAAACTCCGGGGCAAACATCCGCCCCTGTGGCACCGCGGGCTGGGCTGGGGGTGCTCCTGTCCCCAGGGAGGGGTCCCTGTCCCAGCACGGTGGCAGGGGCTGTGCTGTGCCCCCTGCCCGGCTCAGGGGAGGGATGGGAGGCGCAGGAGAGTCCCGTGGGAGCCGAGGGCATCAAAGCTGAGAGTACAGGGAGTTCTCCATCTCCGGCGGCAGCTTGGCGTGGAACGGAGCTAGGCCCACCCCGAAATCTGCAGGGAGAGGGGAGAGAACTGTCAGCACGTCGGGGAGGGGCACATGGACCCCCGGGGGCATCACAGGGACTGGGGGGCACAGGGAGAGCACTGGGAGGGGACACAGACACCCCCAGGGCACAGCAGGGGCTGGGGACACAGGGAGGGCAAGGCACATGGACCCCTCCAGGGCACAGCAGGGGCCGGGGGGCACCGGGAGGGCACTGAAGGGCACACAGACCCCCAGGGTACTGCACAGGCTGGGGGGCACAGGGAGGGTACACAGACACCGCCCAGGACATTGCAGGGACTGGGGCCACAGGGAGGGCACACAAACCCTTCCAGGGCACTGCTGCAGGCTGGGGAACCAGGGACTGGAGTCTGGCCAGAGCGAGCGGGATGTGCCTTATCCCAGCGGGGCAGGGAGCCCATCCCCGTGACATCCCAGCAGCCGGGGCGGTCCCCACGGGTCCCTCCCGTACCCATCTCGGCCTCCAGGCGCCCGGGCGGGGGGTTCTTGCGGTGGTCCTCGGTGTGCAGGGTCATCTCGTCGCGGGAGGCGGTGGAGAAGGGGCACTGCGTGCAGCTGTAGCGGCCCCGCGTGTGCTCCCACACGATGCGGCTGTTGGAGGAGTGCCCTGCAAGGACGGGCGGGCAGGGAAGCACAGGGATCGCCCCGGGATCACCGCCGGGATCGCCCGGAGCCGGCTGGTGCCGCGGGGCTACGGGGGCTGGAGCCCCCCCCCGCTCCGAGCCCCACACGCTCAGGGGTTCCCTTCCCAAGGGAAGGACCCCGACTCTGGGAGCAGGGAGCCAGGGGTCCAGCCTGGGCTCATACTGGGGGCACTGGAGCCCGGGCAGCTGCTGCTGCTGCTGCTCCTCCTCCTGCTGCTTCTGCCCTCGGGGCCAGCCTGGGGGGTTTTGGGGGGGGTGCAGCCGGAACCCCCCTGCCTCCGAGCCCACCTGGGCCGCATCCCCTCTCCGCGGGGCTCCCGAAAAGGAGGGAGCCCTCCCTCCCCCTCTGCTCCCCGGGGAGCACCGCAGTGCCCCTGGGGCCTCTCCCGTCCCCTGTGGCCCCCCCCGCCGCCCCCCAAACCCCCCCGTGACAGAAAGCAGCCCCCACCCAGTAGGTGCCAAACTAACCTGGAGTCACTCCTGAGCCAAAGCATGGGAGGAGTGGGCTGACACTCACACCTGCGGAGGGAATCGAGGGGCAAGACAAGCATTAGGTCTTCCCCTCCCTGGGGGGGGACACGTGGGAGGGCAGGCCTGGCCCGGCCCCCCCGCCTCGCACCCCCAGCACGCCGGGGAGCAGCAGGGCCGGGAGAATTTGGAGGCGTTTTTTTTCGGCGGTCGCCGGTGCTTTGCCCAATCGAACATCACAGAGGGGCTGGCACAGGTGGCACGGGGCTTTGTGGGGGGGGCTTTTGGGATGGAGGGGGAGGAGGGGGCCGGATCCTCGGCTGGGTGGCGGCGGGTCCTCCTCGGGAGCTGCTGCTGGTCAAGGTGGGAGCAGAAGAAGGTTTGTCCCGCACGGCTCTGTGCGCTCACCTTGGCTTTTCTTCCAGACGGCGTTGGAGACGCTGGGGGGGCCATGGCCCGGCAGGAAGGGCCGCAGGCGGTGCTGAGCCGGGGGCTGCGCCAGGCCGTAGGGCGAGGGGGGCACGTAGGACAGGAACGGCCCCGGCACCGAGGACGGGGGTGGCCCCGAGAACCGAGTCAAGGACGACGGCCCGAACAGGCCGGGCTCCAGCAGCGGGAAGGGGTGGGGGGCCGGTGACACCAGCGGCAGCGGCTCCAGCGAGCCGGGCAGCTCGGGCAGCCCCGTGGGCAGCGCCGCCGGGGCAGTGTCCGCGCCCGCCACGATGGCTTCTTTCTCCAGGGGCCGGAGAGCGCTCGGGAGCTTGGGCAGCCCCTCGGGTGGCTTGGCCGGGGGCTCCTTCTCCGGGGCAGAGGTAGCGGGGGGCAGGACGGGCCTGTCGGCCCTGGGGGGCGGCGCGGGGCCGCTGGTGCTGTCGGAGCAGACGTGCAGGTGCTTGAAGAGCGAGCGGTGTGTCCGGAAGCGCAGCAGGCAGTTCTCACACCTGGGCGGTCGGGAAGGCACCGTCAGTGCTGACGCTCCCCTCGGCATCGCCCCCAGCCCAGCCCGCTGCAAGGGGGGCTCGGGGATGCCCGGGAGCTGCCAGGTGTCCCCAGAGGGGACGGGATGGGGACAGGGAGCAGCGGGACTCACTTGAAGTAGCGGTTTGGCTTGTAGTGCACCTTCATGTGGGCCATTAGGTCCTGCATGCTGGGGAAGGTCTCGGTGCAGCCCAGGGTGGGGCAGTGGAAGGTTTTGCCTGAGCAGAGAAATTTAGAGAGACGTTCAGCACCAGCCCAGCTTGGCACAGCCCCACTGCTGGGTCCCCAGCACCTCCCACGTTCCCCCCACTCCCATCTCCTGGAGCACCACCACGGGCCCTGCCACAGCTCTGAGCCCTGCTCTGCTCCCTCCCACCCAAAAAAAGGGCACGTGGGGTGTCCTGGCCTTACCCTCGAGGGACTGCGTGGGTCTGTAGTGGACCTTCAGGTGGTCCATCAGCTCCTGCATGCTGGGGAAGGCCAGTTTGCAGCCGTAGCTCGAGCACTGGTAGTGTTTCCCTGCAAGGACACAGATCCGTCGGGCTCGTCCGTGCCCCGGCTGTCGCTGTCCCCTCCCCGGGGCGGGGCTGGGCTCACCTGGGACGGGTCTGCGCTTCAGCGGCCGCAGCTCCGGGGCCGGGGTCCCTGCGCTCCCCGGCATCGGGGCACTGGGCAGGCCTGGGGCACTGCAGCCTGCGGGGAGAGGGTGTGAGGCTCAGCCCTGCCAAACCACCCCTCTGCCCTCTCCATCCCTTAAAAACAGCGGAACGGGGCCGGGGGGGTCTGGCTGGAGAGGGCTGGAGCCCTCCAGGGTGTGAGAGCTGGGAGGGGCTTTGCTCTAGGAAAAGCTGAGGTGGGAGGGTGAAGCCTGATGGTGCCTGGAACATGCTGGGTGATGCCACCTGCACACCCAGGCACATCCTGGCACAGCTGGGCACATCCCCATGGGGTGGGATTCGGCCAAAGGGACCTCCTAGGACAAAGGCGTCCCCCCTGCTCCTCCCTGACTCCTCTCACCACCCCTGAGGGCACTCACCTGCCCCCTCTGTGCCGAATTTCCCCCGCAGGGAGAAGGTGGCCAAAGCCTCGTCTTTCTCCGTCTTCATGGCTTGGCCGGAGCTGGGCACGGGCACAGGGACACGGCGGCTCCTCCCGGCGATGCTGCACCGGGAGCAGGGGAGGGAGGTCAGATCCCAGCCCGGGACCATGGTGACTCCCTCCTCCTGCTCCTTCTCCTCCTCCTCTCCCTCTTTTTCCTCCTCCTCGGTGTCCCATGGCCGTGGGACCGACCCTCCCACCCAGGGCCGAGCCCGTAGGAGATCCTGGCTTCACAGGGGCTTTGAACCCAGAGCTGGCACTGTCCCTTCCTGCCTCTCCGGCCCCGGGGTGTCCCCAAAGCCCCCAAATGTCCCCACAGGTGTCACCAGGATCCTGCTCATGTCCAGCCCACAGCATCTGTAGCCAAAAATCGCCCCAAAGTGCAGGATCCCCTCCAAGGCACAGCCAAAACAGGGACTGCCAGAGCTGTTCCAGCCTCCTGCTCCCAAGGCTGGGGGGGCTCCCCTCAAAATTCCAGAGGGTTTTCCAGCCAGGAGGAGCAGCAGGTCCCACTGAGTGACTGGGAGTTGGTGATGGGCATGTGGGGACAGCTCCTGCCCAAAATGACATCGGCTTGGCCTCACCACACCTTGGCACGAGGCTCCCACATGGATAAGCCAAACTCTAATTCCCAGTGAAAACCATCTGGAAAACCCCCTCAGTTTGGGAGACTTCTCTGTAGCGTCTTAATGTTGGAGTGAGAGAGAAAATGATGATCATAATGGTGATAATAATGCTAATAAATCATAAGTAATGATGAAAACAAGGACAAAAGGATAAAATAAAAAGGATGAGAGGGTAAAAATATTTATGATAATGCTGATAATGATAATGATGAAATTGATCATAATTGTAATAATTATAATAATGATAAAAATTATAATAATAGCAATAGTAATAAATATCAGTGCTGGGGCTGTGAAGTGGGCACTGGCCAATGCTTCCCCAAGAGCTCAATAACTCCTTGGGAAATCTCCCTGGGGATCAGCTCTGCTGGCTGGGGCACCCCATCCTTCCCATTAACATCTGCTCCAGAGGCATTTTCCCAGCTTTTAGCTCTGGGGGGTCTGGCCCAGCGGGGCTCAGCCTGGCCAAGCTGGACCCAGCAGCTGTTCCTGCAACACCCAGCACGCTGGGATCACAGCCCAGTGGGAAATAAATCAGGGAGGGGGGGAAAAATCCATGTGGGATTATTGCTGTGGCTGCTCCCGGCTTTGTCTGTCGGTTGTGGGGCTTTTTTTTGTTGTTTTCTCAGCTCAGCGGCCTCGGGATGGAATCAGCCAACCATGGAGGGGGACTGGCCATGGAACAGGGAATTTGGGGGAGGGCTGGGGCTGGTCATGGGCCAGGAGGGGAAATTCAGCCCTGCATGGAGGGGATGCTCCATCTCCATCCTTCATTCCTGCAGGACATGGGGTAAACAGAGAAAGTTTAATGGAGCTTTGTTTATCAGGTAGAAATGAGGGTTTTGGTGGGAAAAAAGGTCTTGGGAATCTTCTTTTTGGGGAGACAATGCTGAAAAGCTCGAGGCAGGGCTGTGTCTGTCTGCCCAGCCCCAGGCAGTGTCCCTGTGGCACCGCCACGTTTTGGTGCCCGACCCTGAAGCCGTCGGACCTTCGGAGCTGCCAGAGACTGCAGTGAACAAAAATTCCTGCTTCCCTGCTGGAAATGCCACTCTGGACCAAAGCTGGGTGGCACAGCCTGTGCTCAGGACCCCTGGCAGACCCTTGGCACCGATGGCCTCCAGATCCAGCCACGGAACTAGGAGCTCAGCTACAGCACAGGGAAGTTTTTCCAAGAGATCGGGAAATTCTTCCTCAGCAGCGCTGCAGCAGGGGACAGGGAGCTCCTGGTGCTCCAGGGTCAAACCCAGCAGTGCCTTTGCATGTTGGAACCTCCGTCCTGTCCCTCTGGGATCACAGAAGCCGCTCTCCATTTCCCCATTGCAGCATCCCAGTGATGCCCTGTAAGCTGGTTTTTTTCTTGGAAAAGCTGGGAAAATGCCTCTTGAGCAGATCCCGTGAGGGCAGGTGGGATGGACGCTGGGCTTGTGGCCCCGATGTTCCACAGGGGTGACATGGCAGAGGACACGGTGGCAGCACCATGGCATCACCCTGTGCCCAGGGACTGGGTTTTGGAGAGCAGGTGGCACCTGGATCATCTTGCTGTCATTTGTCACCTCCCATGGGACGGTGGCCAACACTTCTCCTCCTGCAGGACTGTCTGTGACACCCCGACCCAGCTGCTGCTGACCTGCCACTGTCCCCATCCCCAGTGACCTCCTGTGGTCACCAGAGATGTCACTGCCCCAGAAATGTGACTGCCCCAGAAATGTGACCCCCTGGTGACATGATTCCTCCAGAGGCAGGACTTCCCCCTAGAAATATGACACCCCCCGAGATGTGACTCTCCTGGAGATGTGACCCCCAGAGACACGACTGCCCCTGAGATGTGACCACCAGTGCAAACCTGCCCTGGAACCCCCAAGCCCGGAGCCGCCGCTGTCGCTGTCATTATCCCCAGGGTTTTCCTGCCACAGGTTCAGCCTCCCCAAAAAGCTGCTGACACCAAACTCCCTCATCCCAACCCCCATGGAGTGAACAGGGACCCGAAAAACCCTTCCAGGGCTGCCAGCCGCGAGGGTGGGCAGGACGTTTGCAGCTGCCGGTCACTCCGCGCAGGCTCTGCTGCTGATTCAGTGAATAATTAACACAGCTCATCCCCCTCAAACCATCCGGGGGCTTTATCCATAGCCCGAGACTTTTCTCAACCCACCCCGGGAGGATAAATGGGACAAATAATCCGATTTGAGCATCTCAGTGAGTGCTCTGAGGCCCGAGGATGAGGAGGCTCCCCCCAAACGCGGCTCCTCGGCGCAGGAGATGAGACAAAGGCTCTGAACAAGGGGCTCATGTGATTGCAGCCGGGGGAGGACGCGCCGGCGGTGCCACCGGCACAGCTCCTCCAGTGCCACGGGGTTCAGATCCACAGCCCCAACTCAAACACACCCTGTGGATTCTCCTGGTGCCTCCAGATATGGCAGGGAGACCCCAGAGAGCTGGGGGTGCTGGGGGGAGGATGCTCCAGGCAAGGTGGGTGCCCCAACCCCAGCATGGGCTGGAGTAAAGCCGCTGCCTCTGCCCCTCCCTGCGTGGGCTCCCTGCCTTCCAACTCAGAACCCGCATGGAGAGCCCGGGGAGCCCCCCCGAACCCAGTGACAGGGTGAGCATCCAAAGGGGTGACACGAGCCCCGTGCACGGCCTCGCTGTCACATCCCCATGGTGGCCACGGGGACAGCTCAGCTCAGGCCCCTCTTCCCTCTCAGGGGGGAAGCCTGGGGGTCCCCAGTATCCTCCAAGCCCTGCTGCCATTTCCCCACATGCCCACACCATCCTGGTGCCCCCCTTTACCTGCCTGCCTGTGGATGGCCAATCCACCCAGCTGCATCAGCTCTGCAGCTGGAAAAAACCCCCTCCTTTCCTTCAGGAGCCCCCTGGGGATGGTGGGGCTTCCTCCCTGAGGCTGGGCAAAGCTGACCCCGAGCAGCAGCACCAGGCTGGTTCACACCACAGCCAAGGCCAGGAGCCCCCGGCTCTGGCAGCAACAAAGCGGCTCCCACAGGTCTGGGAGGATGGAGGAACCACAGGGAGATCCTGGCAGGTGCATCCCGGGATGTGAGGGGGGTCCTGGTGCTCCCACAGGCCACACACCTGTCAGGACGCAGGGCGAGTGGCTCCCGGGGCTCCCTGTCCCTGTCTGCCCCACAGGGGGTAACCCCACGGGAAGCCCCCATGGCTACCGGTTTCTGGGGCTGGTAGCCCCCCATGGGCCGTACACCCATGGCTACAAGTCCTGGAGGTAGTGACAGCCCCGGGAGCACCCCCACGGCCACTCCCGCCATGGGCAGTGGCCCCGTGCCCCGAAGCCCCTGTGGGCAGCAGCCCCGGGGCTGGTGCAGGTCCTGGCTCCCTGCAAAGCCCCGGTGCCGCGGGCCCCGCTCCGGTACCGCTGTTGTCCCCAGTGCTGCTCCAGCCCCAGGTGCCAGGACAGCTCTCGGTCCCAAGTCCATCCCCCGACACCGGTGCACCCCCGGTGCCAGCACATCCCCCCGTGCTGCTTTATCCCTGGTACCGATCCAGCTCCGGTGCCAGTCCACACCTGGCCCGGTACAACCACGGTGCCAGCACACCCCGGTGCCGGGGTACCCCCGCCCCCGGTGCCGGTACAGTCCCGGTGCCGGTACACCCCCGCCGGTGCATCCCCGGTGCCGGTAAAGCCCCCGGTGCCGGTCCATTCCCCGATCCCGGTGCTCCCCCCGGTGCCGCTCCCCCCTCGGCTCCCCCGGTGCCCGCCGGACCCTCCCGGTCCCTCCCGGTCCCTCCGGGCCGTACCGGGGCTGCGGCGGGGCCGGCGCCTCCCGGGTCGCGCATCAGCGGCGGGGCGGCCGCGGGGCCATTTTCTGTGCGGAGCTGTCGCGAGAGCGGGGAGAGGAGGAAGAGGAGGAGGAGGAGGATGACGGGGGGGAGGAAGGAACGTGCGGAAGGGCGGGCGGGGGCCTCGGGAGGGGACCAGCCCCGCCCCGCTGCCGCCCTCCCCCCCCCCGGCTGCTTTTCCCGGGGGATTCTCCCCACCCCGCATCCCAGCGGCTGCGGACAGCTCGAGGATCCCGAGGTTTGGGAGCATCCCGGGGGCTTTGGAGCATCCCGGGGGTTTTGGAGCATCCTGGGGGTCTCGAAGCACCCCGGAGGATTTGGAGCATCCCGGGGGGTTTGGAGCATCCCGGGGGTTTTGGAGCATCCCGGAGGTCTCGGATCATGTCAGGGGCTCAGAACATCCCGGGAGCTTGAGCATCCTGAAGGCCTTGGAGCATCCCAGGGCTTTTTGAGCGTCCTGGGGCTCTGGAGCATCCAAGGAGACTTCAGAGTACCGCAGGGGCTTTGGAACATTCCAGGGACAGGGTCATGGAGCATCCTGAGGCTTTGGGGGGCTTTGGAGCATCTTGGGATCCTCAGAGCATCCCGGGGCTTTGTAGTATCCTGGGGGCTTCAGAGCATCCTGGGGTGCTCAGACCCTGAGCCCTGTGGGAGACCCTCGGAGCATCCCAGGGCCCTCTGAGCACCCCAAGTTCCTGGGAGCACCCCGGACTCCCGGGAATGCCCCGGACTCCTGGGAACACCGCTCCAGCTCATGTGTGGCCCTGAGGAGCAGCCCAAGCTCCTTGGACCCTCCAAGATCCTGAGAGACCCCCAAACTCCTGGGAGCCCCTGGAGCCCTTTGGAGCATCCGGAGCTCTCTGGAGCACTCCAGGGAGTGCCTGAGCTGGCCCAGCTCCCAGCTCCCACTGACAGCACCCACTGATGGGGTGGTGCCCCCCATTCCTGCTCCACCAGCCCCCAGGAAGGACCTGGAAGGTGCAGGAAGGAGTTTCCTAAACCCCAGAGTTTCCAAAGCCGCTGTTTTTCATTACAATAAAACCAGACACCTCCCCCTTGCACTCTGCAGTGCAAGGACTCCTGAAAAACTGTGATTAACAGGAAAAATCACCCCAAGGACTGCAGGGGCTGGAAAAGCCCATCATGGGAGGGAGTGCAACCACAATTTCCAGCATGGGGCTGTGAGGAACTTGCAATTCCATGGGGAACTTCCCATCCCAGTGGGGTCCTGTCCTCTGTTAACCCCACCCTGGAGGACACAGGGTCCCCTGAATGCCGCTGGAGCCCCAAATCTAAGGTGGGGAGGTCTGTATGACACAGCGGCAGCTCCAGTGGGGGCTTGGGAGGGAGGAAGAGGAGGGCTGGGGTGTGAGGGTGAAGCTGGGCTCTGTGCGATCAGGGAGGGAGAGGAGGGCTGGGTGTGGGATCAGGGAGGAAGAGGAGGGCTGGGTGTGGGATCAGGCCGGGCTCTGTGGGATCAGGGAGGAAGAGGAGGGCTGGGTGTGGGATCAGGCCGGGCTCTGTGGATCAGGGAGGAAGAGGAGGGCTGGCTGTGGGATCAGGCCGGGCTCTGTGGGATCAGGGAAGGAGGAAGAGGAGGGCTGGCTGTGGGATCAGGCCGGGCTCTGTGGGATCAGGGAAGGAGGAAGAGGAGGGCTGGCTGTGGGATCAGGCCGGGCTCTGTGGGATCAGGCCGGGCTCTGTGGGATCAGGGAAGGAGGAAGAGGAGGGCTGGCTGTGGGATCAGGCCGGGCTCTGTGGGATCAGGCTGTCGTCACTTCCTCCGGCGCAGGGCCTGGCGGGGGGAGCGGGGGAAGCCGGACATGAGCCGGACATTCCGGCCTTGTTCTTCCCTCTCCCTGCTGGAAACCTCCCGGAGCAGCCCCGGGTGGGCCTCAGCCCCCACGCAGCACCCCCAGCCCCAGCTGTCCCGCTGCCCCGGGGCTTTGGGATGTCCCTGGAGCCGGGCCAGCCGAGGATCGCGGGTGCCACCCCACGCATCGATCCTGGCCCCTCATGGATGAGACCCCCGGCCCCCGCCAGCTGCAGGGCCCAGCACCCCTCTAACACGGCCAGGAAAAGCTGTGACAGCTCCGTGGGCTTTGTCTGAGAGATCCTTGGAGTTTTCCTGGGAGAAATCAGGGAGTGGTGACAGCACCCTGCTCCTGTTCTGCCTCGCCGCTGCCCCGGCTGTGCTGAGCCATCCAGAGCCGCAGCGGGATGTGGAGATGCCTGAGCCGGATCCCTGGGACAGCTGGTTTGTGTATTCAGCGTTTTCTGGAGGGTTCATTGTGGGGGGAACTCTGCTCTGTGTCTGCCCTGTCACAGCTCTTGTCACACAGCGACAGTGGGAGCTGGCGCCAGGGTGAAATACAACCCCCAAACTCAATATTTGAGTCAAGATTGCTGAGTCTGGTTATTTCCCATAATTATTAACAACGAATCTCTTCATACCACGGGGCAGTTTCAGTCCCAGGGTACGAACAAGCAGCAAAGAGCCCGTCCTTGCTGCAGGGGTGCCCCCAGCTAAAGGGGATCCAGCGCTTGGCACCGGCACAGTCCGGGGGCCTCCTGAGGAAGCGCTCGCTCCACGCCAGCGTTGGTGGAAAAACTTCGTGGAGCCACCACTGGCGCCTTGGGCACAGCGTCTGGAGGTGGGGTGGGAGGATGGTGACCCTCTCCTGTCCTCCATCTCAGATCTTCTGCACGTAATTCCCAGGGAAAAGCCCTTCCTTGCCGTGCAGCCGGCCTTTCCACCAGCCGGAGGCATCTGGGAAGGGGATAAAAAGTCAGGTGTGGTGCCAGCACAGCGAGGAGAGGAGCTGGGCAGGGCAGGAGCCTGGTACCTTCCATCAGGATGTCAATGACGTCCCCAACGTTGAAGCTGAGCTCATCCACGTCCTGTCCAATGTACTGGTAGAGCGCCTGGCACCGCGGCCCCTCCACCTTGGGCTGGGGCTTGGGGCGCCGGGCAGGGGGCGGCCGCTGGCTCACGCTGCGCCGGCGCTGCATCCTGAGGGGTGGGAGGGATGGAGTCCTCACCGGGAGGGCAGGAGGGCAGGGGATGTGCTGCTCATCCTGCCCACCCTCCTGCCCCACACCCATGGGGTGCCCTGTGCCTGCAGGTGGGTGCTCCCAGTTCAAGGACTGGGACTACTGGGGCAGGATGAGCTGCCCATCCCACTGCCCCACACCCATAGGATGCTCTGTGCCTGCAGGTGGGTGCTCCCAGTGCAGGGACTGGGAGAACTGGGATGCACAAGAGCCTGAGAGATGTGTCCTGCAGCAAAGCCAGACTGCCCCACTCTGGTTCCCTCCTCAGAGGGGAAAGCATCTCCCGGTGCTGGCGGCAGTGGGAGAGGAGGGATGGGGCAGGGAGAGGGACGTGGGACAGGACCTACCCAGCCACCCCCTGGTCAGGCACGTTCAGGAAGTCCATGTTGTGCTCAGACGGGGGCCGTGCCCTGGGCTGGTGGCCGGCGCTGCGGGCAGGAAGAGCCGCGGCCGGGGGACCCCGCGTCTGCTTCTGGGGCATCTTGTAGGTGTCCCTCTGGGCCCGGCCATCGCTGTGGGGGAACTGGGGACCCCCGTTCCTGCAGGCTCCTGGAACACCCCATCCCGGGGGGGCATTAGAGGGGGGCCATGCACGGCCTGCACCCCCAGGAATCCCCCACCCTGGTACCCCCTCCTCACCTCTGGGTGCTGGTGGGGCACTTCGGGAGGGTGCTGGACACCTGCTGCCACCTCTGCCCTGCGCTGCCCCCTTCCTTGTGGGCTCTGGGGGGACACGAGCCCCCCGTTAGGTGACAGTCCTCAGAGCCAGCTGTAGGGGCTGTCCCCCCATTTGTACCCTGTTCCCCAAAGCTCCCCGTGCTGCCCCATCCCCGGAGCAGAAATGGCTCCTTCCTGGGTGAGACACAAACCCCACAGGGTACACCCAGCCCACCCTGATGCTCCCAGCACTCCTGCGTCCCCCTTCTGCCACCCCCCAGTGCCCTGGCACTCACTGGCATTCCTGGGGAGCCCATCCCCGATGCTGACCGTAAGGGTTTTGCCTCCAGCTTTGAGGGCGGCCACGTCGCCCTGTCCTCTGACGAAGGTGACGTTGCGGGTGCCACCGCCACCCCAGCCCTCCTTCTTCACCCGAAACTGTAGTCTGGGGGAGACAGAAGCCGTGAGGCTGCGGTGACAGGACCCTGTCCTGCTTTGTCCCCTCTCCTGGCCCCCATCCTTACGTGTCCTTGAAGGAGAGGGGCAGCTTGGAGCGGGTGAGCTCCTCGAAGCGCTTGCACAGGAGGCTGATCAGCTCCGTCTTGAAGATGGACTCCAAGAAATTGTCGGCACCGTTCTCGTGGAGGATGAAGAAGTCATCCTGCCTGGTGCTGGGGGACATGGGAGTGTCAGTGGGGGGCAGGGCTGGTGCCAGCTGGGCTGGGGAGGAGTTGGGGACCCCACTGGGCTTGGGTCCACCACAAGGAAATTTGGAGACGATTTAGCTGGAAAACTGGATGCCTGACATCCAAAGCCCCATCTGCAAAGCACCCCGTGGGGAGCCTCCTCCTCAGGGCTGGATGCCCCTGTGGATGAGGGACTGGGGAGCACCAGGCCATGGAGAGGCTGCTGGAGGTGAGAGGGGACGCCCAGCCGTGAAGAGCCCACGGGGAGGGACACACCTCAGCGAGACGCCGCTCACCGCCTGCAGCTCCACCTTCTTCTTGAGCACCTCCTTGATCTGCCCCTTCTCAGGCCCCTTCTTCACCTTCTCCCGCCCGATCAGGTAGAAGTACTTGGGGGTGAGGATGAAATCCCGCTTGATGGGCTGGGAAAGGGCAGGAGAAGGGGGTGAGGGGGGGTTTTCTGGGGGGCACAAGCCCCACACACACATCCCACCCGAGGGAAGCCAGCAGGAGCTGCAGCTTGGCCGGTCCCCAGTCCCAGGGGTGTCCGTGTACCTTGAACCTCCGGTCGTATTTGGTGATGGAGTCGGCGAAGTCGATGCGCTCCCGCTTGGCCAGGAACTGGCGCAGCTCCGGCCGCTCCTCCATGCCCAGGTAATCGCCCACGAAATTCCTGTTGATGCTGTTCCTGCGCCGCTCTTTGAAGTTGTAGAGGATGCTGGCGGCTGGAGGGACCCCGAAGAGGGGCAGGTCGGACAGGGGTCTGTGCAGGTGGCTCAGAGCCCCCCGAACCAGCCATGGTTCGTGGCAGCAAGGAGTGGGGCTTGTTTTATGCCATGGGAGGAATCCCAGCTGCTTGAGCTTGGCTGGCTTTGAAACCCATTAACTGCCTTCAGAAAGCCTCCTGCTGTGGGAAGGAGGGATGGACCCAGCTGCTTTCTGGGTTTTCCTCCTTGATTTTTCGCTGCTCGCTTGGGAAAATCCATTATGGGGTCAGGCAGGGACCAGTAGCTTGTCCCGTCCTTCTGCCAACACTGACTCTCAGATACTCCCTTCCATCCCTGTGCAGGCCGTGAAATGCAGAGTGAGACAGCACAAGGATCTGATTCTGTCCTATGGCCCCTCCCAGAGCTGGAAATAAGAGCAGGGAATCTGCGCTCTCCTTTCAGAGTGGGAAAAGACTCCCAACATCTCATGGGCCGGCTCCTCCATCACCCAGTCACCATTAGTGCCATGATCAGGAGCCAGGCTGCTGCTCTGACAGCTGGGCTGTCCCACTGAAAGGCACCCTAGAAGGGCTCTGGGGTGTCCCTGTCCCTGTCTTTGCCCGGCCTTACCCTCCTCTCTCATCTGCTCGTATTTGCGGATGGCGATGTGCCGGCGCCAGGCCTTCTGGATCACCCGGGCGAAGCCGTCGAATTTCCTCTCCCTCATCTCCTCGAGGAGGAAGAGCTGGCAGGGACAGGCAGTGCTGAGCCAGGACACCCCAAACCCTCCCCAGTGATGCCCAGCCACGGGCAGTGTCCCCAGAGGGGTCAGGGCCACCCACCGACTCGGGGTTCTTGACGAACA
Organism: Aphelocoma coerulescens; assembly: GCF_041296385.1. NCBI lineage: Eukaryota > Metazoa > Chordata > Aves > Passeriformes > Corvidae > Aphelocoma > Aphelocoma coerulescens. The sequence continues at coordinate 3,163,368 of NC_091041.1, read as the reverse complement.
CCTTGCTCCGGCCCATCTGGTACTGGTCTGGGTCCATGTTGACCGAGCGCAGAAGGTGCTGCACCCCTTGGCGCTCGTCCCCGCGCCACGACGGCCACGTCTCGGGGGTGAGGATGGCGTAGCTGTGGAGAGAAACCAGGGTCACAGAATCCCACAATAGTTTGGGTTGGGAGGGATCTTAAAGCCCATCTTGTTCCAAGCCCCTGCCATGGGCAGGGACACCTCCCACTGTCCCAGGCTGCTCCAAGCCCCAATGTCCAGCCTGGCCTTGGGCACTGCCAGGGATCCAGGGGCAGCCACAGCTGCTCTGGGAATTCCATTCCAGGGCCTCCTCACCCTCCCAGGGAACAATTCCTGCCCAATCTCCCATCCAGCCCTGCCCTCTGGCACTGGGAAGCCATTCCCTGTGTCCTGTCCCTCCATGCCTTGTCCCCAGTCCCTCTGCAGCTCTCCTGGAGCCCCTTTAGGGTCTGGAAAGGGCTCTGAGGTCTCCCTGGAGCCTTCTCCTCTCTGGGTTGAATGCCCCCAACTCTCTTAATCTGTGAAGCTGTGCCAGGGCCTTGCCACCCTCACAGGGAGGAATTTCCCTCTAATGAGGTGCTGTGGGTCACGGCTGGGCTGTGGGATCTGCCAGCCCCATCCCAGCAGCCGCTCACCGTTGCAGGAACTTGTGGAAGAGGCGGCGGTAGGCGAACCCTGCCCGGCGCACCCGGATGTTCTCCTTCAGCCCCAGGTACTCGACCTGGTGCTTCACCCTGTGGAGCAGGGAGGGACAATGTGGGACAACAGGGCATGAGGGGACCTAAAGATGCACCTAAAGAGGGCAATGTGTCCCCACAAGCTCCGTGTGCTCCGCTGGGTCTGAACAGCTTGGAGGGACCAGCCCAGGGCTGCAGTTTTTGGAGGAAAGCTGGTCCTGGCCACATCTCCATGCCCAGGGTGGCATTCCCTGGGCTCTGTGGGCTCCTGGTTACCTGCTCTCCTCCCAGTCCCGTGGTTTCTTGGTCTCGTTGGGTTTGATGCAGCGGATGTAGTGTGGGGTGCACTTCATGAGTGTGTTCACCAGGTCGTTGGCCTGTTTCTGGTGCAAATATCGAGCTCTGTAGCATCAAAGGGGATGGTGGAAGCACAGTCCCTGCCACCACCCCAGAGGAGCTGCTGCTCTGCAGCCCATGGGACACACCTTGATTTTGGAGCCTGCGGTGGTCGGTCTTCCCTTTTTGTCAGAATCAAGTTTTTCTGGGAAAAGCATCCGGATGAAACCGCTGGAAGGGAGGTGACAGTCCCCAGGTGAGAGCTGCCAGGGTCCCCAGGCTCAGCACGGCCTGAGCTGAGGCCAGCTCCAGCTCTGCCTTCTGCTGCTGGGAAATCCTGGACTGTGGGACTGAGTCCCTCCTCCCTGACCACCCACCAGAGCTGGTGGATGATCCCACTGGTGGATGATCCCACTGGTGCATGATCCCACTCTGCCCAGCCCTGGGATACCCCTGATGCCCATCGAGCGATACAGGATGCGATGCGAAGCTGTGATGCCCACAAAGGCAGGACCAGCTCTTAAGGTCTGGATGTTGAGGACTCTGCCCTGTGCCCCAGCCCTTTCGGGGTGCCCCAGGACCCCAGCACTGCCAGACTCACTATTCACTGCTCTGCATGAGCTCGATCAGGTCGGTGAACAGCACATCCCGGTTGCGCTCGCAGAAGCCGTTCACATCATAGGACACCTGATGGGACAGGAGGGGACCTCAGCTGTGGTTGGTGGGGCTGTGGGGCACAGGGTGTGGGGTTTGGGGTGCCCTGCCTACCTTGCCAGCGTAGTGGTGGATGACAAAGCCTGAGTTCCAGCTGTTGAAGTGCTCGTGGGTGCCCACAGCCGCCTGCAGCTTCTGCAGCAGGGTCTGGTCGGCGCCCTCGCCCGTGGCGTGCATGGTGGCACACACGTCATCCAGGACACTCATGATCCCGGGAGGGTTCTGGGACAGGGACAGGGAAGCCATGGGTGTGGCAGGGCCCAATCCTGCACCTGGACACTGCTGCTTCCTGCTGAGCCACAGCTTAGAGCTGGTGCTCTCTCACGGGTGCTGGAAGTGTCCAAGGCCGGGCTGGATGGCGCTTGGAGCAGCCTGGGATAATGGAAGGTGTCCCTGCCCATGGCAGGGGTGGCACTGGGTGGGCTTGAAGGTTCCTGCTAACCCAAACCAGTCTGGGATTCTCTGCTCCCTGGCAGGACTGGTTTCAGCACCCACCCAGCCCCCTGTCCCTGGGTGCCTCTGCTCCCCAAAAAGCCTCCCCAGCAGAGGGGACCCCACTCACCAGCTTATTCTCTATCAGGTCACACACCACCTTGTTGTTGAAGTACTGGATCTGTGTCCACTTGATCCCCTCCTGCACATACTCCTCCTGGGGAAGCACAGGGACAGCTGGGTGGGCCCCGAGCCCCTGGGATGTGCTGCAGACCCCCTGCTCCAGTGGTGCCGGGGAGGAGGGGGCTGCAGGAATTGGGCTGCGGGAATTGGGGTGCTGGCACAGCCCCACAGTCCCCAACCCAGCCCCCCTGTACCTGCTCTGCCTTCAGAGTGAGCTCGATGAAGATCTGCTGCAGCTTCTCGTTCACAAAGTTAATGCAGAATTGCTCAAAGCCGTTTTTCTGCATGAGAGATGGAAGAGAAAATGGTGCTGAGTTGTCTTCTGCTCCTCTGGCTCATCGGGGGGACCCCAACTACCAGTGCTTGGGTGCTACTCCAGGAACCCTTCTTGTGGCCACCTGATCCAGGTGCTGTCCTTGCTGTGGGAGCAGGGCAGGACATTCCCAGCTGGGCTCCTACAGCACAGCCACACACACCTGGAATATCTCGAAGCCGTAGATGTCCAGCACCCCGATGCTGTACTCCTCGTATGGCTTCTGCATCGCCCGGTTGATGGACTGTGGGGACAGAGGGGATGGTGTGGGTGCAGGGCGGTGGGATTGGCTGGGTCCTGGAGCAGGGGGTGACCATCCCCTCTCAGGCCCACGCACCTCCACGAGGAAGTCGAAGACGCGGGCGTAGAGCCCCTTGGCCAGCGCGTCGCGGGTGTAGGCCGCCTGCTCCACGTTGAGGGTGACGGTGATGGACTCGGAGCGGCCGCCCCACTTGCTGTCCATTTTCCTGCTGGTGACCTTCTCGTTGAGGCGCTCCTGGTCGACCCCCAGCAGGTAGGCAGGGAAGGCCAGGGCTGGGCAGAGCGGGGGTGGTCAGGGCTGTGTCCTCCCCACCCGGCTTCAGCCACGGTTGAAGCCCTCAGCCCCATCCAAGTGTGAAGGACAGCAGTGGGACAATGACTGGGGACATGGGATGGGTCCTTCCTCTCCCAAAGTGACACCTGCCATCTGTTCCCCGGCTAATTAAGTTCTGGCTGAGCCAGTTGCTCGCTGCCTCAGTTTCCCCATGTCTAACGTGGGGAAGGTGCTGCTGCTGCCTCCCTCCTCCACCAGGGGATTTGTGACACAGCCACAGAATCAAAGGATGAACTAGGTTGGAAAAGACCTTTGAGATCATCAAGTCCAGCCTATGACCTTAACGCCTCCTCATCAACTAAACCACGGCACTGAGTGCCATGCCCAGTCCTTTTTTAAACACATCCAGGGACGGTGACTCCACCACCTCCCCGGGCAGACAATTCCACTGCCAGTTTGCAACTGATTCCGGAGGGTCCCTGTGACCATCCCCAGCTGTCCCCTGGAGCCGCTTGGCTACTCACAGTCAGCGTTCTCCACCCGGGCGTAGTTGCCCTCCTCCCGGAAGCTGATGTTGCCCAGGTGCAGGATCCCTGCCACGATCTGCAGCACCAGCTGCTGGTCCTCGCCGCGGATGCCGATGACCTGCATGGCGTTCTGGGGGTGCAGGGACCCCGTGAGCCCCCGCCCGGCCCCAGAGCCTTTGGGGACTCCCCTCCCTCCCGGGCACTCACCATGGTCTCATGGAAGTCGCTGCGGTCATCTGTGCCCTCCACCTGGTAGGTGTCTGTCTGGTTCAGGTAGAAGTAATAATCCGGGCTCATGATGCCCAAATTCTGCCGCTGCTCTTGGGACGCCCCTTGGATGAGCTGGGAGGGGACAGGGGGCTGTGGTCACCCAGCTCCTGGCCTCCCCCTGCAGCCCGGTGGCTTCAGGCCACCCCCATACCTGATAGTAGATGTGGAAATTCCTCTCGCACTCGTTCTGGCTCACCACTCGCGACTTCTCCAGCAGGAAGTTGGAGATCTTGCCCCCGTCGGGTTCTCCACCCCGGCTGAACTGGATCTCGAAGTATTTTCCCTGCTCCGGCACAGATCCTGCTCAGAGCTGTGGCCCTGGCTGGGGGGATTCCTCATTCCTCATTCTCCTCAACCCCTTCCCCACTGCATTTTTTGGGATGCTGGGATTTGCAATCCCTGGCTGAAGACTTTATGGTTCATGTGGAGACCTCATCGCTCTCTCAACTGCCCCAAAGGAGGTTGGAGCCAGGTGGGGTCAGTCTCTTCTCCCAGCTGATAGGCAACAGGACAAGAGGAAACAGCCTCACGTTGCCCCAGGGGAGATTTAGATTGGATATGAAGAAAAAATCCTTCACTGAAAGCGTGGTCAGGCACTGGAACAGATTGTGGTGGAGTCACCATCCCTGCAGGGATTTAAAAGCCCTGTGGATGTGGCACTTGGGGACATGGCCCAGTGGTGGCCTTGGCAGTGTTGGACTCGATCTCAAAGGTCAACTTTCCAACCCAGCTGGGTCAGTGACTGTGCTGCAGCGCTGACCCCCTGCACCTGCCTGCGATTTCCCTGGCACTTACAAAGCGGCTGGAGTTGTTGTTCCGGACAGTTTTGGCATTTCCAAAGGCCTCCAGCAGCGGGTTAGACTGCAGGATGATGTCCTTCACGTGCTGGGGACAGAGCAGGGGAGGGCTGAGCACAGCTGGGTCCCCCTCCAGGCCTGGGGACAGATCTGGGGCTTTGCGTGTCCCCAGGCCTGGAGTGGCCACAGTGCCACCATCAGCTGTGGGGATTATGGGCTGGCGTGCTGGGGATCAGTTGGGAGGTGACATGATGAGTGGCAGGGGGGACAACAGACCTACCTGGACCTTCTCCCCACCCCCAGACACTTTGGAGATGTAGCCCATGATGTATTTTGCTGCCACCGTTTTCCCGGCTCCGCTTTCTCCGCTGTGCAAACGCCAAAGCAGAGGAGATGTGAAATGCCCCCACCAGAGCCACCCGTCCTGGGGGTTTTGGGGTGGGTCCTGGAGCAGGACCAGAGGGTGACAGCGAGTTGTGGGGACTGTGGCCACCCCCCTTGGATGGGGCTGCCCAGGGGTATCGCTGTGAGCAAAGCGTGGCTCGGTGAGCTGCTCCAGGCAACACTGAATTTCTCGTCACCGGATTTAGAAGGGGAGGAGGGAAACTCGGGAGCCTCAGAGGGAAGTGTCGGGCCTTGCCCCACATCCTGACCATCCCCCTTGCAACACTGCCCCGGAGAGCTGCATTGCACAAGGCTCTGGCCCTGCCTGGGACCCCCCCGGTCACAGCCTTGCCTGGTGGCCCAGGGGGTCCCTCCAGACACCCCAGAGCCCAGGAGCCACCACTCTTCAGCTACATCTTAGCTGGGAAACCCCTGAGCTGGGGGAGAACGGGTGGTGGGGACAGATGTCCCCAGGGGCAGTGACACCCCAGCTGTGGCCCGGTGTCCCCCAGTACCTGATGATGACACACTGGTTCTCCCCGTCGATCAGCATGTTCCGGTACATGTTGTCAGTCAGGGCGTAGATGTGGGGGGGATTTTCATACTGGGCCTAACCGGGGGACAGGGACAATGGGGCTGAGCACAGAGCAGCCCCCAGTTCCCCTCCCCAAACCCCTTAACTGCCCACAGGGGAATCAGCCTCCTCATACTGACCCTAAACAAGGCACAGGGACAGCGGGGCTGAGCACAGAGCAGCCCCCAGCTCCCCAAATCCCCCTCACTCTGCCCATGTGACAGTCAGCCTCTTCCCACAAACATCGACTCATCAGCAGCATGTCTGGGGTTTCCTAACCCTCCCCTCCTCCTTGGGAAGCTCGCTGGGGCTGAGCTGCATTTTACCATGTTTGGGTTGCTTTAGTGTGCATTTCTGAGCTGAATTTCCCGGGAATGTGGATTTGCTGCTGGGTGTCTCGTTAGGAGCACTGACCCCTGCAGCAGCCACGGGGCTGTGGAGGATGGGGACCCTCAGGGGACGCTCCTGGGGGTTTTGCACGGAATTAACCCCGAATTGCCCCCGGCAGCCTCACCGCGCCCTGGTACAGCTCGATCTCCCGGTCGGTGAAATACGGCATCTGCTTGAAGGGGTTCACGGAGATCAGCACGGGCCCGATGTAGGTCTGGGCAGCAAGTCAAGGGCCGTGTGTCCCGTCCCATGTCCCCTCTTCCCACTGCCCAATCCCACCCCGCAGGCAGGAAGGTGGGTATGGGGTCCCTGCCACGTCCTGGCAGCTGCACCAGGAATGCCACGAGGGATTCCAGCTCGGCACAGGCAGAGCTGCTCTGCTGCCGTGGCTTGGGGCACTCCCAGCGCGTCTTCGGCCCTGGAGTATCCCCTGGGGTGTGATGGCTGCAGGAGCATCCCCTCAACTCCCTGGTCTGGCTGAGGATTGGCTCCAAAAGCTTCTCCAGCATCCCGCAGCCTCCTGGAATTCACCCTCTGCTCACGCTCCTTTTGCAGCAGGAGCCCATCCTGGTTTTATATCCAGGGAAACTGAGGCACGAAGAGGAGAGGAGCTGCAGCTCCTGCCTTTCCCTGCCCAGCAGCCACTCTGCTGCCTTCCCGGCAGCATCCCCGAGTCACTCCGTGCGGGCAGAGGCACGGAAAAGCAGGGAATTGCACCTGGAATTGGTGCGGCAGCGGGATGGGGATGAGCCCCCAGCACGGTGAGGAGATGGAGGTTGGGGATGGAGCAGGTGGGGTCATCCCAAGCCTTTGATATCCTATTTGTGTCCCAGCTGGCAGTGGGACAGTGGGGCAGGGGACGAGCAGCCGAAGGGCAGGAAGAGGGAGCTTTTCTGCGAAATGCAGAAGCTTTGGATGTTGAGTCACGGCTGGACAGAGCCCTGCGTGCAGCAGCACAGAAAAAAAAGGAAGAGAGAGGCTGCGTGGGGTATTTTCCCCCTCAAACAACAACAACAACAACCAAAACTAAAAAGAACCCCAAAAAAAGCCAACTCCAAACCAAGCCCCAAACGCGTGCAAAGCCCCAGGGCTGTGGCGGGAGGTGGCTGAGTCACAGCATCGCCTTGTAAGGACAGAATCACATCTTCAGGGGAAATGCAGCGGCGTGGGCAGGAGCCTCAGCCCGGGCTGAGCCCTCCCCGTGCCCTGCTGTGCCCCTCAGGGCTCTGCTCCTTGTCCCCAGCAGGGACAGCCACCCCCGCACTGGGGAGCAGCGAGCTGGGATGGTACCGGGGCCACGTCCCCAGGGGGGTGTGGGGTGAGCAAGGCTTGGGGACACGTTCCAGTCCTCCTCCAGAGCTGTGGCACCCGGCAGTGCCAGCTCAGGGATGGCAGCAGGGAGCTGGAGCAGCTCCGTGTCCCCGGGCTGGGTGATGGTGTCCCCCGTGTCCTGGCACCGCTGGGGACGAGGGGTGGCACCTCCGCCTCGTGCCTGCGGGGATGCTCCCGCTCCACCCGGGGCTTGCCTGGATTTGTGGGGGGTGCAGAGCAGCCAGGACATGCTGTGGGCATCGCTGGGGGTGGGTGACAGCAACAGGGGACGATGGTCACTGCTGCCACCGGGGAGACTGCTGCCACCCCCGTCACAGGCAGGGGGTTCCCGGTGTGCAGGGACAGAGGGACACTGCGGGTGAGGGGCTTTGCTCGGGGCTCTGTGGCTGCAAAGGAAGGACCAAAGTGGGTCCTGGGGCATGGTAGGACAGGGGGTTTGGGTGCTGTGTCTCTGCCAAGTGCAGCTCAGCTCGGGAATGGCGACATTCCCCCAGCCCATCCCAATCCCATCCCAGCAGGACACCGCAAGCGCTGGGGCAGCTCCAGTTTGCCGCGCCCCAACAAAGCCTAGGAGTCCATCCCTGCCGCTCCCTGTGCCTGTCCCCACTGCCTGGGCAAGGATACAAAGATGAAATCGTCCATGAAACGCTTCTTGAGGTTCTCCACGATGGCCTCCTCGGAGATCTTGGACAGCAGCACCATGTCGTCCACGCCGCTCTGCTTGACATTGTGGCTCTGCCAGTGGAAGCGCTCCTTGCTGCCCTGGGGGCACAGGGACACAGCGACTGTGCCGGGGCCGCCTCCTGCCACCAGGGCCACCTCCTGCCACCAGGGCCACCTCCTGCCACCAGGGCTGGCTCTGACCCCCGGAGCTGCCGGCAGCTGGGACCGGTCCCCGGCTCAGCTGTCACTCCAAACCGGGCACCTCGCGGTGCAAACGGAGGGGTTTGACCACCCTGGGAACTCTCAAAGCTGGAAATTCAGTGCTCTGGGGCTTGTCCCAACCCTCTGGATCGCTCCTCACCTCCGGGCAGCCGGAGAGGAGCAGACAGGAGCTGCCCCAGCCCCCCTCACCCGGGTTAATGAAGGATAAAGAAGCAGTTGATGGAGAGATTGTGAGCCAGAACAACGCAGGGGAAGGGTGGTGGTGGCATCCTCGGCACCCCCACATCCTCCTTGCACCACTGTGCCCCTGTCCCCCTTGGCTCTGCCCAGGGAGATGCCAGCACCCTCTGCCCAGCTGTCCCCAACTCGCCCAGCTCTGTCCCCCGGGGGCTGTGGGGCAGCAGCAGAACTGGCCTGGGATTTCAGCCCTTGTGGGGTAAACAGAGCCCTGGGCTGGGAGGGGGGGATTTCATCATGCAAAAGCCACCCAAAGGCCTCCCCTCATCCTCAATGTCTCCAGAAACAAGCTGGGCACAGCTGTGGTGCCCATGTGGCCCCCGGCACGGTGCCCAGGAGGGGATGCCCCATCTAGACTGGTCTGTGGCTCCTCTGTCTCCATCCCCACGGTTCCTCTTTCACCCCCCTTGCTCCTGTCACCGATTTCACTTCTCCCCCATCAGCCCTGGCCTCTTACTCTTTCCAGTTCCCTTTTCTTCTTCTCTTCCCCTTTTGCTTGAATTTCCTGCAGGCTCTCAAGATTTCAGGATTCTGAATCCTGACACCTTTGGAGGCTCCTGGCAGCCCCTGATTTTTGCTGGGTGCCCCCAGCCCCCCACCACCACCCTGGGGTGTTTGTCACAAGCTGGCTCCATCACGTGCTGCTCCCCTGTCCATCTCCCTCCTCCCTGGGCTCTGCAACCCCAAACACCCCCTGTGCCCCCTCTCCAAACCCCAAATGCAAGTCAAGCCCCCACAGCTGCTGAAGGGGCTTCTGGCTGTGTTGTCCCACCGGCTTCTCTTGGGGTGCACAGAGCTGGGTCAGCTCAGGGGGCTCAGGGGGTCCAGGGCTGCCCACACAGCCTGACACCACCCAGGGAGCTTCTCCTCTTCTTCCTGGTTGTTTATGGGCCTTTTTCTTGCCTTCATCTTAATATCCCCCAGAAAATCCATCTGGAAAAACACCGGCAGGCTCAGCCGTCCTCTCCAGGTCACCGTGGTGTCACCCAGGGAGCTGCCAGAGACCCCAGGAGCTTCCCAGCTTCACTCCAGCCTGGTCCAAACCCTGGGCTTCGGGAGAGTGAGCCCATGGGCAGACAAACACCTCTGTGCCCTGTCCCCATCACCCCAAACTCTGGGCTGCTGATCGAGGCCACGTTAAGGCAGATAGGATTTCCTGCACTGAGAGCTCAAAGGTTTTGAGCTGACACCCAGAGATTGTCCTTCAGCCCCACGACTGCTCAGAGCTGTCAGTGCTGTTTTCACCTCCTCTTCCCCTGGGCCAGCTCAGGGGCTTTCCTGGCCCTGCTGGGGCACCTGGTGCAGCCCAGCTGTGAGGAAAACACCGCCTCACGGTACATGAAGGGTTTGTCCTGGCTGTCTGCAGAGCTCTGGGGGTTCCTGCCCCGTTTCTGGGAGCACTGAGCGTGCCTGGCCTCCCTGAGCGTGCCACGGGGGGTTTGCAGGGCCAAGGCTCACTGAACTGGGTAAAATCAGGATGTAGAGGAATTAGAATCCCTTAAACCCTGGTACTACCCGAGCTCGGTGCCCAGGGAGCCCCCATGGGATGGGGCTGCAGGTGACACCCCAGCGGGGAGTGGGGGCACAGATTAATATGCTTCCAGAGGTTTGGGGCAGCAGTTTCTCAGTCCCCTCCTCTGTTCAGCCCCAGGCCAAAGCTGCCCAGGGAAGGAGGCCTGGACCAAGCCATTCCACCCTCATGCCAAGCAGGGAGAAGCTTTTGTCCCCCCTCCACCTTCCAGGTGCTCTGTGCAGCCCCTGTGCATGAGGGACTTTGCTCCAGAGGTGACAGGTGACACATGAGGAGCCCCTCAGCACCCCCAGCTGTGGGATGGGCACTGTCACCACCCCTGTGCCCAGGGCCAGGATGCTCCTGGGCAGGGAGGGGAGCAGCCCTGCGGCAACACTTGCAAAACATCATGTTTTTCTTCAAAGCTGAGGTCAAACCACAAAGGAACCCTGCAAGCCTCGAGCAAGGAGCGGATGCAGCCCAAGGTGGCACCTTTTGAGTTGAGATAGGCTGAGCCCAGAAGCAGCAACACCTTAAAACCACCAGAAAGCCTTGAGAGGAGGAGCAGCAGCAGGTTTGTCACATCAGTGTCACAGCCAGGCACGGGCAGGGGTTGGGGATGGGGGCTGGCCCTGGGGCTGGGCCCTGGCAGGGGTCTGGATCGTGGCTGCAGAGTCCCTTGGTCATTCAGGAAGCCACAGAACAACTGCAGGTGGCGAGGAGGGGACAGTGGAAGCGTCTTTGGTGACAGCATCTGAGCAGCCTCTCAGAGGTGACAGCCACAAGCGTGGGTGGCAGAAGGTTTCAGCCTGGCCACTGTCCCCTGTCCCCTTCCTGTCTGGGTGCAAATAGCTGGGGACAGCATCACCCCCAGGCACGCGGGGAGCAGAGCTCTGAGCTGCAAGGACACAGCTGTGGCAGCCCCTTACCCCAAGTCTGAGCATCTTCCTAATTCTGAGAGCTTTCATCTTCCTCTTCTGCCTCCAGATCAGCTTCCAGAAGTGGCTGCTGCCCTCCCAGCAGCCCCACATCCTCCCTGCAGCCCCTGGCCCTGCAAAGTCTGACCATGGGGACCAGCACCCAGGGGGTCCCTCCTGGCCTGGGGCTGCCACCCCCACCCCACACTCTGCCCCACCAGCACCACCAGTGCTGAGACCAGAAGCACCAGTGAGGACACAAAGCTGTCCCGTGAGTGCCACAGCAGTGACAGCAAAATCCAAACCTCTCTGTGCCAGCACTGTCCCCTGGCAGTCCCCATCCTGTCCTGGGGGACAGCAGCCCCCAGCCGCCCACACCCACCCCCGGCTGCTCCTCACCCCGGTGCCTCCCCAGCCCCTGTCCCCCTCTCCAGCAGGGACATGGGGCAGGCCCCTGGCACCTCCCAAAGCAGCGAGGGACCGCGCTGGGAGCAGGGCAGGGCAGGGCTGGGGCAGCCCTGAGGTGGCAGAGCAGGAGGTGACACCCCGGGGTGCCCGAGGGGAGCAGGGTGGGGTCCCCAGGAGGGCCCCACTCGCACTCACCATGATGTCCCCGTGTCCCTCCCCGGCCCGGGGCGCTCGGGGCTGCTGTCACCGCCGGCCCGGGGCCATCCCAGAGCGATGCTTTTTTGCCTTTCTGCTGATTGTGACGAATTATTTTCCCTCCCCTCACTTCCTCATTCTGCACGTTTGTGGGGGTGGCGAGGACAACGGTGCCTTTGCTACCGGGGGACTTCGGGGTGGCCCTGCCCTGGGTGTCACCGAGCTGGGGAGGGAGCGGCTGCTGGACAGAGCCCGGCAGGGATGCTCAGAGCCTCGGTGAGACCTTTCCCCTCACCCTGCGGTGACAGCTGGATGTCACCTGTCCAGGGGTGGTCGGTCAGAGCTGGGGGGTGGCTTTAGGAGCAGGATGCTTTTGGTTGCTGCTTTTGTTTGTTTGTTTTTAATAAAAGAGGCCCCTCTTGAGGTGCAGGGAAAAGCAGAGTTCTGGGCCACCATGTCCCCACTGTCCCCTGCAGAGTCACAGAATGGTTTGGGTGGGAAGGGACCTTAAAGCCCATCCAGTGCCACCCCTGCCATGGGCAGGGACACCTCCCACTGTCCCAGGCTGCTCCAAGCCCCAATGTCCAGCCTGGCCTTGGGCACTGCCAGGGATCCAGGGGCAGCCCCAGCTGCTCTGGGCACCCTGTGCCAGGGCCTGCCCACCCTGCCAGGGAACAATTCCTGCCCAATCTCCCATCCAGCCCTGCCCTCTGGCACTGGGAAGCCATTCCCTGGGTCCTGTCCCTCCATGCCTTGTCCCCAGTCCCTCTGCAGCTCTCCTGGAGCCCCTTTAGGTCCTGCAAGGGGCTCTGAGCTCTCCCTGGAGCCTTCTCCTCTCCAGCTGAGCACCCCCAGCTCTCCCAGCCTGGCTCCAGAGCAGAGGGGCTCCAGCCCTTGGGGCAGCTCCGTGGCCTCCTCTGGAGTGGCTCCAGCAGCTCCACGTGCTCCTGATGTTGTTCCCCAGGGCTGGGGCAGCTCTGCAGGTGGGGTCTCAGCTGAGCAGGCCGAAGGGCAGAATCCCCCCTCCCCTGCTGGCCCAGCATTACCAACACAGGGCTCTCTGTGCCATGGGGTGCCAAGGGAGAAAGTGTTCCCACATATCCTGGAGCAGCTCTGGGTGCATCCCCACCTTTCCAACCTGCTCCGGCCCCCAGGGAGAACCCTCCCCTGCTTCCAAACCCCTCCTTTGGTGTGAATTGTGGTGCTGTGAGTGCCCAGGCCAAACCCCGGGCTCGAGGAACACGACTGGGAGCAGAAGCTGTGCCCGGGATCGTAGCTACTCCTTTATTATAATTCATGCCTTACGTCGCTCCTCCTCAGAGTTAGTATGTTAAACATTGGCCAGTAGATTATATATCGATACAAAAACGATGAAAACACCCCCTCCCCTCACCCAGAAACGTCAGAACGGAGCGTGGCACCAGGAAGGAAGAGAAATGAGGTTTGCTGAGCACCAGAGAAGCTGCGATCGGCTGGAGGAGCAGGTGGACACAAAAATACAGCTGGGAGGGAACACACGGGGGCTCTGCTCTGGGGGAAGGGGGCTGTCCCCTCCCTGCACCGTAGGGATGGCCCCAAGGGAATGAAACATGGCTTTGGACAAAGGTTTCCCATCGCTGTGATGTGGAAAGGCCTGAAAATAATCGTAGTAATAACAATTATAATGCTAACAAAAAGCACATGCTTTGGAGAGTTGAAGTCAGATCTCCTCCATGGGCTGCCCGTGGAGAGATTGGCCCGGGTTTGGCCACGAGGTGACCTGAAGGAATTTCAAGCCTGCTCTTTTTCCCATCACTGGAGGCCTCCTGCGGGCAGAGGAGTGGGTGGCACTGGGACTGGCACCTCAAGGCTACAGCCACACATGGCCAGGCTGCCTTCGGAGGCAAAGCACCTTTTGGAGGCAAAGCACCTTTGGAAGTCAAGCACCTTTGGAAGCGAGGCCGCAGCAGAGGCTGAGGTGATGTCTGGGCAGGGCCCTGCCGTGCCAGGCCCTGGGGACACCGTGACAGGAGCGATCCTGTCCTGCATCCTCCTCGCTCTGCTCCCTGAGCCTGGCGCAGCCCCGCAGCCCCGAGCACGCCTCTGCCCCCAGCTCAGCTCGTGCTTCGAGGGATACAAACTGGTCCTAGAAGTGACAAAGGCGTTAAGGACAAACAGGGCAACACCCCAATCCAAGTCGGTCGCCACGAGAGTTTGGAGAACCCCCTCTCCCAGTTAAACTGGGGTCACCGCTCTGCTCACGGCGTGACCTGCTCCCTGTCCCCTGCTGCCAGTCCCGAGGCGACAGGGCACAAACCAAGGGGACAAAACCCCTGCTCCAACCCCACTCCCCACAGCGGCTCCTCTTCATCCAGCGCCACGCCACGAGGCACCTGAGCCCTCCTCCCTGTCTCCCCTGGGATCCCGAGGGAAGGGCAGCAGCCCCGGGGGTGCTCGAGCCCCCGTGGTGGTGCCCAGAGGACACGGAGCGGGATGAGGCAGGAGCGGGGCGAGCGGTGCCGCTTCCCTCGGTGGCTCTCGGCCGCTACTAATAAATAACAACGTCAGAATTTCAAGTAAAGTCCCTGCTCTGCCCAGCTCCCCCCTCTCCCAGCACTCATCCAGCTGGGGCTGCAGTGGTTTAACTGGGAACCTGCCATGGTGAAGCTCGGGGGCCACGGGGGTCTGTGGGGGGCGGGTTTGGGGGACGCCGGCTCCCGCTGGAAGCGCGAGCGGAGTCTGCGTGAGAGCCAGGGGAGATTCCCAGGGCGGAGAGGGAGGGCACGGCTCGGCGGCCCTCTGGCAGAGCTTTGGCCTTCCAGTTTTGCCACGGGGGTCCCACTGTGTCCCGCCGTGTCCTAGTGCCCCTGGCAGGTTTTACAGCACATCTGTCGGAAGTAGGTCCGGCTGCAGAACTTGAACTTGAGGACGAGCGGGCAGTAGGCCACCTTGTTCACATCCTTGCACTCTGAGGGGACACAGAGAGGGGGAGCAGGGTCACAGCCAGGCTGAGGGCATCCTGGGAGGGTTTTGCCAGGAAGCTGAAAGATGCAGCTGTGATGAAGATGCTGCTGAGGACCTCACTAATGAACACCTCTCTGTGCCAAGGTGCAGTTCCTGCGTTTCTTGGGGTTGTGGCACACCAGGCTGGCCTGGGACCAGAGGGGATCAGGGCCACAGGGTGGCCACATTTTCAACAGAGTGATTTGGGTTGGAAGGGGCCTTAAATCTCATCCATTTCCACCCTCTGCACAGGCTGGGAGTGCAGAGATCCATCCTTGAGGCAGGGAATGCCTGGAGAGGGGATGGGCACAAGGCCAGGGTGGGAATGTTCCCGCTCCCACTGGGTGTCCAGGCAGAGAAATCCCGGAATTACGGAATGGTTTGCGTGGGAAGGGACCTTAAAGAACATCTCATCCACCCCTGCCGTGGGCAGGGACACCTCCCACCATCCCAGGTTGCTCCAAGCCCTGTCCAACCTGGCCTCGGACACTTCCAGGGATGGGTTCTCCCCACCCTAGAGCCCAACCCGTGTTGTGCTGGTTCTGCTGTCCCTGTCCCCAGAGCTGGCAGTGCCCCCGTGTCCCCTCCCCAGAGACCCCTCACCTTCAGGGTTGTCTGTAGGCCCTGACTCGCACTTGGTCTCGCACTGCTGCATTCCAGGGGGCTGCAGAGCCTCCACGCAGTCCATGGACGGCTGCCCGGTGTGAGCCAGGCACTGGACGGATCTTCTCTGCTGGCCAAGGCCACACTGGGCTGAGCACTGTGGGGACACACAGAGGAAGCTGCCATGGCCACCACGGCTTTAGGAATGTGACAGGAGTGGGCACAGATGGGCGTTAGGGGGTGCAAAGGGTGCTGGAGGTTCCTTCCCTGCCCAGCCGGGACTCCCTGGCACGAGCGAGTGCTGTGGCCCTGCATCCCAACAAAGCTTGGTTTGATTCTCCAGGGCCCGGGGAGGATCCCTCCATCCAACCCTAAATCCCTGGCTTTTCCCAGGCCTCCCACACCCCGATGTCACCCTGTGGCTCGAGGGGTGTTGGAGGGCAGGGAGGACTGTCAGGGTCACCCCACTGGGCTCTGGGAGGGACCAGCAGTGGCCTTGCTTGTCAGTAGGGCCAGCCCAGCTCTGCAGCCACTGCCCTGCCGACCCCCAGATACCCAAGGGGACCCCTCAATGACTTCTGTGGGGTCCTGCCAGGCCCGGGACACCCCCAGGGTCAGCTCTACCCTTGGGCCACCATCACAAATGAGGCAAAAAGGGGGCAAAGAACACTGCCATGGGGTCCTGCTGTCCCCTGAACAGTTGTGGTGGCCACACAAGGTTCTGCTGGCCGGTAAAAGCCTTCGGCACCGCAGGACTTGAAGGGCTGGGAGGCTTCTCCTGCAATGCCCCCGTGGGGAGGGCTGTCCCTACCTCTCCCCACTCGCCGGTGACCCAGCGGGGTGGGGGGCAGCGCCGCAGGTTGCACCTCATGCTGGTGGGGGGCTTGGTGGCCTCGTGGCACTGGGAGGTGGGCAGGGTCACGCTGTGGTCGCCGCTCTTGCACAGGACGATGCGGTGGCGGAAGCCGGGCCCGCAGCTCGGGGTGCACTGCAGGGACAGGAGACACGGTCAGGGCAGCTGGAAAGGAGGGGACAGAGGCAGCTCTGGCTCCCCCCGTGCTGCTCCCACCTCTCCTGGCTCCTGAGCTACAACATCCCCCACTCTGGGCTCTCTGTGGCCATCACTGGTGACTGGCACTGCCCTCCCACGGAGCAGCGCCCTCAGAGAGGTGAGGACGATGTCAATCACAGAATCAGAATATCCTGAGCTGGAAGGGACCCTCAGGGATCATCAGTGCAGCCCCTGGTCCTGCACAGACACCCCAACAACCCCACCCTGGGCATCCCTGAGAGCGCTGTCCAAACGCTCCTGCAGCTCTGGCAGCCTCGGGGCCGGGACCATTCCCTGGGGAGCCTGGGCAGTGCCCAGCAGCCTCGGGGGGAAGAACCTTTCCCTGAGCTCCATGCCCAGCCCTGACCCAGCTCCAGCCGTTCCCTGGGCTCCTGTCCCTGTCCCAGAGCAGAGCTCAGCCCCTGCCCCTCCGCCTCCCCTCGGGAGCAGCTGCAGCCCCCAGGAGCCTCCCCTCAGTCTCCTCTGCTCCAGCTGAACGAGCCAAGTGCCCTCAGCCGCTCCTCAGACCCTTCCCCAGCTCTGTGTCCCTCCTTTGGCACTCACCTCCGACCAATCCAGGGCCACCCACTCAGGAGGACACGTTTGGTTGTTGCAGGGCTCCAACATCTTTGGCCGTGGCTGGGTGCAGGAGGCATCATCCAGGGTTTTCTCCTCGCTGGCAGAGATCTTCCTCTTGCAGAAGACGCTGCGGGTCCGGACGCCCTCGTTGCAGCTCCGGCTGCACTCGGACCAGTTCCCAATGGTCCAGCTGGAGATGGGCCAACAGCAGAGCTTGGAGGGGCACGCTGGGCTGGGCTCATCCCCACACTCCTGCACACAGCCCTGCTCCTACTCAGCCACAGCCTCCCAGGCAGCTCTGGCTGAACCACAGAGTTCCTCTACAGCTGCCCTTCCCCTCCAGGAGAGGAGCCAGGGAGGGGCTGGGACAACTCCTGAGGGATTCACTGAATAAGGGACAGAATAAGAGGAGAAACCCCAACCCCATTCCCCAGCAGAGCTGCTCCAGCCAGGCAGTGCCACCCCTGGCTGCCATTCCCAAGGAATTTCACCCTCTCCCACCCTGGCTTTCCCCCCTGCAGGTGCCCCAGGTACTCACGCTGGGGGACAGGGCTCGGTGTTGCAGGGCCTCTGCCGCTCGGGCACTTTGGTGTCAGTGCTGCAGAAATGGTTGGGGACAGTGGAGCCATCAGAGAGTTTCCTGCACACCACAGACTGGATCTGGCTGCCTGCCCAGGGAGAAGAGGGAAGGGGGAAAGGGAGGAGGAGGCTGAGGCTGGAGCAGGGCCAGGCTGTGGGTGCTGGCCCCACAGCTCTGCTCCCGTGGGGTGACGTGACACAGCAGCCACTTGTCCCTGCACATCGAGCCTGAACTTATTTCTCCTTTCATAACCAAGGGCTCCTCTGGCATCTCCAGGAAAAATGGATGGTGTGGAATGATGGGGTCAGTGTGTGGATGTGGCACTCTGGGTGACAAGGTGGGCATCGGGCACAGGTTGCACTCGATGGCCCTGCAGGGCTTTTCCAACCTCCATGATCCCGGGATGCTAAAGCTCACCAGCCAGGGCAGGACACAGCAGAGGACGGAGGATCACAGCATTCCAAGGATCTCATGCTCCAACGAACCTGTTCTAACCTTGGCCTTGTGAAACTTCCTGGGCAGCACTTGGGGAGTAACAGGAACAAGGAGGGGGGACAACACTTGATCGATGCCTAGCATATGAGACCAGGCCTGAGCTTTAAACAGGGAACATTTTTGAGCCACTCTATTCTCTTCTGAACACCAGCTCAGCCCCTCCCAGCCAGGCTCTCCAAAGTCCTGAGACATGGCCCAAACCTCTGTGTCAATCCCTGTGGGAACCAGGCCAAGGGTTCAGGGAAGCACCAGGGGTGTTTCAGTTCCCAGACCATCGATGTGGGGCCAGATCTGTTGTGATTAGCCAAATCCTTACTCCATCCCTGGCAGTGTCCAAGGCCAGGCTGGATGGGGCTGGGAGCACCCTGGGATAGCGGAAGTGTCCCTGCCCATGGCAGGGGGTGGCACTGGATGGGCTTTGAGGTCCCTCCTAACCTAAAGACATTCTATGATTCCATGCATTGCACAGGTAACTGGGTTTAAAAGGGCCTGGAGAGGGACAGGACCCAGGGAATGGCTTCCCAGTGCCAGAGGGCAGGGCTGGATGGGATATTGGGCAGGAATTGTTCCCTGGGAGGGTGGGCAGGCCCTGGCACAGGTGCCCAGAGCAGCTGGGGCTGCCCCTGGATCCCTGGCAGTGTCCAAGGCCAGGCTGGACATTGGGGCTTGGAGCAGCCTGGGACAGTGGGAGGTGTCCCTGCCCATGGCAGGGAATGGAAAATTTTCATCTTTAAGGTCCTTCCACCCAAACCTGTGGCCCAGCTGAAGACAGCACCCAGGTTCTTTGCCCTGCCACAACTCCCACGTGGCTGAGAGCGGGGTGGGGCCGTGCAGAGACCCCAGAGTTCCTCAGAGCCAACCACAGGCCCAAGCACAGCTGCAGGGGGTCCCACCTGTCCCCCCAGACCAGCCCAGCATCAGAGCTCACCCCCTGCACACAGCACAGAGCACTTGGTCCATGGGGTGTAGTGCCAGGAGTAGTGGCTGGAGCCGTCCCTGCCCACCGGAGCGTTGAACTTGTAGCGGATCCCCTGCGGCTCCGTCCGCACCAGCACCTGTGGGAAAGGCACCCCTGGGACATCAGTGCCACTGTGGTGACCACCCAGGTGGCATCCCACAGCCTCCTTAACATCCAGGGCAGCTGGAATCTTCCCCTGTCCCCTTTCCAACCCCTCCCAGAACTGGCAGGGCAGCCACCAGTGGTGACAGTGGTGCTCGATCAGAGAATGAGCTCCCAGGCACTTAAGGGTGGAATCATCCCAAAACCTGATGGATTAGGGAGGGGGAGCTGAGAGTGCCCAGTGGATAAAGCACTGGCCCCCTAAGGCAGGGATTGTGGCTCCTGTCCCACCTGGAGTGGCCCTTTCAAAGGCTGGACGTGGCACTCGGTGCCATGGCCCAGCTGACGAGGCGGTGTCGGGTCATAGGTTGGACTCGATGGTCTCAAAGGGCTTTTCCAACCTAATGAGTTCTGTGATTGATTGTGTGAATTGAGCCCAATTTACCTCTGGTCTCTGTCCCTTCATTCCCCACAGCCACCCCAGGGGCTGAGCAGCCCCAATCCCCACATAGCCACGGCAAGCTCCTGTTAGCCCAGCCAGGAGCACAGGGGGGGGTATGAAGTTACCAACCATGACAAAGAGAGTGATGTTGGTGGGTCCCAAAGCCTCCAGTGACTCGGGCTCTTCGGGGGACCTCCTGTAGTGGAAGGTGGTGCCGGCGATGTCGAAGCGCCGGGGGGGATCGATGGAGAGCTTCCCGTTGATGAAATATTCACCGCTGTCCCCTCGCAGCGCTGCTGGGACAGGGGAGGGAGGTCACACAAAGGCTGGAAGCACCTGGGCCAACTTCAGCCAGGTGCTGCTCGCCTGCCGGGCTCAGAGCGGTGCTGGGACAGAGGGTAAATGGCCCCAGCCTTGGCCAAAGGGAGGGGACAGCTGGGGGCTGGCTCAGGGTCGCACAGAGCAACCAGCAGGGTGGGTGGGACCAAGGTAGCCATGGTGTGCTCTCAGCCTGGCCAGCACCGCGCTGTGGGGACCAGCAGCCAAGGAAAAGGCAAGGAATCTCTTCCCATGGGATTGATCTGACCCAAGCTGAGCTGGGATCAACATTTATGGATGGGACGCCCCCAGGCTGGGCTGGGCTGGGGGACAAGCTGTGGCCACGAAGCCGGGCTCAAACCCAGCTGTGCGAACTGGGTCGGGGCTGCTGGAGCTGCTGGGGCCCGGAGCCGGGCTGTGGTTGCCCGGGAGAGTCGCTAGAGGGGGATCGGACCGCTCGCTCCATCCCATTCCCATTCCCACTCTGTCCCTCCCCTCCCCAACACTCGGGGAGCGGCTCTGGGCACTGCCGCCCTCACCGACCCCTGGAGCAGGGAAGATCCTTGGCGCTGCTGAGGGCAGAGGATGCTCCCTCCCTCCATCTGGGAGGACAGAAGAGATCCCGGAGTGGCAGAGCTCGGTGGCAGCGGCCTCAGAGAGCAGAAATCCGGTGTGGGTGGACACGAGGAGTCCCCACACACTGGGCAGGGAGGGATGGCGGCACCTCCGATCCCAGCAAAGGGAGCTGGGCTGGAGGGATGATGCCAGGAGAATCCTGCAGGCAGCCGGCAGGGAGCCAGGGTGGGCACCCTGCCCTGCCTGGCATTGCTCGGGGGACAGGGAGGAAAAAAGGGGAAAGAAAAATCCTCGTTGTGAAAGCGGGACTGAGCGAGGCTGGAAAACCAAGCCCGAGGAAAATGTGAGCGTTTTTAATCCCCAGGCTGGCAGAAGGGCGATGCCAGGGAGCCACAGGCAGTGCCAGGAGCTGCGGGGTTTGCTCGGGGCTGTGATGCAAACACAGGGCAGAGGCACAGGCAGGGACAGCGGGGGACACGCAGCCCACGCTGGCCTGGGACACCCTGCCCTGCTGCCTTCCCCTGATCCCAAATCCCAGCCTGGGTGGGACGTTCTCCTTGCCGGGCCTTTCCCAGAGCCTGTTAACCCCAGGGAAACGGCCGGGCCCGGCTGGGATTTCAGCCTCCCCAGCTGCCTCTCACCCAGGTAGTTGATGGACAGGTTCAGCTCCCGGATGTCGATGTGGACGGAGCCCTTGGGGATCTGGATCACCTCCTCATAACCTGTGGGACAACCAGGGGCTGCTGAGTGGGAATGTTCAGCCTCCAGTCCCAGAGCTGCCCTGGGCTGCTGGAGGGGAGCATGAGCCAACCCCCTACCCATGGGGAAAGGATGGGAAAAGCATTTGGGGCACCAAAACGGAGTGGATCTGCAGCATGGGCCCTCGTGGTGGGACTGGCTGTACTGGGAATGTGCAGTGGAGCTGGGATTTCCATGGGCATCTCCCAGCCCTGGTTCCCAGCACGAGCTGGAGAGCAGGGAAGGAGCCTGGAGCTCTGTGCCCGAGATTTGGGTGCCAGTGGGGGCTGGGGCACGGCTTGGCTGGTGGGCAGCAGGCGTTTGTTCCCTCCCAGCCCGGCCCTACCCCTTGGGATGTTTCTCCGGGATGTGTCCCTGCCCGCCCCCAGGGGCAGGCGAGGTGGAGGAGGGATTTGAGGGTGACCAGGCCGTTTGTTCCCTACCTCCCTCGGGCAAGGACTGATTGAAGACGCCCTCGATGGTCTCGCAGGAGCTGCCGTCCCCCCCGCACACCCGGCACTTGTCCTCCTTGGAGTCGGAGCCCAGCACTCGGTCACAGCCCACGTGCTGCGGGAGGGAGCAGCAGGAATGAGCCATCCTGGGGGGGCCCTTCCCTCCCCTCACCTGCCCTGGTCCCCTCAGTGCCCCGGACACCTCAGCAGCGTCACCTCTGCCACCCCTCTCCGAGGCTGGGAGGGTGCAGGCAGGAATCCTGGGATCTAGCAGAGCTTGGGATGCCCGTGTGGAGCTGCAGCACCCAAGGGATGCCCTGTCCCTGCCCACGCGTCCTTGTGGCCTCTGTCCCGGGGTGGCACTCGGGTCACCAGCACGGCTGCGGCTCCCTCTGGTGCAATCCCCCTTTGTTCCGCAGCCCCATGGAGACAAAAAGATCCCAGAGATACCGGAAGGGAGACAGACAGACCCACAGGGAGCCCGTCTGTCTGTCTGTCTGTCTGCCTGCTGGGGGGCGTTGGCCGCTCCCACCGCGCTTTCCTGTAATTAAACTTCTACAGCTCCCGCCGGATCCCATTGCAAGGGAAATATCAAAGTGCCTGGGGGTGCAGAGACCCGTCCCTGAGGCAGGGAATGCCTGGAGAGGGGATGGGCACAAGGCCAGGGTGGGAATGTTCCCGCTCCCACTGGGTGTCCAGGCAGAGAAATCCCGGAATTACAGAATGGTTTGGGTGGGAAGGAACCTTAAATCCCATCCCACCCCCTGCCATGGGCAGGGACACCTCCCACTGTCCCAGGCTGCTCCAAGCCCCAATGTCCAGCCTGGCCTTGGACACTGCCAGGGATCCAGGGGCAGCCCCAGCTGCTCTGGGCACCCTGTGCCAGGGCCTGCCCACCCTCCCAGGGAACAATTCCTGCCCAAGATCCCATCCATCCCTGCCCTCTGGCACAGGGAAGCCATTCCCTGTGTCCTGTCCCTCCAGGCCTTGTCCCCAGTCCCTCTGCAGCTCTGCTGGATCCCCTTTAGGCCCTGCAAGGGGCTCTGAGCTCTCCCTGGAGCCTTCTCCTCTCCAGGTGAGCACCCCCAGCTCTCTTAACCCTCCACCCATCCCATGTCTGTGGGAGCAGGTTGAGGACAGCACTCCCCTGCCTGGGGGTCTGTCCTTGTCCCCCCATCCCAGGGGTCTGTCCCTGTCCCATCCCAGGCTATCCCAGCCCCGGAGCACCTTGCACTCGCCGTTGACACAGATGTCATTGGAGTCCGGCCGGCACGGGGTCCCGTCCACCACGGCTGCCGCCCGCTCCGTGTAGAAGTTGAAGCCCTCGGCCAGGCAGTTGAGGGAACAGGCCTTGACACCCCCTGGGAGAGGAGCACAGCTTCAAATGGGGCCACCGAGGAGAGAAAAGATGTGGAAAACCAGGAGGATCCCCCTGGAGGAGGGATGCAGGCCCTTGAGCTGGATGCTGACCCCTGGGGGGACACTGTCCCTTCTGCTCCAAGCCCCAATGTCCAGCCTGGTCTTGGACACTGCCAGGGATCCAGGGGCAGCCACAGCTGCTCTGGGCACCCTGTGCCAGGGCCTACCCAATATCCCAGTTCCTGCCCAAGATCCCATCCAGCCCTGCCCTCTGGCACTGGGAAGCCATTCCCTGTGTCCTGTCCCTCCAGCCCTTGTCCCCAGTCCCTCTGCAGCCTGGGAGATGTGATGGGGAAGGACACAAAGGGATTTGTCCTTATCTGGGTCACTCCTGGCTCTTGACAAGTTGCCAACACCCCTCTACCCACTTTACCAGCAGGGAAACTGAGGCAGCAGCTCCCGAGTTACCTTTCCAAGGTTTTTCCAGCTGCCGGAGCAGAACAACCAAATTGCTGGGCCAGAGAAATCATCCCTGTCTGTCCGAGGCTGGTGGATCCCAAATCCTTCCCAGCAAAGGTGACGACAGCACCACAAGGATGAAGGGGAAGGACCTTCACATTACAGCTGGAATTCCTGTTCCCCAAAAACCTTTGCCAGGGCATCACCCCAGGAACACCCTGGATATCTGGATACAGTGCCTGGAGCAGGATGTGGGTCCAGCAGAGCATTCCCTGGCTCCTGCTGCTGGATTTTATCAAATCCTGGCATGGCCTGTGGCATTTGCTGCCTTTCCTGAGCATCCCAGAATCCCAGCACGGACCTGGCAGAGGCAGTTCCCTCCCGGGGGCACCACCCACGGTCCTGCTCCCTGTGCCAGGGCTGGGAAGCACCTTGGATGGGAGGAATGGGAACGTGCAGAACTGGAAACTCCACCCAGCACATCAAAGGGGCAGAGGGAGGGGAGGGGGCCCAGCTGTGCCTGGGAGCACCTGCGAGCAGCTGGGGAGAAGAGAGAGCAAAGCTGGGAGAGGGAGGAGCAGGAGGAGACTCGAGAGGGGAATTCAGCAGCTTGGAGGCATTTTTGGGAGCAGGATGCCTGGGCAAGCCCCTGGAGAGGCTCTGGAAGCAGCTGCTGAGCAGGGGGAGCTCAGCAGCCACCGAGAGCAGGGGCTGCCCCTGGGGGTCGGGCAGGGAGCTGGGACTCGGCTCCCGTGGTCACACTGCTCCGTGTGGGAGGAATCCTGCTGGCTCTCCTCACTGGTCACTTGGGAAAGGCCTTCCCGTGGGGAATTCCTGCCCTTCAAAGTCCCATGGAAGAGGAACAGGGAGAGGGAGAGCGAAGGAGGAAGGAGGGAGGGGTGACCCTGCATTGGTACTGACTGCCACTGCTCCAGCGAGCTGCCTGGGCCACCTGAGCTCTGGGACAGTCCCCTCACCTTCCCTGGGGACAATTCCCAGGCAGGATTTGCCCTTGGAAGCCAGGTCACCATCCCAGCCACCAGAGGAAAGGAGACTGGAATCACTGCCCAGCATCTGTTGGGAACGGGAGTGTCCTTGGCACCGAGAGGTGCCCTGGGCATCCCCCTGTCCTTGTGCAGGTGGCTCCAGGGACAACTGTGTCCCCATGACAGCAGCACTGAGCACAGTGAGGGCAATCTGGACCCCAGGAAGGTCCTCTGAAACAGCACAACGTGCCTTGGAACTCCTGGAGATGGGAGAAGAGCGACTGCCACAAAATGAGTGGGACCTCTGAGCCTGCCCAGGGAATGTTGCTAAATACAATTATGGAATCCTGGAATATCCTGAGCTGGAAGGGACCCTCAGGGATCATCAGTGCAGCCCCTGGCCCTGCACAGACACCCCAACAAGCCCACCCTGGGCATCCCTGAGAGCGCTGTCCAAACGCTCCTGCAGCTCTGGCAGCCTCGGGGCCGGGACCATTCCCTGGGGAGCCTGGGCAGTGCCCAGCAGCCTCGGGGGGAAGAACCTTTCCCTGAGCTCCATGCCCAGCCCTGACCCAGCTCCAGCCGTTCCCTGGGCTCCTGTCCCTGTCCCAGAGAGGTGAAAGCCCCAGCCAGGCATCACCCCGCAGATTTTGGCCCCCTCCCTTCACTCGGGGTCTGCCGTGGTTCCTTCTTTGCGTGTTTAACAGAGTTATTCAAATCGAGTATTTTCCGTCGGCTGCTGCCTCCGAGGATGTTTTGTTCCTCCTGCCTGCCCTCTCCCATGGAGGAATTAAACCTTATTACCATTTCTGACGAGCACTCTCCTGTTTTCCGCAAGCTCCTGCTCCTCCCATCCCTCTCCCACCCCGAACTCCCGCATCGGCCAAGAGCAAAAACGAAGAACGGAGCGAACAAAGCAAAGTAAACAAACAATTAAAGCCGCATTCCACGCGGTATCTGCGGACTGCTGAGCTCAGCGCTCCTCTCCGGGGCTCTGCGTCCCGACCCCGCGCTCTGGGCTCCGGGATCGCTGGGAACCAAACAGCCCCAAACACAGCCCGACCTCAGGTCAGGCTTCTTCCCTTCCCAAATCCCCGCAGGATTGGCGGCCCCCTCCTCCAGGCTTGCGGGGCACTCCTTGTCTGCAGGGTGGGGGTGCTCCGTGCCCAGGATATTTCCCGAAGAAACGTGGGGTGAAGCCTCTGAGGGACACAAGGCAGCCCCGGACCCACCCACCCACCCTTTTGGGAAGCCCGAGCGGCTGAGCTGAGCAGGGGAAGGGGCTCAGCAGAGACCCAGGGTGGGGATCAGCTCCTAAAACCAAGCTGAGGAGCAGATTCCTGCCAGCTGGAGGGAGGAATGCCCAGGGATGAGGCTGCCAGCGAAGAGGGCTCCTGGGGAGCTGCTGGTGCCAGCAGGGAGGGAGGGACTGACACCTCCACACCCGAGCGCTCCGGGCACTGCTGGAAGAGCCCAGGAGACGAGGAGCAGCCCTCAGTGCCATCCCAGGGTCTGGTGGCACGGGGGAACACAGGGACTGACGGCAGGATGGCAGCGGCCATGGCAGGACAGGACAGGAGGGGGCCGTTCCCCGGGGTCGGGTCTGTGACGTGAAGAAGGGGGAGGTGCAAGGGACGTCCTCACCTCCCCCAGGATGTGCCTCTGACACCCAAAAGCCACCAAGGGTCACAAAACCCCACAGGCACGAGGATGAAGGTCCTCGTGCTGCTGAAGTCACGGAGTCACAGAGGGGGTTGGGATGGAATGGACCTCAAAGATCACCCGGTGCCACTCCTGCCATGGGCAGGGACACCTCCCACTGTCCCAGGCTGCTCCAAGCCCCAATGTCCAGCCTGGCCTTGGGCACTGCCAGGGATCCAGGGGCAGCCTCAGCTGCTCTGGGCACCCTGTGCCAGGGCCTGCCCACCCTCCCAGGGAACAATTCCTTCCCAAGATCCCATCCAGCCCTGCCCTCTGGCAGTGGGAAGCCATTCCCCCTTGTTCTGGCACTCCAGGCCTTGCTAAAATTCTCTGTCGTTCTTTCTAGCCCCCTTTAGGTGCTGAACACAAACCAGGTCTCCCCAATCCTGAGAGAGAGCCCAAACTTGTGCAAAGAAGTTCCTTGACCTTCCCCAGTCCGTGGTTCCTCCCTAGGCCACCCCAGGGGACAATGGTGACACCCTCTGACACTGAATAAATCAAATAAAAGTGCTCCTTGTGACCGTCCCCCCCAGCCAATGCAGGAAGAGGAGATGAAGCTCCCGAATCCCTTCAAAACCTGGCACTGTCAGCACCCTCAGCCTCCCAGGACAGGTTCCACCACTCATTTTATGGCAGAGGAAGCTGAAGCAGAGAGAGAGAGGAAGGGGCTCTTCATGAAAGCAAAAAATCCATATCAGGATCAGATATCAGCCAAAAATCCATATCAGCATCACCTCGAGGGCGATGCTCAGCTGGCCAACCCAGCCCCGGGCCATGCCTGGCGAGGAGAGAGGTCTGAGCCTGCAGGGTTCCCTTCCACCTCGGCATCCATCGGGCTCTTTGGGGGACTTTGCAGCCTCACAATTTCATTACATTTTTATCGATCCATCCCCTGCAGCCTCGGCACAGCTGCTCCAGCTGTGGGAGCCCCGCTGGGGGCTGGGCTTGTTTGCACAGCTGGGAAGGATTTCCCCAGGCCACTTCATTAACTCCACGGAGGAGATGAGCTGTTCCCCCCTCATTATTGAGAGATTTCTGCCCCGGAGCCTCCTCCTGCCCCCTCTCCTCGCCAGACCCTTCTGCAGGACCCACGGCTGACCTCAGGAAGAGGGAAGTGCTGCTCCTTGGAGGATCCATGGGATCCCATCCCTTCTCCTGCTCAGGAAGCTTTCCCTGCCTGCTCTGTCTCCTCCCCATCAGGCACCAGACATTCCCTGCTCTTCTCCATCGTCCTCTGCTCCCTCAGCTGAGGAACCAGCCTGGAGGAAAGCAGCTGGAACAGCTCCAGAGCTGCTGGGATTGGTTCTGGCAGAGCAGTGAAAGGGGGGATGACCTGGGACGGGGGGACAGGCGACTCCTGGCAGGATGGCAGCACATCCCAGGAGCACAGAGAGGGAGACCAGAGCTGCGGAAATCCTCACCACCTATCCCCACACCCCTCAGACCACGAGACCCATCCCTGCGGAGCGTGAGGAGAGCAAATGTGAGCAGCCCCTGCCCCAGACTCACCTCCCCGGTAGGTTTTCCAGCTGTAGTACTTCCCTCGGAAGGGCACGTTGTCGAACTCGGCGCACTGCAGCTCTCGGAAGTCCTGCGAGCCCGGCGGGCAGTCCTGTGGTCACACAGCCAGCGGTTGGTGTGGGGCTGGGGTGGCCAGGAGGGCAGGGGCTGCTCCAGGCACTGCCACCAGCCCCTCGGGGACAGGGACAGCAGTCCTGACAATGGGGCACTGCCACCAGCCCCTCGGGAACAGGGACAGCAGCCCTGACAATGGGGCACTGCCACCAGCCCCTCGGGGACAGGGACAGCAGCCCTGACAATGGGGCACTGCCACCAGCCCCTGAGGACAGGGACAGCAGCCCTGACAATGGGGCACTGCCACCAGCCCCTGAGGACAGGGACAGCAGTTCTGACAATGGGGCACTGCCACCAGCCCCTGAGGACAGGGACAGCAGCCCTGACAATGGGGCACTGCCACCAGCCCCTGAGGACAGGGACAGCAGCCCTCACACTGCTACAGGGCGCCCTGAGTGTCTCTCCTGCAAAGCTGGACACGATTTGAAGACCAAGAGCACAAGGAGGGGCCGCAGGAGCTGTGGCTGAGGTGTGACCCTCGGGAACAATCCCTCAAACCCGAGTGCAAAGCGCAGGGAAGCACCAGGACCCCTCTGTTGTCCTCACCAGCAGCTCGGGGGTGTTACAGCTACAATTCCCCAGCTCCAAAGCATCCGAGCGTCCCTTCCCCACAGTTTTTGGTGTAAATCTTTGGGGTTTAACCCTCAGCTCGGGGAAGCAGAGTCTGACCCAGCCCCTCCTGAGCAGCGCCGAGAGGCAGTGCTGTCCCGGCAGAGCTGGAATCCTCTTGAGCTTCCCCCCTTATCTCCGGGCCCCTCTGGATCCCGCAGGTCCGTGCAGCCCCCCCCCCCGGCCCCCGGAGCCATCTCCCACACCTGCCTGGTCCTGCCCGGAATTCCCATTGTGGGATTGCTGCCGGCACACCCCGCCCTGCCCCTCCCCCGCCGCCTCCTCCTCCTCCGCCTCCTCCCGGGGATCCCACGGTGCACAGAGCACCCTGCACCTGTGTGTGGAGAGGGCTGATCCCATCCGGACAGGGCTGATCCCACTGGGACAGGGCTGATCCCACTGGGACAGGGCTGATCCCCCCCCGGACAGGGCTGATCCCACTGGGACAGGGCTGATCCCACCGGGACAGGGCTCATCCCACACAGACAGGGATCATCCCCCCTGGACAGGGCTGATCCCCCCGGACAGGGCTGATCCCCGCCCCCCGGATAGGGCTGATCCCATCCGGACAGGGCTGATCCCCCCTCTTTATCCCTCCCATCCCTCCCAGTGCCGGGCCCGGCACCACTCACGTCGGTGTTGCAGGAGCGGTAGCGCTTCCTCTCCCCCAGGCAGTACTTCCCTCCGATCGTGGGCCTGCCAAAGCAGAGAGGAGATGCTGGAACAGCTCCAGCCCGTGTTTGGGGCAGGGTTTTGCCCCCAGCAGCTTGGGGTGGTTGCCCCAGGTGGCTTTTCCCAACCCTGCTCTGCCACAAGGACCGATCCTGCCTGGCTGGGCACGGCTGGAGCGCAGCCCCTAAAATCTCCCTGAGTGCACAGAGGGTTTGCACAGCGGGGTTTGGGGTGTGCTGCAGCTCCGACACCAACACAGAGCACAGAGCTGGGCAAGGGCATTCAAAACCTGCCAAACCTTCCAGGAGTCATCACTGAAATGGAAGCGGGCCCGGCTTTGTGCGCAGGGACCCCAGTGCAGCTGTCCCTGATGCTCAGGTGATATCAAAGGACAGGCACAGGGCTGGTGTGGCACTGGGAGAGTGGATTATTATCAGAATTGTAACAGGATGATGTACCTGCTCCATGGAGAACGGCCTGAGGGGGCTTTTCCTTCTCTCTCTGCCTTCCCTCCCCCCACCCTCTCCCAAAAAAGCAGAGATGGAAGAGGCAGGAACTGTTGGATGAGCCAGTTCTCCAGCTGGAACATCTCCTGTCTCCTCAGGGCAGTGCCATCAGGGCCAGCTTCATTCACTCCTCAAGACCCTCAGGCACTTCCAGGGCTCAGAGGAGGGAAGGCACAGCCGGCACAGCTCCTTCCCCCCAGGAGCTGGCTGTGGGGCTGCACAGGCACCTGCATGTGCCTTCCAAGGGTTGGGGACACTGCAGGGCCGTGGTGACAGGGCCACCACCCCCCCCCCCCGTACCTGGGGCTGTCGCAGTGGCGCACGGACGAGGACACGCCGCCGCCGCACGTCCGGCTGCACTCCCCCCACGATGACCACGACCCCCAGGCTCCGTCCACGCCCTCCGGCCGCGTCCCGAAGGGCACACACTCCCTCTTGTAGCACCACTGCGGGGACACAGAGCTCTGAACACGCCGGGCACGGGCGCTCCTTCTCCCAGAGCCTCCACAGGGCACGGAGCCAGCTCAGGGCTGGGATTGGCTTTGATCCTGAGGGATCTGAGCTTGGAGCTGCAGCGGCCTCGGAGCCAAATTCTCCGAGGCAAAGGGCGCTCGCCTCTCCTTCGGGTCATGCTGGCACTGGTTGGGCACACACAGTGGGACCAGTGTCCCCAGTTCCCACCCCAGTCCTGGGGGACAGGCAGCCACGGGCAAGAGGTCCCATCCCACAGGGTGCCCAGAGCAGCTGTGGCTGCCCCTGCATCCCTGGCAGTGTCCAAGGCCAGGCTGGACAGGGTTTGGAGCACCCTGGGCTATGGAAGGTGTCTCTCTGCCCATGGCAGGGGTGGCACTGGATGACTTTTAAGGTCCTTCCACCCCAAACCAGTCTGGGATTCTCCTCTAGAAAGGTCCTGGGTCCCACAGCTCACATCTCATAAAAGCCCTTGGCACACTTCCAGGTGGTCTTGGATTGGAGCTGCTGCTGCTGGGCAGGGCCAGGATCCCAGGGGACACGGACACACCCACAGCCAGCTGCTCCCTCCCAGCACAGAGTGAGTTTTGGGCGTACTGGGAGCTCAGGTTGGGGTTGGCGTGTCCCAAATGTCCTGATCAGCAAAGGGCCCGGGTTAAAATCAAGTTTAAATCGTAACATCAGCATTGTGTCATCGTTCTGTGAGGATCCCTAAAGAATCTGCCTGTCCCCGTCCTACTGGCAGACAGATGCTCATGCAAATCTGCCTATGAAATATTTCCCTCAGCCCTGGCACACGTCCCACACCCCCTGGAGTCCCCAGCCATGCGAGGGGTGGGACGGTGCCAGAGCCGCCGCCGCTGTCCGGGCGCGGTGCCGGACACGGAGCCCCGGGGGCTGGGATAATCCCGGGAAGGAAGAAAGCGCCGTGTGCTCCTTCCAGGGGCTGGGAACCCACCCTGGAGCCGCTGGCACGGCCTCTCCTGGCTCCTCCCGAGCCAGCTCTCCATGGGCAGCTGGGAAAAACGCACGGTGGCTTCCCAGGAATCCCAGCTCATGATCCCTGGGAGCGCCAGCACCTCTCCAAAGGTGGAGGAGATGCTCTGCAGGCACAGCCTGGATATTCCACAATATTCCAACATCTTGGGAATAGCTCCTAGGGGCTGTGACCCCTTCCCTTCCCTTCCCTTCCCTTCCCTTCCCTTCCCTTCCCTTCCCTTCCCTTCCCTTCCCTTCCCTTCCCTTCCCTTCCCTTCCCTTCCCTTCCCTTCCCTTCCCTTCCCTTCCCTTCCCTTCCCTTCCCAAGTGGGGGAAAAGGGATGTTTAAAAGTGGGAAAAGCTGGGAAAAAGACATGGATAGGAGGGAAAAATGCCACTGTGGGTTCTTGGGGTAAGACAGGCGAAGCCATAACAATCACAGGAGATCGATTAATTAAAAAAAGGAGGATCTGGGAGGAGGAAATACCCAGAGGTTTGGGATGTGGGCACAGCAGAGCTTGGCTCAGCCTTCCCCCACACTGGGGGACAGAGCACAGGAATTTTCCATCTCCTTTAATAGTTCATACTTCAAATCCCCTGATCCTTCCCTCTGCTCTCCCCAGGGGAGAGGGAGAAGCCAGAGAAGACCTTGGAGAGCTGCTCCAGCCAAGGTCGAGGGCTCACCCCAGCAGCTCCAGCTGGGGACAATGCAGACACTCAGCATAAAAGTGCATCTCCTTCCAGCTGAGGCCATCAAATCCCTCCCAAAGAACAAATGGATCCAAAAGGATAAGCACAGGAAGGTAACTGGGGGTTCAGAGTGAGCCAGAATCCCCACAGGGAGCAGCTCCCAGAAATCCTGGGGGGCTGTGGCTGCTTTGCCACATCCCTCAAGGCGTTTGAAGAACCCTGGATAAAAAGTGGTCACAAAGTGGGGGGGAAAGGGATATTTAAAAGTGGGAAAAGTTGGGAAAAAGCCATGACTAGGAGGGGAAAAATGCCGTAGTCCCTGTGATGTGCAGCAGGAGGGATGTGCAGCCCCGGGAGCTGCCTGCTCCTCTCTGCCCCGATTCCCAGCAGCACTAAGAGCAGTGCTTGCAGAGAATCCTGGATTTGGCAGAGTCTCCCCCGCACCCCAGCTCCTCCCGCTTCCTAAGGATCTGAAATGTTGCTTGGGAATTACTTTTCTTCGAGTGGAAGGGGGAATGTCCCAGCCCTGATTCGCCGTTGCCCCAGTGTGCAGAGGCTCTTTGTTTGAGCGGTGCATTCGCTCCATGCTGGGGAAAACGGGTGTGGGAGGAGCAGGGAATGAAGCAATCCAGGCAAAATTCATGGTCGGGAAAAATCCTGCCCTCCCCTCCCTGCTGAGGGTGAAACCCCAAGGTTTCATCATAATCAGTTTTTCCCAAGTTCCTCTGAAAGCAGAAATCTGGGAAAACTGGGGAAAAAAATCCCTTTTCTCAGGCCAGTCAGGAGAGCCCAGCAGATCCCAGGGGATCCCAGGAGATCCCAGCAGGCCTGGGGACATGGTGTTCATTTAAGGACATGGCGTTGCTTGAGGTGACCTTGCTGTGCCTCAGGGGTGACACCAAGAATCTCACTGGAGCAGGGATTTCCCATTCCACATTCCCTATTCCCTATTCCCTATTCCCTATTCCCTATTCCCTATTCCCTATTCCCTATTCATATCCCATACCCCATACCCCATATCCCATATCCCACATTCCACATTCCCCATTCCATATCCCGTATCCCATATCCTGTATCCCACATTCCACATTCCCCATTCCATATCCCATATCCCATATCCCATATCCCATATCCCATATCCCATATCCCACATTCCACATTCCCCATTCCATATCCCATATCCCATATCCTGTATCCCACATTCCACATTCCCCATTCCATATCCCGTATCCCATATCCCATATCCCACATCCCATATCCCACATTCCACATCCCATATCCCAGCACTGCCTGAGCTGAGCTCTGAGCTGGACTTTGGGGTGATTTCTGGGCTCCTTGGCACATCCCAGCCCCCATCCCGGGCAGCTCTGGGCTCTGGAAGTCAGGGCTGGACCGGCTGTTGGGTGCTCCTAAATCAACTCCACACCCCCAGTGTGAACAGTAATCCTGTTTTTTGCTGGAAAAGGGATCCAACCCCTCTGTGCCAACTCTTTCCGGTGCCCAGGGCTGCCTTACCCCCTTGTCGATGGTGTTGGTTTGGCAGATGGTGCCCTCGGCCGCGGGGATGCTGTTGGTGATGCAGCGGTTGCTTTTGCTCAGACACCACAGCTCGCTGCAGACCTCCTGGAAAGAGGGAGATGTGGGGAGAGACAGGGCCGGGGAGGGGGGCAGAGACAAAGGAACAAAACCCAGATTAGGATTTGCTGGTGCCAGGGGCAGCGTCACGCCCGGGAGGCACCAGCTGGGTGGGACATGGGGACACTGAGTGTCTTCAGCACGGTGGGGGCAACACGAGGCCAAACCCTGCCAGGTGCTGCTGGCCACGGTCACCCCGAGGCCACTGACAGCTGTCCCCCTTCTCTGGGCCCAGCCTAAGCCCTTCTGGGATTCCCTGGATGTGGAGGGAACTCCGAGAGCCGACTCACAGCCAGCCCATGCCACAGAGGCCACCTCTCCTTGGGCACCTCGGTGGCACCGGAGCTAATCTCCCTGTCCTTGTCCTCACCCCTCTTCCCAGGGCTGAGGGATGTTCCCAGTTGTGCATCTGTGTGGTGGAGGCTGAGCCCATTCCTGGCTCCTGCCGTGAGCATCCCAGCACTGCCTCTGCGGGAATCTGGGACCCCCTGGGAGCACCGACAGCACGGCTGGAGGTGTCTCTGCTCACAGTGTGACCACCTGGCTGCTGGCCACCTCCAGCCAGCCTAAGAATCCCAAAGGGAAGGTTCCTCTGGAAGTTTTAGAGCTGGTTTTGGAATAATCAAAATAATGCCAGATCCTGAGCCAGCCCTTCGGAATTGGGCACCTCTGCTCTCGGGGTCTGCTCGGTGCAGTTGTGTCCCCAGGGTGGCACTGAGGACTCCAGACCTCTTTCCAGGAGGTTTCCGGAGCCACAGATCCCAAGCTTCAGCCCATCCTGACCTCTCTGAGCTCCAGCAAACAAAAATCTTCCCTTGGCTGTCGCAGGACCCACCCAAAAGTGAAATCAGGAAATTCAGGCCCTTTCCAGCTCGTGTGTCACTCAATCCCCCCAGGCTGGACTTCAGCACCTGCAAACTGCAAAGCAGCCCCTAAAGTCTCATTTCCTGCATTTCCTCTGGTCCCCATCCTGCTCCTATTCCTACAGAAACAACCTATGGAAAACTTGCTGCTTTTCAGGAGCAGCTTGGGGTGACTGAGCTTATCCAGGAAATGTCAAACAGGTTCAGTGACAGAAACTGTCCTGAGGTGGGAGAGCAGAGCCTGAGCTGCCACGGCTGCTGCCACTGCCAGTGTCACGGAATCATGGAATTCAGCTTGGAAAAGCCCTCTAAGATCAGCAAGTCCAACCATTATCCCAGCACTGCCAGGCCCACCACTAAGCCCTGTCCCCAAGTGCCACAGCCACACGTTTTTGGACACTTCTAGGGATGGGGTCTCCAGCACTGCCCTGGGCAGTCGATGCCTGAATGCCCTTTCAGTGAAAAAAATTTTCCCAATATCCGACCTAAACCCACCCTGGAGCAACTTGAGGCCGTTTCCTCTTGTCCTGTCACTCGTCACCCGAGACAACACTGAGCCCCCCCGGCTGCCCCCTCCTGTCAGGGACTTGTGCAGAGCCCCAGGGTCCCCCCTGAGCCTCCTTTGCTCCAGGCTGAGCCCCTTTCCCAGCTCCCTCAGCCTCTCCTGATGCTCCAGACCCTTCCCCAGCTCTGTTCCCTTCTCTGGACATGCTCCAGCCCCTCCATGTCCTTCTTGTCGTGAGGGGCCCAAAACTGACCCCAGGGTTTGTGATGCCTCAGCACAGGGGACAGTCCCTGCCCTGCTGGTCCTGCTGGTCACACCACTTTGGATATGAGCCAGGATGCCCAGGGCATTCTCAGCCAGCTGGGCACACTCTGGCTTGTGTTCCTGCCTGGCACAGTGACCATCAGCCCGGGGGAGGAGTGGCCCAGCAGGCAGCTCTGGCCGCCTGTCCCCAGGGAGGTAACAGCCCGTTCCTCACCCCCGGGCCGATCCTGCCCCCCAGCCCCACATTCCTGCCCCTGGCCACGGCTGAGCCGGAGCAGCACCGATTCCCCCAGGAGAGGCTGAGTCAGAGACTGGGAATCCTCTGTGAAGGATGAGCTGGGATTGCTCTGCTCCCCTCCAGCACCCAGAGTGCCCCAGGGAGAGCTGGCAGAGGGAAACCCGGCGGGGTCCGTGCCAGGGCTGTGGGTCAGAGCTGCAAGGGGAATTTGGCTCCCACCTCCCTCTCCCAAGCCCAGCTGGAGATGGCTTTAAGCAGGGGAAGGAGAGAGTCTTTCCCATCTTCAGGCTCTGGCAGAGCCAGAGTGACCACTGGGAAGCAGGAGCCCCTTTTCCTGTCACCAAGGGCTTCCTGGTGACCTCCCAACTCCAACCATCAACTCTCGGATTGGTTCGGGTTGGAAGTGACCTTAAAGATCACCTTGTTCCAGCCCCGGACACCTGCACTAGATGAGGTTGCTCCAAGCCTCATCCAGCCTGCCCTGGAATCCTCTCCATGCTCATGACACCCATCTATGACCCCCTCTCCTGGCCTGCAGGAAGGGGTGCTGCCCTGCTGGCTCCATCCCTCTGGGGTTTGTGTCCAGGGGCACAGGGTGGGCTCACGCACTGGCCTGGATTTACCCACACACAATCGAGCCCTGGTGCCCTTTGGGTTTATCCCAAACCACCACAGGGCTGGAGGGGTCACCCCGGGAATCTTTTGTGATCCTTGGATATACACAGGAAGCATCTGCCTGGGCTAAAAATTAACTGGGAGACAGGGAGAAGTTCCCATTCCCTGCCTGTGGCTCAGCTGAGCAGGGGCACAGACCCTGGTGGGTGGCACCTGACATGGGACACCACGACCATGGGACACCATTCCTTGGGGTCAGACTGCTCCTGCTGCATCTGCCCCATGTCCAGCAGGCTCCAGGCCCCCGGGCCCTGTTCAAGGCATCAGCTTTGCCCTTTTCTCACCAGGATGAGCGGGGGACACCTCCAGGAGCTGGGGCAGTGTGGGACCGTCCCTCACTGACCGTGCCGTGGCTCACCCTGGGGCACTCAGCAGAGCTGGGCTGGGCTTTGCACAGTGACAGAGAAACGAAACCCTGAGCTGCTGTGTTTGCTCCTTCACAGCTTTCCAGGGCATGGACTGGGGTTGGAAAAGATCTCTGAGATCATCAAGTGCCACCTTTGACTGACCCCCAGATTTTCAGCCAGCCCAGAGCACTGACAGCCACATCCAGGCGTTCCTTGGACACCCCCAGGGATGGGCACTCCAAACCTCCCTGGGCAGCCCCTTCCAACCCCTGGCCACCTTTTCCATGAGGAAATGTGCCCCTGCTGCCTGTGCATCCCACTGCTGGCTCCTCTGTTTTCCCTAAAGGAACGTGGGTGCTCTGAGGAGCTCAGGCAGCCCTTCCATGCAGAGGGGCTCTGCTCAGGCCCTTGGCAACGTTCAGGACATGAAGAACAGCAAAGTGCCCAGCTCAGACCCTCTTTTCTCCTGGAGCAGCCTTTCCTTTCAGTGGTTCTCTGGGTTCAGAGACCAGGGGATGGCAGTGAGGTGGTGGGGATGGGGCTCACGTGGGCAGCAACCTCCAGCACATCCCTCACCTCACCCGGGACAAAGACTTTTCTCCTCCTGTCACGGAATCATGGCAATCAGCTTGGAAAAGCCCTCTAAGACCAGCAAGTCCAACCATCAACCCAGCAGTGCCAGGCCCACCACTAAACCGTGTCCCCAAGTGCCACAGCCACATGTTTTTGGACACTTCCAGGGATGGGGACTCCACCACTGCCCTGGGTTTGTGTGAGCAGCACAATGACTTCTGGTGAGGATTATGGAAAATACGTCCTCATGCAAAGAGAGGGGAGCCTGCATGGGTGGGGCCTTGGGGACCACCAGCAGCCAAGGAAGAGGCAAGAAATCCCTTCCCGTGGGATTAACCTGACCCAAACTGGGCTGGGACCAACATTTACGGATGGGACACCCCCTGCTGCGTGCTCTCCCAGGGAAGCACAGCACGGAGCTCACCGGGAACTCCACAGTGCCCTTGGTTTGGGGCAGGACAGGGGTGTGGGCAGCAGGGACAGCCCCATGGACTTTTCCTTCCCCCCATCCCCCCTCCTCCGGCCCTGGGAACCGATAGTAAAGCAGGAAGGCTCTCTACCCCGTATTTACACTGGCGGGATTTGACTCCGTACTGGAAGCGGCACTGCTCGTCGGCATCGTAGGCCTGGCCCGGAGCCACCGTGGGGTAGATGAAATCCTGCTTGGGAGGAGCGTTGTTCAGGCACAATCCCATCCCAGAGCTGCAACCAGAAAGGGAGAATCAGAGCTCAGGAAGGCCGAGGGGAGAGAGAGCACCGGGGTGGGATCGGCAGCCGCCACTCCCGGCTCCACTGGGGTTGAGAGGACAAATCTGGGTCTGCTCTGGGCAAGAGAAGCAGCTCTGAAATCCCTCCAGCTGTGTGCCCCAGACTGGGAAGCACATCCTGGTTCCAAGGTAACTCTGGAGGTGTTGATCTGAGGGTTCACAGAATCCCAGGATATCCCAAGCTGGAAGGGACCCTCAGGGATCATCAGTGCAGCCCCTGGCCCTGCCCAGACACCCCAACAACCCCACCCTGGGCATCCCTGAGAGCGCTGTCCAAACGCTCCTACAGCTCTGGTAGCCTCGGGGCCGGGACCATTCCCTGGGGAGCCTGGGCAGTGCCCAGCAGCCTCGGGGGGAAGAACCTTTCCCTAAGATCCATCCCAGCCCTGACCCAGCTCCAGCCGTTCCGCTGGCTGTTGCCAGCCCCTGGCTGTCCCTGTGGCAGAGTGCAGGCCGGTGTGCCCAGGCCGGTGTGCCCAGGCCGGTGTGCCCAGCACCCTCAGTGGGCAGCGGGTGGGCAGAGGGGCTGCTCCCCCACCCAGCTGTGAAGCCCCAGCTGCGAGCAACCGGAGCCCCCAGCTCCAGGCCCAACCTCCTGCTCACCAGAGCTCTGTAGGAGCATCCAAACTTGGCCAGAAACGCCTCTCCCTCCCCTTTTCCCGCTGCTCTCTGAGTTCCCCCTAAATCAAGGCCGCTGTCATCACCCCCATCCCCAAATCCTGCACACCCCATGTGCCAGTGGAGGCTCCTGGAGCCCGGGGTGGCCAGCACGGAGCACGAGGAGCAGGAATGAACTCTCCATCCTTCTGTGGCCCTGCCAGGAGCTCGGGGTCAGCGGAGGACGAGGCAGCCTGGCCGTGCCACGTGCCTCGGTCACCAGCGTGGGGGACAGGCCTGGCTGTGGCCGAGCTGCAGGACAGATGTGGGATTTGCTGCTGAGCCACGAGGTTTGGCCGAGCCCTGCAGGACAGAGGGAGCCCTTCGGGGAGGAGCCGTGGCTGCTCCTCTTGCTGCGTTCCAGGAGCTGAGCTCTGCTGTTCAGACTCCCCAGGGGCTTCCCTCCACACTGACCCCACACTTGTGCTGCTTCCAGTCATCCTTCAAGCCCTGCCAGTCCTTCCTTCAGGAAGTGCCATTGTCCTACAAAGAATCTCACCGAAATGGATCCCCACTGATTGTTTTGGGATAGAAACCCAGGGGCTGCCGGAACCCTGCACAAGGGTTTGGCTCAGGCGTGATGACAGCCTTGAAACTCTGGGATTTAGGAGCCTAAATCATGGAATCATGGAATGCTTTGGGTTGGGAGGGACCTTAAAGCTCATCCCAGTCCACCCCCTGCCATGGGCAGGGACACCTCCCACTGTCCCAGGCTGCTCCAAGCCCCGTCCATCCTGGCCTTGGACACTGCCAGGGATCCAGGGCCAGCCATGGCTGCTCTGGGCACCCTGTGCCAGTGCCTGCCCACCCTCACAACAAAGAAATTCCTCCTAATACCAAATCTAAACTGCTCTCTTCCAGTTTGAATCCACCCCCCCTTGTCCTGTCCCTCTCCTGAATCCTAAAGGTGCTTTGGAAAAAAAGAAAACCAAAATCTTTCCCCTGCTGTGCTCATTCACACTGAAAACTCCTCCTCACTGCCTGGAGAAAGCGCCTGCACCACGCAGACCCAGTCCTGTCCCCAGACCCTCCTTCCCCACCACACCAACCCTTCCCTGCAATTCCTTCACTTCAGAACCACCCAAACGCCTCCAGGAGGGACTGATCTGTTTGGGAAATTTCTGGACGTGGGGAACCCAAATAAAGCTCTCCCAGCTGCAACACAAATGGGTTTAGATGTTCAACAGGCAGGAAAAACACGGGAAAGCCTAAAAGAAGGAAAGAACGTGGCTCTGGGAGACGAGAGAGAAAGCGCTGGGGGATTTGGGGGCTTCGTTTGGCTTTCCCCACTCTCTGAAGAGACTGGGGGAGGCTGGAGGAAGGGCAGGGAGAGGTGGATTCCTTACTCCAGGAAGCTGGTGATGTAATCCCTGCTGCACGTGGACCACACGAACGGGTTGGTCTTCATGGTGATGTGAGCAGCCATCAGCTTGGCCGTCTCCTGGCCCCGCGAGCCGCAGCTGTTGCCGACGCCGTCGTGGTTCATGCCAAACCTGGAAACGGCCGCGGCACGGAGAGGAGAAGGTCAGCCGGGCTTTGACACGGATGCCTCAGGATTTCAGCTCTTGTGCTGCTCACACATTTGTAATTCTGCAACTCCAGGCTCTGTAGGAGCCCAGAGTGCCGAGAATAGTTCTCTGCCTGTTTTTAAGGGTTTTTACCCCGCCTGGACAACACTGGTATAGCTTTAAACCTTGGAGAAAATTACCAACAGTCAGACAACAGCTAGAAAAGACAGCGGTGTGAATTAGGTGATAGACTACGATGTAAGATTGTCATATGGTGAAAGATTTAGAGGTTTTGGGCTTCTTTTTATAGTAAATAGATAAGAGTAAAAAATATCAAAGTGGAGGATTGTTGTCGTTCTCTAAACCTTCTTCTCCTTCTTCTACCACTCCATATTTTTCAGTAAAAGTAGTTTGGATTGATTGGATAGAGAATTCCACAGTTCCTAGTCGTGTTACTGAATAATTGGTAAGAAAGTGAAAATAATGTACGTTTTTAGTAACTATTGGTTAAAATGTCTTTAAAAGGCCGTGTAAATCTTGATAATTGGTCTTTCTCACTCTCACTCCTATTTTTCCTCCTTCCATGCTGTACCTGGGTCACAGTGGCTCCGTTTCTCTGATAAGACTTAATAAACAACTATCTGGAAGCATTGAAACTACAGAAGACATCTCGCTTCATCTTCTAAACGCCTTGCAAGGACTTTCAGCAAATTCTCTCCCATCAGGAGAGACTCAATTTAGGGCCCAATAAAGTGTCAAGACTCCACACAGCCTGTTAGCTGCTGCTCTCCCATCTCCGTCAGACAAAACAATTCCTCTCCAGGCCTGAAAATCAAGGACACCTCACTGCCTCAGGCCTCGAGAAATGTAAACAACAGTGAGCTGGTGGGGAGCAAACCTGGAGTAAAGGACTTCACTACCTGAAGCTGTAATTGGAGGATTAACCCCCAATATGCAAATGGACCAAACTTATAACGATGCCTTGGAGTGGCTTCCTGAAAACAGAGGCTAGACAAGATGAAGGGAATAAAAGTGGGTATTTATAGAGGGCCTTCGATAGGAACACCTTGGGCAGCCAAAAAGCTCCTGAGGGGCTGCACCCAAGATGGGCCCCGGGTCACAGGTTTTTCACACTTTTATAAGTTTGGTCTATTTGCATATCAAGGTTAGTCCAATTACAGTTTCAGGGAATGATGTCATTACCCCAAGTTTGCTCCCCCCTTCCCAGAGGCTCAGTTTACATATTCTGGGGCCTGGGATAACAAGGTGTCCTTGAGTCCAGGCCTGGAGAGGGTTTGTTATGTCTAACAGTAGCTAACAGGCTGTGTGGAGTTTTAGAGTTGCACACTAAAGCAGTACAGGGTCTGAAAATAGAAAAGCTAAATCCCAAGGCATCAATTAAAGCATGAAAACCCGTGACCCATTGTCCATTTTTTGGGTGTAGCCACTGGGTGGGCTTCGTCTGCCCTAAAACTACTTGAAGGCCCTTCAATTCATAGAACTGCTTTTTCTTCTCTCGGTTTGGTCCAGCCTCTGTTTTCAGGCAGTCCCACAAGGCATCAACACATCTGGATCATCCACAGAAGGGTTTCCAGCCGCTGTTGGCAGGACCAAACCAGCAGGAGCTGCCCGGGGTGCCCGTGGTGCCGCACTCACGTGTGGCCGATCTCGTGGGCGATGGTGAAGGCGGTGGCCAGGCCGATGTCCTCGTTGATGCTGCAGCTCCGCTCCCGCTCGCACATCCCGCCCACGGGGGCCAGGCCTGGGGAGGGGGACAGGGCTGTCACACAGGGCCACCACAGGGCGTCTGAGGGCACACGGAGGGGTGTGGGGACTGCCCGATGTGCTTCACACTCTGTAACACTGGGCGCAACCAGCTCCCTCTCACCAGAGCACGGGGCTGTGGGAGGGACTCATGGCTATTACGGGATGTGGTCACTCGGCACTGATGATAAATTAACAGTGACAGGCTCAGAAATGCTAAGACAGGGTCAAAATCCTCTGAATTTCATATCCAAATGGTGCAGAGGGGAGAAGCCCTTGGCACAACCCCAGTGGGGGAATGTCAGATGGGCTGTACCAGCTCTGGGGCACCCAAACCTGGCCAGGGAGAGCTGAGCAAGCCAGGATCCAACCTTGGTTCTGCCTGGCAACCAGCAGGAATCCAGCCTGGCACCCACCAGCCTGGCTCCATTTGGAGGACTGGATGATGCTGATATTCCCCCTGAACTCTGACAGCAAATTTCCTCTGCCCACCCCAGCAGCACCAACTGTGCCTCTGCCCCAGGCCAGGGAAGGATTTGAGCCAGCCCAGCACCTCCAGCCTCAGCCTCCCTCCCAGGCTCCTCCTCTGCAGCCCCATCAGGTCAGAGATCCAGCAGCTCTCCCCTTTGCAGTGATCCAGGGCAGAAATCCCTCCCTGCCTGCTCGTCTAGACCAGGGCGAGACAAATGAGGAGCTGCAGCCAGGGAGAGCTGCAGGGTCTGTCTGTGTCAATAAAGAACTCCCTTTACAGGCATCACAAAACCGCCGGATTTCTCCCTGCCCAGCCAGGAATGCTCCACCAGGCCATGGACAAACCCTAAATGTGAGTGGTTCTTAATCATCGGGCTGGGCTCAAGCCAGGGATGGAGCAGTCCTCAGGGCTGCTGGTTTGGTGTTTACAGAAGGAAGGAGAGGCTGGAAAGCACTGCTCTGGTCCTGGCTCTGCTGCTGGTGCTGGGGCAAAGCTTCACCTTCACTGGGAAGGGATGGAACAGCTGGGAAAGGGGAAGGGGACAGGTGGGAAAGGGGATGGGACAGCTGGAAAGGGAATGGCACAGCTGGAAATGGAATGGGACAGGTGGGAAAGGGGATGGGACAAGTGGGAAAAGAAGAGGGACAGGTGGGAAAGGGGATGGCACAGCTGGAAAGGAATGGCACAGCTGGAAATGGAATGGGACAGGTGGGAAAGGGGAATGGCACAGCTGGAAATGGAATGGGACAGGTGGGAAAGGGGATGGGACAGCTGGAAATGGAATGGGACAGGTGGAAAAGGGGATGGGACAAGTGGGAAAAGAAGAGGGACAGGTGGGAAAGGGGATGGCACAGCTGGAAAGGAATGGCACAGCTGGAAATGGAATGGGACAGGTGGGAAAGGGGAATGGCACAGCTGGAAAGAGGATGGGACAGGTGGGAAAGGGGATGGGACAAGTGGGAAAAGAAGAGGGACAGGTGGGAAAGGGGATGGCACAGCTGGAAAGGGGATGGGAGAGGTGGGAAAGGGGATGGCACAGCTGGAAAGGAATGGCACAGCTGGAAATGGAATGGGACAGGTGGGAAAGGGGAATGGCACAGCTGGAAAGGGGATGGCACAGCTGGAAAGGGGATGGCACAGCCCACCCTCGCCACATTCCCGAGGTTCTGCGTGCTGCTGGGAGCTGCTGAGGGGGTGTCAGGATCCCACTCACCCAGGGTGCCACAGGGCTTGTTCTTGTAGATGCAAATGTCGTACCTGCGGAGGAGAGAAGGCAGCGTTAAGGACATGTCTGATTTTGGGGGCTGTCATTTCACCGATGTGTTCACATCCAAACCATTCCAAACCAGCCTGTGGGACGTTCCTGGGACGGGAAGCACCAATGGTGACAAGCAGGACATCCCTGGTCCAGGTTATACAATGCCCACTTTGCCCAGACTGGGATTCACTGAGGGTTTTTAATAATGGCATTTCCTGTCCTTCAACTCTGGGACAGAGCTGAGCCAGGCCAGAGGTTTGGTTTTGATGAAACGTGGTGGTAGAGCATGAGCAGGGAAGGGAACGGACCTGGGGAAGGGTCTGGAGCCCCAGGAGCAGCTGAGGGAGCTGGAAAGGGGCTCAGCCTGGAGCAAAGGAGGCTCAGGGGGGACCTTGTGGCTCTGCACAAGTCCCTGACAGGAGGGGGCAGCCGGGGGGGTCGGGCTCTGCTGGCAGGGAACAGGGACAGGAGGAGAGGGAACGGCCTCAGGCTGGGCCAGGGGAGGCTCAGGTTGGATATTGGAGAAAATTTCTTCATGGAAAGGATTATCAGGCACTGGAACTGCCCTGGGCAGTGGTGGTGGAGTGGGCGCTCCTGGAGGTGTTAAAAACATGAGCAGATGCGGCACTTCAGGATGTGGTTTGGTGGCAATGGGGAGTCAGTCGAAGGCTGGGCTCGATGATCTTGGAGGCCTTTTCCGACCTCAATTCCATAAATTTGATTCCATAAATCAACAGGGACAAGGCTGTTACAGAGCTGGAGCTCTTTGGGTTTGGGTGGGCCCAGCTCTGCTCCCCAGCACTCCCGGGAGGCATCAGGCACAGGGGGGAGAGGACAGGGCCAACCTCTGCTCTGTAAGCTCAGGTGCAGGAAATGGCATCAATCAAATAGAGAAACCCAGAATCCCAGCATGGTTCGGGTTGGAACTTTAAAAATCATCCAGTTCCACCCCCTGCCATGGCAGGGACACCTTCCACTGTCCCAGGGTGCTCCAAGCCCTGGCCTGGCCTGGCCTTGGGCATTGCCAGGGATGGGGCATATCAGCACTTCTGATTAAAAAATCGGTAATTCTGATTAAAAATAAAATAAAAATAAGGAAAACATTTCAGTTTGAAAACATGTTCCATTTCTAACCCCGCTGTGGTTTCATGAAAACGCTCAAGTGATTTTTTGTATTTTTTCTTCTTTCAGTTCAGTGCTGTACTGAGAATTTCCCAAACAAATCCAATCTGGGTTGATTCGAGGTGACTCTTCCCTCTGTTCCTGGCCTCGATTTCCAGCCTTTGCATCCAGGAATCCGCTGTTTTCACTTCATTAGGGAACAAGGAAAGGCAAAACAAGGAGAGCAAAAACCTCCTCCAAATGGAAACGCAGCACCCTCAAAATGGGAAGAGCCAGCAGCTCCAAAAGAGTTTGGGTTAGAGAGGGAACATTCTCATGT
This sequence comes from Aphelocoma coerulescens, assembly GCF_041296385.1. Taxonomy (NCBI): domain Eukaryota; kingdom Metazoa; phylum Chordata; class Aves; order Passeriformes; family Corvidae; genus Aphelocoma; species Aphelocoma coerulescens. The sequence continues at coordinate 3,118,822 of NC_091041.1, read as the reverse complement.
CCCTGCAGAGATAAACATTTGGGGTTTGCAAATCTGGGCTGAAAGGGGCCAGGCTGAGAGCTGGGTAGGGTGGGACCAGTGGGGGGACCAGTGGCAGCTGGGCTGGGCCACCCCAGAGCCGGGTTGGGGTTGCACCGAGCATTGTGACCCCAGTGCGGGTTTGGGGACACCCATGGGGTGAGGATGGAGGATTGTGATCCCAGTGTGGGTCTGGGGACACCCATGGGGTGAGGACGGAAGATTGTGACCCCAGTGCGAGTTTGGGGACACCCATGGGGTGAGGATGGAGGATTGTGACCCCAGTGTGGGTCTGAGGACACCCACGGGGTTGCACCAAGGATTGTGACCCCAGTGCGGGTTTGGGGACACCCATGGGGTGAGGATGGAGGATTGTGACCCCAGTGCGAGTTTGGGGACACCCATGGGGTGAGCAGGACAGGGGATTGTGACCCCAGTGCAGGTTTGGGGACATCCATGGGGTGAGGACAGAGGATTGTGACCCCAGTGTGGGTCTGGGGACACCCATGGGGTTGCACCAAGGATTGCGACCCCAGTGTGGGTTTGGGGACACCCATGGGGTGAGGATGGAGGATTGTGACCCCAGTGCGAGTTTGGGGACACCCATGGGGTGAGCAGGACAGGGGATTGTGACCCCAGTGTGGGTCTGGGGACACCGGGCAGGACCGCTCGCCCCGGTGACCCCACAGGGATGAGGGTGCTGGGTGAGAAGTGCCAGCACACGAGGAGTTAAGTGCGACACATTCCCGGGGATGGCTCCTATCCCTTCGGCCCCTGGCACTCCCTGGAACTGCCCAAACCTCTCCGCTGCTCTCAGCAGGAAACCGAGCGAGCGCAGAACATTCGCGGCTTTGTTTTGAGCCTTTAAAGCCTTCGGAGGCTCCGCTTGGACACGTCCCCGCAGGAGAAAAAAGCCCCGAGCTCAGCAAGATCTTATCGGGACACCGGGGATTTATTGGGGCCGGGGCGGATGCGCCGGGCGCTGTCCGAGCCCAGCGAGCGGCTCCGGGCTGGCTCCAACATCTGGAGGGAGGACAGAGAGCTCGGAGCCGGCGTTTGCATCCCACGCGTGCGGAGGGAGGGCAGGAAAAAGCCGCGGTCCCCTCGGGAGGGGGAGAATTTGGGTCCGAGGGGCCCTTTTGTCGCTCCTCTGTGGGGTCTTGTCCATGGGATGTTCCAGGCTCGCGCTGGAACCGGAGCAGGAGAGCAGCGCAGGGATAAAGGAAGCGGCTCCCACTTGGACACTCCCCTCTCCAGAACTTTCCTTTCCTGGCTTTCTCCCGCTCCGCAAGAGAGGGGGGAAAGGCACAAATGTTGGGTTTGCCTCGGGCCTCTCCCGGGATGTTTCACCTCTGTCCAAGCAGGGATTTGTGGGGACTGGAGGGATAATCGTGGACGCAGCCGGCAGCACTTGGAGAGCTCAGCACTCCCCATCCCCTCCATTGTCCTGTGGCCTTCCAGACACTCTGCCATTCCTTCCACTGTGCCTGTCATCCTCTCTGTGTCTCCTTCCCTCCCTCCTTTCCTTCTCCCCTCCCTCCCTGCCATTCCTTCCACTGTGCCTGTGATCCTCTCTGTGTCCTCCTTCCATCCATCCATCCATCCATCCCTCCATCCATCCATCCATCCATCCATCCATCCATCCATCCATCCATCCATCCATCCATCCATCCATCCATCCATCCATCCATCCATCCCTCCCACACCTCTGCTGCCCCAGGCTCGAGCACCCACCATTTCGGATGGGTGTTTTGTCCTGGGTGTGGCAGCTCAGAGCCCTTCACGCAGCTCTCAGGGCCTGACCCAGCACCCAGGTCCCTGCGCTGACCTCCCCTGTGGTGACAGGAGCACAGGGACACCGGCAGGGCAGGGCTGTTCCAAGGAGAGAGCTCATCCTGACACAGAGGCACCTAAAATGAGCTGAGCCACATCCTGGGCTGCTGGCGCCGGTCCCAGTCACAGGATCCTGCTGGAATCCTCTTCCCCTTTCAGAGCAGGGGCTGACAGGGCTCTCCATCCTGGCAGGAAGCTCCAGGATTCCAGGTTGGGCTCCTGTTGCCTTTTGGGGCAGAAACGCCCCGTGGCTGCAAACTGAGCTCCTTGAGAGCCCAGCAAAGACTGAGGGAAGACTGGGGGGTGATAACGAACTGGAGTGGAGGGTGATAACAAACTGAACTGGAGGGTGATAACCATCTGGAGTGGAGTGGAAGGTGATAACCATCTGAACTGCAATAATCTGCATCCAACTGAGGGCCAGGGAGCCTTGGATGAGCCCCTTGGGCAGAGGCTGGGGACAGCTGCCACCTCCCCCCGAAGGGACGGTGCTCACCTGGTGATCAGCACGGCGGTGTCGTGGTTGGCTATGCCGTTCTCGGGGATGGCGTTCCCGTTGCCGTTCCTGTTGACGATGGATTTCTGCCACTTGCAGAAGCTGTCCAGGGATTTCCCGGCGTGGTGGTTGATCTCCAGCGTGGGCTGGAATGGAAGCAGTGGGAGAGTGTGAGCCCAGGAAAGCTCTGGTGAGAAGGCACTGCCCGTTCCGTGCTGGCAGAGTGCTGACACCACGGCAGACACCCCCAGTTTCTCATGGGAAAGCAAGAAAATTGGGGCTTTAGGAGAACTCAAGCTGCTTAAACCTCCCTAAAGTCACCTTATCATGGTAAAAATCAGATTCCCAGAGGTCTCTTCAGCCCAGTCCCCCAGTGACGTTGGGAGGATGTGGAGCAGCCAGACTGCACTGGGGGGGGGGAATTCCTGGGAGTGACATCCAGAGGGGACACACAGGGCAGACACAGGACAGGAGAGGCTCAGCAAAGCCCAGCTTACCTGATCCTCGGTGAGCAGGATCAGCCGGGTCACCAGGATATTGACAATATTGCCCAGACTCGAGTCCTGGAAAAGTTTGGCAACCTGACCTCCAAGAAACAAGAAAAGAGGAGTCTTAAAAATGAGCTCTGTGGCTGGACGAGCTGGGGAGGGCTGGGCACTGCAGGGAGTCGGGGCTGGGGTCTGAACACAGCAATTTTTTGGGAAGCAGGGGTGGGACTAGGACTCCACACCATCACCTGGATTGCAGAATTCCCTAAACCACGTTCAGAGTTCGCTGTCTCAGAGCAGTGAAGCCAAAATCCCGCAGCACCTGCTCCTTGCCCAGAACCCAGCTGGGGGAAGCCCCTGTTCCTGGCATTTTGTGCAGCCCCGGGGATGGAACTTTGCCGAGGGGAGGGCACAGATCCCTCCGGAATAATCGGGGAGGGCACAGATCCTTCGGGAATAATCGGGGAGGGCACAGATCCTTCGGGAATGAGGGAGGGCACAGATCCTTCGGGAATAATCGGGGAGGGCACAGCATCCCTGAGGAATGAGGGAGGGCACAGATCCTTCGGGAATAATGGGGGAGGGCACAGATCCCCCGGGAATGAGGGAGGGCACAGATCCCTCGGGAATAATGGGGGAGGGCACAGATCCTTCGGGAATCGGGGAGGGCACAGATGCCCCGGGAATAATCGGGGAGGGCACAGATGCCCCGGGAATGAGGGAGGGCACAGATGCCCCGGGAATGTGCCGTCTGTGGGTGTTGCAGAGCAGATGAAACGCTTCGAACCCGGATTGTTCGGAAATCTGGCGTCGGCTTTAGAAATGCAAGCCGTGAAAAGCGATCCTGCGGAGGCCGGGACAAAGAGCCGTCCCAGAGGGGCTTTCAGGGGATTGATGGATAACTTCCCAGCCCGTCTCACCTCGCAGGAGGATCCAGCACGGCCGATTCAGGCTGCTCATGGATCCAGCCTGGTACCCCGCCGCCAGCAGTGCCCCAAAGCAGAGCCACAGCTCGGGGGGGCGATTTCTGCCGGCCCCGCTCGCTGCTCAGCCCCCAAGCGTGAGAGCTCCCTGTCCTTACGCTTTCCCATGTGTTTCTCAGCTCGCCTGGCCGCATTTGCAATGCTAATTTGAGCTGGGAGATGCTGTTCAAAGAAAGGCTTTTGTTCTTGCAGCCCGGATCCGCCGTAGCGCGGCCAGACCGGCCAGATTGACCTCTCCGGCCTCCGGGGTCCCACTGCTCACCACCAGCAGCAGCAGCCTGGCAGGATTTTTGACCCCAAAGCCTTGCTCTGAGCCTGGGGAGAAGCCACTGCCAGCCTGCAACAGATCCGATTCCCCCACTGCGTCCCCATCCCACTCCTCGCAGGAAAAGTTTTCCCAGCCGGGATATTTGGGGTGATGAAGAGGAGTTCCCGCCCAGCCCGCCAGGTTCCTGGTGTGGGTGTAACACTTACAATATTCATGATGGCCAGGATGTACTGCTCGATGTCCCTGCGGCCGTGGTACCCCACCATCATCTTGTCGGCCACCACCAGGGTCTCCACGTAGCGCTCGGTGCTCACCGACCTCTTCAGGGGCAGCTGCCCCCGCTGGCTGTGGTTGCCCGATGGCTTCAGAGGGGAGGGTTTCAGCGTCCTCAGCCACCAGTGCCTCCCCTTCCAGGGCTTCTCATCTGCGGAGGGAACGGGACGGTTCTGGTGCCCTCGGGCAGGAGCTGCCAGCTCACAGGGGTGAGGGGTGGGTTCGAGGGGAGGAAAGGCCACGGAGGGCTCTTTGTGCACCACGTGTGGACACAGAAAATGTCCCAAAGGCAGTCCAGGGCTGTCCCCAGGCTCCTGCTGGTATCTCACCTGCCCTCCTGTCCCCTCCTGCCAAACAGCTCTGTGCCCATCCCACCACAGCCCCAAACCCCTCCGGGCTGCACAGCCCTGCCCTCACCTCTGCCCCAGGCTGCGTTTAGAGACTGCACAACCATAACCTGAAAATGAAGCCCTTGCAGACCCTCTCCTCTTCCCTTTTCCTGCCAGGACCTGGATTTAGGACTTGGCCTTTCCACCACAGAAAGGGCTGCAGCCTCCACAGCAGCAGCAGCAGCAGCTCTGTAGGACTTTGCTTCCAGCGCTGCTGACCTGAGCCTGGGGATGTCCCCAGCAGGGCCATCGGCTCCAAATTCCCCTCCTGGAGACCACCACAGGGTAGGGGAGGTGCCTGGGAGGCTCCGGCCCCACTCCTGCCCTGCCAGCAGATCCAGCTGGATCCTTTCCCCTGCTCTGAGGTTGGATCATCAAACACCCAGCGAGGTTGGGAACACGGGCACACCCCAGGCAGCCCCACAACCTCCCAGCTCCAGCTCCTCCAGCTGATCCAGGGGAGCTCCTGGGGGTGTTCAGGGACCAGGAGTGCTGGGCAGGACAGGGCAGGACAGGACAGGACAGGTCCAGCCTGCAGGACAAGGGGATGGGGTGGCCTTGCTGGGGCCGTTGCACCGTGGTTGTTCTAAACTCCCCTTGGCCCGTGGCTCCCACTGCACATCTCTGCTTTCCAAGAAGCAATCAGGAGCGGGCTAAATTATTTCTGGAAGCTGGGGAATGTGGCAGAGAGTCAGCACGAGGGGAGTCTGCTGGAGCTTCATGCAGCGTGGCTTTGGGAGCTGGGATGGGCAGCAGGCCAGGGAAGCACAGGGCGGCTCCAGAGGTGCTGGTGAGTCTGGGGACACTCAGAGAAGGTGACAGTGCCCTGGTGTCCCCAGAGGCTCCATCCCTTCCAGCAGTGACACCTCATCTGCTCAAGTGTCACCGCTGGGGCAGTGATGGACACCCTGCAGGGACACCCAAGCAGGAGCAGCAGGGCCAGCTCTGCTCTGTCCCCACAAACTGACCCACGAAACACCACCGGGCCCTGCTGCAGGGCTGGCATCTGCCCTCAGCCTCAGGGAGCCTCTCTGGGCTGAGGGAGTGGCATCCTCTGGACCCGCAGCCTTTTGGGCAGACGGCGAAACTTTGCTTGTTCACAAGGGCCAGGGATTCCAGCCAGGCTCTGGGACGGACTGGTGGGACGGGCAAGGACCAGAAGGGCACACGGGGAGAGGCCAGGGCAGCCCTTTGTGGGTCTTTTGGGGGTCAAAGCCCTGGAGGTGCAGAAATGGGGTCGATGTGCGGTCACCATCCTCACTAAACATCCTGGACCAGGCCCCACATCCCACCCTCCAAGGCCCTTTTCCAGCTGGTCCCCATCAGCAGCAGAGTTATCCCCACATGGACAGGACCTGCAGTGACCAAACCCCAAAGCCAAGGCTGTGCTGAGCACACGTGAGCTGTGATTTCCCAACACTCTGCAAATTGGCCAAATCCGGGAGGATTCTTCTGAAGAAAAACAAGAGGTGTTTTTTTCCTCTTCTATTCCATGCTCTATTTACAAATTTTAAAGCCCTGCTGCGAGGAGGAGAGGTTGGGAGCTTCCCAGAGCCCAGGCCACCAGAAATGGGTAAAAGTAACACAGAAAAATCTGGAATTTGGGAGATAAATTTGATTCTTTGCCACGGGGAGCAGGGTGGACCTGTTCTGGCAGGATTTTCCCAGCCTGTTTCGGGCTGGATTGAGGAGGAGGAGGTGGTGGGAGCGTGTCAGAGACTGAAACAGTTCATGCCTCAAACATTGATATGAAAGAGTTTTGCCCATTATCACAAAATATAAAGAGGCTACAACCAAAGAAGCTTCCCTGAAGGTGCCTGACTGGGACTTTGGACTGTAAGTTAAACCACCAAGATAACGCTATTGTTCAATCATCCCGGCCCCCAGGGAAAAACAAAGGAGGCTGAGGGAGAGGAATGCATCCACAAGAAAGCCAAACGCAGCAGAGATTCCTCCCTGGCTGGGTTTGGGGTGCAGAAGCCAGGTTTACTCCCCCCCCCCCCCCCCGAAATGAGGGCGGGGAGGAGGTTTGGGGTGTAACCTCTGCTCAGAGGCACTGAGCACCCATCCTCCCTTACACAAACCGGCCCAGCTGCAGAGCCCCCAACCCCACACGCCACACCCACGGGACATTCAGGGGAGAGGCAGCTGAGGGGGTGTCAGAATCCATCAAAGACCCCCCGAAGTTCCCCCCTGAGTCATTCCTGAGGCCTTGCAGCGCAGGGCTGCAGTGATGCAGCAAACCCGGGCTCTGTTGTAAGAGAAAATGCCAAATTCCCCCCCCAGGGAGGTGCCTGGGTTTTCCTACCCGGCCTCAGCTCTATTAACCCATGGGATTCTGTGCTTTTTGGGGGGACCTTCACCACCAAGACCAGCTGGAGAGGACCAACAAAACATCCTTGGGATCCATGGAGTGGTGATATTTGCCTTATCCTGTCCCTGCCACTCTCTTTCTGTCCAACACATCTACTTTCTATTTCTTTCTTCCTCTCTCTTCTCTCTCTCTCTCTCTCTCTCTCCTATTTACTATCAAATAAAACCCACACTGCTGCCACTGGCAGATGGTCTCGTCTGCACCTTGATTCAGGCAGAGGCATTTCTCAGGACTTTAACGAGCGGATCACGACAGAGCACGTACCCAGCACTCCGCAGGCTGCGTCCATGTGCGGGTACTGCAGGGACGAGCGCTTGTACACGACGTGGGGGCTGCCCTTGCCCTCTCCCCCCGCGCTGACGTTGGCTCCAGGGCTCAGGGGCTCGATGAAATATTCCTCCTCGTCCGCCACGATCACCCCGTGCTGCAGGAGGGAACAGAGGGGAGGCAATAACCGAGGTGCAGAGAGAGCTGCGGGACAAAGGTGGCTGCTCGCAGTGAGGGTTTTGCTGATTGGCCCCGACTTTCTGGGGACTGACAAAAGTTGTGGAGGAATCCTGCACAAACACTGAGCTGCAGGAACCCACAGAGCAGAGGAAGCCCAGCCAGATGGTGGTGGATGCCTTGGGACATCTGTGTTCACTGAAGTCCTCTGGAAATCACGGTCTGAGTTATGAATGAGTTGTTTCCTATTCCACCCACTCGGTCTCAGCAGGATCCCTGGGGGATCCCAAACACCGCCCGCTCAGACACTGCAGCTCCGAGCTCAGCCTCCCCAAAAAACCCTCCCGAGCAGCTCAGCACCATCGTCACCAGCTGGGAACTCGGAGCTGCAAAGAGGGGTGGATACTCAGAGGCTTTGGGAAACACCCCAAATGTTCAAAATCTGAAGGCTGATTAAGCAGGGGCCACCAGCAGAGCCAAACCCCTTCTCTGGAGCCTGCATGGGGCATCCCAGCCCCTCGTACACCTCGGATTGGCCACGTCAGTGAGATGAGCTGGGGTTTGCTGCCTTATTTTAGGTTTTGATTCTTTGACTCAATCTCTGTGAGCCCAGGCTTTGCTCTCAGAGTGGACCCACACGAGGCAGTGACAGCCAGGAGCAGCAGATCCTGGTGGGATGGTCACCAAACCCACCAGGGACTTGCAAGGTCCCTCCTCTCCACCCTCACAGCAACGTTCCCTCTGCCTGAAAGGTCTGAGCAACCCAAAAAGTTTCTGGTAGCCCAAGACGAGCTCCATCCCAATTCCTGGCACTGAGGAATTGAATTCTCCAAGGAATGCGGTGTCCCTTCAGCTGAACTTCACCAGCAAGTGGCAAGGCACAGGAATGTGCCCGGCATGGCTCAAACAGGATCCCAAAAGTCCAAGAGACAAAAGTCCCGGCTGTCACCCCCCTCCCTGTGTGCAAAGGCAGCTCTGGGTGCAGAGACACCCCTGCCCTGCCTCCAGGGGTATCCTTGGGAAGGGACAGCGCTTTTCCAGCTCCCGCTGTGCCCGAGGGATGGGAGCCCTGCTCTGCCAGGACGGGGAGTAGGGAATTCAATCCCTTCCTTGGAAGTACCGCCTGGAACAGCTTCACCACCGGGTGTGGGAGCCTCTCGGGGGGCTCAGTCCCTCCCTGCCGGGGCTGTCGCTGTCCCCTCCCCGGCCGGAGCTCAATCGGGGCAGTGTGTGCGCGGCGAATCCCGGCCCCCAGTGCCGGGGGATTTCCTCCTGCCCCGGGCTCTGCTGCTCTTGGCTCGGCTCCACCTTTTCCAACACAAGCGAGGTACTGTGAGGTTACCCTGGCCGGGCTCCGGCGGGAGCCGAGTGCCGGCAGAGCCAGCTGGAAAGGCTTTGTGGGATGGGGGGAAGGAGGTGAGAAGGATGGGGGGAGAGCACCGGCGGGGAGAGCGCGTCCTGCCCCAAACCCATCCTGCTGGAAAAGGGATGTGCTCACCCCAACCTCTGCAGAGGCTCCACGCCTGCCTGGCACCTTCCAGCAGCGAGGCTGGGATGTCACAGCAGCCTGAAGATTGTCCCATCGCTGACCCCAAGGGCTGAGCTCTGAGGGCTGGGCGCTGGATGTGACACAGGGCTGGTGAAGGGGGTGGGGAGAGGTCCTGAGAGAGCCCTGTGGTTTGTGGGGGAGCTGGGCTGGATGTCCTGTGTGTGATTCACGCAGGTCAGCTGCAGAGCGGGGAGGGTTTGCACTGTCAGCTCACACCACAGCCCGGCCTGGGCCAGCTCTCCCAGCTCCTGGAAGAGCCGTGTGGCAGCGGAGCCACCTGAGTCCATTCCTCCTCATCTGGGTCCCTCCGGGCACTCCTGTCCGTGCTGGGCTCAGGGGACTAACCAGGAAAGCTGCCCCTGGATCCCTGGCAGTGCCCAAGGCCGGGCTGGATGGGGCTTGGAGCCCCCTGGGACAGTGGAAGGTGTCCCTGCCCATGGCAGGGGGTGGAACGAGATGGAATTTAAGGTCCCTTCCATCCCAAACCATTCTGGGATTCTCTGATGAGGACCTGACCTTTAGCTGTTCCTCTGCCACAAGAGGGGAAAGAACATCCCTTCTCTGCTCAGTGTTTTCTCCTGGCTGTGATTGGATCCTTGGGATCTCTTGGGATCAAACACAGGGATTCCAGCTGAGGCAAAGCTGCTCCCTGGAGGCTCCCAGCTGCTTGGCCCTTCTGGCAGCTCAAAACATGGAATATTTTTGAGAACGGACCATGTCACCCTTTGCTTCCAACAGAGGCCACGTGGTGGGGTCGGGGCTGTCCTGTGCAGGACCAGGATGGACTTTGATTTCCTCATGGGTCCTTTCCAGCTCAGGATATTCTGTGGTTCTGTGGCTCTGGGAACTGGGTGACTTTCTGCTGGCTGAGCCTGAAGCCCAGCAGGGTGTGGGAGATGTGTGGGGTGAGCCCTGCCCCCTGCCTGCCCTCGGGCCGGGGTGACAGTGCCTGTGGCTGGGAAGAGGAGTCCCTGGGAGAGTGTCCAGGTATTGGGAAGACGAGTCAATGGTTGAGTGTCCAGAAATTGGGAAGAGGAGTCACTGGGAGCATGTCCAGGTATTGGCATCCAAAGCTGATGCACTGTGAGGGTTGTGTTGGGAGTGTTCAAAACCAAAGTGGTTCAAACCCAAATTCTGTGCTTGCAGGCACAGGAATTCCTAAGGGATGTGGGAGTTGGAGGACAGGAGGATGGCCTGGAACTGCTACTGCTGTTGGACACAACCCCTTTCCCTCCTCCTCGTGCTCAGCTCACCCCGTACCCAGCACCGGGTCCCAGTTTGTGCCCGGTCACCACCACAGCGCCCGAGTGCCCGGGCAGCATCACCCGTGCAAAGCCGGGTCAGTGCGGTGCCCCCTCAGCAGGACCCAGCACCTGGGGACCCCCTTCTGTCCCCTACAAAGTGGGTGCTGCCCTCCTGGAGCAGAGCCTGCTGGGGATGAGGGTGGGCACGAGTGGATCAGGGTTACTGGTCACCCAGAGCGCTGCACAACATCTCCCACGGCAAGTCCAGCCCCCTCTCTACCAGCTAAAAACATTCCAGGCTCCTCTTGCCCAAATTCCTGACCCCACTTGTCCTGACTGAGCCCAACGTTCCCCTCCCCCATCCTCGCCGTGTCCGTAACTCCGGAGGGCAGAAGGACAGAGTTCAGGCAGAGGAGAGGTTGTTGGATGACCCCCTGTCCCTCTCTGTGCCTGGCTGCATTTTCCTCCAGACAGCTCTTGGTGCCTCTCCAGAGCTAAACACAGCCTGGGGACCGAATTCTCCCAGTTCCAAGTGCTTGCCCCAGCCTTGCTGCCCTGTGGGGTGGGCGATGCCAGATCCCTCTCACTGCCAGCAGCACCCAGCTCACCCTCTGGGAGCACCACGAAATTCCCTGGGACTGGAGCAGAGTTCCCACGTCCAAACAAAGGGCTCGGGAAGCGGCTCGGAGTGTTGGCTGTGAGCTGGAAACTTTAGACTCTGCGATATAATGAGTCAGATTCTCATTTCTGTTAATAACCCACAGCACTGTTCTGGCAGGGTCACCCAGTAATAAATCAAATGGGAATTCATTCCCGTTTGGAAGCTCTTCCTCACTGCCAGAATGCTGCAAGGAGGTGGGGCTGCAGCAGAAATGTGAACCTGGCCTGGAGAGACTTTTTCTACCCCTCCAAGGGAGCCATCAGCCTTGGGATTCACTCACGGGGTTTGTTTGCTCCATCCCTCCATCTGGCAGCTCAGGAAATGTGCTGTGAGAGCCAGAAATATCAGAAAATCACAGAAAAATAGGGATGGAAGTCCTCAGTCTATTCCCAGGGCTGGGACAGCTAATGAATCATACCTGGAGGGGTTTTGAGAGCCTTTTGTCTGGCCTGTTCCTAAAGATCTCCCAAGATCTCACTCTCTCCAAGCAACCTGGCCCAGAGCTCAGCTGTTCTTACACTCATGTCCACCACTAAGATTCCCTGCTGATATTTAGGACCAGGACATTCAGTCTGAGCTGTCAGGACTTGGAAAATCAACCATTCCCACCCTCCTTCCCGCAGCCTTGCTGGTTTTGAGGAAATGCCACCTTGCCCTGTCTTGACGTTCCCTTTTTCATATGGAAAAACTGATTATTTCAGTTCTTTCCCCTCAGAAGCGACAATTTTTTAGCTCCTAAAACATGGGCAGAAGCAACTGGGAACCCCAGGAATGCATCTGCAGTTGGAGGGATCTGGATGCACTCCTGACATTCCAGCGGCGCTGGGAAATCCCTCCCCGCCCGCAGCAGCACACGCAAAACAATTTTTGCCGTTGCTGTTGGAAGAACTTGGTGAGAGCCAGGTCTGGGGAACCCCAGAGAGCCAGGATTATCCCATTCCAATCAAAACCAATGGGAAAAGGCCCAGAAACTGGGCTAGCAGTGATACAGGGATCAGGAACCCCCACGGACGTGACGAGGGATGCCCGCGCCCTCCGCCGATTGTGATGCCAGTGTGGGATATTCCCACTTGCCACCAATCCCAAGCTTTTCCCACCACACGGATCCACCTGCTGGAGGACCAAAGCTGTTGGCATCGCCCCTGGCTGGCGAAAGCTGGACTCACCAGCCCATTGCAGTTGCTGATGGCCACCTTGGAGCTGAGGTACTGGTCCTGCAGGTGGCCGGCGTAGTGGCAGTCCTCGTGGAAGTCGTGCTGCCAGTCCATGCCATCCCGCTTCCAGTACTCCACGGTGAAGTGCTCAGCCAGCAGGTTGGAGTGCAGGGTCAGGTTGAGCAGGAACTGGGTGTGGTGGGCAGAGACTTTGTAGAAGACCTGCTGCTCCGAGGGCTCGTAGGGCAGGGAGCGCCGGGGCCGCGGCTTCAGCTGCCGGCGCATGTCGAAGGTGAGGAAGTCCCCGTTCTGGTCCACTTGGATGGGGAAGGCGATCTCATAGTGATCCAGGCTGGAGAGGAATTCCTCTGGGGAGGGAAGGACACGCATGGGAATGATGCACGTGGGGATGGCAGCCTGCTGAGGGAGTTGGACACCCAGCAATGCCAGCCTGAGCGTGGCCACAGCCAGCCCAGGGTCCTGTCACAGCATTCCAAAAATTGGCATCTCAAGGCTCTGCCCAGCCTGAAGGATCCTTGGGATATTCCCCAAACCCTGCAGCCTACAGAGCCTTGGGATAGCAGTTTTTGGAATGCAACTTCTTCCTCTGCGGGTGATGGAGAGGAACAGCCTGGCCCAAAGGGCCCTTCAGGACACCCCGACTGTGGCTCTGGACCTGGAGTATCCCAAATCCTTCCATCTCCACTGGGCAGAGGGAATCCAGGCTGTGCAGAGTCCAGCTCTGAGCTTTGGGGGGTTATCTGGACCCAGATCCTTCCAGGAACAGACCCATCCATGAGGGCTCTTCAACGGGAGGCAGAAGGAGCCTTGGGGTGACAGTGGCTCAGGAGAAAAGTCTCCTGTGGGTTCCTTGGGACATCTGCAGCTGCTGACTCTGAGAACACAAAACCAGCACCACCCCAACCCCCCCATCAGAGCGGCAGGGGCCACAGGGGCACAAAGTCACCGAAATGCCAATCTTGATACCGAAACAGGAGAGAGGGCAACCAGAATTCCCCAAGCCGTGCTGAAAATGAGCAGGAGTGGAAGTCAGACACCCCAAATTCCCAGTCACAGATGTCTGTGACCCCATCCTGCCTTCCCAGCTCCCTGGATTGGTTTTTCTCAGCTCAGCCTGGCTCAGCAGCTCCTCGGGAGCTCCTTGAGCTCTGAGTGTGTGCGGTGCCACCCAGGCTGTGACGAGGGCACTGTCCCCAGCCCCTCTGCCCCCAACAAACTGGCACCCTGCAAGCTCGGCAAAAACTCCTCCTTTTCAAAGGAAAATGTCCCAGGGGCTGCCAGATTGGATCTGAGCAGAGCTCTGGCTGTGTCTGACAGCCCTCAGCCCCGGAGGCTTGGGCTGAAGATGGGAAATATCTGTGTGCTGGAGCTCCTCCTGAACCCCTCATGCCTCTGGAGGGTTTGAGCCTCCTGAGCCCTCATGGGAGGGGATTTTCCCTCTGTTCCCTCTGGAAAAGTCTTCCTGTGCTTTTTGCATCCCATTTGTTGCTGTTTCCCGAGAAAACAGGAGGGGCTGGGCTGTTCCAGGGAACTTTGCCTGGTTCCACAGCCCCCACCTGCAAAGCCTTCCCGGCCATCAGAAACTCGGCCAGCTCCAAACTGCACCCTCACCACCGGGCAGCACTGCCGAGTTTCCTTTCCCTCTGTTTTCCAGTGGGGGAGCCTGACAGAGTGCTTTCCTCGGCCACCAGGAACGGGGCAGCCCTTCCACCCTCTGGGGTTAGGGGTGAGCCCCCATCTTTGCTGACCATAAACACTCCTGGCTCCTCTGCCTTGCCAGAATTAATGATTAAGTTTTTAACTTCCAGCTTTCCCTGCATCCCAGCACCTCCCTGTGATGGGGCCGGGCAAACAAGGGCGACTTTTTGCACTTAGAAATGACTTCAGGCTTGGAAAAATTTGCTGTCGGAAGTGTTTTGTTTTCCTTTTTGCCTCTCTGCAGTCCATGTGGGCTTGGAAAAGAGTGAATCAGAGGGTGGTTTGTGCTTGCTGTGGCTACAAAGGGCCTGGGACTCTGGGCTGGAGGCTCTATCCTGACCTGAACGGTGCTTCCAGGAGGAAAAAGGTGTCCAGAGCCTGAGGGTGAGGTGGTGTGTGAGAACCTGGTGCTGGTGTAGGGTGGGCACTGCATCTCCTCAGGGATGTCCCTCTGGACACTGAGGCACAGGAAGAGCCCAAGAGCAGTGCCCTGCATCACCAAAATGGTTTGGGAAGTGGTGCTGTGGAGTGGGAATGCCACACATGGAAAAAATAATCATGGAATAGAATCATGGAATGGTTTGGGTGGCAAGGGACTTTTAGAGTTCATCCAATTCCACCCCAGCTGTGGGCAGGGACACCTTCCACCGTCCCAGGCTGCTCCAAGCCCCGTCCAGCCTGGTCTTGGACACTTCCAGGGATCCAGGGGCAGCCCCAGCTGCTCTGGGAATTCCATCCCAGCCCCTCCCCACCCTCCCAGGTGGGATATTCTTTCCCAATATCCCACCTCAATGTGACATTCCCAATATCCAGTGTCACACGTGTGACAGCTCTGCTGACAGCCTCGTGTCACGTGGACAATGAAGGGAGACTGTCCAGCGCCACAACTGCCTCCTTCCTCTGCCCTAAAAGATCAGTTCAGGCTCCAAGAGATTTGGATCTCTCCCTCCCTAACCCCGCGTGATCCTCCCACCATCCCACATATTCCCAATTCCTGCATTTCCTCACCCCTGTCTTGCTCGTGCTCCCTCTATTCCAGCCCACAGCCCTTCCCTCCTGTGCCCTCTGCCCCTCAGGCACTTCCCACTCCACGAGCAGCTCCTGGCCCAGGCTGTGCCCAGCAGGGTCTGTGCTGCAGATAAGCCCTGGCATTGCCAGAGCCCTGTCAGACTGCCAGGAAGGGAGGCCATAAAAAGCCTTTCTCCAGGGAAGCCTGCTCATGGCTGGGCAGGACGCTGGGCACCCCCAGGGGAGCACAGGGAGAGAGCAGGGGGGAAAGCTGGGAAGGAGGAGGGGTGGGCTGGGGAGAGAGGCACCCCAGGGTCCCACTACTGGTGGCAATGGAGCAGGGATGGCACAGGGAGGGAAAGGGGCAGAGGGGGAGCTGAGCAAAAAGGGGAGAGAGAAGGGGAAATGGAGGAGGGAGGGTTTGTTCCTCTCTCATGAGTTGCTCGGAGCATGGGAAGGAAGCAGAAGCAGGCTGTGGTGCTGGCACCAAAGGGAGTGAGGGGCTGGCAGAGCCCCAGCTGCAGCCCAGACAGGATTCCCGAGGCATGGCTGTGGAGATGCGCTGGGATCCCCTGGTCCAGGCTGCCCTGGCACCGTGGCAGCCTCACTGCATCCTCCAAGGGCCCTTTGTTCACCCGTGAGCTGGGAACAGCGGGATGAGCCCCACCCGATGCTCTGTGAAATGGGAATGTCTGAGCTGTCCCCACAGTTACACCAGGGTCCAGCAGGAATTCCCTTTGGATTAAAACCCACCCAGCACCGTGAGCATGAGCTGAATCCTCGGTCAGCTCCCAGAATCCTGGAATGGTTTGGGTTGGGAGGGACATTAAAGCTCATCGAGTCCCACCCCTGCCATGGGCAGGGACACCTCCCACTGTCCCAGGCTGCTCCCAGCCCCAATGTCCAGCCTGGCCTTGGACACTGCCAGGGATGGAGCAGCCACAGCTCCTCTGGGAAAGCTGTTCCAACGATTCCAGCTGCTCCCTGAGCTGTTACAAGCTGCACCCTGAGTGTCCAGGCTACCTCTGAACCTCTCTGCTGCCTTGGAGAGCCCTTCAGCATCAGGCTGCTGCTCCCCACGAAGATAATTAGAGCTCAGGGCTGACACCTTAATCTCCCTCCTGCACAAACCAAACACGCTGATGTGGAGTGGTGCACGTGGGGCACGGGAATCCTGCTCCAGATCGGCCTGCAGCCAGTCCCTGGGGTCGGGGATAACACTGCCCTTCGCTCTCCAGCTGCTCCCAGGAGATAACAGCGCCTCACCCTCTCCAGAGGGCGTTGCGGGGATTAGGAACTGTCCCAGCAGCCGGGAGAGGCGGTGGGTGACATCAACAGCCTGACGCCAAAAACAGCGCTCTGCCAGCAAGAGGGGCCCCTGGGGCAGCAGGGACTGGGCAGGGACAGGGACAGGGACTGGGCAGGGACAGGGACTGGGGAGGGAAAAGGGACTGGGCAGGGACAGGGTGAGGGACAGGGACTGGGCAGGAACAGGGACTGGGGAGGGAAAAGGGACTGGGCAGGGAAAAGGGACAAGGACTGGGCAGGGACAGGGACTGGGCAGGGACAGGGTGGAGGACAGGGACTGGACAGGAACAGGGACTGGGGAGGGAAAAGGGACTGGGCAGGGAGAGGCACTGGGCAGGGACACGGACCGAGTGGGGGGACAGGGACTGGGCAGCGACAGGCACTGGACAGGGACAGGGACAGGGACTGGGGAGGGAAAAGGGGCTGGGCAGGGACAGGGTGGGGGACAGGGACAGGGACAGGGTGGGGGACAGGGACAGGGTGGGGGACAGGCACTGGGCAGGGACAGGCTGCAGCCCTGGCATGGGATGGGTGCTCCCAGCACACCACATCCACCCCATGGCACCACATCCCAACAACTCCACGGGCTGGGCCCCATCCCCAGAGCTGCTCAGGGCCTGCTCTAGGGGAGCACAGGTTAATCCCTGTTAATCCCGGGTTTAATGGAGCTGTGTCACCCCATGGAGAGGGGGGTCCCGGTGCTGGGAGCTGGGATGGGGCCGATCCCACAGCGCGTCCCGGGGGGGCTGCACATGGAGCAGAGCGTGAACTGAGGGGCACGGGAGGCCCAGAGCAGCCCCTCAGGCACTGCCAGAGCCTGTGGAGAGCAGCAGCAGGAACTGGGTGTCCTTCAGATCCCGACCTGCCTGGAGAACGTGCCCGGCTCCCAGCTGGGGCTGGCTGCTCTCCTGGTGCTGCCTGCCCGGGATGCTGAGGGGCTCTGGCTGCTTTTGTCCCTGTTCCCAGCTCTGCTTCTGCAGCCAGCTCATGGCCCTGGGCACCATGGCCTGCCCCGCTCACCAGCCCGGGAATGCCACCGGCTGTGGCCCTGCCAGGGCTGATCTGGGCACGCGAGGGGTGCAGGGTTATGGCTGTGTGACCCTGCCAAGGTTTGAACAGCTTGCATGGATAAATCCCCTGCTCCAGGGCTCGCTCCTCGCACCTCTCTCTGGTGCCTGGTGGCAGAGTTCACGCTGCTTCTTAAGGAATAATCCTACAAATATTGCCATTGATCAGTTTAACTCCCCTTTGTTGTCTGTGAGGGTGGTTTGTACTCCAGGTTGGGCTCAAGGCTCCCCCCTCCCCCCCATTTTGCGGCCCCTTCTCTCCTAACCTGGAATAAAATCAGGTGCAAAAGCACAAAGCTCTGGACAAGAGACCCACATTCCCCTGTCCTCGCAGTCCCCGAGTGTGACTCTGTGTAAACTCGAGTCCTTCAGACACAGACACACGAGACGGGCACAGACACACTGAAAAAAACGCGTGTACAAACCAACAAACCAACCCTGCTCCTCCCACAGCACGTTCCTGTCCGGGCTCAGCTGGGCAGAGGGTTTGGGTGCTCCAGCACCGTCCTCCAGCCCTGGACATGCCCAGGACCAGGCACACACTGTGCTCCTCCCAGCACAGCCTCTGCTGCCACCACAGCTCCTTCCTTCCCAAGCCCATCACGGCTCCGGCCTTGCACTGACCCCGCCGCTCTGAATTCCTCCGAAAGCCACCGAGTGCAACACCTGAGAGCAGAACACCTCCGTTCCTTGGGGGCTGACAGAGAACCCCGGCCAGGGGGGCGGGAGGAGCTGGGCAGGATTAGCGCTGGAGGTGTCTCCACTGCTCCCAAAGTCCCTCCCAGGCCAGCGTTAGGGTTCTGCCAGCAGCAGTGCGGTGGATCCAGCTCCCTTTCCCATGGGTGGATCCAGCAAGGGTGGATCCAGTTCCTCTCCCCACAGGGGAATCCAGTTCATCTCCCCAGGGGTGGATCCAGCTCCCTTTCACCATGGCTGGATCAAGCTCTTCTCCCCACAAGTGGATCCAGCTCCCCTCCCCAGAAGTGAATCCAACTCCCCTGTCCATGGATGGATCCAGCTCCCCATCCCATCCCATCCCATCCCATCCCATCCCATCCCATCCCATCCCATCCCATCCCATCCCATCCCATCCCATCCCATCCCATCCCATCCCACCTGTACCTTGTGACTGGAAGGAGTAGCCGGGGAAGGTGCCCACAGCCAGGCCGAGGGTGACCGTCCAGGTGAGGAGCCTCCAAGCTGTGGCCATGGTCAGCGCCGCTCGCGTCGGAGCAGGGAGATCTGTGCCGGCTGGGAGGGCTCTGTCCCCACATGTCTCTCCCTCGGCCACCCCTTATGTCCAGAGAGGAGTCCCGGGTCCCTCCGCAGGCATCCTCGGCCGCTCCGTGCTCTCCCGAGGCTGGCGGGGTGTGGGCAGTGCCAGGCCAGCACTGAGTGGTCAGCACGGGCTCATCCCCAGCACCGGCATTGCCCCTGCGGGTGAGAGGTGGGGATGAGTGAAGGGATGGAGGAGAAGGACACAAGGCCGGCAGGGGAATGAGGAAAGCTGGATCCTGGAGGAGGCAGGAGTGGGATGGAAGGAAAGGAGAAGAGGAGGAAAGGATGAATTTGAGGATGAATTAACCCCATCAGCTCCTGCTCTGCAGACACTGCACTCCCGGGGGTTCTCCCAGCTGGGATCTATCAGGTACCTGTGGATTGGAGCTCGGGATCAGTGGGAATTCTCGAGGAAGCGCAGCCCCGAGACTGCCTTGGGTTACTCGATCCCTTAAAGAGAGCAGGAAATAACAGCCTTGGCAGGGGGGTGGTGAGCAGCAACCCAGAAATCTCCTCTGCGGTTTCCCCGGATTTCAAACACACTTCAAGGATTGTCACTGCACTGAGGGGAGAGCTCTGAGTGTACTGGCTGAGCCTAAAAAAGTGATGGAAAACAAAGGACCCATTCAGGGAACTCACCCTCAACCCCATCCACAAACGGATCCCAAGATTCCAATGGCATTTGTTCTTGAAAACGCTTTGCTGATTGCTCCGGTGAAAGATTCCTGGCTGGCAGAGAATTCCCACTCAGTCTGAGGCCATTACACCAAACTCACATTGTGCTGGGGACTTGCACAAAACCTGTGGGGTTTTGTTCCTGTCCAGCCATTCCATGAGTATGGGACGAGTGCAGCACATCCCTCACCTCCCGGAGAATCCCAAATATCCCAGCAGTGGTGCAGCCCCGCAGCCAAACACAAACCTCCCCACAGAGGGGACAGATAAAGATCTGCAGCAGTGGTGCTGGAGCAGGGCTGGGAAAGGCAGGATGAGCTCCCTGAGAAAGGCAGGATGAGCTCCCTGAGAAAGGCAGGATGAGCTCCCTGAAAAAGGCAGGATGAGCTCCCTGAGAAAGGCAGGATGAGCTCCTGAGCCTGGGAAGAGGCTGGGGATGGGAGGAGGGTGCTCTTTCCAAAGGTGTCAACAGCCAGGGCCTGTGTGTGGTCCTCATCCCAGTAAGGAAACGCTTGGAATAACATCCTTAACCCCTGCCTTGCTCTTCTCTGGGGTGGTTTAAACAGCCAAGGCTGGGCTGGGCAGAGCTCAGGGCAGGGGATCCGGGTCCTCCTGGGATCTGCTGTGCTCCCCTTCGTGTCCTTATGGGAATCTGAATCCCTGAAAGTGAATTCCTGCTCCTGTTTTCCCATCGTTTCTGTGCCATTTGTGCTGCCGGGGCTCGGAGTGACACCCAGCACAGGCCTGAGGTGGCACAGGGGAGGAACAAATCCAGGAGATCATTCCTGCCCCAAATTTATTGTGGGAATCACAGAAGGGGTTGGGTTGGGAGGGACCTTAAAGCTCACCTCATTCCACAAGAGCAGGGACACCTTCCACCATCCCAGGCTGCTCCAAGCCCCATCCAGCCTGGCCTCGGACACTTCCAGGATCCAGGGGCAGCCACAGCTGCTCTGGGCAACCTCACAGGGAAGGATTTCTTCCTAAAATCTCATCTAAATCTCCCCTCCTTCAGTTTAAAGCCATTAACCTAAATCAATGATTTTTTTTCCCTACTAGGCAGAAATGGTGGCAGATGAAACACGCAGCTTTAAACACAACTTGGAGTTGCATAATTTGAAGATTAGGATTTTTCACTGCTCATTTACAGTTAATAATGGCCAAAGATCCTCGGTGAGGCCTTGGCCTGGACTCCCCGATCCCATCTGGGGCCACTTGCCAGGTTTTCCTCTGCAAAGCCCGGACACAGCATGATGGTGGCCTCCAAAATTGTGCATCCTGCGAGTGGCCCTGAGAATAAACGGCCTGAGGGGGAAAACTCCCACCTTGGGCTGCTCCTTTTCCCTGGGACAGGTAACGGGAAGCAGGGAAAGGGGGGAAGAGGCTTGGGGCAGGAATTCTGCCCCGTTGCACCCCCACATGAGGATGCCGAGATCTGGTGACAGCGTCACCTGTGGTGCCACCTGTGGTGCCACCCCCGGGCCGTGGCAGGTGGGGGCTGATCTGTGCCTGCTCCAGGCTGCGGGAATTGGGCTGGAAAAGGGAGAAGTTGAAAGCAAAGCCTTCTCCTAGGTCAGCATTTTTCGGCATCTCCCTAAAGCTCGAGATTCCAGCTCTCAAATCCTGTCACGGCTCCAAAGCCCACGGAGCTCAGTTCAAGTGTATTTTCTCCTGGGCTTCACAGCGCTGAATTCCCTTGTTTTCCAGCTGTCGAACCCTTTCCATCCAGTCTCTCGTTGCTTCCCGTGCTCCCCCCGCCTCTCCATGACCCTCGGCGGTGCCCCCGTGTCCCCTGTGCCCTTCCCGGCTGCTCAGCATCCCCCGGAACAGCGGGAGCCGCCGGCGCCAGGAGCCCTCAGCCTTGACCTTGGGGGAAGGAGGCGCGTTCGGAGCAGCACAACTCGGGAATTACAGCTGCAAAATTCCTGCGGGCCGGGCCGGGGGAAGGGCCCGGCCGCGATCCCTCCCTGCAGGCAGCGGGGAAAACACGGCCCCTTCCCGGCGGTGCTTCATTCCCAAACCCCGAGCAGCAGGAGAAGCAGCCGGAGGAAGGAGCAGAGAGCCGGAGGAGCGCTGGTGCTTCCATCCCTATCAACTTTTCCATAACCTCACTGCGCAGCTTCGCTCCGCGGCCGGACAACCCCGAGGATCGCGGAGCCCCGGCGGGACACGGGGGTCCCACGGGCCGGGCTGGGCGAGCTCGGGGACAGCTCGGGGACAGCTCGGGGGCACGGGGTGACCTCTCCGGTCTCGTGCCTCCCTCGCTTGGGCCGCTTCCGATTTGCTCCTTCCCAAGGAATTCGTTGTCCTTGGCAGGCTCGGCTCGCGCTGACGCTGCCGGCTCCCGGTGCCAAGGTGGCTTTGGCCGCGTGAACCCGAGGGACGCAGGCGACGGTGCCACCGCAGCGGCCGGGTCACCTCTGCCACCCCAAAAACCCGCGGGGGGGAAGGGGCTGGGGAAGGAGGCGGGGGGGGGGGTGTGTAAAATCCCAGCTGGAATGAAGCGCAAAGAGAAGAGAAGAAAGAGCGAGGCGGATGGCAACTGTTCCTCATTTCAGCCGCGGCGCTGCAGACAGAATTCCCTGGAAGCTCGGCTGCCTGGCCGGCTCCAGAGGCAGCGCCAGGGGAAGGTAATAGGAAGCAGATGGGCGCTGCTCGGGGCCAAGAGGAAGGTTCAAGGTGCCTCCTAGTGCAGAGAAGAGGAATTTAACTGCTTTTAAAGATGCAGGGCCCGGCGGCTTCCAGGTTTCTCATCCAACTTTTGCAAATTATGAGCTCAGGTGTCCTTTTCCCTTTTTTTAATTTTTTTTTTTTTTTTTTTTTTTTTTAGGGAGAAATAAATACAAACACAGATTTCTGCTTCCAGCTTGCCCGGGGGGGAGGGAATACTTGCAGTGCACCCCCTGCCAGGCCTTCCACTGACAGCTTCCGGGCATGGGAGCACTGGGAGAACTGGGAGCAGTGGAGAAGTGAGAGCAGCACCCCAGTGGGAGCGCTGGGAACAGTGGGAAAGCAGTGGGAGCAGGACCCCACAGCTGCACCAGCCCAAAGACATTTCTGGGCTGTGTTATTTTAAGGAATGAAAGCCTCGAGGTTATTTTATCCTTCTGTAAAACAGGGAATTGTCACCACCCCATAACCACACTGGGGCTATCAGGGTTATCGTGGTGCCACATCCCACAGATTGGTCCCTTTTCAGCAATGGGTGCCCCCTGAGCTTCCCAAGGGGCTGAGCAGCACCTCAGCCCCACAGCAGCCCTGCCAGCCCCTACAAACAGCACCACAGGGATTTCTGCTCCTCCAGCCGCTCCAGGCTGGGAGTTGTTCCACCAGGTCAGAGTTTATCTCTGGGGGGAAGAGCTGTGAGGACCGGGCTGGCTCCACAGGCCTCATTTGCTACGGAATCCAAGTTAAACACAGCAGGGACTGCAGGGATCTGTGGCCCAGGGGCTGTGCCAGTGCAGCAAGGGCACTTGGCAGCAGCAGCACCAGGGTTTTCAGGCTTTCCTACCACCCACACAGGTCCCCTGCCACACACAGGGGGCTCTTTCCTGCTGCTGGGGTCCCAGCTGCCCCTCAGGGCACACAACAGCTCCTTAGTGCAGGTAGCTCCTGGATGCTGATCCCAAAGTCACCTGACACAACAGTCCCCTTGTCACCTGCGGTCACTGTTTCATGGAGGGCCTCAGGTTTTGGCTGTAAACGCTCAGCTGGAATCGACCTTCATCCTTCCAGTGAAGGAATTTTTCCTCATATCCAAGCTGAACATCTCCTGGGGCAACTTGAAGCTGTGTCCTCTCCTCCTGCCCCTGTTCCCTGGGAGCAGAGCCTGAACCCCCCCGGCTGCCCCCTCCTGTCAGGGACTTGTGCAGAGCCACAAGGTCCCCCCTGAGCCTCCTTTGCTCCAGGCTGAGCCCCTTTCCCAGCTCCCTCAGCCACTCCTGGGGCTCCAGAATCACAGAATCAAAGATTTGTGCATAGAACCATGGAATATCCCGAGCTGGAAGGGACCCTCAGGGATCATCAGTGCAGCCCCTGGCCCTGCACAGACACCCCAACAACCCCACCCTGGGCATCCCTGAGGGCGCTGTCCAAACGCTCCTGCAGCTCTGGCAGCCTCGGGGCCGGGACCATTCCCTGGGGAGCCTGGGCAGTGCCCAGCAGCCTCGGGGGGAAGAACCTTTCCCTGAGCTCCATGCCCAGCCCTGACCCAGCTCCAGCCGTTCCCTGGGCTCCTGTCCCTGTCCCAGAGCAGAGCTCAGCCCCTGCCCCTCCGCCTCCCCTCGGGAGGAGCTGCAGCCCCCAGGAGCCTCCCCTCAGTCTCCTCTGCTCCAGCTGAACGAGCCAAGTGCCCTCAGCCGCTCCTCAGACCCTTCCCCAGCTCCGTGTCCCTCCTTTGGACACTCTCCAACACCTTTGGACCCTTCTGATCTTGTGGTGCCCAGAGTGCCCCCAGCACTGGAGGTGAGGCTGCCCCAGTGCAGAGCAGAGCGGGACAATCCCTCCCTGGCCCGGGCGATATTTGAACCCTTCTCATTCTCTCCGCATCCCTGCTCCTCCTCCCCCCTCTCTGCACACCCCAGGGCCCGGCAGGGGCAGGTCCCTCAGAGTTTGTGATGCATTTCTGTGTTTGCTGCTGGCTGGGGGGGGTCTCGCCCGCTGCACTCCCCGGGGCCGTGGGTGTTCCGTGCGTGCTCAGCCACCTCCCAGCTCCCTGCTCCCGGCTCCTGGCAGGTTCCTGCACGTTCCTGAGCACGGAATAAACAGCCCCGCTCCCCCCACCAGGCTGCTCCTCCCGCGGCACGGGGTGAGCACGTGGGGGATGCAAAGCTGTCCGAGAGACCTCCCCGGCTTCCAGCAGGAGGAGAACGTCCTGATATTCCCGACAAAACATTTGGCTGGGCTGCCAAGTGGAAAACATGCTGAGCTGCAGATGGCAGAAGTCTTCCCGCAGTCATCTTGCCAGCACGACAGGACTTCCACTGGGAAGTCATTTCTCAGCTGTAGGGGTTAAACCCACAGAAATCAGCATTTTTGCTGCCAGGAGCATCTGCAAGCTGCGAGCAAGGGGTTAAAGTCACAGGTCTGCAGAACACAAAACAAGAACTTGAGCCATAATCTGCTTTGCTGCTCCAAGCGTGGCCTCTCTGGGGCCACGGCGAGTGAAGAATTAGAAACACGGAGTTATCCCTGTTCCCAGAACGCTGCAGCCTCCAGCCCTGGGATGGTTCCTGCCTGCCCAGCCACCCTCTGGCTGCCCTGCCACCCCTCTGCTCGCCCCTGACACCAATCCCCCCCCCCGTGCAATGCCAAGGGCTCTGCCTGTCCCTTCCCTGCTGGCACCCTCGGGGCTGGGAGGGGGCCCAGGGCGCTCAGTGCAGCCCCCCTGGCTCGCTCGGGTTGATTCACCTCGCCCCAAGAGCCGTTCTTTGCACCCCGCAGTGACTGCGGGTCCGATTTCAGCTCCCCAGGAGGGGAGATGCCGTTCTCACACCGTTCAAATCACATCCGACCCCATCCAAAGGCGCTCCCCAGCAACGTGGGAAATCCAGACTGACACTGCCAGTGTGACCCTGCAAGCTGAGGGGTCTGACCCGGGGTCTCTGTCCCCCTGCCAGCACCCCGGTGCCAGCCTGGGTGCCAGGGGCACTCCCTCCCTGCCTTTGGACCACCAGCTCCCTCTTGCAGGCTCTCCGTGGTGCTCCACACCCGGCCCTGCTGTGCTCTGGCCGGGCACACCCTGCATCCCTTTGTACAGCGACTTCACGGGGCTTTGGGCTCGCTCCAGCACTGTGTGGGAGGAGGGTTTCTTTCAAAAACACGAGAATTGTTTCACAGTCAAATCTATGCAGTGCAATCGTGGTGAGGAAAGGGCTGAATTCCCCCCTCGCTCCTCTCCAAAATCTTTAATTTTGCCAGCAAAGGGGCAAAAGAAGCCCGTGCCAAAGGCAGGGCAGTGAGAGGAGAGCTGGGAGCAGCGACCTTGCTCTGACACCGCCTGCTTGGCTTTCTGGAAATCCTATCCCTGTGTTACATAAGGATCTGGCCCTATCTGGAACGCCGGGGTCATTGCACTTCTCCAAGTGTGGTAAAATGCTCGGAGGTCCTCAGCAGGAAAGCAGCAGGGAAGTGCCAGCTCCGATCCTCCTCGGGATGGGGAACTGGGCCCGGGGCAAGGCTCAGCCCTGCTGGAGCTGCCAAATTCCAGCGGGGTGGAAGGTGGGCACTGAGATTCCCAGTGCTCCCATCCTGGGACTCCCTCTGCTCTAGAGAGAGGACTCCACCAAGCAGGTCCACTCTCAGACGGGACTTATGCAAGAGTTTGGAGCCGCTCCATGTGACCCAGACTTGCTGGCGCTCTGCCACCGCTCTCCTCGCTGGCTCCAGCCAGGCACAGAGTGGCGGGATTAGAAAGAGACCGGGCAGTCATTAACTGGGTGCCAGTCATTAACAAAATGCCAGTCATTAACTGAGGGTGCAAGTCATTAACGGAGTGCCAGCCATTAACTGAGGGTGCAAGTCATTAACTTACACCAGGGAGTGCCAGTCATTAACTGAGGGTGCCAGTCATTAACGGAGTGCCAGCCATTAACCGAGTGCATCGCCCATCACACAGGGCCCTGCCAGTGACACACACATGTCCCAGGAGTGTAGGGACACACGTGTCACCCACATGCAGCCAGGACACTGCTGCAGCTGCCTGTCTGCTGGGGATGGGGATACGTGGGGTTTGTATGTGGATTAAAAATGGATACACGTTATCTGCGTGTGATAACACCTTATCAGCATGGGGGTACATGTTATCTGCATGTGGATAGATGTTATCTGCACATGGATAACGTTACCTGCATGTTGATAACATGTTACCTGCATGTGGACACACACACACCACCTGCAGACAGGTCTGATGCCCACACCCGCCGTGTGCTGCCATCCCATTCCTGCGGATATTCCATGCCCAAATGCCATTTTTATATGCGGCATCTCCCTGGCCGCCTCTGCCTCCATGAAGTGCTCCCTCTCTGTGGGGTTCAGCACAGGCAGAAGAGAATCCAGAGCTCAGTCCAGAACTCCATCCAGAACTCCATCCAGAGCTCCATCCAGAACTCCATCCAGAGCTCCATCCAAAGCTCTGTCCAGAACTCCATCCAGAACTCCATCCAGAACTCCATCCAGAGCTCCATCCAGAGCTCCATCCAAAGCTCCATCCAGAGCTCCATCCAGAACTCCATCCAGAGCTCCATCCAGAACTCCATCCAGAACTCCATCCAGAGCTCCATCCAGAACTCCATCCAGAACTCCATCCAGAGCTCCATCCAAAGCTCCGTCCAGAGCTCCATCCAAAGTTCCATCCAAAGCTCCATCCAAAGCTCCATCCAGAGCTCCATCCAGAGCTCCCGGGCCTGTGCACGGGCAGCTCTCCCTGTGCCCCTGCTGCTCCTCCCCGCACGGAGCGGCACCAGGGCTCTGCCAGGAAAGCGTCCCAGGCTCTGGGAAAGGCCGGGAGCGCTCACACCTCGGAGTGGGCAGGGAAGCAGACACTGACCCAGCCACCTGCACCCCGGCAGGGCTGGCTCTCCTCTCCATCCCGGCAGGGCTGGCTCCCGGCTCCATCCCGGCAGGGCTGGCTCTCCTCTCCATCCCGGCAGGGCTGGTTCCCCTCTCCATCCCGGCAGGGCTGGTTCCCGGCTCCATCCCGGCAGGGCTGGCTCCCGCAGTTGCCCTCCAGCAGTCCCGGTGCTTACACAACCCACCCCCGCACGGCACCGAGCCCCGGGATTGCACAAACATCCTCGTGTGCCAACACCGAGCTCCGCTCACCTGCGGAACCCCCCCGGCCCTCTCCAGGCGGGAGCTGCTCCGTGCTGGGAGTCCCAGCTGAGGCAGGAGCGTGGTTTATGTGGTTTGTGCAGCTGTCACAGCTCTCCCACGCCGAGCTTCACACCTGCAGTTTGGCTCTTCGTCAGCCAGGCTGTAGGACAGGGCCGTACCCCAATCACAGAATGGTTTGGGTGAGAAGGGATCTTAAAGCTCATTTAGTTCCACCCCCTGCCATGGCAGGGACACCTCCCACTGTCCCAGGCTGCTCCAAGCCCCATCCAACCTGGCCTTAGACACTGCCAAGGATCCAGGGGCAGCCCCAGCTGCTCTGGGCACCCTGTGCCAGGGCCTGCCCACCCTCCCAGTCGACAAAGATGTGTCTGGTTATCAGGCTGGACGTGCTACAGGGGAGGGTAAAGTCCCCCACAGCCGCTGTCACCAGGTGCCGCACCTTGTGCCCCCACAGTCTCAGGCTGGAGTTGGAGAACTCCATTGAATTTCCCCAGAAAAGCCTCTGAGGTGACTCCAGCAGAGCTGTGAGAAGCACTGACAGACCTGCAGTGAGCCCAGGGCTCAGCAGCTCCTTCTGTCACTGTCCCAGCACAGACTCATCCAGCAGTGGCCCAGTCCTGGCCAGGGGGACGGATCCACAGCATGGCCCACTCTAGCTCCTTGGGCTGAGCTGGTCCTGCCAGGCTGAATCAAGGAATAAGTGAGGTTGGAAGGGACATGAGGGGGTCTCTGGTCCCATCCCACTCTCAGAACTGGGTAACCTTTGATGTTGGATCAGGACCACCCAGCCCAGGCTGTGCCACGGGGTCACAGGCATGGCTCGGAGGAAATGCAGGGAGCTGTGGAGAGGGATCCTAAAGCAGCAAAGCCAGTTTGGACCTCCCTGTCCTCCCAGGAAACCAGAACCAGTCAGAGAAGTGACATCATGGTGACACAGAGAATGTTTCTTCCACAGCAGGACAAACCAAGAGTGATTTGGTGACAGCCAAGGGAACAGTCAGTGCAGGACCATGGGGTCACCCCCAGGCAGTGACCCCGGGGGTCCCCTTGGTGCAGGGCAGTGACCCTGACAGAGGCACCCACAGCCCCAGGACAGGTCACCCCATGCCAGGGGAGCCCTGCAGGGACAGGGATGCCTCCTGTGGGATGAAGCCTTGCAGAACGCTTTGGCTGTGGAATCCCTCCAGCCCTGACAGACCTGCAGATCATGCCCAGGCTCTGGCTCCTTGGGAGCTCCGGGACTCTGCTGGGCAGAGTTTTTGGGCCCTTTTCCCCTCCCTGTAGGTTCTTTACTCAGGGAAACACAGATGGTGTGGCCCAGATGCAGCTCCTTCCTCCATGGCCAGGGAATGAAGAGTCCCTAACCCTGACAGGACTGAACTCATCCTTTGCACCTTCATTTGGTCAAAAACCACTTCCCACCGAGGTCACAAATCCCACAGGAGGAGGCCAGGAGTTCACCTGCCAGTTTAGCTCAGTTGGGACCAACATTTAGGAGTGATTGAGTTCAAGAAGATTTGCAGGACTGCACAGGAATAGATTCATTTAAACTCATTTTTCCTTTTAAATTAAGCTACCATGGAAGAGTAGGAAACACAATATTGGTAATGGGTGATAAACAGAAGTGTAAAACTGTGCATCTCCCACCCTTGGAAGTGTCCAAGGCCAGGCTGGACAGGGCTTGGAGCAACCTGGGATAGTGGGAGGTGTCCCTGCCCATGGGAGAGGGGGAAACTGGATGAGCTGTAAGGTCCCTTCCAACCCAAACCATTCCATGATTCCATGAGAGACACTGAGCAGTCAGACATGGAATATCCCAAGCATTTCCCAGCCTGGGAGGATGCAGAAGGTGAGAGAGGAGCAGCAATGGTGCTGCTGGATGGAGACCCTGCACTTCACACGTGCGCTGATGTTGCTCCGCTGAAGTCGGACGGAGCTGAAATATTCCGGCAGTTTCCCAGTGGAGACTCCCCCAATCCTTCAGTCGGCTGCAGACTTCACTGAAGGCCCTCACAGTAACCAAGGTGGGAAAATTGGCTTGGATGGTGTCCCTTTAAACCTCCCTCAGTGCTGGAAAACAAGGCTGTATCCAGGCTGGTGCTTGTCCACGTGTCTCACTCCCCAGTCGCCGCATGAGATCCGACCTGCTCACAGATTCCCGGGAAATGTTTGTAACTCCTCGCCCTGCAAACATTTCCTGCAGTGGTGGGGTCAAGCGAAGACCTCTGTGCCTTGTGTGTCTTCAGCACATCTGAGCTGCCATCACCCAGCGATTGTTTCTGAAAACGTGACGAGTTTGGTCCCAATTCTGTTTGTTTCAAGCTCATTTTGTGTTAACTCAAGACCGAGGCAGGACAGGACGTGACAAACACATCCTGCGGTGCTCCTGGCTCAGAAGGAATTAATTGCTGGAAACTTGGCCAGAAAAGTGGGGTTTGGAGCCGGGGGTTTCAGATAAGCTGGAGATAAGGGTTTGCATGGGATCATCCCTGGGTGCATCCTGCGCTGAGGGCCCTTCCTGCAGCTGCTCCTTTGGGAAGCGGAGCCCAGGCTGTCCCTGGACCAGGATTTCATGGAATGGTGAGAACAGCAGCTCCTCCCCAGCAGTCCCTGGGTGGCCTGAAGCCATGGGTGATAAGAGAGCCTCTCATGTTTCAGGTTTGAGGAGCAGACACTGTTTATGTTGAGCAGCAGCACCTTCCTCCCCTCGGGGCTCCTCTTCATCCCCTCCGCGGCTGCTCAGGCCCGGCTTATCGGGGCCTCCCTGTGCCAAAGGAAACAGCTCGGCCCCCCCAGCCTTATCCGGGCAGAGCTGATTTGCAGGAGATGACAGCACCTTTCCCATTCCACCCCAGGAGCAGCCGCTTGGGGAATGCAGCTGGAGCCGCCCCAAGAGGCGCCGGGAGGTTTTTGGGATGGCAGGAGGAGGAGGGGAGCAGAGGGTGCTGCCCTGGGGCGAAGCAGGAACAGCGGGAGGCTGAGGATGGAGCAACTGGAGCACTCAGCACGTTCCATATATGGAGAAACTTTGGGAACAACCTCCCAAGAACTGGAGGAAGCCTCACCGATGGAGGCATCTCGGAACAGTCCAGGCAAGGCTGTTCCCAACACAGGGAACATCCCGGCGCTGGGAATCACCTGGGCGTCCCACAGAGCATTTCGGGAGACCAGAGGGAAACAAAGACTTCCCAACCCCCTCCTGCCATGCCCAGCCGTGCCCTGCATCCCACCCTGGCACCGCTGGGCGCTGCTAAGGAGAATAAGACCGAGCACGACCAGAACCAGAGCTCTGGTGGGGCCGAGCCGTGTCCAGCACCAGGGATATCGGCAGGGACTGGGGCAGGAACACAAACGCCCCCTGAGGTTTGCATCTTGACCACAAAACAAAGTCCCCAAAAATGGGCCTCGGTGTGCAATGTTACATTTTGCTGCAGAGGGTACCTGCCCCCGGCGCAGCTCCGCACTTCCCTCTTGGTTGATTCTTCCCCTCTGGCAGATATTTGCCAAGGTTATTTTATAAACTCCTCTCTATTTATAGCCCAGCTCCTTCAGCTCTAATGAGATAATCTTCTGGCATCTCACCATCACTAATATTTACTTTGATGTTTAAAATAACATCTTCTGAGGGATTGATTTATCTTTTTTAAAAAAATAATTAAAAAAAAAAAAAAACACCTTTAAAACATAATCAAAGCAAGGAAAGAAACGAGCGGAGCAGTGGGGCCGAGCGCCTGGGGATGCACAAGGAGTCGGTGACACTGCAACTTTTTCAGGGCAGACTCTTTATAAATCCTCTGAGCACATCAGGAGGGAGAGAGGCATTGGCAGCTCCTGAAGATGGAGAGAGAGACAGGGAAAGAGGGAGAGAGAGCGCGGGCTGTGTTTATTCTCAGGAATGAAGGCAGCGAGGAACGCTTCATTCTGCAGCGGGGCTCGGAGCTGCTGCTCTCTGTAACTGAGAGCTTCGCCCCGGGCAGCCCAGCAGAGGAGATTTGGGGTTTAGAGCAGCAAACATTCGATCCCTGGGTTAATGCAATTAAAAAAGTGCAGCCGAGAGGGGCTGGGGGAGGCGGGGGAGCAGCGCACGAGATCCCGGCTCCTGCTGCCTGCAGCCACTTTGAAACACAAGCCTGCGTTTTTATGGAAACTCTGAATGTTGGGGAAGGGTGAACATGGTTTTCATTCTCATAAATGTTTTTCCAGCGTGCAAGGCTCTCCGGGCTCATTCCTTCTCCAGGGAGACGGTTCTGATTTCAAAGAACATTCGCGTTCCCTCCACCCCAGACCACCCCACTCCAACCTCAAAGAGTCTCCTCTGGAAAAATTATTTTAAAGAGCGTTTTACCTTTTCGAGTGCTTTCCCTTCTTTCTTCTTTTTTTTTTTTTTTCCCTTTTAATTCCTTCAGCGTCTCTCTCTCTCTCTCTCTTTCTTTTTTTTTTTCTCTTCTTTTTCCCAGCAGCAGCCAAAAGCTCCTCTCTCCCCCTCAGCCCTGCGCGTGTCAGAAAGTTTCCAGGCTGAGGGTTTGTGTCGCCTTCCTCAAGAACCTTCTTCTGTCAGACCCAGGCAGAGCTGGAGCTGGAGCCTTTGCTAAAAAGTCTCCTTTCAGGAAGTGAGCAGTAATAAGAGAGCAGCTCGGAGGCAGCACATGGATAGGGGCTGCTCGAGAAAAAAAAAAAAAAAAAAAGAAAGAAAGAGGGAGAAAAAAAAAAACAAACCAACAACTTTGCTCAGGAATTTTGCCAGGATTATCCAAAAGAGAAAAAAAAAAAAGGAAAAAAGAAAAAAAAAATCCCCAAACCCACAGGCTGGAAAAGTCCCGCCCTGACTGCTGACATCAGTGCAGAAGGCAGGTCTTGGCTGAAAGAGTATAAAACTAATCAGCCTTTCTGTGGAGGAGCAGGGAGGGAGCTCGGGGCAGCCCTGGAGGCGATGCCGGCGGCTCCCCGGTGGATAAAACATCCCAGGAAAAGCCATAAAGCAGAGACCTCGTGCTGATAGTGGCGGACAAAGCAGATAAAGCAAGCCAGGATTGGTTTTGGTTTGGTTCCTCCCCCCCCCCCGCAACAACAAACACCACCCCCATCCTTCATTTTAATCGGAGCTTTCCAAATGCTTTTAAAAACCCAGGGAGTGTGTGAGGAAACGGCCTGAAAGGCAGCCGTGCTCACAGCAATGGCAGGGATTGGCTTTGAATCGAAAAAAAGCCCTCAAGAACTCGCCGATGTTTTCAGAAGTCCCTTCCCTCTGCAGTTACATCATTCGGGCCCCGCTGGCTCCGGTGATCCCGGCATTCTCCTGCCCTGCTGCCACCGTGGAGTGTCCCACCGAGGACAACCCACCTCCAAAGGGGAGAATAAGCACTGGAAATAACCAAATGCTGCTTGTTTCCAAACAACCCCCGCTCAGGACATCTCAGAGATCAGCAACAATGAAAGGCAGGAGCTCATTTCCTCCTCCCTTCTGAAGGCGGCTCTGGGATTCCAAAGCTGAGTTTGGGAGCCTCGGTGGAGAGAGAATTACCTGGCAGTGCCGCAAATGTTGGAAAAAGGAGCCTTTCCGAGCTGCCCTGCTTTTCCCTGGGAAGAGAGGGGGGCCCTGGGGAAAGGATGGAAGCGCCAGGGTGTGGATGGACCCCCAGCCTGAGCCCTCTGTGAGGACAGAGCAACCCCAAAACCACCCCGGAGGTGCCTTTTCTTCCAGGAGGAGTTGAATGAACAGTTAAGGGGTGCGAAGTTGCCGGGGGGAGATGTAACATATATAAATATATTATATATATGTATTAAAGCGAACTCCCTGAACCCGAGACCCCAGCAGGGGATTGCAGGGGGGCTCCAGGACAGCGAGATGGGATTTGCACCCCTGGGCAGTTGGCGTGGATACCAGGACAGCCCCTGCAGCCTCGTGTCCTGCCATGACCCTTCCAGGCACAGCCAGTGCCAAAGCCACGGGAGCTCCTGGCCACGGTCCCTGGTGCCACCCAGGCTGCCCCAGCACCAGCCTGCAGCCACCAGACCGTGAGATGGGGATGGAGAAAGAAAAAAGCCTCAAAGGCCTGGCCAGCTCCGTGTTCTGATGGGATGCTGGCCTGAAAAAAAACAAACCAAAGGGATGAAGGAAAAAGCAAGAAGCTGTGGTATTTTTGTGGCAGATTCTCCTGAATCCTCTGCTGTCAGCAAAGCAGGATGAACCTGAGCAGGAGCTGTGCCAGCTGTAATTCATGTTCTGCCATGAGTTTGTTTAAAGCCTTTTTGGAGCCCTCTGAATGCCCCTCCTGGGATGGAGCAGCAGCAGGAGGTGCCCAGGAGGGACCTCCTGAGTCCTCCAACATTTTGTGCTGCCTGGAAGGTTTGCTGATCCGAATAGCCCTGAAAAAACAAGGAAAACATCCTTTGCTCCCAGGAGGAGCTGGCTGAGGGTGGGAGATCACAGCCCCCAGCTCCACTCCAGCCACTCTCTCTGTCCAGACTGGAAAGGGCTGGCTCTGCACTGGAAAACTGAGTTCAAAGGGACTGGGATTGATTGCTGGGCTGGATTTTGGGCCAGTTCCCTGGCTGGGTGGACAGAGTGGTTTCCTTCCTCCCCAGGCCACGCTGGCCATTGTCTGAGCCCCCAGAGCACACCCAGAAAAGAGCAACTGAACAAAATATTTGGGGTTTAATTGAATGGTGCTGCTGCTGGCCAAGGGAAGACTAATTGCTGCGAGCGTGGCCCGGTGCCATTCCAGGGGTGTTCTGTCTGCTGGAGTTGGTCTCAAACACACTCAGCATGGAATGAACAGGGACTGAGGGGCAGATTCCCAGTTTTCCTTCCCCGGTGAGTAGCTCTGTTCTGCCAGACCCTTTGGAAAACTTCTTTTCCGTTGATTTGCAGAATTTCCAGTCCCTCCTGGGTGGTAAATACAGAGTTAGAGACTCCTGACTTACAAGGCAAATTCCCCCAACCCAGCACTGCTCCGAGGACCCTCAGATTTGCACCAGACCAGCTCCAAAACCGGGCTTTACTCCAGTCTTGACCTGTCTCTGAGGAGGGGATGGAGCTGCACCACCCTCACAAGCCAAGACTTCTATCACCTGCACAAATCCTGGAAAACAGGGAATGGTAAAAAGACCAGAGGCTCACAGCAAAGAGGAGGAGGTGATAAATAGCATAAAGAATAGGAATTTTCAGTCCCTGAGGTCGCTAGAAAGTTTATTTTCCAGATGAGCTTGGTATCAGAAACCGCCTGAAAATCTGCCTGAAAAAATGGTTTTGCAGGCAAGAAAAAACCCCCAAATTCCATCTCCAAAATCACCCAGCTCCTTCCTCCCCCTAGGATGAAGAGACGAGGCTGAATTTCCAGCAGATATTTGAAATCCTCGCTGTCCGGGGCGCGGGGATGGAGAGGAGCGTGCCTGGCTCCGGGAGCAGCCCGGGGACACTGCACCCTCCTGTGGCTGCACGGAGCGCGCCGGGTCCGGCCGGGATGCTGGGAACCCTCCGGGATGCTGGAAACACCCTGGGGTGATGGAAACCCCACTGGGATGATCAAAACCCTGCCAGGATGATGGAAACCCCATTGGGATGATGGAAACCCCAGGGGGATGATGGAAACCCCATTGGGATGATGGAAACCCCATTGGGATGCTGGGAACCCTGCCAGGATGATGGAAACCCCACTGAGATGCTGAAAACCCCGGGAGGATGATGGAAACACCCTGGGATGATGGAAACCCCACTGGGATGATCAAAACCCTGCCAGAATGATGGAAACCCCATTGGGATGCTGGAAACCCCACTGGGATGATGGAAACACCCTGGGATGATGGAAACCCCATTGGGATGATGGAAACCCCATTGGGATGCTGGAAACCCTGCCAGGATGATGGGAACCTTCCGGGATGATGGAAACCCCACTGAGATGCTGGAAACCCCGGGGGGATGATGGAAACACCCTGGGATGATGGAAACCCCACTGGGATGATCAAAACCCTGCCAGAATGATGGAAACCCCATTGGGATGCTGGAAACCCCACTGGGATGATGGAAACACCCTGGGATGATGGAAACCCCATTGGGATAATGGAAACCCCACTGAGATGCTGAAAACCCCGGGGGGATGATGGAAACCCCATTGGGATGATGGAAACCCAACTGGGATGATGGAAACCCCCTGGGATGATGGCCTGAACCCCAGGGAAGCACAAAGACCGACACTTCCAGGCTGATTTGGTGCTTCCCAGTGGTGCTGGATGACGCCCAACGCATCCACCCCGCACGGCACCGAGGCCAGGGCTCATCTGAAGGCTTGAAAAGGCTGCAGATTCCATCCCAGCTGCCATTAGGATGCACAGGGAACGGTGCTGAGGCCTGATGGGGTAATTCTGTGTAAGCATTCTGTACATAAAATGAAATATTCTCCCTCCCTTGCTATGTCTGAACTGCAGGGCCTGGGCAGAGTTCCCAGCTCTGGCTCTACATCACAGCCTGGCCCCAAGTCCATGTTGGGACAAGCTCCTTGGCCACAGACTCACCCTTTTTATGGCTGTTCAGCACCCAACACAACAAAGCTCCATTCAGCCCTTCAGCTACTGCAGCAATAAACAAAGTGCTTGGCTTTGTTTGGAGCCCAGAGGCTGCAGGTTGAGAACCTGCGAGCGAAACAAATGGGTTTGTTTTTCCACCGGGGCACAGACATGTGAACTAATTGCCCAACAGTAAAGCTGGGCTTAATTAGTCCCAGGTGTTAAATAAAATAGGGTCGGTGTTTCCCAAACGTGTAACTCCGGCTGGAAGGAGCCACAGGCTTTGAGAGCGGAGCCATCAAGGATTGTCCAGATCGTTGTGCCTGATCCCAGAATTTTGTGGGGATTTTGGGACAAAGGACAAACATTCAGGTGGGTTTTGCTGAGGGCGCTGTGGGGGAGGGGTGTTGGGGTGCTGCATTTTCACCTCAGGATCTCACCTTGTCCTTGGAAAAAGCTTTGTTGTGGATTTCTGGGTAAACGGCGTGAACAGCTCCACGTGAAAATGTAAACAAAGGGCTCCTGGGGGGATTCGGCAACGACATTCCATGGGGCTGAGGGATGCTCAGGGACACCTTGTACTCTGCCAATCCCACCTTATTCCCAAATTCTTTTATTCCAATCAGTCCTGAACATCACTAAGCTCATCCTGCTGGGATCAGGGCCTTCCTTAGTCCCGACTTCTACAGTACAATTTTCTGCCAGCAAAAGCAAGAAACTTCGGGATTGCCCAACCTTGTCCTTGGGACACCTCTTTGCATTCAGCAGGAATTAGTCATGGCCAGGTTGGAGCATCCTGATCTGGTGGGAGATGTCCCTGCCCATGGCAGGGGGTTGGAACAAGATGGGCTTTAAGGTTCCTTTCCAACCCAAAGCATTCCATGATTCTGTGGTGCCACAGCCTTTCTCCAAGGCTGACCCTTGTTCCTGAACCCATCAGTTCCAGGACAGGTGGCAGCGAGATGGGGATGAAACACGGGGATTTTTCCTTCTGGAAAGGGAGGCCTGGCCCTGAGGAGCAGCTGGAAACCCTGCAAAACATAAACACCCTTTGGTGGCACTGGAGCTGGACAGTCCCCAGCCCAGCTGTCAGTGGTGGGACCAAAGCTGGATGGTTCCCAGCCCAGCTGTCAGTGGTGGGACCACAGCTGGATGGTTCCCAGCCCAGCTGTCAGTGGTGGGACCACAGCTGGATGGTTCCCAGCCCAGCTGTCAGTGGTGGGACCAAAGCTGGATGGTTCCCAGCCCAGCTGACAGTGGTGGCACTGGAGATGGAATGTCCCCAGCCCTGCTATGGATGGTGGCACTGGAGATGGAAGGTCCCCAGCCCAGCTGACAACATTCTGGCCACTCTGGCACCACAAAATATCACTGAAATAGGGAGGAGAACCAGGCCATGAGAGGCTTCTTGGGTTCCTGAACCAGCTCTGGTCCATCAGAGCTTTGTAGGCCTTCACAGAGGGCCTTTCTCAGTAGCTCCTGGCTTGGATGTGGAAAATCCAAAGAAATTCAGTTTTCCTTACTCCTCTGTGATTTCCAAGAGGCACAGCCTGGTGTGACAACGGCTCTGACAGGAGGGGGCAGCTGGGGGGATCGGGCTCTGCTCCCAGGGAATGGGGACAGGATGGAGGAAATGGCCCCAAGCTGTGCCAGGGGAGGCTCAGGGTGGACATCAGGAGGAATTTCCTCATGGAAAGGGTGGTCAGACCGTGGCAGGGGCTGCCCAGGGAGGTTTGGAGTCCCTATCCCTGGAGGTGCCCAAGGAAGGCCTGGAAGTGGCACTCCGTGCTCTGAGCTGGGGACAAGGTGGGGATGTGGCACAGCTTGGACTCGATGATCTCAGAGGGCTTTTCCAGCCCAGCTGATTCTGTGATCCTGTGGCAAAGACCCTCATGCACAGAGATTCCCTTCCCACCAACATCTGCTTGGTGGGAGCTGCTCAAGAAGAGAACTTTGCTCCCCAAGCAATGTCTCCCCCTAAAACATTCATTTAAACAACAACAGCTCCTCCCCACCTCCCTCTGATCTGTTCCCTTCCACAGCAGACCCCTGCCCTGGCACGGGGAAGATCTCAGAGCTCTTTCACTCCTCAGAGCAGCACAGCTTTTGTTTGATCTCCTTTCCTTTCCTGTGAAACAAGGAAATAGGGTCACATTTCAGAGAAACCCAGCGAGAGGTGGTTTGCGAATGCCGGAGCTCTCACTGGATGCTGCGGCCTCTTCTTTCCCAAAATCGGCACAACCCTCACTCAACAGAGATTATTTTCCCTCTTTTTGCCTTTCCTGCTTCCCAGCTGCTGTAGGGGAGCCCCTGAAGCTGCTGTGCTCCTCGGCAGAGCAGGTAAGAGGCACTTTTCGATCGCTGCTGGTGTCTTGGGTGGCGGTTGCGTCATGGCTGCTCTGCTCCCTGCCCGGTGCCTTTCTGCAGCATCAGGGGGTTCGGAGGGAGGAGGATCCCGTGAAATGTTGGTGTTAAGATTCCAGATTAATTCCTCATGTGACCTTTGTCTTCCCACTGATCACTCCACTGGAAAAAAATGGACTTGAGTTGGGGGCATCACGTCCTTTTGGAAGCTGAGGGGGTTTAGATGGGTCAGAAGATGAGGGGATGATGGCTCGTGGTCCAACACTCTTGGCCAGCCATCCCCGTCCCTTTGCCTCTGGACATGGCATCAGAACTCTGGAAGCTTCTCTTTAAACTTCCTGCGAGCCTCAGAGGCACTGTGGGAAGGTTTAGGGTCTTGGTGGCACCGTGGAAAGGTTTAGGGTCTCAGTGGCAGTGTGGAAAGGGGTCTTGGTGGCAATGTGGAAGGTTTAGGGTCTTGGTGGTGGTGTGGAAAGGTTTAGGGTCTTGGTGGCGGTGTGGGAAGGTTTAGGGTCTTGGTGGCAGTGTGGGAAGGTTTAGGATCTTGGTGGCAATGTGGGAGGATTTAGGATACCTGGCACCTGCTGGATAATGCTCCAAACACTCCAGAGCACTTCAGGGATTTGCTGCTGCCCATCCTAACAACAAACAGACTGAGATCCAGAGGCAAAGTCACTTTTATTTCCTTGGATTTCTTTGGCATCTCCTCTGCTGCTACTCGGTGAAAACAGGCACAGCTCCAAATCAGCCCAAACACAGTCTGGGGTGTTAGGGAATAACCTGGGACAAGGGAAAGGTGGGTTTGAACCTCAGAAAACCTTTCCTATCTATTAGACTGGGAATAAACCCCACAGGGACATCAGGAAAGCCCATCCTAGGGAAGAACTGGAGAAGGGATCAGGCTCCTCGCTGGCAGTGGGTGAGCAGACAGATCTGTGGGGCTGTGCTTCCTGATTTATTTATTTATGATTCTGCTGTTTTCAATCCCTCATCCTCCTTTTCCCTCCTGGGAAGAGGGACCCAATTCTCTGGAAACTTTGCTTATGCTGCCAGGAATGGGGTTTCCTAAAGAAATGTGGGTGATGCCATGGTAGGATTTAGAGCTCACATGTATAAATATAAAACTTTAAAAGTTAATTCCCATTAAGAACTTAGGAAAGAGGCTTTCCTGGAAACTCTCAGATAACCAGGATGATGCCATAGTCTCTCTGTAAAGCACCCAGCTCCACAAAAAGCAGAATTCCTGGGAATGCCCAGCTTCCATCTGTGATGCAAACCCACTCAACCAGGCACAGAGCTTGAGCTGCAAAGGTCAGAAAGGACAAAGATGTGTCAGTTAAGCCGAGCTTTTCCACACCCAAACCCTGAGCAGGTGGGACTGGAGTCACAAAATAGAGAGGCTGAAGGTGAAGTGTGGCAATGAAAGGATTTCTTTTTCACCTCTGATATTTGGGGTTGAGTTGGGTAACGTGGCTGGGAAGAGAAAGGAGCAGGGAGGGCTCTTTGTGGGGCAAAGCGGGAAGTTCTGGAGGGTTGGAAATACTCAAAAGTTCAAATAATTGTTCCCGGGTGATTGGAGGCCTCACACATTTTTTTTTAGTGCTTGATTTCCCAGGAATTTCTGTGGACTCATAGGGAGGATTAGGTGGTTACAGCAAATGGATGGGTTGGGAATCAAAGCCGTGGAATCCCAGAATGGTTTGGGTTGGGAGGGACCTTAAATCCCATCCAGTGCCACCCCTGCCATGGGCAGGGACACCTCCCACTGTCCCAGGCTGCTCCAAGCCCCAATGTCCAGCCTGGCCTTGGGCACTGCCAGGGATCCAGGGGCAGCCCCAGCTGCTCTGGGCACCCTGAGCCAGGGCCTGCCCACCCTCCCAGGGAACAATTCCTGTCCGATATCCCATCTATCCCTGCCCTCTGGCACTGGGAAGCCATTCCCTGGGTCCTGTCCCTCCAGGCCTTGTCCCCAGTCCCTCTGCAGCTCTCCTGGAGCCCCTTTAGGCCCTGCAAGGGGCTCTGAGCTCTCTCTGGAGCCTTCTCCTCCCCAGGTGAACACCCCCAATGTTTGATGCTTGGGTAACATAATACAGGCTTTAAGTACATCCTAAAGTATAGACATAGATATGATAAATACAATTAATATAATATAATGAACTATATTGAAAGATATTGAAAGATATTGAAAGATATTGAAAATATTAAAATACATTACATTACATTACATTACATTACATTACATTACATTACATTACATTATATTGAAATACAAGCTGTCAGTCTATTGCTTAGTCCCTAGAGCAGGAATGTGCCTTTTTAAACCCAGCTTTGATCCCTGGATGTGCTGATTTAGCCTTGTAGTACCCCAGAGGCACCAGGAAAGGCTCTGCTGGGTGTGGAATTGAATGGGCATAGCAGAGAGAGCCCAGCACATGGGACAGATCCCATGGGGGCCATGGGCAGCTCCCACCAACTCCAAACAGAGCCAGGCATCAAATTCCAGCCCCAGTGAGGGAGGCAACGAGGGTAGAACACGAACCAGTCCAAGATAACTCCATTTGCCCACATCCCACCCAAATCACTGGAACAAAACCCCTTTGCCATCGTAATTAAAAACAAACACAATGCCCTGGCCAGATCTGACCCTTTCATTTCCCTCTGCCTCAGCTTTCTGCTGAGGAAAACAGGGATGCCAAGCTGCCAGTGAGGGGAGCATTGCCACACTCAGGGAATGTGGGAGCAGATTCCCACTGCCCCTGGCAAATCACCGCTCACGTGCAGGGATGTCCTGACCCCGCAGAGGGGAGCGTTTCTTGCAGCACAGGAGCTCATGTGCACCCCTCTCACTTCCCAGGTGTCTTCATTTCCCTCTTTGGGAATTTCCTCTTTGGGAATTTCCTCTTTGGGAATTTCCTCTGGCCACCCTGTAGTCCTGCCCAGCCAGGATTCCTGTTTAATCCCCAGAACACAGACGAAGAAAGGAACGTTCTCTCTCTGCTTTGAAATAAAGTTCCAGCACTGCTCAGGCAAAGTCTGAGCTGCCACTCCCTGGAGACCCTTCCAGAGCATCACCCACCACCAGGACATTCCACACGTAGGATTTTGGGCTCTCAGCTGGATCCTGCAGAATTCCCTTCCTTGTGGCAGGTTGGATTTCAGCCTTAGGTTCATCTTTCCTCTGTTAAAACTCCAACCAGAGCATCTGATGCTCAATAAACTTCCTTGCTCCGAAACTTTCTGTTTTAATTTTCCACTTTCTGACCTTCCAGCCAGGAGATTCCAGTGCAGGCTCCATCAGTCCAGGTTTCCATTGCCCTGGCTCTTCTCCACAGAGCTGGGAAGGCGTTTCCTGGGGCATCAAACATTCCCTGGGCAATCCAGGAGCCATCCCCCACTGCCCTGGGAGCAGCAAGAACCAAAGGGGGAATGTGGGAACCTCAATTCCCAACCTAATGTGACATTTGCAGCAGAAGCAGGACCTCAGACTGCTCCTGACCCCTGGGGTTCACCATCCCAGCATCTCCCAGTTCAAGCCAAGCTTGGCCAAGCCGTGCTTTGATAAATCATAGAACTGAAGCCTCTCCAGCCATTCTTTGGCTTCCAGAAGGATCCAGGAGTCCCTCAGTGACAGAATTCCTTCAGCAGGGACAGATGCACCCAAACCCCGCAGGATAAATGCTGAAAAATTTGAAACTTTATGCAGGGCTTGTCACCTGAACCTTGGGAGACACCCACAGTCGTTTTATTCTTTTATTTTATTCTCTTTATTCTTTTTATTCTGAATGAGCCCGAAGTTCACGGCAAAGCAACCACTTCACCTCCTGGGTGCCCCTGAGGGGATGAGACAACACAAAATTCCTGCAGGGAGTTCAGAACTCAGACAGATTTAGGGCTCTGGCACAAGGCATGGGGTAAGAGGCTTCAGGTAATGCCAGATTTTTCTGAAAATCCCACGGGATTTTAGAACAGCACAAGAACTTCAGTTCTGAGCCTCGCTGGCTGTAGAAGAGATGTAAGGGTGACCAAGGGATTGTTCCTTCACAGCCCCAGATCCCAGATTCCTAGAGCAGGAATGTGCTTCCTGGGGGCAGAACGGTGCAAACACGAGTGTTTCACCTGGGAAAACTCCAGCCCATTGCTGGGAGCTCCTCTGCCTCCCTCATCGTCCTCACCCTCAGGACAGGGATCATCAACGTCACCCCTCAGCCACCCCGAAATCCAGAACTGATGTGGCACAAGGGCAGAGCACCAGCAGCACCTCTGCAAGGAGCAAAGCTCTCCTCACCCTGGACAAAACCTGGGCTCAAGCCTTGGAAGGGACAGGGAACAGGGAAATGCTTTTGGGAGAATCCCTCCAGGTGTTGCAGGTGGGAGCTCTGAGCTCCCAGAGCAGACAGGAGCAATTTTAAATCTTTCCTGGACACATCCAGGGAACGGCTGGAGCTGGGTCAGGGCTGGGCATGGAGCTCAGGGAAAGGTTCTTCCCCCCGAGGCTGCTGGGCACTGCCCAGGCTCCCCAGGGAATGGTCCCGGCCCCGAGGCTGCCAGAGCTGCAGGAGCGTTTGGACAGCGCTCGCAGGGATGCCCAGGGTGGGGTTGTTGGGGTGTCTGGGCAGGGCCAGGGGCTGCACTGATGATCCCTGAGGGTCCCTTCCAGCTCGGGATATTCTGGGATGCTCAGAAAATCCTCTGCTGCAAGAGTTAAATCCCAAAGCAGAACCTTGAGCCTCCCAGTTCACCCACCTGGAGCTTTGGCAAGGGCTTGGAGTGGGTGGGATGGAGTGAGTGGGACTCTCTGGATTCTGCCCGGGGCTGGGTTGGGCAGCACTGGATGAGAAAACTGCGAAGCAGAAAACCCTGAGCAGCAAAAGCACCATTTCTGGGGTTGTTTGATCCACCAAGTACACCAGGAGCACTCC
The DNA here is from genome assembly GCF_041296385.1 of Aphelocoma coerulescens. Classification (NCBI taxonomy): domain Eukaryota; kingdom Metazoa; phylum Chordata; class Aves; order Passeriformes; family Corvidae; genus Aphelocoma; species Aphelocoma coerulescens. Next base: position 3,075,975 of record NC_091041.1, on the reverse strand, counting down.
AGCACCTGCAGAAAATATGTGAAGCCTCAAACCTTCTTTTGTGACAATTTCACCCAAACCAGTTGCTCTCTCCCAGCACTTCAGAGATGTTTCTGCCTATCAGGAATTAACTGGACAGCAAAGACAGGCAGAGACAGAGCTGGAAGAGACCCCAGCCTCTCTCAGTGATTGACTCCAACCCTGAACTCAGATCCCACAGAAAATCCTTCTGCTTCCAAGATGCCCAACACAGCCACGTTTTTCTGAGATTCCCTCTTATTTTGGCCAAAAAACCCCGCAGGGGCTGAGTGTTTTAAACCCTAAAAGTCTCTTACAAAACCAACTGATTTCTGCCTCTGGAAAGCTTCTAAACAATTCCTCAGCTGAGCCTCTGCAGTAACTCTGGTGGGACAGGTTGGGCCAGGGAAGAACAGAGTATTCAGGGGTTTGGCTCTCCTGCTTTCTGTCTCACTATAAAACTCCCAGTGTTGCTCTCTGAAGCAGAGTGAACCCTTATAACTCGATTTTGGAAAGGTGCAGGCAGCACTGAGCACCCTGGAAAGCAGATCACGGCCGAATCTGTTGTTGAGATCTGCAGCGCACGTGGAAAGTGCTGGGTTTTTCAGTGAAAACCATGACTTTTCCTGTCAGACGTGTGTGCAGATCCAGAAGATTGCTCGTGAGCACGTCCATGTATGGTTCACCCCCCCGTTTTTATCTGGGGTTCTGATCTTTCACGCACAGGGCTCCGGAGGCAGAGGTGGGAGCGCCCAGCGGAAATAAAATATCCCAGCCAGAGCTTTGTTTCATTAATGCAGCCCTAGGGAGGAGTGTGAGACTGAGCACGTGTCCACAAATCGGTGGAAAAGCATCTCCCAGTTTCTGTAGCAAGGTCCTGTTGTCGTGGTCGCCTCCAGGACAGAGGGGGAGGGATGGAAGAGGGTCCTGCCAGAGCCAAACTGGGCAGACTGGGCACAGACTCCAGAGCTGGGGCTGAGCTGGGAAAGCATCCAGCAAATCCTGCCCTGAGGGATGTCATTTGGGTGCAGAGGCAGACGAGAGTGTGGAGAAAAGCCCCACAGCCACAGCGGAATGGGGCAAGGGATGCCAGAGGGACGGGCAGAACGCTCAGGGGTGCTCGGGGCTGTCTGCGCCTCCCCAAAATCAAATCACAGGGGTTAAACAGCTCCAGGCCCTTCTGGGAACTCAGCTGGGCCCAAGTAGGGCAGGACAGGCCCTGCTCAGCTGCCAGGGCCCTGTATTCCTGGGGATGTGGAGGGATTTCCACCCTGGCTCTGCTGGAAGTGCTGAATAAAAGCTGCTGGCTCTGTGAAGCGGCTGTGGGGGAAATAAGAACTCTGCTCTCAGTGCCCCAAAACATGCCAGGAACATCCCCCACAGCTTAGAGGGATCTCCAGCATCAATCCCCATTCCTCTGACCACAGTGTTCTCCCTGGAAATTCATGTCTGTGGGTTCTTGCTGTCCCCCAGGTCCAGCTGGGGCGGGGGAGCACAACACGAGGGCCCCAAAGGTTTTCTGTGGGGCAGCATTAACTCTCCCCTGCTCCTCCTAGTGTCCTATCCAAGAGGGAAATGCTGGGTTTTGCTTGCCATGGGATGTTCAGCTGCAAGGTCACCTCAGAGATATTTCTGCTGGGTGGAAAAGTGAAGGGAGAGGTGGATTTTGCCCATGTGAGAACAGCCTGAGCATGGGCAGGTATTGGTCAGTGCAACCTCCCCTTGAGAGCACAGGAAGGACAAACACCAGGAACTCACCAGACCGTGCAGAATGAGGTTTTTTTTTCACCTCGGTCCTGATCACTGAGTTATAAAAAAGTGCCAGAGAATATTTACTGCTGTGCACAGGGAAGGCTGCACTCTCCTTTCACACAAAAACACCACCGAAAATGTCACCAGCACGAGCAAAATCCCTCTGTGTTCGGTGTTTTCCAGTTTTCCACAAAAGACTGACGGAACTGGAAATCACATTGGCCCCAGAAAGACACTGGAAGTAGGATTTTCCTCAGTGGAACTCAGGATTGCAGGAATTAGACATGGGAAAGTCCTGTGAGCTCATCCCAGATTCTTCCTGCCCGGGGAGGATTGTTCCCATTCCCTGATCCCCTGGCTGGCAATGGGACTTCCACTCTCCCCCTGTCCCACATCCTGATGAATCTTCTTCCTTGGAAATGTTTCTTGGTACCCAGACTTCCTTTCCACTGATTAATTTCTTCTGCTTTATCCCTTTATCATCTTTATCAGCACATCCAAACCAGTTTTTCCTCTCTGATAGAAACTTGTGCTCCTCAGATGCTTCTCCTTCACTCTCAGATGTTCCCCCATCGCTCTTGGCCAACAATTAATGTTCGTCCCCATCCCCCAGGGCTGAGCCCATCAATCAGCCCAGCCAGGCCCTTCATCTCTTTCACTGCTCTCTCCTGAACTTGTCACGTTTCCAACACTTTGAGGCTCAAATCACCCTCCCAAAAGAACTCATTTCAACCTCACCACCGTGCTGGGAACATGGGACTGAGCCCCAGGGCTGGTGTTTATTTTAGTCTTTCATTTTTAAACCGCAGGGGACGTTCAGGTCTGGTCTGTGTAGACTGAACTCCTCTTGCTGTGTCGGAGGAGCAGTGAGAGCACCCAGGGCTCCTCCAGCTCTTCCCTCCCTGGCAGCAGCTTTCACCCTCTGTGCCCACAGGAATATTCTGACTATAAAAAGGAACCCAACACGTTCATTTTGTGGTGCTGGGAGCTGCTGCTGGCCCCCTCACCTGGGCTTTCAAAGATTGAGAAGCCCCGTGACTCACAGCCAGCAGAGCCCCCGGCACTGCAAGCACAGAGAAGCTGCTTTGGTGTCTCAGCCAACTCCAGAGCTGCACATTTCTGTATTTCTACATTCCTAACCTGCCCAAAGCCCCTCCAGCAGGGCTACAGAAGGCTGTGTCCCTGCTCCAGGCACTCCTGGAGTGCAGGAGCTGCTGTGCCCCCCTGGAAGGGGAGGACGGAGCAGCTCCAACATCTGCTGCAGATGTTCAGAGACCACAGTGGTCTGGGGGAGCTGGAACTTCCACCTGGCACTGCCCCAGGCAGAACCCCCTGTCCAGTGGCCGTGGGCAGTTCTGGGGCAGTTCAGGGCTCAGGGAAGCCTTGGTGTTGTCCAAGCAGAGGTGACCAACACGTGGCACCAACAGAGCAGCAGCACAACGAGCTTGGTGCTGGTTTGGGTGGCAACTGCTGGGTTTGGGGTGGATAATGGGGAGAAATTCCTTACTCAGAGTGTGCTGAGGCCCTGGCACAGGGTGCCCAGAGCAGCTGGGGCTGCCCCTGGATCCCTGGCAGTGCCCAAGGCCAGGCTGGACATTGGGGCTTGGAGCAGCCTGGGACAGTGGGAGGTGTCCCTGCCCATGGCAGGGGTGGGATGGGATTTAAGATCCCTCCCAACCCAAACCATTCCATGGTTCTGTGGTTCCTTGTTTCAATTCTCCTCTCCAGGAGGGACTTGCAGAGCTGTGGGGGTGGCTCCAGAGGAGAGCTTTGAACCAGAAATGTACAAAATGCCACATCTGCACTGAGATGCTGCCCCCAGTGAGAACGCCTTAAAAATCCACCTTGGGAAGCAGGCAGAGGAGAAGGGAGGAGAGTTTGGACAGAACCATCCGTGTCTGGCAGCAGCCACCACGCAGAGCCAGAGCAGAGCCTGTGCTGGGAGATGTCAGGGAGACACAACAACCATTCCCCCTCAGAGCTCGGTTGAGGCAGAATCACTGAAGGACGGAAACCCGGCCACGCCGGTCGCTTCAGGCGCGTGGTGCCTTTATTTTCAAACGGCAGCGGCGAGGCAAGAGCGCAGCTGTTCATGGCCCAAAGCCACTGCCACTTGTGGCTGGAAATCCAGCCCTGAGCCCCTCCGGCACCTGGAGCAGGGAGCGGGGCAGGGGTGAGGAGGTCCCGCTGCTCAGGGCAGCTCAGAACCTGCTCGGCACCTTCAGGAGGGCCCAAACCAGTGCAGGCCAGGATGAATTTGTTTCCAGTGCTCTCAAAGCCCTCTGTGTTGCCTTTCCTACACCCTGGTGAGGGCTGTGCTACTTGGAGGAGTAAGCAAGTAGTAAAGTAGCCGAGGAACGGGCTCAGCCACAAGCTCCTCCTCAGACCCTCATGTAAATATCTCGTTTAACCTTCCTGCAGTCTGACACTCCCCAAACCCTCTGTGCTGGCAGGGGTCAACTTCCAGGGCCTTGAGGTTGTCTATCAGTTGTCATTTCAGCAAAAGGTGATGCAGGGAGGCCAGGGAGAAGCAAAGGAAAAAAATCAGAGCCCTTCTCCTCTAACTTGTGCACAAACTGCTGCAGTTTCCTGTCCTTGGCTCCTGCTCGATCCCAAAGCCAGAGGATCTGCTGGATTTCTGACTCCTCTCCATTTGTTGTCAACACTTTGGTGGCAGGGATGAGCTCTGGGCTCCCCCAGCCCCAGAACAAAGCTCCTGGCACGATCTGTTGAGAGGCAGAGTTCTCAGCCCCAGGAGCACGGGGGATGCCAGGCAGGAAATGGGGGGGTTGTGTTTAATTCTGTGCCACAGCCCCTCATTAAAAACCGTTCAGGACCAATGGCTCCAGAGCCAGGAGCGCTTCCAGGGGCTCCACAAAGGCTCAGCAGGGTGTGTCCACAGCCTGCCCAGCTGAATCCACAGGGCAGCCTGAGGACAGCACAGGGACCTGGCTTTACACACAAGTGTTCCAGCAGTGCCAGCCCGGGCCCAGCGCCCTCCTGCTCCAGAGGGAAGCTGCTCACCAGGGACATCTGGTTTGGGAGGAGATGCTTCTACAAACCACTTCCAGGGGCAGCTCTGAGGGCTTCTGTCTCTGCTCTGAGCCAGCCCCTGAAGCCTCTGGCAGAGCTCTTCCCTCTGCAGGACACAGGGATGGGGGCACTCGTGCCTGTCTGCACCTCTGGGTGCTCCTGAAATATTGATGTCAGCTGGAGTTGGGACAAAGACCCACACTCGGTTCAATTTTGTGTGCCTGTCATTGCAGAATTTTGGGAAAAATATTCTTCTTTAGGAAAAATATAGTTCTTTAAGTTCTCATCTATCAGGAGCTGCCAGGCTCCTACCTGGGATAAATAAATGTCCAGGGATCTTTTCAGAGGCAATAAGGAACTGATACCCTTTTTTTTAGGGAAGGGGCTGAGAATTTTGGTTCAACTCCTGCAAGTGGTGGCAGAACTGGAGCCGGCTCTGTGGCCCAGTGCAAAGTCATGCAGGAGCAGCCACTTGCCCTGTGCCAAGGAGAACAGAGACCCCCATGCCTGGATGTGCCTTTCCATCCATATTCCCACTCAGAGAACACCCAGACAACCCAGTTTCATCAGAGACAGGTTTTTTCTCTGCTAGAAAGAGCAGTGGGACCCCACAGACCTGAGCACATGGGAATAGGAACAGAGCTTGTGCCCATCCCGAAGGATTCACACAGCACCTGCACCTTCCAGAGACCTCTTGGTGCCGTGTCCTCGCTGTGCTTCGGCTGCTCTCTGCCTGTGTGACCTCCTCTGGTGGCCGTGGCCCCACAGAAATTCCCGCCCCAGTCTTTGTGGGGAGGCACCTGAGGCAGCTGGGAAAACACAGAGGAAGCAGGGTAACACCAAAAAGCTGCTTTCTGGGAACCAAAAAACTGCTTTCTGGCAGTGCCAGCCGTTAGAGAAAGGCAGCCTGAAGCCAGCGGGCACAGAGCTGTCCCCAGCAGCAGCCCCAGTGCAGGTGGCCGTGTCCCTCCGCAGCCCCCTCCCCTCCCCTGCTCCCGGAGCTAATCGCTTCCGCTCATTAACAAATCACCCTGAGAGAAACAATCCCCAGCAGCACCTGAAGGAGCCCAGGCCTCCGGTGCCATCTGGGGACACCAAACCGAACCCGCCTGGCGTGGATTTCCCACGCTCTGCTGCACCCGCTCCTGCCTTTGGGGCAGGAGGAGCATCCTCAGCTGGGGCAGAGTCCGAGTGGCCGGGTCAGAGCAGAGCAGGAGGGAGGATCTGGGAGGTGGGAGCAGAGGTGACGAGAGGCAGAGGTGGCAGAGTGTCAGGAAGGGCTCTGTGAGCAGTGTGACCCCTCCAAGAGCCACCACGAGCACCGGCTCGTGGGAATCGATGTTTAACCGAGCTCAGGGTGCCAGGGCAGCCTGTGCAGCTCAGCTCCTGGCTGGGAAGTGACAGCAAAGCGGTCACCCCTGAGTGGGTCAGCATGGGCTGGGTCCAGCACTCGTGGGGCTGAATCACGGCATTGCTGAGGCTGGGAAAGGCCTTGAAGGTCCTTTAATCCAAGGGTAAACCCAGCACTGGGAAAGCCACCACTAACCCTGTCCCCAAGAGCCACACCTTTTAAATCCCTCCAAGGGTGGGGACTCCACCACTGCCCTGGGCAGCTGTGCCAGGGCTTTTTAACCCTGCTCCTAATATTCAGTCTGAGCCTCCCCTGGCACAGTTGGGGCTGTTTCCTCTCGTCCCATCATTTTACCTGGGAGAAATGACTGACCCCACCCGGCTCCACCCTCCTGTCAGGGACTTGTAGAAGGGAGAAGGTCCCCCCAAGCCTCCTTTTCTCTGAGACTCACAAGCACTTGAGCAGAACCATCCCCTCAGTTGTGGATCTCCGCTAACACTGGGATGGGGGTGGCATGAGGTCTCTGGAAGGGATTTAGAAGGGGGTAGAGGGGCACTGAGCTCCCCAGGACCAGCTTTTCCCTGGTCCTGCCACTGTCAGGAGCCCTCACACATCACCAGGTCCCTCCGTGGGCCTTGCAAGTGTTGTGGAATTCAACATTTTTCCTTCTGAAAAGGCCTGGGGATTGTCCCTGGGGCCAAATGGCTCCCACATTTCACTTCAGAGCGGGAGCAGGACATCAGGAAGGATTTCTTCATGGAAAAGGGTGTCCAGCACTGGAACGGGCTGCCCTGGGAAGTGGTGGAACACTTTGGAGGTGTTCAAGAAACAACTGAATGTGGCACTCGGTGCTGGGGTTTAGGGGACAGGATGGTGTTGGGTCAAAGGTTGGACTCCAGCTTGGAGGTCTTTTCCATCCTCGGTGATTTTTTTATGGAGCATTTCTGCAACAGGCAGCGCTGGGGCACTGAGGACTTGGTTCAGCGCCAGCAAGAGCAGAGCAGGTCCTTGGTGGGAGTCAGGGAGGTTTTCCTGCGGATTTACTGTAAAGTCACCCATTTTGGGCGGCTGTGAGTCAGTGAGGCTCCCTGAGCAGGAGAGCAGATCGTTATCTGCACACACAGCCGTGTCTGTGACACAAACACAAACGGGCTCTGCTCTCACAAACTCCCACTCCCACACAGCTCAAGTGTTAATCAAGAGCTGAGCAGCTCGGGTTTAATGAGCAGCCAGCAGGGAGGTCAGAACAGCAGCTCCAGGAATGTGAGTGCTCCTAAATCTTGGGAAGAGCTGCCACGGAGTGCACAAATAATTAAACATTAGTAATTAGAAGAATGCAGCCAGGTCAAAGCAAAGCGAAGTTTTTCAGGTTTTCCTTTGAACTAAGGAACGCTGCATTGAATCAAAGTTATTGCGAGTTAAATCAAAATTATTGCAAGTTTTCTGTTATTTAAGATAAAAAAAAAAAACCAGCAACCCCAGGAATCCTCCAGGAATCAGCCCCTCAGTTCCTCCTCTTGCACAGTTCCAGCCAGTCCTGGGATGAACGACCTGGAAAGGCAACTTGGACACTGCAGGAGTTGTCCAACCTTTCTTATCTTCACCCATAAATCAGGAACAAGAGAATGAAATGCAGGGAAGAGGTGAGGGCCAGGCAGAAGGTCCCTGGCCATGCCCATCACCTCTGGAGCAAACAGCCCTGAACAAAGTGCATTTATCTGGCATTAAATGCAGGTGGGCCCAGGCACCACACCACGAGAAGCAGCTTTGTGGCCATGTCACATCAGGAGGGGACAAGGAGGCAGCAGAGACTGGGGGAGCTCAGGACAGAGCTGGTGCCCCACAGCCACCCTCTGCCTCCCCCTGTGGTGCTGCTGCAGGATGGGCAATCCCAAAACTGCTCCATCCCCTGTCCACCAGGAATGACCCCAGAGCAATCCCAAACCTGGGCTGTGTTATCAGGGATTATTTTTGCTGTGTGGGATCATTGCTGCCAGGATAAGGAGACCCAAAACATGGTCCTAACAGGATGCTGAACCTTGCCAGTGCTGCCTCCAGTTTCACCAGTACAACCCCCTAGCCCAGATTTGCACCAAGTGCTGTTCTGGGAAATTATAAAATCAAACCAGTTCCTGTTGGTTGTCGTCTGATCTGAGTGAAAACAAGTGGCCAGCTATAAATAGATCTGAGTGATATCTCCAGGGCTTCCTGCCTGCCTTTCCTGTGTCTTGGGGCACAGACCCGACTGATTTTACGTGGGAGTTGTTTTTTGGGTGCATCTTCACTTCATGACACCGACTTGCCAACGTGGCCATCACCAGAGGAGCCCTGGGCTTCCAGCCCTGCTCCCCGTGCCCAGCCTGTGGGAGCACCCAAACCCAAGGGAACACCCAGTACCTGCAGCCCACGGACACAGATTAAGCTGGAAAAATGAGCTTAATTATTCAATTAATTATTTAATTCCTGTCAATGGAAATGAATAATGGTGGAGGGTCCCTTGCACAGGTTCTTTCAGGTGTTGGTCCATGGAATTGGTTCTCATTCCTGGCTGCATCTGAGAGCGTGGGAGAACAAAGTTGAAGGTTTGTTGAGGTCGCTCAGGGTTGCTCAGGTCCACTCAGAGGTGGTGCCAAGGAACAGAGAAGGAGTTTGGAAGAGGAATTAGAGGAGACCCTGAGCTGATGTGTGGGCAGTAAAACCAGCCAGGACAGCAGGACAAATATTTAAAAAGTAAGAGCTTTAGAGGGATTATAAATCTCCCTGTTCAGATCTGCTCTCAGGCTTCAGCGGGTGACTTCCCCTTGTGTCTGGGGACCGGGAAGGTTTTTCTCAGCACAGTAATTTCCCACCAGGGTTCATCTACGGCAGCAAGGCTTGGATGGCACGGCCTGACCCAGCCTCTGAGCCCAGGGTCCCTCTCCTATCTCTGAGAGGGTTTCTTCACTGCCAGCTCCGTGCTTGGAGAGGAAAAGCATCCTGTTTATAACAGAGCACCATGTGTGGGCAGCTGGAAATTCTGTGAGGGCTCGGATCTCATCAATGACTTCTGCCCTCTCATTTTCACCTGGCTGAGCCACTGACAAAGGTGTTCCATTCTCTGTGATGTTCTGCTCCTGGACTTTCCCGAGGAGGGACTCAACAGGTTTGGGTGCAGATCTCATGGCTGTTTATCCCAGTGGAAAGCAGCAGCTCATGGAGGAGGCCATCGACCTCCCCCTGCCCACTCAGCATTTCCTCTTCCTCATGAACGTGACTCATGAACCTGATTGCAGCTAAACCCAAGAGCTGCCATCCTCACTGCTCACCTCCTTCAGCCCATTCTCCTGGGATTTTTCCCTCCCCTGGGAGCAGGCTGAGGTTGGGCAGAGCTGGCAGCGAGCTGGTCTCAGGAGCTGAACCCAGCTCTGGGAACCAGTCTGGGCTTTGATGCCTGGAGGCATCAGGGGATTAGGATGCTTTGCTTTGGTCCCAAGCACCAACCCCAGTCTGGGTTTGAGCCTCAGGGTGTTCCCATTCATGTTCCCTTCACCTCCATGTTCCAGGCTGGCAGCTCTGCCAAGACCTCACTTCGCTCCGTTTGGTGAATTTGGTGACAGGGTCTTCACAATTTGGGCTGATCTGAGCTGTGCCTGGGACGGTTTCTGCTGGTCCCTCACGCTGACTGTGAACCACTGACGCTTCCTGTTGTGGTTTCCTGCCTCGGCTGAGACGCCTCCTCTCTGCTCTCCCTTCCTGTTCTCATCAGGGCCACTTCGGGCCTTCATGGGGACAGCAAATTGGTAGAGGAGGCTCTGGTTGCCATAAATCCAGCTCCTGGCAGGCCTTTGCTGCTGAGGGCTGAGCAGGGCAGGGTGCACAGGGCAGAACGGCTCCTCCTGAGCCCTGTCCAACACAGAGATCCAGCCGAGCCCTTCCCAGCTCCAGCGATCCCAGAGGATGGCAGGAGGCAGCCCTGTGCTGCTGAGAGGGATGAACCTGGCTGGGATGAGCCAGGGCAGCGCTGACCACCAGGGCAGAGCTGACCACATGCCCAGGCACAGCTCTGGCCACTGCCTGGGAGCAGAGGCCACAGCAGTGGGCTCGGCCCATGGGGAAGTGACTTCTCCCACCATGTCCAGAAATGAGAGTCAGATTGGGAAGAATCAGGGCAAATACCCAGCGTGCTGCCCCAAAATCTGATATTTTCTTCACTCCTCACATGTGTGACACATTTGCAGGAGGCGCAGATGGAGAAAATCTCTCTGATCTTTTTGGGGTCATCATCTGCGCAGGAGCAGCCCCAAAGTTCAGGCTCTGGGGAACAAATGAGACCCTTTGGTTACAATAATTTTTCCATTGATTACAGCAAATTGGGCTCCGTCAACACCCTCTGGGTGGGATTTTAGATGATTCAAGATAGTGATACGAGCCCTGTACAGAGACAAGCCCTAAAGCTCTTCGGTACCAGGGGCTCTGCAGGGACTTGGTCAACAAAGGGCCCTCTCTGCCAACGGGATCAGAGCATCAGGAACCAGCCAGAGCCAGGTATTGTGGGGAAAAATTCCATAGATTGTCTAAAAAACAATTCAAGGAAGGTTTCTTCTTGTTGTCGCTGACTGATGGTTGATGTCTGCCCAGAAGCACTTGGGTTTCTCTCCTTCCACTGTGCTTGGTGCAGTTGTTTATCTAAATGTTGTTTTAGACATTTCATATCCACCTCGTGGTTTACTCTTAATGCATTTAAGGTTTTGGCCTCCTAGACCTCCATGGCAAAACTCTTTTATTCAGAGAGGCCAAAGAATTTCCTTTGATTGTGAACAGGGCTGGAGAGAAAATGGTAGGAAGTCAAGGCTAAAAACGTCAGGATGGATTTAAGGAGCACATTTTTAATGGTGAAGGTAATTAACCACTGGAGGAATTTACTGTAGGATTTGGGGAATTCTCTATTGCTTGGGATCTTTAAATCAGGATCAGGTGGATTCTCTATTCCTTGGGATCTATAAATCAAGATCATGTGGATTCTCTATGGCTTGGGATCTTCAAATCAAGATTGGATAGATTTTTATTTACACTTTCCAGCTCAGTCAGGGTGGGATGGAGGAATCACTGTGGGATGCTGTGATGTTTGGAATACGCAGATAATAAGTAGAGGAACTTCTAGATGTAAGGAGCACATTTTTAATAGTGAAGGTAATTAACCACTGGAGGAATTCACTGTAGGATTCAGTGCATTCTCTATCTCTTGGGATCTTTAAATCAAGATGGGATGGATTTTTATTTGCACTTTCCAGCTCCGGTGAACTGGGATGGAGAGAAAATGGTAGGAAGTGAAGGCTAAAAACATTGAGATGGATTTAAGGAGCACATTTTTAATAGTGAAGGTAATCAAGCACTGGAGGAACTCTCTGTAGGATCTGTGGCATTCTCTATTGCTTGGATCTTGAAACGGAGATCGGGTGCATTCTCTGTTCCTTGGGGTCTATAAATCAAGATTGAGTGGATTCTCTGGAGCTTGGGATCTTTAAATCAAGATCAGGTGGATTTTTATTTACCCTTTCCAGCTCCAGTTAGGGCGGGATAGCGGGATGTGGGATGCTGTGATGTTTGAAACAACCCCACAGAGAGCCAGCGGGAGAACCTCTAGACAGGAAAGTCCGAACCCCAACGAAACCATTTTGCAAAACGATGCTTCAGGGACCAATCCTCCCTTCCAGGCCGAGCCCCAGCAGCGCGTGAGCCATCGCGGCGAGTACGGACGGGGAGATGCCGGACGCCGCCGCCCACCTGCCCTTCTACTACGGCAGCATCGCGCGCTCGGAGGCCGAGGAGCACCTGAAGCTGGCGGGGATGGCGGACGGGCTGTTCCTGCTGCGGCAGTGCCTGCGCAGCCTGGGCGGCTACGTGCTGTCCATGGTGTGCGACCTGCAGTTCTACCACTACCCCATCGAGCGCCAGCTCAACGGCACCTACGCCATCCTGGGGGGCAAGGCCCACTGCGGCCCCGAGGAGCTCTGCGAGTTCTACTCCAAGGACGCCGACGGGCTCTGCTGCCCCCTGCGCAAGCCCTGCAACCGGCCCAGCGGGGTGGAGCCCCAGCCCGGCGTCTTCGACAGCATGAGGGACAACATGGTGCGGGAATACGTGCGGCAGACCTGGAAACTGGAGGTACTGGGCCTTTCCAGGGTTGGGGTGGGAAGCCGTGACCTCTCTGGCGCTGTTGTGTCCCGCTTGCGGCACGGCAGAGCAAGGTCCCTCTCCTTGCAGGGTGCTGGCACTGAGAGGGGTCTGAATCCTGCTCTTTCCCAGTTTCTTCTTCAGAAACTGGTCCAGACATCTTCCCAAGCCTTCAGAGCCGTCCTTGGAACAGCTGGAACTCACTTTGCAAGCCTTCCCCCAGGTGTCCTTCTCCTCTGCAGGCATGGGATGCTCCCTGCCTTAGACCAGAGCTCTGATCCCAAAACTTAACAGCCAATTTCAAACCCCAACAAACCCATCCCAAACCCCAGCAACCCATCCCAAACTGCAACAGCCTGTCCCAAACCTCCACAAACTCATCCCAGAACTAAACAAACCCATCCCAAGACCTAGTGACTCATTCCAGAACTAAACAAACCCATCCCAAACCCCAACAAACCCATCCCAAACTCCAGCAAACCCATCCCAAACCCCAACAAATCCATCCCAAACTCCAGCAAACCCATCCCAAACCCCAACAAACCCATCCCAAACTCCAGCAAACCCATCCCAAACCCCAACAAACCCATCCCAAACTCCAACAAACCCATCCCAGACCCCAACAAACCCATCCCAAACCCCAACAAACCCATCCCAAACCCCAACCATGGAGTTCCAGAGGCACACAAAGACATGACCCCCATGCCATGGACATGTCCCTGGCACTGATGGTGGCAGATTCTCCATAGCAGATCCATCCCTATCCTGGTGCTAATAATGCCAAGGTTGTGGCTTCCATCCCCATATGGGCCATTTTCTTAAGAATTGGACCTGATGATCCTTCTGGGTCCCTTCCAACTCAGAATATTCTGATTTCTGGGAATAGCTCTCATGTGAGGCACCTGTGCCTCCAAGCCTTGTGCTGAAGATGAAATAAAACCAGACTTAGACTTTGGCTCAGGTCTTTGTCACTCTTTGGAGTGGAATTTTTGCCTCTCTGGAGAGTTTTTTTTTTGGCCAGTGAAGGTTTTACCCATGAGAGCGAGGCAGGGGGTGCTGGATCAGGCCTGTGTGTTATTTCAATTTAAAAATAGCCACAACCAGGTTCCTGCGTTTTACTGCAGACTGGGATATCTGCATATATGCAGATATATGCATAAATCAAAACTCTAAATGACCCCACTGGAAGCCATGGAAGTCACTTCTTTCTGCCTGTATCACCGTGGCTCCTCAGACACTTCCAGTGGTCAATTTGTTGTTTCGTTGGAAAGGGCTGCCCAGGGAAGTTCGGAGTGCCCATCCCTGGAGGTGCCCAAGGAAGGCCTGGACGTGGCACTCAGTGCTCTGGGCTGGGGACAGGGTGGGAATGGGGCACAGCTTGGACTCGATGACCTCGGAGAGCTTTTCTAACCTGAATCATTCTGGAATTCTGTATTTTGTTTGAAGTCCTCAGAGAAATATGGCTCAGGCATTGTCCTTATGGAGCCTTTCTGCAGAAGCTCTCTAAATTTGGCCTGTTTACACCAAATGTGTTTGACAGAATGAGGTATTTTATAGGGTGAACGAGGTGTTCTATAGGGTTTCTATAGTGCAATGAGGTGTTCTGTGCTAAAATGAGGCATTTTGTAACAGAATTCTCTCCCAGAACCGGGGATTTCCCCCCAGAGCAGATCTGCGGCCACCTGCAGATAACACAAAGGACATCGCCACCTCCTGGCAAAGGGACAGTAACGATTTAACACCGGAGTGAGCCCGGGGAAAGGAACTCAGGGTCTCTCCCTCGTGATTTCCAGACTCCACCGATCTTGCCAAGTCCTGGTGTCTGTGGGTAGTGAGCAGCCAGGAGGGCAGGGGCACCAGAAAGGTTCTGCCCTAAAGAAAATCATGGAGTCATGGAATATCCTGAGCTGGAAGGGACCCTCAGGGATCATCAGTGCAGCCCCTGGCCCTGCCCAGACACCCCAACAACCCCACCCTGGGCATCCCTGAGAGCGCTGTCCAAACGCTCCTGCAGCTCTGGCAGCCTCGGGGCCGGGACCATTCCCTGGGGAGCCTGGGCAGTGCCCAGCAGCCTCGGGGGGAAGAACCTTTCCCTGAGCTCCATGCCCAGCCCTGACCCAGCTCCAGCCGTTCCCTGGGCTCCTGTCCCTGTCCCAGAGCAGAGCTCAGCCCCTGCCCCTCCGCCTCCCCTCGGGAGGAGCTGCAGCCCCCAGGAGCCTCCCCTCAGTCTCCTCTGCTCCAGCTGAACGAGCCAAGTGCCCTCAGCCGCTCCTCAGACCCTTCCCCAGCTCCGTGTCCCTCCTTTGGACACTCTCCAACAGCTTTGGATCCTTCTGATCTTGTGGTGCCCAGAGTGCCCCCAGCACTGGAGGTGAGGCTGCCCCAGTGCAGAGCAGAGCGGGACAATCCCTCCCTGGCCTGGTGCCCCCCAGGACACGGTGGCCCTTTGGGCTGCCAGGACACACCAGAGACTCAGATCCAACTTGCCACCAACCAGGAACACGAGGCTGAATGACACCCCACAAGCCCGACATGAATCTTCCCCACATGAATGTGGTGCCTTCTCTCTTCCCTCACCAAAGTCAAAAGGCTTCAGCTGGAATCAAGGCTGGATTCAAGGCCTTTAATTACGAGACCTTCCAAGTTTCCTGTGTTGTCTGCCCCACACGAGCTGTGCTGAAGCCATCAGCAGTGCAGCAGCATGGAGGGAGGTCTCTTTTCCTGCTCTTTCCCAGGGGGATGCCCTGGAACAGGCCATCATCAGCCAGGCTCCGCAGGTGGAGAAGCTGGTGGCCACCACAGCCCATGAGAGGATGCCCTGGTACCACGGCAACATCAGCCGGGAGGAAGCGGAACGGAGGCTCTACTCGGGGGCACAGCCTGATGGGAAATTCCTGTGAGTATCCAAAGCCCCGGAAGATTTGGGGATCCCTGGATTTTTTACCATTTCCCACCCCCACTGCCCTGCTGTTACTGGTTTCACACGGCAGAGGAGGATTAGCTGCAGGTGCTCAGAGTGGTTACAGATGTTTCAAAGATGGGCTGAGCCCCAAATATGTTCTTGTCCAGTGTCTGCCCCCCATGAAGAGCCAATCTGGAGTTTCATTTGTTTCTCACATTTAAATCTCGCTGTGAAGTGTGGTCGCTGCTGCACAGGATGATGAGGGATGGAGGGTTCAGTGGGGGAAGATATTAAACACTGACACACTGGCAATGTAAGGCCCAGAAAACACAGGAGAAAGTTTTGTTCTGCATCTCTGCCCAGGTGAGACAGCCTTAATTTAATTTAATTATCTCCTGGATGAGTTAGGGAAAGAAAGAATTAGCTGGACAACAGCTCTTCAGGAGCTGGAGTGATAGGACAAGGGGGAATGGGTTGAAACTAAGAGTAAGATTAGATGGGATCTTGGGAAGGAATTGTTCCCTGGGAGGGTGGGCAGGCCCTGGCACAGGGTGCCCAGAGCAGCTGGGGCTGCCCCTGGATCCCTGGCAGTGTCCAGAGCCCCAGTGGACGCAGCTTGGAGCAGCCTGGGACAGTGGAAGGAACTGGAACACTGGGTGTTCTTGAAGGTCTTCTCCAACCCAAACAATTTTGAGATTCTCTGGTTCCATGAGAAGGGCGAAAACCTGGAGGTGAGGAGTCCCTCTTCAGTCTCTTCAGAGCAGGGCTGGAATCAGCTGGAGAGGGTGCAGGAGACCATCAGAGCCTGCAGGTGAAGATCCCTCCTCAGCCTCTTCAGAGGGTTTTGAGATGGTGACAATTCCAATGAACCCAGCCTTAAACTTTTGCTCAGATCTTCCTTGATCTTTGCAGTGGAGTTTTGGCCTCTGTGGGGGTTTTTGCCTTAATGGAGGGTTTTTTTTTTACCTGAGGTAGCAGGTACTGGATCAGGTCTGTTATTTAAATTTAAAAATAGCTCCAGACAGGCTCCTGCATTCTGTTTTGGACTGGAACCTATATAATTGATGCATTTTATACAGGGACGCCTCTGCCCACCCACCACCGACACCGTGACAGTCCTCAGCCTAAAACCAAGAGCTGCTTTTAACAATTCATTAATAATTTTCCTTCCTGCCAGGCTGAGAGAAAAGAAGGAGAACCGTGCCTACGCCCTGTCCCTCGTCTATGGCAAGACCGTGTATCACTACCGGGTGGATCACGATAAATCCGGGAAATATTCCATTCCTGAGGGCACCAAGTTCGACACGCTCTGGCAGGTACCGAGCTGGGTGTGCTTGGAAACTGAGGCACCTTTCCCTTGCTTTGAAGTGTTATCAGATCTCTCAAAACCATCAGGATAAATAAACCCCTCTAACACCATCTTTTTAGTGTCAGCAAGTCAGGAATTATTTTATTCCTGGCCAGGGTTTGTGTGTGTGGCCGACGAAATTCCGGCCTCCACGCAGACCCCGATCCAAAACTTTGTCATTGATTTGTACATTTATATGTTTATACTTAGTTATATGAACAAAGAAATTCATGTTCAGTGGTTCTAAATGACATCATAACACCAAGGTTGTGGGTTTGATTGCCATTAATAATTAATAATCATCAGAGTTGATCCCCATGGGTCCCTTCCAACTCAGAATATTCCGTGATTCTGTGCTAATTCTCTTTCATTAGTTATTGTTCTATCCTCTATTTGGTTATTAATGTCTCTGCTTTTCTGCTAATTAGACCATATTTTTAAATCTTTTTAGTCTTTTTTTTCTCCAGCAGGAACTTTCCAATGCCTGAACTGAACCTTTTTCAGTCTCTTTTTTTTTCTTCTGGTTCCTCCAAAGTCTCCTTGTGGTCCATAAATTCTGCGTTCCAGATGTCCAGCCTCAATCCATCTTCCCCTCCCAGGCTTTGTTCATTGGAGTAGATCAGTGTTAGTTTACCAAAACTTCAAATTCCAGTAATTTTCCCAAGCTGTGCTCCTGCAGAAGTAGCTCATGACAACCTTGCTCCATGCTGGCTGAGAGTAATTGAAGAATAACACACTATTTGTAATTAATACTTATATTGGTTGGGATTAATTAATTAAAACAATTAATTTAAAAGTTAAACCATGAATTAAAATTATCCAGGGAGTGGATGCCGGAACTCCCTCCTGGCCAGGGCTGTCTGAGGGACAGTAACCCCATTTTGCTGAATTTTCTGAATTCCCAGGGCTGTTTTCACTCGGAATCTTATTGAAAACAAAGATTTTTGGGGCGTTTTTATGGCAACAGAACCGTGCCAGGCTCCTGATTGCAGCTGAAATCGGAGCCAGCCAGGAGGGGAAGGGAAAGCCTGGTGTCCCTGGGGTCTGGTCCCAGGGCTGGGCTGGTTGTCCCCAGCCTGAGTCAAGCCTGGATCCAGTGGTGCTGCCGTGAAAAACTGCCTGGGATCCACGGAACAAACCCTGGAGTTCCTCTGGGAAAGGATGAGCTTTCTCTCAGGATTTATCCCACACACCAGGGCCTAAAACCCTTCCTGGCTGGGACAGCAATAACATTGCACTGAACATGCCCTACTCGTGCTGGAGAATTTGTCTTTCTTTGGGCCTTATCAAATTTCCCAAGTTCTTCCCAGCTCTGGCAGATATCCAGGGCTGCAATCACACCCTGGGACATCCCTGAGTGCACAAACAGAGGACAGAAACAATCTGGTCCCTGCCTGCCATAAATCTGAGAGGAATCATTGCCCTAAGCCACAAAAGTCGCCTTCAATAATAAAAAAAAGAGATGATTTTCTCCTCACAATAATCTTGTTTTCCTCCCACCCCTTTCCCAGTTGGTGGAGTACTTAAAACTCAAACCAGACGGGCTGATTTTCTACCTGAGGGAAGCCTGCCCCAACCCCAACATGCCAGGTGAGCTGACACCTCTCAGTGCCACCCCTGGCCTCGCTTTGCCACCCACTGGTGCCAGCTGGAGCAGTGCCAGCCCAAATTTCCCTTCCTGTGCCCAGCCTTGCTGGGGAGGGGGCAGTGAGGGCTCTGCTCCTCTGGCAAACTGGGCCAGTGTCCCGTGGTGGTGTCACTGCCCAGGCCTGAGAGCAGCAGCAGGTGGGGGGAGTCAGTGGCCAAAGGGATTTGGTGGCCCACAGACGGGTTCTGAGCGTGACCTGATTTTTAGGCAGCAGGAAAATCCATGTCCTGGAAGGCTGGGCTCTGCTGGCTCTCTGAGCACTCAAAACCAGCGGGCACTTTGGGTCCACGTGTCACAAATGTCACTTCAGAGCCTGCCCTGTCCTGGGGCACAGCTCAGCCGGTCTCTGCCCCAGTGGTGGCACTTTCCCTGAGAAAATTTGGGAATAACAGCCACATCCAGACACTTTTCCACACCTTTCTAAGATAAAGCTGTGGAAACTTCCTTTGGGGGGTGGAGGGGCTGTGATCAGACCCAGGCACCTTCAAGGACTGACCCCTGCTCTGACCCTGCTTGGGGCAAACTCTTGATAACAAACTCCTGGTAACAAATCCTCTCTCCTGATTTGCAGCCTCTGCAGCACCAGCTCCACCCACCCACCCCTCCGTGAGCGTAAGTTTGGGGGAGGCTGGGTTTTATTGGGACCTCAGTGGTTTTAATGTTGCTGCATTTCAAGCTTGGCTGATCAAACCCTTCTCTTCAAACCCTGCTTTTGTCTAAGAGCTCAGGAGCTGCACTGGATATTAAGCCCAGCTGGGGCGTTGTTCCCTTTCCAGCTTGGATGGGGATGGGGAATAGCTGGGCACAGAGAGAGCTGAAAAGGGTTTCCGTTCATCCTGAACTCCTTGCAACATGTGGGCCTGTCCTTGGGGAGCTCCATCCCTGCCCTGCTCGCCAGGCAGGAGCGAGGAAGCCGTGCTGGGATTCTGGGAATGCTCAGCCCTGCTGCTCCCGCTGGCCCCTGGCCAGGGCTTTGTGCTCCCTTCTGCCCCGGGGAATGTCTGTGCTCAGTCCCCGAGTGCTGAGCTGTGCTGAAACCAGCGGGTCTGGGGATCCCAGCGGGGGCTGAGTGAGGCCCGGGGGCTCACCCAGCACCTCAGGGTGCTTTCACAACCCACAGTGGCCTCCAGGCTGCTGGGCACTGCCCAGGCTCCCCAGGGAATGGTCCCGGCCCCGAGGCTGCCAGAGCTGCAGGAGCGTTTGGACAGCGCTCTCAGGGATGCCCAGGGTGGGCTTGTTGGGGTGTCTGTGCAGGGCCAGGGGCTGCACTGATGATCCCTGAGGGTCCCTTCCAGCTCAGGATATTCTGGGATTCTGTGACCCTGGCATTCCAAGCTGTGCCACCCTGTGGCTCTGCTCTGGGGCCAGTGGCTGCACACTGTCGCTGTGTGCTCACAAGGCCGCTCTTGCCGTGCTGGGTGTGGGCTGAGCTGCCTCCAGGCTTCCCTCCCCTTCCCGGCTCTCTGCGAACGGCGGAGTCCTGCCTGGGACGGGGAAAGCTGAGGGGACAGAGAGCTCCCAGGAGGAGGCTGCTGTGCTCAGGGTCCCTGGGTGCCCCCAGGGCCGGATCCCTGCTGTGCCCTGCCCTGCGGGAGCTGACTGGAACAGGAATGTTGGCTCCAGACCGCTCCGGTCTCAGCCCAGCTCAGGGCCTTTCAGTGGGGTCACCAGCCGGGGCTGTGTTGGGGTGTAATTTCTCTGTCCCCTTCCCCTCCATTTCCAACGGAAGCGATTTCTCCTTTATCCACTTTCTCCTCATTTCTTTTCCAGAGAAACCTGGGCTCTCTCAATGCAGACGGATACACCCCAGAGCCTGTCGGTGAGCACCTCCAGAGCCCCCTCCTCCTCACAGGGGACAGGACTGGCCATGTCCCAGGAGCCCGGGGGTTCCCTGGAGCCCTGCTACAAATCCCCTTTCTTACAAAAGCACCCGGGAGCATCCCAGACATTTCGGGGTCCTGAGCCCACACCGGGCTCCCAGGAAATCAAGCCCTGCCCCATTCCTTGCCTTACCCAGGAAATGAGGCCTGTCCTATCCCCATTTCCCACTCAATACTCAGCGTATCCATCTGTATTTCAGTGGGGTAAAGCCCTGGCTGGGGCTGGCAGGGTGGGTATGTGGAGTGGGAATGCTCAGTGATCCTCCAGGAGATGTGGAGTGGGAATGCTCAGTGATCCTCCAGGAGATGTGGAGTGGGAATGCTCAGTGATCCTCCAGGAGATGTGGAGTGGGAATGCTCAGTGATCCTCCAGGAGATGTGGAGTGGGAATGCTCAGGCCCCTCTCCCCATCCCAGCTCCTTCAGCAACCAGAACTGGGAGAGGCCCTGGGTTGTGAAAGGAAGGGAGATGCCCAGGAGGGATGAGAAATGCTGGAGGTGAAGGTGAATTGGCCAAAAGAGCAGAGAAACCCTTCCCAATCCGTGAGGGAGAGTGGGATGGGGAAGGGCCGGTTTCTAACCAAGTGTTCCTCTTGGGAAGGGGCAGGAAAATCCCGCCTGCTGCCCATGGACACCAGCGTCTACGAGAGCCCCTACAGTGACCCCGAGGAACTGAAGGACAAGAAGCTGTTCCTGAAAAGGGACCACCTGATGATCGATGAGGTGGAGCTGGGGGCAGGAAACTTTGGCTGCGTCAAGAAGGGAGTTTACAAAATGAGGAAGTGAGTGAGGCTGCTGGGGAAGGGGGAGGAGAGGCACCTGGGCTGGGCTCGAGGTGTCCCCAGCTGTCCTGTTTGTCACTAGATGGGCCCCAAAGTGACAATGGAGTGGATGAGAAATGATCTGGAAGGTCAGGGATGATGGATGTGATGGTGGAGGCACTGCCCCTAGAAGCATTCAGAAAACGAGCAGATTTTGTGGTGGGGGTTCAGTGGGGATGGTGGTGTTCGAGCAGGGGTTGGACTTGATGATCCTGGGGATCTTTTCCAACCTTATCAATCCCATGATACTATGATATGATGCTGTGATTCCGTGGCTTTCCATGGATTTTCACTGACTGCTGCAGTGCCCTGGGTAACCTGCACCACAGCCCTGGGCACACGGCTGCCACTTCCAAAGGGACTTGCTGGGCTCCGAGGAACAACTCCACGTTCCTGAGGCCACCTCTGTCCGTGTCAGGCCAAAGCAGTGACACTGAGGAGTTGTGTCACCCTTGGCTCTGTTGCTGGTTGTCTGTGATGGTCTTTACCTACTTGTGCCTCAGTTTCCTCCTGGAAAAGTGGCACTGAGGACCCAAATCGCAGTGTGGGAGGGGAGGTGTCTCCAGATCAGGGATGGCAACTTCTGGCCTCCACCCACAAGGGTGAGGTGACCTTTTCTCTCCATCCTGGGACACCAGAATGGCACAGGGCTCTGCCAGAATGGGATGTTGAGAGGTCAAACGGTGTCACACGAGAAGGGATTTCCATTCCTGGTGATGCCTTTTCCTGGTCTTAAAATCAAGAGTCATACACAGTTAGAAGGGGGAAAGGGATTTTACCTTGGTATTTATTTTAAGGATCCTTAGGTGCACACGTCCAGGTCATGTGCATCGAGATGCACCCTGCCGAGTCTCTCTCTCTCTCTGTCCCCCTCCTGAACATTGGGTATAACATTATAGGTTTTTACTAATTAGCAGATCTATCAAAGATTCCCCAATGAGAGGCTCAAGGAACCTTCCCCTGGATGGTTCTATCTTAGTTTACAGAATGTGTTCTGGAGAGGACCTTGGCCTCTGGGGCACACTGATCCCTGGCTACGAAGCTTCTAAAATGTTGAGTCTCTCAGCTTGACAAACAAGTCCAAGAATGTAGGGAAAAAGCACTGAGAATACAGAAGTTGTAAAAAGGTATAACAGGGATATAAAAGAAAAGGCAAAAAAATCTTCATGGCATCACTGGCTGTGACTGCTGAATCCAGCTGTGCTCAGCCCATCCCACAGCTGTTCCCCTGTGCAGGAAGCAGATCGACGTGGCCATCAAGGTGCTGAAGAGCAACAATGAGAAGACAGTGAAGGATGAGATGATGAAGGAAGCACAGATCATGCACCAGCTGGACAACCCCTACATCGTGCGCATGATCGGGGTGTGCGAGGCCGAGTCGCTGATGCTCGTGATGGAGATGGCTTCTGGAGGGCCTCTCAACAGGTTCTTGGCTTCCAAGAAGTGAGTGTTGGATGAAATGTGGCTGATCTTCTGTGTTTCTGCTCAAAATCTACTTCAAAAGCTCACCCCTGGAGGAGCAGGGAACTCCTCCTCCACCCTTGTAGGAGCAGGAAAGTTGAAAAGAGCAGAAGGAGAAATCTTTCCATATGAGGGACCAGGGGCTGATGCTTCTGGAGCAGAGATCTCCGTGTTCATTCTCCCTTGCAGCTGGAAAAGTCAGAGGGGACCACGACAGGTCCTTTATTGCTGAATTCTCCTTCCACCTTCCCCAGGGATGAGATTACAATGAGCAACATCGTGGAGCTGATGCACCAGGTGTCCATGGGGATGAAGTACCTGGAGGAAAAGAACTTCGTCCACAGGGACCTGGCAGCCAGGAATGTCCTGCTGGTCAACCAGCACTATGCCAAGATCAGTGACTTTGGGCTCTCCAAGGCTCTGGGAGCCAATGACAGCTACTACAAGGTGAGTGTGAGCACAGCAAAGGGTCTGAGGCAGGAACCTCCTGGCTGGGAGGATGAGACCCCCAGAGACTTGAGGATCTGGGCCGCTCATGGACCCCTCTGCACAGCATCAGGCTCTGCCTCACTGCTGTGACATTAAAGGGGCTTTGCAGAGCTCTGGTGACAAGGAGGATGCAGAGGCAGCCGGGGGGAGGGGGGTGGTGAGGAGCAGGGGGGTGAGAGGAGCCAGAGAAGAAA
This sequence comes from Aphelocoma coerulescens, assembly GCF_041296385.1. Classification (NCBI taxonomy): domain Eukaryota; kingdom Metazoa; phylum Chordata; class Aves; order Passeriformes; family Corvidae; genus Aphelocoma; species Aphelocoma coerulescens. The sequence goes on along the minus strand of NC_091041.1, from coordinate 3,052,947 downwards.
AGAGGATGAAGAGTGAGCCAGGGCTGATCTTCCCAGCAGTGCTCAGCTGAGGGAGAGACCCCACCTGGAATTCTTTGTCCAGCTCGGGGGTCCCCAGCACAAGAAGGATGAGAAAGTGTTGGAATGAGTCCAGACAAGGCCACTAAATTGGTCACAGGGCTGGAGCCCCTCTGGAGCCAGGCTGGGAGAACTGGGGGTGCTCACCTGGAGAGGAGAAGGCTCCAGGGAGAGCTCAGAGCCCCTTGCAGGGCCTAAAGGGGCTCCAGGAGAGCTGCAGAGGGACTGGGGACAAGGCATGGAGGGACAGGACCCAGGGAATGGCTTCCCAGTGCCAGAGGGCAGGGCTGGATGGGATCTTGGGCAGGAATTGTTCCCTGGGAGGGTGGGCAGGCCCTGGCACAGGGTGCCCAGAGCAGCTGTGGCTGCCCCTGGATCCCTGGCAGTGCCCAAGGCCAGGCTGGACACTGGGGCTTGGAGCAGACTGGGACAGTGGGAGGTGTCCCTGCCCATGGCAGGGGGTGGAATGGGATGGGATTTAAGGTCCCTCCAACCCAAACCATTCAGCACCTGCCCAAAAGGACAGCAGGGCCTGGGCTGGGCTTTGGAACTCCTGTTTTAGGTGATTTTTTCAGCGATGTGAGGTTTGACACAAACACTGAGCAGAATTCAGGCACAGCTCCCAGCACTCCGTGCCTCAGGCTGGAAATGTCCCTCCTCACTTATCTGCAGGCCAGGACAGCAGGGAAGTGGCCCTTGAAGTGGTACGCCCCAGAGTGCATCCTCTTCCACACGTTCTCCAGCAAGAGCGACGTCTGGAGCTACGGTGTGACCATGTGGGAGGCCTTCAGCTACGGGCAGAAACCCTACAAGGTGAGGCAGAAACCCTACAAGGTGAGGCAGAGCCCTCCAAGGTGAGGCAGGAACCCTACAAGTGAGGCAGAGCCCTCCAAGGTGAGGCAGGAACCCTACAAGTGAGACAGAGCCCTACAAGGTGAGGCAGGAACCCTACAAGTGAGGCAGAGCCCTACAAGGTGAGGCAGAGCCCTACAAGGTGAGGCAGGAACCCTACAAGTGAGGCAGAGCCCTACAAGGTGAGGCAGGAACCCTACAAGTGAGGCAGGAGCCCTACAAGGTGAGGCAGAAACCCTACAAGGTGAGGCAGGAACCCTACAAGGTGAGGCAGGAACCCTACAAGTGAGGCAGAGCCCTACAAGGTGAGGCAGGAACCCTACAAGGTGAGGCAGAGCCCTACAAGGTGAGGCAGGAACCCTACAAGGTGAGGCAGGAACCCTACAAGGTGAGGCAGAGCCCTACAAGTGAGGCAGAGCCCTACAAGGTGAGGCAGAGCCCTACAAGGTGAGGCAGGAACCCTACAAGGTGAGGCAGAGCCCTACAAGGTGAGGCAGGAACCCTACAAAGTGAGGCAGAGCCCTACAAGGTGAGACAGGAACCCTACAAGGTGAGGCAGGAACCCTACAAGGTGAGGCAGAAACCCTACAAGGTGAGGCAGGAACCCTACAAGGTGAGGCAGAGCCCTACAAGGTGAGGCAGAGCCCTACAAGGTGAGGTAGAAACCCTACAAGGTGAGGCAGAGCCCTACAAGTTGAGGCAGGAACCCTACAAGGTGAGGCAGAGCCCTACAAAGTGAGGCAGAAACCCTACAAGGTGAGGCAGAGCCCTACAAGGTGAGGCAGGAACCCTACAAGGTGAGGCAGGAGCCCTACAAGGTGAGGCAGGAGCCCTACAAGGTGAGGCAGGAACCCTACAAGGTGAGGCAGAGCCCTCCAAGGTGAGGCAGGAACCCTACAAGTGAGGCAGAGCCCTACAAGGTGAGGCAGAGCCCTACAAGGTGAGGCAGGAACCCTACAAGGTGAGGCAGAAACCCTACAAGGTGAGGCAGGAGCCCTACAAGTGAGGCAGAGCCCTACAAGGTGAGGCAGGAACCCTACAAGGTGAGGCAGAGCCCTACAAGTGAGGCAGAGCCCTACAAGGTGAGGTAGAAACCCTACAAGGTGAGGCAGAGCCCTACAAGTTGAGGCAGGAACCCTACAAGGTGAGGCAGAGCCCTACAAAGTGAGGCAGGAACCCTACAAAGTGAGGCAGAAACCGTACAAGGTGAGGCAGAGCCCTACAAGGTGAGGCAGGAACCCTACAAGGTGAGGCAGGAACCCTACAAGGTGAGGCAGAGCCCTACAAGGTGAGGCAGGAACCCTACAAGGTGAGGCAGGAACCCTACAAGGTGAGGCAGAAACCCTACAAGGTGAGGCAGGAGCCCTACAAGGTGAGGCAGGAACCCTACAAGGTGAGGCAGAGCCCTACAAGGTGAGGCAGGAGCCCTACAAGGTGAGGCAGGAACCCTACAAGGTGAGGCAGAGCCCTACAAGGTGAGGCAGGAGCCCTACAAGGTGAGGCAGGAACCCTACAAGGTGAGGCAGGAACCCTACAAGGTGAGGCAGAGCCCTACAAGGTGAGGCAGGAACCCTACAAGGTGAGGTAGAGCCCTCCAAGGTGAGGCAGGAGCCCTCCAAGGTGAGGCAGAGCCCTACAAGTGAGGCAGAGCCCTACAAGGTGAGGCAGAGCCCTACAAGGTGAGGCAGGAACCCTACAAGGTGAGGCAGAGCCCTACAAGGTGAGGCAGGAGCCCTACAAGGTGAGGCAGGAACCCTACAAGTGAGGCAGAGCCCTACAAGGTGAGGCAGAGCCCTACAAGGTGAGGCAGGAACCCTACAAGGTGAGGCAGGAACCCTACAAGTGAGGCAGAGCCCTACAAGGTGAGGTAGAAATCCTACAGAGTGAGGCAGGGCCGTACAAGGCGAGGCAGAGCTGGCCCTGTCACCGATGGATGTCACAGTCACAACAGGGACACTCTGGAACTCTGGTTCCTATTGCCCTGAGTGGGTGTTCCTACAGTTGGACACACAGGAAAGGAGACTTTGGGAAAGGTACAAAGCAGGTTGGACCCTGCAGCTTTGTGTTCGTTTTAAGAGAGAAGAAACAGAAGACAAACAGAATTGATCTGGGTTTGAATCAAAGCTGAGCTTCTTTTTGATCTTTCTTCTCTTTGATCCTTCTGCTCACTTGAGAGATAAAAAATCACTTCTCATCCACTGCTGGGCCTGTGCTTGGGTGGGGTCTGGAGAGTGGGGTGGGCAGGATGGGTGGGATGGGGTTGGCAGAATAGGAGGGATTGGGTGAGTAGGATGGACAGGATGGGGTCTGCAGGGTGGGTGGGATGGAATTGGCAGGATGGACAGGATGGATTGTGCAGGATTTGTGGGAGTCTGGAGGCAGGATGGGGTGGGACGGGATGGGACGGGATGGGATGGGATGGGATGAGATCTGCAGGCTGGATGGGATGGGTCACCAGAATTGATGTGACGGAGTAACCAGGGTGGGTGGGATGGAGTGTGGAGGCTGTGCAGAATGGGGTCTGCAGGATGGGTGGGATGGGGTCTGTGGGATGGGATCTGCAGGATGGGATCTGCAGGGTGGCTGGGATGGGGTCTGTGGGATGGGATCTGCAGGGTGGCTGGGATGGGGTCTGTGGGATGGGATCTGCAGGATGGGATTTGCAGGGTGGCTGGGATGGGGTCTGTGGGATGGGATCTGCAGGATGGGATCTGCAGGGTGGCTGGGATGGGGTCTGTGGGATGGGATCTGCAGGATGGGATCTGCAGGGTGGCTGGGATGGGGTCTGTGGGATGGGATCTGCAGGGTGGCCTGGCCACAGCGTGGGACACCAGCTCTGGCTGCTGGGATGGGAGCAGTGACTGCCGGGTGTGGGGTGTGTGTGGGATCTAAGCTCCACCCCAGGCCCAGCTCTAAGCTGTCTCCTCTAACCCTGCTACCAGCTCTGAACGCATTCACCCCTTTCCCACTTGCTCCCATCCCAGAAAATGAAGGGCCCCGAGGTGATCAGCTTCATAGAGCAGGGCAAGCGCATGGACTGTCCCCAGCAGTGCCCAGCAGAGATGTACGCCCTGATGCAGCAGTGCTGGACGTACAGGTGAGGAACTCACCACGGTCCCAGCTCCATCAGAGTCACCAAACCCCAGCATGGCATTGGAAATTTGGGTTGGAAGGGACTTTAAAGCCCATCCAGTGCCACCCCTTGCCATGGGCAGGGACACCTTCACCGCTGTCTGCATGGTGACAACGCAAAGCAGATGGTGTCTCCTGCCTTGGTTTGTGATGATTCCCCTATCCATATTATCCACATCCCCTGTATTTACTATCAGACCCCTCCATCTACCTGTGCCAATCCTGGAAGATCCCCAAGGCTCCGTGTCTTTGACCCTCTCCATCCCAGAAAAGTCTCAGCTGCCTCCTGAGCCCTGGCACAGCCAGGCTGCTGCTCTCCCCCAGGCCCTCTGTGTGTCCCCTCATTGTATCAGGTCCCTTTTGTCCTCTCTGATGACTTTATTTGTTCCTCTCTGCCCTTGCAGATGGGAAGAACGCCCAGGATTTGTGGCTGTGGAAAACATCATCCGCTCCTACTACTACAGCATTGCTGCCAAGCCCGAAAATGGGCCAGAGACAGCGGACAAGGCCAAAGCAGCTCTTCCTTGAGATTCCTTCTCCACTCCTCCACCTGCCCTGCATGGACCTGGAAAGGCTCTTTGTGAAGTTTTGCTTTAACCTCTCAAATGCTGGCTCTGTCCTCAGCAGCTGCAGAACTGAGGGTGTGGGGGACGTTGGTGTCCCCACAGACAGGGACACCCAGCTGTGCCTCCCAGCTCCTCCAGCCTCACCCAGCCCAGGAGTACAGACAGTGTTAGAGCTCCTTCCCACCCAATTGCAAAGCTATCCCAGGACCTCAGAGCTTTGTGCCTCCCAGGCTCACCGAGGATGAACTGTGTTGGCTCCAGAAAATCTGGATTTTTCTTAACAAACAATCCTGTCCCAGGAAACCACCAGGTGCACGTTTCTGGTGGGGTTGGCACGGGGTGGGACACAGCACAGGGAGCCACCGAGTCCTTTTCCCCTCGGATTAGGGCAAGGAGCAGCTGGGATGAGGAGGAGCAGTGGGACAGAGCTGGTTCGTCCCCCTGCACCCCTGGCCAGCACGGAGCAGGTGTCACCCAGCCCTCCAAGGTGGCTCCCAAACAATTCCAGGACCAATCCCTCAGCTCCTGGATCCCACCTGGCCCCTCTGTGCTGATGAAATGTTGTTTTTCAAGCTTAAAAACTGGTCACCCTATAAATAAACTATTCCATGTTCTGAACATCCCATGCCTCGGATCATTGAACTTGGAGAAATTCTGGCAACTGCTTCAGGCTGGCTGCCAAAAACCCCCAAACCCATCGGGGTTACAGAAACCTCCAACGCTGCCTTTTTAGTGTCAGAAAATCACTTCATTCTCAGCTCTGGGTGGGGATGGGGCTGACAAAATCCCAGCCTCCACACAGCCCCCGATCCAAAACGTCCTCACCTTCTTATACATTTTTAGCAAACAGAGCAGTGAATGTTCACTGAGGCGTAGCAAGGTTAGCTCAACAAAATTCACTGGTTTTGTCACTTTTCCAGGCTGTGTTCCCACAAAAGGAGCTTTGCTGTATGCCAAGAGTAATTTAAGAATAGCACCTTGTCGGTAATTAATATATTGGTTATGATTAATTAACTAAACCTTATTTTAAAAGCCTTATCATTTCCAACAGGCTGACAAGAAAATAATTGTGATTTCCCTCTACTTTAGGCCAGGATTTCCCTCCCTGATGCTCTCCTTGCCCAACCTGGCCACCTTTGGGCTGGTTTTGCTGCAGAGCTGGTGGGTTTTTTGTAGGTTTTCTTGCAAAAAATAAATTGCTCAGCTGGGTCTGCTGTGATCCCACCTGCCCCCAGTGCAGGGCATCGGCCGAGGTGGGGGCTGAGCTGCAGAGAACAGAGAGGCTGTGAAGGCTGAGGGAGCAGAGGAAGGAGGAGGTGGGAGCCCTGCGATGCAGTGAACACAAGAATTTATCTCTCACCATCTCCTGGTAGTTAAAGCCACAGAGCAGCTCCCCCTCCGCACCTTGTCCTGGGGTGAAACAAACAGCCTCAGGCCAGGGCAGAGGTCCAAAGCCGCGGTGAGGGGAGGATTTGGGCTGAAAACAAAAGTTCTGGGGAGCATTCAGGTAATTAACATTATCAACATCTGAATTAAGCAGTCACAGAGCCCGGTTGGATGAAAAACAAGTCCTAAATTTCCTTGCTTAGGCTGAAGCCTCCAGTGACACCAACTCTCTCAAGCCCATCAACTTGTCCTGGATGTTGAACGCTGGATGTATTATCCCACCCAGCAGAGAGGAAAACAGGTACCCGAGGAGAATCTGCCTTGTTCCCGTTTGTTCGGTCACTCAGTGCAGACAGGAAAAAATTCTCCTCCCTGTCATGTTTTCCTCCCAGACAAAGCAGCTCTTCAGCTGGAAAAGAGAAGGCTCAATGTGTTTTCTACTTGAAAGCCACTTCCAAAACTTTTTGTTTAGGCTTTGTTTTCAAAACAAATCCGTTTTCTGGTCTGAAATGGTTTCTTGCAATGAATTTACGGTTAGCTGGAGGCTGCTGGGTTTTTTCAAACAGGGAAAGAAAGCACCAGAGAATTCCCGGAGAAACTTCTGGTTTTGTTGGAGATGGATTTGAGTGTGTGTATCCACACCCCGACAGACAGGACATAAATCCCTTGGGATTGTGCCAGAGGACCAAGGAAAAGGGTTTATCCTGCCTGGCCTCAGGATGGTTGGGGTTGGAAGCTGTCTGTTCCCAGAGCATTGGAAAATATCAGGAGTTGCTGGAAGGGGGAAAAAGGAGTGAGACAAGCAGGACCTGAAGTCACAGGGCCCTGAGAATCTTTGTGATCCCTGCTTTTGGGATGTGCAGGGTCTGACAGTCACCCCTGAGGGGAATTTCCTTGGAATTGAGGCCCTGATCATCCCTACTCTGCCGTTCCAGAGGGACTCAGCCCCCTCAGTGGGAACATCTCCGGGTCTCCAGCCCCACAGCGTCGTCCTTCTGCCATCCACAGCAGGGATTTATCCAGAAACTTCCCCAAATCCTCTTTTTTCTTCCTCCCCTCCTTCCCTGCACTTGTCCATCTCCCTCTGTTTTACCCAAATTTTTCAGGCTCTTCTTTTCCACTCCCTGTGTTGAAAGGAAAGTGACACAGAACTGTGCCATAAATCAAGTCCCTCCTGATGGGAGAGGATTTTCTAAAAGTCCTTGCAAGGAGTTTCAAAGATAAACCGAGACTTTTCCTTGGTTTTCAATGCTTCCAGATAGTTGTTTATTAAGTCTTATCAGAGGAACTGAGCCACTAGCATGACCCAGGTACAGCATAGAGCACGGAAAAGCAGGAGTGGAGTCTATCAAGATTTACACAGCCTTTTAAAGATAATTTAACCAATAGTTACTAAAAACGTACATTATTTTCACTTTCCTACCAATTATTCAGTAACAGGGGCAGGAACTGCGGAATTTTCTATCCAATCAATCCAAACTACTTTTACTGCAGAACATGGAGTGGTAGAAGAAGGAGAAGAAGGTTTAGAGAACAACAACAATCCTCCATTTTGATATTTTTTACTCTTCTCTATTTACTACAAAGAGAAGCCCAAAACCTCTAAATTTTTCACCCTGTGACAATCTTACATCATAGTCTATCACCTAATTCACACCACTGTCTTTTCTAGTTCTTGTCTGATCGTTGGTAATTTTTTCCAAGGTTTGATGCTAAACCAGTGTTGCTCAGGGGAGGAAGAACCCTTAAAAACAGGCAGAGAAATCCTCTCGGCACTCTGGGTTCCTACAGGGAAGGGATGAACTTCACCTTCTGAGCACCCACAGAGACAACATGACCAAGTGTGGGTACCCTTCTGATCATCCCTGTGACACTCATCAGATCCCCCACCCTGATCTAGCTCATCCCAGCCTCTCTTATCACCAGGACCCCTACCTTATCACCAACACCCCTATCCTATCACCAGGACACGCCTGGTTATCAGCTGCACACAGCACAAGGACAAAGTGACCTTTCCATCCTTCTCAGGTTTTGTTCAGCAGCACAAAAATCGGACTAGAGCAGCTCTGGGCTCACTGATCTCTGTTTCAGAGCCCTGAGGAGTTCCCTGAACCCACAGAAAAGGAGATTTTCCAAGCTATTTTCCCTTCTCCCACAGGGCTGTCCCATCCCTGGCCAGCAGGAGTTGTGTGGGATCAGAGATTCACCTGAATTCCACAGAGAAATGTGAGATTTGGAGGTGTGGTTTTGGCAGGCCTAAAACTTTCTGTGCCTTCATGGTTGCCAGACATTTCCCTGCTGGTCAGGGATGGGACAGCCCGGTGGGAGAAGGGAAAATAGCCAGGAATAGCTTGGAAAATATCCTTCAGAAACCCTTCAGGTGGATTTTATTTTTTAATCAACAACAGAAACCTTGGAAAAGAAGAGAGGTGCTGGTCCTGGAGTCGCTGGTCCTTTTAGGACCATTCCAAGTTGACGATGCTGTTGGAGAGTAGGAAATCCATCCTCACTCATCTCTTCCAACTTCCAGAGAACCCCATGTGGGGACAGGAGCGCCCTGTGGGGTGGGGACAGGCACTGGGACACTGCTGGCAGGTCCTGCAGCGAGGCAGGAGGTGCAGAGAGCATCGATGACACTCCTGTCACAGAGAGAAGCTATTTTTGCCCCTAACTGCCAGCAAGCAGCACAGGCAGTGGTGGTGCTTTCACCAGCTGATTCTCTGGGCTGGCTCTTGCGGCTGTCACTGCTGAGCTTTGGCCACTGGGAGATGTGCTCAGGGGACAGTGCCTGGTGTCCCCACGGCCCCCTCAAGGCCTCTGCTCTGCTGAGGTGGCACTTTTGGGGCCTTGTTCTTACAACCTGAAGGAGTTGTGGGTACCCAGGAATTTGGCTCTTGATCTGAGGTCCCCTTGTGCCCCGTCCTCCTTCTTCTCCTCCACTTCTGGTCTCTCCCTCCGGTGATCTCCAGCTCTCCCTCTGGTGACCTCCAGCTCTCCCTCCTGTGACCTCCAGCCTGGGCTTGTCCTCTGGGACAAGGTGAGGGACCCCCGAACTGAGCAGAAAAATAATCGGGTGCCAACAGGCTCAATAACTCCTTCAGTAAATACATTTTGCCGTTAAATTGATGAATTTAATTCATCTACAAAGTCATTGCTAAAGGAACGGCCTCTCTTTGCTCCCCTGGCTCATCCACCAGCCGGGAAATCCTGTGGCCACAGCTCCAGGAAGGCCAGGGCTGTGTGGGCAGGGGGCTGAGCTGGCAGGGTTTGAGGGCCCAACTGAGGGCCTGGCCAAGGCCTTGCTTTGTTTCCACCGAGAGTTCTGACGGAATAAAAACCTTTCCCCAGAACTCTTCGGTTGGGCCTCGTCAGCGTTTTCAGGTGGAAAACTCTTCTGTTGGAAAATTCCCGTCCAACCCAAGTCATTTATTCCTGGGGTCAGTGAGTGGGTGGAGAGCACGGTCCTGGCAGGGTTGTGGCAGGTCCCACATCCTTTGGTGTGACAGAAACAGGGATGTGGTGGAGCAGCTCCTTCCCCAGCTCTACAAAATCCACGTCCACATCATCCTGGGCAGGATTTTGGCCACGTGTCAGTGAATTTTGGGAAATCAACTGGAATGACAAACAGTCAACAGCCCTTGGCCTAAAAAGAATAAAAAAATCCTATTGAGGTGAGAAGCATCAGAGGTGGGGGTTGGTGTCTCCTCATCTTCTCCCTGGGAACAAGGGATGGGATGAGAGGAAACGGCCTCAAGCTGCTCCAGGGAGGTTTACATTGGATATTAGGTGGAATTTCTTCATGGAAAGGGTGCTCAGACATTGGAAGGGGCTGCCCAAGGCAGTGGTGGAATCCCCATCCCTGGAAGTGCTCAAAAAACCTGTGGCTGTGGCACTTGGGGACACGGATTAGTGGTGACCATGGTGCTGTTGGGTTGGTGGTTGGGCTTGATGCTCTTAAAGGTCTTTTCCAGCCTCAATTCCATGATTCGGTGTGGAATTCTCTGATTCTCTGCCTCTGATTTATCCCTCTGCCTTTCCTGCTCCCAGAGCCGTGATTCCAGGAATACACAGTTAATCCTTGGGGAATTGGCCTCATTGTTGCACAGCAACGCCCCAATGTAAAATAAATATTCATAAATTTGCAGGTTTTAATACATTTTGTTCTACTGCAGCAAATCTCACAGAAAATGATCATTTTATTTGCTATTAAGAAGCACCTGTGCAAGAGACACCTTCAGGAAGGAACTCAAGGTAAAAATGGAAGGGAATCACAGAAATAAGGGAATCACAGAAATAAGGGAATCACAAAATCTACTGTCGTGCTCCAGCTGTTTAAATTGAAGATTTACCTGGTAGATATTCACCGATTTAAAAAGCAAAATAAAAATGCTGATTGAAAAAAAAATCTTTGCAGTGACTAATAAAAGATAAAACATCTCCTCCAACCAGTGGAAAAGGGGAAAGTGCTTTCTTTCATGTGTTTTTGCTTCAACAAAGAAGAGAAAAAAGGAGGGAAAAAGCGTTTGATGGATTAAAAATGGGTTAAAAACAGACACAGGAAGGCAGATATTGATTCCTGCCAGCAGATCCCTAAATTTTCCCAAACCATTTTCCCATTTTCCCAAATGTGAAACAGCAAAGAGTCGGCAAAGAGGAAAAAATACTGTACAGAAGGCTGAGAGCTGCTATTTAGGGCAGCCTGTTTAACACCCCAGAGCTGTGCTGGCACAGTCAGAAAAATCACAACTGAGCCGACACTGGGAGGAGCTGCAAAGACACAGCAAAGGTGGGGAAGGGGCAGAGGAGCTGCTAAGAAAGAGCAGAAATAATGACATGGGCTCAGATACTGAAAGTGGAACGAAAGGAGGAATTTTTGGGGTAGAATATAAAAATCTACTCTCAGACAGAGCAGGGAATTGAGCAAAGGGCGGTGGAGCCTCGGCACAGGGAATATTTCAGAGGATATTCCGAGTCTAAACGAGAGGAATCATGTTTTAAAGGGGTATTTTAAAGGGAATTTTACTTTGCTGTGTTTCATTCTGGTTTCATGTCAAATCATCTGGTTTATCTCTGTTGTTTTAACTTCAGAAATGAACCAAAAAATCTCTCCTCTAGGTTTGCTTAATTCACTTTTCTAAATCAAGGATTTGATTGTAGCTTCCCCCAACCAAGAACTGCTGCTCTTTCCATTAGGATTTGGGGATTTTTGACCTGTTTTCTCTGGCAGTAAAACAGGCAAAGGCCATTCCCCTGAAATGGGTCACACTTGCCTCCACATCCAACCTGTTTTGCCCTCAGGGATCAGAGCCCAGGAGAGGATGGAGAAATCCAGCTGGACAGGATGGAAATGGGAGCTCACGCTGCTGGAGAAGGACACTCCTTCCACAGTCGTCTCTTTGTCCCTGGGACCAAGATGGATCAAGATGCCTCAACACAGTCCCAGGCTCAGGAAAACCAAAGTAAGGGAAAATCAGATTCATAGGCAGAGTTAATTGGAGAGGGAATGAAGTGATGGGAATTTGTGGAGGTCATTCTTCCCAGCAAGTCAATGGAAGGAGGATGTCAATGTTCCCTTAGAGCAGTTTCCAAAGGACAGTGTGACTTAGGGCAGATTTAATCCTCATTTTCCCTTCTGGTATTTTGGGTTGGAGCCTTCAAAGTGGGGAATGACATCCCTGGGGCACCTGGGAATTGTCAGGTGTGTCCTGGTGTGTCTGGGAAAGGTTTTGCATGTCTAAAATCACCCAGGGCTGTGTCCTGCACACAGGGACAAAGCTGGGCCTCTGCTGGCAATGGGCCTGCACGAGTTGTTATGATGGAATCATGGAATGGGTTGGGTGGGAAGGACCTTAAAGTTCATCCCATCCCACCCCTGCCATGGGCAGGGACACCTCCCACTGTCCCAGGCTGCTCCAAGCCCCAATGTCCAGCCTGGCCTTGGGCACTGCCAGGGATCCAGGGGCAGCCCCAGCTGCTCTGGGCACCCTGTGCCAGGGTCTGCCCACCCTCACAGTGTTTGTGCCCCTTCCTGCAGCATTCCTGTCTCCCCCAAACCACACCATCCTCTCTGCTGGGAATGGCCAAGGGGACTCTTTGGGAACCCTGTGGGTGTGAATAACCCAGTGGAAAACCCTCTGCTCCCAAAGCTGCTGCAGTCAGGGAGCCACGGGGCTCTTGTGCTGCCCCATTCCCTTTCCAGGGGTGGAAAGGAATCATCCTCCAGCGAGTAACCCAGGAGTAAAGTGCTGGCACAGCCTGGCCCCTGGGTGACACCGAAGATGTCACAGTGGTTTAATCCCAGGAGTTGCTGCCAGCCCTCCAACAATGGCTCAGGCGTGGCAGAAGGGACCAGGGAGCTTTCCAGCCCCTCAGGCCGGCTATTCCCCAGGGATGAGTCCTGCCAAAATCCTGGGCCAGCTGCGCATGCCAGCAAATCCATCCCAATTCCAAACCCCTCCAAGAGCAGAGGAGTGGGAACCCAGCTCAGTGCTGGATCATCCCTGCAGCCCAAACCCACAGCACCTCCCCCAGCTGTGTGAACACCGAAGGTCCCTTTCCAGTTCTGGCTGAGTTTCCTTTTCTCCTATGGCAGCAACTTCCAGAGCTTTTCCCTACAGGATGGGTTTTGCTTCATTTCGGATAAAATGCTATTAAAGCCCTGCAGGAATTGGCAGGATGGGCTGAGGAGCTGCAGACAGGCTCTATTCTTCTGGGCAGCTGGGGTGGCTGAGCACTGAGGGCAGCTCTGCCCTAAAAACGCTGTCGTGGCACCTCCTACTCCCTCTCAACATGCAAATAATGCACTCAAATAATGCCAGTGAAAGGTTAAAATAAAGATCAAAAATTATAAACCCCAGCTGAGCTGGACTCAGGGTGGTGGAGGAGCTGTGATTTAGTTTTGGGGGTTCAGGGCAAGAGGGTGAAGAAGCGCAGAGGGAGGAAAGCCCCTGGTGCTGAGGGCAGGAGAGGAGCTGCGGTGGCTCCTGTGGGCACCGGGGGAGCTGAGGGTTTGAAGATGAGGTTCAGATGCAACACCTCAGCAGGAAAGGTGAGACCTGACCTTGAAAAGGAGCAGCTCTGAGGGGGGCTCAGCCCTGCCTCAAGTTAGGAGGGGAAACAGAGCGGGACCACACGATTTGAACCACAAAAGTCCCCTGAGGAGGCGGGGAGATGTTCCTGCAGAGAAAAGTCTGGTGGTGCCACAACTCTGTGGAGTTGCTTTGAAATTCTCAGCTCCTGGCAATGATTTTGTCAACAGAAAACAGCAAAAGGGTTTTTGGTTTTGGAGAATTTCTCTTTGCAACCTTTGGAGGGTTTCTTCAAACCACACGTCTGGAAAGTAAAGAGAATTTTGGGGGTTTTTGGCTGCGATGTTTTGATTGTCCAGGCTGGAAACTGCTGGGGAGAGGGAGAACAACTGCGGGTGGTTCCCAAAGTGCTGTTATGAAATTCAGTTTGAATTGAAAATTGAGGGTTGCTGTGGAAAATTCTCCTTGGTGAAAATTCACATTTCTGTGGAAAACCTGTTTTGAACAAAATATTTCACAGGGCTTTTTGTCATGACAGACTGCCCAGGGATGAAATGACCTGATCCCTGAAAATCTGAAATGCAGGAAATCTCCTTTCACACCTGGATGTGATGGGCTCATCCCTGTTCCCTGCACTTCCTTAAAATCACTGTATTTCCTTAAAAACATTTTTTATTCCTCTTTCCAGAACAATCCATTTTAAATGTTGCATTTCAGCTCCAGCTTCTGGAGCTAGCAAGGATCTTTATGCCACAATCTCATTCCTTCACAGGTAAAAACCATTTCTTGCAAAATTGGCTTTTTCTGAAGGAAAATTTCTATATTGCCAGACAAGAAAAAACACCTTAAAGCATTATTTTATTTTATTTTATTTTATTTTATTTTATTTTATTTTATTTTATTTTATTTTATTTTATTTTATTTCATTTCATTTCATTTCATTTCATTTCATTTCATTTCATTTCATAATATGTTCTGTTAAGTTATATTAATTATATTATATTATATTATATTACCAAAAAAAAAGATGGGAGGATGTGTTTTTTCTTCTCAAGATAAAAATCTAAATTCGATCAGACCCTTACAAAAGTCTGTTTCTCTCCATTCACTAGAAAAGGAATCTTATAGGATCTTTCCATATGGAGAAACCCTTCAGGAGCAGATATCGAAAGCTAAATGCAACCAGGAGTCTCCTGATTCCCACTTTTGGGAGCAGTAAGAGAGAAGAGTGACCTCTACAGCCCAGCCCTGAATTCCTGGGAAGAAAGATCCTCTCCCTTGCTCACTCATCCTTTCAGAACCAGTGTAAAATAAAACAGAATAAAGTAAAATTTTAAAAAATCAGCTGACCCCTACTGCTGTGAATGAGACTGGAATCTCTGCAGAGATTTGGATCAGATCTTGGGCAGGAATTGTTCCCTGGGAGGGTGGGCAGGCCCTGGCACAGGGTGCCCAGAGCAGCTGGGGCTGCCCCTGGATCCCTGGCAGTGCCCAAGGCCAGGCTGGACATTGGGGCTTGGAGCAGCCTGGGACAGTGGGAGGTGTCCCTGCCCATGGCAGGGGTGGAATGGGATTTAAGGTCCCTCCCAACCCCAACCATTCCATGATTCTGTGATCAGTCCAGCGAGGATGATCATTATCAGGTGGCAGATTTTTCCTTGCTGCTCCTGCCTTGGCAGCACCAGGACTTTTTGGTGCTTTTCCATCCTGCTGGAATGCAGCCAGAGGTGTAAAACCTGTGCTCACCCTGAGGACAAGGAGCTGGCTCTGCTGAGGCCTCGGTGCAGTGCAGAGAAGCAGAAATCACCTCTGGGCTTTGCTGCCCCTTTCCCTCTTTGTGCACCTGCCAGGACCCTCTGACACCTGGTGGACACCAAACAGGACCTGGGCTGCACCCAGAGCAGGCTGGGGAAAAAAAAGGTTATTTCATGATTGGGTTTGAATCCTCCCAGTTGCAGGGGAAGTTTTTATTCATAGAATCATGGAATAGTTTGGGTTGGGAAGGACCTTAAGGATCATCCAGTGCCACCCCTGCCATGGGCAGGGACACCTCCCACTGTCCCAGGCTGCTCCAAGCCCTGTCCAGCCTGGCCTTGGGCACTGCCAGGGATCCAGGGGCAGCCCCAGCTGCTCTGGACCAGGAGCAGATCCAGCACCCGCCTCAGACTCCACGAGAAGCTCAGGGAGAGGTGCTGTGACCCTCTGAGCTGAGGAATTCAGAGAGGGAATTTAACCGACTGCAATCAATCCATTAAGTGGGGCTGCCTTAGCACAGGTTTTGCTGCGCGCCAATGGTTGATTCATCAACAATGAAACATCCAAACCCCAGCCCCGTTTGTTTGTGCCGCTCTGTGTGTGCCAATCTCGTTTAAACTGAGATTTAAACTGACATTTATTCCGGTTTTATGGCCGCATCCATCAAGCCCTTCTCATCTTCCACCTCACCCTCTCCATGTCCCACCCCCGGGGGGTCCCGTGCCACCCTCAGGGCGCTGCTGTCACCTCTCTTGGGGCTCCTCACTCTCTCCTGGGTGACTCCACACCTTCCGCAGCGCTTTGAAGCTCGAATTCAGCAGCAAATCCTCCCCCTCGCCGCCTTTTGGCTGCCGATGTTGACGGGAAGCTCGAAAGCAGCGCTGCTGCTGCAGGAGCCACCTGCCCTGCCCTGCCCCCGCTCTGTCCCCGCATGTCACCGCCTCTTACGTAATCGCGACATCGCTGCAGCTTCCCCGGGGCTGCTCGTGCAAAAAAAAAAAAGGTGAAAAAGAAAAAAAGAAGAAAAAAAAAAAAGCCTAAAAAGGACCCAGGGCCATGTCTGGGGGTGCGGGGCTGTCCCAGGGGCGGGAGGTGAGGGACACTTGGGGACACGTCCCCCTCTCGCCCTGCCCGGGTGGCTCCTGCAGGAGCCGGATGGTTCCAGGGTTTGGGGCCCGTCCTCAAGGTAAGTCCTGGCCAGGAGCTGCTGGGGAATCCGTGGAGTCGGGGCTTTTCCAGGTGCTGGGGGGCAAAGGAGGCAAAGGAGGAAACCATTGCTGGGTTTGTCCGCAGAGCCCCGGGGCTCTCCTGGGACGGGGAAAATCGCTGCCTTTTAAAATTTTTTTCATCTATTTTTTCATTTATTTTTCTTCTTTCTTTTAAAATCTTTCTATATTCCCCCTCCCCTTCCCCCCGCACTTTCTCCTTTTCATATTTTAAAATATTTTTAAATCTTTTTTTTTTCTTTTTCATCTTTTTTTCTTTTCCCCTTTTTACTTTTTTCCTGTCCTCCTTTCCTCTCTCTCCCCCCTCTCTTTATTATTTCTTTGCACTTTCTGATTTCCCTCAGCTGCCCTCGAATTTCTGTCTCCAAACTGGCACCCAAGCACCCTCCCTTCCCACTGACACCTGGATGCCCAAATATTCACTGTTCTGCCATGGTCCTCCCAAATTCCTTTCCCATCCTCAGAGGCGGTGATGGAAGTGCTGATATTTGTAGCTTTTCTTTTATTATTCCACTTTATTTTCTTCATTGTCAAAGTTGGACAAGTTTTTGCTGCCTGTTCTTTCCACTGTGCTTATTTTAGCCTCCAGCATTGCTTTGGATTTCAAGGAAGTTTAAGAATAAATAATTATTCTGTTGATTAAAAACCAGTGAAAATGACATTTCTTGGGCCTTCCCAGACTAAAAAATCTTTACTGGGCGCCCACCCAAAGGTTGGAACTTCCAGTTCCACAGGTGACAAAAGTCCTTGGTTATAGCAGAGACAATAAAAGACTTAAATTTTTAAAAATATTTAGGATTTATTATTTTTTTGGCCATTCTAAATTTGAATGTTGTTGTGCTGTGGCTTCTGACTGCTTGGATTTCTTGGGGGCAGCCAAAGATTTGTTGGGAGAAGGGAAATACAGTTCCTAAGTGTCCTACGTGCCAATTATCCCATATTAGAGCCCTGCTCATAATAATTATTGCAATAATTAATTGTAAGGTGACTTCCATGCCAGCACGAGTGGAAGAACCTGCAGATACGAGGCAGAAAATATTAATTCCTCCAATTTCTGACTTTTCTGGTTGCCAAATGTGCCAAATTTAAGGTGTCACTTTAAAAACACCTCTTTTAAAACCCAGGCACCTTTAAGGGGTCTCAGAACTTCAGTTCTCTTACGAAGAGTCTAAACCATCAATTATTTCCAGAAAATACTCCAATCCCAACTTGAATTTCTTTACAGTGTGTCCTTAAAAGTTAAATTCAAATGATGCTGGGTTAGGAAATCAAATGTGAAGAACTTTTGGTTTTGTTTTGTTTGCGGGGTCGCGTTTTTGGTGTTGTTTTCTGCCAGTCCGGGTTTTGGGGCCCCACATTTTTCTTTAATTCAAAACTGAGACTTCCACATAATGAGGTCCCTTTACCTCACAGAGGCTTCAAGAAAAACAGCAGATAGTGGGAAAATCTTATTAAAGTCCAGGATTGTTTTTTCCTGAGCAGCTGTAAAACATCTTTGGAAGCAACGACACCAGGCCCCGGCCTTGCCCTTGGGGTCCCTGCCCTAATTTTTCCTGAGGTGGGAACCTCTAGAACACAGCCCAATTTCTGCTGTTCGCAAACTGTTTCTGTTTCTCACACTAATTACTTAATTAATTAATAATTGATCTTCCAGCTTGCCCTAGCTGCAGGGGTATTTTCTCTGGGCAGGATTGGTTTGAGGGGGCTTTTACTGTGCTACCACATCAGTGTGGCCTCAGCAATTGGGGGTGAAATGTCTCCTTAAATTTGGATTTTGAGGAGTTGGGGACTCATCCCATCTCCTGGGGGTCCCTCAGACCTAAAAGATGGGGTGGGTGAAACCCTTTTGGTGAATAACTTGCCCTGGGTGTGCTGAAATTGGTGCCAGGCCACAGCTCCCTCCTTTTCCAAAGCTGTGCAATAATTCAGGTAGTTCAAACGAGTCAGGTAAGGTGTAATTAATAACAGAAAATCAGGTGAGGTGTAATTAATAGCAGAAAGTCAGGTAAGGTGGAGTTAAGAGCAGATTTTGCCTTTGTATCTCGAAAAGGAATAGTACCTTTATTTTCTTGTGGAGTCAAGAAACTCCTCCTGCTTCCGCCTTGTGAGCATTTACTGCGATCCTTAATATTGCAGTAATTGGAATATTGCAAAGATTGGAATAAGCAGGGGATGGAAGAGAGAGTCCATCGATTTTTGCTGCTTTCTGTCATGGCCTGGCTGCTGATTTCTGCTGTTTGGACACAAACCTGGAAAGAGCTGAGCAGCTTTAGTGGAGACACTCCAGATTTGGCTCAAGTGCAGTTTCAGACAAAACCCAAATCCTAATTTAGAGCCTTGACTTTATTTACCCAGCATTTTGAGACTGATAAAGCCCTGATAAGGACCCTGCTGCCTTGGGCACCGAGGAACCAAGATTGGGGGTTGAAATGAGCGGTTTCAGCTTTCATGGGTTGCCAGCAGCTCTGTGTGTTACGGAAACTCAGCAGCAGTGACTGTGCCTGAAAAATCTTCAGAAGTTTCATTTATTTCCTGTGATGGCAGAGTGAAAGGGAAACCTCTGAGTGAAAATCTTGATATTAGCAATTAATGACTGAGAGACGTGATCAGGCTGGGCCGGGAGTGCCTTTGGCACGTGCACGGGTGCAGGAGGCCTGGCAGCCTCCAGGCCAGGCTGGTGGTGAGGATTTGCTTCCTTTCAAAACAAAAAGGAAAGTTTTTAGAGGACTTCAGGTCCTGTGACAGCATTTCTGCAGAAGAACTCAAGGATGGGAGTGTTCCTGCTGGAAAATTATCATAAAATCACAGAATCTCAGACTGGTTTGGTTGGGAGGGACATTAAAGCCCATCCAGTGCCATGGGCAGGGACACCTCCCACTGTGCCAGGCTGCTCCAAGCCCCAATGTCCAGCCTGGCCTTGGGCACTGCCAGGGATCCAGGGGCAGCCACAGTTTGTAACTATAAGAAGACAATGACAAAGGTGCCGTGTACAGAAATCTGTGGTCCTTGAGATGCTCCAGTCCCAGTCTGCTGAGTGTGCTGCACATCTCAGTGGGAATGGTCTGGAGCAGGAGGGGAAGCAATGAGGTGAGGGTGAGTTTTATTTAGGTCCTGCAGAAAGTCTTGTCAATGGGACCCTCTAGCCCTGAGTTGTGCAAGTGCTTGTGCTGGCTTAGGCACAGGAAAAGACTGGGAGAAAGAGAGGGAGAGCTGGACTTGGTTTTTGTTTGTCTGCTTAAAGCTAAATAATTTCTTGGGGCTGGAATCTGGCTGGGTTTGCAAAATCCCTGTGGGATCCACTGCCTGTGTGTGTCTCTGGGGCTCAGGGATAAGGTCAGGGCCTGGTTCAGTTTGGTAAATCAGGAATAATTCACAGCTGCTGCTGGGAGGAACCACACAAGGAGCAGGAGGATGAGGATCCTGGAAGTTTCATGGGCCGTACAAAATATTTTGGGTTGGGCATTGTGAAACAGATTCGTGGAAAGATGAAGGAAGGAATTGGGAATATCAAATACAGGAGAAGGCTCTTTCCTGACTGGTGTTTGCTGGAGGATGGATTTGGAAAATGAGGGGAAGTCCTTGTTTTTAGAAGGATTTGTTCTGCTTTTCCTCTGGAAGTGTTGTCACTGTCACTTGGTGACAGCGGCACCTTTTCAGCTGCTGCAGAGCAAAGGGATTTTGTCATTTGCAAGTGATAAAAAATGACCAAAATGACAGAGTTCCACTGTTTTTAAAATAGGGATTTCATGTACCTTCAATGTACCTTGCTGACCAGGGATGGTTGCATCTCCCACAGATTGGAAATGTGGTCAGTTATTTCCTGCTGCGTCTTGATTTCTGGAGTTCTTGAGAATTCCAGGACAGAAACCCCTGACTTGTTAAGGCCGATGTCAGTTCTTGCTTGAGCCAGCATTTCTGGCCTTGTCTCAGAAAAAGCTCTTAGGCTCAGCCTAATTTTAGATTTCAGTTCAGGCCTCCTGGATTTCAGAGCCTGCAATGACGTTCTGTGGGGAGGAAGGGACTTACCTTGGGCTCGCGGCCGCCTCTCACTTCTTCCTCCTGCCGAGGCATCACCATAACCTGTGGGGTAACCTTCAGATAATGATGAGCTTTATCTCTGCCCATTGATCTTCACTTTTTAAAAAAACCCTATTGTGACAGCAGTTTTGGTCACATTCAGTATGAAGCAGATGGAATTTTCCATCCCTCTGGGTAGGCAGAGAGGGGAGGAGGGCGGAAGCCAGGCTGCACTCGCCGCACATCGCTCGTGGGCATCCAACTGCTCCTCCAAGGAGCTCCTTCAGCTCCTGGGCTCCTTCTCTTCTCCTCCCATCGTCAGAGTGGAGATCCAGTGGCTGGAAAAGCTCTCCTGCAGTGCCACCCAGGTAAATGCAGCCACACCCGGCAGGTTCCCATCAGCAGCCCCAGAGCGGCTGCTGGAAATATCCCAGGAACTGCCAGGTTCATCCCTGCCCTCTGTGCTGCTGAGGGGCACAAAGGCTTTGTGTGCTCTTTCCTTTCTTAGCAATGATATTCTCGGTGATATTAGAGATGATATTTTAAATGACACAGGTCTGATATGGAGGGGCTGCTCCTGCAGTCTGGGCCCTGTGATTGTGCTCGAGCGTGATCTCAGAGAGGGGCAGCGTCAGGAGCTCTTGGCCAGGTTGGGTTTGTTGGCATCAATCAGCTCAGGGAAATTCCAGCCTCTTTCAGCATCGTTTGATCTGAATGAAAGAGCTCAGATATCTCGAAGAAATGGCCAGGGGAAGAAGATGAATTCAGTAATTCGTGCTGTGTGTTCTTGGAGCAGGGTCCAACAAGTGGGTGCTGAAACTGAAGGAACAACTACAGATGTTTGTGAAATGCTCTGGAGTGCCCAGGTTGTTTTTCTGACTTAATTGGTTTTCCAAGGAGAGGTTTGGTTGTTTTAAAAAAATAAGCAGAAATTACATGAAAATACTGAGATCTGAATTGTTTTGAATTTTTATAGAATCACAGAGTTCTGGAATGGTTTGGGTTGGGACGGACCTTAAAGTTCATCCCGTTCCACCCCTGCCATGGGCAGGGACACCTCCCACTGTGCCAGGCTGCTCCAAGCCCCAATGTCCAGCCTGGCCTTGGGCACTGCCAGGGATCCAGGGGCAGCCCCAGCTGCTCTGGGCACCCTGTGCCAGGGCCTGCCCACCCTGCCAGGGAACAATTCCTGCCCAAGATCCCATCCAGCCCTGACTTCTGGCAGTGGAAGCCATTCCCTGTGTCCTGTCCCTCCAGCCCTTGGAAATTGTCTCTCTCCATCTTTCTTGGAGCTCCTTCAGGTCCTGGAAGGCCACAATTAGTTTACCTTCTCTTCTCCAGGCTGAACAATCCCAATTCTCCCAGCTTTTCCTCCCAGAGCTGCTCCATCCCTCTGATCATTCTGGTGCCTTCTCTGGAGTCACTCCAGCAGCTCCACTCCTTCCTGTCCTGAAGACCCCAGAGCTGATTTCAGTGTTCGGCTGAAATACTCAAATCTCTGATTCCACTGTTTCGAAACTGTCCCACAGTCAATACTTTTCACCCAAACTGTGAAATAAAACAGGGGAAGATAAAGGATTTCTTGAAAGTCCTTTCCCAGAGGAAAAAAAACCCCAAATTTATGAATATCTTGCATTGATCCACGGTGGGACAGGTCAGATTTCTCGGGTTCAGAGGCAACTGAAATGGAGCAAACACTGTGAAAACGTCATTATTTTCTGATTCTGTGATTATTCAGCAGCTCTCACTGAGGCATTTGCAGACCAAGAAATGCAAAACTCGGCCACTTGTAAAGGTCCGGCAGCACCTTGGGGGTTTTCAGGCTTTTGCAGCGCATTTCCAGCCTCATGGTCTGTCACAGACCCACAGTCAAATTTAGAGGTCAGGTTGTTCCAACCTGAGCAGCAACCTGAGCTGCTTTTGAGGCTTCTTACCCCGAGCAGAGCAGCCTCAGGGCTGTGGGCTTGGACCACAGGGCCTGGGGAATCGAGGAAGCAGCTGCTTTGGTAACTCAGGCTGGGTTCCCAGGCTTTGAACTCTCCCGCCTCAAGACCAAAGAGACAAAATTAATTCTACCAAGCTCCCAACAAACCACCTGTTATGATTAGGCTGTGGAGACAGTGATTTAATAGCTCAGAGCTCAAAATTTTAGCACACCAGGAAGTTCGTTGCGTCCTTCTGACCTGGAATCTGTAGAGGAAAAGGTGATTTTCAGGAATTCATGGTTGTAATAGTAATTAATAGTAATTAATAGTGATTGTAATCCGCTCCAGAGAATCCTTCTGGGCTCTTGGAATCTGAATTTCAAAGAAATGAATGCAAAGCTTCAGTGGAGGCCAGATTTTAGAAAAAGCTGAAGGTGAAAATGCCTAATTTTGGAAATTAAAGGCCCTGCAAGCCACTGCCAGACCTGCAGCAATATTTAATGCTTGGAGCCGACAATCATTTGGTGTTTTCAAAATAGAAACAGCAAATTGGGGCTTTGGCACAGTGGGCTTGTTTCTGAGTCAGTTTTGGTTTGAGTTTAAAGCTTTCATTCTTCCAGCAGTGGCTGCCACAGGTCATCGGGTTCTGCTGTTTGCTCCTTTTGTGCCTCCTTTCATCACCAGACCACGTTATTTCCCACTGAGACACAAGAAGTGAGTAATAGCTGTTCCTCAACAGCTCCTGTTAACCACTGTGCAGTGTGAATGTCAAATACTCAGGAATATGAGTAATTAGAGCGAAGCCCTTTCATCTTAAACAAGCTGGGAGGTTTAGAGAGCGCCCTAAGACACCACCAAACCACAGGGTTAATTTTTTTTCTTATTACGCAGGTGAAGCAGCAGCAGGGATCAAAACTTGTTTGCTGCTTGCATTGTTTGTACAGCACAGTGTCCCTGGGAGAAGTTTTCAGAGGTTTCTGATGTAAATCAGCACCTGGGCCTCATTTTATCAGTGTAAGTTCTTGTATCAGTGAAAAAATATTGGAGTTATCTCATTTTATCAGAGCAAATTCTCAATAACTCCTGTGGGTTTGATGTGCTGGAGTGGCTTGAGGTTAAGAGCTGAGTTCTGATTTAGTTTAGGATGAGATAATTTAAAAGACAAGAAATAGGCAGCTCTCAAGCTCCTTTATATTGGTGTGAAGCAAGGGCAGCTCGGCTCAAACTCTGTGTGATTTCAACTCCAAATTCCAAATTCTGATCCCAGTTTAACCAAAGTAAATTCCAGTGATATTCCTATGGATTGGCTCTTATATATCCAGGTGATGAATTGAGTGTGACCAGGAAACTGGGAAGGAGTGAGAGTTTGAACCAAAGGTTGTCTGTGGGGTAGTGAATTTCAGAATGGATTTGGGTGTTTTATGGAAAACAACTGGAAGTTTTCTTCCCTTTGCTTCTTTAAAATCAACCATTTTCACTTCAGAGCTAAGAACAGAAACCTCCAACACGGGGAAGTTCTGCCAAGTCACTCTGTGCTCTTTTATATTACATTGATTGTCCTATTTCATTAAAATATATGTAGATTTATGCTAGGAGTTTCATTTTTGACGTTTTAGTGATGAATGCTCCTCTCAGCTGTGCTTT
The DNA here is from genome assembly GCF_041296385.1 of Aphelocoma coerulescens. Classification (NCBI taxonomy): domain Eukaryota; kingdom Metazoa; phylum Chordata; class Aves; order Passeriformes; family Corvidae; genus Aphelocoma; species Aphelocoma coerulescens. The sequence goes on along the minus strand of NC_091041.1, from coordinate 3,029,359 downwards.
TAAATGAGACTTCAAACACCCCATTTTTATTGATTGGTTGTAGATATAAATTTTTTCTATAAGTATAAACAGATGTGAAGATTTAAGACAAATTTTGCAACTTAGGGAAGCCTTAGAGAGAAGTAGCAAAATTTAGAGTCAGACATGAAAAATGGAGGAAACAGAGAATAATAAAATACAGATATGATACTACAGGGATTGAATTTTGTATTTAATCCACATTGTCCTTTTTAATCCCAAGGTAAAACCATGACTGTGGTTCAGTTGTACATCAGCAACCACTTGCTGCTGAACAAGGCCAGATCTTTGTCCTTTTTTTGATGACTACATTATCCTGAGGCAAAGAACTCCACATTTTAGTTGTGCTGTATGAAGATTCCCTTTGTTTCTTTGAAATCTGCTCCCCGATAATCCCAGCTCATTTTCTTTACTCCTGAGAAATGAGTTAAAATTTCTCATTGGAGAAGCTGTTCTGGTTGCCCTTTGCAAGATTGATTTTAATTTTGCTGCATCCTTGAAACAAAAAGAATAATCTGAGGGTTGAGGGCTTGCCTTGGGCTCGGAGCAAAGGGAGATTCAGCAGCTGATTTCGGGGTGGTTTGATTGTGTATCAGCTCAGGGCTCAGCACTGAATCAGTTCCGCTGTGATATCGAGTTTTTCCTGGAGGGTTTTGCACACCCCGCTGGAAAGTCCAACTCATCCGAGCCCCCTCTGATCTGTGGCTTGAGGGGGGAGATAAGGGAAAGGAGGGGAGATAGGGCTGAACCAAATCTTTGAAGCTGAGCCCTACCAGGGCCTTCTTTTAGTCGGAGAAGTTTTTACCAAAAATGAGGATCTTTTGAGCAGGGTGGTGGAGAGTAAGTGCAAACCCCTGAGTACAGCATGTCCTCACCCCCACAGAAGTGCAAATTAAACCAGGGCACTGCACATTTAGCCCTTCCCAGCTGATCAGAGGCGTTGTAGAAGTGATAAGAATGGGGTTTACTGCTTATCTTCGTGTATTTAACAATCTTTTTATAAAAATTGTGCCTTGCATTCAACCTGCTCAGAGGTAAAGCTCAAAGGCTGCTCTCTAGAGAAGCAGAGCTTCCGAGATGTGCTCTGTCTGAACAGAACCAGCAGATTTTGAGGAAAAAAAGAGGTGAAAACCAAAGAAACAGCATCATTTTACAAATGTTTTGGTGCTTTCTGTTCGGGGTGCAGAGCTCGGCCTATATTCAGGCGAGACACTGGGAAATAAACATCTTTTATACTTCCAGCTGCAGAAACAACAGACACCAAAGCACCTTAGAAACTCTTGGTTGCATAATTCACCCAACCAACACGCTCTAAAGTCACTGCTAATATTAATGTTTCCACTGGGCCTGGTGGGGACGGGCTCGGTGTCACTTTGTGCTCTCCACTGCTGGAGGCCGCGCTCGTGAAGAGCCCCAAGACACTCGTGTGGGTACAGGTGTGACTTTGTGGGCTGCAGATAAAAATAACAGGTAGAGTTGAGACTCTGTGGCCTAAACCTTGATGCTTTCACACACTGGCCCAGCTCAGGCTTCATTCCTTGACCTTAAAAGGCCAGATCCTGCCTCCGATAAGAGCTTCCCCTGCCTCCCCCCTCATAGCCGGCCTCCTTCCAGGCCTTCTCCACCTCCAAGGAAGTGGAAATGTTTGATTCCTGCCTTTCCCCCTGGGTTCAACCCTCACTTCTCACTGTTTCACTTCCATGTGCTTCAAGTGTTGAGTTCTGAAGGAAATTCCCACCTTGGGACCATCACTTGGAGAGTGAGGGGTTGGATTAATGTGGGAAAGGTTCAACAAAAGGGGTTTTCAGGAAGGTTTGTTGCTCAGGTTCTGTCTCACAAAGGCCTATTTTGGGTCCCTTTTTTTGCCCCCCATGCTTCCCAGCCTGATTGAACAGGGGATATTGGGAACAGTAATCCTGAAACTTCCCATAGGATCTCCTTGTGATGAGCACCAGGAGCAAGGGAAGGACAGGGAGATATTGAGATACTGAGATGAATATCTGCCCACTGCAGGTGAGGAATTTACTTAGTGAAAAAGCTGCCTGTTGATCTTTGACTCATTCAACAAACAACTCTCATCACCTCCAAACCTGAAACGTTCCTGCTAAGTGATTAAGCCCTGAAAAAACTGCATTTCTGCCTCTCGACACTGTGAGAAACCACAAATCCATTCGCTGGAATTCTCCTTTTGATGCTTTCAGGTCAGCAGTAATTCTGATCGAAAGCTGGAGAAATTACCCCAAACTTATTCATGCTAAAGGGCATTCTTTGTTTTGGTTTGTAGCTGCCCTCAGAACCTTTGTGTACTCTTTGAGATCTCCAGGGCTTAGGCATAAATTAAAATAAATGCATTCCAAATGCTTTTAATCACAAAATCCCACCAATTTGTGCAGAGAGTACTTTGGTGGGACTTGTCCTGTTTAAACCAGAACCAAACTCTGGTCACACTGGGCAGACTGGGAGGGGAAATAGATGTGGACTGGTCTAGTTTGCAGGTCTGAGTTGTGCAGAGGTCCCTGGTGATGACAACCTGCCAGTACTGAAGGGTTCTAAATCTGCATAAATAAAGATTTAATCTACAAGCAGTAGAACATTGACTCAAAGGCCTTGCACAGCATTTTAGCCTCGGTGTCCATCTTTGTACTCTGCAATATTTGTGTGACTCTGTGTGTTTGTATGTGTGTGTGTGATGGAGCTCGTTTAATCCATCCTCACATTGTTTGATCCTTAAAATCCTCCAGAGATCTTTCCTGCCTCATTTGTTGGGTGCTTGGGACACCTTAAAAAGGGATCTGATTTTCTGAAATACCTTCCAATGGACACTGAGTACATTTAGATGGAAGGAATTGTTCCCTGGGAGGGTGGGCAGGCCCTGGCACAGGGTGCCCAGAGCAGCTGGGGCTGCCCCTGGATCCCTGGCAGTGCCCAAGGCCAGGCTTGGAGCAGCCTGGGACAGTGAAAGGTATCCCTGCCATGGCAGGGGTGGGACTGGATGATCCTTAAGGTCCCTTCCCACCCAAACCATTCTGGGATTCTGGGATTTTATGATATTTTGCTTCCAAAATTTTGTCCTCTCTATGATTTATGAGTTGTATCCTGGAGGAGTAACAGGTGACTCTTGGAAAACCAGACCATTCAAACGTGGTCTTTCACGTGAAGCTCAGAAAGCCAAGAACCCTGGAAATTTTTCAATTTCCTCCAGACACAAATTACAGCTGGACAGTGTTTAGGAATTGTTTATTGCCCACAGAATGAACTCTTTTGAGTTGTGTTGATGTGGGATGATGAAGAAGAGAGGAAAGCCCAAACATGGTCCTATGTGTCCTTCTGAGATCTGTGCTCAGCTGCTCCCTGCCCAGAGCGAGTTCTGGAATGATTTGGGGTTAGATCTTTGCCTTTTGCTTGAGGATGGTTCTCAGCCACAGAGAAAAGAGTGACTCACGTTGCCCACACAATAAATTCAGCAGGAAGGTTGGAATTATTCATGTGCATTATTGGCCGTGTGGGTTTTCAGAAAGCTCCAGTGCCACATTTTCACACACTTGTGCAACTCCAGCTCTCTGCAGGAGTTTCATCTCTCACTTCATCTCAATATCTCAATTTCATTTCATTCCTAAACAGCTTTTTGAAAATTTCTGGCTAAAAACTGCACAATGCTTGGCTTTTGGATGTCATGGTGGGTTTACTGACTCTGGGCAGTGTTGAGCTTGAATTATTTTAATTTTGGGGGACAGAGGTGGGGGAGTTTTCAGCTGAAAGCATCACCAGTCCTCTTCCCCTCAGCAGTGTGAGCAGCCCTGCCAGGAACCTCGGGGCTGCTGTCCCCATGACTCAGAAAAGTCCTTGTCACTTACAGAAACAGCTGCTGGGATTATTCCGGCTCCGAGGGGAGCCATGAGCACATTTCAGTGCTGATAAAGTGTCCTGGAACCAGCACACACTGAGGGGGCACCTCAGTCACCGTTTGTGTGTTGGTGTTCGTGGGTCACAACAGCGTCAGAGTCAGGAGATGAAGTGAAGGACCTTTCCAAGGGCCCTGGGGATTGAAATGTGGCCAATACCAAAACTCCAGTGCCTTGGTTGCTCACTGAAGTGAAACAATTATGCTTTTCTTTACCATTTTAGGGTAATCCTGGAAAGGTGGTGGCTTGTCAGGCTCGGTGCTGGCTGGTCCCTCTGGCCCAGCTTCCTGTTGAAAGGGACATGGTTCTTCCTGAGCAGGGAAGAATTTCTGAGTGAGAACTGCCACAACACCTCAGGGAGATTATTCACAACATCCTGTAGTGACAGGACAAGGGACAGTGGCTTCAAACTGACAGAGTAGTCAGTTCTTTGGGATATTGGGAAGAAATTCCTTCCCATGAGGGTGGGCAGGCCCTGGCACAGGGCAGCTGTGGCTGCCCCTGGATCCCTGGCAGTGTCCAAGGCCAGGTTGGATAGGGCTTGGAGCACTCTGGGACAGTGGGAGGTGTCCCTGCCCATGGCAGGGGGTGGGAATGGGATGATCTCCAGTGTCCTTTCCAACCCAAACCATTCCATGATAGCAAAGCTGTTTTGTAAGCCCGCTTACAGCTCCTACCCAAAGTCCGTGACTGAGGTAAATCAGTTCTTCTCCCTGTGCCTTCCTTATCTCCCGAACAGGGCTAATGACTCTTATTTCCCTTGTAAGGCAGTTTGAGATAAGTGGGAGATCACTACTAGTTTTTATCGTCTTGATTGAAGTTACTCAGATAAAGTGTGACTGTTCGCCGAGTCGGCGAAATGTGTGGGGTGCAACTCTGCTCAGTCATGCTCGGCTTTTGGATATCCTGGGGTGGACTTTGAAGAGACGTTGCTGAGATGTGAGTGATTGACTGACTGATTGATGTGTTGACACATCAGGACCTGACTATTTTGAAAACATTTCGGAATCTGAATATCTTGAAAAGTTGGCTCCACAATGACAGTAATAAGCGGGATAAACTGTCCTCATTTTCCACATGTGTAACAGAGAAAAAACAACCCCATTCCCATATTAATTTACCCAATGGCACTAATTACCAGCACCATTAGTGGTAACTTGTTAGAAGCCACGCGGGACGAGGAGCTCGGATCCCCGGCGGGGGGAGCGAGAAAGAGAATCCAAACCAATATGGTTGATAAATGAACTCCGTTTATTAGCAGTCCAAAGGCACTTATATAGTATACCAGCTTGTTAGCTCCTAAGTGGCTTAAAGCTTATCAAGACACATTTCTATTTCTACATAATTGGACCTACATTGGCAAGTCTCCACAGTCTTGTTATGATCAAAAGAATTTCGTGCTCACCTCCCTCGTTTCACTCCCGGACAGCACAGCTGCAAGTTCTTCACTCCCTGTTTTTTCTCAGGCTGATTGTTTTCCTTCCCACAGGGACTTTCCCATGGAAAGTGTCTCTCACACACACAAGCCTAAAAACTTCCAGCCCTATTGCTTGCACAGTTCTTTTATTGATCCCAATAATTCTATTTCCCAACAGTAACTAATGAATGTTCTCATTCCAACAGAACCGCAGCTTCCTTCTCCACCACCATGGAGAACTTCCTGGCCCCTCGGAGCGAGCTGGTGCTGCAGCAGGGCAGGGCCCAGCTGCTCCTGGGGAAGGCGGGCGGACATTCCCGGCGGAAGCGGGAATTCATGCCGGACGACAAGAAGGACACCATGTACTGGGAGAAGAGGCGCAAGAACAACGAGGCCGCCAAGCGCTCGCGGGAGAAGCGGCGCCTCAACGACGTGGCCATGGAGAGCCAGCTGGCAGCGCTGAGCCGCGAGAACGCCGTGCTCAGGACCGAGCTGCTGTCCCTCAAGCTGCGCTTCGGGCTCCTCAGCCCCGAGCCCAGCCCCTGCCAGGGCCGTCCCCTCGGGCTCTACCTCAGGGGGCACCGGGCAGCCTCCCCGCTGCTGGGCATGGAGCCCTTTGCGGGTGACTCCTGCTGCCCTGCCCAGAAGAGCTTCGTGCCCAAGGTGCTGGAACCGGCTGAGCTTCCTTGCAAAACTTTCGACCCCTCCACAAACATCTTCGGCTGCGGCTCCAAACCCATTCCCATGGACACTCCTGGCCTCCAGCAGCCCAAAAGGTTTGAGGCGTCCTTCAGCCCCACAGTTTGCTCTCCATACCTCAGCTACCCTTGCCCAGACAAACACCCCTTCCCCTGGCCTTGGCTGGGCAGCACCTGCTTCTTATGCCCGTCCACTGGCACCGCCGAGGCCAGGAAGGAGAGCAGCATCGCGGTGTCGGATGAAGATGACGAGCAACAAGTGCCCAAAACTTCTCCTGTGCCCCCCTGCAATGTGCCCTGCCCTTCAGAAGAGCAGCTGAAGGGCCGGAGCTTTGCTGCCCTCCCACACAAGCTCCGGATTAAAAGCAAAGCCCTGGCTGGTCTGGAGGAGACTGGGCTGGACTCACACTGAGGCAGCAGAGAACGGCTGCTGTGGGGCCACAGTGAGACATCCCAAGGACACGGAGGGTTTGGAAGGATGAGGTGGGAGGGAAATGTCTTTTTCTCCAAACATGGGTGTCATTTTCCCTGCTCTGTGTAAACACTGAGGGAGTTTCTGGGGCTGTATCACTACAGCACAGCTGCAGCTGGCCAGGACCCTGTGGTCCCCCGGGCTCACTGGTGGCTCTGCTACCACAGCAAGCTCAAACTGGAGGTGTGAAGGGGCAGGAAGAGGCCAAGACAGTGGGGATGGTTCCCACACAATGTGACACCTTGTAACTACAGCTGCCAGGGGTATCAACCACTGTAGTGGCCTTTGCTTCATCACCGCCCTCATCCTCACCAATGTGCCTGAAGTTGGAATTCCCTGACACAGGAAACTGTTGATGGAACCAGCTTCAGACCCCTCAGCTGTCTGGAGAAAATAAAAAGGGGTTGTGACTCTGGGAGTGTGGATTTACGCTGGCATGAAATGAGAGCAGCACCTCCTCCCCTTTATTCCAGTTTACAATAATTTATCTCCAGAGAGAACGGACTCTTCCTCTGTGACCAGACACGCTGTGATCCAGAAGATAATTTCATTTATCTTTGCAACTGTTCTTATGGAAAACGAAATATTTTTTTATCATTATTATTATTGAAATGTAAAAAATATTTTAGCTTTGCTTCTTTCTTTTAAAAAAGGCATTTTCAGACCCGATCTTTGAGTATTTGGGAACTCTTTATCAAACAGGAACAAGCTGCACATGGTGTTTGTATTCCTGCATCTGCTGGGACACGGTCCCTGTCCGTCCTGCCTTCTGCCTGCTTTTCCTTTGTAAGGGGTCTTGAGCCTCCTAGGAGCTGTTGCTCAGTTTTCAAGCCAAAGAGAATTCTCAGGGATACATTCCAGGTATAGCTGTAACTTCCTCTCCTCAGATCTTTCCTGCTTTCTCTCTTTTCCCAAGGAAAGGATGCTCCTGCAGTTCTGATGTTGCCAGGTCTGTCAGCCCCAAACATTTTTTGACTTGTTGGACAAAACCAGCCCAATCTGATGATTCCATCAGTCCCAGCCTGATGGAAGAAGATCTCAAAGTGAAAAAGCGACTTCAGGCTGTTCTCCTCTGCCCCAACCACACATTTTCAGTCCATGTCCCATGTCCCAAAGGACAGAAGAGCTGCAAGGCCTGCCCAGCCCTGCTGGGAACCAAAGCTGGCAGTGGAGCTCAACATCCCTGGGAGTCTCCACCTCTTCAGTTCTCCAGCTTGAAGGATTCTCCTGTTCCTCTGTGTGTCTGCCCCTCTGCTCCACTCAGGTGAGACCCCACCTGCAGAGCTGCCCCAGCCCTGGGGCCCAGGAGGAGCTGGAGCTGCTGGAGCCAGTCCAGAGGAGGCACCAGGATGATCAGAGGGATGGAGCAGCTCTGCTGGGAGGAAAGGCTGGGAGAGCTGGGGTTGTTCAGCTGTGAGAGGAGAAGCTCTGGGACAACCTCTTTGTGGCCTTGCAGTGTCTGAAGGGACCAACAAGAAACATGGAAAGAGACTATTCACAAGGACAAGGGGGAATGGCTTCCACTGCCAGAGGGCAGGGCTGGATGGGATATTGGGCAGGAATTGTTCCCTGGGAGGGTGGGCAGGCCCTGGCACAGGGTGCCCAGAGCAGCTGGGGCTGCCCCTGGATCCCTGGCAGTGCCCAAAGCCAGGCTGGACATTGGGGCTTGGAGCAGCCTGGGACAGTGGGAGGTGTCCCTGCCCATGGCTTTAAGGGCCCTTTCATCCCAAACCATTCCAGGATTCCATGAAAATTTCAGGCTCTGGCGAATAAGGACAATTGTCAGGAGTGTTTTTCTAGGAATCATTTCATAGCCAATAAAGAACCGTGCAAAAGGACAGCCCACAGTGCCTGACACGGGATGGAAGAACCCCTCAAACTGGTTTGGAAAAGAGGGCCCTGAGTGGGAGCTGTACAAAGGATCTGGACTGGGGAGGTACCAACATGTGCCCAATAAAACTCTGTTTGCAGAAGCTGCAAAAGGTGTCTTGGTTTGACTGTTGGGACTGGATCTGCATCGTTCCCCCTCAGGAACAGCCAGCCTGATAAATCCATCCCGTGAGAACAAGGGGGAGCAAGCAGGGAGCTGTGGCAGAGCTGTGGGCACCCACCTTCCCCATTCCTCTGTCCATAAAGGTGTTTTCCCTCTGTCTGTGCCTCTGTTCCCGCAGCACGACCCCAGTTCCCAGCACAGAGCCTCCAGCACTGGGGCGTGGGGCTCTGTCCTGCCGCACCACTCTTTATAGGGACACCCCACAAGGATCAGCCCTGACTGGCCCTGTCCCCCTGTGCAGAGAAATGGGCAGAGCTTCTTGGCACAGGTGCCAGGGCACGGGGAGGTTCTCCTGTACCCCTGGCATGAGGGGAAGCCGCTGCTCAGGTGTGAAACGCGAGGCAGTGATGCCCTGCAGGTCAAAAGAAACCACAGGCGGTTCCATTTCCTGTCGCATTCCCGCTGTCCCCTCTTCCCCTCGCAACCGGCAGGGACAGCCCACGGCGAGGAGACGGCACAGAAACGACCTTGCTGAGAGAAATCGCCTCCCTCCTATTCCTGTTGTTCCCCGTCCCTGTGGGATTCCCGCTGGGCAGGGCTGGGCTGGCTCCGTGAGCCCGCAAAGGGGTCGGGATGCAGCGAGGGGGTGGGAGGGAGCTCAGTTTAAGCTGTAGGAGGGATTTGAGGTTCACGGGTTGCCCCCAGGACCTGCTGAACCCCCTAAACCTGCTGTCCTTCCTAAACCTGCTGTCCTTCCTAACCCTGCTGTTCCTCCTAACCCTGCTGTCCCTCCTAACCCTGCTGCACCCTCTAATCCTGCTGTCCTTCCTAACCCTGCTGTCCCTCCTAACCCTGCTGTCCATCCTAATCCTGCTGTCCCTCCTAACCCTGCTGCACCTCCTAACCCTACTGCACCCCCTAAACCTGCTGTCCCTCCTAATCCTGCTGTCCCGCCTAACCCTGCTGCACCCCCTAACCATACTGCACCCCCTAAACCTGCTGTCCCTCCTAACCCTGCTGTCCCTCCTAACCCTCCTGCCTGTGGCCCCGAGAGATTTAACCCTGCAGTGCCCAAAGGTGATTTCTTTGGGCTGTTGAGGATGCTGCAGAAATGATTTCCTGTTTGCTGTGTCCCTGCTCTTGCACAAACCAGGGGCCACACCCGGGTTGGAGTCGGGGCAGGTGGCACTGGGAGCTGCTGGGTGTCTGTTGAGGGAGCAGGAGGGTGGGACAGCAGCAGGAAAAGCAGCAGGAGATGGGGACAGGGTGTGCAGTGAGCCAGCCCCGGCCCCACACCTGATCCCAAACCTGCCCCCCTCTTTCCCCTGCTCCAGGTTTTCCTTTCCTCCCCTCCAGGGTCACTCACCTGGAGGAGATGCAGGTGGAGATGGTTCTTCCCCTCCTTCCACACCTCCACTCCTCCCTTGCTGCTTTGTCCTAGGAGATTTCCTGCATGGGGAATATCCATCCATCCCTATCCATTATCCCGAGTTCCACGTTCAGTGACACCTTCAGAAAAGAGCCATTGTCGTACCAGTTGTGAGGCTTGGCTGGAAGGGAGCCGAGCTGTTCCTTCCTCTGCTCAGGCTTAGTTAAGTCGTTAATTAGTCTTTGTTCCAAAGTGATTTCAAGCTGATTAATTACTGGGCTCAGCGTTATAGAATAAAACATCCTCATTGTGTCCTAAGAGGGGGAGACAAGGGAGATATTTCCTGCTCGTACCTCTTTGGAAAACTATTCCAGGATTTTTTCTCTGTCTACCAGGACAGGAAGGTTTTGCCTTTGAGCTGGCAGGAGGTACCTGAGAGGGACACGCTGCAGGCACCTAAATATACATCAAGGGAGGCCTGGAGAGTCAGAGCAGGGAAAAATTGCTCAGTGCTTTCCACGCCTCAGAACGAGCTGACACCCAGGGAAAGTGGGCAGAGGCTTTGCAAAAGCTGCAGGGTGGATTTTTTTCGTGTGGCTCATGACTAAACCCTGCAGCAAAGCACCACAGGGGTCAAAAAACAAGGAGAGATGAATCTGCCAGGAGGAACTGGAGACTGAGCTGGGGGAGACTTGGGAGCTGGGAGGGTGGGTGATACTGCTGCTGCTGCTCTCCCTGGGGTTTGCTGAGCATCCCCCAGCTTTGGGGACAAGCCTGGCTGGAGCCAAAGCCTCCAAATGCTTCTCCATCCCTGTGCCTCAGAAAGGGAGATTTCTTTGTCGCCAGACACAGCGAACTCCAAAAAAACGCAACAAATCCCACCCATTTCAGGCACTGTGTGTCAAACATTGCAGAGCCGAGCAGAGAGATGAGCGCAGAGCCCTCCCTCCAGAGCATGAGTTAATGCTGACCTTTAGCTTAGGCTCAGGCCCCAAACTGAATCATTGCTGAGGCAGGAAAAGTCAGCAGTGACTTCTGGAAAGAGGTGCTGCCTTCAGATCGCCCTGCTCACACACTGGGGAACCCCTGGCTGCCCCTGGGAGGACAGTGCTGATTCAAAAATCGGGTTTAAAGTTCATTTTGGTTGTATTTCTAGCATTATAAAAGAATTAGAAGGGAAAATTCCAAACCGTACAGCAGGAGCAGCTGTGGAAATGAGCTGCTCCCTGCATTGCATCCTGGCCCCTCTCACCCAGGAGAGCAGACACTGCTCAGGCAGCTCAGGCTCAGACCAAACCGAATTTCCCTGTCCCCATCCCACAGGATTCCTTCCATTTATCGTTTCCTCGCTCCTAGAAGGATTTCTAGAGAAGCAGGTTGGTCTTTTTGTGGAAAAGAAAAGAATCCTCATGTCCTGGGTTGGTGTTTCCACCATCACATCCCAGGGGAGCTCGGCAAGGTCAGGCCTGACCTGCAGCTCAGGTGGAGCTGTTTGGGATCCCTGCAGGGCAGAGGGTTGGGGTTCTTCCCAAATCCCAGTCTGGGGGTTTGCAGTGGGAAGGGGCTGGGTGGGGGGGAGATGGGCAGCGTTTCTGAGTTCATGGTGATGCTCTGACCCTGGGGTGAGTCACAACCCCTGGACCAGGGTTTAGGCTACGCTTTGCTGTTTCCTACACAGAGATTTTCTGCCCCTTATCTCCCGCTGGCCTTATCAGCTGCACCAGAGCTGCTCCTTGCCTGCTGGGCCTGCTCTGCTGGACCTGTCCCTTCCCTGCTGAGCCTCATCCTTACCTTTAGATCCAGGTGCCTCCTTCACACCCCCCCTGTTTGTAAATCCCCTCCTTTGCACATCTTGTGCAAGCTGGTCCCAGTTCTTTGCCTGGCTCAGTCACCCCGGGGCTGTCCAGGCACCGTCTGGGCAAACTTGGAAAAGTGTTTGGAAAAGCTGGGTTTTGGAGGGTATTTTAAAGGTATTTGGAGGGGGGTTTAAGGATGTTGGAGGTTGTTTATGAAACACCTGGGATTTTCCTGCCCACCATCATCCCTGTCGTTGGGAGGGGCAGAAACTGGGGATCAGCACCTCAGAACTGCTGGGTTCACAGGGAAGGGCACAGGACAATGTTTTGGTGCCTGTTGGACTTCAGGGCTGGAGCTATGCGTGACCATGGAATTCTTGGCCTGATTTATCCGATGGGGATTTTGGGATGATGAACCTTAAAATGTCTGTGAGGTCCATCCCTCCTTCCACAGCAGGGTCAGGCTGAGACAGAGCTGGAGAAATGGTCTGGAGACACCCACTGACCATCCCCTGGAGTGACCCTCAGCCTCCTGGGTCCCCTCAACTGCAGCTCCACCCTTTGGCTTGCAAAAGGACCAAGCAGATTTTGCAATTTGGTGCAAAATGCTGGGAGTTGCTCCCTAAATTCCTCACTCCCCCCTAAAATCCTTGTCCATGTGCAGTAATTCTCAGCAGGGTGTTGGGATGAAGGGATTGTTGGGGATGTTTTGGGTGCAGGACACTCAGATTTATGGAGCTGCCTTCCAGCTTCGATCTTTCTCTTCTCACATCTTTCAAATTCCTGTCACTGTGCAGAAAACAAAGAGAAACTGAAAGATTTCTCCAGGAGTCGCTCAGAATGCAGCTGCCGAGGTGTGATCACACTGAGTGCTCATCCCAGGCCAGGTTTGTGGTCTCAGTTCTCCTGAAGACCACAAGCTCTCATTTCTCACAGCCTTACTCAGACCTGGCGAGTGTGAAAACATCAGAGGGAGCAGGGGAGCTTTGGCAACTCCCTGACCTCAAAACCGTTCAAAGAGCAGCGCTCCGAGGTGAATCGAGCTGGCCTGGTTCTGATTTTTGTTCTTTTCAGGTATTTAAAATCTTTGCAGCTGGGAGGTGTTTGGGCTGGGTGGGGCAAAGGAACAGCTCCAAACTGCTCCCAGCTCAGCCTTGGGCCCCAAACGTCGCACAAGGGTGGCCCAAGTGTCTCCATCCCAATTTCTCCTCAGGCCTGGTGCAGCCCATGCTCTCTGGGATGGACACAGCCCCAGTGCCCTGCTCAGGAGTGGATTTTTCCCTGACTTTCCCCCTCTCTGTTTCTCAGGAGGCTGTGGCCGAGCTGTGCTGAACTCCCCAGACACCACTCCCAGACCACAGGGTTGTGTGGCCTTTATTTCTGCTTTTTTTTCTGCCCAAACTCCCTCCCTTATTGATGACTTGGAGTCAATTGTGAACCAAGTCTACCTAGAACCCTGAATGTCACTTTTCTGGGTACAATGCCCCCAGTCTCCCCAGAATCCTTGATTTACTGTGTTTAAACCTGGGAACTGTCTGCTTTTCCTGATGGCTTTTCCCTCCTTTTGCACGGACCCAGAGCTCCGGGGCTGGCTCAGCCCTGCTGCCTGCAGAGATCAACATTCACCACCCATCTGGAGCACAGCTGGAAGGGTCACAAAGGTGTGGGGGACAACACTGGGTTGTCCCTGAGGCAGGGGGGTTGGAGCTGGATGATCTTTAAGGTCCCTTCTGTCTTGTCTCTGTGCAAGTGCAGCTCTGGCCCAACAAAGCCCAGCTTTTTGGAGGTCCAGCTGGATTCACTGCACCCCAGGAGAGAGGGAAGTGCTGCCCAGGCAGAGGGCAAGATTTCTCCTTGCAGGTGAAGCAGTGGCAAGAGGTGTGAGGAGTTTGTTGTGTCTCTGAGCAGGAGAGACCCCACCGTGTTCCCCACAGCCACCAAAGCCCAGAGAGGAGGCTCTGCTGGTCAGGAATTTGAGCTCCAGGTTTGTCCCTTCCCGTGCTTGGGATACCCTGAGCCTCCCTCTGCTCTGCCACCTCTGTTTGGTTCCCAAGTCAGAAACTCTGAATATTTTCTGGTGACACAAAGTCGCTGCTTCGGCTGCTGGAGGTTCCTCCTCTGTAAGAGATCAGAGGAAAAAAAATTACGGCTTTTATTGATCCCCCCGGATTTCCTCCGGAATGCAGCCACAGGATGTCAGTGCAGCCATCCAGATGTGGCCTCCTGGTCACCCCCAGCTCCAGATGTGCTGCCTCTGCTCTCTTTGCTCTCCAGCTGAAGGGCAGGAAAATCCTTCCCGGGCAGTTTTCCTGCTCCTCAGCAATTACAGCTGCTCAGGGAATTCATTTTTCCTCCCTGGCAGGTGAAGGAGGCATGATCTGATCCTGCTTTTCTTCTTGTCAGCATTTCCCTCCCTCCACCCCACAGAATGCCAAAGGTTTAGATTTTAAGTTGCACTTTTGGTTCTTATTTCTGTGACCAAAATGAAAGGGGAGGGGAGGAATCTCTTTATTGGAATTTACTTGGAAAAAAAGGGGGTTTTTTCCTGGTTTTTTTTTTTTTTTTTGTTCAGGATGAAATAACTTTTCTAGGACATGTTTGGAGCTGGCTGGCATGGTTTTATTAATTCCCTAATTCCTGCTGTCTCCTCGGAGCAAATGGAAATGCATCCATGGGAGACACAGCTTAGGGGCACCAGGACTCATCCCCGGTCTGACCTGGTCCCACAAATTAGACAAAATGAGGAAGTTTGAATACAACCCAGGCAATTTTCCTCCTCGCTTCAGCATTTTCCCATGGCATAAAGGACCTTCCTGAATTCCTCAGTGTTTGAGAGTTGTGGGTAAAAAAAAAAAAGCTTGAAAATGAGGAGAAAAAGGAAGAGCAAAGCACAAAATCCAGAGCAAAACACAAAATGCGGGAAGGAATGGAAACGCTGTTGCACTGTTTATACCATGCCTTGAAGAAACAGGGACAAAATAATCCTTTTTGGGGAACACCACCGTGAAATTTGAAATTTCAGTGTGGAAGAGAAGTGGGGGATTTGTGTTTGAGCCCGAAATTCTGCACAACTTCACAGGAACAGAAAAAGAGCCCCAGAGTCCTGGTGACCACATGTTTGTCACTCGCTGATTCATTGTGGGAGCAGCACAACCACAGGGCTGAAGCTCCTGTGGGAACGAGGACTCTCCCTGCCAAAGTGGGCAGAATTTGGGAGATTTCGGTTAAAAGATGTTGGTTTCTGAGTGGTTGGAGGATGCTGGTGGTGCTCAGAGGATGCTGAGGATGTTGAGTGTGGCCGCCCTGGGGAGGGGCTGAGGTGGGACCTGTCACAGCACCTCACTGACCACATCCCCACAGCTTGGACGTCACCTGGGAGATGGGGATTGGCCTCCTGTAAACACTCTGGGGGTTGTTTTTATTTAGTACCATTTATTATTTCTGATTATTTAATTTCTGACTCTCAATCCAAGCCCAGGTGCCCCTTGCAGGCCGCTGCTGTTCAGCCTTTGCTGCCAAAGTTCAGAAGCTGAGCTGGGTTTAGGGAGCAAATATCGATGCTCTGCCCACCCTGAGGCTATGGAATCAGGCAGTGGAAGATTGAAATTATTTAATTTCTAATAATCCTTTTGACCCAAATCCTAAAGAGCTGGGCATTGCTCCATTGGGTGGGACAGGGGAGTCTTTGGGGACATTTGGTGACAAGTGCTGAGAGCTGAGCCTCTCACAGCAGCTTCCTCTCGTCATTTTCCGAGGCACTTGGCCCTAAAGCAGCAGCTGAGAACTCTCAGTGAGTCAGGCTCACTTTCATCAGAAAAAACCTATTTTTGTTCCTAATGCCTTTGAAGCGGAAGGCTGCAGCCTCAGCATTAAAAGGCAATTTGAGCACTAAATCCTCTTATTCCAAATAAACAGGGAGCTGGGTGCCCCGAGAGTGGGAGTGGGAGGATGAGGAGCAGCACAGAGATTCCTCCCTGCCCGGGGGGGTTTGCACCGTCCTCCCTCGGGAAGGAAATAATTCCCTTCCTTATGCCAGGGATCCTCCTGGTTTTCTCCCCCGGGCTCAGCCCCTCCGGGGAGCTGCTGGGTGCAGGAGGAGGCTCAGCCTCATCCCGCTTCTCCTGAATTGCTGCAGGTTGGGCACAGGATGTGCAAAGGAACTTTCATTTCCCCTGACCAGGGACGCTCTGAGGGGGTGGAAAATTGGGACAGGGGCTCGCAGTGGCCATTCCCAGCTGGTGCTGGAGCCTGGCTGGGAGGAGCTGTGACGGCCTGTGGGGCACAGAGCCCTTGTTCTCCAGAGCTGCCTCCACCCAGCGCCCAGAACCTGAGCTGGAAACACTGGGGAGTGCAGACTGGGGAAGATGGGATGCCAGGAGTGTTAAAATAATCCACAGAATCCCAGAATACCCTGAGTTGGATCCCACGGGGATCATTGATCCAGCCCCTGACCCTGCACAGACACCCCAACAACCCCACCCTGGGCATCCCTGAGAGCGCTGTCCAAACGCTCCTGCAGCTCTGGCAGCCTCGGGGCCGGGACCATTCCCTGGGGAGCCTGGGCAGTGCCCAGCAGCCTCGGGGGGAAGAACCTTTCCCTGAGCTCCATGCCCAGCCCTGACCCAGCTCCAGCCGTTCCCTGGGCTCCTGTCCCAGCTCACCCCAGAGATCAGAGCTGCTCCTGGCCGCCTCCCCTCGGCACCAGCGCTGGGGAGCTCCAGCTCCGGCCACACGTCCGGGAGGACTGGCTCAGGAATGACAAGAAATGAGGCCGATGTCCGAGTCCTGGGTGCCACGGGAAGATTTTGCTGCTGGAAAAGCCCGTGGCAGCAGAGGGATGGGGTGTGGGGGGTGTGGATGGAGCCGCTCCCGGCACACGACAGCCACGGGCTCTCGATGGGGAAACTCGAGCGATTTTGGCAAGTGGCGAACAGGGTGAGGAAAAAAATACGTGAGTTAAAGGGAAGGGAGTGGAAAGGCTGCCTTTAAAGGTTAACACTTGCACCGGGAGAGAGGAGGTGAGTGTCTGCTCTGAAATAGCATCTGCTGACGCCGGTGTCTCGCAGCTCTTTGGTTTGGGCTTTTTCTTAAAAGACCAATTATGTTCCTTTTTTTCCACTGCCCTCGCTCGCAGCCCTGTTGAGGAGTGAGCCTGATGTGCATCATTGTGAGATCTCCACTCGTCACCACCTTCCCAGTGCGGTAACATTAATTCACACCTCCCACACGAGCTGCCTTTCTCTAATACAGCAACAACGACCTGGCCCGGAGAGAGGCATCACGGCAGAAAAAGACTTTCCGCTGAATTACCTCAATGTTTTGAGTAACCTCAAAAATCATACCGTGCCTTTCTTCCCGCTCCCTCCCATCCCGGATGGAGGGGGGGGGGAGGGTTTGCATCCCACTAAAACACACCCAGCGCTGCTGTGAGCGAGGAGTGAAGGCTCTGAGCACGGAGAGGCCCTGGGCCCTGCAGGCTCTGAGCCGGGAGATGCTGCAGGGGGACTCGTTCAGGGTGGGTTTGCTTTTTATCACCGAAAAGGGCTCGGGGAACCTGGGAGCTGCCGTCAGCTCGGAGCCGGACCAGTCCCTTCGGGAAAAGGTGCTGTTGTCCCTGACTGGAACCTGAGCACCAGCCCCTGGCACCCTGCTGGGCCATGCCAATGTCCCCAGCCCCTGGCACCCTGCTGGGCTGTGCCAATGTCCCCACATCCCCATCCGCACAGTGCCACCCATTGGTGTACAGGGACCCAGAGCACCAGGTGGGTGTTTCCGTGCAGGTTTTAGCACAGGAGCTGCCCCGGTGCTGGTGCAGAGCACAGGGCACAGAGGTCATCGAAGGCTCTGACTCTGCTTTAATTCACACCGTCCCCAAAAGCCCCCGGGCAACCGCTGGCACCGTGAAGTCTGTTCCCAAATACTCAGAGGAGCCATCGCCCTCCACGGGAGAGGGAAGATAAAGGGCTGGTGGAGCTGTTTGATCATCTGCAGCGGTGGCAGTGCCCAGGCACCCGCAGGGGATGTGGCCGAGTGGGCAGAGGAGCTGCTCCGAGGGCACTGCCTGCTCGTGGGGATGGAGAGGAGAAGGCAGAGAGGAGCTCCCTGCTCCTGCCTCCATCCCCATGGAATCGGCCTGGAAAGGAGCTGCTGCTGCAGCAGAAGGAGGAAAAAGGGGATTTGCGGGGCTGCAGCTGTGCCAGCTGTGCTGTGGCTGCAGCAGTGCCCGCTCAGGGCTGTGGTCACTGCAGGGATGACCAGGGGCACAAGGAGAGCCCTGACCGTGATCAGCCTTCACCAGAAGAAGGAACAGCCTGACGAACAAAGGTGTGATGGCTCAGCTGATAGCAGGGATGCACAGTAACACCCCGAGGTGTGCCTGGCCCCCCCTCCGTGGCTCCCTCGCAGCTCACAGGAAATAAATTGCAGCTCTTTGCTCCACAGGACACGGGGCTATGCTCTGTGGGACACGGTGCCACAGCTCAGCCACGGGCACAGCCCTGGGCAGGCAGCAGCCAGGAGTGGCTCTGGGGGATCCCAGGAGCTGCTCCTTCCTGCAGAGAGCTCAGATTTGGGGCTGGCTTTGTAAGGAGAGGTGAACTGGTTTTCCCTGGGAGTTTCAGGGGAAATGAAGTGACCACGTGGAGTCCACTTGAGAACGAAACACACTCTGCTGGTCAGAAATCCATGGGAAAGTGTCCTGCAAGATGCCTCCGGCATCCCTGACACCGCCTCCCCGCACCCCTCTGGCCTCCCTCCTGCATCCCTCCCGCATTCCTGAGCCTCCCTTCGCTCCCCTGCAGTGTCCCTGTCACAGCCCTGCCTCATCCCACGGCCCTCCCACATTCCTGCAGTGCCCAGCTCCTGGCAGGGCCTTTCCTGGCTCCTGGGCCAGCTCTGGGAATGCTTCCCGTGCTCTGGGAGAGGTTGTGGTGCTGCCAGGGTGACCCCAGAGCCTGCGTGGTCCTGGGGCCACTGGGGCAGGGCAGGAATTGGGGCGGAGTCCCTGCTCCAGGCTGGGCCTGAGCCCGGGATTGGGGAGCCCCATCCTGGTGTCCCTGCAGGGCTGGGGGGCAGCACAATTCCCGGGGGCAGGGAACACATTCCCTGGGGTTGGAATTCCCCATGGAATCCAGTGGGATTGGGGGGATGTCCCCAAGGGCGCTGTGACATCACCTGGGTCAGGGTGGGGACAGTGGAAGCCCTGCCATGGCAACCCCGGCGTTGGGGGGTCCCTCCGGGCACCTCTGCCCTGCCCCAAAGGGGACCCAGCCGGGCCTGGCAGGGGCAGCACCCGAGGGCTGGAGGGCTCCGTGTCCCCCCTGGGCACGGCCCCTGTCCCCAGGGCCAGCACTGGTGGCCCTGCTGCTCAGCCCCGGCCCTGGCAGGGCCACTCTGGGGCTCCGGGCTCCGGGTGGCCTCAGGACGGGGCTGGAGTGCCAGGGAGCAGCGAGGGCCTGCCCTGCAGCGAGGCTGTGCCACCGGTGAGAGGGGCTGGGAAGGGTGGGACAGGGACAAGGAAAGGGACAGGGACAGGGGAAGGGGAAGGGACAGGGAGGGGGGAGGCACCTGCAGCCCCAGGGATGGGATTTTCCAGCTCCATGTCCTGTGCAGGTTTAGCAGCCCCAGGATGCTCCCTGGGATCCTCTGCTTTGGGCAGGAGTGTGGTGGGAAAGCCAATGGTGCTCAAGAGTCCTGAGGGGTTTTGTGGTCTGATTTGGGGATTTTTGGTGTTGTTTCTTGCAATGCTGGGGCTCAGTGATGCCACTCCCAGCAGAGGTGACAACCACGGGGACACAGTGCCACCGCTCAGCCACAGTGGCTGGAGGATGCTGGTGGTGCTCAGAGGATGCTGAGGATGTTGAGTGTGGCAGCCCTGGGGAGGGGCTGAGGTGGGACCTGTCACAGCACCTCACTGACCACATCCCCACAGCTTGGACGTCACCTGGGAGATGGGGATTGGCCTCCTGTAAACACTCTGGGGGTTGTTTTTATTTAGTACCATTTATTATTTCTGATTATTTAATTTCTGACTCTCAATCCAAGCCCAGGTGCCCCTTGCAGGGCGCTGCTGTTCAGCCTTTGCTGCCAAAGTTCAGAAGCTGAGCTGGATTTAGGGGGCAAATATCCATGCTCTGCCCACCCTGAGGCTATGGAATCAGGCAGTGGAAGATTGAAGTGATTTAGATTTCGAATAATCTTGGTTCTTGCAATGCTGGGACTCAGCAATGCCGCCCTCAGCAGAGGTGACACCCATGGGCACACAGTGCCACAGCTCAGGACAGGGACAGCTCTGGGGGGTCCCAGGGGCTGCTCCTTCCTCCAGGCAGCCCCGATTTGGGGCTGGGTTTCCAGGGAGGGGCGAGCTGGTTTTCTCTGGAAAGTTTCAGGGGTGTTGGAGTGACCACTTGGAGTCCATTTGAGACTCAGGTTCTCTTTGCTGGTCAGAAATCCCTGGGAAAGTGTCCTGCAGGAGGCCTCCAGCATCCCTGACACCTCCTCCCTGCATCCCTCCCGCATTCCTGAGCCTCCCCTCTGCTCCCCTGCAGTGTTCCTGTCACAGCCCTGCCCCATCCCACGGCCCCCCCACATCCCCTGCAGTGCCCGGCTCCTGGCAGGGCCTTTCCTGCCTCCCGGGGCAGCTCTGGGAATGGAATGTGGGACGTGCCCGAGGGCTCTGTGACATCAGCGGGGCCGTGTGGGGCCAGTGGAACCCCAGCCCCGGCAACCCCGTGTTGGGGGGTCTCTGCAGCCTCCTGTGCCCTGCCCCAGAGGGGACCCACTCCCTGCAGGGAGCAGCACGTCCTGTGAGATCCTGCCGGACACTGCCCGGAGGCTGCACTGACCACCAGCTGCCACCGAGTGCCCCTGCCCTGTGCCACAGGTGTCACCTTACTGGGGGATTGGCATCGCTGAGCTGCCCTGGCTGAGCACAGGTAGGTGTCCCTTGGGCATCCTGGAGGTGACACCAAGCCCTGAGGGTGGCACCAAACCCTGCAGGGGACACCAAACCCTGCAGGGGACACCAAACCCTGCGGGTGGCACCAAGACATGCAGGTGGCACTAAGCCCTGGAGGGGACACCAAACTGTGCCCGTGAATTCAGTGATTGGCACTGACAACATTTAGCGTTTGCTGCTAAAACAACCAGTTCACAAATGAAATTCCTGGCTGGGCGTGGTGCTGCCCCTGGCTGCCCCAGGATAAGGTTCCCAGTGGAGAAAGGCTGATGAGATGCAGTTAGATTAATTCACTAATTAGAGGAAGGACTGAGGGGGATGAGCAGGAAGGATGAAGCCCTCGCCTGTGGAGCTGTAAATCCCAGCGGGGGCTGGGTGCCCTCACTGTGGGTGGTGGGGTGGGAAGTCTGGACCCTGCTCTGGACAATCAGGTCAGGTTGCCCCTGTTCTCTCCATGAAAGGTGGGACAGGATGGAATTCTGACCCCAGGAAGCGGTGCTGGGTTGATGCTGAGAGCAGGAGGTGGCAGAGGTGTCTCAGTGTGACTCCCTGCAGGGTGGCCTTGCTGCACAAAGAGATTTCTGACAGCTGCTTCCAAAGCATTTTTCCATCTGTGAGAGCCAAGTGGAATAGGAACTGCTGGGGAGAAGGATGAGGAGCAGCTGAATCTCATCTGTGCAGCTCAGGCTGGTTTGCAGTGCTCAGGAGAGACTGACAAAGTGGCTGTGACCCAACAGCAGTTCCCTGGCAGTCCCAGGCAGGTGCTGGGGCAGGGTGGGATCGGTGCTGCCAGAGGCCCCTTCACCCTCTGGTGGCAGCAGGGACTCAGCTGGGTGCCGTGGGGACAAACACAAGGCCAGGAACGCTGAGGAGCCGCCCTGGTGCAGCTGCAGGGAAAGGCAGAGGGAGGCAAAGGCTGTGCAGGGGCGCAGGGAGGGGCTGCAGCAGGAGCTGGGGCAGATTCCTGAACTTCTTCACCCTCTCACTCTGCCCTTCCCCAGCCCAATCCCTGCCCAGGGCAGAGGCTGAGCCCCCTGGCTGGTGCTGAGCTGGGCAGGCTTTTTGGGAGCAGCAGCTCCACAGCAAACACGGGTGGGTGTCCAAGCCCAGCACGAAGCTCATCGTGACACAGCACGGGGGCTGCAGGGAGGGGCTGCAGCAGGAGCTGGGGGCAGATTCCTGAACTTCTTCACCCTCTCGCTCTGCCCTTCCCCAGCCCAATCCCTGCCCAGGGCAGAGGCTGAGCCCTGCCCTGGTCGGTGCTGAGCTGGCCCAGCCCTGCAGCCTTGAGCTCCAAGCCCAGCACGAAGCTCATCCTGACACAGCACAGGGGATGCTCAGGAGCCCCGTGGGATGTGGGGCCTCCCATTCCTTGGAGAGCAGCCCTGGATTGAGGCTCATGGGCACCAACCACCCCCCGAGCACCCTCGAGCCCTTTCTCCCTGCAAGCTGCTGCTCCCTCCCCTCGCAGCTGTCTCAGTGCTCCTTTCTCGTTGTTTTTCGGCTTTAATTTCGGCTCTGGTTTTGGGGCTCGGCTGTGGGGGACCCCTGGCAGGGCTGGGGTTTGCCCCCTGCCCAGGATGGCAAAGCTGGGTGGGGTTGGTGGTACCTGGCACGTCCTGGGCTGGCAGTGAGTGCTGGTGCTGTGCTGGGCACAGGGGGATGCTCTGCAGCTGTTCCTGCAGAAAGGAACAATTCCTTCGGGAAGTGGGGTCTCAAGTGGTGCTGGGAAGGTTTCCTTGGCATTTTGGATCCCCAGGAACAGCTCAGGCAGAGCTGCATGAGGTTTTTCTGTGTTAGATCAGCTACTTGTGCTTTTCTGTGAGAAATGTGCCCCGTGCTCCCAGTTTGTCCCGGGCCTGGAGTGCTCCTGGAGCTTCCCTGGGAAACTGTTGGGTTTTTTACATTCCTTTGGTCCCCGGGCTGGACAGGCCAGCGGTGCCAGCCCTGCCCTGCAGGGTGTGCTGGGCGTCTTCTCTCCAAACCCCGGGCAGAGGTGATGTGGCAGCTGGTGTGAGAGGCTGCTCTTCCCCTGGGGCCACGGTGGGAAAAGGAAATGCCAGAATATCCAGGAAACGGGTGCAAAACCCAGCACCTTCCTCTCCCAGTGTGTGCCAGCTTCTCATCTCTGCCGTTGGCTTCACTCGTGGCGTTTTGGGAGTGAGAGACTCCCCAGGGGAGAGGGGAACCAGGGGGAAGGAAACTGAGGCACAGCAGGGACAGTCAGCTGAAGATCCAGGGCTTTTCCCAGGGTGGCCAAGGCAGGAGCTCTGCTCTGATGGCAAAAAGCTGTGTGAGGGTCGGGATGGATCCCAGGGAAAGGTTCTTCCCCCCGAGGCTGCTGGGCACTGCCCAGGCTCCCCAGGGAATGGTCCCGGCCCCGAGGCTGCCAGAGCTGCAGGAGCGTTTGGACAGCGCTCTCAGGGATGCCCAGGGTGGGGTTGTTGGGGTGTCTGTGCAGGGCCAGGGGCTGCACTGATGATCCCTGAGGGTCCCTTCCAGCTCAGGATATTCCAGGATTTTATGATTCTGGTGTCTGGGCTCAGCCCTGCTCTGCCACAGCTTTCCTGCCCACGGGAGCTGGGAATTCCTTCCCACTCCCAACGTCCCTGTCACAGGGAGGCAGCCGCGCTCAGGACACTCAGGGTGACAGGGACACCTCGGAGGTGTTTTGCAAGAGCTCTGAGAGCTTTTAATCGATGTTTGCTGACATAATTGGTGCTTCAAGCCCTTTGTTTGAGCGAGCAAACAAATCCTAATCCTCTGCAGGAAACTGAGCTGGGGGCGAACTGGTCGGACCTGCCTTGGAGGAGCTCGGCTTTGAAAGCAAAACCCACTCTGGTTGCGTGGAAACATCGCCTGCAGTGGAAGGATTAATGACTAATCGTGGCTTTGTTAATTCTGATCGAATGCTTTCACTTTCAGAGAGTCCATTTAATGAAAGGATCAAATAATTGCAGAGAAACAGCCCCGAGTCTTGTGCTCGGCAGGAAATTGTGGCACGAAATGGGAGTTTTGGGGCAATTCTGGGTGGGTGAGAGGGGCAGGGAAAGGGGCTGAGCCCTGAAAACAAATCCTGAGCTGTGGGATGGGAGCTGAGGAGCAAAACCTCCAGGATTTCTGCAGAGTTTCTGATTTGGGATGACAAAAATGCTGAGACAGAGGAAACACAATTTCATGGAAGTAAAACGTGGCATTTATTGAACTGAAATCAGCAGCAATCTCAAAAAAACACAGCCTGGCTGTGTCCCACTCAGATTCAACAATGTCTCTTTACATCATAATATTGTAATTATAAATAGATGAAATAGTTGAATTAATTTAAGGTATTTAAATTTTTAAAGCTCAGTGGTAAAAAAGCTAAAATCTAGGTGGGATTTCTAAATCTACGACAGTCAGTCCCCAAAAATCTCTAAATTAGTATAATTTCAAGCTTTTTTCAGAAAACTGACATTAACACTGCAAATTGCACCTCCTGGTAGTTTTTATTTTCCTCTGGTTGTGTAATATTTATATAAAATTTCTATTTCCATGAAACACTGCTGTGCTTTAGAAAAATACTTTCCTCAGCACTTGCACTGTTGGCAGTTTCCTGGAGTATGAGAAGAATCATGGCAATACTGCAAAGATTTATCTCAGGAAGAGAGAAAACGCTGAAATAATTTATTAAAAGGAGTATTTTTCTAGTTTTTAGAGCTATTTTTCCTTCATCAGTGGACGAACAGGTCTGGGAAGACCAAGGTGAGGTGTCAGTGAACCTTCCCTGTGCTCAGGCTGGGGAAGTGCAGCCTGTACAGGCCCTGCTGCACCTGGTACAGGTGGGACTTTCTCCTCAGGCAGGAGAGCACCTGGTGGGAAGAGAGCAAAATTAGTGGGGAAAAAAACCAAAAATCAATGGGGAAAAGACCAAAATTAATGGGAAAAGAACAAAGTTAATGGCAAAAAAATTGAATCCGTGCTCTGCCTGT
Organism: Aphelocoma coerulescens; assembly: GCF_041296385.1. Taxonomy (NCBI): domain Eukaryota; kingdom Metazoa; phylum Chordata; class Aves; order Passeriformes; family Corvidae; genus Aphelocoma; species Aphelocoma coerulescens. The sequence continues at coordinate 3,004,770 of NC_091041.1, read as the reverse complement.
CATTACATGCCCCCAAATCACGTTGCCAGGTGGGAAAGGAGGGATTTGGGAATAAATGTTTGCCTAAAGCTGTGAGGCAGCTCTGCAGCTGAGGGGTTTCCTCTCCTAAATCCCGCTGGCTGTAATTTTGACTCCTGAACCTCCCTGCTCTCCGTAGATTTCTCTTCTCCTCAGCTGGTGCAAAGCAAACTTTTCAACCAGTGCTTTTTAGATGTTGTTCCCCATCAAAACACCACCAGAGGTGGGAAGAGGATCTGCTCTGCCTTTTCCAAGGATCTCCTCTGCCTTTTCCAAGGATCTCCTCTGCCTTTTCCAAGGATCTGCAGCCCTGCCAGGTTGCTGCCGTCTGTAGGTTAAGAGCACTGACTACAAAATGCTCCATGTGGTTCCCACAGGCTGTTAAAAATGTTGTCTTTGGCACTGCCTCACCTGGAACGTGCTCATCCTGCAGGTATTTGGACAGGGAAGAGGTTTAGGAAATGCTGCAGGGGGGGGTGCCCTAATTCCACCTGTGGATTCCCTAATTCCTGCTCGTCACCTCGGTGTTGGCCTCACCTTTGGGTTTGTGTTTTTCACTCTGCAAAAACTCAGTGCCAGCCACGATCCTGCTGATTTTCTAGAAGGAAGATCCTGCTTCCTTTCCTAGAAATCTGCTCAGCTGACTCTAAATTCCCTTCCCCATCTCCTGCTCCCCTGTGCTTGGAAGAACTGGCAGGGATGGAAGGATTTGGGGTGGGTTTGGCTGTTACCAGGCACTGGGATCCTGGGGAATGTGTCTGAATGTCCCTCCTGTGGCTCTGCAGGAGTCAAGGGACAGGTGGGACAGCAAAGGGGACACTCACCAGGAAGCACAACAAGACGAGGAGGACGAAGCCCAGCAGGGCGAAAAGGCAGATGAGGATGATGGCCCAGAACTGAAGCCCTGCAAAGGGAAAAAGAAAAGGGCACGTCAGGTTTAGGGACTCCTCCACGTGGGATTATGAGAGGGAGATCTCACCCTGGCAAAGTTCAGAAGTGCTGAACACTCTGTGGGTCAGGGCAAATTACAGAAATCTGGGAAAATGGAGTGAGGCTCCAAGGATCCAGAACCTTAAATGCCACTGCAGGGAGCAGCAGAGCCCCCAGCTGATTCCAGGGATGTTCAGAGGGACAAAATTCTGTCTTAGCTGCTTCTGGACTCTCTTGGGGACAGGGCTCAGGGTGTCAGCAAAGCTGGAGTTGTTTTACCAGAGTGTTTGTGGTGCCTGGGAAAGCCACAGTTCAGGGTATTTTTCTTCTCTCTCCTGTTTGCTGTCAGTTCTGGGGTTGTACCTAAGCTGAGCCATATCTTGTCTGGTCTTTTTTTAGAAATACTGCAATTATCAAAATTTATTGGTGCCAGAGTTTTAAAACAGCTTCCCAAATTGCACTGCTTTTGCCTGTCCCTCAATTCCATTTCCCTCAGGCTGGTGGCACCTGCTGTTTGCTACCAAGAGCCCTGGGATTTTGGTCTTTTCCATGGGTTTAGTCTCATTCCAAGATATCTGATGCTAATTTATTACAGCTCAAATATTTATTAGGGTTCAAGTATTTATTAGAGCTCAAGCATTCAGTGGCTGTTGTGTCAATCCTTCCCAAAAAAGCACCTACCAGGTCTTTTGGACTCAGGTTCATCTATCTGGAGTGGAGAGTAACCTGGAAATGAGGAGTGGGACAGATGAGGAATAGAACTCTGATTAAAACAAAAATAAGAAGAATTCTACAAATTCTCTCACCTTCCACCACCAGACTCTGCTCCTCCAGCTCGTGGCTGGGGCCCAGCCTGGTGAAGCCCTGGGTCAGGAGTTTCAGCTCCTCAAACACCTCCTGCTCTTGTAAAGCCCCCGAGAGGGGATCTGGGGTGAACTCGCAGATTGAGGCAACCTCTGTGTGTCCTTTGCCGTGGACAGGCCTGGAGGGTGACAGGCAGAGAGGAGAGAAAGTGAAGTGGAGCTGAGTAGAGCAGGGAGAGGGATTTGGAGTCTTGTGTTTGCAGATGTCCCAGCAGTGTTTTATTGGGATGGGATCACTTCTAGCAGCTTGTTCTGGGTGAGACAGGAACTCCTGCAGCCTTGGGAAATCCATCCACTGATTTAATCCCCAGCAAGGCATTTTTAAGAGGTAAATCAGCTCTAAGAGGAAAATCAACTCTATTTCTAGGAGTTAGATCAGCTTTATGTCTAAAAGTTAAATCAACTCTGCTGCTTTGTTCCACCAGAGAGGAGTTGCAGGAGCCTCACCCAGGCAGATTTTGTCCTCAGGCTGGTCAGTTCTGCTGCTGGTTTTCCTGCTGTGTGTCGGTGCAATTTGAGCTTATTTGAACACATTAAATGAGAGAATGGAGGTGTTTGCTTTACCCTGGGATTGTTCATGCATGGAAACAGCTCTGCCAGCAATGAAACAAAACCAGCTCTGTTTGGGCAGAAACTTTCTGTGGTGAAGGCAAAACTGACTGAGGGTGAGTGAAGTGACTCCCGTGTGTCAGTGGGGGCACAGAGGTTGGCAGGGAGGTGTAGACACCCTGAATGTCTTCCTGAACTGCTCTTTTGGGACTTGGAAAAAGCACTGGACTTACCCAAAGCTCTCCACAGTGCAGCCAACAAATCGGTCCTTCAGGTGGCTGCTCCTGAATACCTCGAGCTGAGGGGGAGAAACAAAACAGTTGAGGAAAGCTGAGTTAATTTAACACATCCTTTGGACAGGGAGCTCAAGCTGTTGCTGCTCATTTCACCTCTTTCTCAATCTTCTCTTTGTTCTCTTGGTACATCCCGGAGCTGGAGTCCCGCAGTTCTGGCGAGTAGGGAAGGTTGGAGATCCGGAAATTTAATCCAAAGGTTTTTTTGCCAGACTTGAGGGGTGTCTTGTGAGTTGCTGCCTCAACTGAGAGTTCCAAGGCTGGAAGTGGAGAGGAAAATTAAATTCTAGCAGAGAGAAACTGAGGATTTCCTACTAAGCAGCACTGAGCTGCAGCCTTGAAGTCTTAGATTGGCAGAACTTGAGTTGCCCTGGGGTCTGACAGGAAATTCCCAAGGTACCAGGCCACTCATTTCTTTGGGATGCTGTGCATGGGGAAAAAAGCTGAAAGGCTGTTTAGCTCTAGATGGTTGAATTTGTGGCAAGCAGTTCCCACTTCATTTTCTGATTCTTTAATGTTGAATAACACCTAATTTTGAATAACATCTCAATATTGAATAACATCTTAATATTGAATAACCCCTTAAGCCATCGAGGACTAAAGGACTGAATGTCTGAATGGCCCGAATCAGAGTCCAGTGATTCAACTTAATAATACATTTATTTCTGCTCTGCAGAGCAGAATTTGGGAAATTCTGAGTGTGCCATGGCAAAGTGAGTTCTCTGGGCAGGGATTTGATCCACGTACTGTCCACTGAGAATTCCTGCAGTCTGTAGCTGCTCCCCAGCCACTGCCCGCTGGTGCTGGAGGTCCTGTCCTGGAAAGTCCTTTCAACCACGGCCCTGTTGATGTTGGGGTCGGGCTGGAAGAAGCACAGGCAGTCGACCACTATGGATCCAGGCCTGTGGGCAGAGGGACAGAGGTTTGGAGATAAACAGGGTGGGCAGGAAGCTCCATGTGGGAAGGAGTTTCCGGAAGGGTTCCTGCTGTTGTGAGGGTTAAAGTAACGTGGTGGAATAACGGTGTGGAATGGGCTGGTTGGGGCTTTTCCTTTGGATAAGAACAGGAATTAAAATTTTACCTATTCTCTGGACAAATTTAGGTTGTATTGCATGAATGCAAGGAAAGAGCAGCACTTTTAGGTTTTTTAAAGCTTTTGCCCTGTGGGAGGGTCCCTTGTCCAAGCTTCACTCCATCCTGAGGAGGACACTGCAGCTCACTTGTAAAATCTAGTGGAGTTCAAGTTGAGAGGAGTGCAGGAGTCACAAGATCACCAGTTCCCAGTAAAAGGATGGAATCAGTAATTCCTGGGGTACTCAGAGAGCTGAGTGTGCCTTACAGAAACCCTGACTGAGAAACCCTAGTCCAAAAAAAATTCAAACTGACAAATTCTGGGAAGCCTGGAAGCGCCTCTTTAGGGCATCAATTTCCAACAGGAGAATGGAGGGGAGGAATTCCAAAAGGGCCAGTGGCACTTGGCCATGGCGAAACAGTGCCAGGGGGTGGCAATCCTTAAACAAAATCAGATTTTATCCCAAACCTCAGCCCAGTGATGTTGCAGGTCAGGAACTGGTCCCGCAGGTCGCTCTGACGGTACAAGTAATTCATCTGAAATGAAAATGTGCCATTAAATATTAATGAGTTTGGGCACTGTGGGGATGCTTTAGGGCACCAGGAGGGACCTGAGCTCTGGAGAAACACCAGGGTTATTTTTTGCTGGTTGGATTTCATGGCAGTTGGGTTTTCCTTTGGAATTGGCACCTTCTGGTGGTGGGCTCTGATTTCCAGCCTGGCAAACATTCCTGCCTTATCTGAGCAGGACGCCGGTGTGGGAGAGCAGTGTCCTGAGTGACAGCCCAACCTCACAGACCCACAGCTCAAAGAGGGAAAAACCCACCCAATCAGGGCCTTATGAGGCTGATAAGTTGGATTGGTGCTGAAGAGAAAGCATTGGATTCTAGGAATGGATTGTGGATGTGCTGACCAGGGACTTGCCCAGCAGGGATTGGCCTTGGATGCACTTCTGGAGGTGGAAGTGAAATGCTGAGGGTGTCTTCATTTAGCAGATCAGCTCTGGCATTTTGCAGTCCATGTCTTTGGCTGGAGAGAATTTCTTAAGACCACGTGGAATCATGGAATGGTTTGGTTTGGAAAGGACCTTAAAGATCCTCCAGTCCCAGCCCCCTGCCATGGGCAGGGGTGACACCCACCAGGTACAACTTAGCAAAACCAAAAGTGAATCAAAGGCCAGTTTCATCTTTCAGATTCCTGAAATTTTTGTTCCCAAATGTTGATTTTTAAGTTTTTTTTTTTAACTCCCACATAAATCTTTGGCAGTTGCTTCAAAGACTGACCAGTCAGACACATTCTCAAGTACCTGCTTACCTTGTTGGTGATGCTTTCCACTGCTGCTCTGTATTCTGGAGACTGGGAGTCAGGGTTGGTGAGGTTTTCATTAACTATTCTGAAGCTCAGTCTGTAGCCTAATTTGGCTGCCATTTCAGTTAAGACAGGCTTTCTGGTGGCAGCTGTGTCTGCGAGGGGGAAACCTAAATAAAAAGGGTAGAGTGAATTTATTTTTAGATCTGTCCATATCATAAAAGCAATATAAGTGCGTCCCTGCTTAGATCATAGAACGTAACGATGAAATTCTCCAGGAATTTGTGTGATTTAAGGGATGGAAATGCTGCCAGCATGGCAATATCATGTTGGATTGATTTGGTCATTGTGCCAAAGCTCAGAGAAAACCAACAAACCGAAGGGTTCCTCAGTGCTCAGGCTCCAGGGATGAGGAGTGATCTCCAGGAGATCCCAAAATCCTGTTATCCCGAGGGATGCTTACCATCAACATACAGGCTGTTCCTGTCCAGGCTGTAGTGGCCCAGTCTGGTGACATTGTTGGTCAGGGTGCTCAGCTCCTGGTAAAGCTTTTCTCTGTCAAACCTGGCCAGGCTGGCATTGTCCTTGCAGCTGCACACGGCGTCCACTTTTGTGTCATCCCCGGACCTTCCAGACCTAGGGGGAAATGTCAGACATGTTCTTTGGGATACTGCTCTGCTGGAGGAACTCCCTGTGGGCTTTTTAGGACAGACACCAAACCCTCAGTGCCAATGGCTTCCTGCATCCTTCACCAGGCTCTCCAGAACTGGGGTGATGACATTTAGATACTAAAATGATTTTACCAGCTAAAAAAATTCCTGGCTGGACAGGGAGGTGTCACTGGTTCTGTTTTCTGGCCTCAGAACAACCATGAGTTGAAGGTGTGCAAGAGTGGATAAAGAAATGGTTCACTGCTGTTTCAGGAGTATTTTAGGTGTTTTATGTTCAGGTACTTTGGTATCTCAGACACTTTTAGTTTAGTATTCTTTCAGATACTTTCAGTGTCTGCAGGGAGGGCTCAGAGTATGGACCAGGGTCTGTTCCCTGCTGGTGAGGAATAGGACAAGAGGAACAGGCAGGAACTGATGCCCAGGAAGTTCATGAGCATGAGGAAGAACTTCTTCCCTGGTTAGCGACCAAACACTGGAACAGATTGTCCAGAAAAGTTGTGGAATCTCCTCACTGGAAATATTCCAGAGCCATCTGGACACAATCCATGTGCTCTGGGATGACCCTGCTGGAGCAGGGAGGTGGGATCAGGTGACCCACTGAGGTTCCTTCCAACCTGACCCACCCTGGGATTCTGGAATTCTGTCTTACCTAAATCTCATGGCTTTACATCCTGTGTAGGCAGAGCTTATGCTGCTCCTTTTGAAAAGAGGGTCAAGCTGTCAAAAAAAAAAGGGACAATTGAGAGATGGGAATCACATTGTGAGTTTAAAGCAGGCAGATTTAGGTCACCACCATGACCCAAAAGGGGCACAAGCAGAGCCAGACTCACGTAGTAGTTCATAACTTTCACTGTGGACTTGAATTTGCGGGAATTTGGGTCATCCAGATCTGCAGTGTAGCGGAGGTTGGTCAAGGTGAAATTAAGTGTGAAATTCCTGGATGTTGGTCTTGGTGCAGATGTGGTGCTCCGAGCTGTAATCAAAGGGGAGAAGGATTAGGAATTTCCTACAAAAAATCTGTTTTCACTTCCAAAACCCTCCTAATCCCAGCACACCTCAAAGCTACTCTGAATAATCCCTTCCCCTGTGAATTTCGGAGGGGAGCGCTTCTTTGAGAGCTTCCCCTGAAATGAATTTGGCAAAATGAATCTGGCAAAATGAATTTGGCAAAATACTTACGGGATCTCTCAAGGGGTTCATTGTAACCTGGAAAGGAAATGCAAGAGAAAGAGTTATGTAAGAGAGCATCCACTTGGTAGAATGGAAGTGGGGAGGGAGTGATTAAAAGGATGACTTGGGAATGAATCATCAGAACCAGGCCCCAAGGGTGTGAATGTGTTAAACAAACAAAGCTTAGGCAGAACAAGGTGCTTTGGAAGAGCAGGGCTACAATGAGAAAATGTGTGTGACAATTTTTAATTAAACACTGTGGGACAGAAATCAGGTGAAATGTTCACAGAATGATGGAGGTCAAAACTAAAATTAAGTCACTCTTCAATGTAATACAGAAATTAAAATCTTCAAAAATGTTGACGTGAAAAGATTTTAAATCTTACACTTCATCTTACACAGATAAATTATGCAGAAAACTCCAGATCTTCTCCTCAAGGTCACTTTTTTAACATTGAGGTGATCCCTGAGAGCCAAGGTGGTCCCAAACTGCTCCAGTGCCCGGAGGAATGGGAAAATCAAACACTCACCGTTGACATAGAGGCTCTTGTTGTCCAGGCTGTAGATTCCCAACTTGGTGATACCACTTGTCATTCTCCCCAGCTCTTGGTAAACCTCAGCCGGGTTAAATTTGGGCACCTGGGAGCCCTTTCCATAGCTGCAGATGGTGTCCACTCCTGTGCTATCCCTGTTCTTCCCAGGCCTGAGGAATTGAATATCATGGAGCTTCTGTTAGTTATTAAAAATACTTGGGGTTTTTTTTTCTGATGTAATTAAAAAAACCTCTCCCATAAATCTGTTCACAGTTCTCAGATGAAGTGCAGAAATTATTGAATATGGTCTTACAAGGAAAAAGGCTTTGTAAGATAAAGCCCATACAAAAGGGAGTAGAAGCTTTATTATAATGAAAGCAACTACTTGAAAAAGGAGAACAATTATTAAAGGGTTGCTCAGATGTAAGGAAATCATTTGCTGCAGTTCCAGGTGAATCTCTCAGGTTATTGCTCACCTGAATCCCGTCACTTTGCAGCCAGAGAAATGAGGACCAATGCTGCTCTTCTGAAGCAGGGGGTCAATCTGGCAAGGAAAAGTCTTTGTGAAGATGGGAAACCCAAAATCCTGGGGGATTTCAGTGAAAACCAATGCGACTTTGGCTTACGTAGTGTTTCATTATTTTCTCAGTGGACCGGTATTTACGGGAATTTGGTGTCTGCAGGTCGGTGGTGAACATGAGGTTGATTATGGTGAAGTTCAGGCTGAAGTGCTCTGTGATTGCTCCTGGGCTTTGTGTGGTGGCTGTTTTTACTGCTGCAAGAGAGAACAAACATGACAGGGATAAAATAAGAACAGGATCTTCATAAAGACACTGCACTTAGGAGAAAAAATGGTGTGCACACGATCCTACCCTTCAGACATTTTGCAGTGTTATAAACATTGCCAAATCAGCAGGAAACAAAATCAATTTATGCCTTTAAGTAGCTTTAACCTGTATCTGGGTTTAAATATACTTACAGGATGCACTATGAGGCTCATTGTAATCTGAAAAACAAATGGAAAATTATTAGGAAAATATTCCAAGAAAGTCTCAGCAGAACTAAATACAGGGGGTTTTATTACAGGATTGTGGTTACTGAATTCAGGACTTTTAACTTGATGACTGACAGGGTTTTGCCCTCAAATTTTTGTTCTCTGTTTTGAGAGGTGAATTAAGTCTTCTTCATTCTAATTTCAAATTAGTCTGTGTCAACATTGAAGGTTGGACTTGATCTCAGAGGTGTTCTTGTACCATAATGATTCCATGATTCCAACAGAGAATCCCAGAAGGGTTTGAGAGGGAAAGGACGGTACAGACCATCCAGTTCCAACCCCTCTGCCCTGGACAGGGACAACTTTCACTAGACCAGGATGCTCAGAGCTCCATCCCACATGGCCTTAAACACTTCCAGAGATGGGGAATCCACAAGTTCATTACGAATAATGCCTTGAGGAAGTCTCATTACCATTGACGTAGAGGCTCTGGCTGTCGAGGCTGTAGTGTCCCAGCTTGGTGATGCCATTGGTCATTTTGCTCAGCTCATGGTAAATGGTTGTTCTGTTGAATTTGGGATCTGAAGGCTCATCCCTACAGCTGCACATGGCATCTACTCCTGTGTCATCCCTGTTCTTCGTGGACCTAGGAAACAAGGCATTGGTTTAGTCATTATTGAGAAATCCATCTTAATCAAAGACAGGGATTGGAAAAACCCCTCAGACATTGCTGACATGTAAGAAAATACTCAGAGATGAGTTAAATGCTGAGAAATGGGAATTTTAAGAAGCAGGGAATGGGGACTTTTCCCAGACATGGCTCTTACCTGAATGCCATTACTTTGCAGCCGATGTAAGCTGGGCCAATGCTGCTCCTTTGGAATAAAGGATCAACCTGGAAATGGAATAACAACGTGACAGTAAGTCAAATGTCCTGGTGAAGGTAAGAGATGAGAGATACTGAGAGAACTGTGCCCCAGCAGGGCATTGTTTTGCCAGACTTACGTAGTGGTACATGACTTTTTCTGTTGACTTGAATCTCCTGGAATTGGGTTTCTCCAGATCTGCAGTGAACTGGAGGTTGGTTATTGTGAAGTTCAGGGTGAAGTTCTTTACTGCTGGTGCCAGAGGCTGGGTGCTTTGATCAGCAGCTGTAATGAGAAAGGAAAGTTATTGCTTGAAAATACCATTTAATGTTCAACATCCCAAGAGGAAACACACTAAGCACAATTCCCAGATATTCTAGGTGGCTTCAAGGCTATATAAGCTCACAAATTCTCTTAACACTATTTTATAGACCAGCAGTGCTCTTGCTTGGTTAATCCAATTTGCTGTTTTGGCCTTTGCTAATTAGCAAAATCTTCCTGCTCCTCAATTTCTCTTTGAAGGTACTTACACAGTTCAGGATGCACTTCCTTATGACCTGTGGGGGGAAGAAAAGGGACAGGATTTGAGAAGTGCCCTACAGTTGGGGAGGTTTGGCACACGCACTGGAATACAGAACATGTCTGAGAGCTCCTGTGTAAACATTTTCTAGGAAAGACTGATTTGGTGACGGTCCAGGCATAAATGCACATTCATCCTGCTGGATGTTGTTGGCAAGGTGCTGCTTTTCTTAGCAGTGCACAGAATTCTCCCTCTCCTAGGGATGTTTAGAAGGAATTTACCCATTCCCTAAATCCAGCTTAGAATCACAGGATGGTTTAGGGTGGAAGGGAACTTAAAGATCATCAAGTTCCAACCACCCTGCCATGGCCAAGGAACCATTTAATTTCTACATGGGAAATGTATGTACGATTTTATTAAGTGATGATAAGTTCAAGTGCTGTTCCTTGACCTTGAGAGGTCAATCCCTATATTCTCTAAAAAGTTCATAGATAGAATACTTGAAATTAGTGTAACAGAGAAAGGATACTTGAAAAAGGTTAATTTTACTATATTAAAAGGAAAACACAAAAGGAGGTAAAATTATAAATGTATGTAGAGTGCAGGAGGTCCTGTAAACCCAACCAAAAAAATGAGAGATACAGATGAGTGAAAGAACAAAAACTAGTAGAAAAAAAGGAATTACTTAGTGAATGAACATAACAAGATATCAAATTATTTAAGTTTAGGAAATTAACTATATGAAAATTAGAGAAATCAAAAAAAATTGTCACCGTTGATGTAGAGGCTGTCCTTGTCCAGGCTGTAGGGGCCCAGCTGGGTGATGCCTCTGGTCTTGTTGCTCACTTCGTGGTACAGCCCCACCCTGTCCAAAGGCGCAGCCGAGGGCTCCTTGCTGTAGGTGCACACGGCGTCCACCCGGGTCTCGTCCCTGTGACTGCCCGGCCTGCAAAACACAGCAACCTCCTTGAGCACTCTCCTCTGCACATTGTCTCCTCAAGGCCTCGTCTTGTTGCTGCTGTGACCATTCCTGAGTGTGAAACCAAGCTCTGCCTTCCCAAAATATGCGTGTGTATTTGGTGGCTGGACAGTGCTCTCCACACCCACTAAGGCCCTGGGGCTCTTCAGGAACAAGAAGGCCTCGAAGGAGTTCCGAATCATCTTTGGGTAGGACCTTCAGCACCCCAAGATGTGAGTGCTGGCAATGAGGGGCAGCTCTAAGAGAGAAGGTGTGTGGGAGAAGGTCCTGCCTCCATAAAAGAGGAGAACATGAGCGTGACTGGCCCCATTATCTGCAGGAGATCCTTTCAAAGGGACATAAGGGTGCGACCCATACCTGAAGTCTGTTGTCTCACATCCTTGGAATACAGGGCCAATGCTGCTTTCCTTCAGCAGGCGATCCAGCTGCCAAGGGAAGAGGTTTCACAATTAAGCCATGGCCATCTCCCTGCACTCCCTCCAAGCTCATGAGGCCAAAGAGGGCAAGGATATGGCTCAGTGCTGGTGGACTTACCAGGGTGTTCATAACCCTTCGAGTAGCTCTGAGCCTGGCTGAGTCAGGATTCTCCAGGTCGGAAGTGTAGGGGAGGTTGGTGATGGTGAAGTTGACGGTGAAACGCTCGAGGGCAGCAGCTGTCGTTGTTGGATGGGTGGGAGCTGGAAGAAGCACAGATGGGGGGTGACAAGGGTCAGAGGCCAGCTGGACAATTGCAGATGTCTTCAGGCAGACCTGATCTTCATGGGGACGGCAGGGAGGATCCCCATGTCCACGGGATCTCATGCCCCAGGCCCCCGTCTCCTCTGGCCTAAAGCAGACTGTGATGAGGCACTTGCTGTCCTCTGACCCCATCCTGCCCCTGCAAGGTACTCACTGGTCAGCACTGGCTGTTCGTTGTATCCTGGGAAAAGAGAGAGACAGAGGGTCAGGAGCTGGAGCTGGGCAAGGGGCAGCACTGGGGGAGGGCTGGTGTGGGGGAGCAGAGGAGGCCGAGGGAGGAGCTCTGGTCACCGTTGACGTAGAGGCTGTCCTTGTCCAGGCTGTAGGGGCCCAGCTGGGTGATGCCTCTGGTCTTGTTGCTCACTTCGTGGTACAGCCCCACCCTGTCCAAAGGCGCAGCCGAGGGCTCCTTGCTGTAGGTGCACACGGCGTCCACCCGGGTCTCGTCCCTGTGACTGCCCGGCCTGCAAAACACAGCGACCTCCCTCAGAAATCCTCCTCTGCACATTGTCCCCTCAGGCTTGGGTTTTGGATTGCCCGTGGCCCTTTTAGGCAGGATTTGACTGTCATCTTAGGGCTAAAATATGATCATGTATAGGGAATAGCACCGGAAGAGGAGGGATGCTCGAAGGAAGCAGGGTATCAGCATGGAGGTCCTGCCTCCACAGGCTGGGCTCCAAAAGAGGAGAAGTCCAAGGGAGCCCTCAAAAGACCGAGGGACCTGCAGGGACCGTTGAGCAAGACCCATACCTGAAGACTGTTGTCTCACATCCTTGGAAAACAGGGCCAATGCTGCTTTCCTTCAGCAGGCGGTTGAGCTGCCAAGGGAAGAGGATTTGCGGATAAGCCATGACCATATCTCTGCACTCCCTATATAATAGGCCAATGTGGGCAAGGCAGTGTCCCAGTGATGGCCCACTTACCATCATGTTCATAACCCTTCGAGTAGCTCTGAGCCTGGCTGAGTCAGGATTCTCCAGGTCGGAAGTGTAGGGGAGGTTGGTGATGGTGAAGTTGACGGTGAAACGCTCGAGGGCAGCAGCTGTCGTTGTTGGATGGGTGGGAGCTGGAAGAAGCACAAATCCAAAATGACAAGGGGCAAGAGCCAGGGTGTCAGGGCTCCGGATGGAAAACCACTGAGGTCTCTTGCTGGCCCTGCTCTCCATGGGGAATTTTGCCGCAATCCCCATTTTTCACTGAGATGTCAAGGCCACAGCCTTCAGTGGCCAGGGGCAGACCCCAGTGAGGCCCTTGCAGCTTCCTGATCCCATCCCACCCCTGCAAGGTACTCACTGGTCAGCACTGGCTGTTCGTTGTATCCTGGGAAAAGAGAGAGACAGAGGGTCAGGAGCTGGAGCTGGGCAAGGGGCAGCACTGGGGGAGGGCTGGTGTGGGGGAGCAGAGGAGGCCGAGGGAGGAGCTCTGGTCACCGTTGACGTAGAGGCTGTCCTTGTCCAGGCTGTAGGGGCCCAGCTGGGTGATGCCTCTGGTCTTGTTGCTCACTTCGTGGTACAGCCCCACCCTGTCCAAAGGCGCAGCCGAGGGCTCCTTGCTGTAGGTGCACACGGCGTCCACCCGGGTCTCGTCCCTGTGACTGCCCGGCCTGCAAAACACAGCAACCTCCTTGAGCACTCTCCTCTGCACATTGTCTCCTCAAGGCCTCGTCTTGTTGCTGCTGTGGCCATTCCTGAGTGTGAAACCAAGCTCTGCCTTCCCAAAATATGCGTGTGTATTTGGTGGCTGGAAACTGCTCTCCACCCCCACTAAGGCCCAGGGGCTCTTCAGGAACAAGAAGGCCTCGAAGGAGCACCGAATAATCTTTGGGTAGGACCTTCAACACCCCAAGATGTGAGTGCTGGCAATGAGGGGCAGCTCTAAGAGAGAAGGTGTGTGGGAGAAGGTCCTGCCTCCATAAAAGAGGAGAACATGAGCATGACTGGCCCCATTATCTGCAGGAGATCCTTTCAAAGGGACATAAGGGTGCGACCCATACCTGAAGTCTGTTGTCTCACATCCTTGGAAATTGGGGCCAATGCTGCTTTCCTTCAGCAGGCGATCCAGCTGCCAAGGGAAGAGGTTTCACAATTAAGCCATGGCCATCTCCCTGCACTCCCTCCAAGCTGATGTGGCCAAAGAGAGCAAGGATATGGCTCAGTGCTGGTGGACTTACCAGGGTGTTCATAACCCTTCGAGTAGCTCTGAGCCTGGCTGAGTCAGGATTCTCCAGGTCGGAAGTGTAGGGGAGGTTGGTGATGGTGAAGTTGACGGTGAAACGCTCGAGGGCAGCAGCTGTCGTTGTTGGATGGGTGGGAGCTGGAAGAAGCACAGATGGGGGGTGACAAGGGTCAGAGGCTAGCTGGACAATTGCAGATGTCTTCAGGCAAGCCTGATCTCCATGGGGACTGCGGGGAGGATCCCCATGTCGCCAGGATCTCATGCCCCAGGCCCCCGTCTCCTCTGTCCTAAAGCAGACTGTGATGAGGCACTAGCTGTCCTCTGACCCCATCCCGCCCCTGCAAGGTACTCACTGGTCAGCACTGGCTGTTCGTTGTATCCTGGGAAAAGAGAGAGACAGAGGGTCAGGAGCTGGAGCTGGGCAAGGGGCAGCACTGGGGGAGGGCTGGTGTGGGGGAGCAGAGGAGGCCGAGGGAGGAGCTCTGGTCACCGTTGACGTAGAGGCTGTCCTTGTCCAGGCTGTAGGGGCCCAGCTGGGTGATGCCTCTGGTCTTGTTGCTCACTTCGTGGTACAGCCCCACCCTGTCCAAAGGCGCAGCCGAGGGCTCCTTGCTGTAGGTGCACACGGCGTCCACCCGGGTCTCGTCCCTGTGACTGCCCAGCCTGCAAAACACAGCGAGCTCCTTGAGCACTCTCCTCTGCACATTGTCTCCTCAAGGCCTCGTCTTGTTGCTGCTGTGGCCATTCCTGAGTGTGAAACCAAGCTCTGCCTTCCCAAAATATGCGTGTGTATTTGGTGGCTGGAAACTGCTCTCCACCCCCACTAAGGCCCAGGGGCTCTTCAGGAACAAGAAGGCCTCGAAGGAGCACCGAATAATCTTTGGGTAGGACCTTCAGCACCCCAAGATGTGAGTGCTGGCAATGAGGGGCAGCTCTAAGAGAGAAGGTGTGTGGGAGAAGGTCCTGCCTCCATAAAAGAGGAGAAAATGAGCATGACTGGCCCCATTATCTGCAGGAGATCCTTTCAAAGGGACATAAGGGTGCGACCCATACCTGAAGTCTGTTGTCTCACATCCTTGGAAATTGGGGCCAATGCTGCTTTCCTTCAGCAGGCGATCCAGCTGCCAAGGGAAGAGGTTTCACAATTAAGCCATGGCCATCTCCCTGCACTCCCTCCAAGCTGATGTGGCCAAAGAGAGCAAGGATATGGCTCAGTGCTGGTGGACTTACCAGGGTGTTCATAACCCTTCGAGTAGCTCTGAGCCTGGCTGAGTCAGGATTCTCCAGGTCGGAAGTGTAGGGGAGGTTGGTGATTGTGAAGTTGACGGTGAAACGCTCGAGGGCAGCAGCTGTCGTTGTTGGATGGGTGGGAGCTGGAAGAAGCCGAAATCCAGAATGACAAGGGGCAAGAGCCAGGGTGTCAGGGCTCTGGATGGAAAACCACTGAGGTCTCCTCCTGGCTCTGCTCTCCATGGGCAATGTTTACATGATGCCCATTTTTTCCCTGGGATGTCAAGGCCACAGCCTTCAGTGCCAAGGGGAGGACCCCAGTGAGGCCCTTGTAGCTTCCTGATCCCATCCCACCCCTGCAAGGTACTCACTGGTCAGCACTGGCTTTTCGTTGTATCCTGGGAAAAGAGAGAGACAGAGGGTCAGGAGCTGGACCTGGGCAAGGGGCAGCACTGAGGGAGGGCTGGTGTGGGGGAGCAGAGGAGGCCGAGGGAGGAGCTCTGGTCACCGTTGACGTAGAGGCTGTCCTTGTCCAGGCTGTAGGGGCCCAGCTGGGTGATGCCTCTGGTCTTGTTTCTCACTTCGTGGTACAGCCCCACCCTGTCCAAAGGCGCAGCCGAGGGCTCCTTGCTGTAGGTGCACACGGCGTCCACCCGGGTCTCGTCCCTGTGACTGCCCGGCCTGCAAAACACAGCGACCTCCCTCAGAAATCCTCCTCTGCACATTGTCCCCTCAGGCTTGGGTTTTGGATTGCCCGTGGCCCTTTTAGGCAGGATTTGACTGTCATCTTAGGGCTAAAATATGATCATGTATAGGGAATAGCACCGGAAGAGGAGGGATGCTCGAAGGAAGCAGGGTATCAGCATGGAGGTCCTGCCTCCACAGGCTGGGCTCCAAAAGAGGAGAAGTCCAAGGGAGCCCTCAAAAGACCGAGGGACCTGCAGGGACCGTTGAGCAAGACCCATACCTGAAGACTGTTGTCTCACATCCTTGGAAAACAGGGCCAATGCTGCTTTCCTTCAGCAGGCGGTCGAGCTGCCAAGGGAAGAGGATTTGCGGATAAGCCATGACCATATCTCTGCACTCCCTCCAGATATAACAGGCCAATGGGGGCAAGGCAGTGTCCAGTGATGGCCCACTTACCATCATGTTCATAACCCTTCGAGTAGCTCTGAGCCTGGCTGAGTCAGGATTCTCCAGGTCGGAAGTGTAGGGGAGGTTGGTGATGGTGAAGTTGACGGTGAAACGCTCGAGGGCAGCAGCTGTCGTTGTTGGATGGGTGGGAGCTGGAAGAAGCCGAAATCCAGAATGACAAGGGGCAAGAGCCAGGGTGTCAGGGCTCTGGATGGAAAACCACTGAGGTCTCCTCCTGGCCCTGCTCTCCATGGGCAATGTTTACATGATGCCCATTTTTTCCCTGGGATGTCAAGGCCACAGCCTTCAGTGCCAAGGGGAGGACCCCAGCGAGGCCCTTGTAGCTCCCTGATCCCATCCCACCCCTGCAAGGTACTCACTGGTCAGCACTGGCTTTTCGTTGTATCCTGGGAAAAGAGAGAGACAGGGGGTCAGGAGCTGGAGCTGGGCAAGGGGCAGCACTGGGGGAGGGCTGGTGTGGGGGAGCAGAGGAGGCCGAGGGAGGAGCTCTGGTCACCGTTGACGTAGAGGCTGTCCTTGTCCAGGCTGTAGGGGCCCAGCTGGGTGATGCCTCTGGTCTTGTTGCTCACTTCGTGGTACAGCCCCACCCTGTCCAAAGGCGCAGCCGAGGGCTCCTTGCTGTAGGTGCACACGGCGTCCACCCGGGTCTCGTCCCTGTGACTGCCCGGCCTGCAAAACACAGCAACCTCCTTGAGCACTCTCCTCTGCGCATTGTCTCCTCAAGGCCCCGTCTTGTTGCTGCTGTGGCCATTCCTGAATGTGAAACCAAGCTCTGCCTTCCCAAAATATGCGTGTGTATTTGGTGGCTGGACAGTGCTCTCCACGCCCACTAAGGCCCTGGGGCTCTTCCGGAACAAGAAGGCCTCGAAGGAGTTCCGAATCATCTTTGGGTAGGACCTTCAGCACCCCAAGATGTGAGTGCTGGCAATGAGGGGCAGCTCTAAGAGAGAAGGTGTGTGGGAGAAGGTCCTGCCTCCATAAAAGAGGAGAACATGAGCGTGACTGGCCCCATTATCTGCAGGAGATCCTTTCAAAGGGACATAAGGGTGCGACCCATACCTGAAGTCTGTTGTCTCACATCCTTGGAAATTGGGGCCAATGCTGCTTTCCTTCAGCAGGCGATCCAGCTGCCAAGGGAAGAGGTTTCACAATTAAGCCATGGCCATCTCCCTGCACTCCCTCCAAGCTCATGAGGCCAAAGAGGGCAAGGATATGGCTCAGTGCTGGTGGACTTACCAGGGTGTTCATAACCCTTCGAGTAGCTCTGAGCCTGGCTGAGTAAGGATTCTCCAGGTCGGAAGTGTAGGGGAGGTTGGTGATGGTGAAGTTGACGGTGAAACGCTCGAGGGCAGCAGCTGTCGTTGTTGGATGGGTGGGAGCTGGAAGAAGCACAGATGGGGGGTGACAAGGGTCAGAGGCTAGCTGGACAATTGCAGATGTCTTCAGGCAGACCTGATCTTCATGGGGACGGCAGGGAGGATCCCCATGTCCACGGGATCTCATGCCCCAGGCCCCCGTCTCCTCTGGCCTAAAGCAGACTGTGATGAGGCACTTGCTGTCCTCTGACCCCATCCCGCCCCTGCAAGGTACTCACTGGTCAGCACTGGCTGTTCGTTGTATCCTGGGAAAAGAGAGAGACAGAGGGTCAGGAGCTGGAGCTGGGCAAGGGGCAGCACTGAGGGAGGGCAGGTGTGGGGGAGCAGAGGAGGCCGAGGGAGGAGCTCTGGTCACCGTTGACGTAGAGGCTGTCCTTGTCCAGGCTGTAGGGGCCCAGCTGGGTGATGCCTCTGGTCTTGTTGCTCACTTCGTGGTACAGCCCCACCCTGTCCAAAGGCGCAGCCGAGGGCTCCTTGCTGTAGGTGCACACGGCGTCCACCCGGGTCTCGTCCCTGTGACTGCCCGGCCTGCAAAACACAGCGAGCTCCTTGAGCACTCTCCTCTGCATGTCATCCTTTCAAGGCTGGGTCTTGGAACTGCCTTGGTCATTTCATGGTCATTTGCCTTTCCAAAATATGTGTGTGTGTGTGTGATTGGTGTCCCAACACTCTTCTGCACCTTTAAAAACAGTCTGTGCTTGTTCATGAAGGAGAGGGCCTGGAAGGAATTTTGAGTCATCTTGGGATCGGGCCATCACCTCCCAAAGAGGAGAGCACAGGAATTGAGGTGGAGATATAAAAGAGAGAGGGACAGCAGGAAGAAGGAGGGAGAATGTCCTGAGTCTGTAAGAGTGCAGAACATGAGCGTGACTGGTCCCCTTACATAAGTGAGAACACTGCAAAGGCACATTTGAGCAAGACCCATACCTTAAATCTGTTGTCTCACATCTTTGGAATACAGGGCCAATGCTGCTTTCCTTCAGCAGGCGATCCAGCTGCCAAGGGATAAGATTTTCCAGTTAGGCCATGGTCATCTCACGGCTCTCCCTCCACCTTGAGAGAGCCCGGGGAGGGCAGGATGATTGCCCAGTGCTGGTCAACTTACGAGCATGTTCATGACCCTTCGAGTAGCTCTGAGCCTGGCCGAGTCAGGATTCTCCAGGTCGGAAGTGTAGGGGAGGTTGGTGATTGTGAAGTTGACGGTGAAACGCTCGAGGGCAGCAGCTGTCGTTGTTGGATGGGTGGGAGCTGGAAGAAGCCGAAATCCAGAATGACAAGGGGCAAGAGCCAGGGTGTCAGGGCTCTGGATGGAAAACCACTGAGGTCTCTTGCTGGCCCTGCTCTCCATGGGCAATGTTTCCATGATCCCCATTTTTTCCCTGGGATGTCAAGGCCACAGCCTTCAGTGCCAAGGGGAAGAACCCAGCGAGGCCCTTGTAGCTTCCTGATCCCATCCTGCCCCTGCAAGGTACTCACTGGTCAGCACTGGCTGTTCGTTGTATCCTGGGAAAAGAGAGAGACAGGGGGTCAGGAGCTGGCGCTGGGCAAGGGGCAGCACTGGGGGAGGGCTGGTGTGGGGGAGCAGAGGAGGCCGAGGGAGGAGCTCTGGTCACCGTTGACGTAGAGGCTGTCCTTGTCCAGGCTGTAGGGGCCCAGCTGGGTGATGCCTCTGGTCTTGTTGCTCACTTCGTGGTACAGCCCCACCCTGTCCAAAGGTGCAGCCGAGGGCTCCTTGCTGTAGGTGCACACGGCGTCCACCCGGGTCTCGTCCCTGTGACTGCCCGGCCTGCAAAACACAGCGACCTCCCTCAGAAATCCTCCTCTGCGCATTCTCCATTCATGGCTGGGCCCTGGGGCTGCCATGGACGTTCCTTTGTTGGAATGCAAAACCATCTGTGTGTGTTATGGTCAGGCACTGCTGTCCACCTTCACTAACACCCTGGAGGTGTTCAGGATGGAAAGAGGCATCAAGTATTTAGGAGTGATTCTTGGGCTACTCCATGTCCTACACAAGCTGAGAGTGCATGCAGTGAGGGGAGGCTCTAAGACAGGAGGGCATTATGGAGACAGTACTGCCTTCATAGAAGAGGCACCCAGAGCTTGACCACTATGTCCAGCATGCTCAGACCAAGGCACCTGCACGGGGACAATGAGCCATACCTGAAAGCTGTTGTCACACATCCTTGGAAATTGGGGCCAATGCTGCTTTCCTTCAGCAAGCGGTCGAGCTGCCAAGGGGAGAAGTTTCACAATTAAGTCATAGCCAGCTCCCTGCACTCCCTCCAAGCTGATGAGTACAAGGACCAGTTGGGACAAGGCCTTGGTCATGAGAAGGGCCACTTACCAAGGCTGCTGTGACTCTCTGTGTAGCATTGTACTTGGCCGAGTCAGGATTCTCCAGGTCGGAAGTGTAGGGGAGGTTGGTGATGGTGAAGTTGACGGTGAAACGCTCGAGGGCAGCAGCTGTCGTTGTGGGATGGGTGGGAGCTGGAAGAAGCACAGATGGGGAATGCCATGGGGCAAGAGCAAGGGTGTCAGGGCTCTGGATGGAAAACCACTGAGATCTCCGGACAGCCTTTCTCTCCTTTGGCAAGGCAGACAAGACCCCACTTTTTCCCCCAGGATCTCTAGGCCTCAGCCTCTACTTCTAAGAAGATGAACCCAACGTGTCACTTACAGCTTCCTGACCCCATCCCGCCCCTGCAAGGTACTCACTGGTCAGCACTGGCTGTTCATTGTATCCTGGGAAAAGAGAGAGACAGAGGGTCAGGAGCTGGAGCTGGGCAAGGGGCAGCACTGGGGGAGGGCTGGTGTGGGGGAGCAGAGGAGGCTGAGGGAGGAGCTCTGGTCACCGTTGACGTAGAGGCTGTCCTTGTCCAGGCTGTAGGGGCCCAGCTGGGTGATGCCTCTGGTCTTGTTGCTCACTTCGTGGTACAGCCCCACCCTGTCCAAAGGCGCAGCCGAGGGCTCCTTGCTGTAGGTGCACACGGCGTCCACCCGGGTCTCGTCCCTGTGACTGCCCGGCCTGCAAAACACAGCAACCTCCTTGAGCACTCTCCTCTGCACATTGTCTCCTCAAGGCCTCGTCTTGTTGCTGCTGTGGCCATTCCTGAGTGTGAAACCAAGCTCTGCCTTCCCAAAATATGCGTGTGTATTTGGTGGCTGGACAGTGCTCTCCACACCCACTAAGGCCCTGGGGCTCTTCAGGAACAAGAAGGCCTCGAAGGAGTTCCGAATCATCTTTGGGTAGGACCTTCAGCACCCCAAGATGTGAGTGCTGGCAATGAGGGGCAGCTCTAAGAGAGAAGGTGTGTGGGAGAAGGTCCTGCCTCCATAAAAGAGGAGAACATGAGCGTGACTGGCCCCATTATCTGCAGGAGATCCTTTCAAAGGGACATAAGGGTGCGACCCATACCTGAAGTCTGTTGTCTCACATCCTTGGAAATTGGGGCCAATGCTGCTTTCCTTCAGCAGGCGATCCAGCTGCCAAGGGAAGAGGTTTCACAATTAAGCCATGGCCATCTCCCTGCACTCCCTCCAAGCTCATGAGGCCAAAGAGGGCAAGGATATGGCTCAGTGCTGGTGGACTTACCAGGGTGTTCATAACCCTTCGAGTAGCTCTGAGCCTGGCTGAGTCAGGATTCTCCAGGTCGGAAGTGTAGGGGAGGTTGGTGATGGTGAAGTTGACGGTGAAACGCTCGAGGGCGGCAGCTGTCGTTGTTGGATGGGTGGGAGCTGGAAGAAGCACAGATGGGGGGTGACAAGGGTCAGAGGCTAGCTGGACAATTGCAGATGTCTTCAGGCAAGCCTGATCTCCATGGGGACTGCGGGGAGGATCCCCATGTCGCCAGGATCTCATGCCCCAGGCCCCCGTCTCCTCTGTCCTAAAGCAGACTGTGATGAGGCACTAGCTGTCCTCTGACCCCATCCCGCCCCTGCAAGGTACTCACTGGTCAGCACTGGCTGTTCGTTGTATCCTGGGAAAAGAGAGAGACAGAGGGTCAGGAGCTGGAGCTGGGCAAGGGGCAGCACTGAGGGAGGGCTGGTGTGGGGGAGCAGAGGAGGCCGAGGGAGGAGCTCTGGTCACCATTGACGTAGAGGCTGTCCTTGTCCAGGCTGTAGGGGCCCAGCTGGGTGATGCCTCTGGTCTTGTTGCTCACTTCGTGGTACAGCCCCACCCTGTCCAAAGGCGCAGCCGAGGGCTCCTTGCTGTAGGTGCACACGGCATCCACCCGGGTCTCGTCCCTGTGACTGCCCGGCCTGCAAAACACAGCGAGCTCCTTGAGCACTCTCCTCTGCATGTCATCCTTTCAAGGCTGGGTCTTGGAACTGCCTTGGTCATTTCATGGTCATTTGCCTTTCCAAAATATGTGTGTGTGTGTGTGTGATTGGTGTCCCAACACTCTTCTGCACCTTTAAAAACAGTCTGTGCTTGTTCATGAAGGAGAGGGCCTGGAAGGAATTTTGAGTCATCTTGGGATCGGGCCATCACCTCCCAAAGAGGAGAGCACAGGAATTGAGGTGGAGATATAAAAGAGAGAGGGACAGCAGGAAGAAGGAGGGAGAATGTCCTGAGTCTGTAAGAGTGCAGAACATGAGCGTGACTGGTCCCCTTACATAAGTGAGAACACTGCAAAGGCACATTTGAGCAAGACCCATACCTTAAATCTGTTGTCTCACATCTTTGGAATACAGGGCCAATGCTGCTTTCCTTCAGCAGGCGATCCAGCTGCCAAGGGATAAGATTTTCCAGTTAGGCCATGGTCATCTCACAGCTCTCCCTCCACCTTGAGAGAGGACGGGGAGGGCAGGATGATTGCCCAGTGCTGGTCAACTTACGAGCATGTTCATGACCCTTTGTGTAGCTCTGAGCCTGGCCGAGTCAGGATTCTCCAGGTCGGAAGTGTAGGGGAGGTTGGTGATTGTGAAGTTGACGGTGAAACGCTCGAGGGCAGCAGCTGTCGTTGTTGGATGGGTGGGAGCTGGAAGAAGCCGAAATCCAGAATGACAAGGGGCAAGAGCCAGGGTGTCAGGGCTCTGGATGGAAAACCACTGAGGTCTCTTGCTGGCCCTGCTCTCCATGGGCAATGTTTCCATGATCCCCATTTTTTCCCTGGGATGTCAAGGCCACAGCCTTCAGTGCCAAGGGGAAGAACCCAGCGAGGCCCTTGTAGCTTCCTGATCCCATCCCGCCCCTGCAAGGTACTCACTGGTCAGCACTGGCTGTTCGTTGTATCCTGGGAAAAGAGAGAGACAGGGGGTCAGGAGCTGGCGCTGGGCAAGGGGCAGCACTGGGGGAGGGCTGGTGTGGGGGAGCAGAGGAGGCCGAGGGAGGAGCTCTGGTCACCGTTGACGTAGAGGCTGTCCTTGTCCAGGCTGTAGGGGCCCAGCTGGGTGATGCCTCTGGTCTTGTTGCTCACTTCGTGGTACAGCCCCACCCTGTCCAAAGGTGCAGCCGAGGGCTCCTTGCTGTAGGTGCACACGGCGTCCACCCGGGTCTCGTCCCTGTGACTGCCCGGCCTGCAAAACACAGCGACCTCCCTCAGAAATCCTCCTCTGCACATTCTCCATTCATGGCTGGGCCCTGGGGCTGCCATGGACGTTCCTTTGTTGGAATGCAAAACCATCTGTGTGTGTTATGGTCAGGCACTGCTGTCCACCTTCACTAACACCCTGGAGGTGTTCAGGATGGAAAGAGGCATCAAGTATTTAGGAGTGATTCTTGGGCTACTCCATGTCCTACACAAGTGCATGCAGTGAGGGGAGGCTCTAAGACAGGAGGGCATTATGGAGACAGTACTGCCTTCATAGAAGAGGCACCCAGAGCTTGACCACTATGTCCAGCATGCTCAGACCAAGGCACCTGCACGGGGACAATGAGCCATACCTGAAAGCTGTTGTCACACATCCTTGGAAATTGGGGCCAATGCTGCTTTCCTTCAGCAAGCGGTCGAGCTGCCAAGGGGAGAAGTTTCACAATTAAGTCATAGCCAGCTCCCTGCACTCCCTCCAAGCTGATGAGTACAAGGACCAGTTGGGACAAGGCCTTGGTCATGAGAAGGGCCACTTACCAAGGCTGCTGTGACTCTCTGTGTAGCATTGTACTTGGCCGAGTCAGGATTCTCCAGGTCGGAAGTGTAGGGGAGGTTGGTGATGGTGAAGTTGACGGTGAAACGCTCGAGGGCAGCAGCTGTCGTTGTGGGATGGGTGGGCGCTGGAAGAAGCACAGATGGGGAATGCCATGGGGCAAGAGCAAGGGTGTCAGGGCTCTGGATGGAAAACCACTGAGATCTCCGGACAGCCTTTCTCTCCTTTGGCAAGGCAGACAAGACCCCACTTTTTCCCCCAGGATCTCTAGGCCTCAGCCTCTACTTCTAAGAAGATGAACCCAACGTGTCACTTACAGCTTCCTGACCCCATCCCGCCCCTGCAAGGTACTCACTGGTCAGCACTGGCTGTTCATTGTATCCTGGGAAAAGAGAGAGACAGAGGGTCAGGAGCTGGAGCTGGGCAAGGGGCAGCACTGGGGGAGGGCTGGTGTGGGGGAGCAGAGGAGGCTGAGGGAGGAGCTCTGGTCACCGTTGACGTAGAGGCTGTCCTTGTCCAGGCTGTAGGGGCCCAGCTGGGTGATGCCTCTGGTCTTGTTGCTCACTTCGTGGTACAGCCCCACCCTGTCCAAAGGCGCAGCCGAGGGCTCCTTGCTGTAGGTGCACACGGCGTCCACCCGGGTCTCGTCCCTGTGACTGCCCGGCCTGCAAAACACAGCAACCTCCTTGAGCACTCTCCTCTGCACATTGTCTCCTCAAGGCCTCGTCTTGTTGCTGCTGTGGCCATTCCTGAGTGTGAAACCAAGCTCTGCCTTCCCAAAATATGCGTGTGTATTTGGTGGCTGGACAGTGCTCTCCACACCCACTAAGGCCCTGGGGCTCTTCAGGAACAAGAAGGCCTCGAAGGAGTTCCGAATCATCTTTGGGTAGGACCTTCAGCACCCCAAGATGTGAGTGCTGGCAATGAGGGGCAGCTCTAAGAGAGAAGGTGTGTGGGAGAAGGTCCTGCCTCCATAAAAGAGGAGAACATGAGCGTGACTGGCCCCATTATCTGCAGGAGATCCTTTCAAAGGGACATAAGGGTGCGACCCATACCTGAAGTCTGTTGTCTCACATCCTTGGAAATTGGGGCCAATGCTGCTTTCCTTCAGCAGGCGATCCAGCTGCCAAGGGAAGAGGTTTCACAATTAAGCCATGGCCATCTCCCTGCACTCCCTCCAAGCTCATGAGGCCAAAGAGGGCAAGGATATGGCTCAGTGCTGGTGGACTTACCAGGGTGTTCATAACCCTTCGAGTAGCTCTGAGCCTGGCTGAGTCAGGATTCTCCAGGTCGGAAGTGTAGGGGAGGTTGGTGATGGTGAAGTTGACGGTGAAACGCTCGAGGGCGGCAGCTGTCGTTGTTGGATGGGTGGGAGCTGGAAGAAGCACAGATGGGGGGTGACAAGGGTCAGAGGCTAGCTGGACAATTGCAGATGTCTTCAGGCAAGCCTGATCTCCATGGGGACTGCGGGGAGGATCCCCATGTCGCCAGGATCTCATGCCCCAGGCCCCCGTCTCCTCTGTCCTAAAGCAGACTGTGATGAGGCACTAGCTGTCCTCTGACCCCATCCCGCCCCTGCAAGGTACTCACTGGTCAGCACTGGCTGTTCGTTGTATCCTGGGAAAAGAGAGAGACAGAGGGTCAGGAGCTGGAGCTGGGCAAGGGGCAGCACTGAGGGAGGGCTGGTGTGGGGGAGCAGAGGAGGCCGAGGGAGGAGCTCTGGTCACCATTGACGTAGAGGCTGTCCTTGTCCAGGCTGTAGGGGCCCAGCTGGGTGATGCCTCTGGTCTTGTTGCTCACTTCGTGGTACAGCCCCACCCTGTCCAAAGGCGCAGCCGAGGGCTCCTTGCTGTAGGTGCACACGGCATCCACCCGGGTCTCGTCCCTGTGACTGCCCGGCCTGCAAAACACAGCGAGCTCCTTGAGCACTCTCCTCTGCATGTCATCCTTTCAAGGCTGGGTCTTGGAACTGCCTTGGTCATTTCATGGTCATTTGCCTTTCCAAAATATGTGTGTGTGTGTGTGTGATTGGTGTCCCAACACTCTTCTGCACCTTTAAAAACAGTCTGTGCTTGTTCATGAAGGAGAGGGCCTGGAAGGAATTTTGAGTCATCTTGGGATCGGGCCATCACCTCCCAAAGAGGAGAGCACAGGAATTGAGGTGGAGATATAAAAGAGAGAGGGACAGCAGGAAGAAGGAGGGAGAATGTCCTGAGTCTGTAAGAGTGCAGAACATGAGCGTGACTGGTCCCCTTACATAAGTGAGAACACTGCAAAGGCACATTTGAGCAAGACCCATACCTTAAATCTGTTGTCTCACATCTTTGGAATACAGGGCCAATGCTGCTTTCCTTCAGCAGGCGATCCAGCTGCCAAGGGATAAGATTTTCCAGTTAGGCCATGGTCATCTCACAGCTCTCCCTCCACCTTGAGAGAGGACGGGGAGGGCAGGATGATTGCCCAGTGCTGGTCAACTTACGAGCATGTTCATGACCCTTTGTGTAGCTCTGAGCCTGGCCGAGTCAGGATTCTCCAGGTCGGAAGTGTAGGGGAGGTTGGTGATTGTGAAGTTGACGGTGAAACGCTCGAGGGCAGCAGCTGTCGTTGTTGGATGGGTGGGAGCTGGAAGAAGCCGAAATCCAGAATGACAAGGGGCAAGAGCCAGGGTGTCAGGGCTCTGGATGGAAAACCACTGAGGTCTCTTGCTGGCCCTGCTCTCCATGGGCAATGTTTCCATGATCCCCATTTTTTCCCTGGGATGTCAAGGCCACAGCCTTCAGTGCCAAGGGGAAGAACCCAGCGAGGCCCTTGTAGCTTCCTGATCCCATCCCGCCCCTGCAAGGTACTCACTGGTCAGCACTGGCTGTTCGTTGTATCCTGGGAAAAGAGAGAGACAGGGGGTCAGGAGCTGGCGCTGGGCAAGGGGCAGCACTGGGGGAGGGCTGGTGTGGGGGAGCAGAGGAGGCCGAGGGAGGAGCTCTGGTCACCGTTGACGTAGAGGCTGTCCTTGTCCAGGCTGTAGGGGCCCAGCTGGGTGATGCCTCTGGTCTTGTTGCTCACTTCGTGGTACAGCCCCACCCTGTCCAAAGGTGCAGCCGAGGGCTCCTTGCTGTAGGTGCACACGGCGTCCACCCGGGTCTCGTCCCTGTGACTGCCCGGCCTGCAAAACACAGCGACCTCCCTCAGAAATCCTCCTCTGCACATTCTCCATTCATGGCTGGGCCCTGGGGCTGCCATGGACGTTCCTTTGTTGGAATGCAAAACCATCTGTGTGTGTTATGGTCAGGCACTGCTGTCCACCTTCACTAACACCCTGGAGGTGTTCAGGATGGAAAGAGGCATCAAGTATTTAGGAGTGATTCTTGGGCTACTCCATGTCCTACACAAGTGCATGCAGTGAGGGGAGGCTCTAAGACAGGAGGGCATTATGGAGACAGTACTGCCTTCATAGAAGAGGCACCCAGAGCTTGACCACTATGTCCAGCATGCTCAGACCAAGGCACCTGCACGGGGACAATGAGCCATACCTGAAAGCTGTTGTCACACATCCTTGGAAATTGGGGCCAATGCTGCTTTCCTTCAGCAAGCGGTCGAGCTGCCAAGGGGAGAAGTTTCACAATTAAGTCATAGCCAGCTCCCTGCACTCCCTCCAAGCTGATGAGTACAAGGACCAGTTGGGACAAGGCCTTGGTCATGAGAAGGGCCACTTACCAAGGCTGCTGTGACTCTCTGTGTAGCATTGTACTTGGCCGAGTCAGGATTCTCCAGGTCGGAAGTGTAGGGGAGGTTGGTGATGGTGAAGTTGACGGTGAAACGCTCGAGGGCAGCAGCTGTCGTTGTGGGATGGGTGGGCGCTGGAAGAAGCACAGATGGGGAATGCCATGGGGCAAGAGCAAGGGTGTCAGGGCTCTGGATGGAAAACCACTGAGATCTCCGGACAGCCTTTCTCTCCTTTGGCAAGGCAGACAAGACCCCACTTTTTCCCCCAGGATCTCTAGGCCTCAGCCTCTACTTCTAAGAAGATGAACCCAACGTGTCACTTACAGCTTCCTGACCCCATCCCGCCCCTGCAAGGTACTCACTGGTCAGCACTGGCTGTTCATTGTATCCTGGGAAAAGAGAGAGACAGAGGGTCAGGAGCTGGAGCTGGGCAAGGGGCAGCACTGGGGGAGGGCTGGTGTGGGGGAGCAGAGGAGGCTGAGGGAGGAGCTCTGGTCACCGTTGACGTAGAGGCTGTCCTTGTCCAGGCTGTAGGGGCCCAGCTGGGTGATGCCTCTGGTCTTGTTGCTCACTTCGTGGTACAGCCCCACCCTGTCCAAAGGCGCAGCCGAGGGCTCCTTGCTGTAGGTGCACACGGCATCCACCCGGGTCTCGTCCCTGTGACTGCCCGGCCTGCAAAACACAGCAACCTCCTTGAGCACTCTCCTCTGCACATTGTCTCCTCAAGGCCTCGTCTTGTTGCTGCTGTGGCCATTCCTGAGTGTGAAACCAAGCTCTGCCTTCCCAAAATATGCGTGTGTATTTGGTGGCTGGACAGTGCTCTCCACACCCACTAAGGCCCTGGGGCTCTTCCGGAACAAGAAGGCCTCGAAGGAGTTCCGAATCATCTTTGGGTAGGACCTTCAGCACCCCAAGATGTGAGTGCTGGCAATGAGGGGCAGCTCTAAGAGAGAAGGTGTGTGGGAGAAGGTCCTGCCTCCATAAAAGAGGAGAACATGAGCGTGACTGGCCCCATTATCTGCAGGAGATCCTTTCAAAGGGACATAAGGGTGCGACCCATACCTGAAGTCTGTTGTCTCACATCCTTGGAAATTGGGGCCAATGCTGCTTTCCTTCAGCAGGCGATCCAGCTGCCAAGGGAAGAGGTTTCACAATTAAGCCATGGCCATCTCCCTGCACTCCCTCCAAGCTGATGAGGCCGAAGAGAGCAAGGATATGGCTCAGTGCTGGTGGACTTACCAGGGTGTTCATAACCCTTCGAGTAGCTCTGAGCCTGGCTGAGTCAGGATTCTCCAGGTCGGAAGTGTAGGGGAGGTTGGTGATGGTGAAGTTGACGGTGAAACGCTCGAGGGCGGCAGCTGTCGTTGTTGGATGGGTGGGAGCTGGGAGAAGCACAGATGGGGGGTGACAAGGGTCAGAGGCTAGCTGGACAATTGCAGATGTCTTCAGGCAAGCCTGATCTCCATGGGGACTGCGGGGAGGATCCCCATGTCGCCAGGATCTCATGCCCCAGGCCCCCGTCTCCTCTGTCCTAAAGCAGACTGTGATGAGGCACTAGCTGTCCTCTGACCCCATCCCGCCCCTGCAAGGTACTCACTGGTCAGCACTGGCTGTTCGTTGTATCCTGGGAAAAGAGAGAGACAGAGGGTCAGGAGCTGGAGCTGGGCAAGGGGCAGCACTGGGGGAGGGCTGGTGTGGGGGAGCAGAGGAGGCCGAGGGAGGAGCTCTGGTCACCGTTGACGTAGAGGCTGTCCTTGTCCAGGCTGTAGGGGCCCAGCTGGGTGATGCCTCTGGTCTTGTTGCTCACTTCGTGGTACAGCCCCACCCTGTCCAAAGGCGCAGCCGAGGGCTCCTTGCTGTAGGTGCACACGGCATCCACCCGGGTCTCGTCCCTGTGACTGCCCGGCCTGTAAAACACAGCAACCTCCCTCAGAAATCCTCCTCTGCGCATTCTCCATTCATGGCTGGGCCCTGGGGCTGCCATGGACGTTCCTTTGTTGGAATGCAAAACCATCTGTGTGTGTTATGGTCAGGCACTGCTGTCCACCTTCACTAACACCCTGGAGGTGTTCAGGATGGAAAGAGGCATCAAGTATTTAGGAGTGATTCTTGGGCTACTCCATGTCCTACACAAGTGCATGCAGTGAGGGGAGGCTCTAAGACAGGAGGGCATTATGGAGACAGTACTGCCTTCATAGAAGAGGCACCCAGAGCTTGACCACTATGTCCAGCATGCTCAGACCAAGGCACCTGCACGGGGACAATGAGCCATACCTGAAAGCTGTTGTCACACATCCTTGGAAATTGGGGCCAATGCTGCTTTCCTTCAGCAAGCGGTCGAGCTGCCAAGGGGAGAAGTTTCACAATTAAGTCATAGCCAGCTCCCTGCACTCCCTCCAAGCTGATGAGTACAAGGACCAGTTGGGACAAGGCCTTGGTCATGAGAAGGGCCACTTACCAAGGCTGCTGTGACTCTCTGTGTAGCATTGTACTTGGCCGAGTCAGGATTCTCCAGGTCGGAAGTGTAGGGGAGGTTGGTGATGGTGAAGTTGACGGTGAAACGCTCGAGGGCAGCAGCTGTCGTTGTGGGATGGGTGGGCGCTGGAAGAAGCACAGATGGGGAATGCCATGGGGCAAGAGCAAGGGTGTCAGGGCTCTGGATGGAAAACCACTGAGATCTCCGGACAGCCTTTCTCTCCTTTGGCAAGGCAGACAAGACCCCACTTTTTCCCCCAGGATCTCTAGGCCTCAGCCTCTACTTCTAAGAAGATGAACCCAACGTGTCACTTACAGCTTCCTGACCCCATCCCGCCCCTGCAAGGTACTCACTGGTCAGCACTGGCTGTTCATTGTATCCTGGGAAAAGAGAGAGACAGAGGGTCAGGAGCTGGAGCTGGGCAAGGGGCAGCACTGGGGGAGGGCTGGTGTGGGGGAGCAGAGGAGGCTGAGGGAGGAGCTCTGGTCACCGTTGACGTAGAGGCTGTCCTTGTCCAGGCTGTAGGGGCCCAGCTGGGTGATGCCTCTGGTCTTGTTGCTCACTTCGTGGTACAGCCCCACCCTGTCCAAAGGCGCAGCCGAGGGCTCCTTGCTGTAGGTGCACACGGCATCCACCCGGGTCTCGTCCCTGTGACTGCCCGGCCTGCAAAACACAGCAACCTCCTTGAGCACTCTCCTCTGCATGTCATCCTTTCAAGGCTGGGTCTTGGAACTGCCTTGGTCATTTCATGGTCATTTGCCTTTCCAAAATATGTGTGTGTGTGTGTGTGATTGGTGTCCCAACACTCTTCTGCACCTTTAAAAACAGTCTGTGCTTGTTCATGAAGGAGAGGGCCTGGAAGGAATTTTGAGTCATCTTGGGATCGGGCCATCACCTCCCAAAGAGGAGAGCACAGGAATTGAGGTGGAGATATAAAAGAGAGAGGGACAGCAGGAAGAAGGAGGGAGAATGTCCTGAGTCTGTAAGAGTGCAGAACATGAGCGTGACTGGTCCCCTTACATAAGTGAGAACACTGCAAAGGCACATTTGAGCAAGACCCATACCTTAAATCTGTTGTCTCACATCTTTGGAATACAGGGCCAATGCTGCTTTCCTTCAGCAGGCGATCCAGCTGCCAAGGGATAAGATTTTCCAGTTAGGCCATGGTCATCTCACGGCTCTCCCTCCACCTTGAGAGAGCCCGGGGAGGGCAGGATGATTGCCCAGTGCTGGTCAACTTACGAGCATGTTCATGACCCTTCGAGTAGCTCTGAGCCTGGCCGAGTCAGGATTCTCCAGGTCGGAAGTGT
The DNA here is from genome assembly GCF_041296385.1 of Aphelocoma coerulescens. Classification (NCBI taxonomy): domain Eukaryota; kingdom Metazoa; phylum Chordata; class Aves; order Passeriformes; family Corvidae; genus Aphelocoma; species Aphelocoma coerulescens. The sequence continues at coordinate 2,973,738 of NC_091041.1, read as the reverse complement.
AGGGGAGGTTGGTGATTGTGAAGTTGACGGTGAAACGCTCGAGGGCAGCAGCTGTCGTTGTTGGATGGGTGGGAGCTGGAAGAAGCCGAAATCCAGAATGACAAGGGGCAAGAGCCAGGGTGTCAGGGCTCTGGATGGAAAACCACTGAGGTCTCTTGCTGGCCCTGCTCTCCATGGGCAATGTTTCCATGATCCCCATTTTTTCCCTGGGATGTCAAGGCCACAGCCTTCAGTGCCAAGGGGAAGAACCCAGCGAGGCCCTTGTAGCTTCCTGATCCCATCCTGCCCCTGCAAGGTACTCACTGGTCAGCACTGGCTGTTCGTTGTATCCTGGGAAAAGAGAGAGACAGGGGGTCAGGAGCTGGCGCTGGGCAAGGGGCAGCACTGGGGGAGGGCTGGTGTGGGGGAGCAGAGGAGGCCGAGGGAGGAGCTCTGGTCACCGTTGACGTAGAGGCTGTCCTTGTCCAGGCTGTAGGGGCCCAGCTGGGTGATGCCTCTGGTCTTGTTGCTCACTTCGTGGTACAGCCCCACCCTGTCCAAAGGCGCAGCCGAGGGCTCCTTGCTGTAGGTGCACACGGCATCCACCCGGGTCTCGTCCCTGTGACTGCCCGGCCTGCAAAACACAGCGACCTCCCTCAGAAATCCTCCTCTGCGCATTCTCCATTCATGGCTGGGCCCTGGGGCTGCCATGGACGTTCCTTTGTTGGAATGCAAAACCATCTGTGTGTGTTATGGTCAGGCACTGCTGTCCACCTTCACTAACACCCTGGAGGTGTTCAGGATGGAAAGAGGCATCAAGTATTTAGGAGTGATTCTTGGGCTACTCCATGTCCTACACAAGCTGAGAGTGCATGCAGTGAGGGGAGGCTCTAAGACAGGAGGGCATTATGGAGACAGTACTGCCTTCATAGAAGAGGCACCCAGAGCTTGACCACTATGTCCAGCATGCTCAGACCAAGGCACCTGCACGGGGACAATGAGCCATACCTGAAAGCTGTTGTCACACATCCTTGGAAATTGGGGCCAATGCTGCTTTCCTTCAGCAAGCGGTCGAGCTGCCAAGGGGAGAAGTTTCACAATTAAGTCATAGCCAGCTCCCTGCACTCCCTCCAAGCTGATGAGTACAAGGACCAGTTGGGACAAGGCCTTGGTCATGAGAAGGGCCACTTACCAAGGCTGCTGTGACTCTCTGTGTAGCATTGTACTTGGCCGAGTCAGGATTCTCCAGGTCGGAAGTGTAGGGGAGGTTGGTGATGGTGAAGTTGACGGTGAAACGCTCGAGGGCAGCAGCTGTCGTTGTGGGATGGGTGGGAGCTGGAAGAAGCACAGATGGGGAATGCCATGGGGCAAGAGCAAGGGTGTCAGGGCTCTGGATGGAAAACCACTGAGATCTCCGGACAGCCTTTCTCTCCTTTGGCAAGGCAGACAAGACCCCACTTTTTCCCCCAGGATCTCTAGGCCTCAGCCTCTACTTCTAAGAAGATGAACCCAACGTGTCACTTACAGCTTCCTGACCCCATCCCGCCCCTGCAAGGTACTCACTGGTCAGCACTGGCTGTTCATTGTATCCTGGGAAAAGAGAGAGACAGAGGGTCAGGAGCTGGAGCTGGGCAAGGGGCAGCACTGGGGGAGGGCTGGTGTGGGGGAGCAGAGGAGGCTGAGGGAGGAGCTCTGGTCACCGTTGACGTAGAGGCTGTCCTTGTCCAGGCTGTAGGGGCCCAGCTGGGTGATGCCTCTGGTCTTGTTGCTCACTTCGTGGTACAGCCCCACCCTGTCCAAAGGCGCAGCCGAGGGCTCCTTGCTGTAGGTGCACACGGCGTCCACCCGGGTCTCGTCCCTGTGACTGCCCGGCCTGCAAAACACAGCAACCTCCTTGAGCACTCTCCTCTGCACATTGTCTCCTCAAGGCCTCGTCTTGTTGCTGCTGTGGCCATTCCTGAGTGTGAAACCAAGCTCTGCCTTCCCAAAATATGCGTGTGTATTTGGTGGCTGGACAGTGCTCTCCACACCCACTAAGGCCCTGGGGCTCTTCCGGAACAAGAAGGCCTCGAAGGAGTTCCGAATCATCTTTGGGTAGGACCTTCAGCACCCCAAGATGTGAGTGCTGGCAATGAGGGGCAGCTCTAAGAGAGAAGGTGTGTGGGAGAAGGTCCTGCCTCCATAAAAGAGGAGAACATGAGCGTGACTGGCCCCATTATCTGCAGGAGATCCTTTCAAAGGGACATAAGGGTGCGACCCATACCTGAAGTCTGTTGTCTCACATCCTTGGAAATTGGGGCCAATGCTGCTTTCCTTCAGCAGGCGATCCAGCTGCCAAGGGAAGAGGTTTCACAATTAAGCCATGGCCATCTCCCTGCACTCCCTCCAAGCTCATGAGGCCAAAGAGGGCAAGGATATGGCTCAGTGCTGGTGGACTTACCAGGGTGTTCATAACCCTTCGAGTAGCTCTGAGCCTGGCTGAGTCAGGATTCTCCAGGTCGGAAGTGTAGGGGAGGTTGGTGATGGTGAAGTTGACGGTGAAACGCTCGAGGGCGGCAGCTGTCGTTGTTGGATGGGTGGGAGCTGGAAGAAGCACAGATGGGGGGTGACAAGGGTCAGAGGCTAGCTGGACAATTGCAGATGTCTTCAGGCAAGCCTGATCTCCATGGGGACTGCGGGGAGGATCCCCATGTCGCCAGGATCTCATGCCCCAGGCCCCCGTCTCCTCTGTCCTAAAGCAGACTGTGATGAGGCACTAGCTGTCCTCTGACCCCATCCCGCCCCTGCAAGGTACTCACTGGTCAGCACTGGCTGTTCGTTGTATCCTGGGAAAAGAGAGAGACAGAGGGTCAGGAGCTGGAGCTGGGCAAGGGGCAGCACTGAGGGAGGGCAGGTGTGGGGGAGCAGAGGAGGCCGAGGGAGGAGCTCTGGTCACCATTGACGTAGAGGCTGTCCTTGTCCAGGCTGTAGGGGCCCAGCTGGGTGATGCCTCTGGTCTTGTTGCTCACTTCGTGGTACAGCCCCACCCTGTCCAAAGGCGCAGCCGAGGGCTCCTTGCTGTAGGTGCACACGGCATCCACCCGGGTCTCGTCCCTGTGACTGCCCGGCCTGCAAAACACAGCAAGCTCCTTGAGCACTCTCCTCTGCATGTCATCCTTTCAAGGCTGGGTCTTGGAACTGCCTTGGTCATTTCATGGTCATTTGCCTTTCCAAAATATGTGTGTGTGTGTGTGTGATTGGTGTCCCAACACTCTTCTGCACCTTTAAAAACAGTCTGTGCTTGTTCATGAAGGAGAGGGCCTGGAAGGAATTTTGAGTCATCTTGGGATCGGGCCATCACCTCCCAAAGAGGAGAGCACAGGAATTGAGGTGGAGATATAAAAGAGAGAGGGACAGCAGGAAGAAGGAGGGAGAATGTCCTGAGTCTGTAAGAGTGCAGAACATGAGCGTGACTGGTCCCCTTACATAAGTGAGAACACTGCAAAGGCACATTTGAGCAAGACCCATACCTTAAATCTGTTGTCTCACATCTTTGGAATACAGGGCCAATGCTGCTTTCCTTCAGCAGGCGATCCAGCTGCCAAGGGATAAGATTTTCCAGTTAGGCCATGGTCATCTCACAGCTCTCCCTCCACCTTGAGAGAGGACGGGGAGGGCAGGATGATTGCCCAGTGCTGGTCAACTTACGAGCATGTTCATGACCCTTCGAGTAGCTCTGAGCCTGGCCGAGTCAGGATTCTCCAGGTCGGAAGTGTAGGGGAGGTTGGTGATTGTGAAGTTGACGGTGAAACGCTCGAGGGCAGCAGCTGTCGTTGTTGGATGGGTGGGAGCTGGAAGAAGCCGAAATCCAGAATGACAAGGGGCAAGAGCCAGGGTGTCAGGGCTCTGGATGGAAAACCACTGAGGTCTCTTGCTGGCCCTGTTCTCCATGGGCAATGTTTCCATGATCCCCATTTTTTCCCTGGGATGTCAAGGCCACAGCCTTCAGTGCCAAGGGGAAGAACCCAGCGAGGCCCTTGTAGCTTCCTGATCCCATCCCGCCCCTGCAAGGTACTCACTGGTCAGCACTGGCTGTTCGTTGTATCCTGGGAAAAGAGAGAGACAGGGGGTCAGGAGCTGGCACTGGGCAAGGGGCAGCACTGGGGGAGGGCTGGTGTGGGGGAGCAGAGGAGGCCGAGGGAGGAGCTCTGGTCACCGTTGACGTAGAGGCTGTCCTTGTCCAGGCTGTAGGGGCCCAGCTGGGTGATGCCTCTGGTCTTGTTGCTCACTTCGTGGTACAGCCCCACCCTGTCCAAAGGTGCAGCCGAGGGCTCCTTGCTGTAGGTGCACACGGCATCCACCCGGGTCTCGTCCCTGTGACTGCCCGGCCTGCAAAACACAGCGACCTCCCTCAGAAATCCTCCTCTGCGCATTCTCCATTCATGGCTGGGCCCTGGGGCTGCCATGGACGTTCCTTTGTTGGAATGCAAAACCATCTGTGTGTGTTATGGTCAGGCACTGCTGTCCACCTTCACTAACACCCTGGAGGTGTTCAGGATGGAAAGAGGCATCAAGTATTTAGGAGTGATTCTTGGGCTACTCCATGTCCTACACAAGTGCATGCAGTGAGGGGAGGCTCTAAGACAGGAGGGCATTATGGAGACAGTACTGCCTTCATAGAAGAGGCACCCAGAGCTTGACCACTATGTCCAGCATGCTCAGACCAAGGCACCTGCACGGGGACAATGAGCCATACCTGAAAGCTGTTGTCACACATCCTTGGAAATTGGGGCCAATGCTGCTTTCCTTCAGCAAGCGGTCGAGCTGCCAAGGGGAGAAGTTTCACAATTAAGTCATAGCCAGCTCCCTGCACTCCCTCCAAGCTGATGAGTACAAGGACCAGTTGGGACAAGGCCTTGGTCATGAGAAGGGCCACTTACCAAGGCTGCTGTGACTCTCTGTGTAGCATTGTACTTGGCCGAGTCAGGATTCTCCAGGTCGGAAGTGTAGGGGAGGTTGGTGATGGTGAAGTTGACGGTGAAACGCTCGAGGGCAGCAGCTGTCGTTGTGGGATGGGTGGGCGCTGGAAGAAGCACAGATGGGGAATGCCATGGGGCAAGAGCAAGGGTGTCAGGGCTCTGGATGGAAAACCACTGAGATCTCCGGACAGCCTTTCTCTCCTTTGGCAAGGCAGACAAGACCCCACTTTTTCCCCCAGGATCTCTAGGCCTCAGCCTCTACTTCTAAGAAGATGAACCCAACGTGTCACTTACAGCTTCCTGACCCCATCCCGCCCCTGCAAGGTACTCACTGGTCAGCACTGGCTGTTCATTGTATCCTGGGAAAAGAGAGAGACAGAGGGTCAGGAGCTGGAGCTGGGCAAGGGGCAGCACTGGGGGAGGGCTGGTGTGGGGGAGCAGAGGAGGCTGAGGGAGGAGCTCTGGTCACCGTTGACGTAGAGGCTGTCCTTGTCCAGGCTGTAGGGGCCCAGCTGGGTGATGCCTCTGGTCTTGTTGCTCACTTCGTGGTACAGCCCCACCCTGTCCAAAGGCGCAGCCGAGGGCTCCTTGCTGTAGGTGCACACGGCATCCACCCGGGTCTCGTCCCTGTGACTGCCCGGCCTGCAAAACACAGCAACCTCCTTGAGCACTCTCCTCTGCACATTGTCTCCTCAAGGCCTCGTCTTGTTGCTGCTGTGGCCATTCCTGAGTGTGAAACCAAGCTCTGCCTTCCCAAAATATGCGTGTGTATTTGGTGGCTGGACAGTGCTCTCCACACCCACTAAGGCCCTGGGGCTCTTCCGGAACAAGAAGGCCTCGAAGGAGTTCCGAATCATCTTTGGGTAGGACCTTCAGCACCCCAAGATGTGAGTGCTGGCAATGAGGGGCAGCTCTAAGAGAGAAGGTGTGTGGGAGAAGGTCCTGCCTCCATAAAAGAGGAGAACATGAGCGTGACTGGCCCCATTATCTGCAGGAGATCCTTTCAAAGGGACATAAGGGTGCGACCCATACCTGAAGTCTGTTGTCTCACATCCTTGGAAATTGGGGCCAATGCTGCTTTCCTTCAGCAGGCGATCCAGCTGCCAAGGGAAGAGGTTTCACAATTAAGCCATGGCCATCTCCCTGCACTCCCTCCAAGCTGATGAGGCCGAAGAGAGCAAGGATATGGCTCAGTGCTGGTGGACTTACCAGGGTGTTCATAACCCTTCGAGTAGCTCTGAGCCTGGCTGAGTCAGGATTCTCCAGGTCGGAAGTGTAGGGGAGGTTGGTGATGGTGAAGTTGACGGTGAAACGCTCGAGGGCGGCAGCTGTCGTTGTTGGATGGGTGGGAGCTGGGAGAAGCACAGATGGGGGGTGACAAGGGTCAGAGGCTAGCTGGACAATTGCAGATGTCTTCAGGCAAGCCTGATCTCCATGGGGACTGCGGGGAGGATCCCCATGTCGCCAGGATCTCATGCCCCAGGCCCCCGTCTCCTCTGTCCTAAAGCAGACTGTGATGAGGCACTAGCTGTCCTCTGACCCCATCCCGCCCCTGCAAGGTACTCACTGGTCAGCACTGGCTGTTCGTTGTATCCTGGGAAAAGAGAGAGACAGAGGGTCAGGAGCTGGAGCTGGGCAAGGGGCAGCACTGGGGGAGGGCTGGTGTGGGGGAGCAGAGGAGGCCGAGGGAGGAGCTCTGGTCACCGTTGACGTAGAGGCTGTCCTTGTCCAGGCTGTAGGGGCCCAGCTGGGTGATGCCTCTGGTCTTGTTGCTCACTTCGTGGTACAGCCCCACCCTGTCCAAAGGCGCAGCCGAGGGCTCCTTGCTGTAGGTGCACACGGCATCCACCCGGGTCTCGTCCCTGTGACTGCCTGGCCTGTAAAACACAGCAACCTCCCTCAGAAATCCTCCTCTGCGCATTCTCCATTCATGGCTGGGCCCTGGGGCTGCCATGGACGTTCCTTTGTTGGAATGCAAAACCATCTGTGTGTGTTATGGTCAGGCACTGCTGTCCACCTTCACTAACACCCTGGAGGTGTTCAGGATGGAAAGAGGCATCAAGTATTTAGGAGTGATTCTTGGGCTACTCCATGTCCTACACAAGCTGAGAGTGCATGCAGTGAGGGGAGGCTCTAAGACAGGAGGGCATTATGGAGACAGTACTGCCTTCATAGAAGAGGCACCCAGAGCTTGACCACTATGTCCAGCATGCTCAGACCAAGGCACCTGCACGGGGACAATGAGCCATACCTGAAAGCTGTTGTCACACATCCTTGGAAATTGGGGCCAATGCTGCTTTCCTTCAGCAAGCGGTCGAGCTGCCAAGGGGAGAAGTTTCACAATTAAGTCATAGCCAGTTCCCTGCACTCCCTCCAAGCTGATGAGTACAAGGACCAGTTGGGACAAGGCCTTGGTCATGAGAAGGGCCACTTACCAAGGCTGCTGTGACTCTCTGTGTAGCATTGTACTTGGCCGAGTCAGTATTCTCCAGGTCGGAAGTGTAGGGGAGGTTGGTGATGGTGAAATTGATGGTGAAACGCTCGAGGGCAGCAGCTGTTATTGTTGGATGGGTGGGAGCTGGAAGAAGCACAAATAGGGGGTGAGAAGGCGCAAGAACCTAGGTTTCAGGGCTCTGGATGGACAAACATAGAGTTTACAGATCGCTCCTGCCAGCTATGGGGTTTCCCATCCCTGTCTCTTTTTGTCCTTCTTCTGTATTCCATGAGATGAGTTTTTTATTCCTAGTCTCAATTACAACTGTTTATTTTCCTTTTAAATATATATAAATTAAGATATCTTCCATTTTATATTTAACAGATATTAGGCATTTATATATATAGATCTAGAGATAATTATGTAACTGTTAAGAAATTATCTTGATATTATACTGCTATATTTTTCCAGCAAATTACTTTATAGTCCTTGGTCATTTTATAATTTTTAATTGAGGTTGTTAGTGCAGTACACAAAGACTAGACAGCTGTATAAAAAACTGAATGGCTAAATCATTAAAAAAAATTATAAATATAAGAGTCATTTTACGTATAATATGGTAATGATACTTGCAAAAAAATACCATAATGAATGAGCACTTAAAAAAATTAAGTTAGAAAGTCATTCTTTAATCACCATGGGTTTTTATAAGGAAAAGACAAAGGTGTACTGATGGTAGGATTTAATAGAAAATAATTAAACAAAATTAATCAGTTTTCATAACTGTTATACAACTTACTGGCTTTGACACCAAGACTACTCTGAGGTGTTGCTGACGTTTCGAAATGCGCTGTAGTGCTGAGATGAGGAAAAGATGTCTGTGATGTCTGTGTAGTGAATGGACCTAAGCTAGAGAAAAGTAAGGGGGAAGTCGTAACTGCTGGAGATGTGCTGGCAATCTCTGCTCTGGAAGAGAGGAGTGTGGAGGTTGTCACAAGAGGAGAGGTCGCTGGCCAAGTGGAGGAGGCTGAAGCCATGGACTCAGGTAGATATGTGGACAGGACACCTGGGGTGGAGCCATCTGGCCTTTTAGAAGTTGACATACCCGTGGATTCAATGATGGCCTTGGAGGCTGTCTGAAAAAACCTGGCAGAGGTGTGTGTAGGTGTGCTGAGAGTTGTGGAACTGATCTCCAGAGTAGAGCTCAGAGGATGAGACCCAGCACTGGTTGAAGTTAGTCCAGCATCAGGAGCAAAGGAAAATGTTTCTGCATGCACTGTGAAAACTGCGGAGGTTGCCTCTGTCACGGGAATAGGAACATAAGCAACAGAGGTTCCCGCAGGACTGGATTGGAGTGGAGTGGTGGATGAAGGATTTCGGCTGGAAGTTTCTGCAGCAGTTGAGAGGATTCTAGAGGTTGTCAAAAGTGGAGACGTCTCTGGCTGAGCGGAAGGGGCTGAAGCCATTTCCTCAGGCTGAGACGTGGACTGGACAGCTGCCCTTATGGTGGTGGAAACAGTGGAGGCCTCAACAGAAGATGCGGATAGACCCGCAGCAGTGGAGGTGGTCTCAAACACAGTGCTGGTGGTGGGTGCGGCTCTGGTGAGAGCTGCTGAAGTCGTCGCGCTCAGAGGAAGAGTCACAGTGCTGGCAGAAGTTGGGCTTGTCCCAGGAGCAGAGGATGACGTTTGTGTAGGAATTGTGGTGGTCGCAGCTCCTGCCTTTGTCACTGGCATGGGGACATGGTCGACAGGGGTTGTTCCCAGAGGACTGGATGGGATTGGAGTGGTGGCTGAAGGCTTTAGGCTGGAAGTTTGTGCTGCGGTCGAGAGGATTGTGGACGTTGTTAGACCTGGAGGACTGTGTGCCTGAGTAGAAGAGGCTGAAGCCGTTGTCTCAGGCTGAGATGTGGACTGGACAGCCGATCTTGTGGTGGTGGAAACAGTGGTGGCCTCAGTGCTGGATGTGGATAGACCCGCAGCAGTGGAGGTGGTCTCAAACACAGTGCTGGTGGTGGGTGCAGTTGCGGTGAGAGCTGCTGAAGTGGTCTTCACGGTAGAGCTCCGAGGAAGAGTCAAAGTGCTGGCAGAAGTTGGGCTTGTCCCAGGAGCAGGTGAAGACGTTTGTTCAAGGACCGTGGTGGTCGCGGAGCTTGCCTCTGTTGCCAAAGTTGTGATCTTCTTAGGTATGGGTCTTGCAGCAGGACTGGACTGGATTGGAGTGGTGGCTGAAGGCCTTAGGCTGGAAGTTTGTGCCGTGGTTGAGGGGATTGTGGAGGTTGTCAAAAGTGAAGACGTCTCTGGCCGAGCAGAAGAGGCTGAAGTGGTGGTCTCAGGCTGAGATGTGGACTGGACAGCCGAGCTGGAGACTTCTGACTTTGACGCTGTGGAAACAGTGGTGGCCTCAGTGCTGGATGTGGATAGACCCGCAGCAGTGGAGGTGCTCTCAAACACAGTGCTGGTGGTGGGTGCGGCTCTGGTGAGAGCTGCTGAAGTGGTCTCCACGGTAGAGCTCAGAGGAAGAGTCACAGTGCTGGCAGAAGTTGGGCTTGTCCCAGGAGCAGAGGACGACGTTTGTGTAGGAATTTTGGTGGTCGCAGTACCTGCCTTTGTCACTGGTATGGGGACATGGTCGACAGGGGTTGTTCCCAGAGGACTGGATGGGATTGGAGTGGTGGCTGAAGGCTTTAGGCTGGAAGTTTGTGCTGCGGTCGAGAGGATTGTGGACGTTGTTACACCTGGAGGACTGTGTGCCTGAGTAGAAGAGGCTGAAGCCGTTGTCTCAGGCTGAGATGTGGACTGGACAGCCGATCTTGTGGTGGTGGAAACTGTGGTGGCCTCAGTGCTGGATGTGGATAGAGCCGCAGCAGTGGAGGTGGTCTCAAACACAGTGCTGGTGGTGGGTGCGGCTCTGGTGAGAGCTGCTGAAGTCGTCGCGCTCAGAGGAAGAGTCACAGTGCTGGCAGAAGTTGGGCTTGTCCCAGGAGCAGAGGATGACGTTTGTGTAGGAATTGTGGTGGTCGCAGCTCCTGCCTTTGTCACTGGCATGGGGACATGGTCGACAGGGGTTGTTCCCAGAGGACTGGATGGGATTGGAGTGGTGGCTGAAGGCTTTAGGCTGGAAGTTTGTGCTGCGGTCGAGAGGATTGTGGACGTTGTTAGACCTGGAGGACTGTGTGCCTGAGTAGAAGAGGCTGAAGCCGTTGTCTCAGGCTGAGATGTGGACTGGACAGCCGATCTTGTGGTGGTGGAAACAGTGGTGGCCTCAGTGCTGGATGTGGATAGAGCCGCAGCAGTGGAGGTGGTCTCAAACACAGTGCTGGTGGTGGGTGCAGTTGCGGTGAGAGCTGCTGAAGTGGTCTTCACGGTAGAGCTCCGAGGAAGAGTCAAAGTGCTGGCAGAAGTTGGGCTTGTCCCAGGAGCAGGTGAAGACGTTTGTTCAAGGACCGTGGTGGTCGCGGAGCTTGCCTCTGTTGCCGAAGTTGTGATCTTCTTAGGTGTGGGTCTTGTAGTAGGACTGGATGGGATTGGAGTGGTGGCTGAAGGCTTTAGGCTGGAAGTTTGTGCCGTGGTTGAGGGGATTGTGGAGGTTGTCAAAAGTGAAGACGTCTCTGGCCGAGCAGAAGAGGCTGAAGTGGTGGTCTCAGGCTGAGATGTGGACTGGACAGCCGAGCTGGAGACTTCTGACTTTGCAGCTGTGGAAAAAGTGGTGGCCTCAGTGCTGGATGTGGATAGACCCGCAGCAGTGGAGGTGCTCTCAAACACAGTGCTGGTGGTGGGTGCGGCTCTGGTGAGAGCTGCTGAAGTGGTCTCCACGGTAGAGCTCAGAGGAAGAGTCACAGTGCTGGCAGAAGTTGGGCTTGTCCCAGGAGCAGAGGACGACGTTTGTGTAGGAATTGTGGTGGTCGCAGCTCCTGCCTTTGTCACTGGCATGGGGACATGGTCGACAGGGGTTGTTCCCAGAGGACTGGATGGGATTGGAGTGGTGGCTGAAGGCTTTAGGCTGGAAGTTTGTGCTGCGGTCGAGAGGATTGTGGACGTTGTTACACCTGGAGGACTGTGTGCCTGTGTAGAAGAGGCTGAAGCCATTGTCTCAGGCTGAGATGTGGACTGGACAGCCGATCTTGTGGTGGTGGAAACTGTGGTGGCCTCAGTGCTGGATGTGGATAGACCCGCAGCAGTGGAGGTGGTCTCAAACACAGTGCTGCTGGTGGATGCAGTTGCGGTGAGAGCTGCTGAAGTGGTCTTCACGGTAGAGCTCCGAGGAAGAGTCAAAGTGCTGGCAGAAGTTGGGCTTGTCCCAGGAGCAGGTGAAGACGTTTGTTCAAGGACCGTGGTGGTCGCGGAGCTTGCCTCTGTTGCCAAAGTTGTGATCTTCTTAGGTGTGGGTCTTGCAGTAGGACTGGATGGGATTGGACTGGTGGCTGAAGGCTTTAGGCTGGAAGTTTGTGCCGTGGTTGAGGGGATTGTGGAGGTTGTCAAAAGTGAAGACGTCTCTGGCCGAGCAGAAGAGGCTGAAGTGGTGGTCTCAGGCTGAGATGTGGACTGGACAGCCGAGCTGGAGACTTCTGACTTTGCAGCTGTGGAAAAAGTGGTGGCCTCAGTGCTGGATGTGGATAGAGCCGCAGCAGTGGAGGTGGTCTCAAACACAGTGCTGGTTGTAGGTGCAGTTGCGGTTAGAGCTGCTGAAGTGGTCTTCATGGTAGAGCTCCGAGGAAGAGTCAAAGTGCTGGCAGAAGTTGGGCTTGTCCCAGGAGCAGGTGAAGACGTTTGTTCAAGGACCGTGGTGGTCGCGGAGCTTGCCTCTGTTGCTGAAGTTGTGATCTTCTTAGGTGTGGGTCTTGCAGCAGGACTGGATGGGGTTGGAGTGGTGGCTGAAGGCTTTGGGCTGGAAGTTTGTGCCGTGGTTGAGGGGATTGTGGAGGTTGTCAAAAGTGAAGACGTCTCTGGCCGAGCAGAAGAGGCTGAAGTGGTGGTCTCAGGCTGAGATGTGGACTGGACAGCCGAGCTGGAGACTTCTGATTTTGCAGCTGTGGAAACAGTGGTGGCCTCAGTGCTGGATGTGGATAGAGCCGCAGCAGTGGAGGTGCTCTCAAACACAGTGCTGGTGGTGGGTGCAGTTGTGGTGAGAGCTGCTGAAGTGGTCTCCACGGTAGAGCTCCGAGGAAGAGTCAAAGTGCTGGCAGAAGTTGGGCTTGTCCCAGGAGCAGAGGACGACGTTTGTGTAGGAATTTTGGTGGTCGCAGTACCTGCCTTTGTCACTGGTATGGGGACATGGTCGACAGGGGTTGTTCCCAGAGGACTGGATGGGATTGGAGTGGTGGCTGAAGGCTTTAGGCTGGAAGTTTGTGCTGCGGTCGAGAGGATTGTGTACGTTGTTAGACCTGGAGGACTGTGTGCCTGAGTAGAAGAGGCTGAAGCCGTTGTCTCAGGCTGAGATGTGGACTGGACAGCCGATCTTGTGGTGGTGGAAACTGTGGTGGCCTCAGTGCTGGATGTGGATAGACCCGCAGCAGTGGAGGTGGTCTCAAACACAGTGCTGCTGGTGGATGCAGTTGCGGTGAGAGCTGCTGAAGTGGTCTTCACGGTAGAGCTCCGAGGAAGAGTCAAAGTGCTGGCAGAAGTTGGGCTTGTCCCAGGAGCAGGTGAAGACGTTTGTTCAAGGACCGTGGTGGTCGCGGAGCTTGCCTCTGTTGCCGAAGTTGTGATCTTCTTAGGTGTGGGTCTTGCAGTAGGACTGGATGGGATTGGACTGGTGGCTGAAGGCTTTAGGCTGGAAGTTTGTGCCGTGGTTGAGGGGATTGTGGAGGTTGTCAAAAGTGAAGACGTCTCTGGCCGAGCAGAAGAGGCTGAAGTGGTGGTCTCAGGCTGAGATGTGGACTGGACAGCCGAGCTGGAGACTTCTGACTTTGCAGCTGTGGAAAAAGTGGTGGCCTCAGTGCTGGATGTGGATAGACCCGCGGCAGTGGAGGTGCTCTCAAACACAGTGCTGGTGGTGGGTGCTGCTCTGGTGAGAGCTGCTGAAGTGGTCTCCACGGTAGAGCTCAGAGGAAGAGTCACAGTGCTGGCAGAAGTTGGGCTTGTCCCAGGAGCAGAGGACGACGTTTGTGTAGGAATTGTGGTGGTCGCAGCTCCTGCCTTTGTCACTGGCATGGGGACATGGTCGACAGGGGTTGTTCCCAGAGGACTGGATGGGATTGGAGTGGTGGCTGAAGGCTTTAGGCTGGAAGTTTGTGCTGCGGTCGAGAGGATTGTGGACGTTGTTACACCTGGAGGACTGTGTGCCCGAGTAGAAGAGGCTGAAGCCGTTGTCTCAGGCTGAGATGTGGACTGGACAGCCGATCTTGTGGTGGTGGAAACTGTGGTGGCCTCAGTGCTGGATGTGGATAGACCCGCAGCAGTGGAGGTGGTCTCAAACACAGTGCTGGTGGTGGGTGCAGTTGCGGTGAGAGCTGCTGAAGTGGTCTTCACGGTAGAGCTCCGAGGAAGAGTCAAAGTGCTGGCAGAAGTTGGGCTTGTCCCAGGAGCAGGTGAAGACGTTTGTTCAAGGACCGTGGTGGTCGCGGAGCTTGCCTCTGTTGCCGAAGTTGTGATCTTCTTAGGTGTGGGTCTTGCAGTAGGACTGGATGGGATTGGAGTGGTGGCTGAAGGCTTTAGGCTGGAAGTTTGTGCCGTGGTTGAGGGGATTGTGGAGGTTGTCAAAAGTGAAGACGTCTCTGGCCGAGCAGAAGAGGCTGAAGTGGTGGTCTCAGGCTGAGATGTGGACTGGACAGCCGAGCTGGAGACTTCTGATTTTGCAGCTGTGGAAAAAGTGGTGGCCTCAGTGCTGGATGTGGATAGAGCCGCAGCAGTGGAGGTGCTTTCAAACACAGTGCCGGTGGTGGGTGCGGCTCTGGTGAGAGCTGCTGAAGTGGTCTCCACGGTAGAGCTCAGAGGAAGAGTCACAGTGCTGGCAGAAGTTGGGCTTGTCCCAGGAGCAGAGGACGACGTTTGTGTAGGAATTTTGGTGGTCGCAGTACCTGCCTTTGTCACTGGTATGGGGACATGGTCGACAGGGGTTGTTCCCAGAGGACTGGATGGGATTGGAGTGGTGGCTGAAGGCTTTAGGCTGGAAGTTTGTGCTGCGGTCGAGAGGATTGTGGACGTTGTTAGACCTGGAGGACTGTGTGCCTGAGTAGAAGAGGCTGAAGCCGTTGTCTCAGGCTGAGATGTGGACTGGACAGCCGATCTTGTGGTGGTGGAAACTGTGGTGGCCTCAGTGCTGGATGTGGATAGATCCGCAGCAGTGGAGGTGGTCTCAAACACAGTGCTGGTGGTGGGTGCAGTTGCGGTGAGAGCTGCTGAAGTGGTCTTCACGGTAGAGCTCCGAGGAAGAGTCAAAGTGCTGGCAGAAGTTGGGCTTGTCCCAGGAGCAGGTGAAGACGTTTGTTCAAGGACCGTGGTGGTCGCGGAGCTTGCCTCTGTTGCCGAAGTTGTGATCTTCTTAGGTGTGGGTCTTGCAGTAGGACTGGATGGGATTGGAGTGGTGGCTGAAGGCCTTAGGCTGGAAGTTTGTGCCGTGGTTGAGGGGATTGTGGAGGTTGTCAAAAGTGAAGACGTCTCTGGCCGAGCAGAAGAGGCTGAAGTGGTGGTCTCAGGCTGAGATGTGGACTGGACAGCCGAGCTGGAGACTTCTGATTTTGCAGCTGTGGAAAAAGTGGTGGCCTCAGTGCTGGATGTGGATAGAGCCGCAGCAGTGGAGGTGCTCTCAAACACAGTGCTGGTGGTGGGTGCGGCTCTGGTGAGAGCTGCTGAAGTGGTCTCCACGGTAGAGCTCAGAGGAAGAGTCAAAGTGCTGGCAGAAGTTGGGCTTGTCCCAGGAGCAGAGGACGACGTTTGTGTAGGAATTGTGGTGGTCGCAGTACCTGCCTTTGTCACTGGTATGGGGACATGGTCGACAGAGGTTGTTCCCAGAGGACTGGATGGGATTGGAGTGGTGGCTGAAGGCTTTAGGCTGGAAGTTTGTGCTGCGGTCGAGAGGATTGTGGACGTTGTTACACCTGGAGGACTGTGTGCCTGAGTAGAAGAGGCTGAAGCCGTTGTCTCAGGCTGAGATGTGGACTGGACAGCCGATCTTGTGGTGGTGGAAACTCTGGTGGCCTCAGTGCTGGATGTGGATAGAGCCGCAGCAGTGGAGGTGGTCTCAAACACAGTGCTGGTGGTGGGTGCGGCTCTGGTGAGAGCTGCTGAAGTCGTCGCGCTCAGAGGAAGAGTCACAGTGCTGGCAGAAGTTGGGCTTGTCCCAGGAGCAGAGGACGACGTTTGTGTAGGAATTGTGGTGGTCGCAGCTCCTGCCTTTGTCACTGGCATGGGGACATGGTCGACAGGGGTTGTTCCCAGAGGACTGGATGGGATTGGAGTGGTGGCTGAAGGCTTTAGGCTGGAAGTTTGTGCTGCGGTCGAGAGGATTGTGGACGTTGTTACACCTGGAGGACTGTGTGCCCGAGTAGAAGAGGCTGAAGCCGTTGTCTCAGGCTGAGATGTGGACTGGACAGCCGATCTTGTGGTGGTGGAAACTGTGGTGGCCTCAGTGCTGGATGTGGATAGACCCGCAGCAGTGGAGGTGGTCTCAAACACAGTGCTGGTGGTGGGTGCAGTTGTGGTGAGAGCTGCTGAAGTGGTCTCCACGGTAGAGCTCCGAGGAAGAGTCAAAGTGCTGGCAGAAGTTGGGCTTGTCCCAGGAGCAGGTGAAGACGTTTGTTCAAGGACCGTGGTGGTCGCGGAGCTTGCCTCTGTTGCCGAAGTTGTGATCTTCTTAGGTGTGGGTCTTGCAGTAGGACTGGATGGGATTGGACTGGTGGCTGAAGGCTTTAGGCTGGAAGTTTGTGCCGAGGTTGAGGGGATTGTGGAGGTTGTCAAAAGTGAAGACGTCTCTGGCCGAGCAGAAGAGGCTGAAGTGGTGGTCTCAGGCTGAGATGTGGACTGGACAGCCGAGCTGGAGACTTCTGACTTTGCAGCTGTGGAAAAAGTGGTGGCCTCAGTGCTGGATGTGGATAGAGCCGCAGCAGTGGAGGTGCTTTCAAACACAGTGCCGGTGGTGGGTGCGGCTCTGGTGAGAGCTGCTGAAGTGGTCTCCACGGTAGAGCTCAGTGGAAGAGTCACAGTGCTGGCAGAAGTTGGGCTTGTCCCAGGAGCAGAGGACGACGTTTGTGTAGGAATTTTGGTGGTCGCAGTACCTGCCTTTGTCACTGGTATGGGGACATGGTCGACAGGGGTTGTTCCCAGAGGACTGGATGGGATTGGAGTGGTGGCTGAAGGCTTTAGGCTGGAAGTTTGTGCTGCGGTCGAGAGGATTGTGGACGTTGTTACACCTGGAGGACTGTGTGCCTGAGTAGAAGAGGCTGAAGCCGTTGTCTCAGGCTGAGATGTGGACTGGACAGCCGATCTTGTGGTGGTGGAAACTGTGGTGGCCTCAGTGCTGGATGTGGATAGATCCGCAGCAGTGGAGGTGCTCTCAAACACAGTGCTGGTGGTGGGTGCAGTTGCGGTGAGAGCTGCTGAAGTGGTCTTCACGGTAGAGCTCCGAGGAAGAGTCAAAGTGCTGGCAGAAGTTGGGCTTGTCCCAGGAGCAGGTGAAGACGTTTGTTCAAGGACCGTGGTGGTCGCGGAGCTTGCCTCTGTTGCCGAAGTTGTGATCTTCTTAGGTGTGCGTCTTGCAGTAGGACTGGATGGGATTGGAGTGGTGGCTGAAGGCTTTAGGCTGGAAGTTTGTGCCGTGGTTGAGGGGATTGTGGAGGTTGTCAAAAGTGAAGACGTCTCTGGCCGAGCAGAAGAGGCTGAAGTGGTGGTCTCAGGCTGAGATGTGGACTGGACAGCCGAGCTGGAGACTTCTGATTTTGCAGCTGTGGAAAAAGTGGTGGCCTCAGTGCTGGATGTGGATAGAGCCGCAGCAGTGGAGGTGCTCTCAAACACAGTGCTGGTGGTGGGTGCGGCTCTGGTGAGAGCTGCTGAAGTGGTCTCCACGGTAGAGCTCAGAGGAAGAGTCACAGTGCTGGCAGAAGTTGGGCTTGTCCCAGGAGCAGAGGACGACGTTTGTGTAGGAATTTTGGTGGTCGCAGTACCTGCCTTTGTCACTGGTATGGGGACATGGTCGACAGAGGTTGTTCCCAGAGGACTGGATGGGATTGGAGTGGTGGCTGAAGGCTTTAGGCTGGAAGTTTGTGCTGCAGTCGAGAGGATTGTGGACGTTGTTACACCTGGAGGACTGTGTGCCTGAGTAGAAGAGGCTGAAGCCGTTGTCTCAGGCTGAGATGTGGACTGGACAGCTGATCTTGTGGTGGTGGAAACTGTGGTGGCCTCAGTGCTGGATGTGGATAGACCCGCAGCAGTGGAGGTGCTCTCAAACACAGTGCTGGTGGTGGGTGCAGTTGCGGTGAGAGCTGCTGAAGTGGTCTTCACGGTAGAGCTCCGAGGAAGAGTCAAAGTGCTGGCAGAAGTTGGGCTTGTCCCAGGAGCAGGTGAAGACGTTTGTTCAAGGACCGTGGTGGTCGCGGAGCTTGCCTCTGTTGCCGAAGTTGTGATCTTCTTAGGTGTGGGTCTTGCAGTAGGACTGGATGGGATTGGACTGGTGGCTGAAGGCTTTAGGCTGGAAGTTTGTGCCGTGGTTGAGGGGATTGTGGAGGTTGTCAAAAGTGAAGACGTCTCTGGCCGAGCAGAAGAGGCTGAAGTGGTGGTCTCAGGCTGAGATGTGGACTGGACAGCCGATCTTGTGGTGGTGGAAACAGTGGTGGCCTCAGTGCTGGATGTGGATAGACCCGCAGCAGTGGAGGTGCTCTCAAACACAGTGCTGGTGGTGGGTGCGGCTCTGGTGAGAGCTGCTGAAGTGGTCTCCACGGTAGAGCTCAGAGGAAGAGTCACAGTGCTGGCAGAAGTTGGGCTTGTCCCAGGAGCAGGTGAAGACGTTTGTTCAAGGACTGTGGTGGTCGCGGAGCTTGCCTCTGTTGCCGAAGTTGTGATCTTCTTAGGTGTGGGTCTTGCAGCAGGAATGGACTGGATTGGAGTGGTGGCTGAAGGCCTTAGGCTGGAAGTTTGTGCCGTGGTTGAGGGGATTGTGGAGGTTGTCAAAAGTGAAGACGTCTCTGGCCGAGCAGAAGAGGCTGAAGTGGTGGTCTCAGGCTGAGATGTGGACTGGACAGCCGAGCTGGAGACTTCTGACTTTGCAGCTGTGGAAAAAGTGGTGGCCTCAGTGCTGGATGTGGATAGACCCGCAGCAGTGGAGGTGCTCTCAAACACAGTGCTGGTGGTGGGTGCGGCTCTGGTGAGAGCTGCTGAAGTGGTCTCCACGGTAGAGCTCCGAGGAAGAGTCAAAGTGCTGGCAGAAGTTGGGCTTGTCCCAGGAGCAGGTGAAGACGTTTGTTCAAGGACCGTGGTGGTCGCGGAGCTTGCCTCTGTTGCCGAAGTTGTGATCTTCTTTGGTGTGGGTCTTGCAGCACGACTGGATGGGGTTGGAGTGGTAGCTGAAGGCTTTGGGCTGGAAGTTTGTGCCGTGGTTGAGGGGATTGTGGAGGTTGTCAAAAGTGAAGACGTCTCTGGCCGAGCAGAAGAGGCTGAAGTGGTGGTCTCAGGCTGAGATGTGGACTGGACAGCCAAGCTGGAGACTTCTGACTTTGCAGCTGTGGAAACAGTGGTGGCCTCAGTGCTGGATGTGGATTGACCCGCAGCAGTGGAGGTGCTCTCAAACACAGTGCTGGTGGTGGGTGCAGTTGTGGTGAGAGCTGCTGAAGTCGTCGCGCTCAGAGGAAGAGTCACAGTGCTGGCAGAAGTTGGGCTTGTCCCAGGAGCAGAGGACGACGTTTGTGTAGGAATTGTGGTGGTCGCAGCTCCTGCCTTTGTCACTGGTATGGGGACATGGTCGACAGGGGTTGTTCCCAGAGGACTGGATGGGATTGGAGTGGTGGCTGAAGGCTTTAGGCTGGAAGTTTGTGCTGCGGTCGAGAGGATTGTGGACGTTGTTACACCTGGAGGACTGTGTGCCCGAGTAGAAGAGGCTGAAGCCGTTGTCTCAGGCTGAGATGTGGACTGGACAGCCGATCTTGTGGTGGTGGAAACTGTGGTGGCCTCAGTGCTGGATGTGGATAGACCCGCAGCAGTGGAGGTGCTCTCAAACACAGTGCTGCTGGTGGATGCAGTTGTGGTGAGAGCTGCTGAAGTGGTCTTCACGGTAGAGCTCCGTGGAAGAGTCAAAGTGCTGGCAGAAGTTGGGCTTGTCCCAGGAGCAGGTGAAGACGTTTGTTCAAGGACCGTGGTGGTCGCGGAGCTTGCCTCTGTTGCCGAAGTTGTGATCTTCTTAGGTGTGGGTCTTGCAGTAGGACTGGATGGGATTGGACTGGTGGCTGAAGGCTTTAGGCTGGAAGTTTGTGCCGTGGTTGAGGGGATTGTGGAGGTTGTCAAAAGTGAAGACGTCTCTGGCCGAGCAGAAGAGGCTGAAGTGGTGGTCTCAGGCTGAGATGTGGACTGGACAGCCGATCTTGTGGTGGTGGAAACTGTGGTGGCCTCAGTGCTGGATGTGGATAGACCCGCAGCAGTGGAGGTGGTCTCAAACACAGTGCTGGTGGTGGGTGCGGCTCTGGTGAGAGCTGCTGAAGTGGTCTCCACGGTAGAGCTCAGAGGAAGAGTCACAGTGCTGGCAGAAGTTGGGCTTGTCCCAGGAGCAGAGGACGACGTTTGTGTAGGAATTGTGGTGGTCGCAGTACCTGCCTTTGTCACTGGTATGGGGACATGGTCGACAGAGGTTGTTCCCAGAGGACTGGATGGGATCGGAGTGGTGGCTGAAGGCTTTAGGCTGGAAGTTTGTGCTGCGGTCGAGAGGATTGTGGACGTTGTTAGACCTGGAGGACTGTGTGCCTGAGTAGAAGAGGCTGAAGCCGTTGTCTCAGGCTGAGATGTGGACTGGACAGCCGATCTTGTGGTGGTGGAAACTGTGGTGGCCTTAGTGCTGGATGTGGATAGACCCGCAGCAGTGGAGGTGGTCTCAAACACAGTGCTGGTGGTGGGTGAGGCTCTGGTGAGAGCTGCTGAAGTCGTCGCGCTCAGAGGAAGAGTCACAGTGCTGGCAGAAGTTGGGCTTGTCCCAGGAGCAGGTGAAGACGTTTGTTCAAGGACCGTGGTGGTCGCGGAGCTTGCCTCTGTTGCCGAAGTTGTGATCTTCTTAGGTGTGGGTCTTGCAGTAGGACTGGATGGGATTGGAGTGGTGGCTGAAGGCTTTAGGCTGGAAGTTTGTGCCGTGGTTGAGGGGATTGTGGAGGTTGTCAAAAGTGAAGACGTCTCTGGCCGAGCAGAAGAGGCTGAAGTGATGGTCTCAGGCTGAGATGTGGACTGGACAGCCGAGCTGGAGACTTCTGACTTTGCAGCTGTGGAAACAGTGGTGGCCTCAGTGCTGGATGTGGATAGACCCGCAGCAGTGGAGGTGCTCTCAAACACAGTGCTGGTGGTGGATGCAGTTGTGGTGAGAGCTGCTGAAGTGGTCTCCACGGTAGAGCTCCGAGGAAGAGTCAAAGTGCTGGCAGAAGTTGGGCTTGTCCCAGGAGCAGGTGAAGACGTTTGTTCAAGGACCGTGGTGGTCGCGGAGCTTGCCTCTGTTGCCGAAGTTGTGATCTTCTTAGGTGTGGGTCTTGCAGTAGGACTGGATGGGATTGGACTGGTGGCTGAAGGCTTTAGGCTGGAAGTTTGTGCCGAGGTTGAGGGGATTGTGGAGGTTGTCAAAAGTGAAGACGTCTCTGGCCGAGCAGAAGAGGCTGAAGTGGTGGTCTCAGGCTGAGATGTGGACTGGACAGCCGAGCTGGAGACTTCTGATTTTGCAGCTGTGGAAAAAGTGGTGGCCTCAGTGCTGGATGTGGATAGAGCCGCAGCAGTGGTGGTGCTTTCAAACACAGTGCTGGTGGTGGGTGCGGCTCTGGTGAGAGCTGCTGAAGTGGTCTCCACGGTAGAGCTCAGAGGAAGAGTCACAGTGCTGGCAGAAGTTGGGCTTGTCCCAGGAGCAGAGGACGACGTTTGTGTAGGAATTTTGGTGGTCGCAGTACCTGCCTTTGTCACTGGTATGGGGACATGGTCGACAGGAGTTGTTCCCAGAGGACTGGATGGGATTGGAGTGGTGGCTGAAGGCTTTAGGCTGGAAGTTTGTGCTGCGGTCGAGAGGATTGTGGACGTTGTTACACCTGGAGGACTGTGTGCCTGAGTAGAAGAGGCTGAAGCCGTTGTCTCAGGCTGAGATGTGGACTGGACAGCCGATCTTGTGGTGGTGGAAACTGTGGTGGCCTCAGTGCTGGATGTGGATAGAGCCGCAGCAGTGGAGGTGGTCTCAAACACAGTGCTGGTGGTGGGTGCGGCTCTGGTGAGAGCTGCTGAAGTCGTCGCGCTCAGAGGAAGAGTCACAGTGCTGGCAGAAGTTGGGCTTGTCCCAGGAGCAGGTGAAGACGTTTGTTCAAGGACCGTGGTGGTCGCGGAGCTTGCCTCTGTTGCCGAAGTTGTGATCTTCTTAGGTGTGGGTCTTGCAGTAGGACTGGATGGGATTGGAGTGGTGGCTGAAGGCTTTAGGCTGGAAGTTTGTGCCGAGGTTGAGGGGATTGTGGAGGTTGTCAAAAGTGAAGACGTCTCTGGCCGAGCAGAAGAGGCTGAAGTGGTGGTCTCAGGCTGAGATGTGGACTGGACAGCCGAGCTGGAGACTTCTGATTTTGCAGCTGTGGAAAAAGTGGTGGCCTCAGTGCTGGATGTGGATAGAGCCGCAGCAGTGGTGGTGCTTTCAAACACAGTGCTGGTGGTGGGTGCGGCTCTGGTGAGAGCTGCTGAAGTGGTCTCCACGGTAGAGCTCAGAGGAAGAGTCACAGTGCTGGCAGAAGTTGGGCTTGTCCCAGGAGCAGAGGACGACGTTTGTGTAGGAATTTTGGTGGTCGCAGTACCTGCCTTTGTCACTGGTATGGGGACATGGTCGACAGGAGTTGTTCCCAGAGGACTGGATGGGATTGGAGTGGTGGCTGAAGGCTTTAGGCTGGAAGTTTGTGCTGCGGTCGAGAGGATTGTGGACGTTGTTACACCTGGAGGACTGTGTGCCTGAGTAGAAGAGGCTGAAGCCGTTGTCTCAGGCTGAGATGTGGACTGGACAGCCGATCTTGTGGTGGTGGAAACTGTGGTGGCCTCAGTGCTGGATGTGGATAGACCCGCAGCAGTGGAGGTGCTCTCAAACACAGTGCTGGTGGTGGGTGCGGCTCTGGTGAGAGCTGCTGAAGTCGTCGCGCTCAGAGGAAGAGTCAAAGTGCTGGCAGAAGTTGGGCTTGTCCCAGGAGCAGAGGACGACGTTTGTGTAGGAATTGTGGTGGTCGCAGCTCCTGCCTTTGTCACTGGCATGGGGACATGGTCGACAGGGGTTGTTCCCAGAGGACTGGATGGGATTGGAGTGGTGGCTGAAGGCTTTAGGCTGGAAGTTTGTGCTGCGGTCGAGAGGATTGTGGACGTTGTTACACCTGGAGGACTGTGTGCCCGAGTAGAAGAGGCTGAAGCCGTTGTCTCAGGCTGAGATGTGGACTGGACAGCAGATCTTGTGGTGGTGGAAACTGTGGTGGCCTCAGTGCTGGATGTGGATAGACCCGCAGCAGTGGAGGTGGTCTCAAACACAGTGCTGCTGGTGGGTGCAGTTGCGGTGAGAGCTGCTGAAGTGGTCTTCACGGTAGAGCTCCGAGGAAGAGTCAAAGTGCTGGCAGAAGTTGGGCTTGTCCCAGGAGCAGGTGAAGACGTTTGTTCAAGGACCGTGGTGGTCGCGGAGCTTGCCTCTGTTGCCGAAGTTGTGATCTTCTTAGGTGTGGGTCTTGCAGTAGGACTGGATGGGATTGGAGTGGTGGCTGAAGGCTTTAGGCTGGAAGTTTGTGCCGTGGTTGAGGGGATTGTGGAGGTTGTCAAAAGTGAAGACGTCTCTGGCCGAGCAGAAGAGGCTGAAGTGGTGGTCTCAGGCTGAGATGTGGACTGGACAGCCGATCTTGTGGTGGTGGAAACAGTGGTGGCCTCAGTGCTGGATGTGGATAGACCCGCAGCAGTGGAGGTGCTCTCAAACACAGTGCTGGTGGTGGGTGCGGCTCTGGTGAGAGCTGCTGAAGTGGTCTCCACGGTAGAGCTCAGAGGAAGAGTCACAGTGCTGGCAGAAGTTGGGCTTGTCCCAGGAGCAGAGGACGACGTTTGTGTAGGAATTGTGGTGGTCGCAGCTCCTGCCTTTGTCACTGGCATGGGGACATGGTCGACAGGGGTTGTTCCCAGAGGACTGGATGGGATTGGAGTGGTGGCTGAAGGCTTTAGGCTGGAAGTTTGTGCTGCGGTCGAGAGGATTGTGGACGTTGTTACACCTGGAGGACTGTGTGCCTGAGTAGAAGAGGCTGAAGCCGTTGTCTCAGGCTGAGATGTGGACTGGACAGCCGATCTTGTGGTGGTGGAAACTGTGGTGGCCTTAGTGCTGGATGTGGATAGACCCGCAGCAGTGGAGGTGGTCTCAAACACAGTGCTGGATGTGGGTGAGGCTCTGGTGAGAGCTGCTGAAGTCGTCGCGCTCAGAGGAAGAGTCACAGTGCTGGCAGAAGTTGGGCTTGTCCCAGGAGCAGAGGACGACGTTTGTGTAGGAATTGTGGTGGTCGCAGCTCCTGCCTTTGTCACTGGCATGGGGACATGGTCGACAGGGGTTGTTCCCAGAGGACTGGATGGGATTGGAGTGGTGGCTGAAGGCTTTAGGCTGGAAGTTTGTGCTGCGGTCGAGAGGATTGTGGACGTTGTTACACCTGGAGGACTGTGTGCCCGAGTAGAAGGGGCTGAAGCCGTTGTCTCAGGCTGAGATGTGGACTGGACAGCCGATCTTGTGGTGGTGGAAACTGTGGTGGCCTCAGTGCTGGATGTGGATAGACCCGCAGCAGTGGAGGTGCTCTCAAACACAGTGCTGGTGGTGGGTGCAGTTGCGGTGAGAGCTGCTGAAGTGGTCTTCACGGTAGAGCTCCGAGGAAGAGTCAAAGTGCTGGCAGAAGTTGGGCTTGTCCCAGGAGCAGGTGAAGACGTTTGTTCAAGGACCGTGGTGGTCGCGGAGCTTGCCTCTGTTGCCGAAGTTGTGATCTTCTTAGGTGTGGGTCTTGCAGTAGGACTGGATGGGATTGGAGTGGTGGCTGAAGGCTTTAGGCTGGAAGTTTGTGTCGTGGTTGAGGGGATTGTGGAGGTTGTCAAAAGTGAAGACGTCTCTGGCCGAGCAGAAGAGGCTGAAGTGATGGTCTCAGGCTGAGATGTGGACTGGACAGCCGAGCTGGAGACTTCTGACTTTGCAGCTGTGGAAACAGTGGTGGCCTCAGTGCTGGATGTGGATAGACCCGCAGCAGTGGAGGTGCTCTCAAACACAGTGCTGGTGGTGGGTGCGGCTCTGGTGAGAGCTGCTGAAGTGGTCTCCACGGTAGAGCTCCGAGGAAGAGTCAAAGTGCTGGCAGAAGTTGGGCTTGTCCCAGGAGCAGGTGAAGACGTTTGTTCAAGGACCGTGGTGGTCGCGGAGCTTGCCTCTGTTGCCGAAGTTGTGATCTTCTTAGGTGTGGGTCTTGCAGCACGACTGGATGGGGTTGGAGTGGTAGCTGAAGGCTTTGGGCTGGAAGTTTGTGCCGTGGTTGAGGGGATTGTGGAGGTTGTCAAAAGTGAAGACGTCTCTGGCCGAGCAGAAGAGGCTGAAGTGGTGGTCTCAGGCTGAGATGTGGACTGGACAGCCGAGCTGGAGACTTCTGACTTTGCAGCTGTGGAAACAGTGGTGGCCTCAGTGCTGGATGTGGATAGACCCGCAGCAGTGGAGGTGCTCTCAAACACAGTGCTGGTGGTGGGTGCGGCTCTGGTGAGAGCTGCTGAAGTGGTCTCCACGGTAGAGCTCAGAGGAAGAGTCACAGTGCTGGCAGAAGTTGGGCTTGTCCCAGGAGCAGAGGACGACGTTTGTGTAGGAATTGTGGTGGTCGCAGTACCTGCCTTTGTCACTGGTATGGGGACATGGTCGACAGAGGTTGTTCCCAGAGGACTGGATGGGATCGGAGTGGTGGCTGAAGGCTTTAGGCTGGAAGTTTGTGCTGCGGTCGAGAGGATTGTGGACGTTGTTACACCTGGAGGACTGTGTGCCTGAGTAGAAGAGGCTGAAGCCGTTGTCTCAGGCTGAGATGTGGACTGGACAGCCGATCTTGTGGTGGTGGAAACTGTGGTGGCCTTAGTGCTGGATGTGGATAGACCCGCAGCAGTGGAGATGGTCTCAAACACAGTGCTGGTGGTGGGTGCGGCTCTGGTGAGAGCTGCTGAAGTCGTCGCGCTCAGAGGAAGAGTCACAGTGCTGGCAGAAGTTGGGCTTGTCCCAGGAGCAGAGGACGACGTTTGTGTAGGAATTGTGGTGGTCGCAGCTCCTGCCTTTGTCACTGGCATGGGGACATGGTCGACAGGGGTTGTTCCCAGAGGACTGGATGGGATTGGAGTGGTGGCTGAAGGCTTTAGGCTGGAAGTTTGTGCTGCGGTCGAGAGGATTGTGGACGTTGTTACACCTGGAGGACTGTGTGCCCGAGTAGAAGGGGCTGAAGCCGTTGTCTCAGGCTGAGATGTGGACTGGACAGCCGATCTTGTGGTGGTGGAAACTGTGGTGGCCTCAGTGCTGGATGTGGATAGACCCGCAGCAGTGGAGGTGGTCTCAAACACAGTGCTGGTGGTGGGTGCAGTTGCGGTGAGAGCTGCTGAAGTGGTCTTCACGGTAGAGCTCCGAGGAAGAGTCAAAGTGCTGGCAGAAGTTGGGCTTGTCCCAGGAGCAGGTGAAGACGTTTGTTCAAGGACCGTGGTGGTCGCGGAGCTTGCCTCTGTTGCCGAAGTTGTGATCTTCTTAGGTGTGGGTCTTGCAGTAGGACTGGATGGGATTGGAGTGGTGGCTGAAGGCTTTAGGCTGGAAGTTTGTGCCGTGGTTGAGGGGATTGTGGAGGTTGTCAAAAGTGAAGACGTCTCTGGCCGAGCAGAAGAGGCTGAAGTGATGGTCTCAGGCTGAGATGTGGACTGGACAGCCGAGCTGGAGACTTCTGACTTTGCAGCTGTGGAAACAGTGGTGGCCTCAGTGCTGGATGTGGATAGACCCGCAGCAGTGGAGGTGCTCTCAAACACAGTGCTGGTGGTGGATGCAGTTGTGGTGAGAGCTGCTGAAGTGGTCTCCACGGTAGAGCTCAGAGGAAGAGTCACAGTGCTGGCAGAAGTTGGGCTTGTCCCAGGAGCAGAGGACGACGTTTGTGTAGGAATTGTGGTGGTCGCAGTACCTGCCTTTGTCACTGGTATGGGGACATGGTCGACAGGGGTTGTTCCCAGAGGACTGGATGGGATCGGAGTGGTGGCTGAAGGCTTTAGGCTGGAAGTTTGTGCTGCGGTCGAGAGGATTGTGGACGTTGTTACACCTGGAGGACTGTGTGCCTGAGTAGAAGAGGCTGAAGCCGTTGTCTCAGGCTGAGATGTGGACTGGACAGCCGATCTTGTGGTGGTGGAAACTGTGGTGGCCTTAGTGCTGGATGTGGATAGACCCGCAGCAGTGGAGGTGGTCTCAAACACAGTGCTGGTGGTGGGTGAGGCTCTGGTGAGAGCTGCTGAAGTCGTCGCGCTCAGAGGAAGAGTCACAGTGCTGGCAGAAGTTGGGCTTGTCCCAGGAGCAGGTGAAGACGTTTGTTCAAGGACCGTGGTGGTCGCGGAGCTTGCCTCTGTTGCCGAAGTTGTGATCTTCTTAGGTGTGGGTCTTGCAGTAGGACTGGATGGGATTGGAGTGGTGGCTGAAGGCTTTAGGCTGGAAGTTTGTGCCGTGGTTGAGGGGATTGTGGAGGTTGTCAAAAGTGAAGACGTCTCTGGCCGAGCAGAAGAGGCTGAAGTGATGGTCTCAGGCTGAGATGTGGACTGGACAGCCGAGCTGGAGACTTCTGACTTTGCAGCTGTGGAAACAGTGGTGGCCTCAGTGCTGGATGTGGATAGACCCGCAGCAGTGGAGGTGCTCTCAAACACAGTGCTGGTGGTGGGTGCAGTTGTGGTGAGAGCTGCTGAAGTCGTCGCGCTCAGAGGAAGAGTCACAGTGCTGGCAGAAGTTGGGCTTGTCCCAGGAGCAGAGGACGACGTTTGTGTAGGAATTGTGGTGGTCGCAGCTCCTGCCTTTGTCACTGGTATGGGGACATGGTCGACAGGAGTTGTTCCCAGAGGACTGGATGGGATTGGAGTGGTGGCTGAAGGCTTTAGGCTGGAAGTTTGTGCTGCGGTCGAGAGGATTGTGGACGTTGTTACACCTGGAGGACTGTGTGCCTGAGTAGAAGAGGCTGAAGCCGTTGTCTCAGGCTGAGATGTGGACTGGACAGCCGATCTTGTGGTGGTGGAAACAGTGGTGGCCTCAGTGCTGGATGTGGATAGAGCCGCAGCAGTGGAGGTGGTCTCAAACACAGTGCTGGTGGTGGGTGCGGCTCTGGTGAGAGCTGCTGAAGTCGTCGCGCTCAGAGGAAGAGTCAAAGTGCTGGCAGAAGTTGGGCTTGTCCCAGGAGCAGAGGACGACGTTTGTGTAGGAATTGTGGTGGTCGCAGCTCCTGGCTTTGTCACTGGCATGGGGACATGGTCGACAGGGGTTGTTCCCAGAGGACTGGATGGGATTGGAGTGGTGGCTGAAGGCTTTAGGCTGGAAGTTTGTGCTGCGGTCGAGAGGATTGTGGACGTTGTTACACCTGGAGGACTGTGTGCCCGAGTAGAAGAGGCTGAAGCCGTTGTCTCAGGCTGAGATGTGGACTGGACAGCAGATCTTGTGGTGGTGGAAACTGTGGTGGCCTCAGTGCTGGATGTGGATAGACCCGCAGCAGTGGAGGTGGTCTCAAACACAGTGCTGCTGGTGGGTGCAGTTGCGGTGAGAGCTGCTGAAGTGGTCTTCACGGTAGAGCTCCGAGGAAGAGTCAAAGTGCTGGCAGAAGTTGGGCTTGTCCCAGGAGCAGGTGAAGACGTTTGTTCAAGGACCGTGGTGGTCGCGGAGCTTGCCTCTGTTGCCGAAGTTGTGATCTTCTTAGGTGTGGGTCTTGCAGTAGGACTGGATGGGATTGGAGTGGTGGCTGAAGGCTTTAGGCTGGAAGTTTGTGCCGTGGTTGAGGGGATTGTGGAGGTTGTCAAAAGTGAAGACGTCTCTGGCCGAGCAGAAGAGGCTGAAGTGGTGGTCTCAGGCTGAGATGTGGACTGGACAGCCGATCTTGTGGTGGTGGAAACAGTGGTGGCCTCAGTGCTGGATGTGGATAGACCCGCAGCAGTGGAGGTGGTCTCAAACACAGTGCTGGTGGTGGGTGCGGCTCTGGTGAGAGCTGCTGAAGTGGTCTCCACGGTAGAGCTCAGAGGAAGAGTCACAGTGCTGGCAGAAGTTGGGCTTGTCCCAGGAGCAGAGGACGACGTTTGTGTAGGAATTTTGGTGGTCGCAGTACCTGCCTTTGTCACTGGTATGGGGACATGGTCGACAGGGGTTGTTCCCAGAGGACTGGATGGGATTGGAGTGGTGGCTGAAGGCTTTAGGCTGGAAGTTTGTGCTGCGGTCGAGAGGATTGTGGACGTTGTTACACCTGGAGGACTGTGTGCCTGAGTAGAAGAGGCTGAAGCCGTTGTCTCAGGCTGAGATGTGGACTGGACAGCCGATCTTGTGGTGGTGGAAACTGTGGTGGCCTCAGTGCTGGATGTGGATAGAGCCGCAGCAGTGGAGGTGGTCTCAAACACAGTGCTGGTGGTGGGTGCGGCTCTGGTGAGAGCTGCTGAAGTCGTCGCGCTCAGAGGAAGAGTCACAGTGCTGGCAGAAGTTGGGCTTGTCCCAGGAGCAGGTGAAGACGTTTGTTCAAGGACCGTGGTGGTCGCGGAGCTTGCCTCTGTTGCCGAAGTTGTGATCTTCTTAGGTGTGGGTCTTGCAGTAGGACTGGATGGGATTGGAGTGGTGGCTGAAGGCTTTAGGCTGGAAGTTTGTGCCGAGGTTGAGGGGATTGTGGAGGTTGTCAAAAGTGAAGACGTCTCTGGCCGAGCAGAAGAGGCTGAAGTGGTGGTCTCAGGCTGAGATGTGGACTGGACAGCCGAGCTGGAGACTTCTGATTTTGCAGCTGTGGAAAAAGTGGTGGCCTCAGTGCTGGATGTGGATAGAGCCGCAGCAGTGGTGGTGCTTTCAAACACAGTGCTGGTGGTGGGTGCGGCTCTGGTGAGAGCTGCTGAAGTGGTCTCCACGGTAGAGCTCAGAGGAAGAGTCACAGTGCTGGCAGAAGTTGGGCTTGTCCCAGGAGCAGAGGACGACGTTTGTGTAGGAATTGTGGTGGTCGCAGCTCCTGCCTTTGTCACTGGTATGGGGACATGGTCGACAGGAGTTGTTCCCAGAGGACTGGATGGGATTGGAGTGGTGGCTGAAGGCTTTAGGCTGGAAGTTTGTGCTGCGGTCGAGAGGATTGTGGACGTTGTTACACCTGGAGGACTGTGTGCCTGAGTAGAAGAGGCTGAAGCCGTTGTCTCAGGCTGAGATGTGGACTGGACAGCCGATCTTGTGGTGGTGGAAACTGTGGTGGCCTCAGTGCTGGATGTGGATAGACCCGCAGCAGTGGAGGTGGTCTCAAACACAGTGCTGGTGGTGGGTGCGGCTCTGGTGAGAGCTGCTGAAGTCGTCGCGCTCAGAGGAAGAGTCAAAGTGCTGGCAGAAGTTGGGCTTGTCCCAGGAGCAGAGGACGACGTTTGTGTAGGAATTGTGGTGGTCGCAGCTCCTGCCTTTGTCACTGGCATGGGGACATGGTCGACAGGGGTTGTTCCCAGAGGACTGGATGGGATTGGAGTGGTGGCTGAAGGCTTTAGGCTGGAAGTTTGTGCTGCGGTCGAGAGGATTGTGGACGTTGTTACACCTGGAGGACTGTGTGCCCGAGTAGAAGAGGCTGAAGCCGTTGTCTCAGGCTGAGATGTGGACTGGACAGCAGATCTTGTGGTGGTGGAAACTGTGGTGGCCTCAGTGCTGGATGTGGATAGACCCGCAGCAGTGGAGGTGGTCTCAAACACAGTGCTGCTGGTGGGTGCAGTTGCGGTGAGAGCTGCTGAAGTGGTCTTCACGGTAGAGCTCCGAGGAAGAGTCAAAGTGCTGGCAGAAGTTGGGCTTGTCCCAGGAGCAGGTGAAGACGTTTGTTCAAGGACCGTGGTGGTCGCGGAGCTTGCCTCTGTTGCCGAAGTTGTGATCTTCTTAGGTGTGGGTTTTGCAGTAGGACTGGATGGGATTGGAGTGGTGGCTGAAGGCTTTAGGCTGGAAGTTTGTGCCGTGGTTGAGGGGATTGTGGAGGTTGTCAAAAGTGAAGACGTCTCTGGCCGAGCAGAAGAGGCTGAAGTGGTGGTCTCAGGCTGAGATGTGGACTGGACAGCAGATCTTGTGGTGGTGGAAACAGTGGTGGCCTCAGTGCTGGATGTGGATAGACCCGCAGCAGTGGAGGTGGTCTCAAACACAGTGCTGGTGGTGGGTGCGGCTCTGGTGAGAGCTGCTGAAGTGGCCTCCACGGTAGAGCTCCGAGGAAGAGTCAAAGTGCTGGCAGAAGTTGGGCTTGTCCCAGGAGCAGAGGACGACGTTTGTGTAGGAATTGTGGTGGTCGCAGCTCCTGCCTTTGTCACTGGCATGGGGACATGGTCGACAGGGGTTGTTCCCAGAGGACTGGATGGGATTGGAGTGGTGGCTGAAGGCTTTAGGCTGGAAGTTTGTGCTGCGGTCGAGAGGATTGTGGACGTTGTTACACCTGGAGGCCTGTGTGCCTGAGTAGAAGAGGCTGAAGCCGTTGTCTCAGGCTGAGATGTGGACTGGACAGCCGATCTTGTGGTGGTGGAAACTGTGGTGGCCTCAGTGCTGGATGTGGATAGACCCGCAGCAGTGGAGGTGCTCTCAAACACAGTGCTGGTGGTGGGTGCGGCTCTGGTGAGAGCTGCTGAAGTGGTCTCCACGGTAGAGCTCCGAGGAAGAGTCAAAGTGCTGGCAGAAGTTGGGCTTGTCCCAGGAGCAGGTGAAGACGTTTGTTCAAGGACCGTGGTGGTCGCGGAGCTTGCCTCTGTTGCCGAAGTTGTGATCTTCTTTGGTGTGGGTCTTGCAGCACGACTGGATGGGGTTGGAGTGGTAGCTGAAGGCTTTGGGCTGGAAGTTTGTGCCGTGGTTGAGGGGATTGTGGAGGTTGTCAAAAGTGAAGACGTCTCTGGCCGAGCAGAAGAGGCTGAAGTGGTGGTCTCAGGCTGAGATGTGGACTGGACAGCCGAGCTGGAGACTTCTGACTTTGCAGCTGTGGAAACAGTGGTGGCCTCAGTGCTGGATGTGGATAGACCCGCAGCAGTGGAGGTGCTCTCAAACACAGTGCTGGTGGTGGGTGCGGCTCTGGTGAGAGCTGCTGAAGTGGTCTCCACGGTAGAGCTCAGAGGAAGAGTCACAGTGCTGGCAGAAGTTGGGCTTGTCCCAGGAGCAGAGGACGACGTTTGTGTAGGAATTGTGGTGGTCGCAGTACCTGCCTTTGTCACTGGTATGGGGACATGGTCGACAGGGGTTGTTCCCAGAGGACTGGATGGGATCGGAGTGGTGGCTGAAGGCTTTAGGCTGGAAGTTTGTGCTGCGGTCGAGAGGATTGTGGACGTTGTTAGACCTGGAGGACTGTGTGCCTGAGTAGAAGAGGCTGAAGCCGTTGTCTCAGGCTGAGATGTGGACTGGACAGCCGATCTTGTGGTGGTGGAAACTGTGGTGGCCTTAGTGCTGGATGTGGATAGACCCGCAGCAGTGGAGGTGGTCTCAAACACAGTGCTGGTGGTGGGTGAGGCTCTGGTGAGAGCTGCTGAAGTCGTCGCGCTCAGAGGAAGAGTCACAGTGCTGGCAGAAGTTGGGCTTGTCCCAGGAGCAGAGGACGACGTTTGTGTAGGAATTGTGGTGGTCGCAGCTCCTGCCTTTGTCACTGGCATGGGGACATGGTCGACAGGGGTTGTTCCCAGAGGACTGGATGGGATTGGAGTGGTGGCTGAAGGCTTTAGGCTGGAAGTTTGTGCTGCGGTCGAGAGGATTGTGGACGTTGTTACACCTGGAGGACTGTGTGCCCGAGTAGAAGGGGCTGAAGCCGTTGTCTCAGGCTGAGATGTGGACTGGACAGCCGATCTTGTGGTGGTGGAAACTGTGGTGGCCTCAGTGCTGGATGTGGATAGACCCGCAGCAGTGGAGGTGCTCTCAAACACAGTGCTGCTGGTGGGTGCAGTTGCGGTGAGAGCTGCTGAAGTGGTCTTCACGGTAGAGCTCCGAGGAAGAGTCAAAGTGCTGGCAGAAGTTGGGCTTGTCCCAGGAGCAGGTGAAGACGTTTGTTCAAGGACCGTGGTGGTCGCGGAGCTTGCCTCTGTTGCCGAAGTTGTGATCTTCTTAGGTGTGGGTCTTGCAGTAGGACTGGATGGGATTGGAGTGGTGGCTGAAGGCTTTAGGCTGGAAGTTTGTGCCGTGGTTGAGGGGATTGTGGAGGTTGTCAAAAGTGAAGACGTCTCTGGCCGAGCAGAAGAGGCTGAAGTGGTGGTCTCAGGCTGAGATGTGGACTGGACAGCCGAGCTGGAGACTTCTGACTTTGCAGCTGTGGAAACAGTGGTGGCCTCAGTGCTGGATGTGGATAGACCCGCAGCAGTGGAGGTGCTCTCAAACACAGTGCTGGTGGTGGATGCAGTTGTGGTGAGAGCTGCTGAAGTGGTCTCCACGGTAGAGCTCCGAGGAAGAGTCAAAGTGCTGGCAGAAGTTGGGCTTGTCCCAGGAGCAGGTGAAGACGTTTGTTCAAGGACCGTGGTGGTCGCGGAGCTTGCCTCTGTTGCCGAAGTTGTGATCTTCTTAGGTGTGGGTCTTGCAGTAGGACTGGATGGGATTGGAGTGGTGGCTGAAGGCTTTAGGCTGGAAGTTTGTGCCGTGGTTGAGGGGATTGTGGAGGTTGTCAAAAGTGAAGACGTCTCTGGCCGAGCAGAAGAGGCTGAAGTGGTGGTCTCAGGCTGAGATGTGGACTGGACAGCCGAGCTGGAGACTTCTGACTTTGCAGCTGTGGAAAAAGTGGTGGCCTCAGTGCTGGATGTGGATAGACCCGCGGCAGTGGAGGTGCTCTCAAACACAGTGCTGGTGGTGGGTGCTGCTCTGGTGAGAGCTGCTGAAGTGGTCTCCACGGTAGAGCTCAGAGGAAGAGTCACAGTGCTGGCAGAAGTTGGGCTTGTCCCAGGAGCAGAGGACGACGTTTGTGTAGGAATTTTGGTGGTCGCAGTACCTGCCTTTGTCACTGGTATGGGGACATGGTCGACAGGGGTTGTTCCCAGAGGACTGGATGGGATTGGAGTGGTGGCTGAAGGCTTTAGGCTGGAAGTTTGTGCTGCGGTCGAGAGGATTGTGGACGTTGTTACACCTGGAGGACTGTGTGCCTGAGTAGAAGAGGCTGAAGCCGTTGTCTCAGGCTGAGATGTGGACTGGACAGCCGATCTTGTGGTGGTGGAAACTGTGGTGGCCTCAGTGCTGGATGTGGATAGAGCCGCAGCAGTGGAGGTGGTCTCAAACACAGTGCTGGTGGTGGGTGCGGCTCTGGTGAGAGCTGCTGAAGTCGTCGCGCTCAGAGGAAGAGTCACAGTGCTGGCAGAAGTTGGGCTTGTCCCAGGAGCAGGTGAAGACGTTTGTTCAAGGACCGTGGTGGTCGCGGAGCTTGCCTCTGTTGCCGAAGTTGTGATCTTCTTAGGTGTGGGTCTTGCAGTAGGACTGGATGGGATTGGACTGGTGGCTGAAGGCTTTAGGCTGGAAGTTTGTGCCGAGGTTGAGGGGATTGTGGAGGTTGTCAAAAGTGAAGACGTCTCTGGCCGAGCAGAAGAGGCTGAAGTGGTGGTCTCAGGCTGAGATGTGGACTGGACAGCCGAGCTGGAGACTTCTGATTTTGCAGCTGTGGAAAAAGTGGTGGCCTCAGTGCTGGATGTGGATAGAGCCGCAGCAGTGGTGGTGCTTTCAAACACAGTGCTGGTGGTGGGTGCGGCTCTGGTGAGAGCTGCTGAAGTGGTCTCCACGGTAGAGCTCAGAGGAAGAGTCACAGTGCTGGCAGAAGTTGGGCTTGTCCCAGGAGCAGAGGACGACGTTTGTGTAGGAATTTTGGTGGTCGCAGTACCTGCCTTTGTCACTGGTATGGGGACATGGTCGACAGGAGTTGTTCCCAGAGGACTGGATGGGATTGGAGTGGTGGCTGAAGGCTTTAGGCTGGAAGTTTGTGCTGCGGTCGAGAGGATTGTGGACGTTGTTACACCTGGAGGACTGTGTGCCTGAGTAGAAGAGGCTGAAGCCGTTGTCTCAGGCTGAGATGTGGACTGGACAGCCGATCTTGTGGTGGTGGAAACTGTGGTGGCCTCAGTGCTGGATGTGGATAGACCCGCAGCAGTGGAGGTGGTCTCAAACACAGTGCTGGTGGTGGGTGCGGCTCTGGTGAGAGCTGCTGAAGTCGTCGCGCTCAGAGGAAGAGTCAAAGTGCTGGCAGAAGTTGGGCTTGTCCCAGGAGCAGAGGACGACGTTTGTGTAGGAATTGTGGTGGTCGCAGCTCCTGGCTTTGTCACTGGCATGGGGACATGGTCGACAGGGGTTGTTCCCAGAGGACTGGATGGGATTGGAGTGGTGGCTGAAGGCTTTAGGCTGGAAGTTTGTGCTGCGGTCGAGAGGATTGTGGACGTTGTTACACCTGGAGGACTGTGTGCCTGAGTAGAAGAGGCTGAAGCCGTTGTCTCAGGCTGAGATGTGGACTGGACAGCAGATCTTGTGGTGGTGGAAACTGTGGTGGCCTCAGTGCTGGATGTGGATAGACCCGCAGCAGTGGAGGTGCTCTCAAACACAGTGCTGGTGGTGGGTGCGGCTCTGGTGAGAGCTGCTGAAGTGGTCTCCACGGTGGAGCTCCGAGGAAGAGTCAAAGTGCTGGCAGAAGTTGGGCTTGTCCCAGGAGCAGGTGAAGACATTTGTTCAAGGACCGTGGTGGTCGCGGAGCTTGCCTCTGTTGCCGAAGTTGTGATCTTCTTAGGTGTGGGTCTTGCAGTAGGACTGGATGGGATTGGAGTGGTGGCTGAAGGCTTTAGGCTGGAAGTTTGTGCCGTGGTTGAGGGGATTGTGGAGGTTGTCAAAAGTGAAGACGTCTCTGGCCGAGCAGAAGAGGCTGAAGTGGTGTCCTCAGGCTGAGATGTGGACTGGACAGCCGAGCTGGAGACTTCTGACTTTGCAGCTGTGGAAACAGTGGTGGCCTCAGTGCTGGATGTGGATAGACCCGCAGCAGTGGAGGTGCTCTCAAACACAGTGCTGGTGGTGGATGCAGTTGTGGTGAGAGCTGCTGAAGTGGTCTCCACGGTAGAGCTCCGAGGAAGAGTCAAAGTGCTGGCAGAAGTTGGGCTTGTCCCAGGAGCAGGTGAAGACGTTTGTTCAAGGACCGTGGTGGTCGCGGAGCTTGCCTCTGTTGCCGAAGTTGTGATCTTCTTAGGTGTGGGTCTTGCAGTAGGACTGGATGGGATTGGAGTGGTGGCTGAAGGCTTTAGGCTGGAAGTTTGTGCCGTGGTTGAGGGGATTGTGGAGGTTGTCAAAAGTGAAGACGTCTCTGGCCGAGCAGAAGAGGCTGAAGTGGTGGTCTCAGGCTGAGATGTGGACTGGACAGCCGATCTTGTGGTGGTGGAAACAGTGGTGGCCTCAGTGCTGGATGTGGATAGACCCGCAGCAGTGGAGGTGGTCTCAAACACAGTGCTGGTGGTGGGTGCGGCTCTGGTGAGAGCTGCTGAAGTGGTCTCCACGGTAGAGCTCAGAGGAAGAGTCAAAGTGCTGGCAGAAGTTGGGCTTGTCCCAGGAGCAGAGGACGACGTTTGTGTAGGAATTGTGGTGGTCGCAGCTCCTGCCTTTGTCACTGGCATGGGGACATGGTCGACAGGGGTTGTTCCCAGAGGACTGGATGGGATTGGAGTGGTGGCTGAAGGCTTTAGGCTGGAAGTTTGTGCTGCGGTCGAGAGGATTGTGGACGTTGTTACACCTGGAGGCCTGTGTGCCTGAGTAGAAGAGGCTGAAGCCGTTGTCTCAGGCTGAGATGTGGACTGGACAGCCGATCTTGTGGTGGTGGAAACAGTGGTGGCCTCAGTGCTGGATGTGGATAGACCCGCAGCAGTGGAGGTGCTCTCAAACACAGTGCTGGTGGTGGGTGCGGCTCTGGTGAGAGCTGCTGAAGTGGTCTTCACGGTAGAGCTCCAAGGAAGAGTCAAAGTGCTGGCAGAAGTTGGGCTTGTCCCAGGAGCAGGTGAAGACGTTTGTTCAAGGACCGTGGTGGTCGCGGAGCTTGCCTCTGTTGCCGAAGTTGTGATCTTCTTTGGTGTGGGTCTTGCAGCACGACTGGATGGGGTTGGAGTGGTAGCTGAAGGCTTTGGGCTGGAAGTTTGTGCCGTGGTTGAGGGGATTGTGGAGGTTGTCAAAAGTGAAGACGTCTCTGGCCGAGCAGAAGAGGCTGAAGTGGTGGTCTCAGGCTGAGATGTGGACTGGACAGCCGAGCTGGAGACTTCTGACTTTGCAGCTGTGGAAACAGTGGTGGCCTCAGTGCTGGATGTGGATAGACCCGCAGCAGTGGAGGTGCTCTCAAACACAGTGCTGGTGGTGGGTGCAGTTGTGGTGAGAGCTGCTGAAGTGGTCTCCACGGTAGAGCTCAGAGGAAGCGTCACAGTGCTGGCAGAAGTTGGGCTTGTCCCAGGAGCAGAGGACGACGTTTGTGTAGGAATTGTGGTGGTCGCAGCTCCTGCCTTTGTCACTGGCATGGGGACATGGTCGACAGGGGTTGTTCCCAGAGGACTGGATGGGATTGGAGTGGTGGCTGAAGGCTTTAGGCTGGAAGTTTGTGCTGCGGTCGAGAGGATTGTGGACGTTGTTACACCTGGAGGACTGTGTGCCTGAGTAGAAGAGGCTGAAGCCGTTGTCTCAGGCTGAGATGTGGACTGGACAGCCGATCTTGTGGTGGTGGAAACTGTGGTGGCCTCAGTGCTGGATGTGGATAGAGCCGCAGCAGTGGAGGTGGTCTCAAACACAGTGCTGGTTGTAGGTGCAGTTGCGGTTAGAGCTGCTGAAGTGGTCTTCATGGTAGAGCTCAGAGGAAGAGTCAAAGTGCTGGCAGAAGTTGGGCTTGTCCCAGGAGCAGGTGAAGACATTTGTTCAAGGACCGTGGTGGTCGCGGAGCTTGCCTCTGTTGCCGAAGTTGTGATCTTCTTAGGTGTGGGTCTTGCAGCACGACTGGATGGGGTTGGAGTGGTGGCTGAAGGCCTTAGGCTGGAAGTTTGTGCCGTGGTTGAGGGGATTGTGGAGGTTGTCAAAAGTGAAGACGTCTCTGGAAGAGCAGAAGAGGCTGAAGTGGTGGTCTCAGGCTGAGATGTGGACTGGACAGCCGAGCTGGAGTCTTCTGACTTTGCAGCTGTGGAAAAAGTGGTGGCCTCAGTGCTGGATGTGGATAGACCCGCAGCAGTGGAGGTGCTCTCAAACACAGTGCTGGTGGTGGGTGCGGCTCTGGTGAGAGCTGCTGAAGTGGTCTCCACGGTGGAGCTCCGAGGATGAGTCACAGTGCTGGCAGAAGTTGGGCTTGTCCCAGGAGCAGAGGACGACGTTTGTGTAGGAATTGTGGTGGTCGCAGCTCCTGCCTTTGTCACTGGCATGGGGACATGGTCGACAGGGGTTGTTCCCAGAGGACTGGATGGGATTGGAGTGGTGGCTGAAGGCTTTAGGCTGGAAGTTTGTGCTGCGGTCGAGAGGATTGTGGACGTTGTTACACCTGGAGGACTGTGTGCCTGAGTAGAAGAGGCTGAAGCCGTTGTCTCAGGCTGAGATGTGGACTGGACAGCCGATCTTGTGGTGGTGGAAACTGTGGTGGCCTCAGTGCTGGATGTGGATAGACCCGCAGCAGTGGAGGTGCTCTCAAACACAGTGCTGGTGGTGGGTGCGGCTCTGGTGAGAGCTGCTGAAGTGGTCTCCACGGTGGAGCTCCGAGGAAGAGTCAAAGTGCTGGCAGAAGTTGGGCTTGTCCCAGGAGCAGGTGAAGACGTTTGTTCAAGGACCGTGGTGGTCGCGGAGCTTGCCTCTGTTGCCGAAGTTGTGATCTTCTTAGGTGTGGGTCTTGCAGCAGGACTGGATGGGGTTGGAGTGGTGGCTGAAGGCCTTAGGCTGGAAGTTTGTGCCATGGTTGAGGGGATTGTGGAGGTTGTCAAAAGTGAAGACATCTCTGGCCGAGCAGAAGAGGCTGAAGTGGTGGTCTCAGGCTGAGATGTGGACTGGACAGCCGAGCTGGAGACTTCTGACTTTGCAGCTGTGGAAACAGTGGTGGCCTCAGTGCTGGATGTGGATAGACCCGCGGCAGTGGAGGTGCTCTCAAACACAGTGCTGCTGGTGGATGCAGTTGTGGTGAGAGCTGCTGAAGTGGTCTTCATGGTAGAGCTCAGAGGAAGAGTCAAAGTGCTGGCAAAAGTTGGGCTTGTCCCAGGAGCAGAGGACGACGTTTGTGTAGGAATTGTGGTGGTCGCAGCTCCTGCCTTTGTCACTGGCATGGGGACATGGTCGACAGGGGTTGTTCCCAGAGGACTGGATGGGATTGGAGTGGTGGCTGAAGGCTTTAGGCTGGAAGTTTGTGCTGCGGTCGAGAGGATTGTGGACGTTGTTACACCTGGAGGACTGTGTGCCTGAGTAGAAGAGGCTGAAGCCGTTGTCTCAGGCTGAGATGTGGACTGGACAGCCGATCTTGTGGTGGTGGAAACTGTGGTGGCCTCAGTGCTGGATGTGGATAGAGCCGCAGCAGTGGAGGTGGTCTCAAACACAGTGCTGGTTGTAGGTGCAGTTGCGGTTAGAGCTGCTGAAGTGGTCTTCATGGTAGAGCTCCGAGGAAGAGTCAAAGTGCTGGCAGAAGTTGGGCTTGTCCCAGGAGCAGGTGAAGACGTTTGTTCAAGGACCGTGGTGGTCGCGGAGCTTGCCTCTGTTGCCGAAGTTGTGATCTTCTTAGGTGTGGGTCTTGCAGCACGACTGGATGGGGTTGGAGTGGTGGCTGAAGGCCTTAGGCTGGAAGTTTGTGCCGTGGTTGAGGGGATTGTGGAGGTTGTCAAAAGTGAAGACGTCTCTGGAAGAGCAGAAGAGGCTGAAGTGGTGGTCTCAGGCTGAGATGTGGACTGGACAGCCGAGCTGGAGTCTTCTGACTTTGCAGCTGTGGAAAAAGTGGTGGCCTCAGTGCTGGATGTGGATTGACCCGCAGCAGTGGAGGTGCTCTCAAACACAGTGCTGGTGGTGGGTGCGGCTCTGGTGAGAGCTGCTGAAGTGGTCTCCACGGTGGAGCTCCGAGGATGAGTCACAGTGCTGGCAGAAGTTGGGCTTGTCCCAGGAGCAGAGGACGACGTTTGTGTAGGAATTGTGGTGGTCGCAGCTCCTGCCTTTGTCACTGGCATGGGGACATGGTCGACAGGGGTTGTTCCCAGAGGACTGGATGGGATTGGAGTGGTGGCTGAAGGCTTTAGGCTGGAAGTTTGTGCTGCGGTCGAGAGGATTGTGGACGTTGTTACACCTGGAGGACTGTGTGCCTGAGTAGAAGAGGCTGAAGCCGTTGTCTCAGGCTGAGATGTGGACTGGACAGCCGATCTTGTGGTGGTGGAAACTGTGGTGGCCTCAGTGCTGGATGTGGATAGACCCGCAGCAGTGGAGGTGCTCTCAAACACAGTGCTGGTGGTGGGTGCGGCTCTGGTGAGAGCTGCTGAAGTGGTCTCCACGGTGGAGCTCCGAGGAAGAGTCAAAGTGCTGGCAGAAGTTGGGCTTGTCCCAGGAGCAGGTGAAGACGTTTGTTCAAGGACCGTGGTGGTCGCGGAGCTTGCCTCTGTTGCCGAAGTTGTGATCTTCTTAGGTGTGGGTCTTGCAGCAGGACTGGATGGGGTTGGAGTGGTGGCTGAAGGCCTTAGGCTGGAAGTTTGTGCCATGGTTGAGGGGATTGTGGAGGTTGTCAAAAGTGAAGACATCTCTGGCCGAGCAGAAGAGGCTGAAGTGGTGGTCTCAGGCTGAGATGTGGACTGGACAGCCGAGCTGGAGACTTCTGACTTTGCAGCTGTGGAAACAGTGGTGGCCTCAGTGCTGGATGTGGATAGACCCGCGGCAGTGGAGGTGCTCTCAAACACAGTGCTGCTGGTGGATGCAGTTGTGGTGAGAGCTGCTGAAGTGGTCTTCATGGTAGAGCTCAGAGGAAGAGTCAAAGTGCTGGCAAAAGTTGGGCTTGTCCCAGGAGCAGAGGACGACGTTTGTGTAGGAATTGTGGTGGTCGCAGCTCCTGCCTTTGTCACTGGCATGGGGACATGGTCGACAGGGGTTGTTCCCAGAGGACTGGATGGGATTGGAGTGGTGGCTGAAGGCTTTAGGCTGGAAGTTTGTGCTGCGGTCGAGAGGATTGTGGACGTTGTTACACCTGGAGGACTGTGTGCCTGAGTAGAAGAGGCTGAAGCCGTTGTCTCAGGCTGAGATGTGGACTGGACAGCCGATCTTGTGGTGGTGGAAACTGTGGTGGCCTCAGTGCTGGATGTGGATAGAGCCGCAGCAGTGGAGGTGATCTCAAACACAGTGCTGGTGGTGGGTGCAGCTCTGGTGAGAGCTGCTGAAGTGGTCTCCACGGTAGAGCTCCGAGGAAGAGTCAAAGTGCTGGCAGAAGTTGGGCTTGTCCCAGGAGCAGGTGAAGACGTTTGTTCAAGGACCGTGGTGGTCGCGGAGCTTGCCTCTGTTGCCGAAGTTGTGATCTTCTTAGGTGTGGGTCTTGCAGCAGGACTGGATGGGGTTGGAGTGGTGGCTGAAGGCCTTAGGCTGGAAGTTTGTGCCGTGGTTGAGGGGATTGTGGAGGTTGTCAAAAGTGAAGACGTCTCTGGCCGAGCAGAAGAGGCTGAAGTGGTGGTCTCAGGCTGAGATGTGGACTGGACAGCCGAGCTGGAGACTTCTGACTTTGCAGCTGTGGAAAAAGTGGTGGCCTCAGTGCTGGATGTGGATAGACCCGCAGCAGTGGAGGTGGTCTCAAACACAGTGCTGGTGGTGGGTGCGGCTCTGGTGAGAGCTGCTGAAGTGGTCTCCACGGTGGAGCTCCGAGGATGAGTCACAGTGCTGGCAGAAGTTGGGCTTGTCCCAGGAGCAGAGGACAACGTTTGTGTAGGAATTGTGGTGGTTGCAGCTCCTGCCTTTGTCACTGGTATGGGGACATGGTCGACAGGGGTTGTTCCCAGAGGACTGGATGGGATTGGAGTGGTGGCTGAAGGCTTTAGGCTGGAAGTTTGTGCTGCGGTCGAGAGGATTGTGGACGTTGTTACACCTGGAGGACTGTGTGCCTGAGTAGAAGAGGCTGAAGCCGTTGTCTCAGGCTGAGATGTGGACTGGACAGCTGATCTTGTGGTGGTGGAAACTGTGGTGGCCTCAGTGCTGGATGTGGATAGAGCCGCAGCAGTGGAGGTGGTCTCAAACACAGTGCTGGTGGTGGGTGCAGTTGCGGTGAGAGCTGCTGAAGTGGTCTTCATGGTAGAGCTCCGAGGAAGAGTCAAAGTGCTGGCAGAAGTTGGGCTTGTCCCAGGAGCAGGTGAAGACATTTGTTCAAGGACCGTGGTGGTCGCGGAGCTTGCCTCTGTTGCCGAAGTTGTGATCTTCTTAGGTGTGGGTCTTGCAGCAGGACTGGATGGGGTTGGAGTGGTGGCTGAAGGCCTTAGGCTGGAAGTTTGTGCCGTGGTTGAGGGGATTGTGGAGGTTGTCAAAAGTGAAGACGTCTCTGGCCGAGCAGAAGAGGCTGAAGTGGTGGTCTCAGGCTGAGATGTGGACTGGACAGCCGAGCTGGAGACTTCTGACTTTGCACCTTTGGAAACAGTGGTGGCCTCAGTGCTGGATGTGGATAGAGCCGCAGCAGTGGAGGTGGTCTCAAACACAGTGCTGGTGGTGGGTGCGGCTCTGGTGAGAGCTGCTGAAGTGGTCTCCACGGTGGAGCTCCGAGGATGAGTCACAGTGCTGGCAGAAGTTGGGCTTGTCCCAGGAGCAGAGGACGACGTTTGTGTAGGAATTGTGGTGGTCGCAGCTCCTGCCTTTGTCACTGGCATGGGGACATGGTCGACAGGGGTTGTTCCCAGAGGACTGGATGGGATTGGAGTGGTGGCTGAAGGCTTTAGGCTGGAAGTTTGTGCTGCGGTCGAGAGGATTGTGGACGTTGTTACACCTGGAGGACTGTGTGCCTGAGTAGAAGAGGCTGAAGCCGTTGTCTCAGGCTGAGATGTGGACTGGACAGCCGATCTTGTGGTGGTGGAAACTGTGGTGGCCTCAGTGCTGGATGTGGATAGACCCGCAGCAGTGGAGGTGCTCTCAAACACAGTGCTGGTGGTGGGTGCAGTTGCGGTGAGAGCTGCTGAAGTGGTCTCCACGGTAGAGCTCCGAGGAAGAGTCAAAGTGCTGGCAGAAGTTGGGCTTGTCCCAGGAGCAGGTGAAGACGTTTGTTCAAGGACCGTGGTGGTCGCGGAGCTTGCCTCTGTTGCCGAAGTTGTGATCTTCTTTGGTGTGGGTCTTGCAGCAGGACTGGATGGGGTTGGAGTGGTGGCTGAAGGCCTTAGGCTGGAAGTTTGTGCCTTGGTTGAGGGGATTGTGGAGGTTGTCAAAAGTGAAGACATCTCTGGCCGAGCAGAAGAGGCTGAAGTGGTGGTCTCAGGCTGAGATGTGGACTGGACAGCCGAGCTGGAGACTTCTGACTTTGCAGCTGTGGAAAAAGTGGTGGCCTCAGTGCTGGATGTGGATAGACCCGCAGCAGTGGAGGTGCTCTCAAACACAGTGCTGGTGGTGGGTGCGGCTCTGGTGAGAGCTGCTGAAGTGGTCTCCACGGTGGAGCTCCGAGGATGAGTCACAGTGCTGGCAGAAGTTGGGCTTGTCCCAGGAGCAGAGGACGACGTTTGTGTAGGAATTGTGGTGGTCGCAGCTCCTGCCTGTGTCACTGGCATGGGGACATGGTCGACAGGGGTTGTTCCCAGAGGACTGGATGGGATTGGAGTGGTGGCTGAAGGCTTTAGGCTGGAAGTTTGTGCTGCGGTCGAGAGGATTGTGGACGTTGTTACACCTGGAGGACTGTGTGCCTGAGTAGAAGAGGCTGAAGCCGTTGTCTCAGGCTGAGATGTGGACTGGACAGCCGATCTTGTGGTGGTGGAAACTGTGGTGGCCTCAGTGCTGGATGTGGATAGAGCCGCAGCAGTGGAGGTGCTCTCAAACACAGTGCTGGTGGTGGGTGCAGTTCCGGTTAGAGCTGCTGAAGTGGTCTCCACGGTAGAGCTCCGAGGAAGAGTCAAAGTGCTGGCAGAAGTTGGGCTTGTCCCAGGAGCAGGTGAAGACATTTGTTCAAGGACCGTGGTGGTCGCGGAGCTTGCCTCTGTTGCCGAAGTTGTGATCTTCTTAGGTGTGGGTCTTGCAGTAGGACTGGATGGGATTGGAGTGGTGGCTGAAGGCTTTAGGCTGGAAGTTTGTGCCGTGGTTGAGGGGATTGTGGAGGTTGTCAAAAGTGAAGACGTCTCTGGCCGAGCAGAAGAGGCTGAAGTGGTGGTCTCAGGCTGAGATGTGGACTGGACAGCCGAGCTGGAGACTTCTGACTTTGCAGCTGTGGAAACAGTGGTGGCCTCAGTGCTGGATGTGGATAGACCCGCAGCAGTGGAGGTGGTCTCAAACACAGTGCTGGTGGTGGGTGCGGCTCTGGTGAGAGCTGCTGAAGTGGTCTCCACGGTGGAGCTCCGAGGATGAGTCACAGTGCTGGCAGAAGTTGGGCTTGTCCCAGGAGCAGAGGACGACGTTTGTGTAGGAATTGTGGTGGTTGCAGCTCCTGCCTTTGTCACTGGTATGGGGACATGGTCGACAGGGGTTGTTCCCAGAGGACTGGATGGGATTGGAGTGGTGGCTGAAGGCTTTAGGCTGGAAGTTTGTGCTGCGGTCGAGAGGATTGTGGACGTTGTTACACCTGGAGGACTGTGTGCCTGAGTAGAAGAGGCTGAAGCCGTTGTCTCAGGCTGAGATGTGGACTGGACAGCCGATCTTGTGGTGGTGGAAACTGTGGTGGCCTCAGTGCTGGATGTGGATAGAGCCGCAGCAGTGGAG
The DNA here is from genome assembly GCF_041296385.1 of Aphelocoma coerulescens. Lineage (NCBI taxonomy): Eukaryota > Metazoa > Chordata > Aves > Passeriformes > Corvidae > Aphelocoma > Aphelocoma coerulescens. Next base: position 2,929,227 of record NC_091041.1, on the reverse strand, counting down.
GTGGTCTCAAACACAGTGCTGGTGGTGGGTGCAGTTGCGGTGAGAGCTGCTGAAGTGGTCTTCATGGTAGAGCTCCGAGGAAGAGTCAAAGTGCTGGCAGAAGTTGGGCTTGTCCCAGGAGCAGGTGAAGACATTTGTTCAAGGACCGTGGTGGTCGCGGAGCTTGCCTCTGTTGCCGAAGTTGTGATCTTCTTAGGTGTGGGTCTTGCAGCACGACTGGATGGGGTTGGAGTGGTGGCTGAAGGCCTTAGGCTGGAAGTTTGTGCCGTGGTTGAGGGGACTGTGGAGGCTGTCAAAAGTGAAGACGTCTCTGGCCGAGCAGAAGAGGCTGAAGTGGTGGTCTCAGGCTGAGATGTGGACTGGACAGCCGAGCTGGAGACTTCTGACTTTGCAGCTGTGGAAAAAGTGGTGGCCTCAGTGCTGGATGTGGATAGACCCGCAGCAGTGGAGGTGGTCTCAAACACAGTGCTGGTGGTGGGTGCGGCTCTGGTGAGAGCTGCTGAAGTGGTCTCCACGGTGGAGCTCCGAGGATGAGTCACAGTGCTGGCAGAAGTTGGGCTTGTCCCAGGAGCAGAGGACGACGTTTGTGTAGGAATTGTGGTGGTTGCAGCTCCTGCCTTTGTCACTGGCATGGGGACATGGTCGACAGGGGTTGTTCCCAGAGGACTGGATGGGATTGGAGTGGTGGCTGAAGGCTTTAGGCTGGAAGTTTGTGCTGCGGTCGAGAGGATTGTGGACGTTGTTACACCTGGAGGACTGTGTGCCTGAGTAGAAGAGGCTGAAGCCGTTGTCTCAGGCTGAGATGTGGACTGGACAGCCGATCTTGTGGTGGTGGAAACAGTGGTGGCCTCAGTGCTGGATGTGGATAGAGCCGCAGCAGTGGAGGTGGTCTCAAACACAGTGCTGGTGGTGGGTGCAGTTGCGGTGAGAGCTGCTGAAGTGGTCTCCACGGTAGAGCTCCGAGGAAGAGTCAAAGTGCTGGCAGAAGTTGGGCTTGTCCCAGGAGCAGGTGAAGACGTTTGTTCAAGGACCGTGGTGGTCGCGGAGCTTGCCTCTGTTGCCGAAGTTGTGATCTTCTTAGGTGTGGGTCTTGCAGCACGACTGGATGGGGTTGGAGTGGTGGCTGAAGGCCTTAGGCTGGAAGTTTGTGCCGTGGTTGAGGGGACTGTGGAGGCTGTCAAAAGTGAAGACGTCTCTGGCCGAGCAGAAGAGGCTGAAGTGGTGGTCTCAGGCTGAGATGTGGACTGGGCAGCCGAGCTGGAGACTTCTGACTTTGCAGCTGTGGAAACAGTGGTGGCCTCAGTGCTGGATGTGGATAGACCCGCAGCAGTGGAGGTGCTCTCAAACAAAGTGCTGGTGGTGGGTGCAGTTGTGGTGAGAGCTGCTGAAGTGGTCTCCACGGTAGAGCTCAGAGGAAGCGTCACAGTGCTGGCAGAAGTTGGGCTTGTCCCAGGAGCAGAGGACGACGTTTGTGTAGGAATTGTGGTGGTCGCAGCTCCTGCCTTTGTCACTGGCATGGGGACATGGTCGACAGGGGTTGTTCCCAGAGGACTGGATGGGATTGGAGTGGTGGCTGAAGGCTTTAGGCTGGAAGTTTGTGCTGCGGTCGAGAGGATTGTGGACGTTGTTACACCTGGAGGACTGTGTGCCTGAGTAGAAGAGGCTGAAGCCGTTGTCTCAGGCTGAGATGTGGACTGGACAGCCGATCTTGTGGTGGTGGAAACTGTGGTGGCCTCAGTGCTGGATGTGGATAGACCCGCAGCAGTGGAGGTGCTCTCAAACACAGTGCTGGTGGTGGGTGCGGCTCTGGTGAGAGCTGCTGAAGTGGTCTCCACGGTGGAGCTCCGAGGAAGAGTCAAAGTGCTGGCAGAAGTTGGGCTTGTCCCAGGAGCAGGTGAAGACGTTTGTTCAAGGACCGTGGTGGTCGCGGAGCTTGCCTCTGTTGCCGAAGTTGTGATCTTCTTAGGTGTGGGTCTTGCAGCAGGACTGGATGGGGTTGGAGTGGTGGCTGAAGGCCTTAGGCTGGAAGTTTGTGCCGTGGTTGAGGGGATTGTGGAGGTTGTCAAAAGTGAAGACATCTCTGGCCGAGCAGAAGAGGCTGAAGTGGTGGTCTCAGGCTGAGATGTGGACTGGACAGCCGAGCTGGAGACTTCTGACTTTGCAGCTGTGGAAACAGTGGTGGCCTCAGTGCTGGATGTGGATAGAGCCGCAGCAGTGGAGGTGCTCTCAAACACAGTGCTGCTGGTGGATGCAGTTGTGGTGAGAGCTGCTGAAGTGGTCTTCATGGTAGAGCTCAGAGGAAGAGTCAAAGTGCTGGCAGATGTTGGGCTTGTCCCAGGAGCAGAGGACGACGTTTGTGTAGGAATTGTGGTGGTCGTAGCTCCTGCCTTTGTCACTGGCATGGGGACATGGTCGACAGGGGCTGTTCCCAGAGGACTGGATGGGATTGGAGTGGTGGCTGAAGGCTTTAGGCTGGAAGTTTGTGCTGCGGTCGAGAGGATTGTGGACGTTGTTAGACCTGGAGGACTGTGTGCCTGAGTAGAAGAGGCTGAAGCCGTTGTCTCAGGCTGAGATGTGGACTGGACAGCCGATCTTGTGGTGGTGGAAACAGTGGTGGCCTCAGTGCTGGATGTGGATAGACCCGCAGCAGTGGAGGTGGTCTCAAACACAGTGCTGGTGGTGGGTGCAGTTGCGGTGAGAGCTGCTGAAGTGGTCTCCACGGTAGAGCTCCGAGGAAGAGTCAAAGTGCTGGCAGAAGTTGGGCTTGTCCCAGGAGCAGGTGAAGACGTTTGTTCAAGGACCGTGGTGGTCGCGGAGCTTGCCTCTGTTGCCGAAGTTGTGATCTTCTTTGGTGTGGGTCTTGCAGCACGACTGGATGGGATTGGAGTGGTGGCTGAAGGCTTTAGGCTGGAAGTTTGTGCCTTGGTTGAGGGGATTGTGGAGGTTGTCAAAAGTGAAGACATCTCTGGCCGAGCAGAAGAGGCTGAAGTGGTGGTCTCAGGCTGAGATGTGGACTGGACAGCCGAGCTGGAGACTTCTGACTTTGCAGCTGTGGAAACTGTGGTGGCCTCAGTGCTGGATGTGGATAGAGCCGCAGCAGTGGAGGTGCTCTCAAACACAGTGCTGGTGGTGGGTGCGGCTCTGGTGAGAGCTGCTGAAGTGGTCTTCACGGTAGAGCTCCGAGGAAGAGTCAAAGTGCTGGCAGAAGTGGGGCTTGTCCCAGGAGCAGGTGAAGACGTTTGTTCAAGGACCGTGGTGGTCGCGGAGCTTGCCTCTGTTGCCGAAGTTGTGATCTTCTTAGGTGTGGGTCTTGCAGCACGACTGGATGGGGTTGGAGTGGTGGCTGAAGGCCTTAGGCTGGAAGTTTGTGCCGTGGTTGAGGGGATTGTGGAGGTTGTCAAAAGTGAAGACGTCTCTGGCCGAGCAGAAGAGGCTGAAGTGGTGGTCTCAGGCTGAGATGTGGACTGGACAGCCGAGCTGGAGACTTCTGACTTTGCAGCTGTGGAAAAAGTGGTGGCCTCAGTGCTGGATGTGGATAGACCCGCAGCAGTGGAGGTGCTCTCAAACACAGTGCTGGTGGTGGGTGCAGTTGTGGTGAGAGCTGCTGAAGTGGTCTCCACGGTGGAGCTCCGAGGATGAGTCACAGTGCTGGCAGAAGTTGGGCTTGTCCCAGGAGCAGAGGACGACGTTTGTGTAGGAATTGTGGTGGTCGCAGCTCCTGCCTTTGTCACTGGTATGGGGACATTGTCAACAGGGGTTGTTCCCAGAGGACTGGATGGGATTGGAGTGGTGGCTGAAGGCTTTAGGCTGGAAGTTTGTGCTGCGGTCGAGAGGATTGTGGACGTTGTTACACCTGGAGGACTGTGTGCCTGAGTAGAAGAGGCTGAAGCCGTTGTCTCAGGCTGAGATGTGGACTGGACAGCCGATCTTGTGGTGGTGGAAACTGTGGTGGCCTCAGTGCTGGATGTGGATAGACCCGCAGCAGTGGAGGTGCTCTCAAACACAGTGCTGGTGGTGGGTGCGGCTCTGGTGAGAGCTGCTGAAGTGGTCTCCACGGTGGAGCTCCGAGGAAGAGTCAAAGTGCTGGCAGAAGTTGGGCTTGTCCCAGGAGCAGGTGAAGACGTTTGTTCAAGGACCATGGTGGTCGCGGAGCTTGCCTCTGTTGCCGAAGTTGTGATCTTCTTCGGTGTGGGTCTTGCAGCAGGACTGGATGGGGTTGGAGTGGTGGCTGAAGGCCTTAGGCTGGAAGTTTGTGCCGTGGTTGAGGGGATTGTGGAGGTTGTCAAAAGTGAAGACGTCTCTGGCCGAGCAGAAGAGGCTGAAGTGGTGGTCTCAGGCTGAGATGTGGACTGGGCAGCCGAGCTGGAGACTTCTGACTTTGCAGCTGTGGAAACAGTGGTGGCCTCAGTGCTGGATGTGGATAGAGCCGCAGCAGTGGAGGTGGTCTCAAACACAGTGCTGGTGGTGGGTGCGGCTCTGGTGAGAGCTGCTGAAGTGGTCTCCACGGTGGAGCTCCGAGGATGAGTCACAGTGCTGGCAGAAGTTGGGCTTGTCCCAGGAGCAGAGGACGACGTTTGTGTAGGAATTGTGGTGGTCGCAGCTCCTGCCTTTGTCACTGGCATGGGGACATGGTCGACAGGGGTTGTTCCCAGAGGACTGGATGGGATTGGAGTGGTGGCTGAAGGCTTTAGGCTGGAAGTTTGTGCTGCGGTCGAGAGGATTGTGGACGTTGTTACACCTGGAGGACTGTGTGCCTGAGTAGAAGAGGCTGAAGCCGTTGTCTCAGGCTGAGATGTGGACTGGACAGCCGATCTTGTGGTGGTGGAAACTGTGGTGGCGGAAACTGTGGTGGCCTCAGTGCTGGATGTGGATAGACCCGCAGCAGTGGAGGTGGTCTCAAACACAGTGCTGGTGGTGGGTGCGGCTCTGGTGAGAGCTGCTGAAGTGGTCTCCACAGTAGAGCTCAGAGGAAGAGTCAAAGTGCTGGCAGAAGTTGGGCTTGTCCCAGGAGCAGGTGAAGACGTTTGTTCAAGGACCGTGGTGGTCGCGGAGCTTGCCTCTGTTGCCGAAGTTGTGATCTTCTTTGGTGTGGGTCTTGCAGCACGACTGGATGGGGTTGGAGTGGTGGCTGAAGGCTTTAGGCTGGAAGTTTGTGCCGTGGTTGAGGGGATTGTGGAGGTTGTCAAAAGTGAAGACGTCTCTGGCCGAGCAGAAGAGGCTGAAGTGGTGGTCTCAGGCTGAGATGTGAACTGGACAGCCGAGCTGGAGACTTCTGACTTTGCAGCTGTGGAAACAGTGGTGGCCTCAGTGCTGGATGTGGATAGACCCGCAGCAGTGGAGGTGCTCTCAAACACAGTGCTGGTGGTGGGTGCAGTTGTGGTGAGAGCTGCTGAAGTGGTCTCCACAGTAGAGCTCCGAGGAAGAGTCAAAGTGCTGGCAGAATTTGGGCTGGTCCCAGGAGCAGGTGAAGATATTTTATCAAAGTCTGTTGTGGTCTCGGAGGTTTCCTCTTTTGCCGAAGTTGTGATCTTCTCCGGTGCAGCAGGACTGGATGGGGTTGGAGTGGTGGCTGAATGTTTTAGGCTGGAAGTTTGTGCTGTGGTCGAGAAGACTGTGGACATTGTTACGCCTGGAGATATTTTTTAAGTAGTTTTTAAAAACCTCTGTTCTTTATAATTCTCTATATTAATCAAACTAATTCCCTGCGTATCCATTGTGTATTTAAATATTCTTTTGCTTCAGTTTTTGTTTTTTCACTTAGTCACACTTTGGAGATTTCTTTTACCCATATTTTATTGGAAATATATCCCTACATTTACATCTCATTAAATTTTAAGGAGTGAAGATACTCAAAAATCATTTGCTTATGGAGGACTTTATTATATAATATTAGCATATAGTCACAGAATGGTTTTTTTGGAAGAGATCCAGAAAATCCTTTTGTTTCACCCCCTGCCATGGGCAGGGACACCTCCCAGTGTCCCAGGCTGCTCCAAGCCCCATCCAACCTGGTCTTGGACACTTCCAGGGATCCAGGGGCAGCCACAGCTGCTCTGGGCAACCTGTGCCATCACATTCACAGGGAACAATTCCCTCCTAATATCTATCCTAAATCAACCCCTTGGTCCTTGTACAAATGTCATCCTCTGCTCCTGGGACAAGCCGAAGCTTGAAGCCATTCCCCCTCGTCCTCTCCCTCCAGCCCCGTGTCCCAATCCCTGTCCAGCTCTCTTGGAGCCCCTTTAGGCACTGGGAGGAGCTTTAAGGTCTCCCAGGAGCCTTCTTTTCTCCCGGCTGGACAATCCCATTTGTCTCAGCCTGGCTCCATATGAGAGCTGCTCTGTCACTCTGCTCAGTCACTCTGCTCATCTTGGTGGCCTTCTCTGGACTCAATCCAACAGGTCGAGTGATCACTGGACCTTTACCCCTTCAGCAATGGTGTTATCACAAAACCTCTTGAACTCTGTCTGTTCCTTCATGCACTCTAATCAATAGACATGTCCAGCTGGAGGTTCTCTGAGGAGATCTTTGGAGAAGAACAGTAAAAACAGAATGTTCTTTGCAGCTGAACATGTGCATTCGCATGTGCAAGGTGTCCCAATTTCCTCCACTGCAATTTGGATGAGACACTCATTTTTTTTCCGAATCATTTGAATTCTAATCATGTCTTCCAAAATATTTGCAAGATTCCTAACTTTTATCATTCTATAGATAATCTTTCAAAGGATTTAGGAGAAACTGTCCCTAAGGTGGAGAACTGATGGCATTTAACATGTAATCTCACTTACTGCTAGGCATTAATTGTTATGGATCTTTTTAATCCAAGTTTTTTCATCCAAACCCAGAAAAGAACAGTAACAGCCGTCTATGAGGATCTCCCTCTACCCTGGATAATTTCTGCTTTCAGGAAAGTGCTATGTCAATTACTGTTAAAATTTATTCTCTGATTAAATTCTTAGTCCAGCTGAGGGTTTCCCTTTGGTCAAAACCTTTTGTCAAAAGGAAATTGAATCAGGCTGTATCAATTTGTTCCTTTTCAAACTTTTTAACACTTTATTATGTTATAAGGTGTTTTTATTTTTCAGTAATTAGTTTTCAAATTCTTCTGCTTTTTTCAGTAAAGCTGGTTAGCAGAGAACTCCCCACACTCCAAACTCCTTCCTTTCCAATGAGAAATCACATTCCCACCCAGCCCCATCTTTTTGATGTCCCTAGTTTTCCATGGAAAAGAGGGTCAAAGACTGTTCAGAGTCTTCTGGAACAGCTTCTCAAGAACACTGAGCTGTTTCAGGATTTGAATGTATTTCACTGAGGGACAACAGTCATGTCTGTAATTCCCATATTTCAAAGCAGTAGTAGATACCTTAATGGGTAAATACAGAGGTCAAGAAAAATGCTCTGAACAAGTCCAACATTTTTCAAGAAAAATGCTCTGAACAACTCCAACATTTTTCCAGCTGCTTTTTATGTAAGCATTACATATTCGTGCTCTCTGGTTTTTTCAAGCTTTCTGAATTGGCAACACCTAAAAAAATCTGCTATTCATCCATGGTTATTTCAGTGACGACAACACAATGGCCGTGGGTTTGTCACCCCAATTAAATTCCCCTGTTCCCCTGAGGTGCACACAGATGTTCTAAACCATCCCCATGGTGTGGTTCTAAGGAGGGGCTCATTCTATAAATAATCCGTCACAGGAATCACACCCCGGTCTCTCCCCTGTCAGGTTGGTTGTGTCACCTTGGGAGAGTCTCTTTTGGTAAAGCATTCCAGGCTCGTTAGTAATGTTTGGGCTTGACACCCACCAGGAAATGAGCAGGGCTGGCATCCTGCCTCAGGTGGTGCCGTTAGGAAAGGAAGGATGGGGAAGGGGAGAGAGGGACTCAGACCAAGCTCTTTCAAATGTAAAGAATCACCATCCTCACATCCCAGCATCCTCACAACCAACTTCATGGAATTATGGAATCATACTTTGGCCATAGTTTGGTCCCTCCCTACCTTAAAGCCCATCTTGTTCCACCCCAGTTCCACTATCCCAGGTTGCTCCAGACCCCGTCCAACCTGGCCTTGGACACTTCCAGGCCATGGGACAGGGCAGCCACAGCTGCTCTGGGCACCCTGTGCCACAGCCTCCCTACCCTCTGAATTTTTCCCTAATATCTCATCTCTATCACTTTGAAGCCATCCCCCCTTGTCCTGTCACTCCAGGCCCTTGGAAATATTGTCTTTCTCTTTCCATCTTTCTTGTTGGCTCCCTTCAGGTTCTGGAAGGCCACAGGGTCACCCCAAAGCTTCTCTTCTCCAGACTGAACAACCCCAAATCTCCCAGCAGAGCTGCTCTGTCCCTCTGATCATCCTGGTGCCTCCTCTGGACTCTCTCTCCTGTGCTGGGACCCCCAAGCTGCAGGCAGCTCTGCAGGTGGGGCCCCACCTGAGCTGGGCAGAGTCACACCAAATCTCTTTATTGTCAAAACTCACCAGCTGGACAATGGAAGGGAAGAATTTCTGTGGGGTTTTTGCAGGTATTTGTTCCCCTTGCACTCCCTGAGCTTTCTGTGCACCCCCCTGGAGCCACCTGGCCGTGAGCCACCTGCACTCTCAGGGGCTGTGTGGCCACATGAACGCTGTGCCAAGCAAAGCACTGAGCTGTCCCCCTCAGCAGGACTTGTCACCTGCAATCCAGCCCAGAGCAAGGCCCAGCTCCCTCTGTTATATACAAAAATAATGCCCTGTCTCTTCCCCATTCCTAAATCCTTGTCGTCTTTCTGGATTCCAGACTCAATCAAGTGATGCTCTGGTATTTTGTGCATAAGAGGGCTTAGAAAAGAGCAGAATATTACAAATAACAGGCGTGGTAAAATAGTATTAGAACAGAATGGAAGGTCAGAGGAGAGTCAGTGAAAGGAAGGGGCAGCCAGTGAGGCAATGAGTAAATTGGTAGTAGCTCCTCAAGCTTTGTTTCTACTCACAGACCTGTCCTTGTCTCTTTTATTCACATTAATGGTCACGATATTGAACACTGCAGAGTTTTCAGAATTAAGGATGCACATAAACAACAGGACAAGGGGGAATGGCTTCCCAGTGCCAGAGGGCAGGGCTGGGTGGGATATTGGGAAGGAATTGTTCCCTGGGAGGGTGGGATAGGGGTGGGATGGAATTCCCAGAGCAGCTGGGGCTGCCCCTGGATCCCTGGCAGTGCCCAAGGCCAGGCTGGATGGGGCTTGGAGCAGCCTGGGACAGTGGAAGGTTCCCCATGGCAGGGGGTGAGACTGCATGAGCTTTAAGATCCTTTCCAATTCAAACCATTCTGGGACACCTGGCTATAACTAAACTGTATCTGTTACTATAAATATAAATGTAAATCTCAATATCAACATCAAATAAATATAGATATAAATATAGATAGATAGATATAGATACAGATATAGATATAAATATAAATATAAATATAAATATAAATATAGATATAAATATAAATATAGATATAAATATAAATATAAATATAGATATAGATATAAATATAAATATAAATATAAATATAAATATAAATATAAATATAAATATAAATATAAATATAAATATAAAATAATATAAATGTAAATATAAATATGAATATAAATATAAATATAAAATAATATAAATGAAAATGTAAATATGAATATAAATATAAATATAAATATAAAATAATATAAATGTAAATGTAAATATAAATATAAATATAAATATAAATATAAAATAATATATATATAAATTTTGTGCATATATATATATAAAATATATATACATTTCTTATGAGGAAAAGGATACAGATCTCTATAAATATCAGGAATAAGTGGGGGTTTTCCTAAAACATGTAATACTGGAATCCCTGTACCTTGGCACATTTACATTTCTATATATTATTTTCTGTATTAACATATATATTATTTGCTAAATAAATATCTAGAGAATGACAAAACTCCTCCTTTTTTTCTGTACTACTTGGAGGTTTTAAGCCATTCCTGGCCATGCCTAATAGACTCATTATGAGGGATTTTTTAGGATACTAAAAGAGGGGACCAAGCACTCCCCTGGCAGAGGGATGTGGTGATGTCCGTGCCCCACCTCCCTGTATCCCAAACTCCTCTGGGAAGCAACCTGGAATCACACATTTCTAGCAGTAATTGGATATATATTCATTTTAGGCTGTAATTTTGCAGACATTAAAATATTCAGATTGAATTAGGAGCTCTAGAATTAAGGCCGTGCCCCTTGTCCTTCTAAAGGAACATTTGGTGAATCTGCAGAGAATTCACCAAAATATCCGAGTTCCCTCATTACAAAGCACCAGGGATTTCCTGCTCCCAGTCAGGAATTCCTACCAGGAGTTCCCATGCTCTAAATCAAAGCTGGATTTCTTGAGCAGTGCAGTGGGGAAAGGGGAATATTTTCACCTCCACCTGCACTTAAAACTTGGCTCTGGGCAGGAATCCGCGTGCAGATTTCTATTCATGAGCTCAGACAAAACCAGCCTAAATCTTACCAAGTCAGGGTAAATTAAATGAAATGAATATAATTTTATTAATATTAAAAACTCCCAAGTGTTTTTGAGCCCATATAATTTAAAGCAACGTTTAGCTCCAGTGCTTCCCCTCTAATTCAGAATTAAAACAGCCTTAATTGCCTTTAATTTAAAACTAATTTCAGTTAAGCTGCTGGTTGTGTGAACAAAGACATTTTATATGTTGGCACCAATGCACTTAAAATGTCTCCAGTAATTTGAATGAATGAATGAATGAATGAACTCCTGGAGAGTTCTGTAAGTGACTGGGACTTCACGTCCTAAGTGTCCTATTTATTCCATAAAATGAAATTTATAAACCTTTGAGTAACCACTACCATAAAACTGCTTTTCCATAGAAAGACCAAGTAATTCCAGCTTGATTAAAAAAAAAAAAATTGAAATTTTAGGTGATTAAATGCCATCTAGATTTTAAATTCAGAGACATGTCCAAAGTTAATTTTCATGTTAGAAGAAATATCATTTCAGAGACTGGAGCACTCCAGATCCTCTGTCGTTTCATTGCCATTGAAAATGTCATTTTTACCCACTTCTTCATAGGTTAAAAAATACACAATTGGAAAATACTGTAAAATTCTCAAAAATATTTTTTAAATTAAATTTATATTAATTATATTTTATTTTTAAATAGTTTTAGCATGATTATTTTCTATTAACAATTATGATTTGGATTCCTCCCCCTGCCTTTTTATGATTTCAAAACTCAACTGAGGAATGTAGATGAGTCGTTTTAAAAGTAAATATTAACGTCTCATTCATCTTTTTTCAGAAAACGAAATTAACTTTGTGTGCTAAAAACAAATGTTGCAATTTATATTTTGGCTTTTGCTACACGAAATTCGATCTGCTCAGCTTTGGCAATTCCCTCTCTACTTATATTCAATAAATCTGAAAAAAAAATGTTGTCCTCTCTGTTATTTTCTTCTTTTAGCTGATGAGTAAAAGTACTAAAAATCAGCAAGACCGTGAGCAAGATCAGCCCATCACTCCAAAGGGATTTGGGGTTTTTCACACGTGTCACAAATTCTGGATAGATTTAATTATCAATATTGTTTGAAGTGATTAGATGGGAATAAAACCCGTTTTCTTTTTCATTTTAGTGGTCATCATTTAATTTGCAAAATCTGTTCAACTGTACAAAAACATAGAGAGTTTCTCTAATAAAAAAGTAAATTAGACAATTCCTTAATTAAATAATTAACTAAATTCAACTTACCAGGAAAGCAGCACAATGCAATGATAACACACAAGACCTTCATCTTAGATCGGGATAAATTCGTTGTCCAATCCATCCTTTTTTTTTTTTTCTTACAAGATTAGAATTTTCTAACAAGATTAGAAATTTTCCCAGATTCCCTTCAGGATCTGCAGCTCTGGGCAGCACAGGAGTGACCCTCACACAGGAGGGGACAAGATGAGTGTGATGGTCAAGGGGGAAATGCTCTTAAACTCCAGCCCCTTGCATAACGCCAGCCCTCGCTGGAGGTTTGGGCCACACCTGTACCTGCCAGCCCGAGGATTTTCAAATTAGAACCTGGCACTTTCCCTCTAGGGAAGGTAAATAAGAAACTCTCTGCTTGAAAAGGTCAGCGAGAGTGAATCTGAGCATGAAATGAGCAGGAATGGGGACAGGCCTACACCCTTGAAGGCCACAATCACACATTCATCTCGCAGATATTTAAGTTCAGGGTGGACATGGAGACAGGCGTTTGGCTGCGCTTTGAGTTTACATTTCAGCCGCCCAGCTCTGCTCTGAATGATGAGCAAACATTTCCTGATGCTCTCTGTGGGTCGCTGCGAGCAGCAAGAGCATGATTGACAAGAAAAGCCCATTGGGCTCATCCTTCCTTCCCAGCACTCATTCTTTGGGATCGAGGCTACATCCACTGCCAAAAGTGCAAACTGACAGCTTGGCACTGTCTCAGTCATGCCCTGGGATTTCCCCCCCTGGAGAACGGACAGAGGGGTTCAGGAGAATTTCTCTGAGGGAGTGTCCGGGGTAAACCCATGGATAAAGCAGCAAAATCCAGCAAATCCATGCACTGCTCTTGCAGATCCATGGGGTGGTGGATAAAGTTTAAGGAAGAACTGCCACATCCCTGAATCCACAAGAGAATTTAAAAGGTTTCCAACTATTTTGAGCCATCACCGATATTGAAAGACTTTGATGCTTTTCCTCTTTAATTCTTTATCAGGATAAAGATATGAAAATTTAAAGGACTTGAAAATTATGAAAAGGACTATGAAAATTAAAAAGGATATGAAAATTTACAGGACTCTCTTTGGGTTTGGGTTCCTTCATCCCTGAAGTCCTGTCCCTGTTGTCTTTCCAGAATCCTCTTCCCTTTCCTCTCACACCTCTTCCAAACCCAACATTTTGTGTTCAAGGTGAGCCCAGGAAAAAGAAATAAATTCTTGCATTTTCCATCACTTTTTATTTAATTCTCACCAAACCCTGTGCTCAGGAAAGGCCCCAAACCTTTTTAATCCCTGGTGGAGAGGCTTCATCACCAGCTCAGTTCTAGGTTTAGAGGGACAGTTTTCCAACAGATGCCTGAAGAAAAGTAAATGTTTGTCTGGATGACCTGGAAATGCTCTCAAAACCAATTCTAATTCACTCAGCTGGAGGTTTTTATCAGTATTAATTAAATGTTTAGCTTGATTGGATTGAAAATTTATTTTATATTTGTACAACTTGTAGGGGACAGTTCTGCTTTGGATATCCAAGGATTTTTTGTAAATGCTGGAGATAATTTATATTAAAACCACCTTTTTCACAGGCAAAGAACCACTAAACACTGGCATACACATTAATAACAGAGTTAATGTAAATTCAGTTTTCCTAACTGAGGAACTAAATAGATTTTAGAAGCCTGGATTCATCCACATAAATGTTATTTCTCTGTAAAATTTCTGTGACACAAACACCCTCTTCATTGCTTGGATAACACAGAAAGTTTAAAAGTTCCTCCCAGAGTTGCTGAAATTACCTCAAGCACACCTGACACGATGTGAGGGACTGACGTGCGCCCCTTCCTGCCTGGTTGTGCAAGAATTGGGTAAATTGAACATCCTTGACCTTTCCTCAAGTGTTACTAAGGGAGAAACAATTTGTGATTCACGACTCATTTCTGCCTGGGTCGCCTCTTTGACGTGATCTGTCTTTGGCTTCATCTTCCTGCATTAAAAATGTTGATAAATTGGAGGGGAGGGGGGAAAATCATCCCAGCTTTGGAGGTCAATAAACCAGAGGAAAATGAAATAAGAGAATTGAATCAGAGGAGCTTTGGAAATTATTCTGGGGGTCTTTAAGGCTAAGCAAAAAGGCACAACCCCTCTGTTTTCACTTGGACTTTTAAGCACAACCAGCCCAGTGGACTCTGCTTATTTTAGTCCAAGTCTCAAAATCCTGGATGGAAAAGCTTCACACACACCTGCACCAAGAGGGAGACCTGATACTGTTAAAAATTAGGATTGAAATTAATTTTTGCAGGCAAAATCTACTCATGGCAGTAAGTTCTACCCCAAACACCTTTGTGCTATAAAGGTGATGGTTGCTACAGGGGATGACGTGAGAGCCCTTCAAACAAAAGCTGTTCTTTCATGATGTCTCTGCAGTCACATTTATATAATCCAGAATAGTTTCCTTTATCAGAACTGGGTGTTTGCACCTCCTGGCAGGGACACCTGGCTGCACACGCTCCGAATTTCACCCAGCAAATGAAAGTGAAGGGAAAGGCCTGACTGGCTGGGGAGGAATGCAACACCTTCAGAAAAGCTGTGGGTTCATTTATCATTTCCTTTTCAAACCTGCCATTTGAAGCAGGAATTCACTTCCTTAGGAGAACTTCAGCTCTGGAACGGGGATAATTCCTGCACTTGTGCTGCTGGGGCAAAGGAAAGCTCAGTGGGAATGAAGTAGCTTGAGGAGGAATTCCTAACACCTTTCATTCTCTGCCTGTCCCGTGGCAATGAACGCTCACGAAACTCTGATTGATTTATCAGGTTTTACCAGTTGGTTTTGTAACCAAACACTTCCTTCTGCTGGCATTAACCGAGAACTGCATTTGAAATCCAAACCACCCCAGGGCTGTGGAAGGAAGTGATTCCCCCTATTTTATTCTCATTTACTTCTGGATTAGGGCATCATCTCAGTTTACTGCTGCTGTCTGAACAGAAATCCTCTCAGCAGCTGCTCTGCCAGGTGCACCCCACACCCAAACCCACCTGTGACGCAGGTGGCTCCCTAAAATTAGAGCATGAAGCAATGTTGAAAGCTAAAAGGAAAATTTGGACAATATTTCCTGCGAGTGGCTGCTCAAACAAAAACCTTTGGCTGTCAAAGGGCAGAAATGTGCAGACAAGTCTCTGATTTTGGCCCTGCAGCCTGAAGTCGTGCCCTGAATGACCCCAACACCCCTTGGTCTGCACGGGTGAATCCAGAGGCTGCAATGGAGAACTGAAAGAATTCCACAGCCCAGGGAGAGTTTCTGAGGAGTAACCAGACACAGATAATGCACCACAGGAGAGAAGTTTCCAGAAAATCATGCGAGATCTCCCTGCTTTAAGGGATATGAACACATTTCGGGTGACACTGGGAGAGGAAAGAACACACATCTGAAGGAAGACAATGTTCACATATTCCCAGGATGGGTTGGAAGAATCCTTAAAGATCATCTCATTCCTCCCCCTGCCATGGGCAGTGACACCTTCTACTAGAAGGATGATGATCTGCCCCCAAATAAACTGTTTCAAACACTCAATAAAATAAAAGAATCAGCTGATTACTATTAATAAATCCACAAAAGCCCTCACCTGCCATGATGCTGTGCAGCCAGGCCACGATGTCCACCCCGGAGGTGTCCCTGGAGCTCGGTGGCCTCTTGCACTCAGTGGGTCTGGGCAGCCCCCTGGGGCCAAGGAATGAGAGGGTCCCTGCAGGATCCCCCCTGTGCCCCGTGTCAGATGCCACCAGACCTGGCAGTGCCCCAAGGGTGGCTGTGGAAGGGTCCCAAGTCCTGTTCCTCCTGCACTGGAGACCCCGGGCTCTGGCACGGATGGAGATGTGCAGGGCTGGAAGGGGAGGAGATCCTTCAGCGTTGGGGGCTGCAGCAAGGGAAGGCTGTGGAGGGTCCCCATTGTCACCCTCGTGGCGGAGGGGCAGCGATGCCTGTGCCCTTTGTGTCATGGGGGGCTTTGGGCCGCGGCCTGAGGGCTCTGAGGGCACCAGTGAGGGCTTGAGGAGCTGTGGGGCCAACTCATCCACGGTGCTTTGCCCAAGCAGAGGGGAGCTGGGCAGAAATCTGTCACCCATGGCTGTCCCTGTGCCCGTTCCAGACCCGCAGTTCCCCTCTGACGCTGTCCCAAGTGCCAGCAAAGGGTGTTTGGGCTCTGGCAGCTTCACCCCGATCACTGCCAGGTTCTTCATGCCAGGCACCAACCTCCCGAGACCTGCTGGGGAAACAGAGAGGGCTCAAAGCTCAGCAGAAATTAAGAATTAGGAATCTGAGGAGAAGACTTTCATTATTTTTTCTTTTTTTTTTTTTTCAGTTAATTTATTGTTTAATTAATTTAATTAATTACAAAGGCTGCTGGGCACTGCCCAGGCTCCCCAGGGAATGGTCCCGGCCCCGAGGCTGCCAGAGCTGCAGGAGCGTTTGGACAGCGCTCTCAGGGATGCCCAGGGTGGGGTTGTTGGGGTGTCTGGGCAGGGCCAGGGGCTGCACTGATGATCCCTGAGGATCCCTTCCAGCTCAAGATATCCTGGGATTCTCTGTGATTTTGGAATTTTTGGTGAGATTTGAGCGTGCTGCTTTTTCTTTTGGGATCTTCTATCTGCACCAGGTCTCCTGATCCATCTGCTCCAAGCACAGCCATTGGGTGTAGCAGAGCCAAGACTGTTCCAGCCAGGGACTGGAATCCCTCTTGCCCAAGGAATCCCTCAGGATCAGGAGTGGGAAGCACAGTGGAGGGAGCATCTCCTCCTCAGCCCCACAGGAGGCAGAGGCTTCTCTTCAATAATCCCAATATTTATAGAATCATAGAAAGAACTGAGTGGCAAGGGACCCTAAAGCTCATCCAGTCCCACCCCTGCCATGGGCAGGGACACCTTCCACTGTCCCTGATTGCTCCAAGCCCCGTCCAACCTGTCTGGGTTTAAACTTTTGTTTTGTTTTGTTTTATAACCTCATGTAAAGAGTTTCTGTTTTGGTTTTTTCTTTCCATTCTGAATTTCCACCTCATGACTGTTGCTTTAGTCACCTAATTCTAGCATTTTAAGGCATCAGATATTGCTAGGACCTTTATGTGATGGAAATTTGGGGGGGTTGGGGCTTTAAAAAGGCAATGAAACCTTTTTTCTAGGAGTTATTTCCTACACCACAATCATTTTTATATTCTTGTATCCTGAGACTCAGCTGCAGTTTTACCCCTGAGTGCTGAAGCATCAGGACAGGTTTATGTGGGAGGAAATTTCAGGCACTTTTTTTTCTTGTGCTCAACTCTCAAACATCAGATATTTGCAGTCAGGGGTAAAGAAATCCCTGCAGATAACGGGTTTGGGGTTTGTGCTTATCCAAAGAATGGAATTTGGGCACAGTCCCAGAAAGTGTCAAAAAAGTCTCTCCCTGAACTCTTCCTAGAAAGAACTTGAATCCAGGTAAATTCATGGAATCATGGAACAGTTTGGGTGGGAAGAGACCTTAAATCCCATCCCACCCCTGCCATGGGCAGGGACACCTCCCACTGTGCCAGGCTGCTCCAAGCCCCAGTGTCCAGCCTGGCCTTGGACACTGCCAGGGATCCAGGGGCAGCCCCAGCTGCTCTGGGCACCCTGTGCCAGGGCCTGCCCACCTTCACAGCCAACAATTCCTGCCCAATATCTCACCTAAATTTCCCTTTTTTTCAGTTTGAAAGAGATTTGAAGGATTCAGGTCTCCTTCCCTGGGTACCCAGAGGGAAAAACAGCAAGGACAACTTCCAGTTCCAAAGGATCCAATGTCAGTCTGGGATCAGTCTGTGACAGACTGTGGCAGTCCCCACTTGTTCAGCCTCTCCCTGACCCTTTTACAGCTTTGAAAACACACAGCAAACCTCCCCTCCCACCACGGGGAATATGCTCAACTCTTAACTATTTGGGTTTTTTTTTCTCTCTTTTTCACCCCCAAAATAATCCACCATGATTAGAAAGTGTTTCATCACCTTCTGCCTTGACTTCCTGCCTCTGCACCGTGTGCAGGTATTTTTCAGGAATTTTTTGAATGCACTCTGCTACTATTAATCCCAGCTTAAAAATATTTAGGCATAGATTTGACACAGAAATACACATCCACAATTCCCTTCAAAAATAAATCTTCACCTCCCACCCTAATTTAAATTTCACAGTTCCCCTGGAGCATTCCACGGAATTATTCCCACCAGGTCCACCCTACCTGTTGTTGTGCACGTGCTGAAATAAAATGCCAGGAATATTAATATATTTGGTGTCAAATATTGCCCAGAGCAACTTTTCCAATCCATGTTGTTGCCTTGAGACTCCTTGTCCAAGTGAGAGGTTGCTCCGAGCTCCTCTCAACTCTGCTCCCTCTGCAAGCAAATTCCAAATGTTATGGAAGTCACTCAGGTAATGCAGGCTGGGGTTGGTTGGCTGAGCAGCTGACACACCTTAAACCCTCCTTAGTTTAGGAAGTTGTTGTTACTGGGCCAAACTGGGGGCCCAGTGGGCTGAACTACAGGCACAGAAATGCACTTTGGGTTGGGAATCCATTTCAAACCCTCAGGAGCGCCCACGTCGCCTGGATAAGGCTTTGTTTGGGCAAATTTCGGGTGTAAAAATGGGGTTGTGGCAACACTAATGGAAAAGCATTTGGATTTTAAATCACTCAATGAATAATGGGGTTAATGGGAAGAATTTGGGGCAATGAGTTGGTCTCCAACAGCAGCATTACCATTACTGACCATGAGAAAACATGTTGGTGACACAAAATGACTGCGGGAGAAGAGCCAGGCAGGCACTCAGGGGGTCCCTCCCCCCAAAAACCTCTCCCAGAGTACGTGGACATGACTTGGCTTTGCAGGAGCAATCCCTCACACCACTTTTTCCCCAAATAAAGGCGATTGCTAATGAAAAAAATTATTCCTGTGTGATTTTGTGATTAAAATCCAACTCAAGCAGACTTGGGACAGGAATGTGCTGACCCAGGGATTCCGGAGGAGATTGGGATGCTCACCACCTCCTCTCCTGCTCTGTTCAGACCCCAGGGGGATGAATTGGGATGAGTTGCACAAAAGGAGCCGCTTTTCCTCCTGATTTCCAGCCTTGCAATGAACCCACTGGGCTGCGACTGCCTCTGGTCCTGCTCCAGGGGATGTTCAGGTACCTGAACGCCCCTGCAGTGCCTGGAGATGTTCAAATGTGTCCTTTGGGGACCACAATGAGCTCACTGATCTCATTTCATACCCAAGTGACGCCGTTAAACACAAACCTTAAACCTGATCACGTCCCTGCTGCCCTAATTAGGCAGAGATTTTGCAAAGGCAGCTTTTTCAGAGAGAAGAAATTAAATTATAGCTGGGAAATGTTCAGTGTTTGTTTGCAGAAAGAAAAACACATCTCATAGGTTATCACGGAGTGCTTTGGGTGGGAAGGGACACCAAAGTCACCCAGTGCCACCCCTGCCATGGGCAGGGACACCTCCCACTGTTCCAGGCTGCTCCAAGCCCCAGTGTCCAGCCTGGCCTTGGGCACTGCCAGGGATCCAGGGGCAGCCCCAGCTGCTCTGTGCCAGTCCTTCAGCACCTCACAGCCAACAATTCCTTCCCCACATCCCATCTAAATCTCCCCTTCTTCACCTTAAATCCATTCCCCTTTCCCAGTCAAGTTATTGAATATTTAACATTTGACATGGGAAGGATTTGCTGTCTGCAGCTCGTTCAGTGCCAGCCTGGGCCGTTCTCTGGGCACATCCTGGCTTTGTCCCCGTGTCCCTGCCCTGTGCCTGCCCTGCTCGGCCAAACCAAACGGGGTCTCACCTTGCACATCCTGTGGGCCACTAGAGGCCATCCTAAGCCTCAGAAAACAAAGCAGCAAAACATGTGGGAGTAAAAGACATCATCAAAGATTAATCAAAGTTCAGATATTTTCACAGGTGAGCCAGCAGTTTATTTCAGGATTGGTTGTTCTGTGCTTGCACCCTCATGAGTTTGGTGGGGGTTTTCCTGCTGGATTTGCTGCTGATGGAGCAGCTCTCCTGCAAGGAAAGGCTGAGGGACTTGGGATTGTTCAGCCTAGAGAAGAGAAGCTTTGGGGTGACCTCATTGTGGCGTTCCAGGACCTGAAGGGAGCCTGCAGGAAAGATGGAAAGAGAGAGAGACTAAAGGGCCTGGAGGGACAGGACCCAGGGAATGGCTTCCACTGCCAGAGGGCAGGGCTGGATGGGATATTGGGCAGGAATTGTTCCCTGGGAGGGTGGGGAAGCCCTGGCACAGGGTGCCCAGAGCAGCTGGGGCTGCCCCTGGATCCCTGGCAGTGTCCAAGGCCAGGCTGGACATTGGGGCTTGGAGCAGCCTGGCACAGTGGGAGGTGTCCCTGCCCTGCCCCAGCCTGAGCTCCCTTTACTGGGATAATTCAACAGCACCTCAGTTCCACCTGGTATTGTTGTAGTTTCACAGCAGAGCATTGAAATCCTTTCCCTCTGAGCATTCCCTTCTGTCTCTCTGTTTAACTACAGATTAAATTCCTTATTGAATCCATTCCTGCTCGTGGAGGCTGCCAAGGGGTAAAGACTGAAGTCACACAGAGCACTTTGGGGTGTGAGGGAGGAGAAGGGAAAGCCAACAAGGTACAGAGCTCCCAGGTCTTCCCTCCTTAGCAACATGGAAACACAGAAACCTTTGCGGGAGGAGTGCAGGGAGAGGTCGGCCCTTGTCACCACGCAGCAGGAAAACACAAAGTGTTGGGGTTTTGTTGGAGCAATTCAGAATGAAAGAGGCAAACATTTACCAGAAGGAAAAAGCAACAAGGAACAGAGGCTCAATCAGCTGTGCTGGGCTTTATAATGAGGTTTTGTAGTCTATTTTACATCCAGTTTCTAAGGTTTAACTAAAAATGGTCACCACGATGTAAGAAGGATCCAAAGCTGTTGGAGAGTGTCCAAAGGAGGGACACGGAGCTGGGGAAGGGTCTGAGGAGCAGCTGAGGGCACTTGGCTCGTTCAGCTGGAGCAGAGGAGACTGAGGGGAGGCTCCTGGGGGCTGCAGCTCCTCCCGAGGGGAGGCGGAGGGGCAGGGGCTGAGCTCTGCTCTGGGACAGGGACAGGAGCCCAGGGAAGGGCTGGAGCTGGGTCAGGGCTGGGCATGGAGCTCAGGGAAAGGTTCTTCCCCCCGAGGCTGCTGGGCACTGCCCAGGCTCCCCAGGGAATGGTCCCGGCCCCGAGGCTGCCAGAGCTGCAGGAGCGTTTGGACAGCGCTCTCAGGGATGCCCAGGGTGGGGTTGTTGGGGTGTCTGTGCAGGGCCAGGGGCTGCACTGATGATCCCTGAGGGTCCCCTCCAGCTCAGGATATTCCATGGTTCTATGATTCTGTGAAAATTCAAGGGACCTGGCAAAGCCCGTGTTTAGCTTGAGCAAGGAGAGCTTGGTTCTTGGTCTCCCCAAAGCCCAGCGGGTGCTGTGGCAGGTCCAGGTCAGCTGGGGACAAGGCAAAGCACGGCCCTGGTGACCATCCCTGGGCCAAAGCCCAGCCTTGAGCATGTCAGTATTTTAATTCAATGATGCTTCAATCCCTCCCTAATTAAACACCTAAACATCTTTCAAGTGCTCTACTAAAGACATCAGTTTAAAAATAGGATCCTAGTGGTGATTTTATAATTAATTCAGACCATATGATCATAGTATGGCCTGGGCTGGGAGGGATATTAAAGACCACCAAGTCCCATCCACCTGCCATGGGCAGGGACACCTCCCACTGTCCCAGGTTGCTCCAAGCCCCAATGTCCAGCCTGGCCTTGGGCACTGCCAGGGATCCAGGGGCAGCCCCAGCTGCTCTGGGCACCCTGTGCCAGGGCCTGCCCACCCTCCCAGGGAACAATTCCTGCCCAAGATCCCATCTAACCCTACTCTGTCAGTTTGAAGCCATTCACCCTTGTCCTGTCCCTCTGTCCCTTGTCCCAAGTTCCTCTCCATGTTTCTTGTAGCTCCCTTTAGGCACTGGGAGGCCACAACTGGGTCACCCCAGAGCTTCTTTTCTCCAGGCTGAACCTTCCTGTTTCTCCCAACCTTTCCTCACAGCAGAGCTGCTCCATCCCTCTGAACATCCTGGTGGCCTCCTCTGGATTTGTTCCAATTAAGCAGAAGTGAGAAACTCGGACTTAAGAGAGCAGTGACAATTCCCACAGTGGGGGAGTTCCCCTCAGTGCATCCAACCCAGTGATTCCTTCACTCATGGAAAACAGACGGTCAGAACTGACTGGAAAAAGCTCTTCATTCCACTCAACTCCTGTAGTACGGAGCTGGTGGGATGAATTAGAGCTTTAAATACCACCCTGAGCCTGGCTCTGCACAGCCCCTGCAGGCACAGAGCCAAGGGACAGATTGGGTGACACACGCTGCCGTTGAACAGGCTGATTTTCACACCACCCCCTGCAACCAGCTCCATGTTTGAAGAGGATTTTTCCAGCATTTTGTGGAATAAATAAAGGTCTGACTGAATTTGTTTGGAGAAAAATATAATGGAGAGAGCAAAGGTTTGTTTACTTGAAGAACCTCAATGGAAAATACAGCTTTTGTGGGGGAGGATGGGTTATTGTGCCATCTTCAATTCTTAAAAATCTTTAATTCTTTTTATTCATTTCATATCAAAAAATCTCTCATGTGGAGGCTTCTCCCCGCCAGCAGTTTTGTTCCTGACTGAATCATTACCCTTGACATCTTTTGTGTAGAACATTAAATGAATCTTTTTGCCATCATCTGGAATAATTAAACTAAGGACACTTTGTCTAATGAGTTGTAACAGCACGGTTCAAAGGGAGTCTTTCTTTTGTGACATCATCGAATTAGCTGGATCCTTGCAGTCTGTTCCAATGAAATATAACATGCCAGCCTGTGGGAGCTGATAGACCCCAGGGTTATTCCAGACCTGACAAAGACACACAAAAATTCAGCTCTGCTCGGCAGTTTACAAGAAGGCCGCGATCCCTCAGCTGATGAGGTCACTTGTGGGAGGTTCACCAAGGCCATGGGCCAGGTCGTGGCCTTGGGTCACACCAGCCCCCTGCAGCTCCAGGATGGGGGAAGAGGGGCTGAAAAGCTGGAAAATGTCCTGGAAGAGCTGGTGACAGCGACTCAGCTTGGGCCGGGTGGTCAAGAAGGCCAATGGTACCTGAAATAACTGAGTTCAAAGGAGCAGAGTGTCCCTCATGTGGGAATGATCCAAGAAAGAAGCAGGAAATGTCTTAAAGGACTCTGCAGGTTCTTGGCGTTGTTTACTCAGGGGATAAAAGCACCGTCAAAGGATGTTTGTTCCCTTCTGGTTGAACATCAATCTGCCTTGTATCACATTACTCTGAGACTGTGCTCATACAAAGAGAAATAAGTCCAAGCAAATCTCTGCCCTGAGAGCTGCCAACTGCAGCAAAGATTGAGAAAAAGTTGGAGTTAAAACCTCCCATTTCTGTATTACCCTTTAGTTTGGCTTCTTGTATGAACTTAATTTGAAATTAGTCACGATGAGGCCAGGACACAACACTGGGTGTTTGTCCTGCTGACTGGAAAAGTAGAACCCAAAACCTGCAAGGAAGGCAGTTCCCCTTCAACTTAAATCCGCTTTCATTATCAAGAAAGTTGGGGGGGGTTTTACATCAAAGGACAGGATTTACTGATTTTTTTTTCTTAGTTTTAAGGAAATCTGTGGATTGCACAGCTCTTACTCTCACTGCCACCCGAAACAATTGGTCAGTTCTGCAAACAAAACTAAATATTTCTACAAGGAAAAGTTTGTGTTGGCCCCGTGTGGCCCTTCAGGGATGGAAAGGACCCATCAGGAAACAGCGACATTCTGAACTCAAATATTTGTCTTGCTTTAAGCCTCCAGTGGATCTTGTCATTACATCTTTGTTCTGGCTGAGATTTAGGGATGGGGAGGCCCCAGGGAAGGAGCTGCTCCAGCAGATTTGGAAGTAAATGAGAAGGAATCCATCTCCACGCTGCTGATAACGAATTATCCGAGGCTTTTCTTGCCTCAGCCAAGGGCCGGCTCAGCAGAGACCCCCCCAGCTGTGCTGGGAAATGCAGGTGGACAGAAGAAATCCAGAGCCCTTTCCAGCCAATTAAACCCTTGAGGTCAGCACGGAAAGAATCCAAAATCACAACGAGCTGTGCTGATGTCACCAGCTCAGCAATGCAGATAAATGATGATATTTTACCCAAGCACGTTTAGAGCCAGTAAGGACCAATTTAGCTGGAGGCAAAGACTGTTCCTGCAACTCCTGTGGGCCATGGCTGTGCACTCGTGGATGTGCTTCCCAGGGCCTGTGCCTCTGACTGTGCTCATTCCCCTCCTTTCCCGGTACATTCCGTGCTGGGATCAGCTCTGCAGCGAGGAGAAGTATTTAAAACCTCCCTGCAGTGTGAAATTCCTACACAGATATAGAATTATTGCACAGGGAGCGAACGTGAATAATCATGGCAGTGATGCAGATACAAGGAATGCACCTGCTGCCCTTCTCTCCTGGGAGAAGATCCAAGTTTTCCTGTGGAGTTCGGGATATTTTGGAGAGGAACGAAACAGCTTTGATTCCGTCCCTGTGCTCCGCTCCGGTGAATCCCCACTTGGAGCACCAGCGCCAGCTCTGTGTTCCCCAACAGAGGAGGGACAGGGACTTGCTGGAGAGAGTCCAGAGGAGAGGATTGGAGCACCTGGCCATAGGGAAACACTGAGGGAATTGGGATTGTTCAGCCTGGAGAGGAGAAGGCTCCAGGGAGAGCTCAGAGCCCCCTCCAGGGCCTAAAGGGGCTCCAGGAGAGCTGCAGAGGGACCGAGGACAAGGCATGGAGGGACAGGACCCAGGGAATGGCTTCCCAGTGCCAGAGGGCAGGGCTGGATGGGAGACTGGGCAGGAATTGTTCCCTGGGAGGGTGGGCAGGCCCTGGCACAGGGTGCCCAGAGCAGCTGGGGCTGCCCCTGGATCCCTGGCAGTGCCCAAGGCCAGGCTGGACATTGGGGCTTGGAGCAGCCTGGGACAGTGGGAGGTGTCCCTGGCCGTGGCAGGGGTGGCACTGGATGACATCTCATTTCCTTTCCAATCCAAACAATTCTGGGATTCTCCTCAAACAAGGGGACGAGCCCACATCTCTCAGTGTTGGGACAAATGAGCACTGGGCTGTTCGTGAAGGGAAGGGGAATAAATGCAGCAGGGCAGAGATTGTCCACAGAACAGGCTGGAACTGCCCATAGCACGGGCAGGGATTGCCCATGGCACAGGCTGGGATTGCCCATGGCACAGGACAGGGTTGCCCATGGCACAGGCTGGGATTGCCCATGGAACCCACTGGTACTCCCCATGGAACCCACTGGAATTGCCCATGGCACAGGCTGGGATTGCCCATAGCACAGGACAGGATTGCCCATGGCACAGGACAGGGTTGCCCATGGCACAGGTTGGGATTGCCCATGGCACAGGACAGGATTGCCCATGGCACAGGACAGGGTTGCCCATGGCACAGGACAGGATTGCCCATGACAGAGGCAGGGATTGCCCATGGCACAGGACAGGGTTGCCCATGGCACAGGACAGGATTGCCCATGGCACAGGCTGGGATTGCCCGTGGCACAGGACAGGATTGCCCATGGCACAGGCTGGGATTGCCCGTGGCACAGGACAGGATTGCCCATGGCACAGGCCGGGGTTCCAGGATCTCACTCCCGTGCAGATGCAGCTCCCAGAGCCTGTGCTGGGGCAGCAGCGTTGGCAGAGCAGCCCAGGACAGGGACTGGCTTTGCCTCTCTCGGCAGTGGAGAATTTGGCACAGCCCCAAAACTGGGGAATTTTCTTCCTTACCGCTCCAGTGACCATCCCGAGGTCACGGGAGTTAAGTGACCAATTCACAGCCAATTATGAAGAGATTTAACTGCAAAGGAGCCTCCGGAAGGATTGGGAATCTTTTGTTACCTGGTTTCTTACTGAGCTCTGGTTCTGGGCTCAGGTGAACCCGTTCCAGGTGGAACAGCTCTGGGAAAAGCAAGCCAGGGGCCAGCAGGCTCGGCTGGCTGGGAATTGTCCTTTCCCTTTGTCAATGGGTCCCCTCCCTTTGCTTGGGGAGATAAATTAATTTTAAAAAGAACTCGAGCGTCCCTTTGGTTTCCTTTCTCACCTAAAATCTCCAGCTGGAGCATCTCGGTTCCCCCAGCATCCTCTGGGGAGAAAATACCCCCAATTCCCATTTATGATCCCCCTGGGCACCGTGGATGTGGCAGCAGAACTGCACAGATCCATCGGGATGGACACCCAGAAAACATTCCTGCAGCGGGAGGGGAGAGGAGGTGTCTGAGGGACTTTCTTGGAAATGTCACTGAAGGCAAAGGATCTTCAAGGCTCCTCCAGCTCTGCTCCAGGTCCCAGAAATGCTGTCAAGGATTCCCAGCATGGATCCGGGGACCTCTCTGGATCCACATTTCCACACCTCTGGGAAATAGGGAAAAGCCCTTCCAGTGAAACATCTCAGAGCTGTGCAGGCTGAGGGGCTCTGGTTTCCACATTATTTGACCAGAAAATTTTTATATTCAGAGTTGTTTCAGTCGCAGAGGGTCACTTTGACATAGAGAATAATGAAATAAATCCCTTATTGAGATTCTCATCTCTCCCAGGCATCTGTGGAAAATTATCCTAAAGCTTCCCAAAAGCACACTTCCATGTCTTTAGGGGATGCACAGGAAGGGCTGAAGTGTTAGGATGGAAATTTGAAGTTTTTTGGTAGAAAGTGCATTCATTTTCTCTTTGAGAAGCTTCTTTTTACAGATAAAAAGCAGTAAAACAGCGAGACAATGCTCTTCCAGAAGAAAGAGAGTGGTGATGTCGAGTGTTGATGCATTATGATGGTTCCTACACATAAACATATTTTCTCTAAGAGCCTTTACAGCCTTTATTTCACACTAATTACAACAATGAGGATTTTAATAATCTGCTACTCTGATGGCAACCTTGAAATTGCCATTTACAACACTGACTTCAAACAGTGGGAAAAAGCTGCTCCTTGATATTTCCATGCAACTTTTTAGCAAAAACATCTGACCAAAATATAAATATTTCCTTAACCTTCCCCCTCAGATCTCTGCAAACATGACAGTTATCACCAAACCTTCACAAGTTTACTTCTAAATACTTAAAAGGAATTACAGGTGGGAATATTACTCAAGGCTGAAAGGTTTTAGAGGTAAATTGCTCCTTGATTAAAACCTTGAAGTGCTCCTTTTTTGGGAGCATTTATTCACACACAGATCAGCCCATCATAACACCCTGAAGCTTTTCCCACATCTTTATATGTAAATTATTATTTTCTGGCCACTTACTGACAGGGGGATTTTGAGGATTAATTGTTCCCATGTTTAATTTTAGAATTATTTTTAACTCCTCTATCAGAAAAGCAGCTACAGTGAAACTGCAGAGTTGCATTCAACAGGGATTATTTGCAGGTAACAAATACCTAGAAAATAAATTCTTGGTTTATTGGTTTTTTTAAATGCACATGGACAAAAACCTGGAGCAATTATTATGCAGGAAAGCATTGGGAAAAGAAAAATAATTTGATTGCATAATATTGAAAAATAATTGATTGCCAGTCCAACTAATTAATGGATTAAAGGAAATTATTGAGATAAATCCGTTTTTTTTACCTGCTGTGTAAACCTTGACTGGAAGTAGCAGCAGCAGCAGCCAGAAGTGGCTCCTGAGATCCTGTTTTGCCCAGGCCATTCCAAGGGCAGGAATGATGTTGTTGCTGGACCTGGGAGAACACAAAAGTCTTGGGTCTCTGGTTCAGCAGCACCTGCCCAGGAACACAAAAGGATCTTGGATTTGCATTTGTAAAGCAAAAATAATCCCAGGAGTTCCCAAACCACAGATTAGAAGGGTGAGGCTGGGGTGGGATCAGCCTAGAACCAGAAAATAGGAGAGAATCACAGAATTCCAGAATCATTTAGGTTGGAAGAGCCCTCCAAGGCAATCGAGTCCAAGCTGTGCCCCCTCCCCACCTTCTCCCCTGCCCCGAGCACTGAGTGCCACGTCCAGGAATTCCTTGGGCACCTCCAGGGATGGGCACTCCAAACCTCCCTGGGCAGCCCCTGCCAAGGCCTGAGCACCCTTTCCATGGGGAAATTCCTGCTGCTGCCCACCCTGAGCCTCCCCTGGCCCAGCCTGAGGCCGTTCCCTCTCCTCCTGTCCCTGTTCCCTGGGAGCAGAGCCCGACCCCCCCAGCTGCCCCCTCCTGAGCCCACCCAGCTCCCTCAGCAGCTCCTCACATCCCAAGGTTCCTCCAGCCATTCCGTGAATGAGGCCCTGGATATTTAGGATGCAGAACTGATGTTTAATTCTCCATTGACCTCTGAAAAAAACCCAGGGCTGCACCGTGTGGCCACAGGCTCTTCACTGGGAAAAACACCTCCATGGAAAACACACGGGGGGAGTCACAGCACCCAGGGGATGCTCCCAGACACAGCTCCAGCTCTTTTCACTGCAGCGATTTCTTGGAAAAGTCACTTGATCTGAAGGCAACGAGCACGGACATGTTGCCATCCTCTGTGGGCACCTTCCCCTCATAAGAAATGAGGTGTGAACTTTGCACTAGGCCAAATAACCATTTCCTGATGGTTTTGAGGTGCTCTCAAAGCCAGGAAATGTTGGTGGCAGAGCTGTGCCCCGGAATGTTCCCAGCCCAGCTGGGTCAGTGTGAGATGAGGCTCTGCTTTGTCTCACCCAGGACCTGCTGGGTGGGGCCTTTCCCTCCATTCAGCCTGGAAATAAACCCTAGACCTGATTAGGAGTCCAAAGGGCTTTTTTGAAAGGAAATGGTACAAATGCCTGGAGTTCTGTAGGATCACAATCCCACAGAGGAGATTAAGTTTTTTTCAGGTGCATTCCCAACCCTCTTTGTAGAAAGGCCCAGCCTCACTCCAGGCAATGGACTTGGTTGTGGATGTGTGAGCACCGTGTTGTCCTGGAAGTGTGGAACCTAAACCCTGACCTAAAACCTGAGTTTCACTGAAATCTGTGACTCATAAGCCCAGCTCAGCCTCTTGGTTTTCCAAGTGTCACCTCTTTCCCTGCTACATCACAGGAAAGGGAAGGAAAAGGCCTCAAGCTGTACCAGGGGATGATCAGGTTGGGTATCAGGAAAAATTTCTTCACTGAAAGAGAGGTCAGGCATTGGAATGGGCTGTCCAGGGAAGTGGTGGAGTCACCATCCCTGGAGGAGCTCAAAAAACAAGCAGATGTGGCACTTGGGGACATGATTTAGAGGGAATGGGGGGATTTGGTCAAAGGTTGGATTTGATGACCTTGGAGGTCTTTTCCAACCTCTGTGATTCTGTGAAACCCAGCCCAAGACCCCTCTGTATGTTACAAATATTGAAATTCAAGCTCTGCTCTGCCCATGGTGATTTCCACTGCTCAGCAATCAAAGGGTTGAGAGGGGAATAATGAAGGGGAAGTTTGGGCAGAAAAATGGGAAGGCAAGAGAAGGAAAGAGCAGACAGGGAGATGTTGCAGCTCAGAGCACAGAGGGAAGAGCAACCCTGAGGCATGAAGTTCTACTGGATACCCCTGCCTTGGGGTGTGGTGAGAAGCTGAGTGAAGGTCAAGCGTTCAGGGATGTGTGTGGATCCTGTACATCCGCATTTCTGGCATTCCGTTCCTTACAAAGGCTTTTTTCTCGGGGTAATTAACACCTCCTGATTGGGGCTTTGCTCTGGAAGGCTGGGGGAATTTTCTTCTGAGGGATTCCCTTGGTGGGATTTCCTGTAAGGAACTGCAGGGATGCATTAGCACGGAGTTCTCTGAATTGGGAGTGTGTTAGCAGCCCCCGGCTGAGGATTCACAGGTGTTTTGTTTATAACACTCAGGAAGGCCCTGCCTCAGCTTAAATCAAAGGTAAAGCAGATTCCCCTTCCTGCACCCGGCTCTTACCTGCTCCAGCAGGGGATATTCCCTGCAGGAAGAGGGAAATCTGTCTTCCCTTTTCCTCTCCAGCAGCAGGAACAGCTCCGGATTTCACAGAGGGGCTCCGAGCAGGAGGGAGGGAGCAGAACTGTGTCGGTGTCATTGCCCCCATGGTTCATGGCCTGGTTTTTAGGCTCCTGCATCTCCTTGCAGACATCCCCGAGCAGTCTGATCCCTGCAGCCCATTTGTCTCTCTCCAGCCCAGAAATTCCTGCTGAAATGATGCTGCAGGTGATGTGATGTTAGTATGAATTATCTTCAACCCAAATTCCCTCCTTGGCTGAGCAGGAAAGAGCACGAACTGCAGCATTTTGGCCTCTGTGTGACGCAAACGTGTGCTGAGCTGTTTGAGGAAGGACAAATCCAGTGATCCCAGCACAGCACTGAGCCCTGCCTACACCAGGTCATTCTTGGTGTGAGAGGAGCGAGAGGCCAACCTTGTAAGGAATGAGAGATAACAGCAAAAATTCTTGGAGAAGGAGCAACACCAGGCTCATGAGGCTGTGAGTCAAGGAGACTCTGTGTGTGTCTGCCACAGGGCTCTGGGGAACCAGATCATTATTGATGACCTAAAGTTTCATACCACTCATTCTTTCTAAAACCTCTTTTGCCCCCTTCTAGGGACCAATCACCACAAAGGCCTGGGAAAGTTAAGTTCATGTTTTTCCAGATGTTGACGAATAGAAAGGATGCTCCATCCCTAGAAGTGTCCAAGGCCAGGTTGGAAGGGGATTGGAGCACCCTGGTCCAGTGGAAGGTGTCCCTGCCCATGGCAGGGGCTGGAATGAGATGAGCTTTAAGGTCCCTTCCAACCCAAACAGTTCTGTGACTTTACAAAGGGAAAAGGATCTTTTTTCCAGGTTAGGCCTGGCAGGAGGATGCTGAGGGTAGGAATGTCCTGTGGAGCTTTGGCACCCCCAGCCTCAGGGAGCTGTTCACTCACTCCTACCCTGGCTGAAGAGATCTCAGGTGAGTTGACGACCTTCCTCTTCAACGTGTCACCTGGGCCATGCCTTTCTTAGCATCCCAGAATATCCTGAGCTGGAAGGGACCCTCAGGGATCATCAGTGCAGCCCCTGGCCCTGCCCAGACACCCCAACAACCCCACCCTGGGCATCCCTGAGAGCGCTGTCCAAACGCTCCTGCAGCTCTGGCAGCCTCGGGGCCGGGACCATTCCCTGGGGAGCCTGGGCAGTGCCCAGCAGCCTCGGGGGGAAGAACCTTTCCCTGAGCTCCATGCCCAGCCCTGACCCAGCTCCAGCCGTTCCCTGGGCTCCTGTCCCTGCTTTCCAGAGAGTTCTTCCATGTGCAGCTCTCTTCCCTGCCAGGGAAGAGCCGTGATCCTGGTCCTGCTGATGGATCCCTCGGTGCTGGGAAGCCTCACCTGGAGAGGACTGGAGTCCTTCCCCTCATCCGTGACCCTGCTCCTTCAGCAGCAGCCAGGGCATCCTCTGGGGGTTCCTGCAGGCAGGTATTTATGGGAGTTGAGTTCCCCCAAAGATTTAAGAAACCCCTGCCAGTTTGGAGCCTGAAAGCTCCGGGCACCTGGTTTAGATAGGAATGAGGTGAGTGAGGTTTTGTCCCCGTGCTGCAAAACAGGTGAGTTCAACCAGCACAGAGCAAGGAGGCCGGAAAGCACAAAAATGAGGGCATTTCATGAACTGAAGTGAGATGAAAACGTCACTGCTACCAAGGATTTCTTGGTATGCACCTCTACTTTCCACCTGTTTAATTAGGGCAGCACGGGCTGGTGCTCTTCAAAAGAGAGCTGTGACTACAAGAACCAGCTCCGTCACACCCGAGGTTCTCAATAACACAGCAAGGGTTGGTAGTGGAAATATTTAACATTAAAGTGGCCTTTTTTAGGTTTTCTTCCAGCAGGGATCATCCAAGAGCAAGCCAGGCCTGATGTGAGCAGGTTGGAATCCTCCACCCCCTCCCCAGGGCATCTTAGGCTGGTCAAGGGGAAGAGATTTTCATTCCCAGCCATTCCCAGGTCCAGCCAGCTCAGAGCTCCTCTGACGTGGTCAAACCTTCTTTGGGGATTACTAAATTGTGAAATATTTGAGGTGAACATCTCCCACCTGACCCCAAGGCGTGTTTGGCCTTCACTGAGAGCAAAGCCAAGGCAAAGGGTTTGGGAATGGCCAAGTGGGATCAACCACGAGTGAGTCAATCCAGAGTCCTTGTGTAGCTGACCAGGATTTTCTACATTTTCCACTGGAAAAAAAAAAGCTGCTTTGCTGAAATCCAAGCTTTCAGCAGGATTGTGTTGGGTTCTGCCCTTTATATTCTGAATGCAAAGTCAAACATGCAAATAAGGCTGAAATGTTCCATTTTCCCATGACGAGAACTTTGCATTTCCACTCTTCCTTTCAAAATAATTTCTGCGATGAAAATTATTGCCTGATGCAATAAAGTACAATAAGGACATCAAGGAGGGCTGTCAAAATGACAACAGAGCAACTTGGAAAAACTTTTTAAACGCCACATTCCGTGCTGAATTTTTAAATATGACATTTCGCTCCACACTGCAATGAAAATTGAGTTTGAAATTACAGGGGGAAAAAAAAAAAAGAGACATTTCAGTTCCCACGTAGGCGTAGCCTTAAAGCATCAAACATTTCAAACCCCAAACTTTGATGGGGTGGCACCAGGTATTCAAAAACGATTTCTGAAAGCTCTAAAATATCACGGAGAAAGTATCAGATAGAGAATTTTTAAACCTTTTAAAACCTTGAAAACGTTCTGCATTAAAAAACAGGCAATATTTGGCTTTTTTAAGGACAATATTGGCTTTTTTAAGGACAAGCATCCTTACAGAAGTCCCCAGCAATGTCCTGATCTGAGATTACAGGGTCCCCTTCCCCTGCTTGAAGCTTGGTTTCACTGAGAGTGAACTTTAGAGGTTTTTAAGCTCAGATAATATTTAAATTCATTATTTCATCTCTTAAAGGCGTCACTCCACAGCCTTGGGAAGAGGCAAAGGGAGTGACTCCTGTGCCAGGCTGGTTTCCAGCAATACCCAGATGGAAATCTTTAATTTGCATTTTTCTGCTTCGTGTTAATTCCTCTTTATCTGAACAACAGAAAATGGCTCCTTCCCTGAATGTATAAATACATGGAAATTGGATCAACTTAAAATATTGCAGTGTAAAATGTCTGTAAATGTTTCTAAATATTGAAATAAAGTTTGCTTTACCAGCGACAGGAAGAGTTTCTTCGGGGGCTCAAAGCTGGGAGGGGAGGAGAAGGCTCCAGGGAGAGCTCAGAGCCCCTTGCAGGGCCTAAAGGGGCTCCAGGAGAGCTGCAGAGGGACTGGGGACAAGGCATGGAGGGACAGGACCCAGGGAATGGCTTCCCAGTGCCAGAGGGCAGGGCTGGATGGGAGATTGGGAAGGAATTGTTCCCTGGGAGGGTGGGCAGGCCCTGGCACAGGGTGCCCAGAGCAGCTGGGGCTGCCACTGGATCCCTGGCAGTGCCCAAGGCCAGGCTGGATGGGCTTGGAGCAGCCTGGGACAGTGGGAGGTGTCCCTGCCCATGGGACAAGATGAGTTTTAAGGTCCCTCCCAACCCAAATTCTGTGACTCTGTAAAAGCTGGATGAGACTCGAGGTTTCTGCTCCACAGCCACATTGCAGATGTATGGTCAGGAAGAACCCCCTGTGCCCTCAGGACACCCCAAGGTCAGCTTTTCTGAGGTGATCTTCCTTGTTTTAAGCTGGAATACTGAAGTTGCATTGCTGAGGGGGCTTTTCAGTGGCTTGAAAATGAGTGGGATTCCTGCAAACCAAGAAAACACATCCCAAATGAAATTAAAACGACAACAGCAAAACCAGAACAAGACCAAAAAATCCCTCAGCAGAAGGGCTTGGGAACACTGTCTGGGAAGGAGAGTGGCTTTTGGAGCCAGGAGATTGGCAGGGAGGAAAATTGAGTTTGAAATGTGTTGTCAGGGCAGCTCTGTGATCATGGGGGTGTGGATTTCTCTGTGAGAAACAAAACCTCTCGTGGGAATTCCTGAGGCTTGTGCAGGAACAACCGGGGGGAATCTGCAAACCAGAGGATTCTTTGGAGAGTTGATTGGGACAAATTGTAACGCTGAGACTTTCTTGTGTAATCCCCACTGCTCCCATCTCTTCAGAGCTCTGGAGCAATCCCAGAACTTCTCCTTGCTCTTTCTGCTCCACCTGAGCTGCCTGGTTTTGGGAACACCCAAATTCCAGAGCTCTCCTGGGAGTCAGCTCCAGCCATGAGGCTCTGGAAGGGAAGCTTAACTTCAACCACCTCCTGGTGGAAATCCTGAACGTTTCCAGGTAGGACTTGAGGCCATCTGACCTCACTCATGTCCCTGTGGGTGCCACAGCTTTGTCATGGTCACCTTGGCTGAACTGACTCCTTGTGCCACCGGCATTTGCTGGATCATCCTTTAAATGCAGGGTAGATTTGGGGTAGATCCCACTAATTTGCCCTAAAGCCGGCCTTAAACTCAATCCTAAGAGTCAACATTTAGACTTGGGGGTGAATTTCACTTGTAACGCAGCAAAGGTGTCCCTAAAAAACCTGCAGAACCCCTGGAATTCCCTGAAGAGGCTTTTAAAGGTTCCCACACCTGTCTGACTCTTCCCTCAGGCCCAGCAGTATCTGCAGTTGGAATGTCATGGATTATTCTTCCAGGCTGGAAAAGGAGTAGCTGGAGGTTTGGGAATTACCTGGAAGTGCTTGAAATAAGGCTGTGAATGTCAATTGAATTTTCCCCTCCTTAATTGTTCCGTGTGAAGCTGAACTGGCAGGGGAATGGCAGCAGCCCTGACTTTTTTTTGCGTGTGTGTGTGTGTGTGTGTTCCAGAGCTTTTCTGGATGTTTCCTGGAGGCAACGTCTTGGTGAGCAAATCCCAGTTTCAGTGGTGCATTGGGAGTGTGAGCTCTGGCTCAAGAAATAATCCAGGATTGCAAATTCCACAGGAGCTTGTGAGAATTGGCATTATCTGCGGGCAAGGGTCCATGGGAGGAGGAGGAAACTCTTCCTGGCATCCCACAAAGCTCCTGAGCACGAATTACTGAGCTGAACTAATGAGTTTGCTGATCAGAAGTGCCTCATCTGAGTTTTAATGGTGCTCGACATAGAAGGGTTATTTGAATTTATGGCGGTGTCTCTTCGTTCTTGTGGCAGAGTAGTTTGGAAGATCATTTTTAAGACATCCCATCTCATTCATTAATGAAGGAAATTCAGTTTTTACCATGAGTAATGTCTTATCTCAAGTTGCAATAGTATAAGAAGACTCTTTTCATATGGAAATCCTCCAAGTCTTCAGCATTTCTTCTTGCACTCTTTGAACTTGATTTACATTTTCCCAACAGAATTGACTGAAAACCCTGCTTCAGATGAGGAGGGCTCACCACTAATGGAATATAAGGCTCTGTAATATTTTCATCTTTACATAAACCCCACATTTAAATATCCTGCTCTTCTGGCCAGAACGCTTTGCTGAGCAGATGCTTCTTAATGAGCTCTTTCCAGTGACACTGAGGCCTTGGAGTTGATTTACAATGCATGAAACCCAGGAATACTTCAAACTGTTCCTCCCCACACTGCACTGACTTCCATCTGCCATCCTATTGCCCAGCTGAGCCTTTTTTTCTGTCCTTTCAAAGTTCCTCCAAATCCTCTCATATCAGGGACCATTCAAAACTCTCTCACATTGGAATAATTTTCTCTAAGCCATAATTTGCTGCCATCCCCCATTCACTCCTCACTAAATCTATGCAGGAATTCTGCCTCTTGCAAGAATTGCTGGGCTCTGGAGCTGCTCATCTCTTTCCATGCTGAAAGTTTGACTCTAAATTCTACATTTTGGGGTTTTATCTCTTGAAACCTGGTTGAGAGAGCTGGGGATGCTCAGCTGGAGAAGAGAAGGCTCCAGGGAGAGCTCAGAGCCCCTTGCAGGGCCTAAAGGGGCTCCAGGAGAGCTGCAGAGGGACTGGGGACAAGGCATGGAGAGACAGGACCCAGGGAATGGCTTCCCAGTGCCAGAGGGCAGGGCTGGATGGGAGATTGGGAATCAGGAATTGTTCCCTGGGAGGGTGGGCAGGCCCTGGCACAGGGTGCCCAGAGCAGCTGGGGCTGCCCCTGGATCCCTGGCAGTGCCCAAGGCCAGGCTGGACATTGGGGCTTGGAGCAGCCTGGCACAGTGGGAGGTGTCCCTGGAACGAGGGGAATGTTGGAATGAGATGATCCTTCAGGTCCCTTCCAGCCCAAGCCATTCCATGACTCAGCAATGATTCCATGGCTCGTTTCTAACCAGTGAGAGAAGGTTTCACCGTGGAGATCTTTAACCACACAACTGGGACAGCACCACACCGCTCTCACCAGAGCAGCTTTGAGCATCCATCTCCTCACCAGTGGCCCCTGGGATAAAACAGGGATATAAAAGTGCCCATGAGGAGTTGTGGATGGAGTGGATTCCCACCCTCTGTGTAGCACTTGGCTCGTGGTTGCCACGGCCTGTGTTCCCCAGGATTCCTTCAGCACTCGTCATTTATTTGCTCTGCCGGAGTGAGAAGCTTTGGGAAATCTCTGAGATGAAGAGAGCAAACAGGAGCACAAACAGAGGCTCCACCAGCTGGCTCTGGGATGCTCCCTCCTCCCGGGATCCTCACTCCCAGGGCCGTGCCCAAGAACAATGAGTGACTCTCAGAGCTCTGTTTGGTCAGGGCTGAACTCTCTGTATCTTTGGGGTGGTTTCAGGTTGAAAGGCTGGGCCGTGCACCCTTCAGCCACTGGTTTCACTGGTGTGGTTCTCGGGAGGGTGCATGGACTGCAGGGCAGCTTTGGAGGGAACAGCAGCGACACCTTGCTCAGGGGAAGAGGTTTTCGGGGAGATCAAGAACCTGGTGGGAGGTGGGTACAGCACCTTCACCCCAAAGTGTGGGATTGATGGAGACCAAGGCGAAGGCTGGAGTCAGGAATGACACACAGCAGGCCTGGGACAGAGGGATTTGCTCAAGGCCAGACCTCAGGTCCTCTCCCAGAACAGGAGGGGTGAGAAGAGGATGTGCATGTCCTGAGACCCCAGTGCCCCCAGTGCCCCACTGGCAATGAGTCAGGGGAGCTTTAGGTTGGATCTCAGGGAAAGGTTCTTCCCCCCGAGGCTGCTGGGCACTGCCCAGGCTCCCCAGGGAATGGTCCCGGCCCCGAGGCTGCCAGAGCTGCA
Source organism: Aphelocoma coerulescens (assembly GCF_041296385.1). NCBI lineage: Eukaryota > Metazoa > Chordata > Aves > Passeriformes > Corvidae > Aphelocoma > Aphelocoma coerulescens. The sequence continues at coordinate 2,892,249 of NC_091041.1, read as the reverse complement.
GGAGCGTTTGGACAGCGCTCTCAGGGATGCCCAGGGTGGGGTTGTTGGGGTGTCTGTGCAGGGCCAGGGGCTGCACTGATGATCCCTGAGGGTCCCTTCCAGCTCAGGATATTCCATGATCCCATAATTGTCACATACCATTTCCATTACCCACATTCATCTTTTGCCTCTCCTTTTGCAGGTTTCCTGGCCCAGAGGTAGCTGCCAGTTGAAGTCCCTCAGAATACCTTAATTTCAATATCTTCCTATCATTTTTTTTTTCCTTCCTATCCCTTTTCCCCTTTTTTGTGCCCAAGCCAATCATCCCAGGACAAGAACCCCAGGAAAATTCTTCTAAACACAAATGGTTTCAGCAGCTCCCTTTGTCCAGAAGATGCCATAAAACTGCTCCAGGTTTTTGTCTCCCCTTCAATGAATGACCAGAATCCCTTCATCCTGTGTCCAGTCATCACCAACTGAGGGTCTTCCACCTGAATTTTAACTTCCCAGCTGGCCTTACGTCCAATATCTCACTGAAAGTCCAGGATGAGTCACATTTACCGCTTTATCAAAGGCTGTAGGAGAGGGAGCAGTGACTGCTGTGCCCGTGCATAAAATATCCCCCTTTCCTTTAGCCCTGGATTAGAAATATTGGGATTGCCAGACAAGCAAATGGTGGGAAACTGTCACCTTGCATTTGGGTTTGTGGGGATCATGGGAAAGGACAGCAGAGTTGCCCTGAGGCTGGAGAAGCTTGAAATGAGCAGGAACAGCAGGAAAAGGGAACACAGAGGCATCACCATCATGAAATGAAGTGGAGAAAGGGGATTTTGCCAAAAGGCAGCTCCATGGGAGGCAGGCAGAGCTTCCATGCTCAGATCCATGTTGGGAGAATCCCAAGCTGCAGGAGCTCCAGCCCACACCACATCTGTTCCTGCCTTGTGGTGTCCTGGATACCTTTGTTCCTTCTGATTAATATTCTTTAATATCCTAAAAATATCTTCACTGAAAGGGTGGCCAGGCAGTGGGAGAGGCTGCCCAGGGAAGTGGTGGAATCCCCATCCCTGGAAAAAAACTAGGGGATGGGGCACTTGGTAGATTTGGTTGAAGGTTGGACTTGATGTCCTTGGAGGTCATTTCCAACCTTAATGATTCTGTGTCTCATTATACCAAACTTAGGGAATTTCCTTACCCAAAAAGGTCAGTTGAAAAGCAGGAATGAGGCCTGGATAAACCTCCCAAGCTGAGTCGTTGGTAGCAGAGGGCTGGCACAGCACAAAGCTCCTGGTTGAGGTGACATGAAAGATTTCAGCTTGCCTGAGTCTGAATAATTGAGCTGACATGATCAGATCATCTTTTGATGGTCTAATTGAATTATGTGCATTTCTAAAAGCTTTTCTCAGTGGAGCTAATGAGTTTTATGTCTGTACTGAGCCAGGCAGACCCAGCCAGGGCTCCAACCTTCCTGTAATGGATCTAAACAGGACAAGGGCTCAGCCAGGAATTCTAACCCCAATTATCAAAGGTTCATTTCAGTTCCTTCCTTCTGGTGACTGCTCAGAACCTTGTCCCAGTAGGATTCCCTGTGACTTTGTTGGGATGTGGGATATTATTTATCAGGGTGTTTCCTGGACAGTCTGAAGAGCTGAAGAGGGAAGATGCCTTTGCTTTTATGGGATCCAAGCTGGTTTCCATCATCCCAAGGGATGAATTCCTAAGCTCACGTAACTAAAAGAAGGTCAATGAGATAAAAGGAAGATTTTTTACAAGGAGGGTGGGCAGGCCCTGGCACAGGGTGCCCAGAGCAGCTGTAGCTGCCCCTGGATCCCTGGCAGTGCCCAAGGCCAGGCTGGACATTGGGGCTTGGAGCAACCTGGGACAGTGGGAGGTGTCCCTGCCCATGGCAGGAAGTGGATCTTTAAAAATCTTTTAAAGATTCCCTCCCACCCAAACCATTCCATAACTCTGTGGACACTATGAGCTGAACATCAACCCTACAAGAACAGATTCCTTTCACTCACTTTCCTGATCTTGGAGTAGAGGCAAAAGACAGGTTGAATGTAAAAAATGTGTTTATTCCATCAGGGAAAGTGTCTACAGAGATGGCGAGGTGCCAGTTCCAGCACCTCCACCTGAACTTCAGCCCCAGGAGGAACTAAAGTGTCGAAACCTTTGTGGTGGGAAGTTTGCTCAGCCCAGAGTGTCAGCTCGGAAATCCACCCTGTGTTTGCCTTCGGATGAGCTTTGTGCCATCAACTGTTCTGAAAACAGGGATTTACAGCCATGGGAACCTCGGGGATGAGAGGGGAGGCTCAGAGGTTCCTCCTCCACCTCATTCACTTTCAATGCTGATGGACACTGTCCCTTTGGCCTCCCAAATATCTGCTGGTGGAGCTGCAAGTCGTGGGAAACTTCAGCTGTGAGGGGAGAGCAGGTGTAGGTTCCTCCAGGGTTACTACAGAGTTACTACTGCCACACACAGCCCTGTCTGTGTCTGCCTCGTTGTCATTGTCACTGCACCTTTGTCTGCTGCAAACCGAGCCCAGCCACAGCCTGGCCAGGATGGGAACACCACTGGAATCAAAGCCAACGTTCAGGGAATTTCAGAGGATTGTGGAATGGTTTGGGCCGGAAGGGACATTAAAGCTCATCCCAGTCCACCCCCTGCCACGGCCAGGGACACCTCCCACTGTCCCAGGCTGCTCCAAGCCCCAATGTCCAGCCTGGCCTTGGGCCCTGCCAGGGATCCAGGGGCAGCCCCAGCTGCTCTGGGCACCCTGTGCCAGGGCCTGCCCACCCTCCCAGGGAACAATTCCTGCCCAATCTCCCATCCAGCCCTGCCCTCTGGCACTGGGAAGCCATTCCCTGGGTCCTGTCCCTCCATGCCTTGTCCCCAGTCCCTCTGCAGCTCTCCTGGAGCCCCTTTAGGCCCTGCAAGGGGCTCTGAGCTCTCCCTGGAGCCTTCTCCTCTCCAGCTGAGCACCCCCAGCTCTCCCAGCCTGGCTCCAGAGCAGAGGGGCTCCAGCCCTGGGAGCAGCTCCGTGGCCTCCTTTGGACTGGCTCCAGCAGCTCCACGTCCTTCTCATGCTGGGGGTTCCAGAGCTGGAGGCAGCACTGGGGGGTCCCATGGCAGCAGAGCAGAGGGGCAGAATCCCCTCCCTGGACACTCCAGCCCAGCACAGGGGGGTTTCTGGGCTGCCAACGCACAGCTCAGACCCATGGAGCTTCTTGTGCACCCCCACCCCAAGTCCTGCTCCCCAGGGCTGTGATTTCCCTGCTGCCAAACCTTTCCCTCCTTGTTCTTGGTGCTGCAGCATCCCACAGTGATCTGGAACCAGCACAAGGATCGGGCCTGCAAAGTTCATGGAAGCATCTGACACATCCCCTGAAAATGTGGGGAATTATCCCCTCCTGCCCCCCCCCCCCCCCCCCCCCACAGAGAGCTCTGCTGCCTTGCAAGAGAGAGATCCAGCTGGAATTTTTAAAACCTCTTGTTTACAGTACCAATGTAATCAAGACAGGATCCATTCCCTGGCCTGTTCCTTCATGGCGGAACCGAAAAGTTTTCCTTGGCTTTTTTCTTTCTAGGAACAAAGTCAGTCTTTGGAACACTCAATTTCAGCGTGAAGAGCCCAGATGGATTTTGACAAGACTGGTTCAGTTTGCCACAGCTGTGATCTCGAGACAAGGATCTGACAATGGATCAGTGTGGAATTTAACAGCATAACAAATGACAAAACCCATCTCCAGAAAATGACACCCTGAGGTAAATGGATGCTTTTCTTTCAGAGGGAAAAAAAAATAATAAAAAGCCTGGACAGGAAAGGTGAACCTTATCAGCTTGTGCAGGAGAAATCACAACATTTATATGAAATTCTTGTTGAAATTCTCCTGAGGTATCGCGCTCCTAAAAAGACCTGTCATTCCCAGGCACTCCACAGGGATTAGCAACTTCATGGGAAGGAGCCAGTGTGATTCTTGAGGTTTGAAGATCAACAATGAATGAATAAATCAATAAAAGCAGATAAATTCATGTTCTCTGAACAGAGTGCTCCTGCATTTGCAGCCACTTGCTTCCACGTGGGCAGAGGCCACTGGACCTTTACAAACCAAGCCAGATTTTCTCAAACCAGTCATGGGGCTCAGGGATTGAAAGGTCACCTGGGTGTACCCAAAGGGATGGTCCTGGTGTGCTCTCCCAGCACAGGGAACCCCCAAACCTCTCTGTTCCCACCCCCAGCGGGAGGGGCTGTACCTGAACACAATTCATCCTCTGGTTTGATCTGCTGGCAGCCCTTGGTCAGAGCTGGGGGTCAGCACGGCCTCGTGGGCCCAGGCCACTGATGAGCAGGAGCTCTCCTGACTCCTTTTACTTAAAAATCAATCTCTGCCTGTGTTCCCATCCCCTCTGATCCTTCAGGATCCCTCCAGACTGGCTTTTACTCTTTATTTCAGAGACCAAACCTTCCAAAGCCTTTCCCATGTCGAGCCTGTTCTCCCGAACACCCCGACACCGAAGTTCCGGCTCTTTCTGTAACTCCAGCTCTCCCTGCACAGCTCCCTCCTCTCTCCCTCCTCCCTCCTCTCTCACTCCTCACTGCTTCCCCAGGGACACTGCAGCTCTTTCCTGCTCCTCAGCACTGCCTTTCATCTCCTCCTGTTCCCTCTGGACCCCCTCCCCTGCCCACGTCAGCAGGAACACTGCAGCAAGCAGCCAGTGCCCTCCAGGCCACATCCATGAGTTGGAATCATCTCTCCAAACCCGGTGTCCTTGGGAAATAACAGCTGAGTGGAGGTGCTGGCACGGAGGGGACAGAGCAGCCCCTCTCCATTTGCTGACTCGGCCCTCGCCTGGCCCTCCCCGGGGTGGGGACACGGCCTGACAAAGGTGACAATGCAGGCAGGTCCTGCCTCAGTCAGCACTTTCAGAGACGAGGTCACCTCTGCTCCGGCTCTGGGAGTCAGATGCTGTTTGTTCCACGTCCTTGGAGAGGCTGCAAGGAGGCTCAGGGCCTTGGAGAGCTGGACTTTGGGAGCCAGGAGAAGAAGGGGCTGCTGGCAGCTGTCCTGCGTGCCAGGCTGTGGGCACTGGACCTCTCCGTGCTGTTCTCCACGGCCTGGCTGGCTTGGAGCAGTTGCTGCAGTGGTTCCCATGCCAGGTGCCACAGTTTGGGACATCTCTATGTGTGGGACAGCCTCGTCCAGGACTGCAGAGCTGTTGTGGGGTGGGCCAACTGTGTGTCCTGACACACACAGGGGTTCCTACATCTCCTCACCTTTTGGTGGCCACTTGACTGTCCAGCTGGTGTGGGGCTCCCTGTCCCAGGGCAGGGTTAGATGGGATATTGGGAAGAAATTCTTCCCAGATCCTTGTGCTGGTTCCAGATCACTGTGGGATGCTGCAGCACCAAGAACAAGGAGGGAAAGGTTTGGCAGCAGGGAAATCACAGCCCTGGGGAGCAGGACTTGGGGTGGGGGTGCACAAGAAGCTCCATGGGTCTGAGCTGTGCGTTGGCAGCCCAGAAACCCCCCTGTGCTGGGCTGGAGTGTCCAGGGAGGGGATTCTGCCCCTCTGCTCTGCTGCCATGGGACCCCCCAGTGCTGCCTCCAGCTCTGGAACCCCCAACATCAGGAGCACGTGGAGCTGCTGGAGCCACTCCAGAGGAGGCCACGGAGATGCCCCAAGGGCTGGAGCCCCTCTGCTCTGGAGCCAGGCTGGGAGAGCTGGGGGTGCTCACCTGGAGAGGAGAAGGCTCCAGGGAGAGCTCAGAGCCCCTTGCAGGGCCTAAAGGGGCTCCAGGAGAGCTGCAGAGGGACTGGGGACAAGGCCTGGAGGGACAGGACCCAGGGAATGGCTTCCCAGTGCCAGAGGGCAGGGCTGGATGGGAGATTGGGCAGGAATTGTTCCCTGGCAGGGTGGGCAGGCCCTGGCACAGGGTGCCCAGAGCAGCTGGGGCTGCCCCTGGATCCCTGGCAGTGCCCAAGGCCAGGCTGGACATTGGGGCTTGGAGCAGCCTGGGACAGTGGGAGGTGTCCCTGGCCGTGGCAGGTGGATGGGCTTTAAGGTCCCTTCCCACCCAAAGCATCCCAGGGTTCTGACACTCCCCTGCTGCAGGAGGCAGCTCCGTGTCCTGAGGAAGCCTCACTCTATCCTTAAATATTAATGATGATGTTCAGTGGAGCCGCCTCACTCCGAGCTCACATCCAGGGCAACAGTCAGGCTTTTTTAATCTTCACTTGCCATCTGCTCTTTCCTCAAATCATTTGTAAAGGAGAGGCCCTCACATTCAGGAAAATCATCTGATAAATAAACACCCTGTTACACGGTGATACCTTTTATTGGGCTGTTAACTGCTAGAGCTGTGCAAGGTAAATAGGTTTAATTAGTGATTAGACATTCCTTTTTTAACATTTACAAGAGTCTAATCATCATTCCCTTTGCATAGGCAGGCTCAGAATTTTAAGCAGGGCACAGACTCCTCTCCTGTGCTGCCAGGAGGGTTCCATGAATAATTTAAGACCACATTGTCTTCTGGCCCTCAAAGGAAATACCAATATTTTGCTCCCCCTTCCTGAACTCCTGTCCACAAAGGATCGATTGTATTCCCGTGGGAGCTGACTCTGCCGGGAGATGCACGGCCTGGAGTGGAATCTGTCCTTTTTCCATGGCTCTGGGAAGCTTTTACAAGTCTCAGGAAGAGCAGGGTCAGCCAAAACAGGGCAGAGCAGGCGCTGCTGCCACAGTGACATCGAGAGGGGGCTGAGCCTCCAACACTCCCCCAGCAGCTCCTGTCAGCCCCAGCAGTTCTGTTCTCTGGAGGCAGCACCTGGACATTTCTTTACAAAGTCCTGGGCACCAGCAAGGTCCCTCGGGTCATTCAGCTGCCACAGGGCTTTGTTGTGACCTCTCTGAGGAGCGTGAAGTGTCCTCAGGGGCAGCTCTGAGCTCTGCTCTGGGACAGGAGCCCAGGGAACGGCTGGAGCTGGGTCAGGGCTGGGCATGGAGCTCAGGGCAAGGTTCTTCCCCCCGAGGCTGCTGGGCACTGCCCAGGCTCCCCAGGGAATGGTCCCGGCCCCGAGGCTGCCAGAGCTGCAGGAGCGTTTGGACAGCGCTCGCAGGGATGCCCAGGGTGGGGTTGTTGGGGTGTCTGTGCAGGGCCAGGGGCTGCACTGATGATCCCTGAGGGTCCCCTCCAGCTCGGGATATTCCAGGATTCTGTGATTTGGCAGCTGCCTGTTCTGGCTCCCTGCATTCCCACAGGAACCAACCAAAAAGTGTTGAAAACTGCAAACAAATTTAGGGACACTTCCGTTCAAAAGGCCTTGGGAACTGCCAGTGCCCCACCCAAACCTGCCCTTCTTGTCCATCTCATGCTGAGCAGCAGCAAGGGGCTGCTGGAGATGGAGCAGAGCTCACTCCTCATGAGGAAGCTGAGGAACAGCAGGAATTCCTGCTCCTCGGGAAGATTTTCCTAACAAAATCAATCCTATTCAGAAGATGGAACATCCCACCCCAGAGAAGGTTTCTCCTGACTGTTTGCCTGGCACAGGAACGCTGATGGAGCTGAATGCAAATTCCTTCTGGAGCCAGAGATGGATCTGAGAGCAGCTCAGGGCCAGGGCTGGGGCTGAGCACAGGGCAGGAGGGACCCCTTCCCTCGGGAATAGCTCAGGATCCACCGTGCATCCCTACAAAGGTGATGATGCCTGGGAGGGAGATTGGGGCCTCACTGCTGCTCCAGGCAGCACCTGGAGGAGAAGTGTGAGGAGGGTTTTCCTTAAAAAACCCTGGTCTTTGCCTTAGCTAAAGGAGGGTGGAGTTAAACTCAGACACGGAGGGGAAAGGAGAAGGAGAAAGAGAAGGAAAGAGTGAAAGAAGAAATCAAAAAGTTGGAGGAGAGAAATACAACCAGAAAAGGGGCTCTCAACTGGCCACAAATATGAAACACCAGTAGATACTTAAACTGTAGGGCAAGGAGCAACTTTTCTCCCTTGGCTCTGCAGTGGTGGCCAGAAGAGGACACTGGGCAGGACACTGGGACAGAGCCAGGGTGGGCACCAAGGGAAAGGGGGGATTCTGCCCCTCTGCCCCTCTCAGCTGAGACCCCACCTGCAGAGCTGCCCCAGCCCTGGGGAACAACATCAGGAGCACGTGGAGCTGCTGGAGCCACTCCAGAGGAGGCCACGGAGATGCCCCAAGGGCTGGAGCCCCTCTGCTCTGGAGCCAGGCTGGGAGAGCTGGGGGTGCTCACCTGGAGAGGAGAAGGCTCCAGGGAGAGCTCAGAGCCCCTTGCAGGGCCTAAAGGGGCTCCAGGAGAGCTGCAGAGGGACTGGGGACAAGGCATGGAGGGACAGGACCCAGGGAATGGCTTCCCAGTGCCAGAGGGCAGGGCTGGATGGGAGATTGGGCAGGAATTGTTCCCTGGGAGGGTGGGCAGGCCCTGGCACAGGGTGCCCAGAGCAGCTGGGGCTGCCCCTGGATCCCTGGCAGTGCCCAAGGCCAGGCTGGACACTGGGGCTTGGAGCAGCCTGGGACAGTGGGAGGTGTCCCTGCCCATGGCAGGGGGTGGGAATGGGATGTTCTTAAAGGTCCTTTCCAACCCAAACCATTCCAGGATTCCACGAGCTCACACGTGCACACCCTGGGAAGGCAGGACCCCAGGGGCCCATAAAAACAGGATTGATGGTCCCTCTCAGCAGAGTGAGGAGCTCTGTGTGCGTAAATAACTTTTATTCCCGGGCTCACCAATCCATCCCTGGCTGTTCCTGGCAGCGGATCCAGAGTGCAGCTCAGGAATCAGCAGTTCCACCCGGCTACCCCAGGATCCGAGCTGTCAGCTCCCCTGGCCCCGGGGACCATTACCCCTGGGTTTGTTCCCTGGATATCAATCAGGCTGCTCCCTCCTGGGCACTCTGCCTGAAATAACAGCAGTCAAACCCCCACCATAAACTCCAGGCTCACAGTGCTGAAGGGACAGGATTCCTACTGGCTGTAGCAGGTTGTGAAATTTAAGGGCCAGATCCTCGAGCTGCTGCATTGTCTGGCCAGGATCCAGCAGATAAATAAGCTGCTGTTTCATCTCCAGCCAGCGAATCGCCCCAAATAAAATCAATAAGATTAATCTCATTAATTGGGTAGATACAGGACCTACCTCTGCATGCCCAGCACAGCCCTTCTGAGATAAAAACCTTGATTGAACCACAATCTACCCCAAAATATAAGCAAACTTGACTAAAGTCATCTTTTTTCCACAAATCCCCGTTCTTGGCAGGAGCCCGGGAGGCAGCTGCAAATTCCTGCAGGGGAGGGGAGCGAGAGGAGCTCTCTGCTCACAGGAGTTCGATCCTCAAAGGAGCTCGGGGCTTCAGCTGCCTCCAGCGGTTCCTCCCACGCTGTCAGGCTTCGAGATTCCAGCGGGATTACAGGGAAGTGCTGCTTTCAGAGGTCACCTGCAGTGCCACCGAGCCCTGGGGGGAAGAGGAAAGGGAGGGAGGAGGAAGAACTCCCCAGACAGCTCCATCCCTAAAAGCATTCCCTGCTACTGGGGGAGACTTAAAGCATCCCCTTGGTTCTCCTTCCTCTCTCCTCCTCCCACCTGCAGAGCTGGGGAACAACATCAGGAGCACGTGGAGCTGCTGGAGCCACTCCAGAGGAGGCCACGGAGATGCCCCAAGGGCTGGAGCCCCTCTGCTCTGGAGCCAGGCTGGGAGAGCTGGGGGTGCTCAGCTGGAGAGGAGAAGGCTCCAGGGAGAGCTCAGAGCCCCTTGCAGGGCCTAAAGGGGCTCCAGGAGAGCTGCAGAGGGACTGGGGACAAGGCATGGAGGGACAGGACACAGGGAATGGCTTCCAGAGAGCAGAGTTAGGTGGGATATTTGTGGTGATGCAGAACCCTCTTCCTGCTGGGCAGCTCTGGGTGAGTTCAACCTTGTGTGCCTCAGTTTCCCTGGAATTTTGGCTGTCTCTGCAGAGCCCAGCTGAGCCCAGGTGGAGCCCTCCCTGCCCAGCCCTGTGGGTGAAGCCTTTTTGGGGCAGAAAGATTTGATCTCCCCAAGTAAACCCTGTTTGAGGGCAGGAGGTGCCTGCACAGAGCCCCCTGAGCTCCGAGGCTCCATCCCTGCTCCACCCCCTCCTGCACTCTGATACCCCAAGGATTCTGAGCCCCTGGAGCAACCTGGTCTCTCTGCAGTGGGATGCAGAGGGGAGCAGTGCACAGCAAAGTGCAGGGCTGTCACCAAGGAGTGTTTTGGGTTATTTCAGCAGCCCCAGACTCTCCAGACCTTCCACAAAACATGGATTTGTTCAGGGACAGGACAGCCCACACCACCTTTCCTCTCTCCTCCTTTACCCCCTAATGGAAAACATCTCCAAGCTAAATTAACTTCTCCCTCCCAGCACACCCAGCCCTGAGGGCAATTAAAGAAACATAATGAATCTGCTCCTTTATTTTTTTTTTTTTTAAGGCAATTAACTTGAAGCAGATCCAAAGGTGAACCTTGTAGCTTTTAGAAATTACTCATGACTCCGAAAACGACTCCAAAATGGCTTCGGGAGGGGAGGGCACTGCTGGGTCAGAAGTTCTCGAAGCACTTTCAGGTGCAGCTGCCCATGTGAAGGTGGGCAGGAAGCTGCAGGTGAGGACGTGGTCTCTGGGGCACCATAATTCAGTCTCGCTGATGGACATGGGCAGTTGTCACCTCTGCTGAGCTTCTCAATCCCCTCCCTGGCTGCCCTCACACGGATCTTGCCAAGGGATGTGGAGAGAAGGCTGGAGGGCAGAGGTTTGGCACAGACAGGGAGGGGACAACAGCTCCAGAGTCAGCCCAGGGCCGGGGATCCAGGAGTGTGCAGAGGTTGGAGATGACTCTGAGAAAGGCCAGCGAGGTCTAAGGGTGGCCTGGTGAAATAAATTGGAATTACATTTTTCACTTTGATCTGTTTGTATTTGTTTCTCCTTGGTGGTGGAAAGGGGTGGGTTAAGATGGGATGGGATGGGATGGGATGGGATGGGATGGGATGGGATGGGATGGGATGGGATGGGATGGGATGGGATGGGATGGGATGGGAAGTTGTTTTAGAATGTCCCGCTCTTAAAATTGTCTTAAACCAAGGCAGTTGTTCATACCCAGTAAAACCACCTTGAAAGGGACCATTAATCCCATTTCTGGAGGAGCAGAGCTGTCCCTGGGCCCAGCCCTCCCAGGGTGTGAGCTCATGGGATGGTTTGGGTTGGAGGGACCTTAAAGCCCATCCAGTGCCACCCCCTGCCATGGGCAGGGACACCTCCCACTGTGCCAGGCTGCTCCAAGCCCCGTCCAGCCTGGCCTTGGGCACTGCCAGGGATGGAGCCCTGGGAAGGTGGCTCTGGCACCGCGTGGCTCTGCAGGAGGAGGACTCACCTGGGACACTCAGGGCAGGATTTGTCCCAGACTCTGCTTTTGGCTGCTTTGCCTCTCAGGTTCCGGGGCACACGGGTCCCTCACTGGCGCTGAGTTCCCACCCACCCTGGAGCCACAGCGGGATCCTTCTGGCAGGGGACTCTCCCACCTCCCCTGAGATGTTCCAAAGCTGCTCCCGCTGCTGGGAATAGGAATCAGGGGAGGATCCAGCTCAGCCAGAGGAAGCATCTGCAGGGGCAGCTCCTGTTTTCAGCACAGGGCAGAGCCAAGGAGATGGATTTTCCTTTGGTTTTGCTCATTATTCATGTGGATGAAACAAGCTGGAAACCAAAATAATTTTGTTCCACACTCTGCCTTGGCACCTCCCAGGATTTGACCCTCAGAGGAGCTGCTTTGTTCATTTGGGGCTGTTTTCCTTCCTCCTGATGCCTCTCCCATGAGCTTGTGTGGACACGGGGCAGTCACAGACCACAGCTGTGCCCACCCTTGGGAAAACCAGCACTTGCAAGGAATCATTTTCCCAGCCTTGGGGTTGTTTTTTGCACAGCCTGGAAACCTTTCCAGGCTCAGGCCATGCTGGAAAAGCCTCTCCTGGTGTTACACCTGGAGTTCTTCCAGGAGCACAGAGCCCTGGGGAGCTCTGAGGCACTGCTGGTGCCAGTTCAGCATCCCAGGGTGGGAGAACTTCCCAGGAGCAGCTTCACAACACCACAAGTGGCTGCCCAAGGACAGTGGGAAGGAGGAGGATGTGCTTTATTAATCTGACTCCTCTTTTTCCTGTGTCCAACAGATCAATAAATTCTGGCTGGAAATAAAATCATTACTTGCCTCCTCTTGTGTTCCTGCTCCCCACGGAGCTGGAGATGCCAAAGGAAAGGGAAGTGGATTGTTCCAGCTGAATTCATGGAATGGCTGGAGCTGGGTCAGGGCTGGGGATGGAGCTCAGGGAAAGGTTCTTCCCCCCGAGGCTGCTGGGCACTGCCCAGGCTCCCCAGGGAATGGTCCCGGCCCCGAGGCTGCCAGAGCTGCAGGAGCGTTTGGACAGCGCTCTCAGGGATGCCCAGGGTGGGGTTGTTGGGGTGTCTGTGCAGGGTCAGGGGCTGGACTCATGGTGATGGTGAGACCCCACCTGCAGAGCTGCCCCAGCACAGGGAGGACCTGGAGCTGTTGGAGAGAGTCCAGAGGAGGTACCAGGGGGATCAGAGGGATGGAGCAGCTCTGCTGGCAGGAAAGGCTGGGAGAGCTGGGCTTGTTCAGCCTGGAGAAGGCTCTGGGGTGACTTCATTGTGGCCTTCCAGGACCTAAGGGAGCCAGCATGGAAGATGGAGAGAGACAATTTTCAAGGGCCTGGAGGGACAGGAAAAGGGGGAATGGCTTCCCACTGCCAGAGAGGAGGTTTAGATTGGATATTAGGAAAAATTTCTTCCCTGTGAGGGTGGGGAGGCCCTGGTTGCCCAGAGCAGCTGTGGCTGCCCCTGGATCCCTGGAAGTGTCCCAAGGCCAGGCTTGGGGAGTACCCTGGGATGGTGGAAGGTGTGGAATGAGAAGGTGGAAGGGGGTGGGATGGGACAATGCTTCAGGTCCCTTCCAGCCCAGACCAGTTTGGGATTCTGTGAAGAGCAACAGCTGCTCACACTGAGCTTTGCAGTAACCCCGAGGAGGGAGCACAGGCAGGATTTTTCCTGCTCAGAAGAGCCAAAGTTGGATCTCTTGGAGCATCTGAAGGGAAAAGCACAGACCTGGCTGCAGTCCCAGCTGGGGACAGAGGTCTGGAGAAGTGGTTTGTGCCTGTGAGCAGAGAGCAGCTGCTGCCCTGAGCCTGGCAGAGGCTCCCAGGGCTGAGCCCAGCAGGAGTGCTGAGCTTTTCCCGGAGCCACACGCGGGGAGCGAGCACAGCCCGGCTGTCAGGTGTCTGCAGCAATGGAATGAAGCAAACAAAGCCATTCAGGGAACAAATGAGGATAAATCCAGGCACTTCTACCTGCTCACCAACAGCCTGCCAGCTGAGGAGCTGAAATCCAACCCCCCTGGAGAAGCTGTTGGCCTTGGAGCCTCCAGACACCGCTGAAGCTGCAGCCCTGGAGTGGTGCTGGAGGGCAGAGGAGAGGGTGAGGGGGGTCAGAGGGGTGGAAGGCAGGAGGAGCTGGGCCAGGGAGGTGCACACTGGCAGAGCAGGTGGAAAACTGCATCCCCAGGTCTGTGGGAATGAAGAACATCCCGGTGTCCGTCCCTGTGTGCTCCCTGCTCCCTAGGCTGGGCCACAGCCAGAGCCTGACCTCCGCAGCCCCAATTAGCTGGGAGAGGAGCTGTGCAGCTAATGAGCACATCAAGGGGTTTATCTCAGCCCCAGGCACCCACGGTGACTGCAAAATTCCTGGCACAGGCAGCAGCTCCGTATCGATCCCGGGAAGGCCGAGTGCTGCCCAGCATGAAAATCACAGGGAAATGGGATTTCTGTGTGAGATTTCTTTGCTGCTGCTTGGGTGCCTGTGAGGATGAGATCTCCCCATGCCCAACGTGGCCACCCGGACAGGTGACATTGGTGGCACTGGAGGTTGTTGTCACTCCTTGGAGGGGCGTGTGACCAATGATGGGGGTGTGACCAGTGATGGCAGCAAACTGGGCAGGGGGATGCTGGGCTGGCTTGCAAAGAAAAGGGATGGATCCTCATTTCCATAGGTTTCAGTGGGAATTCTGGAGACCAGAGGGAGGAGAGAACTTGAGGGATACCCTGGAGTCCCTGAGACCAAAGGGGAGGAGAGCTGTGGATTTTTCCTGTTATCGTTTGTAGGAATGAGGCACTGGGAAACACTCTGGGTACCTGCCCAGTTTAACTGGTTTTCTTGAAATAAACTGGTGCCAGAACATTCCAGAAGGGTCACAGGGAGGGAAGAGGGGTCTCAGTCTCACAGCTGGGGACAGGGCTGGGGAGGCCCTGCCAGAGGGGCTGGGGAGCTGCAGAGGATTCAGAGCCCTGTCCCCAGTCCAGCCCCCCCAAACTCAGGAGCTTGGAATTGGTTTCTCCTCCGATTCCCCCTCCTTGCAGCCCGGCGTGGTTGGTGCTGCTCAGAGCGTGGGATGAGGAGGGGATAATTAGCCCTGAGCTTTCCTCTACCTGCAGGAGGCTGGAAGGAAATTCTGAGTCAGACCAAAACAACATTGAGCAAATGCAGCAGGCCCGGGCGGGATGATCAGTGGCTGCTAATGACAATTTATCTTGTCACATCTTGATGCCTCCTGTTGTAACGTCCTCCCCGCCTGGTTTGCAGGGAAAGGGCATCCTGTAAATCTCAGAGGCACTGGGAGATACTGTCCTTCTCACTTCACAGGCTGGAGAGATGCCTTGAGCTGGAACCTGGCAGGCAGAGGCACAATTCCACCCCAGAGCACCTTGGCTGTGCTGCAGGGAATTCGTTTCCCTCCTCATTCAGCCCCAGCTCCGCTCCTGCCACAGAACAACTCCCACTGCCAGCAATTCCCACTGCAACCACTTTAAACAATCCCATAACCTGTGATTCTCTGCAGGCTGATAATCCCTACGCTGGCACACCCAGAGGAAGCGAGTCTTGCACCGTGGCAGGTTGTAAGAACACAAAATACTTCTTCCCTTGGGAATTCCTGCCAGGGCACTGGAGAGGTCCTGGGAGCAAGGATGAACCCACCTGGGAAGCAAAGTGGATTACTTCCTATTCTGTAGACAAGGTAAAGGACATTAAAAAAAGTTCCTGGGAGCTCAGGAAGGTCCCCAAGAAAGGGAAAAAACCCAGGAGTTGCAGTGTCCAGGTTTAGCTGGTAAATAGAGCAGGTCCAGTCAGCTCCAGGGGTTGTTTCCATGTTTTCCCTGGGAGATGCTGAGCCAGTCGGACAGAGCCACTGCATTTGAGCTCGAGCATCAAAGGAGAGGAGAGAGGTTTACAGGAGCGTGGCTTAATTCCCCATCGCCTGCCAGCTCGGAGCACGCACATGTTCAGCTCTCACAGCCCAAGTAACTGATAAGAGCTTGTTTATTAATCCCTGGTAACTCAATCTGCCCTCCCAAGCAGAGACGATGCCCTCAGGAGCTGGAGATCAATTTAAATTTCCAGAGCCTCAGCCCCTGACTCACTCCATAGTGCCAGTGCTCCTCAGAATAACCAGGGAGTGGATTTTCTGTCACATCCCTGATCCCAGCTCCCCTTCCAGCAGAGCTGGCTGCCACATGCTGCTGTGCTGGAGTCACAGACAGGAGCCGTGCAGGGGGACACGTCTGAGCAGCTCCCACCCCCTCCACCAGCACTGAGAGGGTCCCCTGGGTGCTGGTGCTTCCATGCAGCCCCATCTGGAGGAGAGCAGGGTCTCCAGGGCCCTTCATGCTCGTCCCTGTTGCTCAGTGGTGCTCAGACACTGCAGGAAAAGCTCCCTTGGAAGTGGCAGCTCCAACAGGGAGCTGGGAGTCGAACCGGACCCGAGAGAGGGGGACAACAAAGTCACTGCCTGGAGCAGGACATCGCCCGGCAGGGGCCAGAGGCAACCCGGGTTAATGAGCTGCCTGCTCAATAGCCCACGTGCAAATCCTGATCGCCACTCGTGCAGGGCCCTCAGCGACTCCCAGCACGCCCGGACTGGGACCAGCCCTCCCAGTCCCACCTCTGAGGGATCCTCCTGGAGAACCAGAGCCCTGAAAGGGAAGCTGGCAGCAGCCCAGCACTGCTGACCCAGGACGCTCTGCTTCAGCAGCCCCGAAACGCTGCTGACCATGAACTCTTTAATTCTGGCACTGCAGGTTCTGCTGCTCCATAAAAGCAAAACAACAACAACAAAAAAAAAGCCATTTATGAGGGAACAGTCAATAAAGGGAGACTTGCTTATCACAGCTGGTTAGGAGTGGTTGGAAACTGCACCCTCTGGAATGGTGAGGGCTCACTGTTCCAGGACAGCTGCTGTGTCCCTCCTGCAAGGCTGGGAGAAGGATCCTGACACGTTCAAACACCCCAAGTTATGGCCACAAAGCTGGAAAGTGGCCAGAAGGTGGCTATGGTCACTCCTCTCTCCTGGCCCACTGCAGCTCCTGGGGCTCAGTGTCCCCTGCTCTGCATTCCAGCAGCATCAGCCCATCAAGGACCTGCTCTCAGTTCAGAGAGCTGAGCTTAGGGGTACAGCACGAGAGGGTGCTGGGGCCACCAAAACACCCTGGTGCCACCTGCGTGCTGGCACAAGAAAGAAAAAGGAGAGGAGGTCAGCTCGGATGAAACGTTTTCACTTTTATTCGGGCTCTGAACAGCCACAAACCAGTGCTCCCCAGCACTGCCGTGTCCTCCCAGCTGTGCCCTGCTGGTGCCCCAGCCACGGGCAGTGTCACCTCAAGGCTGTCCCCTCAGGGAAGGTGACACCCTGATGCTCACTGGCTGCTCAGCGTTCTGCGGCACTGACAAATTCTCTTTTCCCCAGGTCTTGAGGGAACCTCAGTCCCTCGGAGCTGCTTTGCAGGATCAGTGGAGAGTGAAATGCCCCGGCTTGAGCTGCCGCGGGTGGACAAGGTGCTTCCTGAGGATCCTCTGCAGCAAGTTCTTCCTGGCTGCGGCCGCGGGGAGCTCCAGGCTGGAGCCGCTCCTCGGACAGCGCTCGCCCAGGAGCCTCCTGTCCCTCTTCTCTGCCTCTTGGCCTTCCAGAGCCGCTGCTACTCGGATGTCTCTGGCACATCTGGACATGGGAAGCCCTGCTGGGGTCGCGCTGTTTCCGTCATCCTTGTGACCGCTGGCACGGGGACTCGGCTGCTTGTGGCCTCTCCGGCTGCCTCCCATCCCGGAGTCTCCCTCAGCACCAGGAATCCCGGGATGTCTGCAGCATCCCGGCTCCTCCTGCCAGCGGGGACGTGTCCCGGCAGCGGGACCCCGAGGGTGGCCCGAGTGAAAAAACGCCTCCTCACTGGTGACCTGCGGGCTCCGCCCCAGGGTGACAAAGCCGTACGGGGTGGTGACCTTGGGGAGGTGGGGCAGGGACAGAGCTGCCCAAGCGGTGGGGTCTGGGTTGGAGCGGGATGAGTTAAAGCAGGGTGAGCTAGAGCCGTGCTCATCGTGCCCCGCTGGGTCCCAGCTGTTCCTCCAAGCCGTCCCTTCCAGCTGCCCTGTCCCTTCCAGCTGCCCTGTCCCCTCCAGCTGTCCCGCCCCCTTGCCTGAGCATCTCTGCTTCTTGTGGATGTCCAGGGACGGGATAATGAACTGCGGGATGCGGTCGGGGGTCACCACGTGGAAGAAGATGTCGCTGGAGCTCCTGGCCTGGAGCGCGGGGGGACAGAGCGTGCCCCGCCAGAGAGACATGGTGGCCCCGAGGGCTCGCTGGGCAGCGCTGGGTTTTTATGCTCCGCGGCCACCCCCGGCTGGTGACGCGCGGTGACGCCACCGCCAGGTCCCTGCCAGGGTCCAGCGGCCGCCGGGGCACGGGGCAGGAGGGTGGAGGGGACAGATGAGGACACGGCGCTGCTGCTGTCGCGCAGGGCCACCAGCGCTGTCACCCACGAGGCAGCGGAGAGGGGAAGGCTGGAGGCGCGGATGAGTCACAGCCGTGGGCACCAGGTGCAAGGGGCAGCCGAGGGCGGCAGACAAACACTTGAGCTCTGTCTAGCAAAGCTCCCGTCGGGAAACGCTCCGGCCCACGCGATTCCTCAGAGCAAGCGGCAGCTTCAGCCACGGCACCCCCGAGTCCTCCCCCCACCCCTGCCAGGGCCAGGGCTCTGCGCTGCCTCCTTCCCCGCAGCATCCCTGTGCTCCCGTGCCAGCTGTGCTCCCATCCCGCTGGGCTGGGAATGAGGGGGAACAGCCCCAGGCAGGCCCCAGGCCGGGGGGAAGAGGTTTCGTGCATCCTGCGGGTGGGAGGATGAGGAGGATGGAGCTGCTCTCGCAGCTTTGCCCGTCCCCCCGTGCAGCGGGGCAGGGGCAGAGCTGAGAGAGGTTTCCTGTCACTCTCCCCCCAGCTTAGGAAGCTCCTCCACTGTCCAGGGGATAATGGTGGCTTTAGGATGGATCCTGCCGGGAAAATGATGCAGAAAGGAAAAGCAGCTCCGTCTCTGTGTGGGCATGGAGCAGGGCAGATGCAGAGGGGTCTCCCCTCACCTGGGATCCAGCTTCTCCCATCCCTGGGGGGCTCAGCAGGGCAGGTTCTGGCATCTCATCACCTTCAGCTCTTTGCACCCAGGACACCCCCCAGGACCAGGTGGGAATTCCCACTCACACCTGGGGGACACCCCAAAAATTGAGTCAGTGGTCCCCAAAAAAGCTGAAGGGGTTTTGGGGTTTTCTTGGAGGTTTTTTGGGATTCCCAGGCACCCACAGCAAAGGGAGAGATCTCAAATCAGAGCCTTGGCAAGCTCCAGGGGGAGACCTCAAACTGAGAGACAACGACCCCCTAACTGAGAGCCCTTGATTGAGACCCCAGTGCTGACAGCAGGGGAGCCCCCACCTGCGGGCCCTGGGCTGCCCCACCAATTAGCAGAGCCAGCAGCTCCTCAGGGTAACGAGGAGCAGATGGACCAGGACCCATAAATACCCTGAGGCCCCCAGCGTGCTCTAAGCCAGGTTTGTGTCTAGTCTGGATTCTATGGAGCAGCCCCCAAAGCCCAGCCCAGAGCAGGTCAGGGCACTGCAGCTGCCCAAGGGGTGGCTTCTGCTGGGGGCACTCTCAGAGCTGGGCTGGAGGCTCTGATCTTTCTCTCTCTCTCCAGATGAGGCCACCCACCAGCAGCGATTCCTTCTCCAGCAGGTTCCTGGGCCAGGTCCTTCAGCTCAGCTTTGTCAAGTACCCGGTGAGTGATGTCGAGGCTGGGCAGGAGGTGGTTAAAACCTCAACACTGGCAGTTTCTGGGGTTCTCCTGCCAGACATTCTCATTTCTTTCAGTCTTTTCACATTATTAGATATTGGGAAGGAATTGTTCCCTGGGAGGGTGGGCAGGCCCTGGCACAGGGTGCCCAGAGCAGCTGGGGCTGCCCCTGGATCCCTGGCAGTGTCCAAGGCCAGGCTGGACATTGGGGCTTGGAGCAGCCTGGGACAGTGGGAGGTGTCCCTGCCCATGGCAGGGGGTGGGAATGGGATGTTCTTAAAGGTCCTTTCTAACCCAAACCATTCCATGATTTTTCCTCTGCTTTCCTCCCTATCCCAACTTTTTCTCCTCAGCCTAGCCTGGCATTGCCTTACTCCCCTTCTGCTGTTGCTGGCTGCAGCATTCCCATTTCTCTCCCTCTGTGGGCCAGAAGAAATGGGAGGGGTTTGGGAATGAGGTACAACCCAACAGGTCCTGGCTGAAGCTGGTCCCAGTTTCAGCTCCACACTGGGACAGAGCAGAGTTTAAGGCCTTCCCTGAGGACTTTAAACACCTGGAAGTTCTCGCATGTACTGATGGACCTCTCTTTGCAGCTGAAGCTCCTTCAGAAAGCATCCACCTGCACTGGATTGGTGTTCCCTGTTGAGGCCATCAGGAGCAAACTCCGGCCCCCATCCCAGTCCCCCACCAGGCCTGGACTCCTGGCCAGGAAGCGCCGGGGGAAACTCTTGCGCCTCCTGCTCTCCGTGACTCCCACCAGCATCCAGAACTTCCTGGGCTACCTCCCCACGGACTGGGGCCAGAGCAACGTGTCCAAGGGTAAGAGCTGGGGCCTCCTGGAACAGCAGGGGGCTTTGCAGCTGGGAAGAGCACAGCATGGAATTCCTGCAGGGAGCTGGGAAAAGCGCTGTGTTTGTTCTGGGTGTGGTGATTGTGCCTCCTGGGAATCCCTGCAGAGATCCGGGAGGCTCTGATCAGCCCAGCCAGCAAAGCCAGCAAGAGGAAGAGGGATGATGTGGCTCTGGAGAAGCAGGAGTCCTGGTTGGTGGTGCTGGAGAGGGATTTTCCAGAGGATGACTCTGAAGACCGCACGTATGAGGTGAGAGGTTGTGGCTGCTGAGCAGTTCCAAGATTGGTTTGGCCTCTGTGTGGGCTTGGGATGCTCTGGGAGTGTCCCTGTGGAGGAGCCTGCAGAGGTTTCCATCCCTATCCCCTCTTTGAGGGTGTCCAAGTGTCACTGAAAATGGGGGAGAAAAGAAAACCCCCTAGCACTATATTTGAAGTGATAGAGAATCAGGCATTACTTTATTTCCTGGCCAGGATGTGCCAAGGAAAATATTCCAAACACACATGTTTTGCAGGATTTTCCCCCAAACTTTATACAGTCAAAACCCACAGAGATGCACTGGTTCAAAGTTCATTGGTCCAGAGCTGAGCAACCTGCAGCCAGGAGTCCCAACCTGGGGAGCAGGGAGCCCACAGGGATGGACATCAGGGTTTCTTCATTCCCATGGACCAGGGGACGCAGTTTCCCACCTGGATTCCCATTGGATCCGAATCTCCTTGCCCCTGATGCTAATTAGATCTTCACGCTTCAATTTTCTCATCAGTCCTTTCCAAACCAGATGTCTCCAGCTCTGCCAGAGGCGGCCTCTGAGGGTAGAGGTTCATAGATGGCCACTGATGTTCTGTTGATGGCCTTCTGTCTTTCTGGGTCTCTTTGGGCTACTCCCAGTCTGCTGGTATGTTAAGCCCATCTCCTTAGAGCATCTCCTAAAAAACCGAAGAGAATTCCTTTCCCCAAGGCAAAGTCGAGCCAAGCCTAACTAGAGAGACAAAACATTTGGAAGTTTTATTGTTTCCAACACAAGGAGCACCTGCCCCTCACCCCAGCGCTGGCTGAGAGCTGGGGGTGCCCCACTCCTCCCCGAGGTTTCCCTTTGGTCAATGTCCCTGCAAAGCAGCGCCTCTGTCACCCTTGGCTGTGGCTCCTGGTGCTGTTGGGATGGGGCTGGTGTGTCCTTCCTGATGCTGTCCCTTCCTCACACCCTCCCTCGGCCTCTTTCCTCCCCAGCCCTCGGAGGTGGAGTTGGACAGTGACGAGTACCAGTCCCAAAACGACACCGACCTGGAGCTGGAGGAGCAGGGTGGGATCACCATGCTGGAGCCCTCGGCTGTCCGGGTGGGTGTTCCTGCTCCGTTCCCAGGGACAGCGTTGATCCCAGGCTGGAAGGATGCACCTCAGCCCTTGGCTGTGGGAGGAGGGAGGTCTGGGGTTGCTCTAATCTGAATTCCATGAATTCCTTATGGATTTTGTGCTGCCCTTCCCCGGAGCTGCCCTCTGACCATGTCCCTCTGCCCCACCACCCCCAGGGCTCTGTGCTGCCCCCAGAGCTGGGAGCAGAGGATCCAGCTGTGGCCAGCAGTGGGGAAGATGCTCCAGATGTGGCCAGTGGTGATGCCTGGAAGCCAGGAGCCGCTGGGAGCAGTGAGGATGACAGCGAGCAGTGACACAGCCTGTGACACCAGTTTGTACCAGGATGGGGTAAGGACTCCTGGGACAGTCCCACCCTCTGAGTGTGGCACAGGGGAGGTGTCCCAAGTCCCCTGGATGTCCCCAGGCCCTGAGCCTGTGTCACAGAGCTCTGCTGCCAAGGGAAAGGGTTGGAGTGCTCCAGTCCCTGTGCAGGGACACAGCCTCAGTGCCCAGGTGTTGGTGGGGTGGTGCTGGGTGTGCCCAGTGCCTAGGCATTGTCACCAGGGTGTGGCAGCAGTGCCAGCTGAGCCCCTTGTGGCACCTCTGACCCAGGGCCACTGCCAGCAGGTTGCCACAAGCCCATTGTGACTCCCTGGCCTGGATATTTTGCAGTTTTGTAAATTTACAGTATTTGGAAATAGGGAGGATTTGTGGGAAATTCTTCACCACAAGCAACTTCCATGGGGTCCCTCACTGCTCTGGTCCCAAAGCACTGCTGGATACCCTCCTAATCCCCAGGAAGCTGCTGCCCTGCCTGGCTGGCAGGGGAGCAGAGGTGAGGAGAGGGGCAGGAGGTTGGTTTGTGCCCAGTGGCAGTGAGGGCAGGCAGGGCTATGGGGCAAATCTGCTGTTTTCCAGGAAAACCAGGAAGCCTGACTTGTGCACTTGGACCTTCTGGGGCTGCAAAGTGCCTGATTCCCTGGGACAGCCGTGTCCCTGACGGAGATGTCCAGTAAATGCTGTGTTTGTGTTGTTTGTTTCCTTTTTCTGAAGTTTGTAATAAAATCACCCTATTTTTTCACGTCAGCTGGGCTCTGTTGGCTGTCAGTACCTGGAGCTGGCAGGGACAGGGTGTGGGGCTGCCAGGGGGACCTTTCCCTCTGATCCCTCAGGGGGCCTGGGAGAGGGGGATGGCTCTGGGAGTGCTGGAATGTGATGGGAAGGGGAGATGTGAAGGTGCAGAGTGAGGCTGGGCAGCACTGGGGGTTTCCATGGGGTAGTCCCTGAGCCTGGACACCCCCAGGCTGCTCCCTGGCGTCCCCTCCAGGGAATTTCCCTCCCTTCTGGCATCCCCAAAAACACTGGAATAACCCCTTGGAATAAACCAAGGAATTCAACCCCGAGGCTGTGTTCTTCAGTGAGCACTCTGAGGTTTTCAATTTGTATTTATTTGCTTTACCCCAGAGTTGTGCACAGAACCTTCTCCCTCTACACACATCCTAGAAGGATCCTCTGAGGAAACAGGGATTTTTGGGGTCTGGAAAAGCAGGTTTGGATCAGGAAGTGCCTGAATGTGACCCAGAACTCTGGAAAGACCTGAGGGTGCCCAGTGCTGGAGCTGTTGCCTGGATCAAGTCCCAAAATCTGAGGCTGCAAAGAGCAGCAACTCCTCCAAATGTGGGTGAGGGAACAGGAACAGCTCAGGGGCAAGGGGGGGGTTGGATCCCTTGCTCAGGGCATGCCTGGAGGCTGTGTCTGGTACCGCTGCCTGGAGCTGCCTTTGTGTGGGAATCCACTGGGACTGACAATGCTCCGAGTGCTGAAATGAACCGTGGCACCCTCCAGCAGGGCTGTTGGGGCTGAACGAGCTGAGCCCTCGGTTTGGTTTAGCCAGGGTGGGCCAGGCCAGCTCAGAAATGCCTGTGATGATGTCTGTGCTCGTCCCATGCCACAGCCAAAGCCTCTGAAGGAGCACAAACCCTCTAAGGGACAGAGGAGATGAGGTTTTGCTCGTGTCCCAGTTCCTGTGGACTGCTGGAAGGAGTGGGAGTTTGAAATCCCAGGGAGGCTGAAGGCAGGTAAGGAGGAGGGAGGGGTCCTGGCTGCCAGACCCTGCTGGGATCAGAGGTCTCAATGTCTGGTTAATTAAAGGTTGTGCTGCCTGTCAGAAGCAGCCCTGCTGTGGCTGTTCCTGCTGGATTACCCTGATGTTTCCGAGGCCTTCTCTGACCAGTGAACCACTTAAAGGTGGAAATTCTGGGGCTTTAAACCAGTGGCTGGCTCAGGACACCTCTCCTGGAGCTGCAGCCCTTGGACTCCTCCTTAGCCCTCTAAAATTTGCTTTACAGCTCTGCCCAGAGATCCAGCACTGGCTCCTGGTGCCTCTGCTCCAGCAGGGCATGGCTTGGGCCAAGCAGGGCTATTTTTCTCTCAGGTTGGTTATTTGTGCACCATTAACAGCCCTGAGTGGTGAAACTCAAGCATTCCTAAAGCTGCAGTGCCTCATCCTTGGTGTTATCTGCAGCCACAACAGCTCTGCTTTCATTACTGCTGAGTAACAGCGAGATCTTTTTTTATTAGAGGTTGACAAAGGAGCTGATCCTGCAGCTCCTGGATGTTACACCGGGCTCAGCATTAATTCAGGCGCTCCTTGTTGGTGTTCAAGAGCTCTCCCCTTCTCTGCAGCAGGTGTTGATAAAACATCCTTCAGGGGCACAAAGCCGGGCAAGGGCTCTCTCTGGAACCTGGGCTGGCTTTTCCTCTTGCTCCTGAACTTTAGGAGCCCTGGATGTGGGGATGGGGAAGGCAGGCTTGGCTCCTTGCTTGGGGGTCAGGCTGCAGAGTGATGATGTTAAATGTGGTGAGGAAGGAAACAGCCCTAAATCTGCCTCTGAGCTCACCTGCAAATCAATTCTGGCCACACCCAAAGCTGCCCAGTCCTGATTTAGGAAGAAAAGACCTCCTCAGCTGAGCATGGAGGAAGTAAATGGCCTGGTGGAATCAAAAGTAGCTGCAGAGCTGTTTGATCCCAAGGTCATCCTCCGAGTCCAGCCCCAGCGGGTGGGTAGTGCCCATTTGTGAGGAGGAGGAGGGGGATGATGGCCCTTCAGTGGGTGAAGGCTCAGCCTGGAGCGGTGCCCAGTCACCTGGGGCGTGCCTGAGGCTGGCACTGGCTGTTGGTGGCCTCAGGAGTGTCACCACTGAGCTGCCCAAAATGCTGTGTGCACGTGGGTCACATCCCTCTGCAGGAGGATGAGGCTGGTACATCCCAGAAATGCAGCTTTGGGGCTAAAAGGCTGTTTGGGGCCATTCAGTGGGGCTGCAGCCATGGGATGGGATCTGTGTGATGCTTTTGGCCCGTCTCCAAGTCTGGGTGAAGCAGGGCAGGGATGGAGAGTCTGTCCTGCCCAATCCATGCAGCACCTCTGAGCATCCCTTCCCTCCCTCTCCACGTTCCTGTTCTTCCTTCCTGGCCTGTGGGGTTTTTTGCCAGTTTTCCCCTGGAGTGTGAGGAGACAGAGCACAGGGACACAGGGTGGCTGCAGCCCCCTTGGTTTGGGGTTGGAAGGTGCCAGGAGCAGCCTGATGGAGCAGATAATTGAATTCCGGTTGGATGGAGACACACCGAGCCCTCCTTGGCATCTTCTTTTCTAGGGAAAGGCTGTGGGATGTGCCCAGCTGAGCCTCTGTTGCCCCTGGGCACAACTCTGGGTATCATCCAGGCCCAGATTTGGTGTGATTCCCCCTTACCCTTCCCCTCAGTCCCTGGACAAGGAGCAGATTCCCTCCCTCCACCTCTGCACCCCCTGGAACTCTTCAGCTGCTGCTTTTCCAGGCCGCATTTCCTGGGCTTGGGATGGTGGGAACCACGCAGGATGGGGGTCCCAGAGCTGAGCTCTGCCCTTTCCTGACCTCCAGGGCCTGCTTGGTCTCGGTGGCTTTGAGGGTGACACCAGGGCCTCGGCAAGGGCCACCAAAGAGCCAGGTGGCTGCTGTGGGAGGATGGGAAGGAGGGGGAACGGGGAGAGGGAGGGAAATCGAGGGGTTAGTGCCGTGTTTGGGGACGAGGAGATGAGCGGGGACCTTGAGGGGGGCTGAGGGCTGAGCAGAGGTGACCCTGACAGTCGGGGAGCACCGAGGACTCGTGGCCCAAGCAGCCTGCACAGGGCTCAGACCTGCGCCGAGGGAGCTGTGTGGGAAACAAATGGCTTAATTGAGGCGAAAACGATCGTAATTAGCATGAACAAATCCAATTAGGAGCTGGGGGCGGGTTACCTTGGGCCTGGTGTGGGCAGCAGGGAGGGCTGGGGGTCCCAGGGCTGGGACAGGGGGGTGGCAGGGGGGTCCCCCGGGGCTGGGGCTCCTCGGCATCGTCTCCTCCTCGGGCTGTTGGCTCTGTGCCCTGGTCAGAGCCTGATTAGGCTGGAGCCCTGGATTAGCCAGGCTGTGCTCAGCCAGAGGGGAGCAGCAATCGCTGTCGGCTGCGCAAGGCCGGTAATTGAGAGGGGCAGGAGCCCCATTCCAACGCTGCCCCGGGGCTGGAAGGAGCATTTGGCTTTTTCCTGTGAGGAGCAGAGGACAAACTGCTCCGGTTTGTCCTTTCAGTGACTGCTGGGGGTCGGGGGGGGCTGTGGGAGGGGGGACGTGCTCGGCTGCTGCAGCCCCAGCTGGAAAGAGCGAGGTTAAATATTAACTGTGAGGCTTAACGTGAGAGCAGGAGTTTCTTTCCTAGCAAAAAAAAAAAAAGGAATTCAAAGCATTCCTTCGCAGCAAAATCATCTTTATGGGTCACGATTTTAGTCACAAGGGTTCCACGTCTTTGGGAAAACGTGAAACCACGACACTTCTCGCTGGGCTTCTCTTTCCCGTTCAGCCTCCTGCCCCTCCAGGAGTTATTCCTGGAGGGATTCATCCTCTGATCCACCACTCCAGCAGTGAGGGGCAGGCACCGAGCACCCCCTGAGCCACCCCCTGAGCCAGCCCCTGCCTCCTCCAACCCCACCTTCTGTGCCCGACCGCTCCCACAGCGTGGAAAGCCAAGCAGGGGACTGGGAGCCCCTGTGCCTGGCGTGGTCCCAGTAAAACCAGTAGAGCCACCAGCAGGAGGAGCAGGCAGGTGCTGCTGCCATTCCTCGAAAGCTTTGGGAGCCCTCAGGGCCGTCCTCACGGGATTGGGGTAATTTGGGGTAATTTTGTGTCCTGCTCAGCCTGCGGTGGTGATCCAGCCCTTCCCGCTGCTGTCCCCTGTGTGAGGTCCCTGCCTGCAGCTGCTGACAGCTCCCGGGGATAATCCCGGCTTTATCTTCCCGCTGTGACAGCGGCAGGGATGAGGGAGGCTGGGATGTGTCCCCGGGGAGCTCAGTGCCAGCCCCAGCCCGTGCCCAGGGCTCTCCTGTGCTGCTGGGCAGCTCCAGCTGCCCCAAACCCAGCCGGTTTGACAGCTGCAGGGGCAGGGGACAAACATCTGTCCCCACATCTGCTCATCTCCCAAAGTGACATGGATTTGGGGTGAGGTGCCCAGTCCTGGGTGCCTGGGGAATGACTTTGTGCCTTCCTGGGGACACAGCACGGGGTGGGGCAGGGACAGGGCGGGTGCTGGCTCTGCTTCGCCCGGGGGCGTGCAGGGAGGGACCGGCCCCGTGTCTCGAGCTGCCCTTTGGGGTTTTGCCGATGCCAGGGAGGGATTTTCATCAGCGCTGCCCTTGCTCCCTGTGGATTATCGAGATCTGGGAGCCCAAAGATGCCTTGGACCAGCTAAGCAGCTTTTTACCCCCGAGGAGGGCTCCAGCCAGGTGTGTAACTGGGAGCAGGTGGTGACAGCAGGGACAGAGCACTCTGGCCAGCACCAGCGTCTCTGGGCATGGAACCACCCCCTCAGAGCTGCACAATTCCCAGCCCAGATATTTTTGGCCGGTGAGTGCTGAGAATGTTGACGTTTTCCAAAGGCTCTGAGCCCATGTTTGTGCTGCTGCCCTTGTTGGCGTCTCCGAGCTGTTGGTCACAGTTGGGTGGCGGGGAGGAACTGGTGCTACAGCAGATGCCATGGCTGGGCTGGCGTCCAGCTGAGGCCTGGAGATTCGTTGTGTGTCACACTGTGGGAAAAGTGAGGGAAAAGGGACGGAAAAATGAGGGAAAAGTGGGATCCAGCAGGCCAGACCCCCACTGCAAACAGTCCTGTGGAACTGAGCTGTGCCTCTCTCCCAGTGCCTTTCCAGCTCGAGCCCAGTGAGAGCTCTTGGAAGCACAGCTGGGAAGAGCAGCATTAATATGCACATAATGAGGTGTGACTCACCCCACAAGGCAGAGCCATTTTCAGGTCTGATTATCCTCAGCCGTTCGTGCCCCAAAACTCGCTGGTTTTGTTCAGATTTCATTTAAAGATGCTGCAGGATATTAGCTTAGGAAAATGGGAGGTGACGGGGGAGCCTGGGAGCCATGGATGGTTCCCATCCCCACCCCACAGAGGGAAAGAGGGATGAGGTCAGTGCCAGTGTGTGACCTCCTGGTGCCTGTGCCCTCGAGGGGGGTTCAGAGGAGCCCCCAGGGGGCAAGGATGGGCCAGTCTGGAGACAGGTTATTTATAGGAGTGTGTAGTGAATGGTTTTAAACTGAAAGAGAGGTAGTTTAAATGGGATATTGGGAAGGAATTGTTCCCTGGGAGGGTGGGCAGGCCCTGGATCCCTGGCAGTGCCCAAGGCCAGGCTGGACATTGGGGCTTGGAGCAGCCTGGGATAGTGGGAGGTGTGCCTGCCCATGGCAGGGGTGGCACTGGATGGGCTTTAAGGTCCTTCCAGCCCAAACCAGTCTGGGATTCTGTCCAGGTCTGCTCCCACGGAACAGGGACAGGAGGAGAGGGAACGGCCTCGGGCTGGGCCAAGTTTAGGTTGGATATTGGGAAAATTCCTTCACTGAAAGGGCTGTAAAGCATTGGAAGGGGCTGTCCAGGAATCACCATCCCTGGAAGTGTTCAAAACACACGTGGATGTGACACCTGGCAGTGTCCAAGGCCAGGTTGGATGGGGCTTGGAGCACCCTGGGACAGTGGAAGGTGTCCCTGCCCATGGCAGGGGTGGCACTGGATGGGATTTAAGGTCCCTTCCCACCCAAACCATTCCATGATTGCACTGAGTTTCTTGGCCCTGGTTCTGCCTGTAGGGGAAGAGGCACCTGTGGCCCGTTCAGGGCACCAAAAAGGGTGGGAGTGTAGATTGTCACCTGTCCCCTCCTTGCTGTGATACCCCTTTCTCCCCAGGGACCTCCCTGAGAGAGCCGTGGGTGCTTCTCTGCCCACAGCAGGTGACTCCTGCTCCTGCTGTGTGCCCACATCCCAGCCCCAGGAAGTGTGGAGAGGCAGGAGAGGCCACAGGTCACTGCTGTGCTCCCAAGGGACCCTGGCTGGCTCAGCATCACCCTCTCGATGCCACTGCTGCTTCCAGGAGCTCCCAGCTCCTGCCCCATCCCTGCAGAGCTCAGTGGGTGCTGCTGCGACCTCAGGGACTGCTGATAAATGACCAGAGAGGTGGCATTTGGTGACACAGGTGGGCCTGGCAGTGGTTGGACTCGATGATCTCAGAGGGGTTTTCCAACCTTTCAGATTCTGTGACTTCCAGCTCCCAGCTTTATCACCAAAAATGCCTTATCAGGAGCAGCCTCCAGCTAAGGAGGTTTCATGCCCACACCAGCCACGGAACTGTCCTGGTTTGAGTCTTCTGCTGCACTTCCAGCCAGGCGCCTCACGGGCTCCAGGGTCTCCAAGAGAGGGACAGGATCCAAGGCTCACCTCGTTCATCCCCAGCAAAGAGCAGCTCTTCCCACCTCGTTTCGGGTTTTTGATGCAGTTCCCAGCAGAGGCAGAGCTGACACCGACCCCAGCCCTCCCACGCTCCCGGGGGAGGAGGGGGCTCCTCTCTTGCTGCTTTCACTCAGGAGTGAGTTCTGTCCTCAGCTGCAGCTCACTTGGGGATCAAAGGCCAGGAGCTTTGCACAAAGGATTGAAACAATCCCATTCCTGATGTTGATCAGCTGTGGAAGCTCCTGAGCTGGAAGGAACCCTCAGGGATCATCAGTGCAGCCCCTGGCCCTGCACAGACACCCCAACAACCCCACCCTGGGCATCCCTGAGAGCGCTGTCCAAACGCTCCTGCAGCTCTGGCAGCCTCGGGGCCGGGACCATTCCCTGGGGAGCCTGGGCAGTGCCCAGCAGCCTCGGGGGAAAGAACCTTTCCCTGAGCTCCAGGAAGCCAAGGGATGTCTTGAAGGATGGGGATTTCATCCTGGGGTTGAAGAGGCTGAGATGCAGGGAGGGCTGGGGGAGGGAGCAGCCCCCATGCACTTCCCCTCCATGCAGGCAGCCCAGAGCAGATGTCCTCCCACCAGCCGTGCATCATTCATGCAAGAGTGCTCCCCATCTGATAAATCATGTTGGAGAGACAAGACACAATGGGGCTTTTAATTATGGAAACAATTAGTGAGGATTAATGACAGCAGTGGTGTGACGGTGGTGTTACTCCCAAAGTTTAACGAAGCTTTAGCAGTTTGTGTCAGACGTGGGGAGCTCTGAGATGCTGCCTTGGGTATTGGATGCACCTCAGCACCCACCTCTCTTTCTCTCAGTGAGAGGTGTCTGGGGGCTTCAGTGGATGAAGCCTTGGGGAGGTTTATGGGAAGGGACAGGGCTGAGCATTTGTTGTTTGTTGAGGTGGAGCAGGGCCTGGACGTGGCCCAGGGACAGCTCAGCTCGATGGCACCAGCCTGTGGCCAATGTGGATGTGTCCGCCAGGCTCCTGGGATCGGAGCAGAGGTGCTGCTCCCCACAAACGCCTTCAATACCCTGGGTGACCCCAGCTCCAGCATCAGCATCTCTGCACCTGCACCTTTCAGAGCCAAGGATCAGATCATGGAATGGTTTGGGTTGGAAAGGACACTAGAGATCATCCCATTCCGTCCCCTGCCATGGGCAGGGACACCTTCCACTGTCCCAGGCTGCTCCAAGCCCCGTCCAGCCTGGCCTGGGACACTGCCAGGGATCCAGGGGCAGCCACAGCTGCTCTGGGCACCCTGTGACCAGAGCCTGCCCACCCTCAGCATACAAAATTCCCACCTGCTTCCCCAGACTCTGAAAAACTCCCAAAACTCCTTTTCTGCCTCCCAGCAGCTCCGTGAGCTGATCATGGGGCTGGGATCCAAGTTTAATCTGCTTAGAAGACAGCACCAGAGCCGACGGCTTGGGAAAACACAGCATCAGCAGTAGCTTCCCTTTGCCTGCAGCCCTGGCTGTTCCCCGCAGAGGGGGCTGGGGACAGCCTGCAGGGAGCAGGGACACAAACACATAGTGACAGGAGGACACCAGACACATTGGGGTCACCGGGGTGGCCGGAGCTGTCAGCAGAGGTGAGGTGGCACAGGCCATGCCAGCCTGGAGCCTCACACTGCCCTTCCTGCTCCCTCCTCTGTCAGTGGGGTGCTGGGGTGGGATGCTTGGATAGTGCAGGTGAGGCTGGGGGCTGGCAGGGGCTGTTCCAAGGCTGCTGGGAGGGAGGGGAGAGCACTGATCTGAGGGGGCTGAGTCCATCTGTCCCCTGCTGACTCCCCCTGGTACCTGCCCCACACCAGGACCCCTGTGCTGGGAGCTGGGCTCAGAGCCCGTGGGAGCACCCTCTGCTCTGCAGCACCCCCACCCCGTGCTCAGGCCTTTCCCAGGAGGACCCCAAGGTTTGATCCAGGATTTACCCCAGAGCAGAGCAGAGAAGCTGGAGCAGAACAAGAGCAGCCCTGAATTCCGCATGATGTGCAGGCGGAGCAGAGACAGGACACCAGACAGGCTGGACCACGCTTGGCCCAGGTCACTCAGTCCCTGGCCAGTTCGCCCAGCACAGCCTGGAAAACCCATTCCCAGTGTTCCTGCCTGCTGGGGGCTGGCTGGTGAGGAAGATTTCCCAGTCCAAGCTGTCTCCTGCTGGATTAATAATTCACAGAGCGAGGCAGGGCGCAGCGACCTCCGCCCCTCTCGCGTATCCAAGGATCCGGGAGCTGCTGCCGGAATGACGAGCAGGGGAGGGGACAGGATGATGGGGATGGTCATAACAGAGCTGTGGACTCTTGGGCACTGCTGCCTATCCTGCCGAGGCCGTGGGGTGCAGGGAGATGCACCAGGAGAGCGTCTCTGGATCCGTGTGCCAGGTACAGGTCTTGTTTCCAAACAGTTTTTCCTTCCATGGAGGATGTGGGCGGATTTGTTGCCTGTGGAAGGGAGACACTAATAATGCTGGCTGGGTGCCAGGCCTGTTCTCACCTCCAGCACTGTCACTCCCCAAAACCCTCCTGCCAGCCCCATTCCGTTACAGTTCCCCCCACCCCAGAGCCCCTCTGGCGATGTGGGAACAGCCAGGAGTGCCCAGAGCCCAGCCCTGAGTGTCTCCTCCAGCCCCTGAGGCTGCCAGAGGGGCTGGAATTCCCTGCCTGGCAGCTGACAGCCTGAGCCAATTCCCACAAGATCAAGCTGGGGAAATTCCTTCATGCCCCAGAGCCACGTTCAGCCATATTCAGCATCATGGCAGCAGGAACATTCCAGAAGCTGCTCCTGGTCCCTGTGGAGGGCACAAGGAATGAGGGTTGTTCTGGCAGGCAAAACACATCCAGCACTGTGGAGCTTCAGAAGAGACTCTCAACAGCTGGGAACAGCTGGATTCCCTAGGGGAGAAACCATCATCTTCATCCTGGTGTTGGCCAAAGCCCCTGGAGACCAACACAGGGAGAGAGACCATGGAACCATTAAGGCTGAAAAAGACCTGTGAGATCACCGAGTCCAACAATTAATGATGATCCAGCAAATTTTAAGCTTTTTCCTATGAACACATTCCCTGTTTAAAACCTCTTCCCTAACCATGGCAGCCTCTCTATCCTGTAGAATCGGAGCTCTTGGATGGGCAGGGAAATTAAGGAGTTCAGCCAGGAAAAGTTGGTTTCCCAAGTCTTCCTGGTTACTAAAGGATTCGTCAGCGATCTTCCCTCCCAAATTAGACCTTGTAGACCCCCCCGGCTGATGAATCAGCTCTGCCATCACTGCATCCCAGCATAATTTGCCTCTCAACCTAACAGCTCCCATCCCACTCCCAGGACGTGGAGCAAGAGTAGGCAGCCAAAAAAACACCCAAGGACCTCGAGTGCTGGGCTGGGGAGAGCAGGAAAAGGTGGGGACAGGGGGAATTTCTTCCTTTGCTGTTTGAGTTCCTACTGTGGACATGATGCATGTGAGGACAGGGAAGAAGGAGAATGTTGGGGATTGACACCTCACCTGAGCATGACCCTGAAGCAGGAAAGGGACTGGGAAGGGCAAATCCCTCAAAACAGAGACAGGGCTCAGCAGAGGGGGGAGAACCTTGAGAGCCTCCAGCAAGCCAAGGGACAGTGTGTTGTCACCACTGGCAGCTGCCAGTTCCACCTGGGCACAGGTAAGGGGCTGGGCAGCTCCTGCTGGGCGGTCACTGAGCCCACGCTGGCGTGTGGGTGCTCTCCTTCACCACTTTGGTGCTGTGAGCCCCTTCCTTCCCAACAGTTCCCAACAAGGGGACAGTCCTGGTGGTGACTGGGGACGTGGCCCTGCGCCCTTCATGCCAGGCAGCGTTTTTTCCTGAGACAACACCCTGAGGAGTGACCCCGGTGGATCAGACACGCGGCCAGCACCAGGAGAGGCTGAGGGGCTGTCCCTGGCCACAGTGAGATCCCTCCTGCTCCTGAGTCCAGCCAGCCATTCCTGAGCCATCCCTGCGTGAGAACCTGGCCAGGGCCATCCCACGGCGCAGACAGGCACGGATTTGGGGATTTTCTTGCTGTGCAATCCTGTTCAGATTCCCTGGGGACCCAGCTCATCCACAACGGCCCCATCCGTGAGCAGGAACCAGCAGCTCCCAGAGCTGGGAGCAAACACGGCCGAGCTGATGAATGAAGGGGATTAGAACCTGCTCTGTCTGCGGGTCGCGGTGACACAGGGACACGGGGACACGGCGACATTTCCGTCTGGAAGGTGCAAATGCCGTGTTTGCCGTCCGTGGCACCGCAGTGCCTGGAATCCTAATCGCCTGCAGAGCAGCTCCAATGGTATTTGAAAAGGAGCTGGGAGCTGCTGGAGGGATTCGATGGCACTCGCAGATAAAGGCAGGAGGGAGGGCGAGGGAGACGGGGGTGGCAGCGCACGCTGCAGCTCACGGAATGTGGGCTGGATTCCATCAGGAGCAATTTCCTCGCGGGGAGGCAGCGGAGCGGCCGCCCCCGGCTCCCCGAGGGTGGGGGAGCGCTGGGATCCCACCGGGAACGGCAGCACATGGATCCCTGAGCTTGTTCGGGGATGGGGAGGCGACCTGGGAACTGGTGAGACAGGAATCACCTGCCAAAATCCACCGTGCCAGGGGTTCTCATCTGTACGGCTGCAGGAGACTGAGGGGAGGCTCCTGGGGGCTGCAGCTGCTCCCGAGGGGAGGCGGAGGGGCAGGGGCTGAGCTCTGCTCTGGGACAGGGACAGGAGCCCAGGGAAGGGCTGGAGCTGGGTCAGGGCTGGGCATGGAGCTCAGGGAAAGGTTCTTCCCCCCGAGGCTGCTGGGCACTGCCCAGGCTCCCCAGGGAATGGTCCCGGCCCCGAGGCTGCCAGAGCTGCAGGAGCGTTTGGACAGCGCTCTCAGGGATGCCCAGGGTGGGGTTGTTGGGGTGTCTGTGCAGGGCCAGGGGCTGCACTGATGATCCCTGAGGGTCCCTTTCAACTCATCTAATGTGATTCTGTGATT
Organism: Aphelocoma coerulescens; assembly: GCF_041296385.1. Classification (NCBI taxonomy): domain Eukaryota; kingdom Metazoa; phylum Chordata; class Aves; order Passeriformes; family Corvidae; genus Aphelocoma; species Aphelocoma coerulescens. The sequence goes on along the minus strand of NC_091041.1, from coordinate 2,858,108 downwards.
GTCCCACCCATCCACACCAGGACAGCCCCACGACTGTGCCAAGCACACCCCAGCCCAGATAAAAATAAGGTAATAATCAGTGGACAAGAAGGGAAAATGTTGGGGGTAAAATCTGAGGTGTGCACCCCACAGCCCAGCCACCCTCTCCCCAAACCCCTGAGCTCAGGCAGCCTGGGGCAGCTGCATTTGGAGCCTGAAATATCCTGCTCCCCACTGCCTTTGGGTTGAGCAGGGGTCCCAACATGAAGCTTCCCCATCCCAGGGACCCCCAACCCTCCGCTGTCACTGCACTGTCCCCAGGCTGCTCCCAGCCCGGCTGGGGGCCCTTGGGGACACAGGTGGCTCTGCCATCCTGCCTGGCTGGGCAGGGCTGGGCAGCAGCAGCAGCAACCCCTCGTGTGGAGCCAAGGATCACAGCAGGGAGGAGGAACTGGGGCTGGCAGCGGCTCCTCTGTCAGTGTATCCCAGTACCTGCAGCACCTTCCTGGATTAGCTGGGCAAACAGAAACCACGCAGCTGCCAGGATGGGAAAATGAGCTGGGCAATGGTCGAGGGGAATAAATCATCAGCTGTGGGGAAGAAATCCCAGAATATCCTGAGCTGGAAGGAACCCTCAGGGATCATCAGTGCAGCCCCTGGCCCTGCACAGACACCCCAACAACCCCACCCTGGGCATCCCTGAGAGCGCTGTCCAAACGCTCCTGCAGCTCTGGCAGCCTCGGGGCCGGGACCATTCCCTGGGGAGCCTGGGCAGTGCCCAGCAGCCTCGGGGGGAAGAACCTTTCCCTGAGCTCCATGCCCAGCCCTGACCCAGCTCCAGCCGTTCCCTGGGCTCCTGTCCCTGTCCCAGAGCAGAGCTCAGCCCCTGCCCCTCCGCCTCCCCTCGGGAGGAGCTGCAGCCCCCAGGAGCCTCCCCTCAGTCTCCTCTGCTCCAGCTGAACGAGCCAAGTGCCCTCAGCCACTCCTCACATGGCTTCCCCTCAAGCCCTTCCTCATCTTCCTTGCCATCCTTTGGACACTCTCTAATGGCTCAGGATCTTTCTTATGTGGGCAATAAACCCTCAGCTGTGGGTTCTGTGGGGCTGGGCAGCCCTGGAGGGTGACACGAGCTCCACGCCAGGCAGCTCCCAGCTCCATGACCATGGCCAGAGGGGGGATCTGGGCACTGTGCAGGCCCCCCTGATCCCCAGCAAAGAAGGGATGGCCCTGCAAACGGGACCTGGGGTGGCCTAATTCGTGCAGCAGGAGAAATGCAGCCTGTGCTGGGAAACCAGAGATAATTTGTTTTATCCTTCTCTGAGCAGGGAAATGTTAGGCCGGGTTGGAGCGCTGCTGAGCCTGCAGAGCTCCTGCTGAAGCCGGCTGGGGCTGGGTGCTTCTGCAAACTGGCCCTCAAAAAAGAGAGGAAATCCTCCTTCGATGGAATTTGTCACCTTGGGGTGACTTCAGTGCCAGAAGGGACACCTGGAGCCACGCATGAGGGCTCACTTAGGGGCTGCAGTGGGAGCAAGAGCAGGTGAGGATCCCAGCACTGCTGTTGTTCAAAACCGAGGCAGTGAGAGAGGGGAAAGGTCCCTGTCCTTCCTGCTGGGATGAAAACCCTTCTCCTGATGGTGCTTCTGCTGGGCACAGCTGAGAACAGCAGCTCCCTGGCCAAAGAAACTTCCATTGTTGTTACCAAATATTTATTAAAAGGAACTGGGATTAGTCCCTGTGTGCAGAGTGGGGCCGCCCGCCCGGGGCTCTGGCAGGGACCACGAGGGGAGATCGTCCCCTCTCAGGGGCTCGTGCCCAAAATGAACAGATCAGGAGAGCAGACACTGAGACATCGGGGGCAGGGCAGAGAGAGCTGGAGGAAAGGGGTTTTGGAGGGGGAACAACCCCAGCTCCGTGCACAGCAGGTCACGGATGTCACTCGTGGTATGGCAGCCACCCTTCCCTGTGCCCCCCAAACCCCACAGTGGGGCTGAACCCCCCCTTTTCCATGCTGGGGTCCTGCCAGAGTGCACACCTGAGGTGGAGCTGCATTTCTGGGTGTGATGGGTGAGCAGGGCAGAGCGAGCCCATGGGACCTCCCTGCTCCCAGCCCTGGGAGAGGGTGGCTCCAGGCTGGATGGAGGGGACAACACAGGGCAGTGTCCCCAGGGCACGGTGCCCTCCAGCTGTGCAGTGTCACCCTCCAGTGGTGTTTGGGGCACTGCAAAGCCTCTGACCAGCACAGAATAAACCCATAAACCCCCCAGGTCAGCCCCGGGGGCGAGTCCTGGGGATGGTGCTGTCCCCAGTCCCTGTGGTGTGGCTGGCTCTGCTCAGGGGCATTTGGGGCCGGGGGGTCTGGGCTGCCAAGCCAGGACTGACTCCCTGGCACCCCCAAGCCCTCATGGCATCAGCCCAGCGCCAAAGTGGCTCCCTAAAACCCAGATCCTGCAGGAGCATGCGGATCCAGCATCCAGCCAGCTCCTTCGAGGAGTCCATCGAGGCTCCCATTAGGCAAAATTAATGGGCACCGGGAGCCCGCTGGCATCACATGGCTCCCACTGCTGCATCCTGAGAGGGGACAAAACCTCCCGGGCTGTCACCGGAGCTGGCAGCGCTGGAATGCTGCATTCGGGCTGGCAGGGGACCAGCGTGGCCGGCGGTAGGGGCTGGCAGGGACCCTGCAGGCAAGGAGAGGCTTTGGATCCTGGGATCAGCAGGGAAAGATCCCCCACTCCACCACAGAGGGCAAACTGGGGGCAAAAGGGACGTTACCTCTCACTTTATCGGAATTATTTTTTTCCCCTTGGCACGTTTCAGTCAAAAACTCTCTGGGATTTTGAGCGTGTGCCAGAGCAGCTGTGATTTTTTTATTTCTCTCACACTTGTTTTTTTTTTTTTTTTTCCCCTAAACCATTTTGCTGAGTCTGTGTGAAAATGCCCCAGAAAGCAGCAAAACTTGTCAAGACACTCCCAGCACCGGCTCGCTTGGAACAGCATCTCCAAAAGCAGGGGCCAGCCCTGGAGCACCGGCCCCGACAGCCTCAGGGTCCTCCCTCTCCTGTGTGTCCCCCCAAACTGGGGGACAGTTGGACTGGGTGGTCCGGAATGTCTCTTCCCACCTCGATGATTCTATGATTCCATGACATTTGTGTTCCCAGGGTACAGCTGGCACCTGGGTTGGCCCCATTTCATCCCAGTCCTGATGCTCAGCATGATTTTGGAGGTTTTTGGTGGTTTATTCCCCATCCTCATTTGGGGGGGGCTATTTTTGTTTAGGGCCAGGCTCTGGGGACAGAGGTGACAGGTGGGGGTAAAGCCCCCTATGGAGGGGACCGGGTCCCATCTCCGCACCCCAAATGCCACAGCCCCTTCAGGGACCTGCTGGCCCAACCTGTCCCTGGCTCCTGGCCCAAGATCCCTTTGGATTTATCTCATATCGAAGCCAATTTGAATTAATTGGAGCACGAGACCAAGGGCCCCGTGGGATTCTCCGATGTCCAGTGCTGGACTCCAGCTTGGGGAAGCAGAACTGGTCACCTCAGCCTGGTGCTTTTCTTCCACAGCTTTGTCCTGTTCCTTCCTTAGAGCCCAAAGTGATGCCAGAGGGGCACTGGATTTAACGGGAGGAGGTGACAACAGGAGAGAGCCCAGAGGGGGAGCGGGGCTGAGCCAGAACCCACGGCACAGGCTTGGATCACAAGCTGCCTGTTCCCTTATCCCAGCCCGTGCCTTGGTTTCCCCCAAAATAAAATAATGGCACGAAGAGGGCACAGTAAGACAGAAATAACTTGATTTTCTGGTGAGGTGCTTGGGGAGGGGACAAGGACAAAGCAGCTCCCTCCAACCTGGGGCTCCCCCAGCTCCCCCAGTGCACTATCAGCAGCCTGCTCCCCCAAAACCACCTCGAACCCAGGCCAGCAGGCAGGAGAGCATCTTCCAGCAGGCAAAGTCAGCTCAGCCCTTGGCTCCCAGCACAGGGATCGGGAGCTGTGTGGAGGCAGCAGCAATTCCCCCCATCCCTGATTAGAGCAGCGCAGCCTGCGGAGCCAGGGCAGGGGGGACGCTGCTTAATTGACTCTGTGCTTTTGATACAGCAGCTTAATGAGTGTGTTCAAATTAGCTAGAATCACCTTTCCATCCCGGGGAATGGAAATGAGACGTGGATTGCTCTGGCACACCCTCCCCCCCACGCCGGCCTCTTAAAAATCCATCCCCAACTAAACCAGCCACGATTTCCGTGCCTGGATTTTTCATCTTTTCCTAAGCAGATAAGTTGATATTGTTTAAAACAACAATGAAATTCCTTCCCAGCCACATAAATCTCCTGGTTTTAACCACAGATCCAGGGCTGAGGCTGGGGATGAAGCTCAAATGGGAAAGCCCGAGCTGCGTGTGCCTGCAATGAAATTATAAATCCACATCCCGGAGCAAGCGAGCAGCAGGAGGCACCAGGAACCTCCATCAGCAGAAGCGCTGGGCTGCAGCAAGGGATGGGAGTTGGGAGTGGAACCGACAAGGCTGGGAGAGCTGTTGGCATTTCTCCTGACAAAATCCTGCACAAACGGAGCCAGTCCAGGCAAAACCACGGCATTGGACCCGCCTGGGGTCCAGTGCTGAGCCCCATTCCTTCCCCCTGAGTTCTGCCCTCAGGTTCCTCAGCTGGAAAGTGAAGAAGATGCTGCCAAACCCTGCTTGAAAAGTGCTGTCAGACACAGCAAATGTCACCGAATGGCTCGGGTGGTGCTTGGTCAGCTGGCACGCAGCACATCAAGGGCACAAGACGATCTGCATCAGCTGTCCACGGCCCCTGAGGCCAGGGACCAGCAAGGCTAAGGCCAGCCTGGACTGACCAGTGATGAGTGGAGAGGAGCAACAATTCCACGCTGGAAGTCAGAGCCGAGGAGGGAATTGGCCTCTGCCATCCTCAGAGCCCAATTAACCAAATCACCACAGCTCTGGGAGGCTTCAGCAGAAGCGAAGGGGAGCAAGAGGAGAGCTCAAAGGAGGAATGGGCAATGGTGAGTGCTGTGCCCGTGTGGGATGGGGGTGCTGCTGGGGGGCTCCAGGTCATTGTCCCATGAGCCGGGCATCTCCCTGGCACTGCTGCAAGGGACGGTGGAGCCCAGCACAGGGCACAAACGCAGGAGCCCTGGCTGGGCTGGGGGCTGTGCTCACTCCTGGGGTCACAGTGCTGTTTGTGCCCGGATTGTCCCAATTTCCCATGGGATGGAGGGGAAATGGTTGTGTTCATCCACAAATCCACAACCACCTCCAGTGCGGGGAGGGCAGCTCAGGGTGAGGTGGCCCCCAGACAGGGGGCAGGCAGGGGGACACGGGGCAGGGGGATGCAAACAGGCTGTCATGGGGCAGGGATGGGAGTATCTGGGGGTGCTGGTATGGGGCTGAGGGACCCCAGGCGGGGTGGCAGGTGGGGACCTGTGGGTGCTGGCAGGGGGGGAGCCCAGGCAGGGCGGTGGGGGAGTACCCGGGTGTGCGGAGTGGGGCTGGGGGAGCCCAGGCAGGGTGGTCGGGGGTACCCCATGGTGCTGACATGGGGTCGGGGACCCCACACAGGGCACTCCGAGACTTGGGCACACCCCAGGCTGCCCGGGGGGGGCGTCCCCTCCCCTTTGCCCACGGCTGCGCGGGGAGGAGACCCCCCGTGCCCTTCCCCGTGTTCCTCCGGGGCCGTGCCCGTTCTCCGCCCGGGGCCGCGCATCGCCCCCGGCCCCGTCCCTCCCCCGGCCGGCCGGGGGGCGCGGGGGGCGGCTCCGCGCACGGCCCGACGCGGCTGGAGAGGCGCTGCCGCCGCCGCGCCGCCCCCGGGGACGGGCCGGGGCCGGGCCGGGGTCCGTCCGGAGCCGCCGCCGCGCCGCCCCCCGGGCTGCGGCTCTGCCCGCGCCGCCGCCGCCGCAACATGGGCAGCCCCGCAGCGGCAGCCGAGCGGTGAGTGCGGGGTCCCGGGGCCGGGGAGGGTCGTGCCGGGCCGCACACGTGGCGCCGGGGGGCGGCCGCCGAGCCCCCGCCGCCCTGGGGACACGCAGCCTCCCTCCATCCCTCCCTCCATCCCTCGCTCCTCCGCCTGCCGCCAGCGGCTCGGGGGGGCTGCCCGGCTGCGCCCACCGCCCGCGGCCGCCAGGCCCCTCCGCAGCCCCCGGCTGTGCCCGGGGAGGGGGCTCGGCACGGCGGGCGGCGCCGGTGCCCCCGGGCAGGGTCGCACAGGGGGTGGCGGTGGTGTCGCCGGGTCCAGCCCGCCCCTGCTCGGCTCCATCCCCCGGCGCTCCCGGGGGTCCGGTACCCGCAGTCCCCCCCTTTAGGGCTGGGGCCGCCGCTCGCAGCCCCTTTCCGCGGCACAGCCGAGCGAGTCCGAGCATCGCCAGGCGTCGGGAAAGCTTTTCCCATCTCCTCTCGCTCGTGTTTCCCCCCGGGCGCTGCCCGCTCACTCCTCGCCACCCCAGGGCCCTTCCTGCCTCTTCCCCGAGCATCCCGGATTTTAGGGCTAGGCGGATTCTCCTGTCGAAAATTCCGAGGGTTGCTTTAGCCGCGGATGTTACCGGGTTGTGTTTCTCGGGGAAATGGAGCAGGCAGCAAGCGCAGCGTTCCTGGCTCCTATTGCCGAGCTGGAAGAGCAGCCTTTGCCTCTTCCCACTCTCCATCCAGAGTACTTTTGTGCCAGTTCCTTAATCCACTTGCAAAGCGGATTGAGCTAAAACCTGACAAAAGGTGCTCCAATTCCCACGGCGTTCGCAGAGGCAGAACGTTTCTGTTTCTGTTCCTGCCCAGCCTTACCCAGAGCTGAGGTTTTTGGGAAGGAGAAAAGAGCAACCAGGAAGAGAGAGGATGACAGGAGAAGGCAGAGTGCCTGTGAAATAGATGGAGAGTGGAGCCGTGCCGGGCTCCGCAGCCTGGCAGCACCCGGAGCACAAACCCAGCCCTTGGGAGTGAGGAGCACTGGATCCGAAGTGGTTGGAGCGGGAAGTGACCAGGACTGGGGATGTTTGGTGGCCTGGTGAACACCAGCCTGGGCCTGGCAGAGTTCCTGGCTGCTGCTTTGGTTTGTGGATGGTCTCTCACCCACTCTCACCCTGGCTGGGGATGTGCAGCCTGCGGGATGGAGACCCCAAAACCCAGCCCTGATGCAGGGGTGACACCATGGGAAAAGCCTCGTCCAGGCAGGGAAAGTTCCTACAAACCTCTCAATCAAAACATGAGGCATTAAAACCAAAAAGCACTCGCAGAGCAGAGTTGCCCAGCAGTGATATGGTCATGTGTGGGTTAAAATTCAAAATGCAGGTGTTGAACCCTGCAGTAACCCTGTGGGAAGTGGGGGGCCCTTGGGATTGCTCTGCACCCCAAAGCTCTGCCCTTCACCGCTGCTCCATCACCCCTTGCAGGAGGGAGAGGGGATAAAATCCCGGCACCCCGAGGCACGGCAGGGAACGTGCTGCACGTCCTTTAAATGGGAGAATAATTGAAGATGGGTTGGGGAGCTGCCAGTTGGGCGGCCTGGGATCGATCTGGTTTAATTTTGCGCTGATGTTTTTATCACCGGCGGTCCTGTGGTGCTCATGGGAGGGGAGGCAGCGGAGCTGCTGCCTCTTGCTGCTGGAGGACTGGTGGTGGCCAGCTGGGTTTTGGCCAGAGCAGCTCGGAGAGGTGATTTTTAGTCCACCCAAGATTTCTTATGGTTTTCAGATTGCAAAAACCCCACTCAGGTATCTGCAGCCTTTCCCACAGTGCTTGGGTTGTGGGCTGATCTTGGGGGAAGATGCTCTCCAATGCCCAGCCTGCAAAACAGCTGGAGGAGCATCCCGAGAGCAGGGAGCAGGAGGTGAAGCAGCTTCAGGAAAGAGTTGGTTTAAAAATCCGTACATTCTGCTTTTATCCTGCCCCGTTGGAGGAGGGAGCGGAAGGATGAGAGGAACAGGGGCTGGGTTGTGTTTCACCTGTCCTGGGCATCGATGGCCAGGGTGGGACGTGGCTGTGCTGGGCAGAGCTGGGACACATCCCAGGCACAGCCGGCTCCTGCCAGGCTCAGCCTTTCCAGGGGGATGTGTTTTTGCTGATCCCTGGCTGAAGATAGCAGGGCCAGGGGCTTTTTTCCTATTTTGTAGCATTTAGAGCTCAGGAATGTCTGCTTTTATTAGCTGTGCTAATCCTGCCTCACCAGAGGACTCGTCCCTGGCTCCAAGGCCCAAACCTAATCCCCGCTCTTCCCTCCTGGGCCCGAATTAAACACTGGACTCACAGCCCACCGGACACGGCACCGGCTGCACTCCGTGTTTAAAAGCTTTCAATCCATGTTGGTGGGATGGATTTTTCCCAACTCCTGGCTGCCAGATCGCTCCTATTTCCCCTGCCCAGCATCCCACCAGTGAGCAGGCAGCTCCTCTTCTCTCCGTGAGGAGCCAGAGCTGCCATAAGGCAGGAGGAGTTGGGCTGCTCCGGCAGCTCAGAGCCGCGTCGCTGCCGCGTTCGCATCCCCGGGATGGGAGCGAGCTGCTGGAAGCCCTGGGAATAACGTTGGGAATGTGAAGCACGTGGCCGGGCGCGCTGTGCGTGGGCAGCGGCGATTCCCGTGCCGCCGGCGCGTGTGGGCAGCCCGGGTGGGACGCCTGTCACCAGCAACATCTCCCCACGTCCCCAATCCCACAGCTCCGAGGGGGGGGAGGGAAGCGGGAGCCAAGCGAGGCCATCCCTGGGCTTGTCCCCGGTGACGCTGACTCGCCACGAGGCTCCAAAGCCCCTCAGTGTGTGTCTCGTGCCTCAGTTTCCCTGGCTGTACGTGGATGTGGTCCGGAGGCCTGGCTGCGGAGGGTGGCACAGTCCCTCAGACAGCCTAAGTCCTGCGTGTGGCTGTGGAGCGGTGATGGAATTGTCGGAGGGAGCATCACAGAGCATCTTCCAGGATCTCTCTGGTCCGTGAGGCTGCAGGGAGGGTGGAAGGTGCTACCAGAGCCCAAAGGGCCGCTCTGTGAGCCCTGGAAAAGCCCCAGAACAAACAGGCAAGGGCAGAAATGTTCAGAGCAGAGATGTGAGAGGAGATGAAAAGCAATAAATCCCAGGAGAACGCTTGGAAACGCTGCCAAGGGCCACGGGTGGCAGCAGGAGGGAGACGGAGCCGGCTTTGGGCAGCCTCGGTTGGCTTTTCTGTTGTGAAGTTTTTGCAGGGTTTACCTTGGAGGACAAAGCAGCTGCTTGCACAAGGTTTGGCTCAGGGGATGTGGGACCAGGGAGGCAGGAGTGGGACAGGCTGGACCAGGGCCTTGCTCAGCCATTGGCAATGGAATGTGCTGGATTCTCCTTCAGATCCCGTTTAAGCCGTGGTGTTTGGGGGCTGGAGCTGAACCCCGCGGGTGCCCCAGGTCTGTGGGGTGCCGGAAGTGGGGGCTGGGCAGGACAGGGGTGGCAAAGTGGGGAAATGGCCCTTGGTGGGGGCAGAGCAGAGCCCTCCCCAGGCCCCGGCAGGGGCTGCCATTCCCTCTATTCCATGTGAGATGGACAAGTGAGGACAGCACCAAACCCACCCCAGAACAACCAAACCGCAGAGAGCCGGATGGAGAATCTGAGCAAACACAAACAGCTTTGCCAGGGATGAGTTAAAAACAAAGCACGGAGGGTCTGGGCTGTGATCCCCAGGCTGCTGTGGTGCCTTGGCGTCCCCATGGGCACCCCAAGGCCGGGAGCAGAGGCAGGATCAGTCTGTCTGAGTGGCAAAGCCGGCCACAGCTCTGGCACGTGCCCTCCTCCTTCCTCTGCCTCAGCCCAGATCTTCCCATGCTTCCCTGCCTTCCTTCCCCTGATTTTTTCATACCACCACAAGCTCAGCTGCCGCTTGCGGCCCCATCCATCAGAAGGGTTTGGTTTTCAAAGCTGTCCCAGCTCTGCCCGGCTCAGATCTGGAGCGCCAGGGCTCCTTGTTCAGCTCCCGATGTGCCAACCAAAATAGCAGCGGCCACATACTGGAGCAGAGAGGAACAAGTGTCACTGGGAATTAAAATGACAGATCCCAGCATCGAGGTCTCTGAGGGCTTGTGCTTTATTAAGCAACAGTGAGTTCATGGGAAAGGACTTTGACTCAGAGCACCGGTTGTGTCTACAAGAAAAGAGAACCAGGGACTAAATTTAGGCTCAGGCTGTGATGGGGAGACAGGGCCAGGCACTGAGGGAGGGGAGCTGGGCATCCTCAGCTCCGTGGGGGTGAGCCCTGGCCCTGCAGAGCAGCGTGGGATATGGGGAGCAGGAGGTGGGTACATCTCAGCCTTGGGATCATGGAATCCCCATTGGGTTGGGTTGGAAGGGATCTCAAATCCCATCCAGTGCCACCCCTGGCAAGGGCAGGGATATCTTCCACTGTCCCAGGCTGCTCCAAGCCCCGTCTGGCCTGGCCTTGGGCACTGCCAGGGATCCAGGGGCAGCCCCAGCTGCTCTGGGCACCCTGTGCCAGGGCCTGCCCACCCTCCCAGGGAAGGTGCTGCAGAGGAACAACAACCCCAGTGCTGTGGGGCAGGAGGGCTGCAGGGTTCCCCTCCCTGTGTGAGGAGCTGCTTGGGGTCTTGCACCCCCAGCCCCACATCAGCCACAGCCAGGGCTGTGTGGAGGGGCTGGGAGAGCTCCTCTGAGCGGGATTCACCCTGGCTGGGATTTGTGCAGCATCCGCAGGGTTCGGAGAGAAGGGGGGAGCACGACCCTGCCCGAGGCTGTGTGGTCCTCACGAGGCTCCCTCTCCCTTAAATGTGGTTTCCTGCTGATGGGGGTGATTTAACCGATCAGTGTTTTCTCTCCTTGCCTCAGGATCTGCCTCTTCCCACCGCCCCCTCCTATTAAAAATTCATTGTTTCTCCCAGATACTGTTGCTAGAGGGAGACAGGGAGAAATAAAGGAAGTTCTTGGAAAGGAGAAGAGAAAATATTCAGTGGGAAGGGAATTGAGGAAAAATTCAAACCAAATATTGTCCCTCTTTGCCTCCTGTTGCCCTGGGTGCATTTGAGCCCTGTCACACACAGGACTCCGATGTCCCCAGAGAGCTGTGTGGGAACTGGGGGGAGTTTGGGTGGTGGGGACAGTCCTGCTTCTGTCAGCGAGGTGGTGAAGCCCCTGCTGGCTTCAGAGCTGGGTCTGTGGGACACCGTGGCTGTTTCACCCAGCAAATTCCAGCAGGCACAGGAGGGAAGGAGCGGCAGGCACAGGGACCTGCCTGATCTCCGACTCAATTCCCATCCTCGGCTTCTCCAGAAAACTCCCCCCGAGGCACTGGATTGCTTTTCCTGCTCCATTCAGCCGCTGTTTCAGTCCCGGTGGATGAGGGGGTCCGTTTGCAGACTGAAACATCCGGAGGGTGTTGATGGCTGCTCTGTGGGATCAGCTCCCCTGGCCCTGCAGCACCCTGAGCCGTGGCTGTGACACGGAGCTGCCAGCCCATGGGCCACCGAGGGGGATTCAGGCAGGCTTGGGAAGGCTCTTTTCCATCTTCTCAAGCCTCCTGAGCACGGTCCTCACAGTGCTTCTCGCAGGGCAGCAGCAGCAGCAGCAGAGGTTTGCAGGGCAGAGCAGGGGAACTAAAGGGGCTCTCCCTGAGCACCCAAACTCCCTCAGCCCCATCTCCAGGGTGGAGGATTTGTTTTCCCTCAGGAAGAGTGGAAGGAATAATTTCCAACCCCTTCGCAGTGGTGCAGCCAGAGGAGCAAACCATGAGGGTGCTTGGTGCTTCTGGCCTCTTTTTCCAGAGGGTCACCCGGGCTGACCTTCCCCACACTCAGGACAGCTGGACGCCAACCCTTCACTATTGGCACAAGGAGCTGGTTTGTATTTTTCCATTTAAATCCCATTTGAAGCAAAGTCCATCTGGTTCCCTCCGTGCTGCCAGAGGAGAAGAGGCTGCTCTTGGGTCAGTTTTGCACAGGGAGGCCCGGGGAGGCGGCGTGGCCAGGACCTGTGCCTGGTGGTGGGCTGGAGCAGGGCCCCCGTAATTGAACACTAATTAGGGATGGAAAAGGAGCAGAACCCTGCGATTGCAAATGAAGGTGGAGTGACATAAGTGAGAGAGAAGCTGTGACCTTTTTCCATAAGCAGGAATATTAACCAAGTGCCTAATGGAGCGGGGGGGATAATCCTGCCTTCATTAGTGTTTATTCCTGGGGCTGATGAGGGGCAGGAGCCTTTGGGAAGTGCAGTGGGTGATGCCAGCATCCCCCCCAGCCATGCCCAGTGCTCTGGAAGTCATTCCAGGAGTTACTGTGGAGGTTGGACCCTCCACATTTCAGGAAGTGGTTTCTCCTCTTACCTTCAGGGTCACTTTTCCATCAAGCACCAGCCTTGTGGCAAAGCAATTCCCAGCGTGGGGAATCCTGACAGGATCGGCACCACCGCCTTCCGCTGCCTTGCTCAACCTGCACCAGCATCTGGAAACCTCTGGAAATCCAGGTCCAGGTTGTTGCTGTTGCAGTGACAAACGGGGCTCTGATCTGTTGGGTCAGGCTCATCCAGCACCAGACAATGCTGCTGGGTTTTTTTGGGTTTTTTCCATGCCCCGAGGTTCTCTCTGGCTCAGGCTGCCCCTGAGTTCATGCTGGGCAGAGCTGTGCCCATGCAGGGATCACTCCATGGCCTGGGGCCTGTCCCTGCTGCCTCAATCCTGTGCCACTGGGGCCTGGCTCGGCTCTCTCCACCTCAGTGACTTTCCCAAGACTAAGAAGTAGATTTTTTTTTCCTCTGTTTTATTTTTAACAGCTCTGCCTCATTTCTCCCTCCATTTCTCTCCCTGGGCTTGTTTCTGGCTGTGCCCCCCAAAGCTGGGAGATGCTGTGTCCCTGCTGTGCGGCTGTGGAGCTGAATTTTTCCTCCTCCCTTGGTTTTCCAAATTTTCCCATTTACTTTGCAGGAAGAAACTCTTTGGGGGCCTGCCACTGAGGAGGATTTCAAATGAGCAGCCTGTGACACCTCCTCTGTGATAACGTGTCATTTTTGTTGTTCATATTTCAATAACTAAAGGTCAGATGGAAGCTCAGCTGGCTGGGAAGTCTGACATTAATTACACTAATGAGTCTCTGGTTTAATGCTCCTGGACACCAGGGTGGTGCAATACTGGCCAGATCCTGGGCACTATCGGGTGTCCTGGGGTCCATGGAATGATAAAATCCCAGGATATCCTGAGCTGGAAGGACCCTCAGGGATCATCAGTGCAGCCCCTGGCCCTGCACAGACACCCCAACAACCCCACCCTGGGCATCCCTGAGAGCGCTGTCCAAACGCTCCTGCAGCTCTGGCAGCCTCGGGGCCGGGACCATTCCCTGGGGAGCCTGGGCAGTGCCCAGCAGCCTCGGGGGGAAGAACCTTTCCCTGAGCTCCATGCCCAGCCCTGACCCAGCTCCAGCCGTTCCCTGGGCTCCTGTCCCTGTCCCAGAGCAGAGCTCAGCCCCCGCCCCTCCGCCTCCCCTCGGGAGGAGCTGCAGCCCCCAGGAGCCTCCCCTCAGTCTCCTCTGCTCCAGCTGAACGAGCCAAGTGCCCTCAGCTGCTCCTCAGACCCTTCCCCAGCTCCGTGTCCCTCCTTTGGACACTCTCCAACAGCTTTGGACCCTTCTGATCTCTTGGTGCCCAGAGTGCCCCCAGCACTGGAGGTGAGGCTGCCCCAGTGCAGAGCAGAGTGGGACAATCCCTCCCTGGCCTGGTGCCCCCCAGGACACGGTGGCCCTTTGGGCTGCCAGGACACACCGGGGACTCAGATCCAACTTGGACCGACCAGGACCTCCAGGTCCCTTTCCACAGAGGTCTGAGATGAGCCAGATTTGCTGCCGTGCATGGAAGAGTTGCTGTGCACATCCCAAGGGATGCTCCTGCCTTAGAAGAGCTTGGCTTGTTTACCCTGGTCTCGTTCTCTGGAGGTCTCTGCTGATTTCCAGGACATCTGGGTCCTGTTTGGCTTTGGGATTTGCTGCTGAATTTCTTTTTTCCAAGAGGATCCCGTGTGCAGAACTGGAAGCTCCTTGATGGAGAAGCAGGTCCCATGTGGTTCCCATGGAGAGGAGAATCCTCTCCTGGCTCCTGCACTGAATAGCCCAGAAAAGAGTTCAAATCCAAGTTTTGAGTCAAACACAAGGCACAGGAGCAGAAGGTGACAAGGATCCTGGTGGCACAAACACACAGAGGGCCGGGGAACTGTGCTGGTGTCACCACATGGGACCGAAAGAGGCTTTAGGCCGCTTCACCCACGTGCTGCTGGGTCCCATTTCACAAGGATTAAAATGTATTTGCAGACAAAACCCCCCGCAGGTAACCTGAGCCAGAGGTTGCTAAGTGACCCAGGAGCTGCCAAAAACAAATGCCGAGACCATCAGCTGAGCCCGTGCTCCTTCCCAGGGCTGGGAGTGACCGGCTCACCTAAGGAGCCAGGCCCAGGTGGTCTCTAAGTGAGCTTAAATTTCACGTTCCCGATGCTCGGGCAGGGCTGGAGCGTCTCAGGGAGGGCAAGAGAGGCTGCTCAGCGCCGGGAGCTGAGCACGTTTGGGCTGGCTGGGGTTTGCTCCCAGCAGGTCCGCAGTAAATACGTGGCTGTGTCCAGCCTGCTGGAATTGGATGGAAATTTTGCCTTCTTCATCCCCGGAGCTGGAGCCTGGCCATGGGGAGCAGCAGCTGAGCTGCTGTGGTTGGGATTAACCCTTGGATAGCTCTGGCTCCGAGCACTGCCCGCGGAGTCTCCTCCATCCCCGCTGGAATGCTGCAGCCTATGAGTCCCACACACGGTGCTGCAGGTGAACCAAACCCACTTCCCTCCCAGTTATCCCATCTCCCAGGACTGGAGCGGCCCCAGGGATCTACAACAGATCTTCGTGCATCGGCCCCTGGAGCCGAAATCCCTCAAAGCAGGGACACTGCATCCCCTGGAGGCAAATTCCTTGTGGAGTTGCACCAGCTGCAGTTGCTGGTGGTGCCGCAAGCTTCCCCCCGCAGGTGCTGAGGGCAGGCCCAGGTGTTTCTGCGGTGTTTCCCCATCTCAGGGCTCGGTTTGGGTCATTCTTGCTGTTCTTTCAGGTGCTGGGTGTGAGTTACTCCCACACGTGTGTGCTCCAGCCCCCTGTGCCGAAGGGCACTGAGGAGATGGGATCCTGCTGCCAGCCCTGAGCTGTCCCTGCTGTCCCATCCCTCCCTCCTGGAGGGGCTGGTGCATCCCCTGGCTCCAGCAGGAAACTCTGGCGGGCCCAGGGCAGGGGATTTCTGTTGCCATGGGGGATTTTAGTGCTGCTCCTTTACTGGGGAGCGTCCCTGACAGAATTCCATGCATCCCACATGGGATTTGCGTCCCTGGCACCGACTGCATGGGGTGAAGGGCTCAGCGTATCCCACGGACACTGGGACCTTCTGGGAGCTGGGAGTGTGGGTTCCTGCCCTTCCAGGGCCAAGTCTGGGTCCCTCAGGCAGAGCAGACAAGGGGCAGGTGTTCTGGAGCAGGGAATGAGCTGGGATTGCCAGGCACTGGGTGAAGTCCTGCAGCCTCACAGCCCCCAGGGGCCTGGGGCTGACCGGGAATGTGGAACCCTCAGCACCGTCCCTGCACGGCTGAGCCTGAGCCTGCAGGTTTGAAGGGAATCCCTCTGACTTCGGCTTCGGGGCGATGCTGCTTTCCTGGAGGAATTTTTGCTTTTCCAGAGTGCTGGGCACTGTCAGTTCCCCAGGAACCCCAAAAGTGAGGATTTACCCATCCACAAGCAGCGTGTGGGCACCGCTGGGGTTTGCAGGAGCACAGGGGGATGGAGCGCTCCGTCCTCCCGGGATGTGCCAGGGCTGTGATCCCTGTGCCCCCGGGGCCGGCTGCTGCTGCAGCACCGGCTCCTCGTTCCTCTGCCGTTCCCCAGCAAATCCCTGCCGTGGGAAGCTCCTTTGCCTCAGGCTCCCCAAGCCTCTCCCAGTAGGAATTACCCCCCCCTGGTTGCTGCTGCTGCCCTGGGGCAGTTCGGCCGGGCAGGAGCAGGGAGCTGAGCGAGGTCTGGAGCAGGCACAGAGCAGCTGCGGAGCTGCAGCAGCAGCGGCTCTGCGTGGGTGTCGCTGAACGGGACCCGAGTCGGGGACATTTGAAGGCTGTTAACCGGGATTTCCGCACAAAAGGAGCTGTTTAAATTCCCTCTTTCTGTGCAACAGGAGAATTAAGGTTGATCCAGAGAGTTCAAAGCAATTTAGTAAAACCACAGCAAATCATTTGTCCAGCATCTGCTGCATCAGCGCTGGGAGCATCTCTCGACCCCCCAACTCCCCCAAAATGCCCGGGGGGTGGACACGAGACTGGGGGTCTTGCCAGTGGCACTTCTGCTTCCACGTTTGGGTGAAATCTTCCCAAATTCGGGGCCTCCTGGGCTGTGGGCACCGCTGGGTGGGTGCCATCCCCTCCTGCAATCCCTGCAGGATTCCCGAGGGGCAGCGCCGTGTCTGCCCTGCTCCAGCCAGAGCTGCCCGCGGCAGGGCTGGGCTCGGACACTCTCCTGGTGGGGAGAGGATCCCTCAGGGCACAACGTGTGATAGAATTTTATATTTGTATATATGTTTATAGAGATAAAACCAGGCGAGCTGCAACGGTCTGGTTGGAGCAGCGCTGAGGATGCTCCCCCTCTCCGGATGTGGCCGTGTGCACTTTGGGGGAGTTTATTTGGGATTTCTGTGGCAGTCACTGGGAAAAGGGGACTGACCGTGGTCTCCTTGTGCTGTTCTGTGCAGAGGAGCCGAGGCTGGCCGTGCTGGACACTTCACCATTTGAACATTCCTGGGCTCCGATGCCTCAGCAGATCCCGATGTCGGAGCGGCCCCAGACCTGCAGAACGGTGAGAACTCCCTGGGTTCCAGTGAGATTGGGGGTTGTGCACTGGGACGCTCAAAATCCAGCTCGTTTTTACCTCGTGGCCACCCCTGCTTGGTGGCATTAGCCCCCTCCTTGTCCCCACCTCCTTGTGCAGCAGGAGCACTCGGCACGGCCAAGCCGGACGTTTATCCCACGGAACAGCCGGGAGATCTCCAGCCTGGTGTCACCACCCCAGAATGAGCAAGAAGTGCCTCAGGTGGGGCTGTGATATGCAGCTCTGGGGTGCTGAGCTCAAGGACTTGCTCAGGGTTGGTGGCAGGCAGCAGTGGGACCCAGCCTTGGACACTGCAGGGACCCCAAGCCATGGCTGTGCCAGGATCCACGTGCAGCATCAGTCTGAGGGGCAGTGGTTTGGGGTTTGGATGGATTTCCTGGGATTTGGGAGTCCATCAGCTGGGAGAGGGGCTCTGCAGGCTTTGCCCTTGCTCTGCCATCCAGATGCTGGACAAGGAGTGAAGCCACACGGCCCCGCCATCCCCTTTCCCTTCCACCGTGGAGATTTCTGGCTTTTGGGATCCTCGTGGGGCTGCACATGGGGGAGGAGCTGCTCTCCTGGTCCCTCAGCCCCAGCTGATGCCCCGAAGCTGCAGATCTGGGGACTGATGCCAGTGTGTCTCGCTCCAAATGTCACCGCTGCCGCAGCCTCCAGCCCGGGGGAGTTTTGGGGGTGGCCCAGCTGGATTCCCCCAGGCTCTGCTGGGCCCCTCTGGAATCTGGGCAGCGAGGCCAGGAGGGATCTGTGCTCCACAGGGCTGGGGTGAATCCCCCTGTCCCCTTCCTCTCTCTGGGATCATTTCAGGGGTTGGTCCCGCTCCCGCCTGGCGTGACAGGGATGGATTGGGATGTCATTCCACCCCTGTGATGGCATTTTGCTCTCGCTGCTGCCATGATCATAACTGGGATGGCAATAAAATCCCCGATGCAGCAGCAGCTGTGGACAGGTCTTAAAAAACGCGCTCAGCCTGGGACTGATGCTGAGCAGAGCTGGGAGGGGGAGGGAAAGCTGTCACTCCATGCTCCTCCTGGCTGGAATTCCCACTCCGAGCAGGGTTTCCAGCAGATCGGGGGCTCCACCTCCGCCCCTTTCCCCCCTGCCCCCACAGAGCTCCGAGCTGCTTTCCTGCGGAGCTGAGCGGTCCTGCTGGGACCGGGCTGTGCTCCAGCCACAGCTGCCTGTCCCTGCTGGCCTTGGAGCAGGCAGCTGTCCGTCAGTCTGGCCTGTCAGTCTGTTCCTCTGCCCACAAGTCCAGCAGTCCAGTCGAATTAAAGCCTCTGGAATGATGGATCGCCCCGCCAAGCTGCAGAGATGGGCTGGCAGCAGCCAGGACTCCAGGCTCCCTCTCCAGAGGGAAGCTGGGCTCGCTGCGCACCCCCCGCCATGGGTGAAGGCTCCCTTGGGGCTGAGGCCTCGGGAACAGGGTCCTTCCTGAGGGTCAGGGCTGGAAAGAGCCATTGTTTTCTCCAGAAGCTCGGAGGGGTGGCTGCGACTGCCCTGGCCGGTGTCAGCACAGTTCAGGTGAGGGATTAGGAGGAGATTTTGCCATCAGAGGTCCAGCGCTGACATCCAGTGACAGCGATCGGGATGTGATTTATGTGCCAGCCCCCCGAGGGGCTCAGGCCAGCGTCACTGAAGTGCTGAGCTTAATGAACGAGCTGATCTAACGAGGGCTGGCACGGCTGGGCCGGCTGGACAAATGAGGTCGTGTGCTGGGGCAAATCCCGCGGGAGGCAGCTGGCACTGAAATCACCGTGAAATCACCGTCCAGCAGCAGGGCAGGGCTCTGCTGGGCACTGCTGGCCACACTGGGACCAGTGCTGGCACCGGGGGGGCGGCTGCACGTCAGCATCGCCAGCGCTCCGCACGCCCCCGAGCAGCGTCATCCATCAGCGCTCCGGAAGGTGCCTAATTACAGCCTCTGCCTTCCTGTTCTTGTTAATCATCACCCTGCCCCGGCACCTCGTTTGGTACGGAGCTGCTGGCTTGGAGCTGCCGGGCTTGGAGCAGCGAAGGTGCAGGGTCCCCTCCTGTGATGAGGTCTCGCATCCTCCGTGCTGCTCCTGTGGGTGATGTGTCCCAGCCCCAGAGGTGTCCCAGCCCCAGAGGTGTCCCCACCACGGCCTCAGTGCTGTGCCTGGGGATGTTCTCCCGGCCAGGTCTGGCACGTTGCCGCTGTCCTCTCCCACGTGGCTTCAGCCGCGCTTCTCCCGCTGCTCTGGGGTTTGCTCGTGGGGTGCTCCCAGGCCGTGGTGGGTGCAGAGGGTGAGGGATGAGCTCAGGAGCGGGAGGCAGCTGCAGGGGAAGGAGCAGATTCCCCTCTCCCAGTTAATGCTCTGTATTTGTGTCTCTGGGGGGGCTGGAGCCCTCCCCAGGAGCGTGGCCCTGTTTCTCTCTGCCGGTGGCCGTTCCTGTCACAGCTGTGCTGCTGGGGCTCGTGTGGGCTTGTCTTTTGTGCATCCAGCAGCAACAAATGTCATGTGGGCCCTAAAACTGAGGTGCCAGGACAGTTGCCAGGGGCTTCTTGTCCCCACTCCCAGGCTGGGGAGAAACCTGAGACCAGGCAAGCCTTGGAGCAGGTCAGTTTGGATGGGCACCTTTGGGCTTGGATGGGCACCTTTGCAAAGCCCAGCTTTGGTGGGAGAGGACAAAAGTGGGTTTGCAGTGGGAGTCTCCTAGAGCTGGGCTGTCACCTCGTTGCTGGGGCCTCTCCTGGCTGGGTGGGTGCTCAGGGACAAGGACACCACAGGGACTGTGGCCAGCGCCTGCTCCTGGTGACAGACTGGGATGGGAAAACACCGGGAAGTCCCGGGGCTGGGGGCTGTGGGCTCTCACCTGCACTTGCCTTCCAGCCCCTCCTCATCCTGCCCCTGATGCGAATGGGCTTCTGCAAATTAAAAGTTCTCCCTTGAATCCTCAAAAAAGAGCCCCTGCTGTCCCTCCAGGGACCACAGCCACTGCCTGAAGCTCAGCTCCAGGATTCCTGGTGGCATTAGTGGAACAGTTCAGTGGCAACGAGGTGGTTTGGGATGCAGCCGAAGAGGGGGAGTGAAGCTCAGCCTTTGCTCCCGTGTCATCCAGCAGGTTCTGAGGCTGTTGAGATCCAGGTCAGGTTCACTCTCAGCCACCATTTCCCAGCAGCAGTCAAGATTCAGCTCTGGCTGGTGGGTCAGTCAACCCACCCTGGGTGGAAACAAGAGCCCAGCACCCACCTGCCCTGCCCCCCTCCCCTCCTTTTAGAAGAGTTATCCTTGGAAGAGAAATAGAGATGCTCATGGAATATTAAACACCTCCCCAAAGCCCCTGTGACTGATGAGTGGCTTCTGCTCCTCGTTGCCTGGCGCAGGCAGTGACCTTTCAGAAATGTTGTACGTTGTGGTCGTCTCTAAATGTCTCCTCTCCTGGGAGCATCTTGTGGAGATAGAGATTCAGACATGATGTCTGTCAAGAAGAAAAGCAGATTGCAGCCAATCTGGGGCTGCCTGTGCAGCGTTGCCTGGGCCACGTGCTCAGGAATCATAAGGTTGTCTCTAAAAATAAGCGGTGGCTTCTTCTGCGTTGTCTCCTTGGTGCCGTGGCTCATCGGGGAATCCTCGCTTCTGGGGTTTCGCGGCGTTTGCGAGGGCTGGGAGTTTCCACGTGGGAGAGGAGTGGAGAGTCCTGTGGCCACGGCTGCCGAGGACTCGGGATGGGATCTTGGGGTGGGAAGACAGCTCCGTGGAGACACCAGGTTTGCTGGGAAGGAAGGGTGGATCCTGCCTCCCTACGAGCTGCTCCGGCACCGGCTCGGCCGCCCCGAGACCTGGGGCTGCTGAGCAGGAGGAGCCGCGTGAGAGGCAGCAGCTGCCACTCACCAAAATAACTCCCTTCTGTGGAGGCTTTCCATGTTCTCGAGCCGTCCCTGAAGCCACGCTCGGGGATGTTCCGTGGTGACCCAGCCGCCGCCTGGCTCCTGCACAGACGGCTCCTTTCACGCTCCCCCTCCCCATTCCCGTGCCTTGCCAGGAAAATCTGCTTCTGCTTGAGGAGCCTCGAGGGGGACCTCAGGAGCACGGCCACCATGGTCACAGCCCAGCTGGGCTCTGCCAGGGCCGTTGGGGATGGTCACTTGACCACCTGGTGACCTGAGGACCCTCAAGGTGTTCCCAGGTGCTGTGGGGTGGGAAGATGCTCTGGAGGGACCCTGCTGGGTGTCCTCAGTGCCCACCCAGCCATTGGTTCTCCCTCTGCTCCTCCAACCCTGCCCAGCCCAGCCCTGACCCAGAAAAACATGCTGAGAGTGGCAGAGCCAGGAGAATTTGTTTCCCAGCCAGCCCCTGATGGGATTAGGAATAACTCTCTCCTGGATAATTCTCCATTAGGTCTGGTGGTTGATTTCCCTCCTTCTTACCCCCAGCTCTGTCCCGCTCTCCCTGTTTCAGCTGGATTATTCTCATGCTTGGCTTGTTAATTGCCTGATCACCAGAGCTGAGGCTTGGCCACATCCCTGGCCTCCTTTGACCCTCCAGTTTCTGCCTCTTCGTCTCTGTCTTGGCTCTGATTTAATCCCCTCCACACCCCAGCATAAGCCAGGATCTCTCTGCTACTCTGTGCAGAGGGAGGAACCTGCTGGTGTCACCCCAGGAGCCAGGGAAGGTCCGAGGGATGCTCCTCCAGCTCCTCCCCATGCCCCCCTGTCTTTTCTGGGGTTTTTTCAAGCTCAGCATGGCCCCAAACCCACTGACTTTGCAGACTCGAGGCAAAGGATAAAATAAAGCTGCAGTAGCCACAGGTTTGTTTTTGGAGGGTGGCACAGGTCACCTTTGGTCCTCATTTCAGTGCCCCTGGGATCTGGGCTCTGCTCTGAGCTGCAGCAACAGCTGGAAAAACACAGTTGGATTCCCTGGCTTCCCATTTGGGCATCAAACTTTGCTCTGCCAGCTCTGAACAATGCCAAAAAATCCCCCTGGAGATCCCCAGCAGCCCGTGGTGCCACTGGGCAGTGTGGGTGGTGTCACCAGTGAAGCTGAGCATGGAGCAGACCACAGGGACCCTCCTTTTTTGTCTTTTCAGCCTAAAATCATATGAGGGGGAGGGGTGTTTTTGGAAGGTGTAACTGAGGGTTCGGGGTTTTCCAGCAGGGAAGAAGGAGCAGACGTCTGGACAGGCTTTGGCACAGGACTGGGGCCTCAGGTCTGGAGGAGCTCTGTCCTGGGGCAGCTCTGGCTGCAGTTTTCCCTTCCACATGGGCAAAGCTTGGAGCCAGGGAACTGTTGGCATCAGCATCAGGGTGCCCCATCCTCTGCTCCGAGTCCTGCCAGCAGCTCAGGGAGGTTCGGGCCCACGGAGCCTGCTTGATCCAGCCAATTCCTGCTCCTGGGAATCGAGATCTCATCCAGGTCATGCCCCAGGACGGGGAAGCACACGGAGCTTGTCCTGATGGAGAGCCCAGCAGCAATCCTGGCGAGCTGTCAGTGAGCTGGGAACACCACGAGGATGCTCGGACGCTCCATCCAACCCCAGCCCCAGCCCGAGCCCCCGCGCCGGGGCTGAGCAGGGTGACAGTGTCTGTGAGGATGCTGGCACGGCCCAGCGTGGTTGGCATTGCCTTCCCTGGCATGGAGCCGGGCTGGGGACAGCAGCCAGGGAGCAAGGAGGGTGTGGGGACACTCGGTTGCCAGGCAGGGCTGGCTGCTGGTGAGGGCCGGGCAGTGGTGAGCGGGCAGCACTCGGGGTGTTCCCAACAGCTGCTGGTGTTTGTAGGAGCCCTGGCCAGTCTTGTGCCAAGTTTGAGACACGCTGGCACTGGCACAAGTCACTGGCACCTCCCTGATACCCGTGTGACAGAGCACTGGTGTTACCCCCCCAGCGATGTTTTCAGGGTGAGGGTCCCAGCATCACTTTGTGCCCCATTTGCTCCCTCCCTGCCTTGGGGTCTCCATCCTCTGCTGGGGTTTCCCTGCATCCCTGGGAAGATGCAGCAGCATCCTCTGGCTGCCTCTGGCCCCCACCACGAAGGGGCCTGGCCTGGAGCAGCAGCAGTGGGGTGCTGGAAGGAGAAGGGCTCAGCAGGAGCATTTCCCATCCTGCACATCAAGGGAAGGATGAAACAAGACCTCACTCTGACTGAGGTGTTTGTGCTCATGCGATGTCCGAGCAGGGGAACCTGGAAATGTCAACCTGGGCTCATTTTTGATCTTTATTCAGAAAAAGGGAGCAATAATGGCAGCTGAGGAGCAGTTGCTCTTGGAGGAGCTGGCAGGGCCAAGCTTGTGCCAGAGAAGCAGGAGGCGTTTGAAGGGTGGAGAGGGAACAAAATCCCTTCTGCAGGAGTCACGGAATCCCAGAATGGTTTGGGATGGACCTTAGAGACCATCTCGTTCCACCCCTGCCATGGGCAGGGATCCCTTCCACTGTCCCAGGCTGCTCCAAGCCCCAATGTCCAGCCTGGCCTTGGGCACTGCCAGGGATCCAGGGGCAGCCCCAGCTGCTCTGGGTAGCCCCGAGCTGGGGTGGCTGGAGAGCAGCAGTTCCTCTGTGCTGCAGGTGGCTGGGACAAATCATAGTAGTCACAAATCTTGGTGGGGAAAAAGGGAATGAGGCAGAGAAGGAGGGGGCTGCTCCAGGGGCTGACAAAATTGTCCAAATTGTCCAAAATTGCTCTGCTCTGCTTCCCTCACCACAGCCCCTCAGCCCCGGGCTTTGCTGGCTCTGTCCCCAGCGCTGCGTGCGGCAGGCTTGTTATTTTTAAAAATAAATTAAACGAGGAGAAGAGCCTCTATCTAGGCCTCGCTCTGGATCTTAATTGCCCTGGCTCCCCAGGGCCCGGGCAAGCCCGGAGAGCGCCGCACAATCGCCGTAATGAGCTATTAATAAACAGCCCGGCTCCGCCTGGCCCTGCCCGGCACAGACAGGGACCGCGGGGCCCCAGATGTCCCTGCAGGGACACAGGGTCTGTGCCCCTCCTCTGCGGGATGCCCTGGGGCCGGCAGAGACCCGCGGGGCAGAGCCAGCCTTGCTCCAGAGCTCGCATCTGCCTGGATTTGCAGGGAATGGCTCATCCCGCACCCCTTAACCCCGCTGTGGGGTTTGCTGAGGGGTCAGTGGGGCACCCATGGGTGGGGGCTGTGGGGCAGCAGGGCTGGCTGATGCTCCGGCTGTGGAGAGGGAAGGTGAGCCCAGGGCTGCAGCTCCCGCTCTCCATCTGCCAGGAAAAACAATTCCAGCAGGGCTGGAGCTTTGCTTAGAGGATCAGGTGGCCGCAGTAGTAACCAAAAGTGGAGTTGGGTTACCCCGGGCTCATCCATAATGAACACGGGGCAGGGAGGGGAAGGGCTGGGTCCCCCCAGGGCTGGCACGGAGGGATGGTGGGCACTGAGTACGGCCCAGTGTGGGACACCATTGAAGAGGCATCAGGGCACCTTTATTGAGTGTACAGACACTGATCAGGACAGATAAATGTCACAATAAATGGGGAGGGGTTTGCCCTGTGGGTTTGCAGGTCGTGTTTGGGAACATCCTTCCCATGCAGCCCCAGGGCAGAGCAAGAGTGGAGCCTCCAGAACCAAGGGGACCAAGGGGAGCTGCCCCCACGTCACCCCAGAGCCAGCTCAGGTGCCCAGGGCCACCAGCCAGGCAGAGCCTTCACAACGTGGCTCTCCTGGAAGGCAAAGGCTGTAAAGCAGCTCCAGTGCCCAGGTGGCATTTGGGGACCTCCAGTCCCCAAAGGGGTTTTGGTGCAAGGAGTAAAGCTGAGCAGTGCTGGAGAGAGGGGAGAAAGGGGCAGGGGCAGCAGTGGGGCTGATGGTCCCACCACACTGTCCCCCAGCTGCATCCAGCAGCTGTGAATCCTGTGGTTGTGTGAAACGGTGACACTTCCCTCTTGGTTTGATTCGTTGGAAGAAAAAGGGAAATGTGGCAAAATTAAGACGCGCAAAAAAAAAAAAGAGAAAAAGGAAAAAGGTGTCACAGACTCAGAATAGAACTGGTGAGGTTGGAAATCCCTCTAAGATCACCGAGTCCAATTGTCACCCCAGCACTGCCAAGGACACCGCTTGGCCCTCAGTGCCACATCCCCACGTCTGTAAAAGATCACAGAATCCCAGAATATCCTGAGCTGGAAGGGACCCTCAGGGATCATCAGTGCAGCCCCTGGCCCTGCACAGACACCCCAACAACCCCACCCTGGGCATCCCTGAGAGCGCTGTCCAAACGCTCCTCAATGATCATCCAAAGCTGCTCTGAGGAATGGGTTCAATCCCGGAGAATCGCTCCGCTTGGGTAATAGGATCAGGACAGGAAATTATCCATGGAAATCACATCCTTCCCTGAGGCATGAGCACAGAGAGGGTCAGTGACCCCCCAGCCGCCTGAGGCTGTTCCCATGTGCCCGTGGGGACAGGAGGGAGGGTGACACCAGCCTTTTGTGTCCTCAGCACAGTGGGTGTGAAGCTGTGCCAGCTCCTGCTGTCCCTGCTCCACCAGCGTCACCTCTCTGGGGGATCCGGGGTCCCCATCACTCTCCCTCTGTCACCCCCTAAGCCAAGCAGCAGCCACCTCAAGATGGGCCTTTTTGGGAGCTTTTGGGCACTGAGGACCTGCAGTGGCACCAAGGTGGAACATTGCAGCCACACCTCAATGGCCAGAGCAGCCACAGATGTCACACCGTCCTCTTCCCTCGCCCCACATCCTGCGGGGCTCCCACAGACAGGTTTGGGGTCCCTGATGTGCCCAGAGGGACAGAAGGGAGCCTGTGAGGGACTCCCTGGAGCCACAGCTTGGGCTCCCTGGAAATCGGAAGGGCTGGAACCAGCCCTCAGGGGCAGCATCCCAGTTTGTCCCAGTGCTGTGGGAGCGACGGGAAAAAGCCCCCCGAGCTGGAGGGATGGTGCCCCGCTCACTGCACCTCCACAGGGGTGGCTGGAGGGGCTGGCCCTGCTCGTGGTACCCCCAGTAATCTCTTGCCAGGCTCAAAACCTCCCCGCAGCTCCCCAACCGAGCAACTCTGCCACTTAATTAGGTTAATGACCGTGCTTCATTAAGGAAAGGCGGCTGAGGAGTTTGCAGCGGCGCTGGGAGCTGCGTTTCCAGGCAGCCTGGCAGATTTGGGGCACGGATGGGGACAGGGAGCGGGAAAGGGGGAGCAAAGAAAAGGGAAAGCGGCGGCGAAGTGCTAATCCCTGGAAAGGAGGGCAGCCGGGGCACCGCGCCGCGGGGTCGGTGTTAATCCCTCCTCGGCAAAGATTGTGCCCGGGGCCGCCTTAATCTGCGCTCTTTAGGAGGGCAGGATGGGGACGGGGCCGGGGGCCGGGCCCTGCGTGCGGCACCGAGCGTCCCCCGTCCTACGGGACCCCACCGAGCCGGGGGTCTGGGGAGGACTTGTGCCACTAGACGAGACCTCACAGCGGGAGCAGAGGGCATGGGCCACCCCACCTGTGTCACCAGAGGGCATGGAGCACCCCACCTGTGTCACCAGAGGGCATGGGGCACCCTACCTGTGTCCCCAGAGAGCATGGGGCACGCCACCTGTGTCACCAGAGGGCATGGGGCACCCCACCTGTGTCACCAGAGGGCATGGGGCACCCCACCTATGTCCCCAGACGGCGTGGGGCACCCCACCTGTGTCACCAGAGGGCATGGGGCACCCTACCTGTGTCCCCAGACGGCGTGGGGCACCCCACCTGTGTCACCAGAGGGCATGGGGCACCCCACCTGTGTCACGAGTTGGCAGCATCTCTGCCAGCATCTCTTTGATCCTGCCCTTGGGGTGTCCCTGTGCCCCCCATTACCCCGGGGTGCTCAGGTCCCCTCCGCCCGTGCCTGCACCATCAGGAGCACAGGGAGGGCTGAGCCAGGGGGAGCAGAGGCTCAGGTGTGGGTCTGCAGCCCTGGCTCCTCTCACAAACCTCTGCCCCTGCCTCAGTTTCCCTGTTCCGCTGGAGAGTGAGGCTCGTTTATCCCAGCTTTGCCCAGGGCAGGATCCCCAGGTTGCACAGAAGGTAAAAGGGATCCAGAGGGTTTCTTGGAGGGCCTGGGGCCTTCTCAGCCCCATGGGCCATGGCTTGGGGAGCGCTGTCCAGTCTCAGCTCCCAGACAGGCGATCTGTGGGGCCAGGCAGGACTTTGTCCCCACTGACTCCGCTCTCTCTCCGTCACAGGCGCATGGCAGAACGGCAGTGAGCCCCTAGACCATGCCCCACACAATGACATGGTGGCTCCCGGTGCTGGCCCTGCACGTGGTCCTGCTGTCCCCGCGGGCAGGCGCCTGCCCCGCGCGCTGCGAGTGCGCTCCACAGCTGCGCTCGGTGCTGTGCCACCGCAAGCGCCTCACCGCCATCCCCGAGGGCATCCCCACCGAGACCAGGGTCCTGGAGCTCAACAAGAACCGCATCCGCTGCCTCAACCCCGGGGACCTGTCCCCGTACCCGCTGCTGGAGGAGCTGGATTTCAGCGAGAACATCATCTCCAATGTGGAGCCCGGCGCCTTCAGCAACCTGTACAACCTGCAGACCCTGCGGCTGCGGGGCAACCAGCTCAAGCTCATCCCCCCGGGGGTCTTCACCAAGCTGACCAACCTGACCCTGCTGGACATCAGCGAGAACAAGCTCGTCATCCTGCTGGACTACATGTTCCAGGACCTGCGCAACCTGAAGAGCCTGGACGTGGGCGACAACGACCTGGTGTACATCTCCCAGCGCGCCTTCTCGGGGCTGCTGGGCCTGGAGCAGCTGACCATTGAGAAGTGCAACCTGACCTCCATCTCGGCCGAGTCGCTGTCCTACCTCCAGAACCTGGAGGTGCTGCGGCTCCGGCACCTCAGCATCTCTGCGCTGGAGGACCAGAACTTCAAGAAGCTCTACAACCTCCTGCAGCTGGAGATCGACAACTGGCCGCTGCTGGAGGAGGTGTCCCCCACCAGCTTCCAGGGCCTGAACCTCACCTCGCTCTCCATCACCTACACCAACATCACAGCCGTGCCCGCCGCTGCCTTGAGGAACTTGGTGTACCTGCGGTACCTCAACCTGTCCTACAACCCCATTAGCACTGTGCTGAAGGGCTCCTTCAAAGACCTCATCCGGCTCCAGGAGCTCCACATCGTGGGCGCTCTCCTGGTGTCCGTGGAGCCGCAGGCTTTCTCCGGCCTGAGACAGATCCGGCTGCTCAACCTCTCCAGCAACTTCCTGTCCACGCTGGAGGAGAGCACCTTCCACTCTGTCAACACGCTGGAGACGCTGCGGGTGGACAGGAACCCCCTGGCCTGCGACTGCCGGCTCCTCTGGATCCTGCAGCGGCGGAAGACGCTCAACTTCGACGGGCAGCAGCCCATGTGCTCCTCGCCTCCCGAAATCCAGGGCAACGCCCTGCGCGACTTCCCGGACTCGGTGCTCTTCGAGTACTTCACCTGCCAGAAGCCCAAGATCCGGGATCGGAAGCTGCAGCACGTGACGGCGCGGGAGGGGCAGTCCGTGTCCTTCCTGTGCCGGGCCGACGGGGAGCCCGACCCCTCCATCGCCTGGGTGTCCCCCCAGCACCGCATGATCACCACCCGCAGCACGGGGCGGGCCACGGTGCTGCCCGGGGGCACCCTGGAGATCCGCTTCGCCCAGGTGCAGGACAGCGGCACCTACATCTGCATCGCCAGCAACGCCGGCGGCAACGACACCTACTTCGCCACCCTGACGGTCAAGGGGCGCCCGGCTGACGGCGCCCACCACGCCAACCGGACTTTGTACCTCAGCGACTTCAACGACACCTTCCACAACGACACCCAGGTCTTCTTGAAGTTCACCTTGGACCTCAAGACCATCCTGGTCTCCACAGCCATGGGCTGCATCACCTTCCTGGGCGTGGTGCTCTTCTGCTTCCTCCTGCTCTTCGTCTGGAGCCGCGGCCGGGGGCAGCACAAGAACAACTTCTCCGTGGAGTATTCCTTCCGCAAGGTGGATGGTCCCACCACCACCACCGGCCAGGGAGGGGCCAGGAAGTTCAACATGAAGATGATTTGAGCCTCTCCCAGAGAACCGTTGTGTGCTGCCCAGCCCCGGGCACGGCCGCGGCAGGACGGGGCCAGCAGGGCTGTGGGAGCACTGGCCGTGTCCCGGAGCTGGCAGCGTGACCTTGCTGTGCTGGCATGTGGCTGGAGACAGCGGTGCCACAGGCCAGCAGGGTCAGAACTGTGGGGACCTCAGGGTCGGGGAGGGATGACCCCGATGTCCTGGCCCCATGGAGAGCCCTCAGGGCTCAGGGGCCGTCCCAGGGGCTCCCGATGTAGCGAGGTTTTTGCTACCAACTATGCATTTCTCGAGCCAAAAGATCAGCAGCGTTTGGGCCTGGGAGAAAAATGCTTCCTGGTTTTTTTCCCCCTCCTTCCCTTTTTTTCTAAGGGACTCTTCAGAAAACTTTCCTGGTAGTTGTTTATGGTTCTTTTCTTGGTGTTGGTTGGGGGTTTTGGTCCGATTTTTTTTTTTTCTTTTTTTAAAATGAATTTCCAAGAGAAATGTCTTCCGGGGCAATGCAGGACTGGGGAGGTTGTGCTGAGCTGGGGGGGTCCCCCAGCCCCTTGGCAAAGACAGACCCCCCCCGGGCACAGATGTGCCTTGAGAGCTTCCCATCCCTGGATTTAAGACCCAGCATCTGCCGACGTGGGTGCCCGGGGACGCTCCGGCACAAGCAATAATAACCCCCTAGGGCCGGGCTCTGAGGAGGTGTCAGTGAGAAGAAAAAGAGAAATAAAAAGATGAAATGAGGCCAAGATAGTTAAAATCGGGTAGAGCAGCCCCAGGGCGAGGCAAGGCCCCATCTCTGCACCCGCCCGAGGGGGGTTGGGATTCCTGCGGGTTCAAAAGGCTTTTTGGGTTCATTTTCTTTGAGTTGCAACGTCGAAGTCTGCAGGAGAGCAGGACCTGGCTCGTCCTGTGCAGGGAGACCCTACAGCCCGGGGAAGAAGAGGAGGGAAAAGCTGGGAACAAGCAGTCCTGGAGAACATCCTGGCTGACACCTCCACCCCGGATCCTGCACCCTCCGGCGCTGAGGACCACGGGTCAATGTCCCCGGGGCTGCTCCCTGCTGCCACAGGGGCGGTTCCTGCCTTCCCATCCCACCCCTTCCCAGGCTTTGCCCTGGCTCTGCCTCAGGGCGTGGATTTTTGTGTGTGGGAGAAGGAATGGAGTCGGAATGGAAGAGCCTGGATGTGACCTGGAGGATCCAGGGAGTTCATTGCTTCCTCCTCCTCCTCTTTCTCCTCCCATGTGCACCCTGGGGGTTGCTGCAGGTCCCACTTCTGTCCCCGTTCCTGCAGGGACGTTCCCCACCTGGATGTCCCTTCTCCAGCCAGTGATGGTCAGGCTGGGAGCTGGAGGGGACAGCTGCCCATCCCCTGATGGGCATCCCGGAGTGGCATCCGAGGGGTTGGGAGCTTTGTGGGCCACAGGTGGCTGCTCAGAACATCCCCCCAACCTTGTCCTGCTCTCACAGGGTGCCCTCCATCCATCCATCCATCCATCCATCCATCCATCCATCCATCCATCCATCCATCCATCATCCATCCATCCATCCATCCATCCATCCATCCATCCATCCATCCATCCATCCATCCCTCCATCCCTCCCTCCATCCATCCCTCCCTCCATCCATCCATCCATCCATCCATCCATCCCTCCCTCCATCCATCCATCCCTCAACTCCATCCATCCATCCATCCATCCATCCATCCATCCATCCATCCATCCATCCATCCATCCATCCCTCCCTCCATCCATCCCTCTCTCCATCCATCCATCCATCCCTCCCTCCATCCCTCCCTGCTGTGGGTCCGGCCGTCCCCGTGGCCCCGCATGCCCGGTGCCCCTCGCCCCCCGAGCCGTGCATGCCGTGTCCCACCAGGGTCCTGTTTGGTGTCTGGGGTTTTTTTTAACCTTGGGATGGGGGTGGGAGGGCAGGGAGGGGGTTGGGCACGGACCCCCACAGTGGGAGCAAAGGGCAGTGCAGAGCTGGCCCGGTTTTCTATGTAACGAGCATGTGAGATGTATTTGTGAGCAAAACAAAAAAGGGAAAAAAAAGAGGGACTTTTGTGGCTCTTTTGGGTTTTTCTCCCCCTTTCCTTCCTCATGTGCCTCGATAAGAAAAGGCAAAATCAGTGGGCAAAGCCTGAGCAGGACCTGGAAAGGGCAGGAGCACCAGAATTCTCACCTTTGTGCGCTCCAGAGCTGCTGCAACCTGGGAAGCCCCTGGAATTCCAGCAGACCTTTCCCCCTTCCCGGGGCTCTGCTGGGATTTACAGCCCCTGAGTCCATCACCACCATCAGCCCCACAAACCCCGTAACAAACAATGGGAAACCACCTCCCAGAGGGTGCCAAAGTCCATATTAATAACTAATAAATGATTAATGCACGTGTGCTAACGAACCGTTGCTGCTATTAATCGATTATTAATTATTAATGCGGTGTTTATAAGGATGTGCCGGAAGTGGAGAGTGCAAAGGCAGCACTTCAAGTCCTGCTTGTAGGGAAATTGGGGTTTGGGGTGGGGTTAACAGGAGTCACACGAGAGTGCACAAGCACACACGGAGCCAAATCCCTTGGATGGGGCTGGAAAACTGAGCACTGGGACCCTGTGCTGACGTCTCCTGGGGAAACTGAGGCACGGAGGGGCACTTGCAGTGGGGCCGTGGGGCAGGAGCCAGTGGGGAGGGGGAGGTGGTTCCTCCTCCCCAGAGTGACCCTCCCAGTGCCCTTCCGCAGCCCCAGGGCACAGCCCGGCCCCCCCAAGGCCACCCCTGCCCATCGCTGTCCCCACCACGGGCTCAGCCAGCTCGGTGTCCCCTTGTCCCGCTGGCCGGGGGACACCTGTCCTTGTGTCCCCCTCACCCCCAAACCCCCCGTGTCCCTTGTCCGGGCTCAGCGCCTGCCCTGCTCCCCTGCCAGCCCCCAGTCCCGGCTCTCCCAGCACGGACTGGGCTGCACTGGGAGCAGCGGGGCTCTGGAAGCAAAGCAATGCCTCCATCTGCTGGAGAAACGGCCCCTGGGCCTTTCCAGCCCGAAATTCCATCCCCCCACACACACTCCCTGGGGTCCGGGGGGCTCCCAGCGCCCACCCCAGGGCATGGGGGCGGGGGGCCCTGGTTGCCAAATAACCGGGAAGCCACAGCCTCCCCGGGCTGGGCAAGAGCTGCCGTGGGAGGAAAGAGGAAATTGGGGTTTTTCTCTCGTTTCCTGCTTCAAAATGCATTTCATGGCACGGGGAGGTGAAGGGTCGGGGTTACAGCTCAGTGACAGCTCCCAAGGGTGTGGGGGCACCGTGGGAGCCAGGACCGACCTCCCCCGCTCCTTTTGGGGATGAGCTGCAGGGTGGAGGTGCTGAGGGAGCACCCAGGGGGGTTCAGTGCCCGAGGATCCCCCAACCTGCCCTGAGCCAGGCATGGAGCACCCCCACAGCACCCACGGGCTGGTGAAGAATGTCATGGAAAAAAACAGCAAAAAATAAAGACAGTGAGAAAACTGCAATTTTCCAGCGGCTCCGTTTAAAGATCCTATCTCCCACTGGGAAGAGAAACCAATTTCCTTACAAACCAAAAAGGCTGGAGCTGAGAAAAGCTTCCCTGCACCAGCCCCCCAAATCCAGGGGGAAAAGGGCTCAGCAGCTCCTGGACCAGAGTCTGCAAATGCCATCAGGGCCATCAGGACCCTGTCCTGCAGCTGATTTGTCCACCTGGAACAGGCATGGAACCCACCAAAGGATTCAGGGACGCTCCATGGCTTGGAGAATTAAATCAGCATTTTGCACAGTCCTGCAGGGGTTGGCAACAGGAAACTACCATCCTTGTTAAGGGCTTGGGTGGCTTTTAAACCCGGCATTTTCTCCTCGGCTGTAATAAGACAGATGAGGAATTTCTCAGCTAAAAGGCAGCTCCTGACTGCCCCTCTTTCCCTGGCCACTTCTCTCCAGCTTGGCAGGGTGTCGTGTTCCTCTGCGGGGAACTGCGAGGAGATCTTCTTTAGAAATTAAGCCAAACGAGGCAAACGTTGTGTCTGAGAACTGTTTATTGATAACGAAAATGAGAAGGAAAAGGAGCTGCCCGAGGGAAAGAGGGCCACAAGAGACAGAAGAGAAGAAAGGAAAATGGAAAAGGGATTGGGGAGAGGAGAGAGGAGAGAGAGGGGGCAGAGAGAAAAGGAGGGCGTTACCCCAGCGAGCCAGGGCAGTGCTGTCGGTGTCCAGGCTGGGGGTGGACGCTGCCTGCCTGTGGCCGGGCCGGCTCTTGGTGAGCCCACGTGGCTCCCGCTGGGGCGCGGCTCCCGCGGCGACGGCACCGGACACGCGGTGAGCGGGGGCTCGGACGGGAGGAGCGGGACTCTGGACACGGTCACGGCCACCGGCTGGATTGGGGCGGCAGGGCGGGCAGTGACCGGGGCGGCAGGGCGGGCGGTGCAGCAGGGTGGGCAGTGTGGCAGGGCGGGCAGTGACCGGGGCGGCAGGGCGGGCAGTGTGGCAGGGTGGGCAGTGATCGGGGCGGCAGGGTGGGCAGTGATTGGGACAGCAGGGCGGGCAGTGACCAGGGCAGCAGGGCGGGCAGTGATTGGGACAGCAGGGCGGGCAGTGTGGCAGGGCGGGCAGTGATTGGGACAGCAGGGCGGGCAGTGTGGCAGGGCGGGCAGTGATTGGGACAGCAGGGCGGGCAGTGTGGCAGGGCGGGCAGTGAGCGGGGCAGCAGAGCGGGCAGTGATCGGGGCGGCAGGGTGGGCAGTGATTGGGGCGGCAGGGCGGGCGGTGCAGCAGGGTGGGCAGTGTGGCAGGGTGGGCAGTGATTGGGGCAGCAGGGCGGGCAGTGATCGGGCATCAGGGCGGGCAATGATCCCCGGCGGCGCTCAGGGGCACAGAGAGGCAGGACAGGTGCGAGGGCAGCAGAGCCAGAAGGCAGCTGGGGCCAGGGCAAAGGAGGGAGCGGGCAGGAGCCGTGAACAACAGCAAACCCCACCGAGAGCAGTTGGGTTTTGAATCATCCCTCAACCGGGCCAGGAGACACTTCAGAGACAGAGTCAGAGAAGCGGGTATTTGCTTTATTCGGCGCTCCGGGTGTGTGGGGATCGCTCCTCCAAACACACACACCTGGTGCTCTCTACAACACAGTATTAAGGGTTAAATTATGAATATTCATCACATTCCTTGGGACAGGTGTGGTTATACAAATTATTTCTCGGAAGTCATTAGCATATGGGCCACGCATGCGCTGTGTGTCCTGGTGGTCGCGCTGAGGAAGGCCTCTCCTCTTCCTCGGGGGTCTTTCTGATGAAGGCCAGTAGTCATCCTCGCAGTGAACTTTTTCACCTTTCTCCCTGGGCGTGCGTAGTCCTTTGAGGAATGCTTCAGCAGTCTCTGAGATGATCCTTGTCCCCTCTATCTTGACAAGATTAGGGTGAATTCGGCTTCTCAGGCTTTGTAATTAACATCTTCTGTCTGAACTAACATTTGCTGTCTCCCAATAGTTAACTTGTGCTTACATGGGTTAGTTATTGACTGCCCCTTCTTCAGTTTATACCCCCCAGCCCCTCCCAGAGTCTGCCCGAGGACAGGGAACCGCTGGCCCAGTCCAACCTTCCCGAGCCGTCCATGGGTGGAGACCTTTCTCGACCTGACTGGAGCAGCCCACAGTGTCCTGCTGCCTGCCCCATGGGAGGTGCTGCCAGGCGGAGTCCCCCCAGAGACGAGGCTTCCTCTGGTTGCCTCCTGCACGTGGCCCGTGGGCACCCTTCCTCCACGTGCCTCTGACAACATTTGTTGAGGCGTGACAAAACTGAGTTGGCTCCTCACACAGGGTCACAGGCACGGCAGGAATGGTGTGATTTTATTCCTAACATTTGCTGGTACATCTTAAAGGTCATTTGATTCATTAGGGAAAAACAGTGATGCTTCTAACAAATTTCTTTGCTGGGAGGGTGGGCAGGCCCTGGCACAGGGTGCCCAGAGCAGCTGGGGCTGCCCCTGGATCCCTGGCAGTGCCCAAGGCCAGGCTGGGCAGGGCTTGGAGCACCCTGGGACAGTGGGAGGTGTCCCTGCCCTTGCCAGGGGTGGCACTGGATGAGATTTAAGAAACTTTCCAACCCGAACCAGTCTGGGTTGCCGGTGGCAGCGTGGGGTGGATGGTGCAAGTTGTCCCTTCCCAGAGCCCTGCAGCTCCTCCCTGAGCTGGATCCAAGCGTGACTCAGCCCCAACATGGTTTTTTATCAGCTCTCAGCACCCAGAAATGACCCCAGCCACACCCAACAGCCAGAACCCCTGGCTGGCCTGGAGTGGGCTGGGAAATAGGGAAATAAATACATGGGAAGGGAACTGGGGGCTCCTCACAATGGTGGCTGCAGGCTCTCAGCACCCCCCAAGTCCAATCCCAGCCCTCCAAAGCCCTGCAGAGGTGCCCAGGCCCAGGGTCCCCCTGTCCTTGTTGCATGGTTGGGCTCAAACAGTGAAATTTTCCGCTCTCCTCATGGAAATCCCAAAGGCTGTTCATCCCAGCCTCACTGCTCCCAGGAGAATTCCCTGCAGTGGCTTCCCACAGAACCCACCCGGCCCACAGTGGCACCACTGATGACTCAAAGACTGAGTAGAAAAGAGGAAATATTGAAATACTTGGGGTTTAGAGTGTTTAAAAGGTGACTTTATCCTAGAGGGGACAGACACCAATTTTTTCCAGCAGCTGAGTTGGGTCACTTTGTGCTCTTTGAGCATCTGTAAAGCTCTGGAAGACAAAAAAAAAGTGTTTTCCAGCACTCCTGTCATGCAGTGGCTGCAGGAAATCCGGGCAAAAACACAGATCACAGAATATTCTGAGTTCAAAGGGAACCACAGGGATCATCAAGTTCAACTCTTAACACGTGAATTGAACCCACAACCTCGGTCCACAGAAGAAAATGAAAGTATTCCTCCTTGCCAACCCACCCAGAGTAACAACCCAGGGGAAAAGGGATTAATTCTGTGATGTGAGGGGGGTTTGTGTGGGCAGTCCCCTCCTCAGAGCACCTGCCACCCTTCAAGCCATCCCTAGAGCCAGCCAGGAAGGAGGACCAGGGTGAAGCTCCACAAGCAGCTCGGGGGACACAAATCCACAGCTGGCACTGATGGTGGCACAGTGACCACGGCCGGGGCCGGAGCGATGCCGGGGGGCTCCGGGGGCTGCCGAGGAGCGAGGCCAAGCCCCGGTTTCCTCCAGCCGAGCCCGGAGAAGGTTTTGAAAGCACATCCTGCCCCGGCTGGGGAGCAGCGCCTTGCGCAGGGCGATCCCCGAGCGCGCCATGGCCAGTGCCGGGAGGGGCTGGGATGGGCAGCGGGAGCTGCTGCGGAGCCGGGATGCGGAGCTGGAGCCCCGCGGGACCCCCCCGCTGCCAGGGACAGCTCAGAGGTAACGAGGGGCTCTGCAGAGGGCACCGCGAAGGAGCTGCTCAGCACGGCTGCCCCGAAAAAGCGCTTTGGGGTCCCGGGGGGCACAGGGGTCTGAGTGGGGGTACTCACACCCAGGGAGTGCTGTTCCAGCAGAACGGGGAGGTTTAGTGAAAGCCGCCGTGGTTTTGGTACCGCTGGTGGCAGGCAGCAAAGTCAGTGCCCAGTGCCAGGACAGGGAAGTGAAACCCAGCGGCTCCATCCCAGTGCCCTCCTCCTCCTCCT
Organism: Aphelocoma coerulescens; assembly: GCF_041296385.1. Classification (NCBI taxonomy): domain Eukaryota; kingdom Metazoa; phylum Chordata; class Aves; order Passeriformes; family Corvidae; genus Aphelocoma; species Aphelocoma coerulescens. The sequence continues at coordinate 2,821,661 of NC_091041.1, read as the reverse complement.
TCGGGCTCCCTCTGCTCCTTCCCCATGCCCAGACCCCTGTCCTGTCCCCAGGCCCTGGCTGGGGGCGTCAAAGGCTTTTCCGGCTCTTGTCCCACACCTTTCCCACCGTCATGTCCTCCTTGGGGTCACCCAGCAGGGACCAGAGGCCACACATCTGCCCCCATGCACCCACGGGTGTGTCCCATGCAGGTGGGAACCAGCGGGTGTGGAGCCCCTGGGGCAGCTCCCACCCCCAGGATTTCCCAGTGCGGCAACTGGAGTCACTGGGCCACCAAACTCCCCGTGTTTCGCCCCAAAACCACCCCGCCAAGGCCACCGCTTCCCTTTTTCTCTGTGTTCTTCCTCTGAGCCGGCAGCGAAGGCAGTGGGGCCCGCGGGGTGACGCTGCCTCCCGGCTCCGTGCAGGGCCAGCTCCGCGCTCCGCAGCGCCAGCCTGGACCTGGCTGCCCCCGCACCGGCCACCCCCATGCCGGACACGCCGGGGGGCTGCCCCTCTCGGTCCCCCAGCTCAGCCCTCATCTACAGCAACCTGGGTGAGTGACAACCTGACCCCGCTGTGCCCCTGCCCGCCGAGGTGTCACCTCAGACAGTGGCACGAACCCCTCTGCTGCCCCTGTCCTCCCCCCGTGGTACCCGGCTGTCACCGCTCTGGCTGGTGTTGGCTGTGGCTTTGAGGCTGGAAATATGCAGGGGGGCAAAGAACAACGTGCAGCACTCCCATCCCATCCCATCCCATCCCATCCCATCCCATCCCATCCCATCCCATCCCATCCCATCCCATCCCATCCCATCCCATCCCATCCCATCCCATCCCATCCCATCCCGTTCCCACTCTCTTCTCCTCTGTCCTGCCTGCCCTGTCACGTCTGTCCCTCCCTCCCAGGAGAGCTGCGTGCCCACCTCATCCCCCGCAAGGCCAGCCGAGGGGAAGGCGCTGGGAGACCCCTCCTTCAGCCCGACCCGGACCCCCCGCCTCCCCCACTGCCCAAAAAGCAGCTCCAGCGAGCCGAGTCCCTCCCGGAGCCGGGATCATCCCACCGCTGCCACGGCGACCCCAAGCCATGGGCTGGCAGCATCCTCTACAGCATCCCCCCACCCCACCTGCGGCGCGAGGAGGGGGCTCCCCCACGGGACAGACCCTCCTGGGGACCCAAGAAGCCCCTGACCAAGTCCCAAAGCCTGGGGGAGCCGCTGGCCCGGAGCAGCCCCCAGAAAGCCCCATCAGCCAGCCTGAAGGAGCTGTCATTTGGGACAGCGGATGGGGAGCTGGGGCAGCTCCTGGAGAGCCCGACCGGAGTCCTGGGGGTGATTTTGGGGTGCCAGGAGGCCGCCCTGGCCCGGCTGTCAGCTCGCATGCAGGAGGAGCTGGTGGGGCCCGAGGAGAGGCAGCAGCTGCTGGAGGCAGAGCTGGCGGGGAAGCGCTGGGCAGCGCTCGGTGTCCTGGAGCCCCGGCCCTGCTGCCAGAGCGGGGACGCCTGGTACTTCAGGGTGGGCTTCACCTTCGAGCACAGGCAGCTGCAGCTCGCAGCCAAGGTAAGGAGGCGGTCGGGGTGAAAGCCCTGGGTGGTGCAGAGGGCGCCGGCTCCTGCAGGTCCGGCAGCGTCGGCTTTTCCACGGAACGCGGCATTGGGGCCGCTTCCCCTTTCTGCAGCCACTTCTGCATTTGCTGGGTGAGACAGCGCTGCTGGTGGGGGCTGGGTGACGAGGGTGACAGCTCCCATGGGGCCAAGGGACGCGTCAAAAACGGCCCTGCTGGGGGACACGTCCTGATAACTCAGCCAGAGGGGCCAGCACATGCAAAGGAGAGGCTGGAGCGGAGCTGGATGCTCGGGAGAGCAGGATGAGACCCCAGCTCATTTGGGGGCTGCACCCCCCCTCATGTCCCAGTTCTTGCTCAAAGCCATCCTGGCTCTGTCTCTGCGTTCAGAGGGTGCGGGGGGACCCCAGCACCCCGTGTGGGTCAGAGCAGGGCTGCTGGCCCTGAGCTGACAGGGTGGCCCAGCCCAGGAGGAGGCTCTGTCCTCGCACAGCTGGCTCTGTCCTGTGTGTCCCTGCAGGTCCCCAAGCCGTGCTGCTCCAGCCTGGGGGTGCAGAGCTCCCTGGGGACACACTGCAGCATCCAGCGCCTGCTTGGCCGCTTCACCGACCACCTCCCTCGGGAACTGGTGCTCCCGGGAATCCCTGGAAAACAGAGTCAGGGCCCTTCCGGAGCGGCCCCAGCCTGCCCTGCCTCCCGGCCTGTCCTGCAGGTGCTGCTCTGTGCCGAGGTTCCCCAGCAGACCCTGGCAGACTTTGTGAAGGGCTCCCACACTTTGCACAGGACCCGTCCCGGGCACTACGAGCGCCTGGGCTGTCTCCTGCTCCTGCAGCTGTGCATGGGGCTGGAGCACCTCCAGGGGCAGAACGTGGCCCAGGGGGACCTCTGCCCCGAGAACCTGCTGCTGGTGCAGTGCCCTTGTCCCCCCCAGAGCCAGCAGGGCCAGAAGAAGCCACTGGGAATGTCCCTTCCACGGCTGCTCATCAGCAGCTTCTTCAAGGTGCAAGAGAAGCAAAGACCTTGTTCCAGCAGCCAGGAGCAGGACTGGACCCAGGGTCTCACTGCGCCCTCCCCTCCAGCAGCAGCTGAGCTGAATGTGGGCAGGCTGATCTATCAGATCTTGCACGTGGACATCTCCCTGGAGAACATCTACGGCTTCAGAAGCAAAACGCTTCCCGAGATCCCCTCGCTGTCCATCTACTCGGCGGGACTGAAGCGCTTGGCCACGCTGCTGCTCCACAGGGATCCTCACCAGAGGGTGTCCATCGAGCAGGCCAGGGGCATCCTGCAGGTGCTGCTCTGGGGGCCACGCCAGGAGCTCTTTGCCAGGAGCAGGAAGAGCCTGGAGCTGCTCCGGAGCTGGCTGGAGGTCAAGAGGGCTCTTCTGCTCCTGAGGTTTGCGGAGAACTCGGCTGGGGCCAGGGCCAGCCCCGGCCTGGAGGAGTGGCTGTGCTGCCAGTACTTCCAGGGGGTCACTGAACACACCCTCTACCAGGTCACCCAGGTTCTCTACGTTCCCTAAACCAGCCTCAAGGTCAGCCCATCCAAAGGTCTCCTCAAAGCCAGGAGCCCACCAGGGCCTGGCCAAACCTGTCCCTGCCCATGGCAGGGGGTTGAAACGAAATGACTTTTAGGGTCCTTTCAACCCAAATTGTTCCATGATTCTATTAAATCCACCAGTTCCTGAGAAATCCAAGCTGGTCCTCACCAGGAAAACTCTGCAAACCCAAACCCACTTCCCCCACAGCCCATGAATGATGTCGTTGGGATCAAACTCCCAAACACAGGGTGGTTTTACACCCTCAAACATTTTTTGCTTGATACTTTTGAGTCTGGTTTATCAAAGCATCTGAGGAAAGGCAGCTGGATGGGAGCCCCAAGCACCAATTTGGTGGCTGACGATCCCAAGTAAAGTTTATGGGGTTCAGACTTTGCACAAAACCCCCTCAGAGCCCTCCTGCAGCCACCAGGTTTCTGCTGTTTTAAATAACACTCGAAGCCACCCATCACAGCTCATCCTTCTCAGCAAAGGAGAAACACAGCGGCTCCTTCAGCCTGTGCTTCCCAGAGACAATTTGTGGCACAGTCACAAATAAAAATGATATTTTAAAGGGAAAAATACAGCTTCAATAAAACCTGGAGCTGAGCCTCTCGAACACTGGTCCTTTATGTGCTTCTCTGCCGGCATTACACAGTCGAGGGATGGGCCCAGAGGGAAACACAAAGCCAAAGCACCCTGCCCGGGGGTGATTACCCAGAGCAGCCTCCACGGGCTCTGAGAAATAGCTCAGGTGAGTTCATGGGCACCAAGACAGGGCTGTGGCATCTGCTCCTTGCTGTGAAACACTTGGCAGCATGTGGGACCTGGACCCAGTCCCCAAATCCATGTGGGTGCCGAGGGAGCAGCACAGTGAAGGTGCTGCTCAAGTCATTTAAATTATTCCTCAGCAATTATTAAACCACTCACAGCCAGCTAGAGTGGGCATCAGGAAAAATTCCTTCACTGAAAGAGTGGTCAGGCATCAGCACAGGCTGCCCAGGGCAGTGCTGGAGTCGCCATCCCTGGGAGCGTTCAAACAACGTGTGGCTGTGGCACTTGGGGATGTGGTTTAGTGGTGACGGGGTAATGGTTGGACTCGATGATCTTGGAAAGCTTTTCCAGCCTAAAGAATTCCATGATTCAGTGACTCCATCACCTGACAGCAGCAGGGCTGGGCCCACAGTGGGACGGAGCCTCCCCACGGCTGCTGTGCCCGTGGATGTGGCAGTGGCTCACCAGGCGGTCCCCAGAGCCTGGGGCAGGGCTGGATCAGGGAGGATTCCTCCTAGGAATCCCTGAGCACCGAAAAATAAAAATAAACCAGAGCTGGGAGCCTCTGGAGATGGAGAGAGCAGCTCAGTCCCAGCTCCCTGGTTGGTTTCCTCCCACCTGGAGCAGCACCCAAACCTCCCTGCCCAGGATGGACCCCCCCACCCCTGGCACAGGCACTGCCTGGCACCGAAGTGGGGTTCAAATCTCATTCCTGGCTCTTGGGCCAGCACTGGGTGCCCCGGGAGAGCCCCAGCCCTGCTGTCCCGGTCTCTCCTGCAGTATCTGCCGTGGCTACGAGAGGGCAGCAAAGGCCAAATCCCAGCCCCTCATCCCGGGGGGACAAAGCCAAACCCGCTCCCGTGGCTCCTGCAGGCCCAGCCCAGCCCCAGCCCGGCACCTCTGAGGAGCCACGGTACCCCCTGCTCTGGTTTCCAGCGGCGGTGACACCCCATTCCCCTTCTGCCAGGGGCATCCAGAGTCAGCAAAACATCCCATGGAGGCAGGACCAGGCACATTCCACACTCCCGGCCCTGCGGAGAGCAGGACATGGCACAGGCACCGCGCTGCAGAGGAAAACAGGGATTTTTCCAGATAACCAGGACAGAAGTGCAGCCCTGTGCCAGCCTGGTGAGCTGGGAGACAGGGACACCCTCCCCTGGTCATGCCACCACCATGAAATCCTGGAATATCCTGAGCTGGAAGGGACCCTCAGGGATCATCAGTGCAGCCCCTGGCCCTGCACAGACACCCCAACAACCCCACCCTGGGCATCCCTGAGAGCGCTGTCCCAACGCTCCTGCAGCTCTGGCAGCCTCGGGGCCGGGACCATTCCCTGGGGAGCCTGGGCAGTGCCCAGCAGCCTCGGGGGGAAGAACCTTTCCCTGAGATCCATCCCAAACCTCCCCCAGCTCAGCTTCATGCAGTTTCCCAGAGTCCTGGCACTGGCCCTCCAAAAATCCCTCCAGGAAGAGCACAGTTGTAGGGCCACAGGAGAATCGGGAAGAGGCAATTAAAAAGCCCAGCAAGAGCCCCCACTTTGCACCACAGCACTGCTCACACGCCCCCAGGTTACTTTGTGCTGCATCTCCAAGGAGTTTCAGGGAATATTTCAGTGTATTCCATGGGATTCCAGTAGTGCTGAGCCCAGGGATGGGCTGTGGGGGAAACTTTAGGCCCTCACTCACACATTTCACAGCACTCAGAGTGATAAAAGCCCTACTCAGAGACCACTTCTATTCACACCCAGCACGACCTGGTGAAATAAACCCAGCCCAGGGATTCCCTGCTCCAAGGGTTTATAGAGGAAAGATCCATCAGCTCCAACAGTGCCAAACAAGCCTGCAAGTACTGAAAAACACGGAAATACCACACTCTAAAGCTCAGCCCATTTGGAGAATTACTTGTTACAACTTCAGTTCAAGCTTTGTTAATTCCAGCAGCACAAGGAGCCCCTTTTCCCTTCTGGTCACCATCCTGAACACCAAGGGGTGTCTGTGCACCCCAAATACAGCCCCCTCCTCACCCTTCAACCACAATCTGCCCCCCCAAGGAGCCTGCCCGGCCTCAAGTGACGCCACTGAGCTGAGGGAGTGCCAAAAACCTTCCCAGCTCACAGCCAGAATTCCTGGAAGACCCAGCACACACTGGAAAGGCTGCACTGTTATGGGAACACTGAAATTCCAGGTCTTTAAGTTGCATATTTGGTATTTAAAGCAGCCATGGGCTGAGCTGCTCACGTTCCACTTGAGACTTCCCAACCAAATCACACCCTCAATATCCTACAAAACACTGGCAGAGCAGGGAAGCACTGATCTTCATTACCACACCTGCTAATTAGTCACTGAAAGTAGACTTTTCCAGGATTGCTGGATTATTCCAAGCCCTGGCAGAGCACATCCGTGAGTTCCAGTCAAGCAAAGAACGAGCAAAGCCTTTCCACACCTGCAACTTTAATGGTTGGGGCAGTTCCAGAGGCACCTCTTCAAGAGTGCAAGTCTTTAAACAGCTTAAAACCAGCAATAAAAAGTAAAATATAAATTTTTATTTAGAATTAAAGCAAATACTTCAGTATCACAAACACAATATTAAACTTCAAGAAATATACTGCTAAATTTGGAGGGAGCATTTATTTTTGCACAACCACGACATGCGCACAAAATCCAGAGAAAGATGTGGAGTCTGAAATTTTCAACATCTCACCACCAAAGCAGCTGGGTTACACAAGGTTTCATACAAGAGTTAAGATAGACTGGAATAAGATGTTGACAAAATTTCTACAGAATCATCTTTATAGACAACAAGAAAGCTCTAAAGAGGCAAACATTGCAATCTAATCTTCTTCTGCTGAGTCTCTCTCAAACGTGTAGGCCATGAAGCAAGCATCTGGTCTCTTGGGGACAAGGGGATGCCCTGGTCTCACAATCTCAAAGCCCAAAAAGCTGAAAGTACGGAGCAATGCAGCTAGAAAATAAAGCAGGAGACAGGTTTCACCCACGGCATACTGAAAACAAGAAGTTAAGATTTCCACCAAAAGGCATTTGGTGTCTCTGGAGGCGCTGCAAACACCCACCTCTGTCATCTCTGTTCTTGTGGAAACAGATGAACACGTGCTCCACTCGGAGCTGCTCTTCAGCAAACTCGAGAAGAACTGCAAAACTGCAAGAGAAACACCAGGGGTTCAGCACCCACGGAGTAGGGAATGTCCTGGGATGGGAGGGTCCCTCAGGGATCATCCAGTCCAACCCCTGGCCCTGCACAGGCACCCCAACAATCCCACCCTGAGCGTTGTGCGAATGCTCCCAGAGCTCTGGCAGCAGATGCTTCCTCCAGAGCGAGTCAGCAAGGCCCTGAGAGCCAATCCACACAGGAATTCCTAAGGGAGAGGCACAGCTTGGAGCCTCACAGCACCAGATCCCTGAGCCCAGGCAGGACTCAAGGGCAGGACTCCTCAGTGGCACAGAAAATGCGTTTGTGTGACACAGCTGAAGAGGCTGCAGTGACAGATTCAGAAGCAGCCTGGAATTCTCAGTGCCTAAATCAGCCTGAAATCCCAGGCTTTTGGCTGGTTCTGCCTGCAGTTCTCAAACCAAGTTCACAAGAGAGCCTCAAGCACCCAAATTAAACTTCAGCTTTCAAAATCTAAAGAGCAAAGTGTTCTCCCACCCCACTGAGAGGCCTCACGTTAATTCACAGCTGTGTTTTCCCTGACTCACCTGTCCTTGCTCCCCTCAGGCAGAGCACCACTGGGAATCTCGATGTAGAGGTTGTTGTTGTTCAGCACTGCTCTCCAACTGATGTGTTTGGCATCTGTAAGCCTTGACTGGACATTGAGAATTCTTGTCCTGTTGTTAGGTGTTAGTTCTTCTGTGACATTCAGCCGATTATCCTGCAGCAGGGAGAAGGAAGGAGTTATTTTACCATTCATTTTTGGAGGAGGGATTGAGGCAGGGAACGCTGTCAAGCTCACCACGAGCTGTTTGCTCCTCATACTCACCGAATAAAATAAATTAGCTGAAAGATTGTGATCCCTCTGACTATTCCCTCGCCCACCTGGGATCTTCAGGGGTGGGTGAGGGACATCAGGAGCACCACCGAGGCCCCGGACCCAGGTTACTACAGCAATTGAAGGGAACCCTGGAACTGCAAAGGGAGCACGGTCAGACAGGCAGGAAGGCTTGGGCAAAGCCCTGGGACTTCCACGATTTAAACTGTGTTTAAAACAACAAACCCAGGCCAAAGGACTCCTCCCACTGCAAGTGGGAAGACAAAGGAACCTCCACACCAGGGGCAGGGACAGTGCCCAGGGAGCTGCCACTGCAGTATTTTGAGTGAAGACTCACTTGGAGATGAAAAATACTCTGGTTGAGTGAGCCAGGTGTGTTTTTGTACCAAGACAGGCCTGATGTGACCTCAAGAGAAGAAACCCTTCTGCAGGGATGTGCTGTTTTCTGCCCTCCTTGTTCTCAGGCAGCACAAACCCCCAGCCCAGCAAGGCAGGGATCACTTTTCCCTGGAATATTCACCATCAGACCTTCCCAGCTTGAGGCCAGGCAATTCCAGGGAATCATCCCCACCTCCAATATTTTCAGCTTGAGCTGAGGCCACACCTGAACCTCTGCAAACCTCCAAAAACACCTCCAAACCTCTTCCCACTGAATTCCTCAGAGCGATTCCACAACGCTCAGCACTCGAGGAGAGAAATACTCTCTTTTGAAGACGTGAGGAATATTTTTAAGTTTCTCCCCATCCTTTTCAAGGCTGTTTCACTCCTCCCGTGGCAGAGCAGTGCTGGCCCCTCCCTCTGCACCATCCTTCACCCGCAGGCTCCACTCTTGAGTTGCGTCATCTCAGCAGATGCAGCAATCGAGGCCCTTGGGGGAATTTTCACAATCGTCCTGTCTCCGGGTGCCAGCAGCAGCCACTGCAGCCATTTGCAAATCCGAATAAACAGCTACAAAATAATCCACCATTTTGCACACTTCGCACCCGAGCTGCAGGGTTTGCATTGGTTTGGGGCTTTTTTTTTTTTTTTTTTTTTTTTAATGAGCTTGTGATGAATAATCCGTATTAGAAAGGCTGGGAATGGGCAGAGAGGTTAAATATTACGTGCTGGAAGGTGAATTATATTTACATTTTTATGTGAAGCAAGCGCAACAATTGCGAAGTTTTATTAAAAATACAAAATCTGCACTAACTGAATGCGTTATTTTAATTAAACAAGCCTCCAATCCATTATTTTAAGCTCTTTGAAAGAAACGTTTTTCTTTAGTACCAGCATTATTTATTTTTATCTAAGAATGACTGTGAACTATACATTTCTCACTTCCCTTACAAATAAACCTTTAAAAACCTTTTCCAAAGGTGTGCTGTGGCAATCTTCAACTATTTCACCTTTCTCCCCCAAAAAGATGGTGCAGAAGGAAGGTCTGCAACTATAAATATATTTTGGTGATGCTTACGTGCACTTGGGGGGAAAAACCCCATGTTTAACCCGCAATTAAATATAAAAACGGTTAAAAAACTCCTTCCACAGTCCACACACGAGGTGTAAAGGGCAGACTGATGTCCCGAGCATCCACCACTCCACACCAGCCACCTCAATTCAGGTATTTAGGCATTTTCTTTCTTCCCAGCACCTGTGGGGGTTGTTTAATCTTTCGGTTGAGTTTTTAACCAGAAGCTCTCGTAACACGATTAGTTTTGCGGAGTATCCACGGTTACATAAGGGGATAACAGCCTTCAATCCTTCGATATCTTTGCCTAATTGTTGTTTTCCCCTCGGCACCCCCCCCCCCCAGCCCTGCCTGGAGCCTCTCCCAGCCCGGGGGTGCCCTCAGGGGCCCCTCCCAGGGCCGGGACAGCGCTGGGGCCTCAAAATCACCCTTTTTTTGTGGTTTTTCCACCCTCCCGTACCGCCTTTCCCCGCGCGGTGGGGGCCAGGCTGCCCCTCCCCCGCTGGCCACGCAGCCTCCCCCGCCCCTCTCCGGCCACCAGGGAGGCGGCAACGAGGATGAGGAGGAGGAAGAGGAAGGAGGCAGCGAGGGCCCAGCGGTGCGAGGCTGTGGGAGGCCGCGGCGCCTCACCTGCTCTGTCCGGTACTGAGGCTCAGCACAGCGGGCATGATGGTGCTTTTATTCCCCTCTTTCTCTCTAGCGAAGCAGTGGCTGTTGAGTATCCGTTGCAGGGAGGATTTCACCATCCGGCCGCTCTGGTCCGAACCCCGAAACCCTCCGCCGCCGCCGGCTCCCGCTCCCCAGGCGCTGCTACACAAAATGGCACCGCGGCCGCAGCGCCTCCTTATATACCCTCCCTCGGTCACGCCCCCTAGAAGACCACGCCCCTCAGCGCATGCCGCGCCCTCCCCACAGGGAGACGGCGTCTATTGAACAGTTTAGGTGTCAATTAGAAAATCTCGCTGTCTATTGGCTAAGAGGAGCGAGGGGGCGGGACATCGGGCTGGGGGTTCTGCTCGGGAGGCAGGGGGTAGCGGCGCGTGATTGGCTGCGCGCGCCGCGGGTGGGCGGGGCCTGGCGGGGCACCGGCCGGCGGGCGCTCCGCAACCCCTCACTGCCCTCGGAGCCGCCGGTTCGAGTCCCGTGTCCGCGCCCCGCCCGGCTGAGGTAACCGCGGGGGGGACCGGGGGAGGAGCGGGGTGTGAGGGAGCACAGGGAGGGAGAAACTTGAAGAGTCATGGAAAGACGTGGAAAACCACGGACAGACCCGTGGGGTGCAGCCCCGGTGCTGGAAGCAGCGGAGGGGCGGCAGCAGAACCCCCTGTGGGACCCCCGGGGGCATCGCCGCCCTCAGAGCCTCGCACAAAGCTCGGTGCTGAGGGAAACTTTTAATTAAAAACTAATAATAAACGCCCCATAAGTAGTGGGGAGGGTCTCTGAAAGGTCGGGCTGGGGTTGTGACCTGGTGTTGTGGGGAGCGTTTGGGCTGGTCGCCTTTGGCCTGGCTGTGGTTTATGGATTTATAGGGGAATAGGGATGGAGAATAGTTGGTTTATGGATTTAGAGTGGAATAAGGATGGGGAATAGTTGGTTTATGGATTTATAAGGGAATAGGCATGGGGAATAGTTAGGCCAAGGATTTATAAGGGAATAGGGATGGGTAACAGTTACTTTATGGGTTTATAGCGGAAAAGGGATAAGGAATGGAAGGTTTACAGATTAATAGGGGAATAGGCATGAGGAATGGTTGGTTCATGGATTTAAAGTCAAACAGGGATGAGGAAAGGTTGGTTCATGGATTTATAGTGAAATAGGGATGAGGAAAGATTGGTTTATGGATTTATGAGAGTAGGGATGGGGAATGGTTGATTTATAGGGCAATAGGGATGGGGAACAGTTGGTTCGTGGATTTATAGGGGAATAGGGATGGGGAACAGCTGGTTTATGGATCAGTAGGGGACTACGGGTGGGGAATGGTTGATAGTGATGATCTTTAAGCTAAAAAGGCTTTTTTGCTGTGCCTTCCTGAAGAAGTGAGTAAATCCTGGTTATTTACACAGCACAAGTTGGGCTCATTCCTAAAAACAGCCAGCCCATGCCCTCTGCTTTCCATCTCCTGCTGGGGGCTCAGAAATTGGAGGCTTGGGGATGCAGTTCGGTCTTTCTGCAGCCCCATGGCAAGAACAGTCCAGAGGAAAGGATGGGAGTTTGGAAATGGGATACCCCCACTGCTCTTCTGGATGGGATTGATGGAAACACAGCTTCATCCCTTGGGGGTGAGGTTCAGCCTTCAAAATTCATCTTAAAGCAGCAAATGAGCACAAAAAAGCTAAATAGGTCGTCATTCCCATGGGTTTGGGAATTGGATCTTTGGCAGAGCCATTTCTGACTATTTCAGCCTGAAAACCAAGGCAGAGGCACATCCCAAGGCTCATCCTGAGCAGTGGATTTTATCCTGTATGGAAAGAAAGCTGAAAATAATGGTGTAGGTGATGGCATTTGCAGGCAGGAATGCCTTGTAAGCTAAGTGGGAAAAGGTGTTTATAGAACCAAAGAAAACTGCTGCTGAAGATACATTGTAATGGATTTTTTAAATCATTGAAAATTTTCCATTAAAAATCTTGTAGATGGCTGTATTTCTTTTTTCTTCATCAACTTGGGCCACAACACCCCTGTTTCATTGCCTGCAGCTAGCAGGCCTGCATTTGGCCATTTCTTAGGGGGTTTTATTGCTATCTTATTTTTATTTGCTTGAAAATATTCCCATCCAGGAGCTCTGAGCACAATGGATTAATTGGCTCCACTTTGCAGGAGGATCATTGTCTAAATCTCCACCCACCTTTTGTGTCCCGAAGCTGCTGGGATAACCCAGGATGGAACAAAGTGTTGTTGCCAAAAGAAAGCAGTGTCTGCTCTCCTGCAGCTCTGAGGAGAAGCTTGGCCTGTCCAGCAGCCAGGGAAAAATCTGGGAGTCCTGGAAAGTAAGAGGGATGAGAGGAAAGTCCTTTTCCTGCTGCAGGCATCTGCCCTGAGCTCCCAAACTGAGCTTGTGCTCACCTCGTTCTCGAGATTTGGGTGTTGATTTATGGAGGGGAAACTCTTCTATTTAATGCAATACCCAGAGTCCAGCCTGAAACAATGGGATAGCTGCAATTCCGGAATATCCGGACTACACGGAGCACATCAGAGGAGATTTAGCAATTCCTGGTTTGTGTGTTGTGTTAGGAAGGTTTTCCTGCTGGGGGCTGGAGGTGTCAGGGGGTGGAAGGGCCGCATTAGCATTCGGTGATGGATTTCATTATTTCCAATAATGGCATTTATTATTCCTGTAGTAATCCGGCTGTAATTCCTTATAATGGCTCTGTGTGAGGGGAATCAGCGCTGCAGCTGTTTCCTCTTCCCTGGGAACTGGGAACAGCTTTGCCCTTTGAATCCCTGTCACCTCCATGGTCCATCACTCCATTTCACAGCTGAGTGCCCAGAGAGCTCCGGGTGCTCTGCGCTCTGCAAAAGCCCAACCAACCTGTGCTGGGTTTGTGTTAAACACCACGGGGGATTAGTTCCAGCTGCACTTTTGCTGAGATAGCCTGACTTCCACTTTAGCAGGGACAGTGATTCATAAATCCTCACACAGAAGCCTCTGACTCACGAATTTGGGATTATGGCTGAGGCAGTTGGAGATGTTGCCATCCCCAGCTGGTTTTTCACCCGTGGTTTGCCATGATTGCCCTTCCTGTGGCAGAGTAACTCTGTGGCTGGGTTGTTGCTCCAGCTGTATTCCCAGTTTGGCATCGCAGTCCCTGGAATTACCTAAATCAGGGGGCAGTGAACCCTGACAGTCTGAGCAGCCCAGCTCTGCTGGGGCACAGCAGCTTCCAACACACAGGGAAGAGTCACCATGAAATCCTGGAATATCCTGAGCTGGAAGGGACCCTCAGGGATCACCAGTGCAGCCCCTGGCCCTGCACAGACACCCCAACAACCCCACCCTGGGCATCCCTGAGAGCGCTGTCCAAACGCTCCTGCAGCTCTGGCAGCCTCGGGGCCGGGACCATTCCCTGGGGAGCCTGGGCAGTGCCCAGCAGCCTCGGGGGGAAGAACCTTTCCCTGAGCTCCATGCCCAGCCCTGACCCAGCTCCAGCCGTTCCCTGGGCTCCTGTCCCTGTCCCAGAGCAGAGCTCAGCCCCTGCCCCTCCGCCTCCCCTCGGGAGGAGCTGCAGCCCCCAGGAGCCTCCCCTCAGTCTCCTCTGCTCCAGCTGAACGAGCCAAGTGCCCTCAGCCGCTCCTCAGACCCTTCCCCAGCTCCATGTCCCTCCTTTGGACACTCTCCAACAGCTTTGGATCCTTATTTCTTTATTACATTGCATTTTTACAACCACTGCAAACGGAGAATCTCATCCCTCAAGTTCATCCCGAATTCTGTGCAGGTGTCCTCAAACACACAAAGTCCTCCTCATTCCAGCCACCACAGCCTTCCCCTCTCCAACAACTGCATTTCCAAGGACCAGCACAGTCCCACAGCCAGGAGCTTGTGTCACGTCTCAGCTGTTGAGGGAGCTCTCCAGAGAGCCCCCAGCAGGTCCCAGTTGCTCTGTGCTCTTACCCCAAGCAGGTCACAGCAACTGGGCTGCCTGAAAGCTCCTGGGAAAGGATCTTATGCAGCCTGAGTTACTCAATAACCAGAGCAGTTAAAGAGGAAAGGACAGAAGCACCAACAAACTGATCTCTGTTAGGGATCTAAGTTGAGATCGTTTCCAGCTGAGAAAAGCCAAGGAGTTGATTTTCCCAGATTTTCCTTTCTTAGCTTGTTTCCTTCTGCTGTGTACCCTCTTTTCATAAAAGAGGTCTCAAACAGTAGTTAAAATCACCAGTCAGTGATTCTTTGTCGTGCTTTTATGGGTTTTACTTTCTGAAATAGTCTGGAAGAAGAGTTTACAGCAGGAGAGGAAGAAAACCAGATTGAAAAGTCAGATTGAAAACTGTTGTGAACATATTAGAGCAAGAAATGGGTGTGGCATAAGTAACTGTCTTCACTCTTCCCTGTGTTTTCAGGTGTGCAAGTGTTTGTGATCTGATAACACAAGATCAGTGCTTAGAAGGATGATCAGGAGCTGAAACACTCATCAAACTCCTAAAGGTTCTGAAATCCTGCACGTTGAAACCATAGCTCTGTAACATCATTTATTCCAAGAAGGAAAGATAAGCCCTTCTGTCATTTAGGTGATTAAAGCAGGATTAAATAACACAGCTGCAAAAACTGCTGCTTCTGCCTGGTTTTCTGCCAGTGGTGGAGCTGAGGCTGCTCCTGCATCTGTGTTCTAGAGGAGCAACAAAGCTCCAGGGAAGGGGAATGGGACAAAAATCCTTTTTGACGTGTAGCAGAGAGCCCTGTGTGCTTTGTGCTTTGCTGCATCATGCTGTCAGGGCTCTCCTGGAACGTGGAAATGGATGTTTGTGGCATTTAGCAGCATCAGGGGAATTCATCCCGCTCCGATTTGCTGACGGGGGAAGAACGACAGAGAGGAAAAACATGAGCTCCCTTCCAAAGCATGTGCAGTCCATGCATAGCATTGCCCTTTCAGTAGCTCCCCAAAAATGGGAATAAAAAATATTAATTAATTAATTTCTTGAACCAGGCTTTAAAATCAAGTGGATCTGATTGCCTTTTCTTTCTGTTTCCACTACAGGAAGACTTTGCTTGTTCTTGCAGCTTTGAGAAGTGTCTAGAGATGCAACCAAGCACCAAAACAGGACAGAAGCTGAGGCAGAGATGTCCATCAGGACGTGTTTTCAAAGAAATCATTGTCTGTGATGACTTCACCCTGTAATTTAGCTGATTTTAGCCACGGAATAATTTAAATGTTCCTGTTGGTCAGCTCTGTGTGGAGACAAAGGACTGCAAAAGCTTGTGAGGCTTTATCAAAACACTGGAAAGTGTTATTTCTAAACTTATCAGACCTATATTTTATAAGTCTTATAAAAAAAAGGCTCTTAAAACTACCCCTCTCCTTCCTTGGTGCTTCTGGTTCATCTCCTCACAGGTAACAGTTAAGTACCAGTTATCTAATTTTAAATACTCCCCCACTAATTCACTCTTTAGCACGTCAGAATCTATTCTGATCTTTGTGGGACAAGTAATTAGAACACCTTTTCTAGCTGGAAAACTCTCCTCATTTTCATTGTCATCCCTGTGAGAATGATTTCATTTGAAGGTCAGGTTTTCTGCAGACCCACTTGTGCCAGGAGACAGCCAAATGAAGCCAGAGTTTTTAGGTGTTTACCAGCACAGGGAAGAATTTATTTTTCCAAGATCTTTGTGAGATACTGAATAGAAGAAAACAGTCATTGGGCCAACAAAAAAAAAGTCTGTACTTCTCACCAAAAAAAACTTTGGATCTGTTTTTCCACTTCAAAACAGCTGGCATGGAGAGGGGCTGATTGCAGATGAGGTAACAGATGTCTAAAATGCTCTAAGTTCTCGTGCATCTGAATTAGGGGTTGAACCCAACAGCACCTGGGCACCTGGGAAGTGCCGAGTTGTTCTCTTTGAGTTTGCAGGATCAAACTGAGCAGTTTCCACAGAAAAATAATGCCAGGTGGGGAGGTTGAAGTGGGAACAGGAAATCAGCTGGAAAGGGGCTTGGCCAAGAGCAGGAGCCACAAGGAACACTCAGAGGGTGGCACCTTAGGATTTCTGGGAAAGAAGTGTGCTGGGGCACTTTGTTGTTGGCCTGTAATTTAAGGATAATGTTCCACAACACTGATTCCTGTATTGATTTTTTTCTTTGGCTGTTGCTGCCAGTTATGAACAAATGGCCCTGAGGAATTCAGAGGTGGTTGCAACACAATCAAGTGAAAGACGTTCCAACAGCCTCCCTTCCCCTGCCCATTTTCTGTTTCGTTTCTGCTGGGCCAGAGGCAGCTCAGCTCCATCCCCTCTCCTGAGTTACCCAGAGGTGATGGAGCTCTGGTTCTTGCTGAGGAGGCACAGAGGGGAGTTAATTTGGAGAGGGGATGGAGCCCTGTCCCTCCTGTTTGCATGGAGAGGGCGCTGGGGTCCTGAGCAAACGCTTTGCAAACCCCTCCACAATCAACCCCATCGTGATCAGCATTCCAGGCTCCCTGGAATTCCTCCATGAACATTTTCCTTCCCCTCACTTTCTTGCTGGAGCCTTTGTGTGGTGGATTTAGGAGTTTTATTTTTTGCTCAGCTTCCATTTTCCCTCCTGGAATCCACCACCATCCGAGGTTTCCCAGCAGGACAATCCCCTTACCCAGCCCATGCTGGGAAGGGGAGCAGGACAGCCCGGCTTGTTTTCCTCCAGTTCCTCTTGGATCAGGCAGCCTCGGGGATGAGGAAGTGCATGGTGCAGCGCTGCTTTTGTAACCCCTAATTTCGTTTGGAAATGTTATCCAAACAAACAGCTGCCAGCAGGATGAGCACTAAGACCTGGGCAGAGGCTGCTCTGTCAGAACCGAGCTCGGAGTGAGCTTTGCCTGCTGAAACACTTCACCCAGCAGCTCATTAACATGGAGATAGTCAGAGGAGACTTCCCCCCCCCCGATTAGATCCTGCCTGTGATAGGAGCATTAACGAGCATATTTTCCCATAAATAAAATGAGCAGGCCTGGAGGGCAGGGAAGGTTATTTTGCCTGGAATCAATTCTATCCCACGCTCACCCCTTGGAGAGCTGGGGCTGAGGGAACCATTTCACCCTGAGAACGAGTCCAGAGACCAACAGGCAAAGGGGGATATCTTCCTGCTCTCTGTGCTCCACACTGCTTTACTTTGGGGATAATCCATGTGGATTCTGTCACTGGCCAGAACTCCCTGTGCTCACAGCCGGGGCAGCCCTTGGGTGCTGCAGGAGGGACAGGAAGGTCCAATTTTGGTAAAGCTGCTTTTGCCAGGCTGTTTTTCGAGCTGCAAGGCAGGACAGGAAGGTCCAGCATTGAGAAAGCTGCTTTGGCCAGGTTGTTGATTCGAGCTGCAGGAGGGACAGGAAGGTCCAACTTTGGTAAAGCTGCTTTGGCCAGGTTGTTGATTCAAGCTGCAGGAGGGACAGGAAGGTGCAGCCTGGGGAAAGCTGCTTTGGCAGGTTGTTTTTTGAGCTGCAGGCAGCCTCGTGCTCTCTGCATCCGTGTCTGAACCAATATTTACTCAGGGCTCTGTGTACTGGGATCGGCAGCAATCCCTGCAGTGAGAGCAGGGCTGGAGCCAGAATCAGCCCAGCTTAGCAGCTTCCCTTGTTTACATCTTTTTTTAAAAATACTCCCGACTTCCAGACTGCGGAGAGGTGGCAGCTTGACAGCTCTGGTGAGCACAAACCCTCCCTGCAGCAACCTGCCCACCCCAGAGCCTCTGCAGCCAAAAATCCCCTCTGGAAGTGGGTGGGCAGCAGACCCCCAGGCTGGGCAGGCCTTGGCACCTCCCCAGGAAGTGACAAACCTGCTCTGGAAGTGACAAACCAAAGTCCACAGACAGCTGGTGCTCTCTAAGGGACTGGCAGCAAACTGCCATCAAAGGAGCCCCCAGGCTGCCACCACACTCAGGAGCAGAGGCTCTAAAGTGAAGGCAGCTCTAGTTCAGTGCCAGAATTTTCCAGTTTTCCCAAAGGGCTTTATTTATGAAGCTGTGCTAGGTACAGATTAACTTCCCCTGCCTCTGGTTTGTCATTAACTCTGGGAGAAGCTGAGCTTTGAAGGGTTCACTGCTGGAGGAAAGGGGTGAGCACTGCAGTGTTTCACAGCCACGCTGCCTGGCCTGGTGGTTCCAAAGAAACCAGACTTTGGGGAGCTGTTTGTTCCCGTGTTCCCTGCTCTGCGTGTCACACGCAGACACCCTGACTGACTCCTCCTTGGGAGGGCAAAACCCCACTTCCAACAGAGCTGAGCACGTGCTCCAAGCTCTCAGTGAGACCAGCAGGTTTCCTGAGGTGCTGGAAGATGAAGAGGTGGCACAAGGAAGGTAAAGACCCTTGAAATTACTGCTCAGGCTTGGAGCTGTGACCTGCTGAGTTTGATTTCCTGCTCACAGTGACTTTTGCCAGCTACTTCAGGTGATGAGCTGGAAACCTCCTGCCTCAGAGGTGTGTGGAAGACTGGGAGTGGCTGTGATTACTGGAAATAAACTGGATAGGAGCTGAGATTTCGTTCTGAAATCTGTTTTGGGGGGTATTTTAGCACCTTTCCGATTCCCCTATAAATGTTTGCCTGTTCTTGGGTCAGAGTTTCCCTGTTGGATTGTCCAGTGAGTAAATCCTTTCAGATTTCAGTGGTTCTCTGCCTTCCTGGTGCTTCCCTGGACTTTTGTCCTACAGCACTTTCATTTCTTAGCTCACAGTTCCTCATTCCCCTCAACGTTCCCGTGTTTGTTTGGCTTCACACACAGCCACATCCTGGATCCAGGATCACGGACTGGGCACTCTCAGCCCATCTTCAGCCTCGTTGGGCTCATTAGGGAGGAAAATGCCTTCAAGAATCCTTGAAGGAGCAGGATGTGACGGGAAGCGATGGGAGTCAGCAGGTCAGGCCTTAGCAGCTGTCAGAGCAATGTGCACAGGCCCACACCTCTCCAGCTAAACCCAGGCTCAGGCTTAACGTTAAACCTGATCCCTGCAGGGCAGATCCCACAGCATCCCTGGGTACTCCTGAGACAGGGAACACGGAGTCTGTGCTTTGTGTGTTTAGGCTCCCCCTCTGACCCCTTGCAGCCCCTCTGGAGCTGTAATTCCAGCAGGAACTGCCCGTGTCCCTGGGGATTGGGAAGCTGAGGCAGGGAGAAGGCAGAGCTGAGGTGGGAGCTGCTCCCGCTCTGCTGCTGCCTCCCTTCCCTGTGGAAAATGGACTGGGGGTAGTTTAGGTCACTTTGAAAAGTCTCCTTTGTAAATAATGTTCCAAAGCAAAATGTTCCTTTTAACCTCAATTATCTGTCCTAATCCTACCTCTACTCCCCTTAATTTTTTTTTTTTAATTGATGTCTTTGTTGCCTTTAAAAATACGAGAGATTATTCTTTGCCAGTGATAATCATGTTTAATTCTCTTTTCTGTCATATTGGGCCTATTTTCCCATGGTTTCCTCGCCGTTGGGCATTGTCAGGTTTGTGTTCTGCAATTTTAAGATTGGAACTGTGATCAGGAGTATTCCTGCTGGGGGCAGCTGGATGCTTTTCCCCATGTTATGGAGGTGGCTGCAAGATATCAGTTTATAAAAAACTGGATTTATTTTATCATTCTCAGGGTGATGGTGACGGACAGGAGCCACCCCTGCCATTGTCACACGATACAATGGCACCGAGCTCTGGTTATCTGTATCACTGCTCTCAGTGTCCCTGGGACTTGGAAAACTCTGAATTTTAACAACAAGCCTTTCCTGAGGCTTCCATGCAAAGCAATGCAAATAAAGTTAATTAATATAATTAAGCCTGTATCATTCTGCTCCTGCGACACCAAGGCTGGGACCAAGGCCGCTTCAGGAATGGTGTTTCCAGGTCACTGTGGGATGTGGAGGGTTCTTGCTGGCAGCCAGCAGCAATTCTGAGTCCAGCTTTGGGCAGAAGGGGTCAGGGAAGCCCATTTTGTGTCCCAGGTGTTGCCATTGCAGGAGGACAAATACCCCAGGATCCTGCCCTAAAAAAGGAAGGAATCCTTCAGGAATCCTCCCTGTCAAACCTGTTCAGAAAACCCTTCAGTGAGAGGGAGGGTTTCCCTACACAATCCCTTCCAAGGCTTTGCTGTGTTTACTGCTACAAACTATTTGGGATTTTCCCCTTAAATTCACGGCTGCTGCTCATCCCTCACTTCCCACAGGCAGGAACAATTTCTCTCCAGTCTGTCCTCACTAGATTCAGCCAGGACACATCCAGACTCTTTTCTTTTATCCAAAATACTTCTTGCAGCCGTTCCAGTGAGGCCTTTTTTCCATTACTTTTTTTTTCCCTGACCTCCAGGTATAAAAGCTCTGACGCATTGGGAGGAAACTCTGGGATTTGGGAAAACAAGCTGTCCTTCATTTTCCTTGGAAATTAGCTTTTGTTGCAGCTCTCCTAGGTCCCTGCTCGTCAGAATGCTTTGAAAAGCTCCCATTCTCAAGGCATTCCCAATCCTTGGATTGACTTTTCATCTGGGACGGTTTCAAGAGCTCTTGGTGCAGCTTTGTGGGGACATTGAGCAATGGGGCTTCTCCACCTGCGAGGTTTGGAGAGCTGGATGTGGAATGTGTTTGCTGTTGGAGGGATAGGATTGGGAGGGAGCTTCAGAGCCCAACTCTGCTGTCCACATGTGGTTCAAGGATCCATAAAGGCACAGAACTCCCCCCTCCGCCCCCAGAGTGTCCCCTCCACAAGCTGGGAGCTCTACAAGTTACAAAGCTCCTTTTTAATCCCAGTTATATTTGTTTTAGCCAATTTTTTCCCCGGCTGGTCTCATGCCAGCATTGTCTTTATGCTTAAATTGGCATCTTGGCTCTCTCTGGCTGCCTTTGTGTATAGCAATCCAAGCCCTTTGTTTTGGTAGGCAAAGCAAACTGAGACTTTCCTCTGTAAATCTTCCTTTCTCCTTTCCCTGCTTCTTGTCAAGGAAGCCTCTCGGCCATCCAGAATCATCCAGCATCTCTCCATGGCCATCTAAGTGCCATCACCTCTTATGAAAAACCCAAGTATTTCTAAATTCATTTGCTGGATGTTGGCAAAGGAGCTCAAAAAGCACAAACACCCAAGCAGAACAAGGAGGGAAGAGTTTGGCACATCTACACCGTGGGGTTATGATTTGGCAAGGATTATAGGATCATGGAATCATGGAATGGTTTGGGTTGGAGGGACCTTAAAGCCCATCCAGTGCCACCCCTGCCATGGGCAGGGACACCTCCCACTGTCCCAGGATGCTCCAAGCCCCAATGTCCAGCCTGGCCTTGGACACTGCCAGGGATCCAGGGGCAGCCCCAGCTGCTCTGGGCACCCTGTGCCAGGGCCTGCCCACCCTCCCAGGGAACAATTCCTGCCCAATATCCCATCTAAATGTTGCTGTTGGATCCTCACACTGGATCCTGTGATCCATGTGGGTCTCTGCTTTGGTGTTCTGCTGGAAGCTGCCTCCAGTGGTCTGGCAAAGGGATCCAACCCAGCCCTGGCTGAGCCCCTGGCTCAGGAGGATGGAGGTGGAAGGAGTTTGGCAAAACCTCACTCTGCACCACAAAAATGCTGCTTAGATCTCCCAGCAGGAGTCTGGATCTGCTTAGCTCCTGTGTGCTGATCTTTGATAAGGAACTAAGAATTGTCTGGGGTTTTTTTGTGGAAACTGGGCACTTTTCATCTTTCTTCACAGCCAGAGCTAAAGGTCCCCTTGACAGGGTTCCCCGAGACCAGAGGTGTTGTCCCTTCAGCCCTGAGTGCTCCCAGGGGGGGTTAACAGGCACACCCCAGGGAAGAGGAGCCAAAAGAGGCTCAGAAATGGTGCCATGATTTGATGTGCAAGAGCAGCAAAGCTGCCAGACAAACCCGTGCCTCCTGCTGTGCTGCAAGCCCCAGAGATGGACATGTCAATGTTCTTCTAGTTTCAGAAGTCTGGAGCTCTTACTTGGGGCAAGTCTGGGTTACAAAAGTTGATCTTTTCACAGGTTTCACACATGGGGAGGGAATTTCTGAGAGCCCAGACCTCGTCCCCTCCCTCCTGAGGGGGCTGAGGATAATGCTCGGAGCCAGAGAGGAAGTTCCTCCCTTTGAAGAGAGACTCTTGACAAGGGCTGGAGGGACAGGACACAGGGAATGGCTTCCCAGTGCCAGAGGGCAGGGCTGGATGGGATCTTGGGCAGGAATTGTTCCCTGGCAGGGTGGGCAGGCCCTGGCTCAGGGTGCCCAGAGCAGCTGGGGCTGCCCCTGGATCCCTGGCAGGGCCCAAGGCCAGGCTGGACATTGAGGCTTGGAGCAGCCTGGGACAGTGGGAGGTGTCCCTGCCCATAGCAGGGGTGGCACTGGATGGGCTTTAATGTCCCTCCAACCCAAACCTTTCCTTGATCCTTTGAAAGGAGTGGGGATGGAAAGGGAATCAGGGACCAAGAGGAAAAAGGATCATGGCAAGGCTTTGCTTGACTTGGACTTCACCCCGCTGTGCTTTGGGACTTGGACCCTACTCCTCGGTCCTGCCCCCGCCCCACCATTGCCCAGCCCCTTTGGGCTGTTGCGGGATGGTGCCCAGGGTGCCCAGGGCCCCGTGATCCCCCCTAAAGCCTCTCCCCACAAACGTGGTGCCAGGATCCATCCTCAGCACGAGCACAGCCTGTCCCCAGGGAGCAACCCCTGGATGGGGCAGGTGGTCTCCTGTGTCCGTGGGGTGCTTGGAGGCCCTGTGTGAGTGGAGGGGCTGGATCCCAGGGGAAATCGGGCACGAGGCTGAAGCAAACACTGCTGTGAAGCCACAGTGGCCTCCTTCCTCCCCCAGCATCTCTCTGCGTGAAACACGATGGTGCCCCTAAACCCCAAACCCTAAACCCACGGGTGCACCCTCTCTGTGCCAAAGCCACCCCGGCCCCTCTCCCCTCCCCAAGCCCCGTCCCTGGGCAGGGTGAGGCTGTGCCCGGGCTGGGTGAGGCTGACTCAGAGCCGGGCTCAGCCATCCCCTGCCCAGGGAGCGGAGCTGGAGCATCTCCCCCGCTCCTCCCGTCCCCCGCACCTCGGCACCGGCGGCTGGAGCAAGACACGACCGGTCCCTGCTTGTGCATCGCCTTTGTGTGCCGGGGATGAGCACGAACTGCTGCAGGGAAGCGTTTTAACCAGAAAAACCATGCGGGGCTCGATTGTTCCCTGCATCCGTGGAAAATTACTCCGGTTCGCTCTCCCCTTTGCTCGAGCAGCTCCAAAACATGCGGGGAGGGGAAGGGGGGGAGGAGGAGGAGAAGGAGGAGGAGGAGGAGGGAGGTGTCTGCGCCTTTGGGGTCGGAGCTGCCGCTTTTTTCTCTCTCTGCCTCGAAATGATTTATTCGGAAAGGCTCCTGCCTTGGTGTCACTGGGGCAAGCACAGCGATCAGAACGCGTTTTGGGTAAAGGTCGCCCGGAAAAGAATGGGAAGAAATGAATCCCCTCCATCCCAGCGATGCGGTTCCATCCCCCATCCTTCCCTCCCTCCCTCCCCTGCCCATCTGGCCCGAGGAAAAGCAGATGGGAGAGGTGGCCGTGGCTGGTCCCGCTCCCCGCGGGGGCTGAGCTCCATCCCTGAGCTCCTCTGGAGCATCGGGGACACTTCCCTGGGCAACAATGGGCAGGGACAGGGCCACACTCCGGTTCTCAGTCGCCACGCTTCAAACCCCCCCTTCCCATGACTCCCGTCCTCCAAGGCTGCCTGCGCTGCCTCTTCCCCAGGGATTTGCTTTGCTGGGCTGCTCCGTTTTCCTTTCATTGCCTTTTTCAGACCCTGCCTTTTTAACCCGAATTTTTGGCTCGTTTGCTCGCCCACGTCCTCGATTCTTTTCCTTCCTTTTACATTCCCTCCTCCCTCTGCTTCCGGTGCTGCCCAGCTTTTCTCTTTCCCTCCTGCTCCCACTCTCGTGTTTTCTTGGTGGTCCTGCCAACAACCTTCTGGGATATAAGAAAAGGAAAATCTCAGGGCTACGCAGCTGAGAAGCTTCCCTTAGGAACTGAGGCTGGCCTTTTCTTAAATTCTTTTTAAACCACGCCTTCCCTCACCACTCTGCATTCCCAGCTGATCCCTGGTGCTGTGGGACACACTCCGGCCCCAATTCACTGCAGGGATAGAGGTGGGAAAGCTCAAGGCAGAAACATTCCCAGGAGCTGGCTCTGTGCTGAGCCTGGATTTGTCCCTAAAAACCAGGGAAAATCAGATGTTGAAGGTTGACTGAGGAGTTACTGCCACAGCCAGGCACTTCCAAAGGAGGAAGGCAGAAGCTTGGCTGGAGTGTTGTGAAAGGGATGAAGCTAAAGGAATGGGAATTACAGGCTGGGTGGATCAAGGATGATTCCTGGTTGTGGGAATGTGAACAGTGAATTGAGGATGATTTGTGGTTGTAGGAATGTGGCAAGCAGTGGATCAAGAATGATCCCTGGTTGTGGGAATGTGAAAGTGGATCGTGCACAGCCGCTCCTGGCTCCTGCAACGCTTTTTGCACCTGAGGGACTTGGGTTGGGCTTTTTTCCTTGTATTTTTGCCTTTCTGATTTGTTTTCTTCTGTTTTGAAACCCCTCTTTGCCCCTGGTGTCTCTGAAACTCGGTGAAAGCCTCTTCCCAAGGGGATGGAACATCCCAGGTCCTCAGCTGGGGCTGCCTGTGGGATGCTCCAGGGATGTGACAGGAGCCACCTGACTGCCATAGCATTCACTCAAATTCAGCTTTGTTGCAAAATCCCGACTCCTACAGTGACCAAAGGAAGGGGAAATTGTAGAATCATGGAATGTGCTGAGCTGGGAGAGACCCACAAGGATCATCCAAGGAGCTGAAGGCCTCTCCTTGTACAATCAGGGAGCTGCTCCTGACATTCCTCTCCACTTGTTCACCTTTTTTTCCTAAAACCTTGAGCTTTGAGGTTTGTCTGCAGTGCCCAGGCCTGGACAGGCCAGCAGGGAGTGGTGTTTAAAGTTCTTTAAAGCACTTGTGAGACTGCTGCTGAGCTGGAGGAGCTCCACAGTGACCTCCTCTCCCTCCTGGCCTTTGAATTCCTCACTTCCCTCTTCCCCCTGTTAGTGGGGAGCTGCTCTATTTAGTGAATTCCTCATCAAAGGCATCTCCAGCAGCAGGTTTCTGTGGCTCTTGGGGTCCCAATTCCCTGGTTTGCTCTGGAATGGTGGTGTGGGGAGGCAGGGATGGAGCCAGGCTCAGCTGAGCTCTCTCCGAGCCGGTCTCTTTTCCCAGCAGTCGCTCACTGCAGCCTCCCTGCTCCCTTCCCCACAAACCCAGCAGCCTCTCCCTCCTCACTTTCGGAAATTCTTCCACTCGGGAATCAAGAATCATGAACTGAGCTCATGGGACCAGTTAGTTCTGGGATTGAGGCAATCCCACAGCATTTTTTCCATGTGAATAACCCCGAGAATCCCTTTCTGGGCACGCGTTGCATCCCGCCATGGGCACTGTTACACACAGAGGGATGAACAGGGCAGGGAAACCTCAGGAAAACTGGAGAAAGGTTCCCCTGGCAGTGAGTGGGGTGGAACTGTGTAAATCCAGAGTCATTCCATCAGTTCCACCAGAGTCAGAGAGCGTCCATGTCCCCCACATCGCGACCTTGACGCTTTTCCATGTGGGATTCCAGCCTGAAGGACACAGGTCATCTAAGCAATAGGGAATTTCATGGCAGAGACCTTCCTGCCAAGAGGCAGAACTCAGGGTAGGAGCAAAAAGAGCAGCTGGAGGTTGGACCTAGGTTGGATCCTCCCATCCTGCCCCCAGGAGTTTATTCCCTGTTTTCTTGCTGCAGCTCCACCTTTGCCTCACTCTGTTTGTAAATCCCCCTCCCTCTGCACATCCTTGTATCCCAAATTGGCAGAAGTCCTCGACTTTCCCACTTATGCCATTTCCTGGCTTGCTGATGTCCCATAAATTAAGTCAGCGATGAACTTGGCGTGGGATCGGGGAGATTTTCACAGCGGGATCAGTTTCTCCCCTTTAATTAAACATTACAGGCTCCTCATGAATCCTTCCCCTGTGAAACTTTTATGGAAAGCCTTAACAGAGTCATTTATGGGGAATCTGTTTTGATGTGCTGATCTGGGCCCCAGTTCTAACCCTGCACACAATTCCAGAGCTCCTGTAAATCATCTGCCTTTGCTGGGAACTGGGAGCCTGCGAGTGAGGCTGGGCCGGACAGGAGAGTGACCAACTCACCCAGCTTTGGGCTCTTGAGTCTGAATTTGGGCTCTCAAGTCTGAATTTGGGATTTTGAGTCTGAATTTGGGCTCCAGAGTCTGATTTCACAGATCCTTCGTCCAGGTGGGTTTTAAACCCTTTCCCAAAGTGTGAGACACCTGGCTCCAGCCACATCCCATAGCAGTGAGATCCATGAGTCCCTCACAGGTCTGTGGGCACCGAACTCTCTGGGACAGGGACAGGAGCCCAGGGAACGGCTGGAGCTGGGTCAGGGCTGGGCATGGAGCTCAGGGAAAGGTTCTTCCCCCCGAGGCTGCTGGGCACTGCCCAGGCTCCCCAGGGAATGGTCCCGGCCCCGAGGCTGCCAGAGCTGCAGGAGCGTTTGGACAGCGCTCTCAGGGATGCCCAGGGTGGGGTTGTTGGGGTGTCTGTGCAGGGCCAGGGCTTGGATCAATGATCCCTTCCAGCTCAGGATATTCTGGGATTCTCTGAAGAGACCTTTGCTGGATTTCAACCTATGGCTTTCCAGTTACACCTGGACCCCAATTTTTGTGCTTTGTGAAGTAGAAGGAAGCTGCTCCTTCCCTAGAGCTCCCTGGGGTTGTTGTTTCTCTTCCAAGCTGACATTTCCCTCTCCTCAGCCTTTCCTCCTGAGAAAGCTTTGCCATGTGCACCATGTGCTCCCAGGTCCATCCCTTTTTCCTGCTTTTCTGTCCCTTTCTGAGGTGATCAGAGCTGCTGGCAGAGCTCTGGGAGCACAGGGGATTCCTGCAAACACAGCATGATTTTTCCAAGCATCATCCATGCACCACAGCAATTCCCTGGCAAAGCTTTCTGCTGCCTTAAGCCCGGAGCTGACATTTGCACAGTGACATCCTCTGAGGCCTCTGAGCAGCTTTTACTGCTTTACAGCCCAGTTCTGCAGAAAAGTCATCATTTTTTAAAGAACCGAAGTGTTCTTGGTTATAAATCATGCTGTGATCTCACCCCTCCTTCTGATAGCTGTAGAAACACCAACCAGCAACAGGTAAACTGGGAGGAAGGATAAATATCCCTGGGATGGGTGATTTTCCCATAGCAGTGGAAGAGGGAGATGCAGGGCCTGTGCCACACTGGCAGCGAGGCTGTCCCTGCACCCACCTCGTCCCACCCAGGGTCATGGGAATGGGGGATAAAAATGGGAAGGGAACTCCTCCAGTTCCCCTGGGCACAGCACAAGTTGTCCCACGTGATGGTGTTTTGAGCAACCCCAAATTTCACCTCCTTGTCCTGCTGCTGCCTTGTCCCAGCCACAAGGTCCAGGGGCAAATCCTGCATTGCTGGGCCAGGGTGGTCCCAGGCAGCTCCCAACAGGCACAAGATGCCCTCTGAGGGCTGCCCAAAAGTTGGTTTTTGATAAAACCCCAAATGTTAACACATGTAAAAGATGTGCTCTGCAGAGCCAGCCCCGTGTCCAATCCCACCACCAGTGTCAGATCCTTCCCAGCCCTTTTCCACATCCAGTTTTTCTGCCTGTTATTCCCACTGCTCTGCCGACTTCATCCTATTTATAGAGTGCCTTTCACTGGAGTCTCCAGGCTTTTAACCTTTGTTCTTGGAATATTCTTCACTTCTTGGACCTGGCACAGAGAAATTACACACCCAGGCTCCTCCCCAGCCTGAGTTTAAAAGGAATTCCCACGGGGCAGCTCAGGGTGTCGAGCTCCCCTCGGCCAAAATCCCGGCTCTTCCTTGTGTCACGGCCTGTCCCGGCGTGTCCCGGGTTCCCAGCCTGGCTCTGCTGCTCATTCACCTGCAGAGAGGCTTTGATGCTTCTCTGGTGAGATCATTCACCTCCCAGTGCAGGAGCAAAACACTCCCAGTGGGATTCTGGCGCCGCTTTCTCCAGGTTTCTTCCTCATTCTCCAGGCTTCTTCCTCATTCTCCAGGTGTCTTCCTCATTCTCTTCTCATCACCACAGTGTCTGTCTGGGAGTGTTCCAAAAACGCCTGGATGTGACACTTGGGGACGTGGCTTAGTGGTGACCATGGTGGTGGGTTGATGGTTGGACTTGATCTTCAAAACTTTTTCCCACCTTAATGATTCCGTGGTTCTCTGGTCGCTGTAGGACAGAAGATCCCAGTGGTGCAGATCCCAGAAATCTGGGGGGGTTTTGTGCCCCAGCTGGGGATGGCTTCTGCGAGTGTGAAAAGGGGGAATTGCCCCTTCCCCCCTAGAATTCCTACAGCACCTTCCTGGCCTTGTGGAGAGTGGGAATAAGCAGCAGGTTGTTGGAGATGGGTGTTCCTCACTGGCTTAGGTGTTGTGTGGGATCTACCACCACAAGGGGCTGGTAGATGGAGAGGTCTCATGTCCCACTTCTCTGCAGGGCAGATGTGGTGGGAGCTCTCCTCTCTCCTCTCTCCTCTCTCCTCTCTCCTCTCTCCTCTCTCCTCTCTCCTCTCTCCTCTCTCCTCTCTCCTCTCTCCTCTCTCCTCTCTCCTCTCTCCTCTCTCCTCTCTCCTCTCTCCTCTCTCCTCTCCTCTCCTCTCCTCTCCTCTCCTCTCCTCTCCTCTCCTCTCCTCTCCTCTCCTCTCCTCTCCTCTCCTCTCCTCTCCTCTCCTCTCCTCTCCTCCCCTCCCCTCTCCTCTCCAAATCCTTGGATATCTAGAGCAGGAAACCACCTGCAGCCCTGCAGGGACCCAAGGCTGGCTTAGGGACCGTGCTCTGCAGGACCTGGCTCCTCCCTGAGCCTGGCAGATGTGGTGTTTGGATTTAGGGGATGCTGGTGCCCGAGCCTCCTGCAGTGTTTCCTATGGGAAAAAAAAAACCCTCGTGGTTTTCAGTGGCTCATTTGGGGCCTGGCTCAGGACTCAGGGAGGGAATTCTTTCAGGCTGTGGTGGGTATTTCAGTGACAGTCAAAGAAAACAGCAAAAGGGCTCAGCTGACGTTGGTTTGGTCCCCCCAGCTGAGGCAGGCTGGGCGCAGGTGGGGAGAGGAGGAGGGAATGAGGGAAATTTGGGGAGTGGTGCTCAAACAGTGCTCTTGGAGCTGTGTTGGAAACTTCACATCCCTTAATGTCCTTAAAGAGCTTCACTGGAGCCCAGAGACACCACTCAAGGGCAGCTGAGCCAGACTGGGGCTGGGAGAGGACACAGAGCTCCTGCCACGGCCCTGCCAAACCCCCTCCAACTGCTCTGCCTCCCTTTCCTTCCCAGGATCGAGCCAACAGCTCGATCAACAACAAGAGAGGTCCTTGCTCCTCTCGTTGGGATCTACAAAGTCATGGAATCTTCATTGGTCACTTCAGGAGTCCCAAGCCAAGAGATCATGGGAACCAAAATGGTTTGGGTTGGAAGGGACTTTAAATCCCATCCCATTCCACCCCTTCCATGGGCAGGGACGCCTTCTACTGTCCCAGGCTGCTCCAAGCCCCAATGTCCAGCCTGGCCTTGGACACTGCCAGGGATCCAGGGGCAGCCCCAGCTGCTCTGGGCACCCTGTGCCAGGGCCTGCCCACCCTCCCAGGGAACAATTCCTGCCCAAGATCCCATCCAGCCCTGCCCTCTGGCACTGGGAAGCCATTCCCTGTGTCCTGGCCCTCCATGCCTTGTCCCCAGTCCCTCTGCAGCTCTCCTGGAGCCCCTTTAGGCCCTGCAAGGGGCTCTGAGCTCTCCCTGGAGCCTTCTCCTCTCCAGGAGCTCTCAGCCTGGCTCCCCAGGGATGTGAGGGTACTCTCAGGGACAGATCCTGGCTGGCAGGGACACTGGGCACCTTTCTGCTGGAAGAAGCCTGGGCAGCAGCTCCTCTCCTGCTCTTCTGCTCACTCCTCCACCCGTGTTGATTCCATCAACACTTTCAGGATTGTTACCACCAGAGCCTGCAGGCTCCTGCCTCAGCTCCTGGGCACGCTGCCCTTCCCCTGCATGTCTCTGCACCTTCCTGCCCCATCCTGGGGCACATTTCATTCCTTTGTGCCTTTTTGCCAGCAAATACCAGACTGGTGTTGTAGCTGATCATGGGAACCACTTCAGTCTGTGGTGAACTCTGTGATTGAAGGCATGATCACAGCCCTGCCCAAAATACAGCACAGGCGGCTGAGAGCGGAGTGGGAATGAGGGTGTTTGGTCAGGAGGGAGAAGAGAAGGCTCAGAACTCACATCACCATGTGGTGTTGGTGAGAAAACCAGGGCAGAGCTCCAGGCTGGATGATTCCTGAACTCAGGAGCCACCTGGGTGGATCCCTTGTCCAAATCTCTTGGATCACCTTCCCCCAGCCAGGTGGGCAGAGCCACTGAAGGTTCACTCCTGAATCCTCTTCTCTCGCAGTCAGTGAAAGATTCCACCTTATTTTGTATTAATCACAACAAGTTGGTGGATGTAGCCTGGCTTTTCCAGGATGTTTGCTTTCTCCTGGTGCTGGCAGGGAGCTGAGGAGGAGGAGCACTCCTAAAGCTGGGCCTTTTGGATGCCTGTGAGCTCTGTGATTTCCTTCTAAATCTCCTGTAACCCCATGGAGAGCTGGGGGTGTTCACCTGGAGAAGAAAAGGCTCTGGGGAGTCCTCAGAGCCCCTTGCAGGGCCTAAAGGGGCTCCAGGAGAGCTGCAGAGGGACTGGGGACAAGGCATGGAGGGCCAGGACACAGGGAATGGCTTCCCAGTGCCAGAGGGCAGGGCTGGATGGGAGATTGGGAAGGAATTCCTGGCTGTGAGGGTGAAGAGGGGCTGGGATGGAATTCCCAGAGCAGCTGTGGCTGCCCCTGGATCCCTGGCAGTGCCCAAGGCCAGGCTGGACATTGGGGCTTGGAGCAGCCTGGGACAGTGGGAGGTGTCCCTACCCATGGCAGGGGTGGCACTGGATGGCCTCTGAGGTCCCTTCCCACCCAAACTCTGAGTCCCTGACTCAGCGGAGCAGCCTCGGATGGATCCAGAACCAATCCAGAACCAATCCAGAACCAATCCAGCGTTTGGGATTGAGCACAGCCCTGGCAGCTGGGGGTGTTCAGGGTGACTGGGGACATCAGCCACAGCCACATCCCTGCTCCCAGTGCCCCACGGATGGGCCCTGCCCAGCTCTCCCAAAGCTTTGTGTTTGTGCTCCAGGCTGGAGGGGAGATTTCATGGCCTGGCTGCTGCTGCAGCCCAAACCACACTGGCTCCAGTGTGCTGGAGCTGGGTCCTGGCTTCCAGGGCCAGGCTGATGGCAATCCAGGATCCAGGGTTATGGCAAGGAGGGATGAACCTCTGTCCATCTCTCCCTTCCCTTCCAGTCTCACCCTGGCTTTCCTGCAGGTTGGTGATGCCTTGGGGGGTCTCAAGCTTTATTTTAAACACAAATCTTGTTGTTTGAGCAGGACATGTCTTAGGAACAGATTTCCAGCAGGGACATATTGGGAAAGAACTGGAAAATATTCAAGATCTTGAGCTTTGACATCTCCTCGTTGCACTGGACAAAGCCTGGTCTGCAGGGTGGGTCAGGGCTGGTGAGCAAAAATGGGAGAAAACGGATTCATTAAGAGTATGGCTTTGGAAAGGGAGTTTCCTGCTGCTTGGAGTCCTTGCTGGTTTGGTTCTTGCTTGTTCCTATTACACAATATGTTGCA
The DNA here is from genome assembly GCF_041296385.1 of Aphelocoma coerulescens. NCBI lineage: Eukaryota > Metazoa > Chordata > Aves > Passeriformes > Corvidae > Aphelocoma > Aphelocoma coerulescens. The sequence goes on along the minus strand of NC_091041.1, from coordinate 2,789,971 downwards.
TTTGGCATTGCTCTATGAAAGGAGGAAGAGGGAAAGCTGGAGCAGAAGGGGCTTCACTCAAAAACCTCATCCCCAGGACCCAGCCCTTCCTGTCCTGCTATAACTCACAGCAGTTTGGACACCAGCTACAGCTTTGGAGAAGGAAAGTCATCATCAAAGTTTCCAGACCTTGGAGAGATGACAAAAGCCCTCCATGAGGACCCCAGCAAGTGTCTTAGAGGGACAAAGAGCACCAGAGCACAGTCCTGGTCTTGGCACGGGGACAAGGAAGGAACCCAAACCCCTCCAGCCTTCCCGGATTGTCCCAAAGGAGCTGAGAAATCCATGGTGTGAGGCAGGGAAGGGAGAGCAGCCAGGCCTGGCAGGGTGAAACCTCTGCCCTTGGTTTCTGGAGTCTGCTAAATTTTAATTGGGGAATTTCTGGTCTGATAACAGGGAGAGAAATGGGGAACAGGGAGGGAAGCACAGAGAGACTGGGAAACCCCAGCCGAGGTCTGGGGGTGGATAGGAAGTTCCTGCTATTTTTGCTGTCCCTGCAGGACTTTCTGCTGTACTTTGTGGTGGATTTTGTACTTTTATGACCCTTTTAAGACCTGAAGCCTGCCTGGAACATCTCCCTCCCCCTGTCCCACACACCAGCAGCCCCTGGTGCAGCTGCCAAGTCTGGGAGCATCCCCATGGCACAGGGATGTTTCTCTGGACATGGATTCATTGCTTCTGTGCTGTGGGGCCAGCCTGGAGCCCTGGGAAAGGTGTTAAATCCACCAGGACCTGCTCTCCAGTGGGTGCCATCACCCCAAAGAGTCTGGGGGCTTTTTGGGAGGAGCTGAGGAACAGCTCCTCATTCCCACAGGAGGCAGAGCCCTCTCATTCCCGGTGCCCTGGGTTGTTTGCAGGCGCCTGTTCAGAGCAGAGGGAAGCAGCTCCTTCATTGGGAAGGATTTGGGAAGGGAGGAACAGGTTGGGATCTGCAGCCCCCAGTGCCAGAACGTCTCTGGGTAAATGTACCAACACTCCATCCATCAGGAAAGCCAAAAAAGGGGAGGATTTGTGATCATTGGGGTGTTAAATATTCCCAGACTGTTCCACCCAAAGCTTCACTTACCCTAAATCTCCTTTTGCCTCGGTTTCCCCTGGCATGGCTGTTCCAGACTGAGGGTGCCACAGCCCCCAGCCCTTGGTGGGACAAACATTGTGGCCACTTTTCCATCCCAAATGGCGCTTCCAAGGAGAATTCCTTTGGAATGCCATGTCCAAACGGAGTCACATTCTCCTGGGAGTGACAAACAGCTGTAAATCTTCAAAGAGAGCAATGATCAGCCCTGAGTGGTGCTGGGCTGGGAGGAAAGGGGTTGTGGAACAGTTATGGAAAGGACTAAAAGTAGGATTTAACAGGACCTGGATCTTCGTTCCCTGCTGACCTGAATGAGCTCCTTCTGCCAGGGAAAAGGAGCAAAAACCTCTGAGATTTGTGAATTGGAGTTTTTAGGGCACACGTGGATCCGTGGGTGGGCAGAGTGGCTTTAATGTGGAGCTGCTCTGGATACCTGTGGATCATTTCAGGGGGTGATGGGATGAGCCCATGGAAGGCTCTCCCTCCACTGTCACTGCTGTGTTCTGTCCTGGCTGGTGGCTTGGGGGTGTCCCTCACCCCTGTGTGGTCCCAGTGACATCCACGAGTTGCAGGAGATCCTGGAGCCATCCCCAGGGCAGAACATGGCTCAGACACAGATGTCACAGCAGGATGTCACAGCACGATGTCCCTCTCTGTTGCCTCTCCTGCTCTTCACAGAGCTCTGCCAAGCTCATTTCATCCAACAGCACATCCACAGCTCCTGACCAGTGACAAAGGTGGTCCATGTGTGTTTTGTGTGCCTGCCAGCCTGATCTTGGCACCGTGCTGGGGTGGCCCAAGCTCCAGCCAGTCCTGGGACTGAGGTCACTGGGCCACAGTAACCTGCAGGGACCAGGACCTTGTCTGCTCCTTGTCTGCTCCTTGTCCTGCTCAGCTCTGCCAAACCTGTCCCCAGCACGATTCCTCCATCACTGGGAGTGATTGTGAGACAGCCCCGACCCTGAAGGTGACCAGGACACTGCTGCCAGGGATGGGTGTGTGCAGCACCACTGCTCCGTGGATGGGTGGGTGGGTGGAGGGATGGATGGATGGATGGATGGATGGATGGATGGATGGATGGATGGATGATGAATGGATGGATGGATGGATGGATGGATGGATAGATGGATGGATGGATGGATGGATGGATGGATGGATGGATGGATGGATGGACGGATGGAGGGATGAATGGATGGATGCATGGATGCATGGATGCATGGATGCATGGATGCATGGATGGATGGCTCCAGCTGGGGCTGGGAAGCCAGAAGTGCCATGGGAGAACTTTTCTAACAGGTGTGATTCCTTTTTCCGTGCTCAGCTGGAGGAATGTGTTAAGCTGGTGCTTGGTCTGCAGCATCTGCCCCCAAAGCCCTGTGGTGGGGTGTCCTCCCAGCCTGGGCCATAGGCAGGATGTCCCCTTCCCTTTAAACAAAGAGCCATCACTTTTCTGGCTTGCATTCCCACCAGGCTAAAAGGGTAAGAGGAAGAAGGAGATCCTCCAAGATCCCAGAATCCCAGACTCATTTAGGTTGGAAAAGCCCTCTGAGACCATCAAGTCCAATCTGTGCCCAATCCCCACCTTGGCACCAGCCCAGAGCACTGCGTGCCACCTCCAGTTATTCCTTGGTGACTCCACCACCTCCCTGGGCAGCCCCTTCCTATGCCTCACCACCCTTTCCATGAAGAAATTCCTCCTGATGTCCAATCTGACCCTCCCCTTGAGCAGCCTGAGGCCGTTTCCTCTTGTCCCATCGATGCTCTGAGCTGTGGTTCTTTAAACCAGTGTGGTACCAGCCCACAGAGCTCCCATCTTCCCTCACCAGTTGCACTCCATCTCAAACCCAGGAGAGGAGACAGAAGATCCCCTTGGCAGTCTTTTCCAGCTTAACCAAATCCCTGAACTATGAGGAAGTGCCCAGGTCTGAGTTCTCAATCAGAACTGGCACCAGAAGCTTTCCAGGCCCATGATCTGCAATCAGCCCTCCCGGGCATGTGGAGCCCATCCCGGTATCAGCTGTGGGAATCAGCTCATGCAGAGGCTGCTCCATCTCCTGCTGGGGATGTGGAGCCACAGGAACATCCAACATCCAGACTGCTCCAGGCCTTCCATCATCCGCACCTCCGCAAGGAGATCGCTCAGCTCGGCTCATCTGAAATCTCCGTGCTGACAGATGGGATCTGACAGGAGCAGCACAGCTGGCAGAGAGGAGACATCCCTTCCCTTCCTGAAACCTCCCAAGGGCTCTGTAATAACCCCAGTGCTCGGGAAGCTCTGTGGTTCCTGCGGGAATCATCTCCCGGGTGGATGTGTTGGTTCCTCGGGGGAAGAAGGCAGCAGCTGTGCGTCAGCACAGCCATTGCACAACCCCCTAGGCTGGGAAGAGCTGCTGGATCCAGCTGAAAGAAGAATTTGGGGTCAGTGGAATATTGCTGTCAGCACTGGGCCGTGGCCAGGTTGCCGTGGGGACACCTGTGCCTTTGGGGTTTGTGCTCTTTCACCCCATCTCCTGGAGAATTTTGGCGTTTCTGTGATCCTCTCTTCCACCAGCCCCGCATCCCCAACCACATCTAAGGGAAGGGGGGAGGGCTGGGAGACACCAAGCGCCTCCAACAAGTCCATGCAGCTCCTGGGTGAGCTCCGTGTGCAGCTCCAGCAGGTCTTTGGTGCTGGCAGAGGGGGACCTGCCCTGTGCAGCCCCAGTGGCCCCCAAGGGACAATGCCAGTGTGGGGGTGACACAGCTGGAGCTGGGAATTGCCCACAGAGCTGTGCTGTGCCCAGGGCACCTGGCTGAGCAGGGAGCAGCCAAATTCCCGGCTCTAAAATCAGGCCAAGAGCCCAACCCTGCTCAGGTTGGAGGGTAAAGGCTCCAAAGGCTGGGAGGTGTTCTGGAGTCCCAAGCCTTGGGAACGTGGTCAGGCAGGTTCTGGTGGAGCCAGGGATGAAATCCTGGGGGAAAACCTGCAGCCAGCCCGGTGAGCAGTGGGAAAGCCACCAGAGAGCCAGCTCGAACATGTGCCATGCCTCGGACCTGTGGCAGGAGGGGACAGAGCCAGGCAGGGGCTGGGAGCTCTGGGGAGAGACCAAATTGCACAGAAAGAAGGAGAATTCATCCCCAGAACCAACCTGTGCCGAAAATACTCAGTGACTAATTTTATCCCTTTCTGATTGCTTTTTAACTGCGAGTTATTAAAAAACGGGGAGAAGGGAGACGATGTCCTGGTGGGAGGATAAGTGAGCGTTGCCATGGCAGTGAGGGGATGCTGCAGCACAGCCCGGACCACGAGTCACGAGGGCAGAGGCGAGTGGACAGCCCGGGCAGCCAGGGAAGAGGGGCTGTGTCATCCAGCCAAGTCCAGAGTCAACATTTAGCCTGGACGCCGCTCCCCTGCCCACCCCTGCTCTCCCACCTGCCTCTCTCCGCCTTCTCTCCCAGCCGGATCGGGTTTCCCCCTCCCTGAGCTCACCCCTTCCCATAGCCGCTTTTATCAGGCTCAGAGCAAGGAAGAAGCTGGGATTTGGGGGGGTTCAAGAGATTAGGAAAGAATTTGCCTCCGGGAATCTCTTTCCTCCATCTGCCCGGGATAAACCGTGCAATGGAGGTGGAGGCTTTGCAGCTCCACAGGGAACTGCTCCGAGCTGAACATGTGGAGGCAAAAACACTGCCGGTCCCTCCCGGCTGCGGGAATGGGGTGTTGAAAGGTCCTGGGAAGGGTGAGGAGAACTCTCTATCCCGTGGCTCCATGGAAGGATGAAGTGGGAGGGTGTTTGCCAGAGCTCTGCGGGTGCAGACGGTGCCTGCTCAGCCCCTGGGATCTTTCCTGGAAGGATCAGCTCACCCACGGGAGGCAGGAGCACGGAACAAACCTGGGACCAGCATGGGGAACGGGATTAACTGGGAGGAAAGGGGATTTTATTTGGCCTGTTTATGATTTTCTGCTTTCATCATCTCCCTATAAAGCAACTGTTAAACTATAAAGCCAGTTAACAACCCTGACCCTGCTGGAGTGGGAATACAAGTGGGAAAACTGCCCTGGGAGTGTGCCCAGGGCTCTGGCGGGTGTGGGGGCTGTGTGTGCAGCCCCATCCCTCATCCATCCGTCCGTCCGTCCGTCCGTCCGTCCATCCATCCCTCCATCCGTCCATCCACCTTCCACATTGCTCATCCCACAGTGTGCTCAGCCCTGTCCCTGCCAGCGAGGGGAAATCCCTGCCCTGGAGAGCAGAGGCTGCTCCTGAGCTCATGTGCTGAGAGCTCCTAAAGCAAGACCTGGACCCAGCCTCACGGGGTGTGCTGGGAAAGGCAGTGCCTGGTTTATTCCTCCTTTGGAAAAACGTCAATACTGCAGGTGTGAAATGTTCTACAATTTCAGAGATTTGGGGTTTTTTGAGCATGAAGCCTCTCTGTAAGAGCAATGTCCTCAAAGCGGGATGTGCCAGAGACGTGCCGGACTGGTCCCAGTCACTGCTGCACCACATCCCTGGCACAGGAGCTCTGCCTGAGGCTGTTCCTGCCCGTGCTGAGCTGGGAGCTCGGGATAACCCCCACAGGCAGGGCCAGAGCCCGAGGGTCCTTTGCAGCTCCTCAGATGGGTTCCTTCATCTCCTCCCTGTGTCCTGGGAGTGGGTGGGATGGGACATCCCCTCTCCCAGCTGCCCAGGAGGTGCCTGTGGCTGTGACGGGGCTCCCGGGGAGGGGGACAGGGACATCAGAGGGGTCAGAGGGCAACAGACCTCTCCCAACACTGGCAAAAAGGGATTTTCACTGGGATTGTCTGAGCGCTGCTACTCTCAGGGGGATTTCTCATCCTCTCTCCTTACCTGTGCCTGGCAGACTTCTGCTCCACCTCTGCACCCCCAGCACCCACATCCATCCCTCCATCACCCATCCGTCCCTCCCACAGCTGGCTCAGACACCCGGGGCTGGGGTCAAACAGCCTTGTCCCCTCCCCGTGCTCTCCGGCGATGTCACAGAGGGACAAACCCCCTGGCAGGTGCCCCTGAGAGCCGCACCCCGTGCCCGGGGCAGCCCCTGCGTTCGGGGCCGGGGCTGAGCTGCCTTTTGTGGTGCTCGGGCCCCGGTGATTGGGCGCTATTTTGCTCCGGCTCCCCTCGGCAGCTGTTGCTGTTCTTTACCCGGGAGAGCCGGGGCCGCCCGGGGGCTGCAGCCGAGCAGGAGGCGGCGGCCGACCCCAGGTACGAATTTCTGTGGCTTTTAACCCCTGATGCGGGGCAGCCCCCGGGCAGCCCCTGGGCACAGCCCGGCTCCCTCTGGCCGCGAGGGATCGGGAGCCGCGGGGCTCAGCCCCGGGCGAGGGTGACAGCGAGAGCGGGGCAGGCGAGGGGACTATTTTTGGAAGTTTCTTTGATGTGAGTCAGCGGTGAAGGCGACCTCGGGAGCCCGTGCAGGAGAAGTCCCGGTGGCAGCAGAGCGGAGCTGATTATTTGTTAAGTGCCTGCGATTTTGAGCGTTTAAGGGCGGATCTGGCGTGCGGGGCGTGAGTCCCGGGGAGCGGGATGGGCGGGCAGGAGGGATGGGTGGGAGGGCTCCTGGGCAGGGGCAGCGCCAGCCAAGGGCTGCAGCTGGACCTGGGGGCTGTGGATGACCGGCCCTGCCATGGGCAAAGTGTCCCTGGCCTTGGTGGCCACCCCTGGCCTACTTGGCCTGGGCAGTGGCCGCGCTCGGACCAGCAGCCCAGGAAGGCTGTTCCTGCAGGTGACGCGGCCCATCCCGGCTGGGGACAAGGATCCTGCGTGGGCTGTAGAGCCCTGGAGTGCATCCACCTCCTGCCAGGGCATGGAGCCGCATCTCCTGCCCAGAGGGGACAGAGCTGGACATGGATCATTGGTCAGCTCTGGGACTGAGTCAATGCCTTTGGGGCACATGGCAGGGAAGGACACCTGTCTGCCCCGGGGTCTGGAGGCTGTTTGGGCTCCTCCATCGGGGGGAAGCCCAAGGGATGGAGACATGGGAAGAGCCTGGCACCCTGTGACGGGGCACTGGGCTCAGCTGAGGACTGGGTAATTTGGGTGTTTGATCCCTCTCAGTTTACTGAGAGTCCCTCGAGGTGACACAGTCCCAGTGCGGTGTTGGAAAAAGATTTGGGATGCCCTGAGGCCACCAAAGGGCTGTCCAGGTGAGCAGGGAGAGCTCGGAGGTGACGGAGGAAGGACAGGAGAAGAGGTTCCTTGTCCTCACCGTGGGCCGTGGCCACTGGCGAGGTGTGCGAGGCTCTGCAGGGCACAGCTCAGCCTGGCAGAGATGGTTCTTTGTGCTGGTGTCACTTCACAGGGTGACCTCGGGCATTGAGGGACACCTGGGTGGCACCAGCTCCATGGGAACATGGATCATGGTTAGGGAGAAGAGGAACAGAGGCTTGTGCCCTCCTCCACCCTCTCGGTGCTCATCTGTGCCCAAAAGCAGGGTGAATGGCTGAGATGCTCAAAAACACGGCAAGCACATGGGGGAAACCCTTCGAGGAAAAGTTCTCCACCTCTGAGCTTCCCCTGGGTCTGGGAACCCCCTGCAGCCACCACGAGAGTCCCAGGGCAGCTCTGCCCCTTCCCAGCAGAGAAAGGACCAGACTAACAGCACTTAAACAAACCAAAGACTCATTTTATTTCCTCTTGAAAGCAAAGTCCTTTCAGACCACGGCCAAAAGGTTTCCTCTTGTTTATCTGTTCTGCTTCCACCATTGAGTCGTAGGTTTCATCCTGGGAACTGGGATCTTTTCTCAGTGTTCCACAGGGGGGAAATAAACTAAATCTGGTTCAAATGGGGGAAAAATTCTTCCTTCTGGGCAGGATGTGGCACCTGAGGCACTGGACTCGGAGATGCCAAGAGGGCTGAGGTCGGTGGTGCTGGGTCCTTGTGGTGCCTTCCCACCCCCAGGGCAGAGAAACCCCCAGGACCCCGAGGAGCCCAGCGCCCTCCCCAGCCCCTCCTTGTGTCAGAGCCCTGGAGACCCTCGGTCTGCTCTCCCACTTCCCAGAAAAGCCCTGGGAGTCATCCCTGAGCTCTGCAGTCCCCTTGAGTTCCTCTCTGAGGTCTGGTTGCTTCTGTCCAGGCTCTGCCTCCCAGTGCCCAGCCTTGTGTTTTCAGGGTGTCCGAGCACACCCTGGGCTGTTGGTGTCCCCATGGGCCTTGGCAGGGAGGTCACTGTCCCTTTGGCTGCCACTCCCCTGGGACATCCAGGTTGGTGACATTTTGGGGCTCAGAGTCCCAGACCTTCCCAGAGCTTCCACTGCACCCCTCAATGCCTGGGGGGCTTTTTGCCTGACTTCAGACATCTCTTTCTGTCCACGGTGTGACCCAGCAACACCAACGGGGCAAACACGGCCAGGTGTCCCCTCTCTGCAGGCTGGGGGTGTCACCGAGGGGTCCACACCCCCCAGCCCCTGGTGATTCCCACCTCCCCAAATTTGTCACCTAAGAAGCCGTGCTGTGCTTGTCTCTGACAGATGCCAACGCTCCGGTGAGCAGCGACAGCCACGGGGACAGCGGTGGAGCCCATGTGAGTGCCCAGGGTCAGGGTGGGGGTGCCAGGGGGATGGATTCTTGTGCCAGGGCAGGGCAGGGGTGCCTGGGGGGCATCCCTGATCAGAGCAAGGGGTGCCAGGGGGATCCCTGTGCCGGGGCAGGGGGTGCCAGGGATGGACCCCTGTGCCAGGGAGGGTCAGGGGGCCGAGCTGGGGCTGTCCCGCAGGCACATTCCGCCCGGCAGGGTTGCAGCACGTCCATCCCGGGGGAGCCCAAGGTCCCCCAGCTGTCGCTGTCACTGATCCGTGCCGGTGGGCAGCTCTCCCTGGTGGCACTGACCAACACCCAGCCCGGCCACCAAAGCCCCGCTCAGCACCGAGCCCGGAGCCCAGCGCGCCTCCCTCCGCTCCCGGCACATCCACCCCGCCCTCGGTGGATGCTGCGGCCCCAATCCAGCCCCGAGCGCTCCTCCGGGGGGGATCCCTCAAGCACAGCCTGGGGGTCCTCGGCCGCCAGCCCCTCCCCGTGTGTGTGCCGGGGCTAACTCGTGGCCAAATCCAGCTTAAACAGCGTAAAATGCAGCCCTGATCTAAGACTGTTGAGGTGAACACACGCCCCAGGCGCTGCAGGAGCCGGGGTCGGTGCCTCTCGCTGGGGAAGCACCGGCTCAGCCCCGGGGACGCCCCGAGCAGCGCGTCTCTGTCCCCCCGGCCACGCTCTGTGCCCTGCCCGCAGGGAATAGAGGAGCAGAGCCCCCGGCGCGGTGTCTCCGAGCAGGAGCCGGACATGCCAGAGCCAGCCCCGCTCGGCGGGGACAGGAAAGCGGCGGAGAAGAAGCGGGTGGAGAAGGTGGGAGCCAAGGGCAGCGCTGCCGGGCCTCCAGGTGGGTGTGTGGGAAAGCCCTTCCCTGCCCCAGAATGGCCACCCTGGCCACAGGTGGCCACAGAGGCACAATCCTGTGTCCCCGGCCAGCCCGGGAGGCACCGTCTGGCCATGGAGCAGCGACAGGAGGAGCTGTCCCCTGTGAAATCAGCGACGTGGGGATGGAGATGGGGCTCCTCAGCCACCAGCCAGATCCTCCACGTCCTCCTCCACTTCCTCCTCCACCTCCTCCTCTCCACCCTGCCCAGATTTGCTGCTGGAGGGGGAGCACGGGCAGAGCTTTTCCCAGCTTGATCCCCAGGACACTCTAATGCCACCCAAACTCCTCGGTCTCAGCCCCCGGGACACTCTTGTCCCCACTCCTGCAGTGCAAACACCTGGCAGGAGCAGCTCCAGCCCCTGGCCCTGGCCCTGCCCTGAGTGGGCTGTGCAGGAGGATGTTAAGAGCCCTTCCCACTCCCCAGCTCAGAGCCCTTTACCTCTTCCCAGTTTCCCCCAGTAACACTTTTCCGTGGGGGTCCCAGTCCCCAGGACCCTCCCCGTGCAGAGCAAGGTGGAGCCGCCCAGCCTGGACCCTGCAGAGGAGCCGCTGCTCTGGGAAGGGCTCACCCTCAACAAGTGCATCCTGGTGGCCTCCGTGGTCGCCCTGCTCAGCGTCACCTTCCAGGTGCTCCAAGGTGAGTCGGGAGCCGGCCGGAGCGGGAAGGGGCGGCCAGGCCGTGCTGCCACCTCCTGGCTCCTGTCCCCTCCTCTCTTCCAGCACCATGCTCCAAGGAGGGAATCGCCCGCGGCCGGCAGGAACCTCCGCCCCCTCCCATTCCCGGTGGGTCCAACGCTCCGTCCCTCCCCGGTCCGCCGGGTCCAGCCTGAGACAGGGCCACATCCCAGGGTGGGGTGGCCCTGGGACCCCCGGCCTGGGACATCCCACCCAAACTGCCTCATCCTCAGCTGACGGTGGCCTGTCCCTCTCCCCTCCCAGAGGTCGTCAGCCCCAAGGTGGAGGAGATCCCAGAGGTGGTGACGGCCCAGCCTGCGCCGCCGCCGCCGGAGAGCAGCGTGGTGGAGGATGATGGTGATGACGAAGACGGTGACGATGACGATGACAGCGAAGCTGACAGCAACCTGGTACGGGTCAGGGTGGCACCTCCCGGGCAGGGAGCATCTTGTCCCCAGGGGAGGGATGGACAGGGGTCCCTGTCCCCTGGGCTGCATCATCAGTTCCTGGTCCCCTCTGTCCCCACAGGCAGAACCCTGGATCTTCAAGAAGTGGTTTGGCCGCACAACACCAGAGGATGGGGACAAGGATGAGGACAAGGATGAGGATGAGGACAAGGACGAAGAACCTGCAGATGTCCCCGAGGTGCCAGTGGCTGTGATGGAGGGGAAGAAGAGCCAGGAGAAGCAGAAGAAGGTGGAGAAGGAGGAGGAGGAGGAAGAAGAAGAAAAAGAGGAGAAGGAGGAAGAGGAGGAGGAGGAGGAAGAGGAGGAGGAGGAGGAGAAGAAGAAGAAGGAGAAGAAGGAGAAAGCCCGGGAAGGCCGTGCTGTCCGTGCGGAGCGGAGCAGCCGGAGGGACGCACGAGCCAAGGACAGGACACCGTGGGACAAACCCGGCAGAGCCCCCAGAGCCCCCAGGGAACCGGAGCAGCAACCCCAGAAGAAGCGGGACCGGGAGAAGAAGGAGAGGAAGGAGAGACGGCGGGAGCGGGATGAGTCCAGGCGGGAGGGGTGGAAGGGCCGTCCCGGCAGGGCCGAGGGCGGCCGGGAGAGCCCGAGGCGGGACTGGAAGCTGCAGAAGGGCAGGAAGCCCTGGGAGCCGGCGCCGGGCAGGGACGGCAGGGCCAGGGAGGGCAAGAGGCGCGACTGAGGCCGGGCCGGGGCGGGGCTCGATGACGCTGGATCCAGGGGGATTCAATCCCACCACTGCCCCGGCGAGGGACCCCCGCCCCTGCCTGCCCTCCAGAGACACCCCCGGGCACGGGCAGCACCCCAGGACCCCCGAGCAGCAGCAGAGCAGCCCAGGAGCCTGGCACGAGCCTCCCCGGGAACTTTGCCTCCCCCCCGGATCAGATGCACAGAGGCGACCTGAAAGGACTCATGGAAGGAGCTTCTTTGGGCCTCGTTACTTCTCCATCCCCACCCCAAATTCCTCTGCACCCCAAATCCATCTCCACTCGTGGTTCCGGGGATCCCAGTGAACAGAGTTGTGTTCAGACTGTGCAGCTCTTGGGTTAATGGTTTTATTGAAAGCAAATCAAGAGAGAAGAATATTCTGGGTTACGGAACTAGGCTGCAGCCATCCTCAGAGGGACAGCAGGGACAGACCCCCGACCTCACTGAGCCCAGTGGGGTGGCACAGAACGTGCTGGTGACAGGGCAGGGCTGGAGCCCTTCACCCGGGGATCCCTGCGGGCTTCGCCTTCTCCAAGTCACTTTTAGGAAGGAAACACAAGAGCAGTATCACACAGCCAGAGACGTTCACAGCCCCGACTCATGGCAGGTTTCAGTATTTGCTAAATCAACAGTGGTTAAAATAAACTATTTTCGTTTTTAATAAGGTATTCAACTGGATGTTTAAAAAAAAAAAAAAAGGAGAAAAAAGGAAAAACGAGAAAAGCCCTTGTCCCTGGTTATGTGTTTTGTCCCTGGTGTCATGTGTGCGTTTTCCATGTCCCCCGAACCCAAGGGGCTCAGGGCTAATCCTGAGGGCTGTGAGATGAGACTGGTGAGTACCAACCTCCGGCCGTGCCTCCCCGTGGGGACAGTGCAAAACCCAAGGAGATGTAGCCAGGACAAGCCCAGGAGCTGCTTCCCGAGGGTTCGGATCCCGGGCTGAGGGCTGGGCTCAGCTGGAAGATGATCCGGGGCAGGCGGGCCCGTGCTGACGCCGGCGGGGACGCGGAGCAGGTGCTCTGGCAGCCGTGTGCTCCCGCTCCCATTAATGGTGCGAGCAGCCCAGGAGCTGTAACGGGATCGCTCCCTCCTCCCTCCCCTCGCCCCGGCAGCGGGGTCAGCGCGGGGTGACGCAGATGTGACCTGGCCGGGAGCCCCAGGCCACGGCCAGCGGCTCCTCACGGCCCCGGCTCACACAGAGACGTGAGCCCAGGGCAAGGTTGGTCTCGGCGAGAGGATTTGGCCTCTGGCTCTGCTGTCACAGGTGGAGCCGTGTGGCCAGAGGGGTCCCGTGACGGGCCGTGGGCTGGGAAACAGCCAGAGGATGCTGCAAGGCTTGGAGGAAGCAGCACCTGCCCTTCCCAGCCACTACAGAAGCAGAGAGGGAGGGATAAATAGGAACAGTCCTGCCTGGATCTGCCAAGCTTTGCCCTCCCCCCACGGCCCCACCGTGCCCGTGTCCAGCCCAAAACGCCCCGCAGAGCCAGAGCCCGCAGCCGCCTCGGGCACCCTCAGCAGCGGGGACATCCCCAGTGGAACGCGGAGCAGCCCCCAGGGACAGGCAGGGATGAACCCAGAACCAGAGCGATGCTAACGAGCCAAAGCGTGGGGAAAGGACACGCTCCCGTCTCGGCCAGAAGCACCAGATCCCGAGCCGGGAGGGCAAACCGGGAGAGGGGCCGGGGTGGGGCGGGCGGGGAGGCCGGCGGGAGCCTCACCGGCAGCCGCACTCCTCTGCCACCATGTTGGGGAACTTGCGGATCTCCAGCCCGTCCGAGGAGAGGCTGATGATGAGCTGGTCCGAGTAGCGCACGGGCACGCAGCAGGGAGCCCTGCGCAGCGGCGAGCCCCGCTCCTGCATGCCCAGCAGCAGCACCGTGTGCGAGAAGTAGCTGGGGACGCGCGTGGACAGCGGCAGCCGGCAGGGCCCCTCGCAGTTGTTGGCCGCGTACACGGTGGGCATGACGATGAAGTGGCGGTCGCGCAGGTCGATGGTGAGCTCCTGCAGCCGGCAGTACGCCTGGTGCCGCGCGCTGCGGTTCTGCCGCTGCACCTTCCTGCGCTCCTGCCAGCGCGCCCGCACCGACTGCAGCGCCTTCAGCAGCAGCAGCGTGCGCAGCTTCCGAGAGCCCGGCCCCCGCTCGGCCGCCTCGGCCTGCCCCGGCTCTGCTGGGTAGTAGCAGAAGGTCAGGAGGTGCTGGAAAAGCGCCGCGTTGGCTTGGAAAGCCGGGACGTCCCTGAGTTCCTGGATGACCACCTGCAGTTTGCCTATCAGCAGCTGCAGCACGGTGCCCTCCGGCTGCCAGTCCCCCAGGTGCTGCTCCAGCACGGTCCCGCTATCCTGGGGGAACAGCAGCACCGAGGGCTCCTCAGACTGCACCAGCCGCTCCAGCGCCGCCTCCTCCGACAGGTTGAGCAGCTGGTGAGGGAGGGTCTCCATCGCCTGGAAGTCCAGCCAGTGGTGGGCGCTGGGCTGGGGGGGCGGCTCGCTGGAGGAGCTCAGGAGCTGCCGGATGAACCGGGTCAGGATTGCCAGGAACTGGGCGCTGCCACCGGGCGCTGGAGACGAAGTGTTGGCTTGACTCGGGACAGTGGGAGTCGGCAGCTCCTCGGTCCCGGCCTGGAGTGGGCTGCAAGGAGAACGCACAGAGAGTCACCCCGTGTGCCCCGGGGGTCCCACCAGGCCGTGCCCCACAGCCACCCATGGTCCCACAGCTGGGGCTGCCCCTGTCCCACCTCATCTCCCACCCCTGTGTTTTCCCGTGCCTGCAGCGACGGCCACGGACCTGAGCTGCGGGTACGGAGCCGTGTCCAGCACCCCCTCAGCAGAGAGGTAGGAGGGTGGGGCCAAAGCCTCCTCTTCCTCCTCTTCCTCCTCCTGCCGCCGTGACTTGGCCAGCAGCAGCAGCACCGGGGTCATCCGGGTGAAACATTTGTCATCGGAGCCGAACAGGAGCTGCTGCACCTCCGTGCGGGGCAGGGGGGCACCTGCTGGGGCGACGAGAGGTGAGGACGTTGGTCTGGAGTCTCCTGCACGTCCCCAGCGCCCCTCGTGGGCCTGAGAGGACCCCAAATGCCCAAGTAAGGACACGAGGGCAGAGATGCCGCTGTGCCCAGGGTGCCCCCCGTCCCTACCTCCCGCGCCGCCGTGGATGGCCAGCGAAGCCGAGAAGCGGAGCCGCTCCGCGCTGCGGGTGACCGAGGCTGCGGCGGCTGCCAGGGCCAGGTACTGCGTGTCCCTGGAGAGACAGAGCCTCTGCACCGAGGCAGAAGGCACAGAAGCCCCGAGGCCGTGGGTGACACATCACGGGGGACACACTAACGCGAGCCCCCGCTGTGGTCCCTGCGGGCTCCGGGTCACCCAGCCCGCGGTGGCCCAGGGAGCAGCGACGTGGAGGGTGGGGACCACTGGGAGCTTCGCCCCCAGCCCCAGAGCTGCTCCGGGGGCCGCGGGGTGCAGGGAACCCAGTGAACCCCCGGGAGCGCAGGGGGGGGATCAGGACCCCCAGACTGGGCTGGGTACCCCGGGCAGCCCCTTCGGCCCTGCGGGAGCTGGGGACAGGGTAAGAGCTCCATCTTCAGGCTCGGCGAGAGCGGGAGACGGGGCGGAGATGCCGGGAGGGGATGGCAAAGGGACTGGGAGGGGTTGGCGAAGGGGCTGGAGGGAGTGATAAAGGGACTGGGAGGGGACTGTGAATGGATTGGGAGGGGATAGCAAAGCGACCGGGGGGAACGATGAATGAACTGGGAGGGGATAGCAAAGGGACCGGGGGAACGATGAATGAACTGGGAGGGGACAGCAAAGGGACTGGGAAGGGTTGTTGAACGGACTGGGAGGGGATGACAAAGGCACTGGGCAGCAGAGCCCAGGGGAAACCCCTCCCACCCCCCTGCTCCCAGCCAGGGCCGGACCCCCGGACCCACCTGGTCCCTCGCCAGCCCCGGGCCGGTGACCAGCAGCTCGTGCGGGTGCCCGGAGCCCTCCCGGCGGCCCAGGTAGAAGAGCATCACGGCCGCCTGCAGCTCCCCCAGCGCCCGGCCCACCTCCGCCTGGAAAACCAGCTGGAACCGCAGCTTCGCCTGCGCTCCCCACTGCACTGGAACGGGGGAGACACGGCCGTGAATCCCCCCCGGCGCCGCGGGGCCCCGGGGGGGTGAGGAAGGGGCTTCAGAGCGAGCACTGCCCCCATGCAGGGACCAGAGCACCCGGGACAGGAGCCGACAGGGAGAAGGGACACAGCAAATCCCGTCCCCGGCTCCAGGGAGATGGAGAGCGGGACAAACCCTGCGCCCCGCGAGCAGGGAGCTGCCTGCCCCCAGAGCTGCCAAATTCCCATGGACAGATCCCATGGAAATCTGTTCTCCAGGGGGCTCGGGGACATTGTGGCCACTGCCCGAGGAAAGAGCCACTTCCCCCCTGCCCGGCACTGGTGAGTTCGGCTGAAAATCCAAATCCCAGGAGAAGAGGAAGATTTCAGGAAGAAAGAAACAATCATGACCCTCACCCCGGGATGGGACAGGGGAGTGTGTGTTGAGGTTTTCCCATAAGGCTGAAGCTACAGGAGCAGCCCAGGACCCCGGGCTGCCCCACAGCCCCCAGAGTGGGAGACCAGCAGGTGCCGGGCTCAGGGCACAGTGGGAGCAGCTGGGTCTGACCTTCCCCTCTCTTCCCAGAGCTGGGATGGGATCCAAACCCTCGGTGTTCAGGCAGAAAGTGAGAAACGCTCATGAGAGCGGAGCAGAAGCCACCAAGAACCATGGAATATCCCGAGCTGGAAGGGACCCTCAGGAATCACCAGTCCCACCCCTGGCCCTGCACTGACACCCCAACAATCCCACCCTCTGCATTCCCTGCTGGAATGTGGCACCTGGGAGCTGGTCCGAGGCGGGGACAGATGGCAGAGGCACACTGCCATCCTCACCGCTAAACCTCCTTAAAAACGTGCCCAGAAACATTTCACTCCATCATTCGCTGATTTTAGAGGGAACCCAGCCCCCCACATTTAAGTCTGTGTTTAAATCCCTGACTCAGGACCAGCAAACAGCAACCCCCACCCCGAGCTCTGCATCCTCCCCTCCCTGCTCCACCTCGGAGCCTGCAGGGCTCTCCCACCAACCTTCCTCCAGGTGCAGGACGAGGAATCTCTCCAGCCCCGGCTCCAGCACGTGCTCGTGGATCCTCTGCAGGGGATGGGGAGCAGCCCCCGCCTCCCCGGCCCGGCACAGCCCAAAGGTCCCCGGGAAGTTCCCGTCCCAGCTCCGGCGGCGCCTCAGCAGTTTGATGAAGCCGCTCTCGTAGTGGCTGAGCACACCCACCACCTCCAGGTGCCTCGGGGTGGCCCCGTCCTGCTCCATCCTCACCCTGCACACGGGCCCTTCCAGCCCCCCGATGGGCCAGGGCTGCGGGTTGGAGCGGGACCAGCCCGGGCCGCCCTCCTCAGCCATTCCCTGCAGGCATTTGGCTCCCGGCTCGGGCTTAGAGAAGAGGCGAGTGGCAGCAGCCCTCCTGGACCTGGGTGTCTCCTGTAAACTTCCATTTCCCACCTTTCTCCCCTCTGCTTCCAGCCCCGGCTCTTCCAGCAGGCTCAGCTCCGTCGGGGAATCCCGTTCCCCTTTCCTGGGCAGAGCTGCAGAGGGGAGCAGCAGCACCACGCACAGCAGGAGCCCCCTGAGAGCGCTCATGGTCACACCTCAGCTCTTCCCTGGAGCAGCTCCCGCATCCCAAGCCCTCGGCAGGAAGAGGGAGGACGGCGTCTCCCTTTTAACCGCGGCTGGCCTTGAGTGGCCGAGGCACAACAACCGCCCCTGAGCAGCCCCGGGGCTGTCGCGCTGCAGAGGCGCGAGGGAGGTGGCAAAGAAACTTTTTTTGTTCTATTTTTGGGTCTGCAGCTCATTTTGGAAACGTGCAAAAATCGAAGCTGTTGAGCTCGCTCGTAGGGATGCACGGCCTTGACTCTGGATGTTTTCTAAAGGAGGATGAGTGTCTGGAATGGGATCTTCATGGGGACTGGCACGTACAACCCCACCAGCACTGAAACACCGGGAGGGGAGAGCGAGCCAGAGCAGGAGGAGGGGGACAGGGGCAGATATTGGGCTGAAATAAGTGAATGTATGGAAAGCATTCCCTGTCCTGGCTGGAAAACCTTCCCCTCACACCCTGCAGCTCAGACAGGCTGCCCTGGAAAAGGGCTTCATCCTGGGAATGAGAATCATGGGGGGGGCAGCAGCAGCCTGAGGACTTTGAACACCCAGGACCTCCCTTAGAAAGTGTCACACACACCTGTTCTAAGGACTTTTCCCTCCATGAGGTGCCAGGACTCACTGGAACAGCTGGAATTGCCAGTGCCACCTTTCCATCCTGGAAACCTGCCTCCCCCACCCCCAAGGGATCACTTTTTTTTGGCATGGGGAGATGTCCCAACAAAAAAGTTCCAGACCCTTCTCTGGAAGGGAAGATCCTTCTCTTCCCAAGTCTTTGCAGTCCGGAGCTCAGGATTGCCAGGAACAGACGGAGCACCCAAACTGGAGCAGGACATGGACACAGAGCGAGGGCTGGATGGTCCGAGGTCACTTCTACAGGAGCTGACAAAGGTCACGGAGCTGCTGCAGGGCTGGAGCCCCTCTGCTCTGGAGCCAGGCTGGGAGAGCTGGGGGTGCTCACCTGGAGAGGAGAAGGCTCCAGGGAGAGCTCCGAGCCCCTTGCAGGGCCTAAAGGGGCTCCAGGAGAGCTGCAGAGGGACTGGGGACAAGGCATGGAGGGACAGGACCCAGGGAATGGCTTCCCAGTGCCAGAGGGCAGGGCTGGATGGGAGATCGGGAAGGAATTGTTCCCTGGCAGGGTGGGCAGGCCCTGGCACAGGGTGCCCAGAGCAGCTGGGGCTGCCCCTGGATCCCTGGCAGTGCCCAAGGCCAGGCTGGACATTGGGGCTTGGAGCAGCCTGGGACAGTGGGAGGTGTCCCCGCCCATGGCAGGGGTGGCACTGATATTCTGTAAAGTCTGTCCCAACCATACCAGTCTGGGATTCTGGGATTCTGTGACTGACTGGGACCCTCTCAGCCCAGCAGCAGAGATGAAGGCTTTGATTCCCCCATCAAGGGGGTGCAGCTGCAGGGTTCCTGTGGCCCCTCAACCAACCAGGACTGGTCAGGAACCCCAGGCCTGGCCATGCCCTCACGCACTGAGCCCCCCAGGATCCCCCACTGACCCCCCAGTTCAGGGACAGGAAGCTGGGAAAGACCAGAGAAATGGCAGAACTGCTGCTGCTTTCTTTTATGGGAACCAAGTGATGGTTGGAAGGAAATATTCAGGATAAATAAACCCACAGAGAACTAAAAACTTGCCCAAACAGAGCTGGCAGTGGGAGGAGGACACGCAATAAAATCACGTGACAGCAGGTGCTACACCATGGTACAGACACTTAATGAATTACAATAATAAACTAAGATTTAGTATCACTAACAGGAGCCTTTCCATGTCCCTGCTCAGTGAATGAACAGAGATGAAGGGGTTTGGTTGAATCAAAAGTGATTACTGGGGGGTAATTAATGGGGGGTAATTAACGGGACACTCCTCAGGCAGCCTGAGGGGGATACCGCAGGCCAAGACAGCTGATGGGAGATATCCAGTCAGGATGGGGGGTGCCTTGAGATTCCCAATCCTTCTCTTTGGAGAATTTCCAAAACATAACCAGCCTGGGAATGTCTCCTGTTTCTAAGGGGTAAGGAAAGAGAACCCACGGCAGCACAGGAAACCAGAGGGAAACGAAAATCGAAAACCTTTTAATGAACCTACAGAATTCAGTCCCATTTCCAGACATACAAAAAGGAACTGTTCCCTGAATCGGGGTGGGGGGGGGGGAGCTGCAGTTAAAAAGACACAAATCCCATGGGATGGAGCCCAGGAGGGGCTTCAGTTGGAGGGAGGGGGAGGGGGGATGGTGCCCGGCCCCTCTGTGGGGAGCGGCGGCCGCATCATGGGGGGCAGGGGAGCAGGGGGGGGCACCCCTGGCGCTGGGGGCAGCTGGGGGGGCACTGGTGGGGGTGGCACTGGCCCGGAGGGGGGCATGGGGGGCAGGGCCATGCCCCCAGGGGGAGGGGGGGGCATGGAGTCGGGCAGGGGGGGCCGCGGGGGCAGCCCGTTCATCAGGGGAGGGGGCGGCGGCCGCTTGACGGTCGGGGGCCCCGGGGGGAGGTTTGGGGGGGCCGGGGGCTTCTCCATCTTGAAGTGGAATTGAAGGAAGAACTGGGAATGGGAGGAAAGCAGAGAAAAGGGAACAATTAATCAGAGATTCACAGACTCCTGGAGTATCCTGAGCTGGAATGAACCCTCAGGGATCATCAGTGCAGCCCCTGGCCCTGCACAGACACCCCAACAACCCCACCCTGGGCATCCCTGAGAGCGCTGTCCAAACGCTCCTGCAGCTCTGGCAGCCTCGGGGCCGGGACCATTCCCTGGGGAGCCTGGGCAGTGCCCAGCAGCCTGGTGACAGCTCTGCCAGCACACAGGAGCTGCTCTCTGTCTCAGGGCACAGCTCAGGCCCCTCCTGTTCCCCTCAGATGTCCCTGCCCTGGCAGCATCCATGACTGGTACCAGTCTTGCCCAGATTTTAACTCCTCTGGGCTCTGAGGTTCCTGTCAGGGGGTGGGAACCCCCCCAGGCACTGTCCCCTGCTCTCACAGGGCACAGGGGAGCACCCCCAGCTCCAGGCCGTGTGTGTGCAGGGAACATGGAGCCATGGGGAGGACGTGGTGCTGCACATTTATCATGGAATCATTAGGGTGGGAAAAGCCAAACCTAGCCCTAACCCTAAGATCATCAAGTTTGACCACCAGCCCAGCAACATCACCATGTTCACCACTAAACTGTGTCCCCAAGTGCCACATCCACTTGTTTTTGAACACTTCCAGGGATGGGGACTCCACCACTGCCCTGGGCAGCCCCCTCCAACGCCTGACAACGCTTTCAGCGAAGGAATTTTCCCAATATCCAATCTAAACCTCCCCTGGCACACCTTGAGGCCATTTCCTCTGGTCCTTTGTCCTTTTATCCGGGAGCAGAGCTTGACCTCCACCTGGCTGCACCCTCCTGTCAGGGAGTTGTAAGAGCAAGAAGGTCCCCTCTGAGCCTCCTTCTCACTGGATATTTATGCCCCATCCTGCTGCTGCTGCCAGAAATTTAATCCTCTCAAAGATCCCACACAGGAGGCTGTCAGGAGCTCTCACTGCACAGGTGCATTGAGGGAACGGAGATTTGAACATTAGAGGCAGCAGGACAGAACAGATGTCACTGTCTCAAGTCACTCTGCTCTCCTTAAGCCTTAAGGACAGACATTACAAAACCTCAGTTACCTGTTTGGTTTCTCTGTTCCAGTGAGTCCAAAACTTTCCCTCTGCCTTATCAATTTCTCTGCTTGGCACCTGCACCAAAAGAGAACACAGAGCTATTCTTAGAGGATCAGATTAGCTCAAAGGCCCTTTTTAGCCCCAGAGCCTGTGAGATAAGCACAGTTATTCCAGGCCTTGCAGCGCTGTTATTAGACAGAGGTGGGGGCAGGAAAGAATTAAGTTACTTCCCTATCGGTCAAGGACAAGCAGCAAAAATCCCTCCCTGAACATCTGCACAGAGGCTGAGGAGCGAAGCCCAGGAGGCTCCTGTCTATGCCAGACACTGGGAATTCACAGCTCCCCAGAGCTCAGCACAGTCTGGTTTTCATGCCAGAAAACTCCACCAAACCTCAGTGGGGTTTAATGACTTCCAGCCATGTCTTCCTGACCCCCCCCTTCCCACTCCATTAACCCCTGAGGGTTAGAACAGACATCAGAAGGTTCACTGGGAATTAATCTCACAATATCCTGAGCTGGAAGAGACCCTCAGGGATCATCTGTGCAGCCCCTGGCCCTGCACAGACACCCCAACAACCCCACCCTGGGCATCCCTGAGAGCGCTGTCCAAACGCTCCTGCAGCTCTGGCAGCCTCGGGGCCGGGACCATTCCCTGGGGAGCCTGGGCAGTGCCCAGCAGCCTCGGGGGGAAGAACCTTGCCCTGAGCTCCATGCCCAGCCCTGACCCAGCTCCAGCCGTTCCCTGGGCTCCTGTCCCTGTCCCAGAGCAGAGCTCAGCCCCTGCCCCTCCGCCTCCCCTCGGGAGGAGCTGCAGCCCCCAGGAGCCTCCCCTCAGTCTCCTCTGCTCCAGCTGAACGAGCCAAGTGCCCTCAGCCGCTCCTCAGACCCTTCCCCTCGAGGCCCTTCCCCACCTTCCTTGCCCTCCTTCGGACACTCACTAATGGCTCAGGATCGTTCTTACATCGCAGGGACCGCACACAGCATTGATGGTGAGGCTGCCCCAGTGCGGAGCAGAGCAGGACAATCCCTTCCCTTGACCTGGAAAAGGCAGGAAGGGAACTCTCCCAGGTTTCCTCTCCCAGGTTTGCCCTCCCAGGTGCTCCCCAGGTCTCACCTTGAAGGCGATGGTCTCGTAGGGCTCTGCTGCCATCAGCAGGTACTGCCAGCGCCGGTCCGGGGGCTCGATGCGCTGCTCGTAGGCCGACATGAAGCGGTGCCGGGGCATGATGCTCTCAGCTATCTCGGGGTAATCGATCTGGGGGGGACAGGGCAGCATTAACAACCCCCCCTCTGCACTCCCACCTCTGCTCCAAACACATTCCCCTGTGTGGAGCATACCCAGAGCAGTTCCCAGCACAAAGGAAACAAACACTGGAGGAAAGGGCTGAGAATCCCACAATGGTTTGGGTTGGGAGGAACCTTAAAGATCCCAAACTGGAAGAGGTGAAGTTCAGGGGAGATATTGGGAAGGAATTGCTCCCTGCAGGTTCCACAGGGTGCCCAGAGCAGCTGTTGGCTGCTCCATCCCTGGAAGTGTCCAAGGTCAGGTTAGAGCAACCTGGTCTCAGGAAAGGTGTCCCTACCCATCAAAGGGGGTTGGAAATAGATAATTTCTAAGGTCCCTTCCAGCCCAAACTATCCTATGATTCTGGGATCATCTCATTCCACCTCACACTACATCCTCTCCCACTACACAGCCTGACAACCGAGCTCAGGGATTTGCTAAACACCATCAGCTGAAAAAACTAGGAAGGTATGGCCTCTGTATTAGTGTTGATTTCATGGATCCTGCAAAGAACTGCTCATTTAGCAGCAGTTTTACCTGGATAACCCCCACAAGCAGAGTTTTAACCCTGCCCTCACCTGGAAGAGAAGGCTCTGCTGGCCTGTTTCTGGGTCTCTCTGTTTGGTCACTGTAATAAAAAAAAAAAAAGAAAGTTGAGAACATCCACCAGAAGGGTGAGAGCAGCATTAATCTGCCCTGGGAAACACAGCAAGTTTCCAACAATTAAATATTACAAGATTTTTCTCCCATTTAGCAAACAAAATGTCACACTGTCTTTAACCAAAGCTACTTTCGTGAGGGTGAGCAGGCCCTGGCACAGGGTGCCCAGAGCAGCTGGGGCTGCCCCTGGATCCCTGGCAGTGTCCAAGGCCAGGCTGGACATTGGGGCTTGGAGCAGCCTGGGACAGTGGGAGGTGTCCCTGCCCATGGCAGGGGTGGAATGGGATGGGATTTA
Organism: Aphelocoma coerulescens; assembly: GCF_041296385.1. NCBI lineage: Eukaryota > Metazoa > Chordata > Aves > Passeriformes > Corvidae > Aphelocoma > Aphelocoma coerulescens. Next base: position 2,767,021 of record NC_091041.1, on the reverse strand, counting down.
AGGTCCCTTCCAACCCAAACCACGTTGGGATTGTGTCACTGCTGTGGGCACTTTTGGGCCCCTCACACCAAGAAAGAAAATCGAGGGGCTGGAGCATGCCCAGGGATGGGAACAGAGCTGGGAAGGGGCTGGAGCCCCAGGAGAGGCTGAGGGAGCTGGGAAAGGGGCTCAGCCTGGAGCAAAGGAGGCTCAGGGGGGACCTTGTGGCTCTGCACAAGTCCCTGACAGGAGGGGGCAGCTGGGGGGGTCGGGCTCTGCTCCCAGGGAACAGGGACAGGAGGAGAGGGAACGGCCTCAGGCTGGGCCAGGGGAGGCTCAGGTTGGATATTGGGAAAATTCCTTCACTGAAAGGGTTGTAAAGCATTGGAAGGGGCTGTCCAGGAATCACCATCCCTGGAAGTGTTCAAAACACACGTGGATGTGGCAACTGGGGACACGGTTTAGTGGTGGCCTTGGCAGTGCTAAGTTTACTGTTGGACTCGATCATTTGAAAGGTATTTTCCAACCTAAATTATTCCATGATTCTCCTCTACTGAAGTTTAGCTGCTGTGGGGAAAAGCACTGGCGAGATTAAAAAGCCAAATTTTGTCCTGAAGGCCAAAATGATGGGATTTCAGAAAAAAAAGCATGAGTTCTGCAGGGAGTGAGTGGTTTACAGCATTAATGAAAGGTGCTGCAGCACAAGAGAAGGAGGAGAGATGAAATCTGCCATCATCTTCCTGGCAGCCTGAGACACACCCATCTATTATTAAAGTGGTTCTCGACTGTCAGCAGTAAAGAGATGTTCCATGAGCAATTCAAACAATAAAAGGACTCCAGGAGAGAGCCCATATCTTATTCATGGGCAGAGCTGCTAAAGAGACTAATGAATAATTCACATCCCAGCTGGGCACTGCCCATCAGTGGCCAGGGGCTGGCCACTCCTGACTCACCTTTGTAGCCTGGGCGCCCAATTTTCACAAATTTCTTCACTTCCACTTTGACCTTCTCTGGGGCAGGCTGGGCAGGGGCCTCCTTGGCTTCCTTGGCAGCTCGTCGGGCCCTGGGGATTCATTTCAGAATTGAAGGGTTACCTGCCCTTGTTTCTGAAGGATACCCAGGAGCAGTTTGAATCCCTCAGCACAGAGTTTCACAGAAATCATGCCAGGAAATCCCATTTCCCTTCCCCAGTTGTATCCATCCTCCCCCTGGCTAAAGGCTGTCACTCAATCATCTGATCCACCCCCACCATGACCTAGAGGCCAGACTCCACAAATGGATTTGTGAAGAGTTTAATTCTTGAAATCAAAATGAAAATTAAAAAAAAACCAAACAATCCCAAACCCACAGATAAAGCAAAGCAAACTGGATTCCTCAAAATAAAACTTACAAACTTCTCCCAACCTGTATTGACAAATCCAGATCACAGAATCCTGGAATATCCTGAGTTAGAAGGACCCACGGGGATCATCAAATCCAACTCCATCCAACTCCTGGCCCTGACAGCCCAACAATCCCACCCTGTGCATCACTGAGAGCCCAAACACTCCTGGAGCTCTGGCAGGCAGAGTTCCTTCTAACTAGATTCAGATAATTTGCTTTTAAAATTCTTTCTCCCTTGTCCTTCAGAAATTCCACAGCTGGATTTGAACTTTAGCTTAAAATGGAGATTTTCAGCACCATTTTTGGAGCAGATCCAGGCTGTGCCTCCTGAGGCTGCTCACGAGGAACCACAGTAAAAGAACACTCGAGCACAGTGCAATGGAGTTAAAGGGTTACAGATTCCCACCACCATCATATTAAAGTGCTTCAGTAATGGAGAATAGTTAGGATAGAGGATGGCTTACAAATTGGTCTGATGCTTCTTCCCCTGGGTATGTGCTAAGTAACTCCCCTGAAATAAAAACCAAAGTAGAAGAAAGTTAAGTGAAGCCAGGACTGAAAGATTCCTGTCACAGGGAGATTGTATCACACCCTGACAAGGGTGTTTTAATCCTCAGCACAGAGGAATCTCACTCCAAAAGTGCAGATTGCTCTCAGCTGCTGAGCTGTCACACACTATTGGGTTTAACCACCCCTCATGTCCCAGCAGTCACTGCTCAGGTTCTGAAGCTACTGTTATTCCCAAATTCCTGCTGCTGGGATCAGGACAGGCAGGCGTTCCTCTCACCTCATTGTTGTGGAGCGTCAGGCAAAGCTTGCACTCGTAGGAGCCCAGATGATTTTTCATAAAATAGGGGTCCTGGGGAAAGAAGGATTGACAAGTTATGAGCAAAATCCATCAGCAAAGCAAATACTGGGGAGTTCTCCTGCACTGGAGGAAGGTTCTTCCCCCCGAGGCTGCTGGGCACTGCCCAGGCTCCCCAGGGAATGGTCCCGGCCCCGAGGCTGCCAGAGCTGCAGGAGCGTTTGGACAGCGCTCTCAGGGATGCCCAGGGTGGGCTTGTTGGGGTGTCTGTGCAGGGCCAGGGGCTGCACTGGTGATCCCTGAGGGTCCCTTCCAGCTCAGGATATCCTTGGATCCTGTAGCTGAGTTCAGAATTTAAATTAACAGCACAAGAGAGCTTTAGGAGGAGGAAACAGACAGAACCAAGAGCAGCTGTGTGCATTAGTGGCAGAACTCCCGACTGCAGCAGGAAACAGCACAACACAAACCAGCTCTGAGCAGACTGGAAATAGATGGATACACAAGAGCTGGCACCTCCCTGTCACTGTGTCCCAAATATCCCTTATTCAACCCCCACGTGCCCAGAAACAAAAGTATTCAAACCCAATCCACACCTCAGCCTGGAGATGAGAGGGCTCTGGCGTGACCCCAGAGCCTAAAGGGGCTCCAAGGCAGCTGGAGAGGGACTTGGGACAAGGGATGGAGGGACAGGACACAGGGAATGGCTTCAAATAGACCAAGAGTAGGTTTACACGGGATTTTGGGAAGGAATTGTTCCCTGTGGGGGTGGGCAGGCCCTGGCATGGACTTCCCAGAGCAGCTGGGGCTGCCCCTGGATCCCTGGCAGTGCCCAAGGCCAGGCTGGACACTGGGGCTTGGAGCACCCTGGGATAGCAGAAGGTGTCCCTGGATAAGCTTTAATACTCTTTTCAACCCAAACCATTCCACGATGCCATGAATTTGCCTCTCCACTCCTTCCCCCTGGGCTGTGGGAGGCCCCCGTGCCTGTGCCCACCTTGTTGATGTCGATGGTCTCCAGGGCCAGCTGCCGCAGCCGCTCCCGCCGGTCCCGGTTGCTCTCGGAGGCCGAGGCGACGCCCCCGCTGCCCGTTTTACCCCCCGGGCGGTGCTGGAAATCCATGGTGGGGACTTCTGGGCTTCAGCTCCTCCTGGAGAAAGGGAGAGTCTGGGAAAAGGAGGAAAAGAAGTGTGAGCGGTAACTGAAGCAGAGGACTGTTCAGCCCCGTCAGACGGCCCAGCCATGCCCTGGGCACATGCCACGGGATGCAATCCCACATGGTACCACCAATTTGGGAAATCGGAGTAAAAGGATCCAGAAAATCCCCCTGGAACCTCCCCTTCTCCTCAGTCACTCCCAAGCCCAGCTGGGTCCTAGCAAGGCCAAGCAGCCCCACCAGAGCAGCCCCACTCCCAAAAGCAGCCCTTCCCCCTCACCTGAGGCACCAACAGCCCCAGGAGCTCCCCCCTCTCCACCACCCAGGTCTGGTGCTCCCCCAACACTCCCCAAAGCCCCAGGACCACCCCCCGCCAGCCCCAAATCCCTGGGAGGATCAGAGCCCCCCCAAGCCCCCCAGCAAGGTCAGGGGTTCTAAGCAGTGTCCCCAAGCCCCAGGTGAGGTCCCGGAGTCCCCCCTGCCCTCGGCAAGGTCAGAGCCCCCCCCAGACCTCCCCACACGAAGCCCCAACACTGGAAAGACCTTTGAGGAGCCCTGAGTCCTTCCCCACAGAGCGCCCAGTTCTCCCAGAGCCTCTCCCCCAGACCCCCTCCAGCCACATTCCCCAGTAACTCCAGTTCCAATTCTCCAGTCAAGGCCCACTGGGTGCTCCCCCTCCAGGGCTCCTCCCCGATCCTCCCAGTACTCCCAGTCCTGACCTGGCCCTACCCCCAGTTGCAATTCTCCAGTTCCCCCAGCCCCACCACCCCAAGCTGCCCAGTTCTCACAGTCCTTCCTCACCCAGTACCCCCAGTCCTGTCCTGATCCTACCCCCAGTTTTCCAGCCCAGATTCTCCAGTACCCCCAGAGCTCCCAGTGCCTCTTGCCCAGTCCCTCTCCTCTAACTCCAGTCCTGATTCTCCTGTCAGGGCCCCCCAGATAACCCCAGTCCTGCTTCTCCTGATCCTCCCAGTTCTCCCAGTCCTACCCCCATTTCCCTGTCCTGATTCTCCAGTACCCCCAGTCCCCCCACCCAGGTCATGCAGTTCTCCCAGTCCCCCTCCAGCAACCCCAGTCCTGATTCTGCAGTCAGGAGGCCCCAGGTACCCCGGCCCTTCCCTCCCAATCCTCCCAGTACCCCCAGTCCTGCCCTGGTCCTACCCCCAGTTTCCCAGCCCGGATTCTCCCCCAGAGTGCCCAGTTCTCCCAGAGTCTCTCCCGGTTCCTCTCCAGTAACTCCAGACCTGATTCTCCACTCGGGACCACCCCAGGTACCCTCGATCCTGTTCCCCCTCCTGTCCCTCCTGACCTTCCCAGTCCTGCCATGGGCCTACTCCCAGTTTCTCACTTGTGATTCTCCAGTTCCCTCAGACCCACCACCCCAGGACGCCCAGTACTCCCAGTCCGACTTTACCCAGTACTCCCAGTCCCTCCTTACCCAGTACTCCCCGTTTTCCAGCCTGGATTCTCCACTTCCCCCAGCCCCACCACCCCAGCTGGCCCAGCTTTCCCGGTCCCCCTTTACCCAGTACTCCCAGTTTGATTCTCCACTTCCCCCAGCCCCACCACCCAGGCGGCCCAGTTGCCCCAGTCCCTTTTTACCCAGCACTCCCAGTTTGATTCTCCACTTCCCCCAGCCCCACCACCCAGGCGGCCCAGTTGCCCCAGTCCCTTTTTACCCAGCACTCCCAGTCCCTCCTTACGCACTACTCCCAGTTTTCCAGCTCGGATTCTCCAGCTGCACCACCCCAGGTGTCCCAGGGCCTCCTGCCTCGGTTCCCCCAGCCCTGCCCTGTTCCCCGTTTCCCCTCAGAGCCCCCTCCGAGCCCCCTCAGCCCCTCAGAGCCCCCTCAGAGCCCCCTCAGCCCCCTCCGAGCCCCCTCAGCCCCCTCAGAGCCCCCTCAGAGCTCCCTCAGAGCCCCCTCAGAGCCCCCTCCGAGCCCCCTCAGCCCCTCAGAGCCCCCTCCAAGCCCCCTCAGCCCCTCAGAGCCCCCTCCGAGCCCCCTCAGCCCCTCACAGCCCCCTCAGCCCCTCACAGCCCCCTCAGCCCCTCAGAGCCCACTCCGAGCCCCCTCAGCCCCTCACAGCCCCCTCAGCCCCTCACAGCCCCCCCTCAGAGCCCCCTCAGCCCCTCCGAGCCCCCTCCGAGCCCCCTCAGCCCCCCCTCCGAGCCCCCTCAGCCCCTCCGAGCCCCGCTCCCCCCGCTCCGTACCTGCGCGCGGCCCCGCTCCCGCCCCGGCGCATGCGCGCTCCCGCCGCCCCCCGCGAGCGCATCCGGGGCCGCGCGGGCGCTTCCGGGCGGCGGCGGCGGCGGGGCCGGGCGGGGCCATGGGCCGGGGCGGGCCCGCCATGCGCTACAACGAGCGGGAGCTGCTGTCCCTGGCCCGCCAGCCCGCCGAGAAAGCGGCCGAGATCCGCATGAGGGTCCCCAAGAAGGGCAGCGGTGAGGGGGGAGTCCGGGGAGGGGCGGGAGCGCCCGCGCCTGAGGGGCGCCGAGTGGACAATGAGGGCTGGGGTTGTTGGGCTAGGAGCAGGGCAGGACTGGGGGTGCTGGGAGGGTCGGAGGGGGGTAAGAGCTGGGGTATGTGAGGGGCCCCGAGTGGGGAATCAGGGCTGGGGTTAGTGGGGAGGGACTGGGAGAGCTGGGGGTACTGGAGAGTCCGGGCTGGGAAGCTGGGGGTAGGATCAGGACAGGACTGGGAGCACTGGGTGAGCTGGGACTGCGGGTACTGGGCAGCCTGGCGAGGTGGGGCTGGGGGAACTGGAGAATCACAGCTGGGAAACCGGGAAGGACGGGGGGTACTGGGTGAGCAGGGACTGGGAGAAGTGGGTGACTTGGAGCTGACTGAGGAGACTGGAGAAGCACAAGTGGGAAACTGCGGAGCAGGGCAGGACTGGGAGAACTGGAAGGGTCGGGGGGGCAGGACCAGGGGCACCTGGGAGGGCCCCAACTGGAGAATCAGGACTGGAATTATTGGGGGACAAGGCTGGAGAGGGACTGGAGGAGAGACACTGGGGGAAGTGGGCAGCTTGGGTGGGAGGATTGAGGGTACTGAGGAATCTGGGCTGGGAAACTGGAGGTAGGACCAGGGCAGGACTGGGAGGATCGTGAGGGGCAGATGGAGGGGGAGTGGGATCGAGGGTACCTGGGGCGGTCCTGAGTGGAGAATCAGGCCTGGAGTTACTGGAGAGGGACTGGGAAGAGACACTGGGAGAACTGGAGAATTATGAGTTGGAAACTGAGGGAAGGACTGGGAGCACTGGGTGGGGAGGGACTGGGAACATGGGATGCTCTGGAGGTCGGGACTGGGAATACTGGGAGACACAACTAGGAACAGACTGGGAGGGCTGGTCTATAGGACTGGGGAGCACTGGGTGGGGAGAGAGGTTAGGACTGGCTGTGTTGGGCAGGCAGGACTGGTGATGCTGGAGAATCACGACTGGGAAACTGGGTGTAGGACCAGTACAGGACTGGGAGCACTGGGCAGAGAGGGTGGGTAGGACTGGCTGTACTGCGTGGGAAGGACTGGGAGTGCTGAGAGGACTGGGGATAGGCAGATTGGGAGGGCTGGAGTGTGGGAATGGGGAGCACAAGTGGTGGGATCCAGTCTGGGCGTGGAGGGAGGTTCTGGGGCTGGGCTGGAGCTGGGGAGAGCTCATGAGAGACCAGGGGATCTGGGGCAGAAGCTCTTCCCTGAAACCTCCAGCAAATTCTGTTGCAAACCAGTGTTGGAGTGCTGCACTCATTCCCTTGTCCTGGGCCTTTCCTTCTCTGATGGCCTGGTGGACTTTGTTCCTGGGAGGTGACATCTGTGCTGACAGCTCCAGGCAGGGCTCCTGGGATCTGGAGCTTTTCCTGGAGTGCCTGAGGCCCTGCCAGTGCTGCTGCTGTGGGCTCTGACTGCCCAGGAGCTGCTGGAGAAGCTCAGGGGCTTTGTCACCCTGAGGTTGCTCAGAGGCTTTGTCACCCCGAGGCCACTCAGACACTTTGTCACCCCGAGGCAGCTGTTTGGGGGAGCAGTTTGGGGTGGGTGCAGGGGGTGCTTTGGTGGCATCAGTGCCGTGCTGGGCCCTGGCAGGGCTGGCAGGGGTTTCCCTCTGCTCCTGTGCCTGCCCTGCCCTGACCCCTCCTGTCCCTGCAGTGCTGAAGAAGCGCCTGGTGAAGCTCGTGGTGAACTTTCTCTTCTACTTCCGGACCGATGAGGCCGAGGTAGGGACTGGGCCTTGTGGGTGGGGCTTGTTCCCCTCCTTATTTCTTCTTTTTCTCTGCATGGATTGTGTGGGCTGGGAAAATAGTGCAGGGACAGAGCTGGAGCAGTGTCCACCTTTCCTCTTCCATCTGCTCAGCAGGGCTCCAGGAGAGCTGGAGAGGGGCTTGGGATGAGGGACAGAGGGATGGGACAAGAGGGAATGGCTTCCACTGCCAGAGGGCTGGGTTAGATGGGATATTGGGAAGAAACTCCTCCCTGTGAGGGTGGTGAGGGGCTGGAATGGATTTCCCAGAGCAGCTGGGGCTGCCCCTGGATCCCTGGCAGTGCCCAAGGCCAGGCTGGATGGGGCTTGGAGCAGCCTGGGACAGTGGAAGGTGTCCCTGCCCATGGCAGGGGTGGAACGAGGTGATCTTTAAGGTCCTTTCCAACCCAAAGAGTTCTATGAAATTCAAGGTAAATCAGGTTTTTGCTGCCTGATTTGCTTCTGGCATGTTGTGTCACCTGGACAAGGGTTTCCTGTGGTTGCTCTTGCTCATGGCCAGTGTCACCCACTGTTCCCACATCCTTGAGTAGTACCTGGTGGCTTTTTGTTCATCCTGAGCTGCTCCAGCTCCCTTCCCACTGTTTAACCTCTCCCAAGCCTCCAGGACAGCCCTTACACAGCTCACCGTGGGTCACTGTGTGTGTCACAGTAAATGTTTCATCCTTCTTTGATTTAGAAAGTAAAGGTTCTTCACTGCTGTCACAGAGTGGTGAAGGCCAGGCTGAATCTGAGCCAGCAGAGCTGATTAACACCTAATTAACAAATGCAAAGTGCTCCAAGGTGAGACTGGCACGAGGAGGTTGCAGTCAGACTGAATGATTTAAAAACAGCACCAGGTTGTGAAACTTGCTTAAAAGGCTCCAGGGAAGTGCTGTGGGTTCAACCCACGGTGCCCCCAACACCACAAGGGCTGAACCCTCTCTCCCTGTGTTTTCCAGCCCATTGGAGCTCTGCTGCTGGAGCGCTGCAAGATCACCAAAGAGGAGGAGAACGTCTTCTCCATCAGTGAGTGCTGCCTGTGCACCCCTTTGCCTTCCCCTCGTGGCACGTGGGAAAGGAAATGTTTCACTGCTCAGTTTGTGCTTCTCCCTGTTTCTCTGGTGACAGTGGGGTCAGCTCAGCCCTTCCCCTCCTCGGTGGGATTGCTGGCCCCAGCCCTTCTCCTCTCCCTCAGTGGGGTCAGGGCCCCTCAGGTGGGGGTTGGGCTCTGCTCCCAGGGAACAAGGGACAGAATAAGAGGAAATAACCTCAGGTTGTGCCCAGGGCAGGTTTAGGTTGGATACTGGGGAAAATTTACTCACCAAAAAGGTTTGGAAGCACTGGCACAGGCTGCCCAGGGCAGTGGTGGGGTCACCATCCCTGGGAGTGTTCAGAAAATGTGTGGGTGTGGCACTTGGGGACAGGGCTGAGTGGTGACCGTGGTGGTGCTGGGCTGATGGTTGGACTTGATGATCTTAAAGGCCTTTTCAGACTTTAACAATTCCTCAGCCTTTCCCCTCCTCAGCTGCCAGCTGTCCCTCACTGTGCCTGCGGCCCATCCCAAGGAGATTTCAGGGATATTCCATGGCACAGCCTGTGGGATTTGCACAGCTGCACGCGCAGAGCAGCACCAGCAGCAGCCAGACCTCGCTGGGTGCCTGTGGAATCCCTCAGGGAGGGTGGTTGTTGACAGATCTCTGCTGTGCTGCTGCATTTTATCCAAAAATCCCCTGGAGAGGCTCAGATAAAGCTGCTCCAGCCCCGTCCTCCCCTGTGTTTGTCCTTGTGGCGATACCGCGGCTCCAGCTGGGCCGGCTCCCCGGGGAGCAGCTCTTTCATCCCGCAGCTCTTCCCCGTGCCAGAGGTATGTGGCCACAATAACAGGATGTTTCTCCAAGGCCATCCCGGTATCTTTTGGCCTGGCTGCCAGGCACAGCTGTGGCTCTGCTCTGCGCTTCCAGAGGACCCTCAAACAGCCTGAACACACCGAGCCCGGAGCGCCACGCGCTGCATTTCGGGGCTTTAGGGATGTTGGGAGCTCTGTGGCTGAGGATTCCTGAGCAGGGTTAAACCCAGCAGTACCTGGTGCTGGGATGTGTCCACAGCACACCCCGAGGGGTTGGTGCAGCCTGACCCAGGTGTTTGGCAGCAGCAGCAGCCCGAGGGTCTGCACAGAGCAGAGCTGTGGGGACAGGAATTGGTGGCATGTCCTGGTGAAGAGCTGGAGTGGCACCAGGATCTGCTCTCCATGGTGGGAGTGCCATGTGAGTACCACATTCCCAAAAGCCTCCAGCAAAGGCAGCTCAGGGCCTGCTCCCAGTGCAGTTTAACTCCTCCTGGCTGCTCCCTGCAGATATCCCAATCCCTTCCTCAGGGCTGTTTCCCACTTTGATTTAAATCCCTGATGACTTTGCAAGGAGCCTTGGGGAGTCAGTCGTGGATCTGGCTGTGTTGGTCCAGTTCAGTTCACCCTCAGTTTGGGAAGTTGCTCTTCCCAAGGTCTCTGGCTGCTGTAAGCTGGGAAATGCCATGGGCAGCTGCTCCAGGGACCCAGAGCCACCCTGGGAACGGGAGAGGGGCTGGAGGCTGGGGTTACAGACTCATTCCCAGCTCATCTTAGTTAACAGAGCTGCTAATTGTGGCCTGGCAGAGTCTGGGGAGGGAGGCAAGGGAGCACCAACAGCTCTGCCAGGACCTGTCTGGAGCCTTTTCCTTGTCCCTGGCAGGTTTCATCGAGGAGCCAGAGAGGAAATACTGCTTCGAGTGTGCCACGGAGGAGCAGTGCCAGGAGTGGGTCGAGGCACTCAAGAGAGCCAGGTGGGATGAGCCCTCAGAGCCAGGGCAGAGCTGGGGGCTCTGGGCTTTTTTCTGGGATCAGCAACTGGGAAGGCAGCGCTTGTCTCCTCCCAGACCAGCTTCCCTCCAGCTCTAAATAGGATCTGAAACTTCCCCACGTCCTTCTCTGCTCAGCCCTCTCCATGCTCTGTTCCTGTCTTGCAGCTACGAGTTCCTGAGGAGGAGCCTCATTTTCTACCGGAACGAGATCCAGAAGATGACAGGGAAGGTGAGTGAGTCCCTGCAGGGCCTTTCTCAGGTGGTGTCTGATGGGTTTGGGGTCCTGCCCAGGCTGTGTGTGGGAAGGAGATCCCAGATCCCATAGGGAGCCGTGGTTTCCACAGCCAGGTCTGAGCACCTTCCCCTGGGTGCTCCCCCCCACGCTGGTGTGCACATTCCAGTGCTGGAGTGGCCCAAGTTTTGGAGCTGGACAGGTCCAGGGCTAGCCTGGCCTCCCAGGGGGTCTCTGGAACAGTTCCCACCAGCCCTGGGCAGATCCATGGGTGGAGATGCTGCTCATCCCCAGCCAGGTGCTGGAAGCATCCCTGCTCCAGGGAGGGGGGTGGCTGTGGCTCCCCTGGACCTCGGGTCGCTGCTGTGTCCTGTGTGTCCCAAGGGCTGCTGGGCTTTGTCTGCATCTCACTGGTGCCTCCCTGTGCTCCCTGCCCTGCAGGACCCCCTGGAGCAGTATGGAATCTCGGAGGAAGCTCGTTTCCAGCTGGGAGCACACAGGCAGTAACCCTCCCACCTGGCTGGAACTGGCTCCTGGCTCCACTCCAACGCCTGGGAAGGACAGCAGCTCCCCACACTGACCAAGTGACTCTTTTATTTATTACCCAAATCGGTTTGTATGATTATTTTTTAAGGGAATTCGTTGCACATTCCCAGTTCCCCGGCTGGGGACGCTGAGCTGCTCCGTGGATACTGCACTGGGAGCAGAGCCCCCCAGCCCTGGGGTGAGCTCCCAGCACCTGCTCCCCTCCAGGAGCTGCTGGGGACACCCCGAGCCAGCTCCAGCTCTTCTCCTGCTCCTCCCTGTCCCGAGGGGGCTGCTTGGCTTCCCTGGCTCAGGATCCTCCCAGGAGCCACGGGGCCCATCCCTGCTGTAAGAGGATGCTGTGACTGATGCATTTCTGGGCTCCAGGGTTAACCCCATCCTGCCTCTCCTGCTCGTGGGGAGCAGGGAGGAGTGGGAATTCCTCCAGCTCAGCCACAGCTCCAGCTGATGGAGAGGGGCACCTGCTCCCCTGTGCCAAGGCAGCAGCCCCCTGCAGCCACAGCCTTTTGGGCTCTTCTTTTCTGTCATTCCTGGAGCTGGATAAGCCCATCCAAAGGAACAAAGCTGCAGAACACAAGGGAACAAAGGCAGGGAGAGATCCCTGTGTGATCCTGCCTGCCTGCAGAGCTCTGCAGTGCTCCAGCTTCCCAGGGAGGAGAGCCAGATGGAGAGGCTGGCAAAGGCAGGAGCTGCTCCCTTTGGCTGGAGGCTGGAGCTGCAGGACATGCACCAGCTCGGCCGGGCATTAACCCTTCATTCCCTGAGCCACTGCTGCAGCTTTTCTCTCCTCTCTGAGTCCTTTTGTCCAAAGGGACAGACCAAAAAACTGTGCCAAGGTCACAGTGAGCTGCCAGGGAACCAGGGCTGCCTGCCCTGGAGCTCCTGCAAGGAAGAGATCAGGATTAGGGAACAACATCCCTGTAGGATCAGCCCTGGCTCTGGCTGCACCAAGGAAAACTGCCCAGAAATGAGGGCTGGAGGACACTCCCCACACCCAGGGCTGCAGCAGACCCAGATCCTGACTGCCAGAGCAGCTTCCCTGGAACCAGCCCAGGAAAACACTGAGGAAAGGCCCCGAGGAAGGTCTCAGGTGTCACTGTCAGGGGTTGCTGGCACCAGGACCGGGGCTGGGGCAGGACGGGAGCTTGGTCTGAGCTTTGGGAGCTGCAGCTCTGGGTGTTCCCCTCCAGCTGCCCAGCCTGGGATGGGGGTGGAGGAGCCTCTGAGCTGGGATTGAAGGGAATTTTTGGGTCTTTTCCTCCTTGACTGGGAATTAATGCCCAAACCAGAGCCTGCACTGCAGCTTTTGGTATCCTGGTGTTCCCTCTTACCTCATGCAGCTGAGTAGCAGGAGAGTGGCACCTGTCACTGATGCTTTAGTTACAATCTCAAAGCTGAGTTTTTTCCCTTTTCACTCCTCAGATACTCCCTGTCCCTTGAATCATTCCAGGTGCTTGCTCCAGAAATTACCAAAATCAGCCGAGGGCAGCAGGGAGGGAGCAGAGCCCGGGGGGGTTGCAGACAGATGGCAGCTCCAGGGGCAGCAGCAGCGAGGGATTAAAGGCAGGAACACACGAGAGCTGTGCTTTAGGGAATCAGTGTCCTTGGATGACTCCAAAGTGCATTTTAATCCTGCCCAGCCTGCACTTTTACCACCCAGAGCTGCGTTCTCAGCTGGGCCTGCCACCACTGTAGCAAATGTGTCACCTGTGCCTTGCAGGACTCAGTGGCCTCCTTGCTGAACACACCTTTCCCAGGTGGAGCTGCCACCCCCCAGTGTCACTGTGCAGAAAATGGATGTTTTATTTGCTGTTCCAGGGAACAGTTGGGTGAGCAAGAGCAAAGCCCAACACGGATTTAGATGTTCATCACCAATGACATTTCTTAACTGAATGTACAACAAAAGCTGTGAAGAGTTGCCAGGGCCAGGCCAGGCCCAGGGGCTCAGATCTGTTGTAGGGCAGGGCTGGGAGATGGGGTGGGATTCAGTGGGATTTAGGGAGGATGGTACTTTATAGAGACTTTGAAATCTGCATCAACTGCTGGTGATTTACAGACAATTGCTCGCTTTTCACACTCCGATGACTTTGCTTGTTGTGTTTCAGTGAGAGCTGGGTCCAGGCTCCCTGAGAGCCAACTGAAGCCATTTCTGTGTTGTACAGTGAACATTCCCAATAAATCTTGTTTTAATCTTTGTGGTGGTCAGAGCCATTCTACAGCACCAGCACCGTCCTGGGAGGGGTGGCTGGAGCCAGCTCAGGGGCCTGCCCAGGGGCACCAGGTGTGGTTCCTGCTCAGGAGCCAGCTGGGCATGGCTGAGGGGCTTTGGAGAGGCTTTTTCATACGGTCAGACAATAATTGGGGTTAGAAGGACCTTTAAAGGTGAATTCCAACTCATGGTTTTGGCACTGCAGCCAGGGGCAGTGCCTCTGGTGCCCACCCTGTGTAGGAGGAGGAGCTGGGTCAGGCTGTGGCTGTGGCCCAGCCCAGCCAGGGGCTGGGGGGGCTCTGGGTGAAGCTGGGGCTGTGTCTCGTTTTAAATCCTGCAGGGAAGGAGCTCAGGAAGTGTTTGTGGCCTCCAGCTCTGAGGTTTGAACACATCCCTGGCTGGCTGTGGGTTTGATGCACTGGTGACCCTGCTGGCCAAAGGGGAACAAAGCATGCGTGGGGTGGGAATTGTGGAAGCATTTAGGTTGGAAAAGACCTCTAAAAAATCATTAAGTGTACCCATGAGCCAGCACTGCCAAGGCTGTCCCATGTCCCCAAGTGCCACATCCACACTTTGAACGCTTCCAGGGGTGGTGACTCTGCCACTGCCCCAGACAGCCCCTTCCAGTGCTTTACAGCCTTTTCTGTGAGGAAATTTTCCCAATATCCAGCCCAAACCTCCCCTGGCCCAGCCTGAGGCCATTCCCTCTCCTCCTGTCCCTGTTTCCTGGGAGCAGAGCCCGACCCCCCCGGCTGCCTCCTCCTGTCAGGGACTTGTGCAGAGCCACAAGGTCCCCCCTGAGCCTCCTTTGCTCCAGGCTGAGCCCCTTTCCAGCTCCCTCAGCCTCTCCTGGTGCTCCAGACCCTTCCCAGCTCCATTCCCTTCTCTGGAGACGCTCCAGCCCCTCCCTGTTCCTTGCTGGGCCCAGAGCTGTCCCCAGGTCCTGCTGTCCCTCCCCAGTGCCCAGCACAGGATCCCCAAACCCTCAGAGCTGAAGGTGCCACCTGGTTCAGGGGTCCCTGTCCCTCTGTGCCCCCCCCCAAATCCCATTTCCCTCCTGATTCCAGCCCGTCCTTGCTGAGACAGTGAAAGTCCACAAGAGCTCGGTGTATTAAAATACAGACACTTTAATATAAAGACAAAACTTCAAAGCATCATTTCAATTACAAATCAAGGGAGACACAAGAAATTAAGTGGAGGGAGGGGAGCAAAAACTAACTCTTACATTGTGGAGAATTAGAAAGGCAGGGTGGAAATATATATATTATACGTACATATATACACACCAGAATTCACACTACTGCTATGCAGGAATGAAAGGAATGACAGGACAACTTACCAGTATAAAAAAAAAGAAAACAACCAAAACAAAAAAGAAAACAAAACAAAAAAAGGAGATAAATTAGGGGAAGTTTGAATTTTAAATAATTCAGTTTAATAGGCTAAATTATATAAACTAATTCCTATTTACTAGGAAACATCCCATATCACTGTCCTAAGAAAATGGGTTTTTCAAAAAAATCCATTGAAGAATGGATTTTTATTAGTAGTTAAAAGTTTACTAATCAATTCCTGAGCAACAGCAACCTCATCATCTACTGCTTTCCCCATCCAAGTCCCACTCAGCGAGGGCAGGCTCTCACTCCTAAAAAGTTTAAGTAGAACAGAGACCTAAAAAGTTGGGTTTTAATTGGAAATCGATCACTTCAAAGATTAAGAGGTTAAAAAAGCCAAGCAGGATGGATCAACCCATTCCACCTTTTCCTCAATAACTCCAGAGATGAAACCTTTTAAAAAAATCATTTGACTCCACCAGAAAAGCAACCAGATGTACCTCGAGAAAACCAAAGGATCACAAACATGAGAACTTCAGGGTTAGCATCGTCAAACGTTGAATTTTGGATGTGGTTTTGTTTTTACACCATAAAGAACTCAAGGAGCCCTTCAGGGAGAAGGTCCCAAACAGCAAAAGTACTGGAGAATTATTTCCCATTATTTTTGTCTTGGGTTTAAACCCTGAAGTTCCCAATAACAGCATCTTTCGATGCAATATTTAGTCTAAATAGATATTTATATATTTATAATGTATAAGGATAAATAAAATATGGCACAACAACATTTTGAAACTGGAACTCCAGCTTTTAGTGAAAACCTGATCCGCAAATGGAGCGGAAAATGGAAACGGAGCAAAAAAAGGAAGAAAAAACCCCTTTAAAACCAGTAAAACTTCAAATATTCATACACTGACTGCACATCTGTGCTCCCAAAACTCCAGTTCCTGTGATTTTTCCTCAGTGCTGCAAAGATAGTTCACAAAAACACTGTGTAGTTTCTGCTCCCCAAAAGGATTTTGGGTTCACAGCCCTGCCCAAGGCCCTCCTCTGCTCCCAACCCTTCATCCTCTCTGTGCTTTTGGCTCAGGCAAAACAACCAGAAAAGCAGAATTTTCCACAGCAGCCACCCCTGGGAGTTGGGAGAGAACTCCAGGGTGGAGTTATCCAGGACAAAGCCCACAGAGAATCCTCTGGGTCAGAGGGCGAATTCCAGCACCGAAAGCAAATGGGTCACACGGGAGGTGACCGAGCAAAGCCACCTCGGCATCAGCACCAGGACAAAGCACGGAATCCTCGGGAACGGCAGCTCCGGGAGCAGCACCCCCGGCTCCGCGGGGACAGCGACCCCGGGCCGGGCAGTGCCGGTGTCCCCAGGGCTCGGGGGTGCTCCAAGACCCGGCTGAGGAGGGAAGGAAGGGGCTGGGAAGGCTGAGCAGGAGGGGAAGCACCTTCAGCAGCCTGAGAACAGCTCCCAGTGCTGGGAGTCTCCTCTCCCAGCAATCAGCAGGAGCAGGGAGGGAAGCGGGAGCATCCCGAGGGTCCCACAGGTCCCCAGTGCCAAAGGGGGCCCTGAAGGGACTCGGAGGAGCTGAAAGCTCTGGGGTCCCCCCGAGCCGGGCCTGGGTGTTCCCAGCAGCTCTGCACCCTGGGACTCTCCTGCCACCACTCCCTCGGGCTCTCCTCTGCCTGGACTCTCCTCCGAGTGGAAAAACACCAGAGGAGCAGATGCTGCTTTCTGAACACACAGTCCCAGCAAGAACCAAGCCCCAGGCTGCCGGTCCATGGCCACAAGAAAAGACCTTCCCCCGGAAGGGGCAGCCCAGCAGAACAGGAAGATCCACAGTTTTCCAGGGGAAGGTTGGGATGAGATGGAACCAATGACCACGGGCAGTAAATCCACTGTGGTGGGGAGCACCTGAGCTGCCAAATGTTGCACCCCACAGCACTGGGGTGGAGGTGCAGGAGCAGCAGGTGAGGCAGGTCTGGCTCTCACCCAGCTCCTCCCAGGTGTGTCTGCACACAGAACCAGAACAGTTTGGAAAGACTGGAAAGCACCTTTAAAGGTCATTTAGTCCAACCCTGAAGAAGGAGCTTGAAGAAGTGACCCCAACACATCTCAGAAGGAAACCTGTCCCCAGCGGGGTGAGGGCAGGGACAGCCCCAAGCAGCTCTGGAGCAATGCTCCAACTGGAGATGTTTCCAGGTGGGATGGAAGAGCTGATCAGGCTGGAAACCTCTCCACTCCAGGCTGAAATTGCTCAAGTGACGTCCTCAAGGATCAAGTTTGACTAAAGGAAGAAGAAAGTGACTCAGCGCTTTAACTGAGCATGACCCAGAGCTGGGCAAGTTTCACACCAAGGAGTGTCAAGTGCTGGGGATTTGGAATCTCTGGATTCAAAAAGAAATGAGTAAATCCATTCACAACCAAGTGATGTCACCTTCCTGCCTGGGGGACTTCAGGGGCTGTGGGTGTGAACCCAGACTCAGACCCTCCAAGCTCGGCTTGATCCCAGCAGCGAGTCCTGGCACAGGGGAATCCCACCTCCCCTGCCAGGCTGAGCCCGGAGCCAAACCCCAGCCAAGAGCAGGGGGAGCACAAGGGGTGCACTGGAAGATAAAGTGCTGGAAGGAAGGAAAAGAGATAGAGGCACAAGAATTTCTGATCTGTCTGGTGGAAGAGACACAAATTCCTGCTGAAAGAAGGAGCTGGAGATGATGCTCGGTCCTGGAATGTCAGGGACAGAGAGGATATGCTGCACTCCCTGCTGCTTCCCTAAAAAGCTGCTTCTCCTTCTCCTCTCTCCCACTGTATCCACAACTGAGCTGAGGTAAAGATGTTCCCTGGCTGTCCAGACTGACCCACACCTTCCTACAGGGAAGGGCCTCATTTGTGCCAAACCAAGAGGTGATGGAGGGACACTTCATCCCCCTTATCCTTCGCACCAGCTCGGATCCAGCCTCTACATCCATCCTCAGCAACGTTTTCCCGCTCTCTCCCTCAGCAATCCAGCTGCTGGGTGTCCCCATACCCCTGACTGATGGAAGAATTGCTGCTGAATGACTCATCTGCAGCAAATCCCAAATTTAGGTCCGGTGCCTTTGGAGCCCTCCCAGCACCGTGGGTCCCAGGGGACTGGGCCTGGCGAGCCAGAGGTGGCAAATCCCCAAAAAAGGAAGAGCCCACGCAAGTCTTGTTCCTCAAGGCTGACACTGAGCAGCAGGGACAGGTTTTCCTCAGCACAGCACTCAGGAAGTTCCATTTTTTTGGCACAGATGTGCTCCAAGATGTGCTTTGGCTTCCTGGCGAGTCCCTCGCTGGCAGCAGGGGCGTGGAGGAGGGGGAGCTGTGAGACAGCCCTGGAACGGCGGGACCCGGCACCGGCAGGATGTGGTAAGGCAGGAGAAATTCTCTTTTTCTGGAACTGTTTGGCTTTGATTGCTCCAGAGGACCTTCAATTATTGCAAACAGGTTTCAGCTTCTGGCTCAGTGATCCAGAGGTCACGGCTGGGGCCACACGGATCAGATCCCACCAGCTCCAAGGTCTGCCTGCAGCCAGGTGAAAGCTCTTCCCAATGTGCAGACTGAGGAGTAACAGACTGGCCAGGAGCTGGACTCGATGAGCCTCCCAGGTCCCTTCCAACTCAGGATGTTCTGTGACTCCACGATTTTAAGTTGAGCTTGCCCCAGATGACAGCAAAGCAATAAATAAAAGGTCAGGGAGAGGGAAGACAAAACCAGGAATCTCTTGGCAAAAACATCTCCCAGCTCAGGCAGGGCCGAGGCTCCAGTCCTAAAGTGCCCCCTTGGCTTCCCACCTCAGTGCTGAGCAGGCACCCTCTGGAAGCACCATTTGGGAATCGCTGCCAGGAGCAGCTCCAGTGCAGGGCCTGGGGTGGGGGGAAGACACCGGCACGGCCGGAGCAGCTCCGGATTCCACCAGTGTGGAACAGGGTGGGAACGGCAGGCACTGGGATGCCAGCAGGCACTGGGGCACAGGTAGGGGAAGGCTGATGCTCAGGCAGACTGGATCCCTTGCCAGGAATCCCAAAGATTCATCCCTGGGTCTGGTTTCCTTGGGCCTTCCCGGATGATGTCTGGAGAGTCACAGACTCGGAAATCCTGGGGGGTTGGAAGTGGCTCGGTCACAGCCGAGTGCTGAGTCCAGGGGTTGTGCTGCCCATTCCCAGGGCTGCTCCTGAGCCAGCCCTGCCTTGGACACTGGCTGGCCACCACAGCAGGGACCAAAGGTGACAACGAGGGACAGACAGGCTTTGCTTTTCCTCAACACCCTCCAGAGGTGACAAACTCCTCACCAGGGGCCTTTGCTCCAAAGGGTCCTGGAGTCACAGAATTGTTCAGGTTGGAAAAGATCTTTCAGATCAGCGAGTCCAGCTGTGAGGAGACAGAGCCCAGGCCACCCCTGACCTCTCTGACAGCTCAGTCTGGCTCCCCTGACACTGACTCCTGAGCTGCTGGATGCAGAGCACGTCATTCCCACAAGGATCTGTCCCTCCTCATCCAGGGAGTGCCCCGTGTCCGCAGGGTGACACGGGCCGGGAAGCACAGAGGGTTCCATGGAATCTGCGGGGTGGTTCCTTCTCCAGCATGGATCCTGTGAGTGCCTTGGGCACCAACCAAACCAGGACAAGGGATGGCAGCCAAGTTTTCCTCCTGGATCTCCGTGGCTGGAGGTGAAGGGGAGGTACAAGAGCTCCAAGGAGCACCATGTCCTGGTCCCTCTGCAGGAAAGGATCTGTTAAAATCGGGGGATGAAAAGCTTCTACTCATATTTCCTCCTCTCTCTCTCTCACCAGAGATATAAACGATGGGGGAGAGGTAATTAGGAAATTAATTAAGGCTGCTGCCCCTCCAGCTATCACTCATTTGCAGTCTCCAGAGGCCCCAGCACTCTGCTGTGTGCTGGGGAAGAAGCTGGAGCTGCCCAACTCCCAGCTGCAAAACATCTGGGTTACATTGTGCTCCTGGATTCCAGGACATACACTGTGTTTGGCTCCTACTAGAAGCTACTGGATGTTCCTCAGCTCTCACCCTCCGAGCATTCCTGCCCTTTTCCAGGTTTTCCTCGCGTTGCCAGTCCCTCAGCAGGACACACCCTGTCCCACACACAAAGCAGAAAACATCCAAAATGCCCCCAACTCCCAGGGCTTTCAGGCCCTGCTCTTCCCAGTGGATGAGGAGGCAAAGGCAGATCCCCAGAGTCTGCACAGAGGCTCCTATGGAAGACACACTCAGGAATCACAGAACAACTGCACCTGGTCCTAAATGTCTCCTAAGACTGCCCAGGATGAGAACTGAACCCTGCAGAGGGTGGGAGCTGCTGCAGCCCCTCACCCGCTCTCCAACCATTCCCAGCCCTCCTGGATCCAGGCACAGGAGAGCACAGGAGGGCACAGGGACCTCACCAAGCCCACACCCAGAGGCAGGAGCTGAGCTGCTGTTTGTGACCCTGGGATGCTCCATGGAGCTCCTGCCAGTGCCTGACACCTGCAGTGGGACACTCACCAGGGAGCACTAGAAGGGGTTTAAGGACATAGTGTTGCCCCTCTGAGCACCAGGGCCAACAGGGAGGTGTTTCCCAAAGCCTGAACGTGACTTTTTTCCAGTCATTTTGCTGCTGCAATCCCCTTTCTACTGCAGTTTCCTTTATCGGTACTTGGCCCAGCCTGAACTCAGACCAGCCTGATTCCCACTTGAACGGATCCTCCTTCTCCTCCTCACTCTGTGCACTTGAATAAATAAGTTTTTACAGGTTTATTGTGCATTGTAAAACCTACAAATAAAGGAAATACAATATAGGAAACTCACAAGTTCTCACCAGACCTCTGTAAAATCAGCCCTTCCTGCACACACGACACCGAGTCACAACACAGGTCCCTGCCCCAGGGGGGACAGTGGCAGCACAGGCAGCCAGCTCGGGGTGTTTTTGTGAACTACCATTCAAGAACCTACCCAAAAGCAAAGGACCACGACAGCAAAAAGCACCTTGGCAACCCACGGACACGGCCGAGCCAGGTCAGAGTCAAGAATCAAAACCCCACCAACGAAACGCGTCGTGCTTGGAACAGAGAAACAACGAGCTGAGCAAGTCTGTGCCCTGCAGCAGGACAGAAGCACAATGTTCAGTCTTCCCCGTGCTGGGAAAGGGCTGCACCAACACCACTGACCCCACACCCTGTTCATAAGCCCCAAGAAAGAGTTACCAACCAGCTACCAAAATTCACAGTGACCCGAGTGCCACCAGCAACTGCAAATGGCCCGGGGAAGTAGTTGGGATGGGGCAGGACTTGGATTTCTCCTGTTGCAACTGTGCCTGCCCAGGCTGCTCCAGAGGGGAGCACAGAGCCCTCGTTAGTCACGAACTCAATTAAAACCCACCCATTAAAAAGCGCCTGGCTCAGTCCAAATCAAACCCCCAGGGAGGAGAATTCCTTCCTCTGTCGCTCCCCTGCAGCCAAGCAAGCAGATTTTGTGATATGAACAGAGTCAGGGGAATAAACAATCTGCAGACCTTTGAGAACTGGGTTTGGCATTGGTCAACCCCCCAAAATCAGCACCAAGGATTCAAACCAGAGGCACAGTTCTGACGGACAAAATAGCACCGAGGAGGCTCTTTTACATCTCTGCTGGTGTGCCAGTCCTTTAGTATTCAGAGAATTTAATAATAATAACTTGTATTTATGAGTCTAGGTGGAATAAAATAAGTCAAAATTGTTTTCACTTTAAAAAAAAGATAAATACTTTATCTAAACTATCAACAATACAAACTGGAGCTTTAAGCATTTCTTTTGCCTTTTCTTTTTTTTTTCCTTTTTTTTTCTTTTTTTTTTTTTTTTTTACTCAGATTCACAGTAAATATTTGCTCTGTTGTTTAGGTCTTTTTTATGGTTTTTATTTTTGTCCAGTAGTAAGAGAGTAGAAACCCCTGCACAGGCCAGGTGAGCACCTTTCAGTGGAAGCCGAGTGAAGTTGGTCCACGTTGTCCTTGCATAGGTCACATTGGGTTGAGGTAGAAATCCTAGTTACCTGCACAACAGGAGAGGAAGAGACTCATCTAAATAAAAAAGGCAAAAACCTGCTGTGTTGTTAGATGTGTCAATCATTCCTACATTGCTCCAAGACCTCCTCAGGTGAAGCAAATCTTGACCCAATCCCAATTAAAGGACGGATGTTCCAAGGGACACAGGGCCCCTCCAAACGCTGCAGTGTTTCAAGCTGTGACTGTGTTGAACTCTGTCCTATGGGACTGACACCAAGTGGGGGGAAAAAGAATAAAAAAAGGTATTTCTCCCCTCAGTATTTTACCTTTTTATAGCACAAGTTAATCTGCTTTGAGTTTTGTTATTGTTGTGGGAGAGAGATGTTGTGAATCATGGAATGGTTTGGGTTGGGAGGGACCTTAAAGCTCTTCCCATTCCACCCCTGCCATGGGCAGGGACACCTCCCACTGTCCCAGGCTGCTCCCAGCCCCAGTGTCCAGCCTGGCCTTGGGCACTGCCAGGGATCCAGGGGCAGCCCCAGCTGCTCTGGGCACCCTGTGCCAGGGCCTGCCCACCCTCCCAGGGAACAATTCCTGCCCAAGATCCCATCCAGCCCTGCCCTCTGGCACTGGGAAGCCATTCCCTGTGTCCTGTCCCTCCATGCCTTGTCCCCAGTCCCTCTGCAGCTCTCCTGGAGCCCCTTTAGGCCCTGCAAGGGGCTCTGAGCTCTCCCTGGAGCCTTCTCCTCTCCAGGTGAGCACCCCCAGCTCTCCCAGTCTGGCTCCAGAGAACAGAAGCAAAGCAGGTGATTTTAGTCCCCAGTTCCTGGTTCCAGCCCTGCTTCCTCAAGGACTGAGCACATCTGTTCTCACTGAAGTCAAGGTCACTGCTCAAACACCTGAACTGAGTTCAAGTCACAGGGCTTGGCATCACAACCACCTCTGGTACCACCAGTTCTGCTCCTGTGCTCCACAACCCAGATTTGGCACCCAGCTACTCTCCTACAAGTCCCTTTTGTGCCTCGTCTCTACTCTCAGTGGTTTTCAGGGACTGTCACACCTGTGGGATCCTAGTCTAGCATGGCCTCAAGTCCAGGTAACTCCAGCAGAGCCTCTCACGCTGCTCTCACTACACACACCCCAAACTGACCCTCCTCACCATCCCCATCCTGTCTCTATCCAGGGTTTTCCAAGCCCACACCTCTCTGCTGGCACACAAAGCCTTTCCTCAGCCTCCCTTCCCTGCGGGGAAGGACCTGGCAATACTTACGTGCCTCCCAAAAGCCTAACCAGGGGTTTGTGGTGTCTGAGGAGGAATTTGATGAGGAAGACACTACACACAATGCACAGAGGCTCTCTCAGGTAGGTTGTAATTGAGTTTTATAAGCAGCAAAGTGTGTTCAACCACGTTTGTAGCTTTGGTACCAGTGGACAGCAACAACATCAAAGACCTACAAGGAAAGCACGGAGCCAGCTCCGGGGCCGGACACGCTGGATGCACTTGGCAAGCACGAGTTGGTACAGCAGGATTGCCACAGAGTGTTTGCATGAACCACAGTACCCAGCTCTGTGGTGGTACAGTTTATTCTGGAGTTGCTCTAGAGACAGTTCAATAAACCCCTGCTTCAGGAGAAATGCACACAGCCTCCAAAACCCTCCTCTCCTGCTCCCACTTCCCCCCTGCACATTCCCTGTGCTCCCAGGGCTTGTGGGCATAAAGAAAACATCTGCTGAGACTGTTCCTGCCAGCCCTGGCAGAGAGTCCAGCACAGGGAAGTGACAGGGGAGTCACAACCCTTCTCTGCTACCTGTGGTTGTGTTTGCAGTGATGCAGGGGACACTGACTGCACTGCAGGCCCAGAGAATTTGCTCTCCAAGCAAAGCTGAAGCTTATAACCTAGAGATTTTCAACTTTATGACTATTTAGAGCAGCTGCTGTTGACTGGCAGTTTTTACTGACCACCACATTGTCACATACAGTCACAAAGAGGCACCTTTGGGCACCTCAATGCCACGGACAAGGACTGGTTTGGGATAAACAGGCTGTGCAGGAGGGGAGGGGGATCAGATGGGCAACACCCATTTCCAACAACTGTATAAAACCACATGAAAAATAGACATTTCCTCCTGTTACTACCTCCAGAAAGAACACTCTCTCTTTCTAGGAAGAGATCTTAGCCTGAACATAACCCTGAGCCAGAGCAGAGCTACCCCTGCGAGCACTCCTTGTCGAGAAATCCTGACTCCCAAAACAGAGAGCATCAACACTTTCCATCCTCTGCCACCGGGTGATTTGCTCCTCACATTTTAGAGCTTTCTCTCCCCATTTTGGAGATTCCTCTCCCCCATTTTAGAAGTTTCTCTCCCCCATTTTAGAGGTCACTTTCCCCATTTCAGAGGTTTCTGTTTGACGGAGCCCGGCCCCGACCTCTCTCTGCAAAGGAAGAAGCGTCAGTGAGCACGTCGCACGCAAACTCCTCTGGTTTTGTGTCTGGCCTTACCTTACAAAACAAGAACTGTTAGCTAAGCAAGCTCTTTATCGTGGCTTAACCCCCGAAAGGTGCGAAGCATAAGGAGGCTGCATGCCAAGGGTCACCCACATAGCGGCCGTGCCAGCGGCGTTGGGCTGCGGGAGCACGCGGGGCAGGGGCGGGTGATGGACTGTAAAGGAGGGGCGGGA
The DNA here is from genome assembly GCF_041296385.1 of Aphelocoma coerulescens. NCBI lineage: Eukaryota > Metazoa > Chordata > Aves > Passeriformes > Corvidae > Aphelocoma > Aphelocoma coerulescens. Next base: position 2,742,633 of record NC_091041.1, on the reverse strand, counting down.
GGGTTTGTGCTGGAGAGAAGCCAGTTTAATAGACAAAGAAGAGTTAGACTGGACAGGAGCAGAGGAGAAGGAAGAGGAGGAGGGCAGGAACGTCTCGCCGGGGGGGATGGAGGGCAGGTTCTGCAGGAGAGCAGGCTCGGAGTTAGAAGCGAGTAAAGGAGGAGGGGGAGGCAAGGACACGTTAGGAGGGGGTGGAGGGGGATGGAAGACAGATTGCACTGGCGCTCTGTTGAGGTGCTGAGCAGGTCTAGTCTCACTAGATGTTACTAAATTAGAGGAAGAGGGTGGGAAGGATGAGGATGAGGTGCTGGCAACAGCCTGCAGAGGGTTTAAGCTTAGCACGGTGCTGCTAGAGACAGCACTGCTGCTGAAACTGGCTCCAAATTGATGAGGAGAGGAGGCAGAAGGCACCGCATGGTTAAAAATACCTGCAAACAGGAGAGAAAAACTCAGCTTCAACAGATGGGCTTTGTACAGTCTCAAGTGACAAGAGAAACAAAACAAAAAAGCCAAAAAAAAAAAAGAAAAAACAAACAAACAAACAAAAAGCAAAATTATAATAGTTACAGCCCCATACAAAAATATGCAGCGTGAGAAGGCAGCAAGCAATGAAGAGATAATGGTGCAGGCCAGGAGGTACAAAAGGTTCCACTTACCTTTCCTACTGCCAACCTCTAAATGCCACGAGGAAAAATGGTCAGACCCAAGAACTGTCAGTTCTATACCACACGGGCAGAGTTTTGATGAGATTAGAAGTGGTCTTTAGAGTTGGTTATCTGAAGACTCAAAGTGCTGCTCTTCCCTCCCCACCCTCCTGCTCCCCCACTTACAGGGCAGCAGAGGGGAGTTGTAATTCCAGCAAATCTACGTGCTGAGAGATGTGAGAGTTAGGATTTCCCGACATGGTGCCTGAATGATTATGGACAGGTAAGAAAAACTGCCCTGGACACTTAGAAATGGCAGGTTCAGCCTATCTTCTAGTCCTGCCAGCTTGTCCCTGGTGTGGGCCACAGAAGCCAAGCCTGTGCAGAATCCCAGAAGTGCAAGGTGCATATGGCATTGCCCTTCCTGGCCAAGAAATGCTCTTCATGTCCATTCAAGGGCCAGAATGCTACAGAACTCCCAACACCAGCTCCTCTGATGTTCTGCTCCTCCTGGATCATGCTAAATCCATTCAAGGCCTAATCTCAACATTTACTCAAGTTGACAAGTTAGAGATCCTTAACATGGTACCAGCACAAGTGAAATCTGTTACCTGCAGGCAGACCTAAGTTGGTTCCAACACAGCAACATCTGAACAAGCAAACATTATCAATCACAAAGTCTGGGTGTATTGTTTCATTAAGGTGGTACAACAAGCTCATCTAGCAGACAAAGCTCATGAGATTTCACTGTGGGGAACTGAACTCATCCTAGCAATTCCGAGAGAGAGAGAGAGAGAGAGGAGACTGGTTATGTGGGACAGATCTGCTTCACATCCTGTAGAAATGAAAGGGTTTCACCCCTGGAGAGGCAGTGTCAGACTTTCCTTTAGGCCCTGTCTTATACCAGAGAAAGAGTTCTGCCTACCTCCAACTGTTCCACCTGTAACCCCAGGAGAGAAGTTCCCCATAGTGTGAGAATTAGTCAGTCTGGTTGCAGCTGATGACACGTGGACCAGACTGGCAGCAGCTGGCATTGAATTAAATAAGGACTGCAATACTGAGGAATTTGTCACCGAGTTGAGGTTTGCTTGCAAGGCCATGGGGCCGAGGGGGAACTGCGATCCAGTGGTCAGAGTGTTGAGGAAAGGATGGTGCGTCGGGACAGACGGCGCTGGGGTCCCTGCTGAGGAGACAGCAGTAGAAAGGCTTTTACCATTCAGAAGGCCACCAGACGAAACAGCAGCAGAAATGAAAAGGTTGTGGCCATTTTTAAACTCCACGTCTCGGTCCCTTCCCTTGCCGACCTTCCCGTTGTGCTGCACAGAGTTTTTCTCCGCAGACCCCCCCGCTCGGACGCTCAGCTCGCTGAGCTCTTTGCCCTTCACCCCTGGCCGGCTCAGCTCTTCTCCCTTGCTGCCCAGACCTTCCAGCTGCCTCTTGTTCAGGAAAAGGTTTGTGTCCGACACCCCCAGGTCTTTGCCTCGCTGCGAGGGGAACCCCAGGGAGCAGTTGGAAGCCGTCCCGTCCGGAGCTTTGTGTGGAAGAGCAGCGCTGTCCATGAAGCCGTGCAAGCCCAGCTCGCTGGACAGGCCCCCGTTGTAGGTGAAGCCGTTGGGGGGGTTTGTGCCAGGGCTCAGCCCGTCCGAGGGCACAGCCAGGCTTTTCCTGGGGTGTCCCGGGACCTTGGTGTCCATGGCCAGCCCGTCCTCAGAGGGAGGCCTGAAGGCAAAGAGGGAGTTCTGGCTCAGAGCTGACACCGCCTGCAAGGGGCTGTCTGTGGTTTTGGTCAGGTTGATGTCGGATATCGGTGAAAAAGTCGATTTCCATTTGCTGCTGTTCATGTTCTCGTTGCTTTGTGCTTGTTTCCTCCCCGATAAGCTGCCACCTGGTTGGGGGGGGAAGGTTTACAAATGTCAATAAACAGCATTCACTAAATCTGCCCCTTGAGAATGGGGTTTGATAGAATCACAGAGTCCTTAAGGTTGGAAGAGACCTTTAAGATCATCAGCCAGCACCACCATCATGGTCACCACTAAACCATGTCCCCAAGTGCCACCTCCACATGTTGTTTGACTCTTGGTGACTCCACCACTGCCCTGACAACCCTTTCTGTGAAGAAATTTTCCCAATATCCAATCTAAACCTCCCCTGGCCCAGCCTGAGGCCGTTCCCTCTCCTCCTGTCCCTGTTCCCTGCCAGCAGAGCCCGACCCCCCCGGCTGCCCCCTCCTGTCAGGGACTTGTGCAGAGCCACAAGGTCCCCCCTGAGCCTCCTTTGCTCCAGGCTGAGCCCCTTTCCCAGCTCCCTCAGCCTCTCCTGGGGCTCCAGCCCCTTCCCCAGCTCCATTCCCTTCTCTGGGCAGCACCCACATTTTTAATCCTTCAACACCCACCTTTTATCAGTCTGTGATTCTATTTCTGATCCAAAGGCAGAAATATTTCTGAGGTCACCTAAAAGTCCTTAAAATTAAGTTGAACACTCTGGAAAAGTCTGAGAACACTGATCTGCTTTTCCCCCCTACCTTTATCCTGCAGATCCCTCCTCAAACCCTGAGTCAGTAAAAAACTGGTCAGATCTTTGGTGACCTGTGACTACAGAAAGAAGTGACCCAAAATCTGTAATTAACAGCCACTTAATGATGATTAAAAACTGCACTTTGTCCAGCAGCTCCTACTGACACAGCTTCACCCATCCCCAGGCCCAGCCATAACCACAAACAATTCACGTTCCTCACACGTACCATTTTCAACAGTCTTCTGTGGAGATTTGCTTTCCAATGATATTGTTGCAATTTTCCTCTCAATTCTAGTGGGAAAATAGAAAGGTTATAGCACTTATAGCAAACCTTCTGTTGTACATTTACCCTCACAACCTACACTCCTCATGATCAGGTCTTATCAGATGGGAGAGTATAAAAACCAAGTCAGCCCCACAGTTTTGTGTCACTAAAGGAATTTATAAGCATCAAAACACCCATCACAAACTTAAAGCAGGAGCTATTACAGAATTACTGCTCTTTGAGAGGATTAGTGCACGTTCAGAGAACTTTGTTGTTTTTCTTTCAAAACAAGAAGTCAAACCACATTTCTATTGTGGTTATTTCTCACAGAATCATGGAATGGTTTGAGTTGGGTTGGGTTGGACCTTAAAGCTCATCCCATTCCACCCCTGCCATGGCAGGAACACCTTCCACTATCCCAGGCTGCTCCAAGCCCCAATGTCCAGCCTGGCCTTGGACACTGCCAGGGATCCAGGGGCAGCCCCAGCTGCTCTGGGCACCCTGTGCCAGGGCCTGCCCACCCTCCCAGGGAACAATTCCTTCCCAAGATCCCATCTAGCCCTGCCCTTGGACAGTTTTCCAGCATCTGAAACAAGAAAAATATTGCACCCCACAGGCAGGCAAAGGGTGCCAAGTAATCCATTTCCAGGGTAACACATCAAGAGTTTGGGGCAGGAATTGAACAAAGTTTCAAACTGGGAGTGAGCAGGAGACAAATCCTTAGCTAGAGATCACACACAACCTCAGTGCTCCTACAAAGCAGCACAGTAGGAAAATTACAGAATCCCAGAATATCCTGAGCTGGAAGGGACCCTCAGGGATCATCAGTGCAGCCCCTGGCCCTGCCCAGACACCCCAACAAGCCCACCCTGGGCATCCCTGAGAGCGCTGTCCAAACGCTCCTGCAGCTCTGGCAGCCTCGGGGCCGGGACCATTCCCTGGGGAGCCTGGGCAGTGCCCAGCAGCCTCGGGGGGAAGAACCTTTCCCTGAGCTCCATGCCCAGCCCTGACCCAGCTCCAGCCCTTCCCTGGGCTCCTGTCCCTGTCCCAGAGCAGAGCTCAGCCCCTGCCCCTCCGCCTCCCCTCGGGAGGAGCTGCAGCCCCCAGGAGCCTCCCCTCAGTCTCCTCCATTTTTCCTCAGTCATTTCTCCACCAGTTCTCTCCGAGGCCAGGCCCTGCCAGCCTTGCAAGCACAGCAGCAGCAGCAGGTTCCCACATTCTACTGCCTGAATGCCTTCCCTGTTCACAGCTTCAGCCACGTACGAGGTTTGGGATAATGGAATGGGCCTCCAAGCAAGGGGAACAAAGAGGTTTAAACACACCCCTGCTGCTGAGAGCAGTGTTATCAGCCCTGAGAGAAACCTCATCCTGGAACGGTGCCTGTGCATTCACCTGCTGCTATTGTGCTCATCCTCAGAGCCCTGCTCGTCATCCGATGTCAGGGGGGAGTAATGGACACCGTTGGTCTGAACGAGGGGCTTCTCCTTTTTCAGCACTGGGGGCTGGTCATTGTCCTGGTAAGGAACAGGAGAGTTCTTCAGGGAGTTTTCAGGAGAGGAAATGGCTGTTATTTCTAAGGGCTGGTTAATGTTATTGACCTGGGTGAAAAGGAGAGAAAGCAGTTACAGATGAGAGTATCCCTGGAAAGGCATCTTGTTAAGGACATTAATGCAGGTGTAACTTGCTCTGGGACATCCAACAGCTGCTGGTTTAGCGCTGCTGCTGCTACATCCCACCTCCTGCACGAGAACTGGGGCAAAAGCTTAAACCTAACTTGGAAAACCAGCTAATTTTCATTCCTTGATTTTATGTTTGAAGGCAGAAATGGAGACCTGGGATAAACCTTTTCTTCTCAAACGACACTGCAGGATCACATGCACACAACTCTCTAGCTGGCTTCATTAGCGAGGATGCCATATGCTTCTGGCACTCCTCTGCTATTTAGTCAATCTCAGCTTAAACTATTTTCAAAATATTGAATCTACAGCCTCAAAAATCAACTCCACTGCAGAAACAAGCTCTTTGTCATGAGGGAAGAGATTATTTTTAATTTTTAATGGTCTGAGAGCAAAGAGCTCTTTGAAGACGCTCTGCTTACACACAAACTGTTCACCAACTCCGTGAAAACAAGAGGCAGGAGAATTGCTGCAAAGAGCCTCCACAGCAATTCCAGCTCCAGCCTGGGAGCCTGCAGCTTATCCCTAATTCCAAGAGCTTTCCCAAAGCACAGCTCCCCCCGTGGGGCCCTTACCATGGAGTTGATATTGAGCGGCGACCCCGAGGGCTGCGTAAAGAGCCCGGCCACCGAGGGCAGGGGTTTGCGTTTCGGGGAGACGGCGGCGTTCCCGCTGGGATTCCCAGTGGAGGATCTCTTCCGCCGGCCCCGCTTCTTCCCGTCCTGCGCGTGGGCCTGGCCGCCGTCCGGCCGGGCGCTGGCGGGCACAGGGCTGTGCTTGCTGGAAGGGGATTGTTTTACATGTCCTGTATTAGGAGAGATTGTAAAGATGATTCTCCTCTTGGCCTCGTTCTCAGGATCTGAAAACGCTGCATCAGACTGCAGGTCCCCCTTTGTTCCTTCGGCAAAGATCTTCTGAGCCTCTGCACTCTGCAGTCCCCCTGCCAGGCTCTGGGCCGGGCCACTTAAGCGGGGGCTCGAGTGCTGCTGAGCAGGGGAGTTCTGCCCAGAGTTCCTCATCATTAGCAAAGGATGTTGTGGAGTGGAACTCCGAGACCCTACAGAGTTAAAGAGACTCCCAGAGTCGTCCAGAGCTGCCTGATCAACACTATGGTTAAGATGGGCTGGGCTGTTTGTAAGATTTCCATTGACTGCCACGGAGCCAGAAGAGTAAGAAAAACCTGTTGAGAGGGAAAGTATTGATCATTGCTGGGGCTGAGCGAGAGAGAGGTCACCGAGTACAGGGCTGGGAGGGCCGGGAGGGATTCCAGCTCTGCCTGGAGAACAGCCAGTGGCCCTGGGTTACACGGGAAACACTTGGCTGCTTTTCCACGGGGCAGTGAGAACATGGCTCTGGGTGCTGAGGCGCCAGGTGGGGTTAGGGACTCCCACTGCTGTCTTGCCAGTTCAGGAAAATTCACGTGGTATATGGAGGTATCCCATATAACACGTGCTCCTCCCAGTTTTACATGGAATTCAAGTGTGAGCTTTGTTTGAGCTATTACCCCTTCTGAAATCGGGGCTCCTCTACTCTCAACTCTTCCTTCCATCAAGGAAATGGATGGCCAGACTCAGTTCTTCCCTTCCCCAAAAAAAGGAAGGACTTTACCATCCACACAGCCCACCTCCTCCAAATTAAACAAAAGGCTGGGACTTAGGAAGTGACAGGGAATCTTCAAAGACATCGTGGCAGGAAAATGCCACAAGGGAGGAATCTTGGGAAGGGAATTCAGTGTTTGTCACGGGGTATCATAAATGGCTTTAGGGCTCTAGAATGGCCTGGGCTCTCTAAATGAAAGGGGCAGAAGGGAACATGGTAATGGTTTACAACGAGGTTTTTTTAAATACTTCATTGGTTTTATAGAAAAATGCAGCCAAGCCCTTTGCAAAACAGATGCTGAAACAACCCAAGCCCCTCGGGGCGGTAAACACTGAGAACAAAAGCACTCTCTGGTGAGGGATCAGCTGTAGAACCTACTTTTCCTGGCCCACAACATTCCCAGGGTAGCTAAAGACCATGATTTCCACGGATGAGTGAGTTCAGAAGCAATGTCTGCACCTAAAGGGATCCCCATCCTCTCCCATTTGAGCTTTTCCCACCACAAGGTACTTGTGCATTACAGCTGCTTGTGAGGAACCTCTGTAACCTGCCCCAAAAACTTCATTCTTCTATTTAAAGACCCCACCACCGTGTAAAATAAAACTTTTAGAGCCAGATCACCAGCTCAGGACACAGCTGTGCAACACTCTGCAGGTTTGCCACGCTGTAAATCTGTGGGAATCTCTGGATCCCCATAGAAATTACAGAAGCAACTGTTTATTTACAGGTGAAGGCACATCAACCCAACCCTTTCTGCCAGATGCACCCAAGCTGGAGGCACATTAGAGCATCACCCATGAGTTTCTGGTCTCACCCCCAGTTATCCAGCACTCCAGTGCCTGCAGCATCTGGCAAAAAGTGCTTGGAAACCTCGGCCACGTGCGTTTGGTGCTGCCCCAGCACAGGAGCAGCTGTGCCCAGGGGAGGCTGTTACCTGAGGTAGCCAAAGCCAGAGGCTTGTTTCCAGCAGCATTGCTTATGCCATTATGAGAACTAGCACCAATCTGCTTTTCAAGTGTCGATGAGTCTCTACTCTGGTGAACTGGGCTGGGTGTGCTTCTCTGGGGAGAGAAACAGGCGTGTCAGGACAGGGAACAGCATCAGAAGTGCACAGTTTAAACCAAATTCACATGCATTAGCACATCTGCCTAGGGAAGTGACTCTGCTTCCTGTATGTCCTAGATTCAGCTTGTTTTGAGAAAAACATGGATCAGCAGGTTATGGGCTAAAAATGCTGTGCTGAATTACACTGCAGCAGTATCTCACACAGCAGACACCAGGCAGAGAGGGAGAGGCTCATCATCACAGGATATTCAGGCTCAGGACAGCTCTGCCAGGAGCAGCAATGCCTCAGCCCACTGCTGCAGCAGGGAGGAGACTGATGGTTGTATGATGTTCCCAGAACAACCCCAAAGGGAACGTGAAGTGCATCAGGCTGTGTTCTCTGGGACATTCTCTGAGGGTGCTTTCCTAAACAGGGAGAACACCTGTGAAATGGCAGCCTGAACAAACAGGGAGGTGCCACCCAGGGCTGACACTGCCCTGAGGACACCCAGCCTCTGCTCAGAGTTGGGCAGACTCTGGTTCTGCTAAAGCCAGAAGTCTTCAGCTGGAAAAATGCAATGGATTCAATACTGTGAACCAACTCCAGCTTTCCCAATATGGGGTTGAAAGACAAGCCATGGATGGATTCTAACTCACAGCTCTCAGGAAAAGCAGCAAATGCTTCTCAGTTCTCTGCTGCAGCACTTCTGTGACAAACTGGTGTGAGAAACTGGACCAGGCTTATTTGAACTCCTCCTCCACTAAAGGAGGCAGGGACTTGTCACATCTCAACAAGAGATGGCCCCAGAAGCTCTCTGCTATAGAGAGTCACTCACATGCGAGGTATCAAAGCCCCAGGGGGCTGTTGAAGCCCACCCTGCACACGTGTGAGGAGAACAAACAGCTCTGAGGCGACTGAGACAGAATAATTCTCTCCCAGGTTCCTGCAGAAAGCAGGGCTGAGAACAAACTGACATGCAAATTCTCTGCTCCCACTGCCAGGAACTCTCAGGCTCTTCCACCAAGCCAGACATTCCAGACAAGGCTCTCCTGAGGCATTTACTTCACTCTCCCTCCTGGCTGAACCACCCCCCACCTCTCCCCCCATTCCCACAGAGAAAGGAGAGAAAAAATCTCCAGGATCTAAGAGCCAAGAGGATGCATCCCCCAGCAGCCTCCCCTGAGGAGCAGAGCTCCAGGATCAGCAGCCCCTGGAGGATCCTGGGGCACAGCACCCCATTCCTGCCCACGGGGATTTTAGTTAGGGATGGAAAGTGTTGACAATCCCTTACTCACCACCTTCTCAACACGGCTAGGTAGGACTACGCTGGCCAGAGGGATACTAACAGGGAGTTTATTGGGCTGCACTGTGCTCAGAGGAATACTGATAGGGAGGCTGGTGATAGTTTCTCCATTACTCACAGAGGTTCTCTCTCTCAAAACCTGTAAAATCAAAAAAAGAAAGCAAAGTTCTTCCACGGGATATTGAAAAGGTTTTTAAGGTAATGATAACCTGCTCCTTTCTATGTTGGTGTCATTCCGCCCACTCCTTTTTTTTAAGGAATTACAAGACCAGGAGAAATGACTGCACATCAGACAGGGCAGGCGTGGAGCAGCTTGGTTACTAGCATCAGGCTCCTGGGGCAGCAACATCCCACAGCACAGAAATGTGTAAATTAAAGCCACTGCTGGCCCCGAGCATCAGGGAAAGGAAGCCTTAGGCAAGCTCATTTCCCTGTGTTTTGGTTGGAGCTCTGTGAAAAGCACTCAGACATCAGAATTTGTATCTTGAGGCCCTCTGTAGCAGCCAGATGCATTTCCATAGCAACCTGCTACTGGAGGGCACCTGCTGCTCTGTGAGCCCCAATATGCTCCATGGCTGCACCAATTACATGGACCATATTTTTTTACTCTTTATTTTTCTAACTATGAAAGAGCCTCCTTTCCCAGCTCAAGCAGACACGTGCCAGATCAACCACTGCATTACTGGTGCTCAGAGAGGAGCACATCTTCCTCTCCCTTTGGCCAGCTCTGATTTATTGCATCACACCCACTGCATCTTGTGTCATTTCCCCTGCCAAGCTGGCCACAGAATGCAGCATTCCTGCATCACCCAGTCTGGCCAACCTTCCCTTTGCTGCTCCAGGGGCAGCACCTGAGCAGCAGCAGCAGCAGATCCTTTACCTTCTCTCCTGCACTGGGTAAGGCCGCGGGGGAGGAGGGCCGAGTTTCCTGAGGACTCAGCTTTATGCCATTTGCAATTCCAGGGCTTGGATATGTAAGGCCATTCTCTTTGACATGCTCAGCTCTGGAAGAGAGGTGTACAACTGTGAGGATACAAAAGCCAGTGATGAGGAATTCCTGCGACACACTCAAGGCACCGTCCCACCTCATTAGCCCCATCAGCTCTCACCGTGAATTTTCTTGAAACAAAACTTTTTAAAACACATAAACCTCCACTTCGAAAAATATCTTTCCACAACCCAAATTAACAGGTTAACACCAGCCATCCTTCTCCCCTCTCACCTCTGTATCTCATTAGCTGTTGCTTTCCCATTGACTCCGTGGTCCTGATTCAAGTGTCTCCGCAGGGCGATTTTAGCTGGGGAAAACCTGGTGTAATCAGGGAGGGCCAGGCTGGTCACCTTGTCTGCCTTCTGCCTGCTGCTGTGGTTGGGGGTGCAGGGCACGATGTCCTGGTCCAGGTGGGAGTTGGGGTACTGGGGGGTGTTCTGCTTGGATGAGGGCCGGCTGAAGGCGTGCTGGAGCTCGTAGGGGGTGGCGTGGCCGTTCATGGACAGCTCGGGGCTCATGCCATTGATGTGGGGCATGGGGAACTTGGAGCACTCCAGCTCCAGCTGGAACCTGCCGTGCTCAGCCTCGGGGTCACGGCTCAGGTGGGTTTTGCTGTGCAGCTGCACTGACAGGGGCTCCTCTGAGGGCGTGTAGGACTTGAGCTGCAGCAGCTCCTGCTGCCGCTGACTCTTCTCAAGCTCCACGATGCTGATCTTTAAATGAAGAGGAAAACAAAAGGTAAAGATTACAGTTAACAACTCTATCACATTATGGAGTTTTGCTTCCAAATTCTTCTAAGTAGAAGTGTCCCTACTTCTGGGAGCAATGCAGAATGAGGGACCCAAAGTTTGAGAAAAAAATTCTGCTCTGAGCTTGAGACCTAAAGGCCCAGTGAGGTGAGGGGAATGGCTCAGAGCCTCTGAGAAAGAACATTTCAGATCTTAAAACCAAAAGGAAGATATCTCCAACTTACAGAGAGAGTGTGGAGTAACGGAATACTGCCAGCCACAGAAGGGAACAGGCACTCCAGGCCAAGGCATCCAGCAAAAGGCTGGAACAGCTGTAGAGCCAATCTCACAGGGAAAGAAAAGCTCTTCACACAAAGGAGTTTTAATCTCTTGTCACTATGAGAAATATCACTCTGGGGGAAATTATTCCCACCCTGGATCCCTGGAAGTGCCCAAGGCCAGGTTGGACAGGGCTTGGAGCAACCTGGGATAGTGGAAGGTGTCCCTGCCCATGGCAGGGGTGGAGTAAGATGAGCTTTAAGGTCCCTTCCAATCCAAACCAGACTGGGATTCTATGATTCCTGAATTGAGACATCAAAGCACACATGAAAATCACCAGCTTGTGATTTTTAATTATATGTAAAGATAAACCATGATTCCTCCTTCCACAGCATCATCAAGGAATCAGGTCATGGTATCTACTGCCTTTAAAAGTTATCCACATCCTTAGTTACTAAAATCCTCTAATAGAAAGATCAATCTCTGGGGGAATAAAAAAAGAAGAAACAAAAAAGCAGCACCTGGTTCATCCTTTCCCATCATATTCAGTGTAACACCCATAACTGGCCCACTGCCCAAGAGCTACCCCAAACTGGTGACTCTGATTTGCTCCTTGCTCTCTACCTGCAGTTCCAAACAGTGCTTTTGCTTCTCAGAAATCTGATTCTTCAAGGCCTGCTTCTCTTTCAGCAAGTTCTCCAGTGACAGCGTTGACCAATCCAACTTCAGTTCTTCACACCGAGCCTTCAGCTGGGGGGACACACAGGGACAGGGACAAACAGGTCAAAACACAGCTCTCACCCCTCCACACTGCCTGAGGTTCCTGCTGAAAGCCAGGAACTTTGCACTGAGTGTGCAAGAACCACTTTAGCCCATTGCAAAACCCTCCCAGCCTGGTGCTGGGGAGTGTGGCAGCAGGTGGCCTGGCTCTTCTAAAACAGAGTTATCACCCACCCTCACTGTTCCACATCCAGATATTCCCCTCAGCTACCTCCTGAGAGGGCTCAGCCTGGAGCAAAGGAGGCTCAGGGGGGACCTTGTGGCTCTGCACAAGTCCCTGACAGGAGGGGGCAGCCGAGGGGGTCGGGCTCTGCTCCCAGGGAACAGGGACAGGAGGAGAGGGAACGGCCTCGGGCTGGGCCAGGGGAGGTTTGGGCTGGATATTGGGAAAATTTCCTCACAGAAAGGGTTGTCAAGCACTAGCACAGGCTGCCCAGGGCAGGGGTGGAGTCACCACCCCTGGAAGTGTTCAAACAATGTGTGGATGTGGCACTTGAGGATGTGGTGCTTTAGTGAGCATGGTGGTGGTGCTGGTTGGACTTGATGATGTTAAAGGTCTTTTCCCACATTAACAGTTCCATGGTTCTTTGAGTTACCCAGATGAGCACCACAGGAGTTATGGCCAGAGCAAGCCCTGCACAAACTCCCTGTCCAGCCAGCTCCAGACCCAGTGACACCCAGAGCTCTTTGGGGACACAGCTGAGGCCAGAGCCAACTGCCACCTCAGGATTTGCTACAGGGTAAATAAAAGGTAAAGAAAGGACTCCCTGCAGGCTTCCCCCCATCACCCCTCTGTTCCAAAGGACCCCTGACCAGCTGGATGATGTTTGAGCCCCCAGCTCGTGCCCTGTCCTCACCCAAAGGGCAGCACCCCCTGTTCCCAGCCCAGGGGCTGGACTCACCAGCTGCAAGCTCTGATTCCTGAGTTCACTGTTGTCCTTCTCCAGCTGTTTTGTCTGTTCTTTCAGCTGCTGGTTGTGAGCAGAGATTTCCTTCTGAGCTTGGATCAGGTCATTGTATGTCAGAGCTTTAACTCCCAGCTAAAGGGTGAGAAGAGATCACTCAATAAGGACCTGACACCCTCATTCCAGGTGATGTCCCATTCCCAAGTGACACTGAGGAGATCTGCAGAACTCTGCAGCTTTCAGGACCTCCCCCAGCATTCTCCAAGGCACTTTGTGGCTGCTGGGGGATAACAAGGAAGGACACAAGAACCTTGGAGTTGCTGTTCCACCCATTCAGCTGTAAACCTGGCATTTAGGCTTTGCCAGCCACCAGAACTGTCTGTGGAGAGCCCCTACATTTCCTCCTGTGCTCCTGAGCTTGGTTGGCAACACAGTTTGTTTGAGCAGCAGGGGATGAATCCTTCACCTAACACCACATGGCTGTGGTTTGTCCCCTTCCTCGGGCACGGGGCACACAGCAATTCCAACACCAAGCACAAAACATAACCAGAGAGTGACACAGATTCCACCTTCCTGAGCCTGATCTGCTGCAAAGCAGAGGCTCGAGGCCTGAGACTGCACTGGTCTCATTCAGCTTGACCAAAAATGTTCACGTGCAGCTGACTCAGAACCATCCCCCCCAGCACAGAGGTACCTCATCGAGCTTCTGCTGAAAGAGCCGTTTGATTTCCTCTTTCTGGGCCTGGCAGTGGGTGAATAACTGCTGGGCTGTCCCCAGCAGCTGAGCATTCTTCTCCTGGAAGAGGGAACAGTGAGGAAACACTTTTAGCACCAGCTGCAGCACGGGCCATCTCAAGGAGATGTTTGTGGAGTACTCTGGGGGTGAAGCTGAGTTTAGGGGAAGATGCAGGAGCTCATCCAGCCCTGCCCCAGGCTCCTGAGAGCCTGGATTTGTTGGGGTGTGATACTGGTGGAGTTAAGGCACCTGAAAAGAGCTTTAAAGTAGGTTTTTCCTCCTGTATGGTAAAATACAATCAAGCCTGTCTTAAAAACTCATTTTTATCCTCCTAGTACATTGTGAAGCAGCAGCAATAATCACATCCTACAGAGCAGAAATAGAACTGGAAAAGATTATCTGCATGAAATCTGCTCCCAAGCTGGGAACTGGCTCTAAATCCCCAGAGCCCCAGTTCAGAGTTTCCCTATCCAATACTCATGGAAGAGATGCAGTAAATGAAAATACACTGGGGGAGAAGGCAGGAAGAAAGTCCTAAATAATCCAAGCCAGTTTTCCCACTTCTACCACCATTATTTCAGTGGGTCACCCGAGCCACTCACAGCACATTCCCTGCCCAGAACATCCCAGATCCCTGCTCCCTCAATCCATGGCCATGCACAGCAAAGGGCAGGACAGGACTGGCTGAAGAGCCTCATTTATGCAGACCCAAGTGCAGGATTAGTGCAGCAAGGAGAGGCAGCTTTGGGATTATCCTGCTCTCCACTCGTGCTGCTGAGGCCAAGCAGGGATTGTGCAGCCCCTGAGCCACTGCTCCAGGAAAAGTGGGGTGCAAAAAGCACCTTGATCTTTTCCAACCTTAATAATTCCAGGACTCCATGACTGGTCCTCCAAGCAGGGAAGCAGCAGTGCTGGAAACTCCCCACGTGCAGGAACACACAGTCCCTGCAATGCTGGAGGGGCTGCTCTGGGTGATGCCGAACAATCATTTTTGTTTTCAACACGAGGCATTTCATTCAGCCTTCCCAGGCACTGCAGGGGCTGACAGCTCCATCTAAGGGCACTCTGGGAAGCAGCAGCTGATTTTAAAATCATTATTACAGAGAGATTTTTATTGTACTTGAAAACCTTCCTGTAAGAGGGAATTACTGAGCAGACCAGAGCCAGCCCCTCACCCAGCCAAGTTCTGCCTCTGTGAGGTTTAATTTCCCATGTAGCACTCCATAAAAAAATATTTTCATACTGAATTCCTCATTTTAATGTTTAAAAGTGTGGAGCAGCTGTTGGACACCACCACCAAGTGATGACTTTTCCACGCTCCTGATTCCTTCTCTGTGCAGGGCACAACCCTTGCACACCATCATTTCATTTCTGCAAAGACAAGTTCACTTCATGCTGACTTTCCTGACGAGTGCAGAACAAGCAGAAAAATCTGCTGCTTAAGGAAAAAGATGAAAATTCGAAGTGCTGATTGACTGTGAAAGCAAATGGAAATATCCACAGAAAAAGAGGTTTCCATGAACACCACACCAGCATCAACCACTTGTCAGTAAGAAATGGGGTGGCACAAGTTAATCTCTCTCCTTTGGAGAGTTCCCAATATGGAAAACACGATAAAAAAGCCCAGTGGCTTTGTGTTGATGCTCTTACAAAGGTATAGACCAAAGGAAAGCTTCCACAGGGAATGCCAAAAGCTGGACCTGGACAGAATCCCAGACTGGTTTGGGCTGGAAGGACCTTAAAGCCCATTCAGTGCCACCCCTGCCATGGGCAGGGACACCTCCCACTGTCCCAGGCTGCTCCAAGCCCCAATGTCCAGCCTGGCCTTGGACACTGCCAGGGATCCAGGGGCAGCCCCAGCTGCTCTGGGCACCCTGTAAGAGGGAATTCCCAGGGAACAATTCCTTCCCAATATCCCCATCCAGCCCTGCCCTCTGGCACTGGGAAGCCATTCCCTGTGTCCTGTCCCTCTCCAGCTCTCCTGGAGCCCCTTTAGGCACTGGAAGGTTTTAACTGCAAGTTTAAGTTTATTGCTGAGCATTATGGAGAAAGGCTCCTCTGCAGAAGGAGCAGGAACAGACTCTCATCAGGGCTAATTGATACAGCAATTAAATCATTCATAGCTGAGATAAAGCACGACAAGAAGGTGTTCAGGCAGGAAATCTCCTCCCTCTGCTGGTGGCTCCGTGGCAGAGAAACATCCCACTGCACAGCTCCAGGACTCTCCTTGCCTTTCCATGTATTCCAGTGCATGATTTGGATCCATGGATTTACATTTACACTTTGCCCATCAGTGCAATCCAATGCATTCTGATTATCAGCACCAAGGATGCTGAGCTAAATCCCCTAAATCTGTGATGACAGCTTGGGTTTCTCAATCCCTGTGAACTGTGGTTCAGAGAATCCTGGAAATGGGTTGGGTTGGGAGGAACCCATCCCTGGAAGTGCCCAAGGCCAGGCTGGATGGCACTTGGAGCACCCTGGGACAATGGAAGGGGTCCCTGCCATGGCAGGGGTAGGACTGGATGGGCTGTAGGGTCCCTTCCAACCCAAATAATCCTGGGATTCTGTGATTCTAAGTCAGCATTGTCAGGTGGGGGCACAGAAGGAATGGGGGGGTGCAGCTCTATCATTTTGCAGATTTAAGCACACAAAAACTGAGTTTGCAAAAAAATCCCCTGGCAGTTGTTCAGCCCAAGCAGGAGTGGTGTAAATGCACACAGTTCCCATCTCCAGCACTCTTCCCCACATCCCAGGAACTTCAGCCTGGTCATTTTGTTTAGAAATGTTAAAAAGTGAAACCCACCTTTTCCTGCTCCAGTAACTGTTGCAGGCTTGCTTTGTACTGAGGAGTTTTCATGTATGCCATGAACTGCATGTACTGGATCTTAAATGAGTCTGCAAAATAAATCAGAGGAGGAATTCCAGCAGGGAGTCAATGCAATGCCCCTGTTTGCCCCTATCTGCCCCTGGCCACCTCTCCTTACTTGTCTCTCTCTTGCTTTTGATTTGGACTCATAGTCAGACCAAGCCATTGAAGATGGATTTAAGGACATGCTGAAAATCCATCTCCTGGTCCAAGAGGAACTCTTGGATCCATCAGCTCCAACGGAAGCCAGGACAGCACATCCAAAGAGGCAGAGGAAGGTGCTGGGGGCTCAGAGTGTGTTTGCATGAGCAAAAAGGAGCTGAGTGGTTTGAGTGCTCCGTAAGCAGAAATCATAAAAGAAATGAGCTGAAGGAGCCCAAACCAGCCCTGAGCTCAGAGCACTCACCCAGCACCAACACAGGGCCTGTTCCTCCTCCTCCCTCCGAGATGAGGAGCTCTACACCCACTTTACTCTCCTCTCCAAGGAGCACTTGGCTTCTCATTACCCTTTATCTCCAGCAATGACCCTTCCTCCACCCCAGCCCTTCCATCATTAAAGGCAACCCCAGGACTAAGCCCAAAACAGGCAAATGGTGTGCAAAAACCTGCACAAGGCTTAGCCCAGACAAGGGTCATTGTGTCCCCATCCACCCTGCCTCAAAACACTCCTCAAAATCACTCTTATGCCACAAAATATCCCTCAAAATCATTCTGTCTTTCTCTTTAACAAGAAATCAGCCATAACTGACACAACAGCAAGAGAGCACAAGTTAAGGACATCACAGATGCCCTTGGTCCCCACACAGACAGGACCATTCTGCCCCATTCCCAGAGCACCCTGGACTAGCTCATGCCCAATGCCAAAAGCCAGAAACAGCTGGGAGGGGACAGAGAGCAGAAGATTAAAAAAAAAAAAACCCTCCAGGTTTTCCCTTAAAGCACCTTTTGAAACAGGAAGTGCATTTTCCAACCACACCTTTGTGACCTCAAACTCTCAAACAGCACCTCATTTACTGGCTCTGAGTTCAGCAGAGGGAATGGAGTGGTGTTCCCCAGGATTAAGAGAATGGTTTCATTTCAAATAAAGCCATTTCTGACTATTCCTGCTAAACCCAGCCTGGCTGCCTTTTATGCCAAACGAGAGCTGAACCAACATCAGAGAACAAACGCAGAGCAAAACACCAACTTCAGCAGGAGGAGGGACCTTGTGGTGATGCCAGAGGAAGTGGGGCGGGCAGGGGAAGGTGGGAAGGAGATAATCCCCCTCCTGCCCCATGCAAAACCCCGAAGGGGAGGTTGGCAGGCCAAGGCCAGCCTTACCTAGCAGCTTCTGTAGTGCAGGGGGGGTGGGTGTCACCAGGAGCTGGTTGGATGAATGCCGTTGCACTTTAGGAGGTAGTTGGTAATATGGGCTATGAGGTGACTTGTAGGCATCTGGGGAGAGACAAACACAGCCTGAGAGCAGCACTCAGTGCGTGCGACAAGGACTGGAGCACTACCACTGACAATATGGCATTGGAATGAGATCCAGCAGCTTGGCCCATGGAAACACAGCCCCAGACACACGGACACACTGCCCCAGACACACGGACACACTGCCCCAGACACACGGACACACTGCCCCAGACACACGGACACACTGCTCAGACACACGGACACACTGCCCCAGACACACGGACACACAGCTCCAGACACACGGACACACTGCCCCAGACACACGGACACACTGCTCAGACACACGGACACACTGCCCCAGACACACGGACACACGGCTCCAGACACACGGACACGCTGCCCCCAGACACACGGACACACTGCTCAGACACACGGACACACTGCCCCTCAGACACACGGACACACTGCCTCAGACACACGGACACACCGCTCCAGACACACGGACACACCGCTCCAGACACATGGACACACTGCTCCAGACACACGGACACACTGCCCCAGACACACGGACACACAGCCCCAGACACACAGAAACACGGCCCCAGACACACAGACACACTGCTCAGACACACGGACACACTGCCCCAGACACACGGACACACTGCTCAGACACACGGACACACTGCCCCTCAGACACACGGACACACTGCCCCCAGACACACTGCTCAGACACACGGACACACTGCCCCAGACACACGGACACACTGCTCAGACACACGGACACACTGCTCAGACACACTGCCCCAGACACACGGACACACTGCCTCAGACACACTGCCCCAGACACACGGACACACCACTCCAGATACACGGACACGCTGCCCCCAGACACACGGACACACTGCCCCCAGACACACTGCTCCAGACACACGGACACACTGCCCCCAGACACACTGCTCCAGACACACGGACACACCTGCCCCCAGACACACGGACACACTGCTCAGACACACAGACACACTGCCCCAGACACACGGACACACTGCCCCAGACACACGGACACACTGCCCCCAGACACACGGACACACTGCCCCCCAGACACACGGACACACCTGCCCCCAGACACACGGACACACTGCTCAGACACACGGACACACGGCCCCAGACACACGGACACACTGCCCCAGACACATGGACACACTGCCCCAGGCACACGGACACACTGCCCCAGACACACGGACACACGGCCCCAGACACACGGACACACTGCCCCAGACACACGGACACACGGCCCCAGACACACTGCCCCAGACACACGGACACACGGCCCCAGACACACGGACACACGGCCCCAGGCACAGGGACACACGGCCCCAGACACATGGACACACGGCCCCAGACACATGGACACACTGCCCCAGACACACAGACACACTGCCCCAGACACACGGACACACTGCTCCAGACACACGGACATACTGCCCCCAGACACACGGACACACGGCCCCAGACACACGGACACACGGCCCCAGACACACGGACACACGGCCCCAGGACCCCAGACTGTTTGGAAGGATATCTGTGATCCATGCTAAGAGCAGCAGCTGAGAGAAGGCAGCAGCCACAGCTCAGCCCCAGCTCCTGGCTGAGTACCCACAGACAGATCCCATGGCCGGTACCATCAATACATTAATCACCATCAATCACCATTAATCCCACCCTCATCAATACATTAATGCCATCACCACTAACACATTAATCACCATCAATACATTAATCCCACCCACGCCACCATTAACACATCAATCACCATCAATCCCACCACCATCACCACCACCTCAAGGGCAGCTTTGCTCCGGTGGCAACAGGGGAGTTATGCCACAAAACCAAACTCAACCTGGCAATAAAGCAAAAATGAGCACATCCAGAGCTTCAGAGACTGATCCAGGCTCCTCCAGCACCCCTGCACTCACCCTGAGGAGAGGATGAAGATGTCTGGGAGACAGTCTGAGCATGCAGAAGTTCTAGTGCAGTTTGGTTCTTCTTGGTCTTGCGTTCAGTACTCGCCGTGTTCATTTTCTTGGGGCGCCCTCGTTTCCTCCCTGCCATTTTCCTGCCTTTCTTACTCAGCTTTTTCTTCCGGGCCTTGGAGGGAGATGGCTTTTTAACAGAATTTGCTGCAGCTTTTTCTTCTTCAGCACCAGAATCCTGAGAGATTTTGAAAAACTTTGGTCATTTCTACCTCCACATGAAGCATTCCTTTTCAGCAAACATTAATAATTGTGTTTAGCTTTCTGAAAGGAGACTGATGCAGTGCAGTTCAATAACTTGCCAGGGGAGCGGGCTTGTTTGGGGTAAGAGTTGTTCCCAAGGAGTTGTGCTCATTCTCTTCTGGACTTACCCATTACAGAAAAGAAAATGCTGAAGGAGGGGGAACTTCAGGCAGGATTAAGTGGGATATTGGGAAGGAATTTCTCCCTGGGAGGGTGGGCAGGCCCTGGCACAGGGTGCCCAGAGCAGCTGGGGCTGCCCCTGGATCCCTGGCAGTGCCCAAGGCCAGGCTGGACATTGGGGCTTGGAGCAGCCTGGGACAGTGGGAGGTGTCCCTGCCCATGGCAGGGGTGGCACTGGATGGGCTTTAAGGTCCCTTCCAGCCAAACTGTTCTGTGATTCTGTTAAATCTGTACCTGTTGCCTAACAAAAGCTGATTATTCATCCTTCCCTGACTATATTCAACTGAATTTCACTCAAAAGTCAGAGTACAATCAAGACTTTATATTTTTGGGCATGAACAGGCACTGCATTTCTCACAGCATTACCCAAGAAAGGAAATGAGTCTTTGCAGAAGAGACTCAGCACACTCTGAACTCCCTTCAGTGGGCTGTGACTCAGGGACAGCTCTGCAAACTCCTGCTGGATGCAAGCGAGGGTGGACAACCAACTATTCATCTTGCAACACCTTGGGTTTTTTTTCCCCCAGAATTAGCGGTGTGACTCCCAAGTGCAGCTTTTATTCACTCACTCCATCATATTTTTGGGCACAGCAACAGCAGTTTGTGTGCTCAGAGTAAAACCCAGCAGCCTTCCCACAGAGCCAGGCTCTTCCTGACTCAGAGCACGAGCTCGTGCACAGCCACACAGGAAGCACAGTCAGTGCTCAGAAATGCAGGATGTTCACCTTGTTTTCTTGGACCTTCGTTGGAGTCGTTGTGTTACTCTTGTTTTCTCTTTGTTGACGACGTCTAGCTGCCTCTTGTTCCTCCTGGGGAAAGGGGGTGGGAGATTTCATCATTTGCTCGTGCATTTGGCAGTTTTTAATACAGATCACTTTGTTTCCCAGCTTAGTTTTCCACAAGAGAAAGGAAAAACCTTGCCCTGCCTCAAGGCCTCACTCAGGTGAGAGCAAGTCCTTTTCCACTGCATTCCCCACCTCCAGAGGAGATTAAATTCCAACCTCTTCCAATATTCTCCCCTCCCAACCCCACACTGCTGTATCAGGTTTCATTTTTATTATTATTATTAATATTATTATTATTATTATTATTATACATTTCAATAGCTTCCCCACAAGCCCAGCATTTCATGGTGCCACTTTAAAAATCTTCCATGTTGGAAATGGCAAAGCCATAAATCATCATCTAGTTCAACTTTAGCCAAGTTTATCAAGGTGATTAATAAAAACTAAAAGCAGCAACTTTTCAGGTTGATTTTCTCCCAGGCTGACAGAAAATTTCCTTGTTCAGAGAAAATCTTGTTTTCTCTTAGCAAAAAAAACAAAACTCTTTCAGACAGGAAATTTCCAGGACTCAGCCAAAGCCTTTCCTGCACCTTCCAGGTGAGGTTTAACCTGCATAAGAATTCTGGCAATTCCAACACTCCTTTGATTTAAGCACCAAACCAGTGGCAGGTTTCACTGTGAAAAGCAGGGAAGGTCAGAAGTACCCTGAGCTTTTTTTTTTTTTTTTTTGCTCTAAGAAGTCTTTTTTGTCCCAAATGTGAGTGGAGCAATCTGAAATAATTCCATTTCAGAGCCCCCATGAGTCTCTTCCTACAGAGCCACTCAGCCTGAGGATGAACATTTACCTGAAGTTTTAAATTAAGTGGCCTCACTTAATTCTCTTACTGGGAGTCCATTGATTATTTCAGGTTAACACAGCCCTGCACAGTCCCAAAAATCCTCTGGCATTTTAATTCCACGTGTAACAGCCCAGACTGCAGCAAATGACAACTCACTCTGTGCCTCCAATGGCACATCCCAAAAGGAACATTTCAGAGCATTGCTCAGCTTCATTTCAGGAGCTGAGCACTGGGACAGATTCAAACCATCATTCCCTTCTTTAATTCCAGTTCTTTAATGAAGAAATAGCTCATTATAGACCTCCAGTGCAAGGTAAAAGCACCTTGGGGCTGCCCCATTAATTCTCTATTAGAAATCCCTTGGACATGATTGAATTAGTGCTTGATGGCATCTGAGGCTTCCCTTCAATTAGCTCCGTGTTCTTTGCCTACCAAGAAAATCTGATTTCCTATCAATTCTGTCCACCTGTGAATAAATTCCTCACAGTGGCTGCTCCCTTACTTGGAGTTTACTACAGAAAATGACTGGAACTTACCCTGAGTTTTGGATTTTTGAGACTAGAAAAATAGTTTTCAAGCTGAAAATAGAAAGAGAAGAGAGTCATCCTCAAATCCATGACAGATGAACACAGAAGAATAAAATATTAGCTTAAAACAAGTGCAGAACTGCAGAAATTCTGACTGCTTTGCTTCTGACAAGCTGCATCAAGAAGCCATTTACATTCATTCTTTTCAGCCACCCAGCCTGTTGTGTAACAGGGCATAATCCAACCTCTACGAGGTTTTATCATCCCCACCACTGCCTGGCCTTGTTTTAAAGCTTTGTGTCACATATCTCCCCTCAGCAGAGGCTGATTTTCAATGAATTTATTTTCACTGGAGCTGCTGCACCCTTGTACTCCACCATTTATCTGCACTCTGGTATATTCCTGAACAAAAGCATTGTTAGACTACAGCAGAGCAAGGAAAGCAGCCTTACT
Organism: Aphelocoma coerulescens; assembly: GCF_041296385.1. Classification (NCBI taxonomy): domain Eukaryota; kingdom Metazoa; phylum Chordata; class Aves; order Passeriformes; family Corvidae; genus Aphelocoma; species Aphelocoma coerulescens. Next base: position 2,719,847 of record NC_091041.1, on the reverse strand, counting down.
GTCACACTGCAAAAAACTTGGGCTGCAATAAATGGTTTGTCCACAAAACGTTTCATTTCCACAGGGTTTGTTGGGTTTTATGGAGGAATTGTTTTTTTGGTTTTTTTTTTGAGGGGGGGGGGGTTGGGGTTTTTTTGGTGGGGTGTTGTTTGGGTTTTTTATGTTGTTGGTTGGGAGTTTTTGTTTTTTTTGGTTGGTTGGTTGGTTGGTTGGTTTTTGTTTTGTTTAATTTCAAAACACCAGTGAATGCATCACCATTGTTGTGGAGCTTGGGCTGCTTCTACAGCAGCTGAGAATGTCACTAAAATTGAGATGTACTGGTTGAATATGACTGAATGAAATGGTCTGTGCACCACAGAGGAATCAAAGCCCCACTGAGTCTCTCCTCAGTGAAGAATTTACAGCAGGAGACCCCAATTCTGAGGAGCTGCAGAAGGAATTTCATCAGTGAATCTCTGCACCTTCAGTAAGTCAGCACTGCCCTTAACGCCAGGGGGTGTGGAACCCTGGAGCAGCCAGAGTTGGTTTGCACACTCAGGTGTGTAAATACACAAAGGGACACGAACACAAGTCCCAGGCAGAAGGATGTGGAGCTGGAAAATGCTGCCCTGGAGCAGCCAGAGTCAGTTTGCACACTCAGGTCTGTCAATACACAAAGGGACATGAAGACAAGTGCAAAGCAGAAGGATGTGGAGCTGGAAAACGCTGCCCTGGAGCAGGGCAGAGGCTCCTGGCCCCATGGCACCCCTGGTACTCACTATGGTTCTGTCAATCGTGTGCAGGTAGTAGGAGACTGGTTTCCCCGTCCAGGACACGGAGCCCTTCAGTGGTGACAGCTCCACAACCCTCATGATAGTGCCAATATCTGTGGGAGGAGAGCCAGGTGAGGGAAAAGCTCAGCTGAGACCAGCCAGGCACCAACACTGGGAAATCTGGTTTGCAGATCCTCCAGGAAAACACTGCTGGGAGTTGAGAGGGAATTTTTTACTCTCTTGCTACGTGCACCCCACAGGAAACAAACATGTGGGACATGTACCTTTCAGCCAGCCAGCCCAGAGTGAATTCCTCAGCTTTGGCCAAGAGAACAACAAGGAACAACACATTTTTCCAAGGAACAACACATGTGTGACAGGACTGAATTAAAGAGTCCCAGAACGTCACCAGCCCAGCCCCTGTCAACTGTAGCTGCCCCATATTTGGACCAGGGACAAACATGTTCTGGGTTTGCTTTCTTGTCTAATTTTGTTTTGTTCTCCAAAATTAATGGCAATGGGATGTGCCTTAAACATCCCCACAACCACTGAGTGAGTGGTAGGGCTGCTGGAGAAATTATGGCACGTTTCTAATTAAACACAAATGACCCAGAAGAGGCCAAAAGCAAGGTTTGGGATTCAGGGACCTCAACCACTATTTTAACCACATTTTAATACTTGTTTTCATTTGTCCCAACTCTTTCCACATTTCCACTTCTTCTTACAGATGGAAGCACTAAGGACAAAAGTGGTGTTGAGGGAATTGGTGCCTCCTTCTTAAAGCTTGATCTTTTCCATTGTTTTGTATAAATGATTTAAATGCTCATACTCGAGATCAGAGTATTTGATAGGCAGGTGAGACGTGACTCAAGTCATGCTCAGGCACCAAAAAAAGCCTTGATGAATAAAAGTCTTATGAAAAACCTTGTGGGGCAGCACAAAGGCAGCAGAGGAGTGACATCCCCTGTACCATGTGCAGGATACTGGCCATGGCTGGGGATGGCATTTCCCTGGAAGTGTCACTTGGAACAGGCCACTGGAACAAGGCCCAGGCCCAGCACATCCCACACAAACTCGTTTGATACTGGTATTTTCCAAACATAATATGGTTCAGAAAGGGATTAAGCCTTAAAATTTATTCCCACACTTCTCCCTGTTTGTAGCATGCAAAGGTAATTTTTTTTCAGGGCCTTTTATCTGAATTCCTGGAAGTTTCCTACTGGAGGAAGCTGTTGTCTCTCCTTTTGCTAAGCCTCTCACCCATCCAAACCCCAATTAATCATGTCAATGTAATTTTAACATCAGCATTTCCATTCAGCTTTAAATAACAGCTGAGATCTGAAACTTCAGCATTCTAGAAAACATTCCCAATGAATCCATGCTGGGGTGGGAGCTGGAATGGGATAAAGATCTGGCTCAACTGGACCTCGTAGCCAGGGCTGTTCTGAGGGGAAAGGAGCAGCACATGTTGGCCTCAGTCTCCCAAATGCAGCAGAGAGAGAAGGAAATGGGAAGAATCCAGGAAAGAAAAGGCTTGAGAGGCCAAACCCCTGTATTTTTGTGGGCAGGTCTCATTGAAACTTCTCCAAGTGCATTCTTGGATTTCCTCAAGCTCTGGTGGGCTCTGCAAGAGGGCCCAAGCTTCACTCACACTCTCTTTGCCTCATTAGCAAACTGACAGCCTGATCCCAGCTTTCCTGAGGTTTGAGGTGTTCCAGAAGCACCATTCCACCTTGTTTTCCCTTTTATTTTCAGGTCCCTGTCTCCAAGGAATTGGCAGTCCAGCACCCAAGGGTCAAGAAGGTTCCAAACCACCAGAGGCCCATGAAGAGAATTTCAAACAAGGAAGAAAAGTGCAGGTTCGGCTGCCTGATGTGTGGGACACCCACAAGAATTCCAGCTTGGTAAAAATAACTTCCAATGGCACAATTTACTTCATGACAGTCCAAAAATTACTGTTCTGCAAAAGCAGTTTAAGCTGAAATTAGCACAGCTCGAGATTTGGAACTCAGTGAGTTGCTCCCCATGTTTGCACAGGGAGGGAATGAGACGGGGTTGATTTAGGGAAAGTTTAGCACTGGACACAGAAAATACAAGTAAAGTCCAGCTTGGACTGTTCTTTTGCTTGAGAAATTTCATGGAATTACCTGAGCTGGGACCTACAAAGATCATCAGTCCTGGCCCTGAACAGACATCCCAGTTTCAACAATGGAAGTCTGAGAAAGGTCAAAAGCATAACCAACAACATGGAGCATCCCAAAAGCTCCTTAAACTGCAGATCATGTCCTTGCACAGGACAACACTGGCAAACATCAAGTCCGGCATGTTCAGAGGAGGAGAAAAACACAACTCTGTGTTGGCAATAAACCAGGCCCAGGGCTTGGGTGTGTCTCAGAGAGGTTTGTTTGCTCAATGCACAGCACAGGAGATGTTCAAAGTTGAACTTTCACAGAATCCTGGAATGGTTTGGGTTGGGAGAGACCTTAAAGCTCATCCCATTCCACCCCTGCCATGGGCAGGGACACCTCCCACTGTCCCAGGTTGCTCCAAGCCCCAATGTCCAGCCTGGCCTTGGACACTGCCAGGGATCCAGGGGCAGCCCCAGCTGCTCTGGGCACCCTGTGCCAGGGCCTGCCCACCCTCCCAGGGAACAATTCCTTCCCAATCTCCCATCCAGCCCTGCCCTCTGGCACTGGGAAGCCATTCCCTGGGTCCTGTCCCTCCATGCCTTGTCCCCAGTCCCTCTGCAGCTCTGCTGGAGCCCCTTTAGGCCCTGCAAGGGGCTCTAAGTTGTCCCCAGAGCCTTTTCTTCTCCAGGTGAGCACCCCCAGATCTCCCAGCCTGGCTCCATAACCTGGAAGCCTCAGGAATCCTGACTGGTGGGGTTTATCTGCCTGGATTTAGGGTGTAAGGAACTCCCCTGTGAGTCACTGCAGCTCTTTGTGGCTGAAGAAATGAATCACACCCTTGAACTCCTGATTTCTCTTCAGCTCCAAAGTTGCCCAGGCAGGGACACATTGATGGGAAAAACATCAAAACACAGCAGCACAAACCCCATAAAAAGTGTCTGTTTGCTCCTCTCTTGGGTGGGGTTTTTTAGATTGATTTTAAGTACCTGTCACTTGGTGTGCCCCCATAATCCAACAGCATTTTCTACTTATTTAAACAACTCTAGAAAGAAACAACACCCCCCCAGACACGTTCAGATAATGAATATCCACAACTGTAATAACAATAAAAAGGGCAATCATACCACTCAAGTTTCGACTGTTAATTCTAAAATTTAGAGGTGCAAAAGGTTTTGAGGACACAATTCTCCCACCTGGAAAAAGGAGAAAAGAAAAAGAAAACAGCAGTCAGCTCCATTATTTGTTCTAGAAATAACTACTTAATAAATATAACCCAGTACAGAGCCCTAAAGAGCAGCCCTATAAACCTGCCCCTTGTATAGCACTAAAAAAAGAAAGAAATCCCTTAATCCTCATTTTGGCAGCCCCAAGAAAGCCAATCTGATTCCTGCCAGGTGACACCTCAAGGATCACTTTAAAATGAAAGATTTGAAACATTTGGGAAAAAAAATTACATTAATTCTCAGTGGCAATCTAAAGAAATTTCAATTATCTCCTTCCTCCTTGGGATCTTTTATACACAAGCCCCCAAAGCTGTTTTATTTAGAGGCCACTAATCTGCATTTCATGGGTATTTGGGGTCATTCAGCTCAAGGCAGAGCCTGAGCACACTCTGGGAAGAGAAATTAGGTTTTGTCATTGTAAAAGGGTTCTTGAACCAGCCCCACCTTCCCACTGCTCTCAAGCCACCATTAAACAAGTTTGGAAAACTAAAAAGTAAACCAGTTAAATTAAAGAAAACAGCTTAAGTTTGGGGGTTTGATGGTTTGCAGCAGAGCCCAAAAGTCACATTATTTATTTCAGCACAAGCTGTGCCATGGGAAGCCACAGCTGCTTTGTTCACACCACACATTTTTCTTGTCAGAAATTGTTATTTCTGTCATTTCTGCCACAATCAAGTGAAATTGTTACTTATCCCAGTGGTTAAGAGCAAAGAGAAGACACCCAGGGCAATGGAAAGGCCGTGGTGGGGTTAGTGGGTGTCCCAGTGTGCAGTGAGGCTTCCCAGGGAGCATCCAGTGACAGTGTCCCTGTTTGCATGGAATTGTGGAACCATTAAGGTTGGAAAAGACCTTCAAGATCTTTAAGTCCAGCACCACCACTATGGTAACCACTAAACCCTGTCCCCAAGTGCCAAATCCCCAGGTTTTTGAGCACTTGCAGGGATGGAGACTCCGGCATTTCAATACTCAGGAGTTAACACCCAGCACTGAATGGGACAACTCTGAACAGAAGAACCCAGGAAGTGAGTTCTGTATGGAATTACAGCCTGGCCTTCCAAAGCTGTGCCCCTGCAGCCAAGAATCATGGAATGGGCTGGGTTGGAGGGACCCTGAAGCTCATTCCTGCCATGGGCAGGGACACCTTCCAGTATCCGAGGGTGCTCCAAGCCCATCCAGCCTAGCCTTGGACACTGCCAGGGAAGCATGAAGTTTGGCCTTGGCTGTTGAGTGTTTTTTGGGCTCCCAAAAGAGGGAAGGATGGCCCAGGAGCTCCTCCCACCCCAACCCTGCTCCAGAGCCATCCCAGCAGAAGGGATGCTCCAAGGAGCCAGGCAGGTCTGGGCAGCCATGAAGGTGGGAAGTGGAAATCCCACTGTGGTGCAGACACTTGGCCCCAAGGCACAGAACAAATCTCCCAGCCCGGCTGTGCCAGCTGGAACTGAGCCCCCCTCCCACCCCAGCTCCCAGAGGAATCAGGAAACCAAGGGAAAAACATTTCCAGCCGGATTTACCTTCCTTCATGTTCGCAAAGCGCTCCTTCAGCTGGTGATCCACCTCAGGCCCAAAGGCAAAGTTATTCACAAAAATAACACTGCAAAACAATGACCCAGTTAAAGATTGGGGAGCCAGGAACACCCCCCAGGGACCCCCCAGCCACGTCACATCCATTTGGAGCCTTCCCAGCTATGGACAAACCTGCTGGTCCCCAACTCTACGGCTCCTGCCACCCAACACATGGAGAGCAACGCTCAGCACAACAAACTTTATCCTGTTCCTTCTTGGTGGGGCACTTAAAAGATTACAGCAAAATATCAAAATATATTTCAGAATCCCACAATGGTTTGGGTTCGAAGGGACCTCAAAGCCCACCCAGCCCCACCTCTGCCATGGGCAGGGACACCTCCCACTGTCCCAGGCTGCTCCAAGCCCCAATGTCCAGCCTGGCCTTGGGCACTGCCAGGGATCCAGTGGCAGCCCCAGCTGCTCTGGGCACCCTGTTTGTCTTCCAGCTCTAAATTCCCTGTAATGCCAGAAGACAGTGACATCTCAGCACATTTTCCCTGTCCTAAACCCAGCACTTCAGCCCTACCCACAAAAAGAGGAATTGTATCTTTCTTTCTGGGTTAGGAAATTCAATCGAGGGAGGGGGTTGCTCCTGGGGAAAAAAAAAATCATATGGAAACAAAGAAATCTGCACAGAGGTAGAATCAGAGATAGAATCCCATAAATGATAAAAGGGTTTGGGAAATAACCAAAACATTAAAAAAGAATTTAATCACAGATTTAAAAAGAAACACCCCTTTAGTTTTAAGGTCTAATCAGCCTGGTCTAATTGTCCCTGGTGCCCATTTACTACCAGGCTGCAACAAGAATCCTCAACAGCTCTTGGAAGTGGTTGAGCTCCCCACTGAATGAACTTGTCAGGGGAGGTTTGAGATGGATCTCAGGGAAAGGTTCTTCCCCCCGAGGCTGCTGGGCACTGCCCAGGCTCCCCAGGGAATGGTCCCGGCCCCGAGGCTGCCAGAGCTGCAGGAGCGTTTGGACAGCGCTCTCAGGGATGCCCAGGGTGGGGTTGTTGGGGTGTCTGTGCAGGGCCAGGGGCTGCACTGATGATCCCTGAGGGTTCCTTCCAGCTCAGGATATTCCAGGATTCTGTGAGGTGTAAAAGCCATCCTGGCCTATTGTTCCCACATGAAGAACAGATTTCTTTGCTGGAAAACTCCCTTGCCAGTGCCTCCACACATGAAACGTGTTCAACAAGGACATGGAGTTTAAGGGCAGAAGCCAAAGCTATTAAAAACCACGAACGAAAAAAAAATGTTTATACACCAAGAGAAAAAAAAATTTATCTTGCTATGCCTTGCTCTTGGAAATTCAGGAAACCCTGCCTGGCAAGTAAAGCTAGCAGGGGTTTCTTCCTCCCCCTTCCCATGTGCCAATAAAAAAAAAGGGCCTTGCAAAAGAGCCAAACATATTAATGGAACTAGAAAACATCCAGGAGATCCAGGAGAGGAAGGGGAAAAGCCAGAGCGTGCAGATGTGTGTTTTTATAGTGTTCACTCTGGCACAGAATTCTGTGTGCACATGCAGGGCACAGGAACCCCAAATCCCCCCCTTGGGCTCAGCCCTCATTCCAGGAGGTTTTGCCAAGCCACAGGCACAGGGATCCCCTGGAATACACTGGGAACTATGTCCTGGTGCCAGCCTCATCCCTGGCAGTGTCCAAGGCCAGGCTGGACAGGGAGCAACCCTGGAGCAAAAGTGGAAGGTGTCCCTGCCCATGGCAGGGGTGGCACTGGATGAGATTTAAGGTCCCTCCCAACCATAACCATTCCAGAATTCCCTGATCCTGCACCAGAGCGAGGTGAAGCAGCACTGAGACACAAATGAGTGCCATGCCACACAAACCAAACATCTCCCAGCACTTCTGGATGCAGCCAGAGCTCCTTAAGCCAAAAATTCCTCTAAAATTTAAATTAATTCCGAGGAAAGTTGCCCGGGCAGTGGAGGAGTGTGCACTTGGAATAACAAGCAACAAAGCCAAACCTGAGTGCGCTGCAAGGCTGGGACAAGTCTGCCCACAAATTAAAAGGCACCTCCAGAAGAAAGTGAGGGACAGAATCCTGCAGGAGTCACCAGCCTGGCAGACGCCTCCTCCAGGCTCTCAAAACCAGAGCTTTGGGAGCAATCCAGAAATTGCCACAACTCTGAAGGCTTTCAGAGCCCTCTTTGACAACTGCCTTCCATTCCCCCACATAACAGGGTGGCCCAGAAGGTCATATAAAAATAAAGAGGGTTTTTTCTACCCATAAGGCTGAAAGAATGTAAAGCTTTAAAGATACAGACGTTTTTATTGCTTTTAACAAACTTACTCTTCTTCTGCTCCCTCAGAAAGGAGCCTAACCCTCTGTGCAGTTCCCCACATAAATAAATCTTCAAGACAATTAGTTTAAATGAACTTCCAGTTTAAGTTGAAACAAACTCACTTGGGTCTCTTCCTTTTTATTAGAGGGAAAGTGAGCCTGTGTGCCCCAACAGCCAAGATAAGGAGTGTTTTGCCAGAATCCCTGACATGAACTATAGGGATATGCAAAACAAATGGGAGGTTTGTGCTCCTCTTATAACCAGAATTTATCTTGGATACACCCTTGTATGGAATATCATGGGACATGCACTCAAAGCCATTCTTCTAGTCAGAAGACAGGATCTAGAGAGGCCAGTGTAAGAGTTGGCAGATAGACTTGGGGTATTTGCTATGGAAATTCTATATAAAAAGCTGGCCAGCCTCCCAATTTCCATTATACAAACTCCCAAATATCCAGCTCAGAAAGCAGCATTCAATTGCTGTACTGTACCTTGTGTTTGCAATCCTCTCCCTCCATTCTTCTGAGAGGAAGTCACCTCTTTCCAGCTTAAAACAAGACAAAGAACACAGAAACACAGAGGAGTTAACAGGGTTCCCTCCTGCTCCCTTCAGAGAGGGACAAACAGGCTGGACCAGCTCCCTGACCCCACAGCAACCAGGGACAAATGAAGCCTTTTGGAAACCCAGAGGTGGAGCAGGGAGAGCTGACCCTGCTCATTCGTCAGATCCCAGAGGTTTCTCCCTCCCTGCTCCCACCCTTGGCCACTCTCCTGCCTGGGAAGAACAGGGAAGGGTCTCTGGCTGCTCCATGGAGAAGCCAGAAGTGCTGGCATTCATCCCAAAGCTGATCAGCAGATGCCTCCTGAAGCCCCCCAAGGCTGGTGATCTCCCCTCAGCAGAGAGGGCTGAGCATGGATTGGGAAAAGCTCCTGCTGGGAGCCCTGGCTCCCAATCCAGGCTCTTGCTGCACTGCACAAACAAGCATCTGATTTTTGTGGTGCTAAATATAAACCTTGAGCACTTCTAACACTTTCAAGTTGGAAATGAAGTAACAGAAAGGTCTTATTTGAAAATAAATACAGTTCTGACTTCAGTGGCTTGAGGAGCCCCTTTCCAATGACACCACATCAAGTGCCAGGTGAACACAGAGCTCTTGCACAGAGGAATGTTTTCTCAGTCGTGTTTTGAAACGAGAGAGAAGTCCACAGGCCACACTCTTCTGCTGTGCCACAAGTCAGGCAGCAGGAAGGTTGGGGGAGGAAGATAAGAGGAGGAGAGAAAAAATAAGGTGCAACTCTATAATTAATGCTGATGACACCCTTTGAAGACGATGGTTTGTGCCAGAACCTCGGGAACATCAAAGCAACGGCAGCGACTGCTCAGGATCCTTTTTCTGCACTGGTTTCTCTGTATGGGAAGGAGTGAGGATTTCACGTGGCAGCACTAATTCTCATTGAGTGACAACTCCAGAGTGCCAGCACTGCAGTGCAGGCACTGGAACAGCTTCCATACCCCAGGGCTGGCTCAGCCTGGGAACAGCCAAAGGGAGCTCCAGGGCCTGGTGTGGCTCAGGGACACTGAGGGGGTGACAAAACTGCCTGAGCCACGGGGAAGGACAAAGCCACAGGTGCCAACAGGAATGGGGCTGCTTCCAGGAGGAAAGGAAGGGGAAAACCACCAAAAATGTCCTGCTGCTACACCAGAGGGCTGAGCAAAGGGGACGTTCAGGGTTCTCGGGCAAGAGATCAAGAACTTGGTCAAGAGCCTTAAGCGCTAGAAATTGAACAGAGCAGGTAAGATTAGCTCAAGTTACTGAGAAATACCTGTTCCACCAGCTGGGCTGAAATCAGATTTAAACCAGAAATACTACCTGTGATCTCCCACCTTTGACATCCCTGCTGCAATAAAACCAAAGGATAAGCTGGAAGTTGAACTCAAAGATCCAACCCAAGGACATCTTGCTGGGTACTGCCAGAATCTCAACCAGAGACTCAAGATCAAAAAAGTTCCAAGAAGAGTTTTTCTCATCTCATATATAAGGAAAGATTTTTTTCTGGATGTCTATATGTGGACACCACCTCTAGATTGAAGAGATAATTTTGTCTCAGTCTTATCTATTTTTGTAGTGAACAGCTCCATGCTTGAGTAACCAAGGCAAAGTCCAAGAAAACCCACATGACAGGCAACTGTGTTTATTTTATAACAAATTTTGCAAGTCAGCTTCTCTATGGCATCCTCCACACCACCGGCTCCCAACGTCTCCTCAGGGTTTTCATACACTAACAGGGCAAGAAAAACATTGGGAAAACCAGGAAGCACAACCCTAATGCCACAGTCTGCCAGAGAACAAAGAACCAGCGTAACATGAAACGATTTTGAAATGCTAAACTTCATAGAAAGGTCTTGAAATCCAACCTAAGTGGCTGTTAGGCTTTACTTGGGTCCAGTTTCACTGTGTGTTTGCTCTGTCTGTGTGGTTAGAAGAGCACTTATAACCAAAATCTCCAGGTTTTAACCTGATATCACCCATGGTGGATGAACACTTGGCAAGCCAGAGCCATTTAACAATTCAAATGAACCACAGCCCAGCTTAAACACATCTATTTTTGTGTGGCACTGCTTCCCCAGCTCATGCTTTGCCAAGAGTCAAGGGAAAAACCTCACCAGGAAAAACACTGGAGTACAAAAATAATCAGATGAGCAACTGTGGCTGGGAGAAAATGGGTTGTTTTTTCCCTCTGGAAGAAAGGCAGTGATTTCTGGATGCTCCCCTCTAACAGGGACTGAGCTGCCTGACCCCTGTAACCACTCCTTACCCACTGTGCTAGGGCAGGGATCAATAAATGATGCCCTAAAAGAAGAAAAGGAGCTCCTTACTCATCAACTGACACAGAGAATCCAAAAATATCCCCCCAAAATCCCACTTGGCTTGGTGGTTTGCAGTAATTTTGAGAGTGAAACAAGAACTGGAAAGTGCAGCTGATTGATCCCTGCCCCAGGGCAGCAGCAGCTGAACCAGCAGAACGTGGTCCATGCTGGTCACTCAGGGAGAAGGGGACACATCCACACGGTGACAGCCACAGGGCCACACTCAATCTCTTCCTCCACTGTCCCCTCCCTCATCCTGCTCCTCCTCTCTCTCAGAAACTTAATCTCCTTAGTGAATAATGAATGGAAGGGACCATCTGTAACACAGATATTTTCATCTGATTAGACAATGCAGGAGATGCTTTATCTAACAGGATAATTAGCTCAGCCAAATCGCCTCCAGAGCTGCTGCCTGCACTGCTTCTAAATTTAGAAGCCATAACAGGTTTTTATTCAGGTTTTTCAAACAGACACTGCAGGAATACTCTCAGCAGCATCTGATTCCTGTAACTCTTCCTGCAACTGGATGGAAAGCAGCAGGTCCCAGCCTGGGGGGAGGCAGCCAGAGGTGCACAGAGGCTGTGAGTTCATCGTGGGGCAGAGCAGGAAGCTGGGAATGTCAGGGCCCTGTGCTGAGGAGGAGGGCTGGGTTCTCACCCCAGTGCTGGCCAGGGAGGCTCTCTGGTAACGCTGCACAGAGCCATAAATTCACAGGCAGATGCCTCATTCCAGCCGCCTCCGTGCAAACACTTGGCTCCCGAAAAGCCGGCATTTCTGCCTGGAAAAGTACACAGGGCTATTTTTAGGTCCTTGTTCTTTTCAAAAATAACCGGAGGCACGAATCCAAACCTCCAAAATGTGGCATCATTTCAAAGCCACAGGGGACGTTTGGAGGGCTTTTCAAATACCAAAGCAGCAAATTTCCTGCTGAAATGGGGCAGTCAAAACGATCAGGAACAAACAGCTGGCTCGTCCTTCCCTGAGTGCAGCTCCTGGCAGCAAGGAAGTTTTGAGGTACAGGTGATGTCAGCCACCATCACAGACCAAGTCCTGGGCACTGGAACTCTCACACAACCCCCTGCTTCTGCTCAGAGCAGGAAAAGCAGGCAGACAGGCAGCCCAGACTTCGGGAGAGACCTGCAGGCCACAGAGCCAGGCTTGCACTGATTTATGCCCCAAACTCATCCCCAACCCCCAGGGCCGAACCAGCTCCAGCCACCAGAAGCCCCTGGGGTTTCTTGGGAGAGGTGTCCATCTAGCCCAAATCCCACCTTCAGGAATGCTGACCTGCTTCCTGCTCTTGGTTTGATCGTCGTTGCCACCTCCTGCTAACACAAGATTTATGGAGCAGGGCAGGAATTCTGTTATAACAACCCTGAGTAAATAAACACAAAACTAATCCTGGTTCTCAGCAGAGTCCAACATGGGACTACAACCAACTCCCAACTGCTCTGAGCTCAGCCAGGGATCCTTCCATTTGTGCTTAATTTGTCTCCAACATTTGGAATTTTGGGACCTCAGGAAGAATTTTGCAGGGACAAAGTTCACAGAAAGACAAAGATGCCAGGCTTTCCATTCCACATCTTGCTGTGTGCTCCAGCACACCATGAACAAGCCTGCTTCGTGTTTTCTTCTCTCAGGGAAAGGGAACAACAGGTCACAGGCACTGAGAACTCAATAAAAACCAAAAAACACCAAAAACTTTCTTCAAGGGGAGCCCAGGAAGAGAAGCACTTTATGCTACTGAGCAACCTCAGCCTCCTGGCCCAGATACCTGAGATGGCTCCGATTCGGAGGCCACTTGAGGATATTTACAGTTGGAAACCATGAAAACCCATCTGCCTCTTAATTGCCATGCCGGGTTTTAATTTGATGGCTGCACATATGCAGGAATTCCCCAAGAAAGGCTTTCTAATTAGCCAGGTCTAATGACCTTCCAGAACTCTCCTGCTTCCTTCAGACGGGTTTACTTGAAAAGAGTGGGGTAATGTTGGAAACTTCTCAGTTCCATGGGAAGAGAAAGGAGAAGATAAAAGGAGTTGGAACAAAGGGAGATGTGTTGGAAGTGGGAAATTCTAGTCCAAAAAGCTGAAGCAGATGATGATGATGATGATAATGATGATGAAAAGCTCTAGAGGAGGATCCTTCCCTTGGGATGCAGGAGAGAAGAGCAGCAAAGAATCTGATTTTCCCTAAATGAGCAGGAACTGCACATTCCCAAGCAGGGCAGAGGGTGTAAATATTCATTTAACAGGATTATGAGACTCAGTGACCAACAACAGCTGGAGATCAGGAGCCTCCCAAGCCAGTGCATGAGGAGCAAATTCCTCCCACTCCTCTCATGCCCCACAGGGATCTCCCCCCTCTCCAGCTGCAGGGATGATCCAGCTGTGGCTCTGCAGAGCCTTGGGCATCCAACAGCCCCCAGGACACTTTGCCACCTGCAACTGGGGAAGTTTAATGCTCTTTTATCATCAAGTGACTACAGAACAACTGAGGCTGCAATTTTGTGTGGAACCATTGCTCAAGAGGGATTTTTTTTAAATAATTGTGGACAAAATAGGGTGGAAATACACCTGAACAATTGGGATTTATTTAAATGCTGTCACTGGGCCTTGCTCTACAGCGTTCATGTCCAAGCTCAGAACTTCCAGCAGTAACAAGAACAACCCAGTGGGGAAAGCCAGGAAGTGAATTTGAAGGCTGCAGAACAATTTGGTGAGGCAACAGTGACTGCCCTTCTCTCCAAGGCTTTTCAAACACAAGTTTATTGTTTGGAGAGTTTGGGGAGGTGGTCATGGGTTTTTTGTTTGTTTACATTCCTAGCAACTTTCTTTTAATGGTAATCTGAAAAAATCCTGTTGGGAGGATTTGGGGCAAGTTACAAACATCATGAGCCTCTGAGTCTCTTGGACTGCTGCAAAAGGCAAAAAGGACAGAAAATATTTCTCAGCGAGATTGTACCAGGTGGGAAGGCTGGAGATGGTGAAAAGTTACAGAGGTAATAATTTCCCAAGGAAGAAGGAATTGTTGAGATGCACAAACCCAAATAAGTATGGAACACTCTGCTGAAGTCAACTTCTCAGCAGATCACTTTCCATGGAGAGCCCAAAATCAATCTGAATTGGAAATCTCTAACTGTACTGGAATCCTGGCTGTTAAATTAATCTAAAAACCCAGCACATCCCTGCAGGCCCAGCTCCAGGATTTACTGCTGCCTTATGCACCACAGTTTTTACTTTTACAACAAGACAGAACCACCATCCACAAAGTTCAGCCAAAGCTGCAGGTGGGATTTGAGATTCTTCCCACTGAACTTCTGCCAAGCTCCCTCCCCTCCTCCAGCACTTGCTTCTTCTCAAAACATTGATTTTTCCTCTGACTGCCTGTAACACTGGAGTGGAATTCATGAGTTGAGCTCTGCTGATGACAGATTATTTCAATTTGTGCTTATTTTGTCTCCAACATTTGGAATTTTGGGACCTCACGAAGCATTTTGCAGGGACAAAGCTGTTTTCCAGAAACACAAAGATGGCTTTCCATTCCACGTCTTCCTGTGTCCTCCAGCTGCACTGTGAGCAAGTTTGCTCTGTGTTTAACAGTCACCTATAGCAGGTGCTGCTAAGGAGCTCCTAAAGAAAATAAACTGCCTGGCAAAAGTCTGTTTGATGAATAAAAACCAAATAAAATCTGCCCTGTGTGCCTACAGTAAAAGCCCAAAATCTGTGCTCAAGCATCACTCCAAGGTGACAGGAAACCAACTTTCCTTCAGACAAGAAGTGCTGCAAGTGTTTCACTCTTCCCAAAAAAAACCCCCAGATTGCATATTCAGGGAAATTTTACTCTAAACACTGCAGAAAACAGTTATAAAAGCCAAAGAACCTGGCAAAAATAAGTAGCTTTGTTTCAGTATAGCACCAGACTCTGTCACTTGAATGCTCAATATGGAAATGCTGCCTAAGGCAAGCAATATGCTTCCAATATTTTAGTCCAAGTTCCTCTCCTATTCCTTCAATTACCCAGCTCAGAAGCAGAGTATCCTCAGGAACAACTCCCTTCATGTCATGCCAGCTTGGTGACACAATGGAAAAATGCCATATGGCCACTTCAGGAAAAGTAAAGCATTCCCAGTGCTCCCACAGCAGGAAGGAATTAGCAGCCTGATATCAATCCTGCTGCAGACCAGTCCCCCAGCAGGCCCAGCATCCCCTGGATGGGAATCCCACTATCCAGAACAGGAATTCCAGGTGGGACCATCACCTTCCCAGCCTGCTTCCCAAAGGGAAAGCTGGAACAGCTTCACTACAAGATGAGAGTGCCAAGGATCCCAGCAGACAAAAAATTGGGAAATAAAGGCTGGGCAGCTCCAACCTGCCATGGATCCCACACTGCTGGGATGCTGAAGCCACGTGGATCACTCCTTCCCAGGAACATGGCAAGGAGGGCTCTGCACAGAAGGGAAGGAGCAGTTCCCTAACCCTTGCTCACAGCTGGATGCAGGACACGTGTCCAGCTGCAACCTCTGAGCAGTGATCCAGCTTCCCTGGGATATTAGGGAATATCCCTGATCCACCCAGCCTCTTCCCTGACCATAGGAAAGTGGCAGAAGCATAAATAGATGCATTTTCAAAACTCCCAGTGGGTTCCTATTTTACATCCATTTCCTGGCTGGAAAGCGATTAACCAGGGAGCAGATTTTCTTAATGACAATTACTAAGGGGAAGAAAGGGAAAAGAGAAGGAATGACACTGGACAGTGCATGGATTTGCACATGCCTCACACCATCCCTGGAGTGCAAAACATCCTCAAACATAAAGAAACATCAGGAGGAAGATAAAGAAATCCCAACACAACCCTTGCCACAGGCAGGAAGATCCCCCATGGTGACCCATTTACCCCTCCTGCTCCAGCTCAACCCTCAGAGAATCCAATTCCAAACCTTTCCAAATCAAAACTAACCACCCACCACCCTCCCCTGAGAGCCATCCAGCTGTTAACTGTTCCTGGAGCATCCTGCTCCAATCTCCATCCATCCAGAACCTCCACCCCTGCCACCCCATCCCCTCCAGAACCACTCCCAGGTGGCCACACCTTCCCCTGCCTGCAGAACCAAAGCTTCAGCTTTTATTTCCAGCAGGAGAGGTCAGAACCCCAAGGAGGAGCTGCCACACCTGGCAAAAACCCCAATCCATGGCGAGAGGGAGGGACAAAGGAAAAGGGGATTTAACACAAAGAGAAGACTCATGGCAGCCCCAGTCAGAACAACACTTTAGAAGAATAAATCTTCCAGGAGTTTCTGGAAAGACCTGGAAGTGCTCCCAACAACACCATGCCCCACATCAGGCAGAGAGAGGGGTCTGGGAGGATATATTGGAACCACCATCCCCAGGAGAAAGATCAGAGCCAGGAATCTGCCATGGCTCAGCTGCTGGTGGGTGAGGAAGGGCTGGAGGGGACTTTACAAACTCTGCACTGAGTGTGGATCCCGATCTGCAGCTGAGTGTCACTCACTGTGTATTCTGCATGTTTCTTCCCATACCATTTCATCCATTTTCTGAACTCTCTGTCCATCGTCTGCAAGAGGGAGGAAAACCAAAACCAGCTATTAGGACAGCTCATATTTCCAGTTCCATCAAAGCAATGGAGACACGTCTCTGAAACACTCACTGACCCCCAAGAATCCTGTCTGGTTGGAGGCTTTTTGCCATTAAACATTCCAAGGTCAGGCAGACACAGAGCTCCTGCTGTTCAGTTTCCTTAAAAAACCAAACCCCCGCTTCCTTAGGGCCGAGGCAAAGCTGACATCCTCACCCCCCTTTCCATGGAAGTTCCATGTTCTAAGAAAAGCCCTTACACTGCCCAGCACTAAAAATGGCCCTGCCTTAAGTCATGGTGCATCCTCCCAGAGGGAGGAGGAAGGGGCAGCCCAGCCTAAGCCCAGGGAGCAAAGGGACAACCAGGACAAAGCCAGGTCTGCTGGGGTCACTGAGGAGGCAGAAAGCAGCAGGCAAAGTACCCCAGCAGCAAACAGAGAGAGAATCCTGCTTCCCACAGCAACTGGGAATGCTTCAAACTGCACCCAAATACACCAGGGTGCAGAGGAGGGAGACCTGCTGCTGTTTTCTGTAGTCCAAAGAGGGGAGAAAGGAACAAAATCCAATATCCAGACAGCTCAGTGCCTCCTCACACATCCCCATCACCACATTTCCAGCAGCCTGGTCCCACCTGATCTTTAGGATTTGGCCCAAATTTGGAGGGGAGTCTCCCTCTCTGGGGCATTCCAAACCCACCTGGACACATTCCTGCTCCAGGTGACCCTGCCTTGGACTGGGTAATCTCCAGAGGTCCCTTCCAACACCAACTATTCTGTGATTCTGTGAGAGAAGCCCAGCAGCAATTCTGATCCCACTGACAACCCAGAGATGGTAGAAACCTCCATCAGCAGCTCAGCAAAACTGTGTGTGTTGGTGGGCATGTTTTAAAGCTCTTTATGCTCAAAAGCACTCCAAAGCTGAGCAGGGAAACTCAAAAATCCTCAGCAGTTTCGTGTATGAACTTACATTTTAATTTATTAAGGCAATTTCACTAAAGCAAATCCATAACATTCTTCCTCTTCAGGTGAAGCTTTTCAAAATCTGTTATCCATCAATTATCTGGGAACTATTATCATGGTACCCAGAGATGTGGTGCCACAGCCAATCTTAACTGGAAACTCAATCCAACTTCTTCCACAAAAATTTGGAGGAAAACCCTAACACAGGCACGAGGCAGCTGCACAAGCTCTGACACTGCAGCAGCTCCTTGGTTGGTAAATCTGACAGGATTTAACCAGGGACATAATGCAGAATATTTTGTTCACCCAGTAATCTCATGGAAGACTTGTGAAACTGAAGGTACCCCAGCAGTGACTACTCCTAATATTCAATTTGTGGGTCATTCTTTTGTTTGCTGTTTTCACTAAAGCCTTGTGTTTGCACAGTGACAGGAAGGGGGAATAATGAAAGCGAGAATGTCACTTTTCCTTATAATGCTGATCTTTAATGATAAACACAGAAGGGATTCCTGGCCTTGTAAAAGCTCCAAAGTGAAACCAGGATGTTCACACAGAGGGACTGCAGAGCCCTCCAGGTAAAAACTTCCACTGAGTCCTGGCAGGGGAAACAAAGTGGATTTTTAGGTCCTTGTCTGATCCTCCTCACCACTGTGTTTATGCATTTTTGCCCACATCACTGAAAAGCAGAATCAAGGACTTTTATTTATTCCCTCCCTCCATGAGGGATAATTTTCCAGCCTGGCCAGGCTGAATCAGTGTGTTTTGACAATTCAGAGGGATCAGTTTCTGTTAAGGCAAACTTCTTGTGGTAAGACATGACTGACCTTCCCTGGCCTCCCAGGTTTGCCTTGAACTCATCATCTGTGTGTGTCCCGTTGGCACAGGATTAGAAGTGTAAAGAAACCTGACTAAAGCAGCCTGACCAAACATTATCACACAATCATGGAATGGTTTGGGTTGGAAGGGACCTTAAATATCATTCAGTTCCACCCTCTGCCATGAGATACCTTCCACTGTCCCAGGCTGCTCCAAGACCTGTCCAACCTGGCCTTTGACACTTCCAGGGATCCAGGGGCAGCCAAAGCTGCTCTGGGCACCCTGTGCCACCCTTACAACCAAGAATTCCTTCCTAATCTCTGATCTAAATCTCCCCTCCTTCAGCTTCAGGCCATTTTATGGTTTCCTTCACTAAGGTGCCTCCTAAGCAGTCACACACCAGACACCCAGCACAGGCCTCAGAGGAGCCTCTGGTGGTTTAATAACTGAAAAAGGGGCATCACCACCACAGGCAGACACATGGCCCTTAAAATATTGAAGTAGTAATGATTTGGTGAATTTATTCCTGGATTTGCTGCCTGCTGTGGCCTCTGGAATCTGCATTAGAGCATTGCAGACACAGAATGATTGCAGGTATTTGGGTGAAGCTTGTACTGCACTCCCTTTTGAACAGGCCCTGTCATTATTGTTAAAAGAACTTCCAGGGCCTGAAATCACTCTAGAAAGATGCCAGTGCTCCTTCTGAGCACTCCAGACTGGACACAGCTCTTTCCTCAAGCACATCCTTGCATTGCAGGCTGACATTTCAGTGCTCCAGGACTGGCTGATCTGAGAAGCAAAAACCCAGCGGGGCTGAAGTTCTGCTTTTCCTGCACCACTGAGTTACTGCACCAACACCCAGCACACCCCAGGCTCACCCCAGGCTCACCCCAGGCTCACCCCAGGCTCACTCACCTCAGCATATTTGGCTGGAATATCAGCTTTCTCCACTCCGTAGTGATGTTTGCAGTTTGTGGCTGCAGCCACTTGAAGCACCACCTGCCCCACACCTGCAGGGAACAAAAACCCCAGAGCTGAGAGGGCTTCCAGGGAAACCACTGCAAAGGGAGAGGAGCTCTTAGAGCAAAGTGCACACATAAAAAGCAGCTGAACTGTGGGACTGGGCTGAGGGCAGTTTCAGCTGCCAGGTGTGTGACATTCCCAGCTGGAAAGCACACTGCAGGCACTGGGCATTCCCAAAGCCATTCCCACTTCCCTGGTGCTGCTCAGCCCCAAGATCAGAGCAAGAAACACCTGATTTATTTCTGGGGGTAGCAGGTTCAAGTATCTGCCATGGATGGGCCTGTGACCCAACCAGCAGCACTCCAGGGCCCCAGATAAGATCTTCTTTAACCTTCTTGGACAAACAATTGTGAGAATCTATGGAGATTTTTTTTTTCCCCTCCAGATGGAAAAGTTTCTCAGTTCTGATGTCTTTCTAAAGGTCTTGTCTGAATATCAGTCCCTGACAGGAAATTTCAGTCAGTCCCACTGAGAGAGGAAGAGGAGCAAGAAAATCACTGAAGAGCCTGACTGGAGATGTTTTAAGGTTTGGGGGGATGGTAATCCTACTGTATTTGAATTTAAAATATATTCTAAATATATTTTTAGATGCTATTTTAATATAATAATTACTTAAGATTATATTATTTAATGTAATATTTAATTCTCCTACAATCTACTATTTTATTATGCATAACATCTATAAATATTAAATATTTATGTATAACTGTTTTATATTTAAAATATAAAGGTTTTTTTAATATATTTTTGCCCAGAAGTCCTGTATCACACCAACAACTAAACCCACACATACTTGTTTGGGTTTAAATGTGTTAAAACTTCAGAACACATCAAGCAAGAGGGGAAATTTTTATTACTCCTTTCCTGTTCTGAACCAGATTATACCAAGAAAAAGAACATCTCCTTACTCAGTATCTCTCTTGCACATGTGCTTGAGTCATACCTGGTTTCCTCACCAACGAGACACATCTATTTCCTTTTAAAACTTGACTTTGTTGCAGCTGTGGGTTAGATTTTGTGGGGTTTCACAACTGTTCAAGCGAACTATTAAAGCTTTTTTGACACACTGACAAGTCAGAGGCAAAACAACCTCCATTTTTGGATACCACACCAAGTGTTTCACGTGGGAAGGGTCAAGAACTCCCATGTTCAGATACAAAGGGCATAAAGGAAATCCAGTGAAAACAGATGAATCCTTTGGAATGCAACTTTATGGGTCAAACATCATTTTTAACATTGCTTCTCCTTCACAAGTGTATCCAACAATACCAAGGGCTTTGTAACAAGGGTTTATTGCACTGCAGGCTGATATTTCACTGCCACCAGAAAAGAGGTCTGGGCTGTTTGCTTGGTTCATTTAATCATGGCATGAAAAACAGGAGCATCTTTGGGGATTATCTAGAAAAGATGCTTATCCGGCAAGACAATCCCTAGTCCTGGTTTGCTTCCCAAATATGGGGATTTTTAAAGTATAAACAGCAAAGAAAAAAGAGAAAAAGGAGTTATTTGGTCACTTACCACTGCCCAAGTCAACGAACAAATCATCCTCTGTCATTTTAATCTCATCAATCATTTGGGCCACCAAGTCAAAGGAAGTTTCTCCGTAGACTTCAGGGGAGAAGGGCTCGTAGTTGTTGAGTTTCTCAGGGTCTGTGACCGAGTGGTTGTAGACCTGCTGCAGGATGTGCCTCAGGAGCCCGTTGGAGGGACGTGTGTTCAGCTTCATGGGCTGCGTCGTCCCCTTCCACTGCAGGGGGACAGCGGGGACAGGAGTGAACCCAACGTGGGGACAAGGAAACAGCACCAAACCCAGCTGAGAAACGAGGGACAGTCCCCTCCCAGCCCCTCGCCCTCAGCTTGGGCTGCAGGTGCTCCTTAAAGATAAAAACAGTGACCGGAACTGGAGCCATGCTGGGAGAGCTGGGGGTGCTCACCTGGAGAGGAGAAGGCTCCAGGGAGAGCTCAGAGCCCCTTGCAGGGCCTAAAGGGGCTCCAGGAGAACTGCAGAGGGACTGGGGACAAGGCCTGGAGGGACAGGACCCAGGGAATGGCTTCCCAGTGCCAGAGGGCAGGGCTGGATGGGAGATTGGGAAGGAATTGTTCCCTGGCAGGGTGGGCAGGCCCTGGCACAGGGTGCCCAGAGCAGCTGGGGCTGCCCCTGGATCCTTGGCAGTGCCCAAGGCCAGGTTGGACATTGGGGCTGGGAGCAGCCTGGGACAGTGGGAGGTGTCCCTGCCCATGGCAGGGGTGGCACTGGATGGGCTTTGAGGTCTCTCCCAACCCAAACCTTTCTGTGACACTGCAGAAGCTGCACACCAGCAGCTGCCCTGCACTTTGCCACACCTCAGCCAACAGAGAATTTCACAGGTGATAAAGGGGAATTTAAAGAGATGCAAAAACCAGCAGGCAGTGTAAAGCTCAACGCTGAATAGAGTTGGGGTGGTGTAAAGGTTTGTTCACTCCTTTTTTCTTTACTATCCCCACTGAACTGATGCTGGCTGTCACCACAAGAACAGGTTAATTTTGCTTCAGGAGCTGTCCCATGGGAGAGATCAGATGCACTCAAACAGGGAGTGGCAGGAAAGAGATGGAAATCAAGCTTCCTTTCTTCTTCAGAAAAAAAACCCTATCCTAAGCAGAAAAGTTTTTAAGTTTTAAAAATGTCTACCTCTCCCTTTGATAAAAACAAACCAAAAATGGGCAGTTCCAGGACTCCTCCTAAACATTCCTGTGAGATTCAGATGGGAAGGAAAAAATTAAACCCATCAGGTTTGTCAGTTCAGACAGCAATGGCAAATGCTGAAGAGCTGCTAATATTTAGCTATTAACCAACATACACATGAAGGTGCCTGAATCCAAAAAAACACAAGTTTTTAAGGCCCAAAAAATTAAGAAAATCCCAGCAAAAAAGGCTTGTTGCCATAACTGCACACTTCAAATAATTCCATAAGCACAGCAGAGAAAAAAATCCACCTATGCTTTGAAATTAAGCAGAATAGTAACATTATTCATTGTTCATGTTCTGCCTCCTCCAGTTCAACCTTTTATGGGGGTAAGAGAACCAAAAAGCTCATTAAATTGGCCTGAAAAGAGACTACATTCTGCTTTAGCCAGTGATCCCACAGGCCAGAGCAGCTGAACTGTGGCAAGGAAATTCCTAAGCCATGGATCACTTCCACAACACACAGGAGAGTTCATATGGATTATTTAAGTACCCATAAGTCACAGATTTCCCTGTGCAAAAGTTAATCTATATGAGAAATTCCTGGGTTAAACACAGACAAACCTTTCCTTCTCTGCTGTTTCCAAGTGCTAAAATAACAGTGCCAGAAGTGCACAAGGAAGAGCAACAGCTCTGAATTTGGGAACAAAAAGTGGTGTTTGATTTCCTTTCCTTCTATAAGAATATCCCTCCAATACTAACTCCTTGACTGCCCAAATGTGATCAAGAAAATAAGTTTATTACCAAACTCAAGCCCCCCCAAAACATGGAAGTGCTGGGTATTGCTGATGCTACAGGAGCAGGTATAACACAGCACGGAGTCAGTCACCCCTTTCTGCTGCTCTTCACCACCTGAATTCAAACCTGGCACACAAAAATGATGGCAGGGCCCCAGTTCAGTACTTACCAACTGGTGGATGCTGTCGATGGCTCGGTTGTACTTGTCACACAGTCTCTGCATGCTCTCAAAGCTGGAGGGAGAACACAGGGGCAGCTCAAAACAGGCAGGTTTGAAGGTAAAACCTTGGGCTTTTCCATCCTCTTGCTTAGTAGGTATTTAGGGTTTGTTTCTCTCAGGATATGGAATTACATACACAGATTTAAGACTTTGTTTCCTTTAAATAAAATCCCCAGTAGACCAGGAGTACATGACAAGTAATATTAGTTCCTTTATTGTAAATCATACTTTGAGTACAGTCCTGGTAAAGTTCTGTATTCTCAGAACCTCTTCTCCATAATTTCAGCTGCACAGAAATTTAAGAGATCTGTACATTTTTCTCCTTTTTGCTGTCATCTCTCCCAATACTCAGCTCTGAGATAAGCAGATGCTTTTCCAGAAACTCAGTCTGGGACTGAAAATGCAGCCAGAGCCAGGACACAGCCCAAACTATCACCCATCAGGAAAGCCTGGGGATTGCTCCATGGGCTGGCTGGGATTATGGTCAGCCCAGGCAGATGCCTTAATGACACAAACTGAGAGGATTAAATCAATTCATCTCAGGCCAGGAAAGAAAGGATATTCCTGGGAACATCAATTGTTACATAATCAGACCCACAAAGCAGCAGCAAAAACAATACAAGGAGTTACAGGAGTGACATCATAAACCATGGGCATTCCCAAAGCTGGGAAGGGATGGGGGGACCAGGGGACATCAGAAGGGACACTTCAGTCTCTTGTGATCCTCAAGGTCACTACACTGGCCAGGACACCTCTCCCATGAGTTCTGCCCATTCCATTCCAAGCTTCCACCTGCCTGTGCCTGTTTGCACGCTGGGAAAAGCAAGAGGCTGCAACAGGGTTTGTCTGCATTTCCATAACCTGCTGCTTCTCCTTCACATCCTTGGCTCAGCCCATCTGCTGCCAGTGAGTTTTTTGACAATTTTTTTCAAAGGAAGATAAAAGACTGAAAAAAACCCAAAATTCCAGTTCATGACTTCCTTGAAAAGCTGCAGGAAGGTAGTAGGGAGTGACTTTGGGGAACAGAGGGGTTTCACTTTTATTCAGCATTGCTGCCAACCACACCGATGGTCCCCAGTGAAACAAACCCGGTGAGGGTGCCAGAACCACAAAATTACAGCACTGTGAGTAATCTACAAATCCAAACTAATGGATTTTAATGACAAGGGATGCTTGACCCTGATTGCTCCTTTTGAATTTTCCAGGAGAAAGAGAGGGACTAACAAGTCTTGCAATTAAACAATTGAAAATTGAGAGAAGAGGAAGCAATACCTTAAGCAGATCCTGACAGAAGTATCCGGTGCTTGGGAGGTTTAGGTTGGATATTGGGAAAAAGTTCCTCCCCCCAAGGGTGCTGGGCACTGCCCAGGCTCCCCAGGGAATGGTCCCGGCCCCGAGGCTGCCAGAGCTGCAGGAGCGTTTGGACAGCGCTCTCAGGGATGCCCAGGGTGGGGTTGTTGGGGTGTCTGGGCAGGGTCAGGGGCTGCACTGATGATCCCTGTGGGATTCAGCTCAGGATATTCTGTGATTCTACTCAGAGCAATGCAGCTTCATCTGTAAACTTTGTTCTAACAGTTCAGTCATTCTGCAGACTTGGATAAATTCAGTATTTCCCATGAAGGCAACTAAGGAGGTTTCTGTAAGCTGCAGCTTGAGCATTATCCCTTTTCCCAATCTCAGTAGAGCCAAGTCCATGCACAGAACCTCAAACCTTCCACAGACACACCAGTGGCAGGATCTGCCTCTCCCAGCCCAGAGGGGAATGTCCCATAACAGACATTCATTTAGAACAGCTCGTGGCTATGAATTCCCATGTAGCTGAGGCACTTCAGAACCCCTGCAACTGCCCACAACACCCCTGGGAATTTCACCTTTTAAATCAGCCCCCACCCAGCAGGAAGGGGAAGGAGGGGAAGGTGCACCTCCCACTGACAGAGCTCTGCCATGGCCTGTTGTGAACAGGAGTTCCTGGTTACTACAGGAGCAGAAACCTCTGTGCCATTGAGATTCCCACCCTGGCCGCACTCCAAGGGCGCAGATACCGATCATTGTTTCACAGTGAGTAATTCAACGTACAGCAGAGCTGCACTTGAGCTGTGTGGAGTTTCCAATTATGTCCTTAATCCAACTGCCTTTGCCAATGTTGCTGTTACACATTTCCTACCAAAATAACTCCGGCAGAGCCTGAAGCCAGTTCTGAGAGAAAACTTCGGCTGGTAGTGTCTAAGAATAACCAGTTACACACGGGTTCACTACACCCCGTGCTGGCCTGAACTCCTGCTGGGAACAAAAACATTCCTCTCACCTTTTTGTATCATAGTCAATTAAAACATAGTTTTCCATGGCAAGCTTGAGATCTGGGATTTCTTCACAGACCCACCTGGAAGGAGAGAAGAAATAATGATGAGAGGTAGTGCCAATTAAGAGTAATAAGGTCATTTGTCTCAATTCTGGGCTGCTTTACATGAAGAGAGGATACTGCAGCAGCCCTGGGAGCTCACAATACTGCCAGGAATAAGGCAGACATCATGGAAAACTGCAACAGTTCACATTTGTACTGAATAAACAGCAAGATGCCTGTAGACACTGGCAGGAGCATAAAGCTTCAAAATGAGGTGATAAATGTATTCCACGTGTCTAAAATACTCAAAGTCATGGCTGATGTTAATCTAACATAAAATGCAGAAGTGCAGCATTTCCAAAGAATTCTGAGGCTGCAGGAAGCTTTGACAAAGCGAAATGTGGAGAAGACATTTCCCACAGCAGCCCAAAAACCCTGTCACCAACCACTCAGTGCCAGGATATTCTCCTCTGGGGAGTGCCTAAACTGCTCTTAAACCTTTCACACCCAACCAAACCCGATTTTTCAAAGTTCTTTTGATAAAAGACCCCTTTGATACTCTGAATGAACACAGCCCTGTATGTTGTGGCCATCAGAAAGGGAAAGCATGTGCCCACTTGCAGTGCATCCAACAATGGCAGCTCACAGGAGAGAGCTTCACTTGTGGAATGGAGGAAGATTGATTCCCTTTAAAGACAATTTAAAAGCCACAGAAGCTCTGCACACACTTTCCTCCACAAATATCAAATTGGAGAGCACTGTCAGCATCAAAAAATCCCACATCATAGGGTGAATTCCAAGAAGAATTGCAGAATTTCTTCCTCATGAACCTTGCTCCATTCTTCACTATTAAAATGGTGGGGAAAAACATAATAATGACTAAAGAGCCAACAGTTCTGTTCCTTCTGGCTGATTCACACATGGTAAATAACTACACAGGCCAGTGAAAACCAGAACGTGGACATGTATGGCTGACTCTCCTCTGGTATCTCTCATCTCCCCTAAAAGCATCAGGGCTCTCCCTGCAAACTTTCTACTCTTACATCACAGGAACAGGCAGTCAACAGCTGCCTACCAGCAGTTTGATCCCTGTGTCCCTTCCAGCCTGGGATATTCCATGATTCCACTGCCTGATGAGATAAAGGCTTCCTTGCATTCTCTCAGCCACCACTTTCACAACATCACTTTGCACAAGGCAAAGGCATCACAAGAGCTTCTGACACTGAGTTCACTCCAGTCTTGCTTAAAACACAGTTGTGAAACATTATTTGACCCAACTGCTTCCTAAGACAGTTTCCCTTTGCCTCCAGCACAGAAAGCACCAACAGCTTCAGCCACCCCCTCCAGCCCAAGCTGCCTCTGAACCCCTTGGAAAGGGCCTTCTCCAACCCCACTGACAAATGATGCCACAGGATCCCAGGGCACAGGATCTTATCCCCACCAGTCCAGGCAAACTGGCAGCAGCAGTGGCAGTGTTTTGTGGCAGGGTTCTGTAGACAGGAAAGAAACTCCTTTAGGAGAAAGATTTTTAGCTCCAGCCCCATTCCACATCCTCTGCCACCCTTGACCATAGGAAATGCCCTGACTTTGTGCATGTGAGTGATGCTATCAAGCACTTGGCTCTCTCACTTCACACTGGGAGCACACAAGGCTCACTGCTACCTTTTCCTTTGCCATATGTGACCAAATTGTGAGCTCAGGGGGTTCTGCAGGTAAAACACCTCGTACCTCACCTGTATCTGCACCACCCAAGCATTAAAATGTGCTGCAGATACAGCCCTGAGCTGAGCCAAGGGCAGCCTGTAAGGATCTAAAACAGTTAACAAGAACAGCTTTGTAATGGGGATAACTCATCCTCATCCCTCAGGTGTTTGGGGAATTCGTGTAGCATTTATTAAAAGTTGTTCTTTGGCAAGTCCCCCCCTAATCCTGCTGAAATAACAGCAAGTCACGTCCTGACAGCTCGTGTTGGGAAATCCTCTGACTTCCTGCTCCTCACAGTTGTCTTTCACCTTTATCCTCCCATTTTCCCCATGCTGTTCCAACTCCATCAGCAGGATTAAGAGGAATGCTACAGGGAGATCATTGCCAAACAACCCAAATGCTGCAAGATCACAGCAACAGGGGAAACAGAGAGGGTGGGCAGAGGCAAGATCAGGATGTAACACATCAAGCCAAGGATGTTTCCTTAACCATGTTTGTCCACAGCTCAAATACGAACTGCCACAAGTATTAAAGATGAACACTACCACTCATTTTTAACTCCGTTCAAAACAGAATGGAACATGGCAAGATAAAACAAAATCTATTTGGCAGGGAGCTCTGTATTGCAACAAATTCAGCTTAGAAAATAACTCAGAGCTGCTAAATGTTAACTGCTGCCCTCCTGCGTGTCCTGGCTCCAGACACCCCTTCCCAGAGCTGCAGTGAGGCACAGGAAGGGTCCCAGCCAGGCTGCACCAGCACTTACCGAATTGTCTCAATAATTTCATGAGCAGCATCGTGGTGTTTGTCCTGAAATAAAATTTAAAAAAAGACACATCAGGTGCTGTTTGTCAGGAGTTTACAGGAATCACAGTATTTTTAAGGATACAGGTGCCAAGCGTACTGGGAAAGGAGTCTTTGAATTCCACCCATTAAAGCCATCAAAATGAGCCCTGTAAGAAAAATCAAGGCTTAAGGAAATAATTTTTTCAAGTGTTTCTGGTTGACATGAAGGAACTGTTGTTCTCCTTATTTCTTTGTCATTCCCTGCAGTCAGGGACTGCGTGGCTGGGGATGATGTGAGCCAAGCCTTTGGGGATTGTTGGGATGCAGCAGGTACTCGACTGCAAGTTCCCAATGAACAGCTGATTCCCCTGGCCCAGCAGCTGGCACAGGCTCCCAGCTCCAGATGGGCAGAGAGATTCTAGCACAGGGAATGGCTTTCTGAAATAAAGCATCCAATAAACAGTGGGAGTGGATGTCAGAGCAGGAAAAACACCCTCAGAGCACACAGAGAAAGGCCAGGATATGCAGCCCTGCTCATGAACAGAAACCCAAAACACACCAAACCCTTGAGCATCACACATCCACACCAGGGTGAGACACACAGGTTTCCTGATTCCATTTGGGAGTTTAACTCAGGAGCAACAGAAGCACAAGTGGGTTTAGCAAGTTATTACAAATTCATCCTTAAAAAAGCCCTTGGAGCTGCATTTATATGCACCATTCTACCAAAAAAATTCTATTTTAGGGAAGCCACAGGACAAAAAAATTCTATTTTAGGGAAGTCACAGGAGTTCCTTACACACATGGTTGTACCCAGCTTGTGAAGCCTTAGCTACCAGAGTCCATCTGCACAAAGCTGGGGTTATATTTTGACATTTGTTTCTGGAAGTGGCTTTGACCTTTTAATTAGGATTCTCATTTCTAGGGCCTGTCCAGAGTTACAAGTGCAAAGGCTCCCTCAAATCATTTCCCTTGCCTTGTGCTGAAGAAATGTCATTTCTGTAGAGTTATCAGGGGAAATTCTGTATCAAAGGGCAGGGATAGGTAACAAAGCAGAGCACTGGGGGCAGGGGAAGGAAGCGAAGAAACCACTGATGGTTGATGACAGAAAGTGGCTGGATTATCTCATTTTCAGGACATGGAAAGACATGATCTGAGTCAAATGGCAGCATTTTCCATCAGTATCACAGCTTTCCTATTTTCAGGAGGAAACACATTTTCCCCTTGTATAACCAGTTCATGCACTTCGGATCAGCCAGGCCTGCAAACGTTCTCATTCCAAGAAATTTGTACACAGCCCTTTGGATACCTGGTTAAATATCTCAGGACAGACAGACAGGCAAGAATTTCTGAGGTCTGTCATCCTTCCATTGCCTTAAAGGGGCTTATAAACAGGAGGGAAAAGAAATTTTAATAGGGGGAGTTAGTGACAGGACACAGGGAATGGCTTCCCAGTGCCAGAGGACAGGGATAGATGGGATTTGGGGAAGGAATTGTTCCCTGGCAGGGTGGGCAGGCCCTGGCACAGGGTGCCCAGAGCAGCTGGGGCTGCCCCTGGATCCCTGGCAGTGTCCAAGGCCAGGCTGGACATTGGGGCTTGGAGCAGCCTGGGACGGTGGGAGATGGAACCAAGCAATATTTAAGGTCCTTTCCAACCCAAACCAGTCCAGGATCCTGTACTACAGCTATGAGACACATTATTTTACAAGAAAAAGCTCTTCTTTTCAGATGACAAAAGTTAACCCTGAATCTAGAAGTCACATGGAAGACTAAGCTAAGAAAACCAAATCATTCCAGTTAGAGCATGGAGAAGGAAAACCAGCCAACAAGAGTAGCCAGGACACTTGGGATGGAACACACAGAGCCTGGAGCTGAGCATTGCCTTGGCCGCATTTAACAACTCGCTGCTGCCACACGAGCACCCCAAACATCCCAGAACAGATCTGGGGCTGTGTTTCCTCCAGTCTCCTGGGTTGGGACAGCCCAAACCCTACAGAAAACAGCAGCATCCATAAACAGTCTCCCAGGAATGTCAGGTAATTTTTCTGCTAAATCTTGGCCTAGAAACCAGGGAAGCAACCGAACTAAAACCTGCTCCTGCCTCTCAGTGCACAAATAAAAGAGAGTGTGTTCTCTCCTCTTTTCTCTGTGCACTGAAAGGAGGGCACAAGCAGGGAGGAGAACTTCTCTTTCTTCTCATTTCTTATCTGCCAAGTGTAAGAATAACCCCAGACAGCAGCTCATCCATAAACATCCCCCAGAAACGTTCACGTTTCACTCCATGCAGAATTATCCCAGCAGAGCTCCCCTGGGCTGATCCAGCTCTCCCAATAAACTGTGTTCCTGCAGAGTCAGAATTTGCTTTATCAACATAAGCACATTATACTGGAAAACTGAATTCAGGCTCATTCTGCCACAACCATTTCCTAGGAGGAAGTTCCATTCCCCACTGCTGGGGCTGGGCACTGGCAGTGTGAGCAGAGCACATGAGAGACCCCTTGTCCTACAGGCCTTTGTGGAAACACCCCCATAAGTGACAAAAATTGCCTAATTAACAGATTCTTTTGTCATGGGTTAAAAAGTAAAAAAAGTCAATTTAAAAAATAATAATAATAAATCACAATTGACATCTACAACTACAGATCAGCTGATTTAAGTGACTTTGCACAACCTCTTGTGGAAACTCCAGGCAGAAGGGGCCTTTGAGCTTAGTTTGTGACATTAACTAGGAATAATGAAATCCAAACCAGTTCCACATCTGCTGCTGCTGAACTTCCCAGGCTGAAACACTTCCCAAGCTCACTTTGCTCTCTAACAGACTTTGGCTGAGCAGAGAAGCTCCCAAGGTCTCAGTCAAGTCTTGCAAACAAAATCCAGTACGATCTCATGCATTTCTTCAAAGCAGAGCTGGCTGTAGAAGATTGAGGGAAGCAGGGAAACAGATCTGAAGGGAATACAGAGCAGCTTCCCTTTCCTTAGAGAAACTTCCGGCCCCATTTCATCATTAGGGTTGTATGATTTAATCAGAAAAGACACTGAGCAGCAGCAGGCATCACATCTGTGTTCAGGTTACAGCCCTGATGGGGAGTCTGAGGCAACCAAAAGGCAAATGGAATAGAAATCCCCCAAATCCTCACCCAGCTCCAGCCTCTGCCATGGGCCTTCCAAACCCCCCAAATCCCTGCTCCAGCCTCTGCCACGGGCCTTCTAAACCCCTCAGATTCCTGATCCTGCTCCAGCCAACCTCTGCCATCAGCCTTCCAAACTTCCCAGTTCCCTGGCCGTGCTCCAGCCTCTGCCACCAGCATCCCAAGCAGATGCACTGGTTCAGGTGAGCCACACAGCAGAGCTCGGAGCAGCAGCTTTAACCTGGATCCCTCACAGCCCAGGGGATGAACACTGAATCCAGCAGCTTGGGAGGATGGATGGTGATTCCTGATGGCTCTGCTGCAGCACCAGCAGCCTGACCAACCTCACCCTGCTCAGCCAACAGCCAACCCTGCACCCCCAAAGGTGCTCTGAAGCTTCTCCAATTCAGCCATGGCTTTGAGTTTGGGTTTTTTGGCTCAGTTCAGGTGTTTTGTATTATTTTTCCCAGCTGCAGTGCCCATGACTCAGGTTGCAGGCAGGTTGTGCTCGTGTGTCGTGCTGGACTCTGACACCCACAGGGCTTTGGCAGTGGCACCTCCTGGGGAAGAGCCTCCCACAGACTCCATCAATCCTGGAATCCAACGTGCAGAAGCCTTTTGGCCGAGGCTCAAGCAGCCTCTGTGTCCTGTTCCCAGTCACAAGATGATGCCACCATGGTGCTCTCTGTCACAAAGAGCAGCTCCATTCACCCTCCTCGTGCTCCAGGCTGCTCTCCCTCCCTCCTCCCTGCGCTGGAGGGGATGGAGCACACTACGTGCTGCTCCTGGCCTGGATGTACTTTCCAATGTTCCTGTATTTATGTCATCTGAGAGGCCCTTGGAATCTTCTGAGCCACATAAATGGAAGCTTTTCACAATCACCCTTATCTCTTTAATGTGGAAAGTATTTAAAGTAAAGAGTTACAGTCTGCAGTAATTTTTGAGACTGCCCAAAGCTCTTCTCAACAAGTTTTAAACAAACCCAACCTAAACACACATTGAGTTGTTGCAGCCAACCCTCTCCAGCTGAACTTTTCAGAGTTCTGGTCTTCAACCTAAACGCTGAATTTTAAATTGAAACGTGAGTTCCCAGAGAAAGTTCAATAGTTTTTGCCAAGATATTTCATTGGAAAAAGTAACAGAAAGAAAGCAGACACCTTCTCAAAAGTCACTTCAAAGAGAATCCAACATTCGATGGAAAACAGTGGAGCACAGTTCCACAGCCAGCAGGACTCAACAGCTTCATAGTTCTGATTCTTACAACAGGTTTCCTCATCCACATGTTCCTACACCTCCGAGCACAGGAGTTTGGAGCCAGCAGCACCCCCACTGCTGTAACTCTGAGCACACCAGTGCCCCCAGCACACACAGCTCCTGTCCCACAAACACAGGGCTGCGTCCTCCTACAGACACCAACTCCTGTCACCCTTCAGGCCATGGAGGTTGGACCACAGAGCAAATTTTAAGAGTTTAATCTTTCCCTTCACCTCCTCATAAAAAAGACCTTCTGTATCTTGCAGATACAAGAAGCCCTAATAAGTGATTTAAAAGCCAAATAAGACACTGCCCAAAAGCTCCTTCCAAATACGTATGTTGAAGCAATCATTATCCTTTTCTATAATCACACTCTTTTGTTTGTTAACCCAAATTTAAAAATCACCAATATGAGCAGAACTCAGGTGCTGGGCACTGCCCAGGCTCCCCAGGGAATGGTCCCGGCCCCGAGGCTGCCAGAGCTGCAGGAGCGTTTGGACAGCGCTCTCAGGGATGCCCAGGGTGGGGTTGTTGGGGTGTCTGGGCAGGGCCAGGGGCTGCACTGATGATCCTTGAGGGTCCCTTCCACCTGAGGATATTCCAGGACTCAGCAGCACTCACAGCTCTTACTCTGCCAGCGGGGTGAGAAAACTAAAGCAGCCCCAATAGTACACATTATAAATACAGAGACCACGGTGTGCATGACAGGATCAGCAGCAGCCACAGCTCAGTTATCTGTGCACAACTTTGTTCTACAAAGTACCAAATTCCTAATAAAAGCAGCTAAATCAGCCATTTCTACAGAACAGTCTACAAGAGCAAGGTCAGGTATAAATTAGAGTTTGCAACATTTTTGCCACAAGCTAGCTGTTGGAAAGATTTGTAATTCCCCTGAACACAAAGCCCTACACTCCTCCTCCAGGTGTGGCTGCTTTGGTTACATCAATTTTTCAAGTTAACATCCCTTAACATACTTAAATGGCAAGATTTTGATTAATTCTGTGTTCCAGTACCATATCCCAGACTCCTGGATGTGCTTGTACAGGACAGTTATCCCCCAGTGCAACAATCCATAGTCTAAAGTGAATCTATAACCTAAAGGAACAGTTTTAAATGTTCTGATTTCCATCCTCAAACACAAAGAACTTGTTCAGTTAAATTGGGCAGCCAGCACTGCCTGGAGCAAGAAACACCACCCCAGAGCCCTTCCAAATTTACATTTTTTTTTATTTGGGTTCTTCTTATGAAACTGTGCTTAGCCTTGAGGTAAGCCTAAGTTGGAGCTTGGGGGTGAACACCGTGTTCTTGTAAACTTCATCTCACCACATGTCAAGTTAGGCCTCATCCAGACTGGACAGGGCTTGGAGCAACCTGGGATAGTGGAAGGTGTCCATGCCCATGGCAGGGGGTGGCACTGGATGAATTTATGGTCCCTTCCAACCCATATCTGGGATTTCATGATCCTATGAAAGTGGGATCTTTGTGAGATCTGATCGTCTACACAGTAAAAAGGTAGCCCAAAAAGCCTGCAGACCTGAGCAGCAAACAAATGGTTTGAAAACCTGGATAAGTTCTTGCAAGAAAAAAAGGAAATACAGCTCAGGCCCCCTCAATCTTTCACTCTCCCAGCACCACAC
This sequence comes from Aphelocoma coerulescens, assembly GCF_041296385.1. Taxonomy (NCBI): domain Eukaryota; kingdom Metazoa; phylum Chordata; class Aves; order Passeriformes; family Corvidae; genus Aphelocoma; species Aphelocoma coerulescens. The sequence continues at coordinate 2,686,088 of NC_091041.1, read as the reverse complement.
ACAAACCTTTACAACCCCTTATCTCCTGTTCATAGACAGGAACATTTCTGGGCATAGCCCAGACTAAACTGTCCCACACCAAAGCAACCCCTGCCCTTTCAGAGACAGTTCTGACTCACCAGACCACGCTTCCTCCCCCAAAAACAGGCCAGGTGACCAAAGCAGCTCTTCAGAAGTGTGAAAAGCAGCTGTGGTCACGCAGGGGCAGAGCAGGAGGGACAGATCTCCTACAGCTTTCCCCTGTCCACCAGATGTGTGAAAACCAAAGCTGAAACAAGTCAGTTACAAATAAATCAATGGCAACACTTGTGTACCTTTTAATGACCCTGTCTAGATACACTTCCAGCTCTCCAATGTAACACCAGCTCCTCCCAAGTCCTGAACACGGACCCCACTCGTGGATTAACAGAAGCCATTTGGATTTGCCAAATTCTGATCTCCATACGACCCATTTAACTCGCAAAACAAAAGAGGTCAGTCCCACCAGCCCCTGGGTTTAAACAACAGCTTGGTTGCCTGCAGTGGCAGCTCTCTCTCCCCAGGCAGCAGTCCATAAATCCAAAGGAGAGGATGTTACAGCTGCAGACAAGATGGTTAGCAGAGATCAAAAAGATGGATTAGGAAAAGCCAATCAATCTTGCAGAAGGCTGGTGGGACAAGTGCCTCTTTCAAGCCCCTCGCTTCCCTCCATCTGGGAAGGATGATAAGGGTTTCTCTGGACACCAGGAAAGGCAACGTGAGCCACTGCAGCTGCAGCTTCCCTGGCAGCCAGGAAAGAACCAGCATTCTGCGTGGCACACAGATGCCCTCACAAACCAGGGACTTTAGCCTCTCAGAAGCTTGTGTTCCTCCTCCCACAGGGTTAATTTCACTTAACCCACCTAGAGAGACCCACCAGCACAGTCCCCCTGTCCAGAGCACATCCACAGCCAACACAGGAGTCAGTGAAAAGACAAAGCACTTCCAGCTGCTGCAGCAGCCAGGAGCTGCTCAATAAAGGGAGGATCTCGGGCTCCATGTCCTGCCAGCTCTGCCTTCCATCACTTTGCATTTTAAGGAGTTTACCTTGTGTTCAAATGCCAGTTAAACCTTGAGTAAGGGAAAGCCTGCTCCATGCAGTATTCCATACTGGATAGCAAGACTCAGTATTACCAGATTTTATCCCAAATCAAGACTGTGCCATTTTAGCTTCCATAGCAACAACCAAAGCACAAGTTTTCTTTCCAAGAGAGACAAGGACCAAAAGTCTCCTCTGAACCACCCAATTACTGTCATTCCCTTAATCAAGAAAGCACAAGGACATTCACAAGAATACATTTATATTAGAATGTATAAAAAGAGATGTCCTGCAGAGAACACCTTGCGTCCATACTTTTCCTCCCAGTTTCAGGGAAGTAAAGACAAGGGAAGGAAGAGCTCCCAAGACTGCATTTGGAAGTCCATCTCCCACACAGCAGGAGGCAGTTTCAGTAGTTTCTAAGTTACTGTCACACAAAACCAAATGGAAACCATGGTGGTCACCATGGCCTCCTTAACGGCTTCATAAGGACATTTAAATAAAAGAAAAGGTTGGCCCAAGATCCAAAATAAACTAACAAAGGAAATAAGCATTGGAAAAGAAGATCCAAACTGCTCTGGATAATCATTTAGCACCAGGGATTGCACTTCCACTGCCACTAGTAAGACGGGTTTGCCTTTCCACAGAGCAATTCCAACTGTTGCTACGGACACTGCACAGATGTAGGAGGGAATGGTTCCCCTGGTACGTGCAAAGGGGCTGTGTAAATCCATTAACATGCAGTCAGCCTGCAGGAGTGTTGCAGGCACACAGGACAGTCACGGCAGGATGAGCTTCCCCAGCTAAGCCAGACAAAAGAAGTAATTCCACTATGCAAAAAAAAGCCAGTTAAAAATAATGTTTATGTTTGAATATATTGGGGAATGCAATTATTTTGGTAAAACAGCAATTCACTGGTGTGTCCTACTGCCCTCCCAGGCGAGTTTTAGGCAGTGACACACCCTGCCCACACCAGGGCAGTTGGAGGCAGTGGGCAGGTGCTGTGGTGATCCCATGTGCACATGCACAAGAACCCAGGACTGCTTGTTGTGGGACAGAGGGAACTGCTGGGCTTTCACTCCCTGCAGCAGAGGAAGGCAGCCCTGCCACCATTTCACAGACAGTTTAACCCCATCCAGCCACCTGCCCTGTCACCACTTCCCCAAAAGTCACCTCTTGCTTGCACACAGCAAAGGCAGGGGAGGCCTCAGCTAAAACTAAACCTTTGTGGAGTTTTGGCTCAGTTCCCTTCTAACCAGACCAGGTCACAAACACTGTTCCAAGGGTGAGGGCAGCTCAGGCACAAGCGGGCAGAGATGACAAGAGTCATTTCTACCTGCAGATGTTCCAGCTGCAAACCTGCACCTCCCCAGGAACCACAGCCTGTGCTAGCAGGGAAACACCCCACCCGTGGAGGTACAAGAGAGCACAAGACACCTCTGACCACCCACACTGCCAGAAACAAACCTTCACATGGAACCCAAGGGAAGAAATGAACACAGAGTCCCAAAATCCCTGGTGCTGGAAGCAGCCACCGTGTCCTTCTCGAGCCCAGGGTCTTCCCACACCCTCGGTGGGTGCTGGGAGGAAGCTCATGGCACAACCTGAGCCCTGTCTCCTGCAAGGAAAACTGGTGAGACAACAACAGCTTAAAGAACCTCTTTATATTCTGTAAAGATAACTCAGTCTTGGACAGCTCAGAAATTCTGCTCCTACTTAAGATGCATAAATATTCCACATAACAGAAATCAGCAATAAAACCTTGTACTTGTTCTGAAGCTCACTGGGCTCCTAAAGAAAGGTGCTTTGTTAGGTACAAAAAAAACCCAATAGATATGGGTTTTCCTTCAGAAGCTTCAACTTGTGGAGCAGAGCAGTCGTTCAGTGGAGGTTCTGAACAGCAGACATCAACTTCCAGCAACCATTTCCACAAGCTTTTACTTTAAAGACTTATAAATGACCCTACAATATTACAATGTATTCTTCACAGAACACAGAATTACAAATGACTGTTTGCTGTTGTGAGCAGGGATAGAAGCCAAGGTAAGATCCACAAAGACTCCAAGCCCAGCTCCAGAGGGTCAGAGGCCACCCTGAGCCAGCACCTGATCTCCCAGGTCTTGTTGCCAACAGATACGGGAACCAGAGGGAACCACCTGCAACCCACTGGGAATCCAGCTGAGGAATGGAAGAGAAGCCCCAAAAGCTCACAGTTGTTAGAATTTTACAAGTGTCCAATATTAATAATGCTGAGCTCCAAGAAGTAAATGACACATTAATGCCAAGACCTCAGGAAACTGCCCTTTACAGTACACAGAAAATAACAAAGAAACAGTATTAAAACCCATCAATTTTTTACTAAGAAACTTACTCAGAACTTTCTGTAATGTTTGGTTTGGCTAAGTTTTCCAATGTTTCATTTATCTTAGATTTTTCATCCAACACTACAAAGTTCTTTCAGCAAATTTTTAGAAAACTCTCATTCACTCATGAAATGCAACAAACCAAAATACTCTGAACAGGAACTTTTTCGTTATTCACAGATCTGCTCTGATCTACGAAACCATCATTTCCTGCTGTAAAATATACTCACCCTCTTCCTATGCTCTAAAAATAGTCCCTACTTTATTTGATAGCTATAGCAGCATGTGGCCAACTTTTCTATTCAGTTTTATTTCTTGTTCCTCTTCAGAGTTAGTTTTGTCTTTAATAATTACCATGAAAGTAAATATGTTCACAATTCCTAACATTAAACTTTCTTCCTTCTGTGGATCCTTCTGTTAGGAAGGAGAAAATAATTAAAGCAAAAATATGTTGAGACACTTTATGATTATCAGTCTGTGACAAAAGACACTGTAAGGGACAAAACAAACTCACTCCACCTCTGGTCCTTGTGTTGATCATTACAGTGCAAAACTTTAATCAGACAGTTAAAGGTTAACTCAAAGCAGGAAGAAAAAAAAACAAGTCAATGTGAAAGGGGGAAAAGAAAGAAGGAAGAGTACCAAAGTAGACATATGGATGTCTGGGGAGAAGGGTGATTAAATCCCCCATAAATCTCACATACCAAGAGGTAAGATATTTTGCCTAAATTCCCAGAGGCAACACAATTCAGTCCCGTATCTGAGACTTGAAAGGATAATCATCTCCATATATAATAAGGCTGCCACGAAGGACAAGAGCTGGAGCTGCATGTGGGGGCATGGATTTCCCCTGGCACACTGAAAGCTTTCAGTGCTGTGTCCGACTGGAGCTGATGGGTGAATTTTTAGGTAGATAAATTTGAATTGCCCGAGACGGAACTTTGGCTGGGACAGGAACATTAATCCTCACTCATCTGCTGATGAATGAAAGGGGGAAAACGAACAATCTTGGACAGCTACTCTGTCTTTCAACAGTTCCCTTTCAGATAAATCAGTTATATTAAAAAAAATAAATACTAGTGGGGTCTTAAAATGCAAGACAAGAGACCAACTTTCACTTTTCTTACAGAAATACTGGGGAAAAAATGTCTGTTAACTGAACTCATGATTTATCTTGTATCCAGCGGGTCAGAGCTTGGAACAAAAGGAGTCTGAGAACTGAACAAGCACCGATTGTCACTCAGGGCAAGTTCTACTTCAAAGAGTAAAGCCCAGAAGGAAATTGCTCTTCTGTGTTGCCCACGTGCTGCACAATTAACGCCGTAGGGCTCACCTGCCCCCCAAGAGCACATCCCTGAGTCCCCCTGGCACTGGGGAAAAGGGCAGAAAAAAAATGATGTAACTGTGCCAACTCTGTGATCTGCTGGGCAGTAGAGAAACCCAAGTGCTTTTGAAATGACTGAGTCAGTATTTCCCAGTTTTACGCTGCTCTCTCTCCCCATTCCAGGTGGTTTTACAACTGGGGAGGGCAGGCAGAGAGAGAGGTGCTGAGAAATCGGAACTGCGCTGAGTTTTCAAACTTTTCCCTCACCAGAGAAGCTTCTCTAAGTGATTAGTCATCCTCACAAGCATTTCCCAACAAGCTGCATCAACAGCAGCGGGGGGGAAACCCCCCGAACTCAGCCTCGGCTGCCGAATTTCTGGGCGATTACTCAGGGGGTGAGGAGGTTTTTGCCTGGCAAAGGCAGAGCAACAGTTTCCTCCTCTGCCTCCTTTGTAGGGCCGCCTGCCCCGGGCAGGCCCTGACTCACATTTCACGGAGCGGGGCGGGGGGGCCGCCTCTGAAAACACTGCAACATTTTTTTCCAGCCCAGATATTTCCAGCGATCCCGTTCCCAGAGCCGCCCCACACACAGCTCCACAGGCAGCAACGCTCCCAACCGCAGGCAGGATCAGGGGGGCTTCACCTTCCCCCTCCAGCACGGCCTGATCCTAGGGAAAAGCCGGGAGCACGTGCAAAACGTGTTTTCCCCATCAGCTCATCCCACAGGAGAGCAGTGGGGTATGGAATAAGGACGGGATGGATCTGTGGCCGAGGGCAGGATGCACAGGACCACCCTCAGCAGCAGGGCAGCTCCAGCCCCAAGGGGACAATTTAGCTCCTATTTAGGTCCTTCGCAAATTCATCTACAGCACCATTCTATGGCACCCAATGCTCCCACACCTGCCTCGCTGCCTGGGAAGTCAAAGCCAGACATCGCAGAAGCTCTTCCCGGGAAAGCTGAGTGACACGCATAAAAAAAGAGGATTAAACTCTCAGACAAGGTTTGTTATTCATCTCCACTGTTGATCTTTAATTTCAAAGGTGACAATCCCCACGGGGCTGTGATTTTCATTAACACTCCCTGCCCTTGAGGTCTCCCTGCACAGCACATTCCTTTGGTGACAGAATGGTATCAGCTCGATCACGACAGTAGAGAGAGAGAAAAAAAACCAAAACCCACACTCTGCACCCTCCCACCTGTACAAAATCCAGTAGTAAGAAGCTGGTATCCCATTACTCCCAGTAGCAGTCACACACACCTCCAGGTGCAGGGTGATGCTCTGACAACACTCAATTAGAAAATGAGAATTTTCTTGCCATCACAGCTGAGTGGAAAGTCAGCAGCAACGAGGAGGAACACAGACAAATAAATTAATTTTTCAAGCCAGACTTCTCAGCACAGGTGCTTATTTGGAGGTTTAAGCTCCAGCAGCTCAGGGCAGAGGCACCTCACCCTGTAAAGATGTGCACAGCAGCACAACCAGGACTGTCCCCTCCTGGGACAGAGTCAAAGTCTGGAAGAAGAGAATAAAACTGGTAGATGACAAGAAATGGTGTTACCATGTGGTAACTAGGGCAGAAGAAAAATTCTTGGCTGTGAAGGTGGGGAGGCCCTGGCACAGGGTGCCCAGAGCAGCTGTGGCTTCCCCATCCCTGGAAGTGTCCAAGGCCAGGTTGGATGGGGCTTGGAGCAGCCTGAGATAGTGGAACGGGATGGGACTGGATGGGCTTTAAGGTCCCTTCCAAGCCACACCATTCCATGATTCCATGATCCTATACCCGGAGCACAACCCTACTGGGATGCCCAGGGGCTGCAGGAGGAGTTCCCAGGTGCTGTCACAACTCAAGCCCCTGGCCCTTACAAGTCAAAAGGGGGAGAGGGGAACACAACCCACAACAACCTGACTGACACACATGGACGCTTGCAGCCACCTTCCATGGGAATGCCACCCAGCAGGGGACAGAGCACCACAGGCAGATGTCGAATTCTGAAAGTGGAAAGGACTGGCACCCTATGGAACGTGACAGGCAGCAAGTCCTCACAGCCAGCGGGGCAAAGGACGTGGTGCCACAACAGCCCTGCACAAGCAGGCCCTCCCTCAGCACCTGGCTGTGCCTCCTGTCCCCGCTCAGCCCTGACACCGTGATCACTCTGCCAACCCCAGCAGTGCAAGCCTTTGGGAGAGGAGATGAAGGAAGCAGTGTCCTGTCTTTGACAGACTGCAAACAGGCTTTTCCACATTCAACAACTCTTACACTGCAATAGGGTGCAGTCCAGCAAACATCGATTTGGGGGATAGTTATCGGCCTCAGCAGCTCTGAACCTCCTGTTGCTCAGCTCCCTGTGCAAGCAATCCCTCTCTGGTGCCACAGATACATCAGCAGAACCCTGCCAGACCAGACTGTAGGGCTGATCCACCCCACAACACTCCCACCCCTTTCTCCCTCCTGCACACACAACAGCCTGCAACTCTAAGCAGGAATTTGTCAGGAGTTCAAAGTACAACCTGAGACACCTCACAGATCAGGCAGAGCTTATTGTGGTAAAATGAAAAACCTCCGCATTTAAACCTAATCCATATTCAAATTTAACTATAGTAAAAGAGACAAGAGAATGAACCATTTTAAGAAAAATTCTAGGGGAAAAAAACCTAAATATCTGCAAGTCTTAAAACTACACAAGGGGACTTCAACCCTTGTACACTTCAGATCTAAGTAATGAGTTACAAGTTATGCTCAGCAATACTTGAAGTATGACTGAAAATGCCATCCTCCACCAGCAGTAGCCTGTTTAAGACCAGTTAGATCCATTAACTCTGGTCTCTCACCCAAATACTTCCTTTATCCAGGCCTGTATCTTTCCCAGTATCAAAATTAAAATTTTAACACCGTATCCTCGGTCTCTTGACTACCTGGCACAGGCAAAAAGTGGGGCAGGTACGTGGGAGCCGAGGAGTTAACCAGCACACAAAAGAGCACACTCACTTCAGCTCTGATTAAGCGGGGCAGTCACAAAAACAGAGGTCAACATCAGAAAATATTTTGTGAGTCATGAGGAGAGATTACTCACCATGCACTATTCAACTTACTCATCACAGTGTGGCACGGCCAGCACGGCTCACCACGGCTTCATTAGGGCACCGTGGCCTTTCCTTTGAGGCGGCGGAAGGCGGGGGAAGGAGCCGCACTTTCAGTTTTGTGTGGAAGCCAGTGGGAGGCTGGAGCTGCACCACCGCCGCCGCTCTCTCTCCTCCCACGGCCCTAATTAGACTCGGAGGGAAATACATGTTTCACATCAGCCTCCCCGGCTCTTTTAGCATCCCAACAAGCGTCGGGTTGTCAGCCGGGCTATTATCCGGACTCAGCAGTCTGGAGAGACCCCACTTTTCGTATTATACATGAAATAAGCAGCAGCGCAGCAATAAAGAGCCACGGTATTAATTCAGGCGTCCATTAATAGGAGAGACCAGCCTTCTACGCAGCAACACCGACGCCGCTAATTTAAGATGTAGTAAGAGCATAAAAATAGCCAGGTTACTCAAGGCAGGGTTACATCACACCACGGAGCCCGGGCACGCAGCAGGTTCACACTACAGAGCCTCGGATGTTGGGAAAGATGACTCCCTGCCACTGCTGCTGCCCTCACCAAAAATAACCAGCCAGGACCGTGAGCTTCCCTTCCCCTTTCCCTCCAGCTCTCCTCGGAAAACACATCTCACAGCGTACAACAGGAAGCAACCAGAACGCCGCTAAATAAAACTCCTTGAAGCGTGGTGTGCTTTTTCTTTTCCCTGCCCTCAGCTATCCCACCTTGCTTCCTCGGAACCACGAGCGGTGAAACTAAGAAATGTTCTGCTTACGTCAAGGCGAGCCGAGCTCTGCCGGCAGCTCGGGGCCGCGCCAGCGCGGGGAAAGCGCGGCTGCAGTTCAGCAGAGCACGATGTCAGCAGGCCAAGCGCTGCCACGGACACAGGGATTTGTTTGCAGAGCCCCAGGGTTGAGCCGGAGCCGCGGCCAGCGCCGGGGAGTGCGTGTGTGCGGGCACGCCGTGGCCGCCGCTGCGCTCCGCTGCCCGGAGCGCGATGCTGCTCGGCCCCAGGTGAAACGTCCACTCGGGAATTACTGTGGAGAAGCTGGCAATGCCAAGCGGACCGTTTAATGGCAGGATGTTTGGGGTTTGTGGTATTTCTCAGCACACGGGGATCACATCCCCACCACCTCCACCCTCATCCGCAGCATTTCTGATTAACGGAGAAGAAATTCTATTTATTGTGCCATCTTCAAAACCAGCTGCTCAAGTTTTCCCAAATCAACTAAATCCTTACTTCCCATGCTGCAAAACACACGTTTCACCCCTAAAATAAAGGGCGGGGGGTTCGGTTTTTCGGTTTTTAAGCCTGTAGGAATCTTTGTGAACAGACATAAAACCATCCCTCCCTCCCAGATTAATCCCTATCCCGCGTAATCTTTAACCTCCGCTTCACACAACCCGCTCGGGGAGCGGGGTGGGAAGGGGGGGGGAACGGGGACACGAGTTAATATTTGGCGAGGAAAACCGAACCCGGTCATCGCTTGTACTTTCAGTTTCTGACAATTTGAGCAGAGCGCGCGCCCGCCAACACTGACAGAGCTGCCCAAACAGGAAAGGCTGCGTTTAACCAGTGTGTGCTGGGAGACACGCCGGGAACCGCACGCCAGCCTGCATGGAGGATGTTTTGGAAAGGCACGGCTAGAGCAGCAGCCCCGAAAGGCAGGCGGCAGATAGGAGCAGGCAGCAGTCTCCCCCTGCCACGAGCGATATATTCCTAATCGCTCACACACAAGCGATTGCCAAAGCGAGCAACAACATCAGCAGTATCAGCTGCCCCAGCCTGTTCGTCCCAGCGTGTTCTCGCCGGGAAGCGGCTCACGTACAACAGCACAGCCTGGAACGCAGGAATAATCAACAGTGCCTGCGCCAAGTAAACATATAGAGAGAGGTTTTGCCTTTGCAAACTGTGCTCCGAGGGGCTACGGGCAGTTAGGGAGAGAAATTGTTCAAGGGTTGATAGGAAGCCTACACGCATCCAAAAATACCCTTCCCAGAGCCTTTCGCCTCTCGTGGGATTGTCACTAATTTGAACATGGACATTGTTATCAAGGTCACACATCGCTCGCCCGGGCTCGGGAGAAAGTCAGGCAAGTTAAGGAAAAACGCCGCTCGGTAGCTAAGCAAGGACAAGTGACATTTTATTTGGAAGCACGAGGATTGCGGCTGGCTTGAATTCTGCTCGGGATAAATAAAAGGGGAGCTCCAAGGGCACGGCTGGAGGGGAACTGGCAGCAGCCCCACGACACCAGCGCTGCCTCCAGACCCACAACTGCCGCTGGCCACCGTTTATTCCCACTCTGAGGCTGGTCCTGGGGGTCCCCACGACCACCCGAGGCCATCCATAATTTAAGAGCTATTCCCCCATCCAGAATCCCTGGATTCCACCCCGCTCGCAGCAGCAGCACCGGTTATTAACCGGTTACACGAGCCCAGCGCGAGGAAAACACGAAAACTTTTCATTAACCAGTCCTCCTCCTCCCCGCCCTTCGGTTTAGTCAACCAATTATAAAATGAAATAGGGGATTTGACTTCCAAGCGAGCAGCAGCGGCACCCGGGGCCGGGGCTCTGGGGGGGTTCTCGCACGGGGGGCGATCATCCCGATGGATCCCGGGAAGGGCCGGCGCTGAGGGATCGCCCGGCGGGTGCCAGGGCCAGGGCAGGGCCGGGGGCGCTGACAGGGCGCGGGGCAGGTGCGGGGCCGGGCCATACTCACGTAGACGGGCAGCGGCCAGGGGTACACGGCGGGCTCGGCTCCCACGGGCGACTTCAGCCGCAGCTCCAGCCTCTCGCCCATGTCGGCAGCTGGAGGACGAGGCGGCGGCGGCCCCGCACCATGCTAGAGGGGCCGGCCGGGGCGGGGTGCGGCGGCCGGGCCGGGCCGGGGGCGTGGGCGCGGTGCGGCGGGCGGGGGGCGGCGGGAGCGGCGGGGAGGGGCGGCCGGTGCCGGGGGGGCGGCGGGTCCCGTCCCTCCCTCTATTGTCGTTGGCGGCTCGCGGGGCTCTCGGGCGCCGCCGCCATCTTGGGCCGGCGTGAGGCGAAGCACAATGAGGCGCCGGGGCCGGGCCGAGCCGGGCCCGAGCGACGCGACAGACGCGGGGAGGGGGCGGGCGGGGAGAGGGGCGGGCGCGGCCCCGCGGTCCCTCCCCCCTTCCCTTCCCTCCCCTCCCTCCCCCCTGTCCTCAGCTGCCCCCGCACCGCGCGCGCGCGCCCGCGGCCCCCTCGCGCGCGCGCGCCCGCAACCCACTTCCCCCGGCGGCGCGCGCGGGATGCGGGCGGGGGTCGCGCGCGGAGGGGGGGGGGGGAGCGAGCGGCGCGCGCGGGGGGGGGGGCGCGCGGGGACGGGGACCCCGGGACACGGGGAGGTGTGACACGGGGTGACACATGGCACAGGACATGGCACAGGATGGGCTGCGCTGTGACACGGGGGTGACACATGGCACAGGACATGGCACAGGACATGGCACGGCATGGGCTGCGGTGTGACACAGGGGTGACACATGGCACAGGACATGGCACAGGACATGGCACGGGATGGGCTGCGGTGTGACACGGGGTGACACATGGCACAGGACATGGCACAGGACATGGCACGGCATGGGCTGCGGTGTGACACGGGGTGACACATGGCACGGGATGGGCTGCGCTGTGACACGGGGTGACACATGGCACAGGACATGGCACAGGACATGGCACGGCATGGGCTGCGGTGTGACACGGGGGTGACACATGGCACAGGACATGGCACGGGATGGGCTGCGGTGTGACACGGGGTGACACATGGCACAGGACATGGCACAGGACATGGCACGGGATGGGCTGCGGTGTGACACGGGGTGACACATGGCACAGGACATGGCACGGGATAGGCTGCGCTGTGACACAGGGTGACACATGGCACAGGACATGGCACGGGATGGGCTGCGGTGTGACACGGGGTGACACATGGCACAGGACATGGCACAGGACATGGCACGGGATGGGCTGCGGTGTGACACGGGGGTGACACATGGCACAGGACATGGCACGGGATGGGCTGCAGTGTGACACGGGGTGACACATGGCACAGGACATGGCACGGGATGGGCTGCGCTGTGACACGGGGTGACACATGGCACAGGACATGGCACGGGATGGGCTGCGGTGTGACACGGGGTGACACATGGCACAGGACATGGCACAGCATGGGCTGCGGTGTGACACGGGGTGACACATGGCACAGGACATGGCACAGGACATGGCACGGGATGGGCTGCAGTGTGACACGGGGTGACACATGGCACAGGACATGGCACAGGACATGGCACGGGATGGGCTGCAGTGTGACACGGGGTGACACATGGCACAGGACATGGCACGGGATGGGCTGCGCTGTGACACGGGGTGACACATGGCACAGGACATGGCACAGCATGGGCTGCGGTGTGACACGGGGTGACACATGGCACAGGACATGGCACGGGATGGGCTGCAGTGTGACACGGGGTGACACATGGCACAGGACATGGCACGGGATGGGCTGCGGTGTGACATGGGGGTGACACATGGCACAGGACATGGCACGGGATGGGCTGCGGTGTGACACGGGGTGACACATGGCACAGGACATGGCACGGGATGGGCTGCGGTGTGACACGGGGGTGACACATGGCACAGGACATGGCACAGGACATGGCACGGGATGGGCTGCGGTGTGACACGGGGTGACACATGGCACAGGACATGGCACGGGATGGGCTGCGGTGTGACACGGGGGTGACACATGGCACAGGACATGGCACGGGATGGGCTGCGGTGTGACACGGGGTGACACATGGCACAGGACATGGCACGGGATGGGCTGCGCTGTGACACGGGGGTGACACATGGCACAGGACATGGCACGGGATGGGCTGCGCTGTGACACGGGGGTGACACATGGCACAGGACATGGCACGGGATGGGCTGCGGTGTGACACGCTGTGACAGGGATGAGGGTGGCACATGGGAGAAGGACGGACTGCGGTGTGACACGTGTGTGACAAGAGCGAGGGTGGCACACGGGCACAAGACCAGGACAGTGTGACACACGCGTGTGACAGGACCAGGGTGGCACATGGCACATGGGAGCAGTGTCACATGCATTTGATGGGGCGAAGTTGGCACATGGACACAGGAAGGGACCGGCCACATTGTCACACATGCGTGACAAGGCGAGGGTGACACATGGCACATGGGAGCAGGAAGGGCTGTGGTGTGACATGTGTGACAGGGCAAGGGTGGCACATGGGAGCAGAGCAGGTTGTGGCATGACGTGTGACAAGGCTGAGGTTGGTACATGGGCACAGGAGCGGGATGGGCCACGTTGTCACATGTGTGATGGGGAGGGTGGCACATGGGAGCAGGATGGGTTGCAATGTGACACGTGACAAGGCCAAGGGTGGCACATGGCACATGGGAGCGGGATGGGTGACATTGTCACACGTGTGACAGGGCAAGGGTGGGACCCTCTATGTGACAGCACCAGGCTGACATGGGACATTCATGTGGCCTTTCAGGGCTGGGACATTCGCATGATGGTGCAAGGCTGGCACACACGTGTGGCAGCACGGGGCTGTCACACTCATGATGGCACAGGGCTGGCACACCCCTGTGATGTCACAGGGCTATCACACACGTGATGGTGCAGGGCTGGCACATCCGTGTGGTGGCACAGGGCTGGCACACACATGAGAGGACACAGGGCTGTCACACTCGTGATGTCACAGGGCTGTCACACTCGTGTGAGGCCAGGGTGTGCTCACGGGTCACTGGCCCAAGCCCTCAAGCTCACGTGGCTCGTGGTGCAAAGTCTGCACAGAAGTGACGTGTGAGCTTTGCCCGGCGCCACACGGTCACAGTCACGGTCCCTGGGGTGTGTGGCACGTGGGGGACACAGACGGGCACCCCCTTGTACATGGCTGAGTGTGCCAGGCTGTGCAAGGGGCTCCGCACAGCTCCAAGGAGGAGCTTCACTGGTGTGGGGGAGCAGAGCTGAGCCCCGTGTGCAGCAGTGCCCAGGGGGACACGGGGGACACGGGGACGGGGGGACACGGGGACGGGATCCCTCAGCACCGACACCAAGCCCTGGATGCCGAGAGCAGCACCGGGAGCTGCCCTGCTGGCAGCTACAGCCTTACAACACGCTGTAACCTGGGAGTAGGACTGAGTGCAGCCCAGCCGGGCGGGGACAGGACCGGGGAGTGTCCTGGGTGGGGGCTGGGAGCGGTGACACCGTCCTGCATCTCTATAGTGTCCGGTGATGGCTCAGTGACAGCATTTTGCATGTCTATAGGTGCCCGCGGGGCAGAGCGACACCGTTTGCATGTCTATAGGTGCCCAGCTGGGCGATAAAATCAGACCGGAGCTTCTTCCTTCACAGCCTTTTGGGTGATAATTTCCCTCTTCTGGGGACATGAGCATGCCCTGGGGTGCAGGGACATCTGGGGGCCCTGCCACCCTGTCCTGGGGCATGGCGGTATCAGTGTGCCCTGCCCTGGGTTTTGGGGATATCTGGGGACCCTGCCACCTAGCCCTGCAGTCCGAGGGAAGAGCACCCAGCACCACAACAGCATCCACACCGTCCCCCATCACATCCACTCACACCCCACTGCCGGATGGGGCCAAGGGACAGTCACACTGTGCCGGGTGCCAGGTTCCATTTGAGGCTGGAAGAGCAGCTGGGAGCCGGTGTCTGCTGCGGATGAGCATCCCAAGGAGGTGTCCATAGCCCAGCTGGGCATGGGTGAGCCCAGGCTCTGACCTGCAGCCAGGTCCAGCAGAGCCAGATGGCACCTGGAAGGAAATCCCATCCTTTCCCATCAAACTGGGGGTGGAAGTTGTGCTGGGAGCTGCTGCCCTGTGATGCCAGTGTGGGGCTGGGAACTTTTCCCCCTGTGGTTCCTCACTTTCCCAGCCAAAGACAAGTAAACATGGCTCGGGGCAGGATGTGTTTGCCATCTGGCTCTCCTGGCTCTTGTCCCCAGTTTATTAATCCCATCATTCTTTTATTCTGCTGGAGAGGATGTGGGTCAGCTGTGCTGGGGAGGTTGGGGGCCATGGAGCTGAGCTTTGGTGCCCCTGTGTTGGTTCCAGTGTATCCGCTCTGCTCCTGCACTGGGATGTGGCTCCAGGGCCAGGCAAAGCCTCCTGCATTCAGTGAACCTCTGCAAATCCTTTGGGATGGAGACGTGGCATGGAGACATCCAGTGTCTGGGCTGGAAACTGGCATCGTGGTTGGGGTCACTGCCTGTGGCTCTGTGCTCTGTGGGAAGGCAGGGAATGCACCGGGCCTGAAATGCATCCAGAACCAGCGAGTGCCAGAGCGGGATATTCCCTGCAGAGGGATTTTGTACATTATTTAACACCTGTATTTCCTGACAGGTCTCTGCCTTCAGCAGAGACAGGAGCTGTTTATTGGGGGCAGCTGCACAGCTTTGTGATGGGGGCTGGGATGTGCCCTGCTCCTGTCCCCATGGCTGTTCCCTTATCCAGAAACCACTCCAAGGCCAGCTCCAAACTCATCCACTCTCCTCTTTGTATCCTTTTTCTCCCCCTTAAACATCCGTACGTGCAGAAAGCTCCATAGCTAGGAACACTTTTCTAAGGAAAACACTAAAATCATCAAGTCAGCAGTGCTTAAACTGCTCTGACTGCCTCTTAAATAATCAATTCATTTTTAATTAGCTTACCACAAAAATTCCATTAAATTTAAATAAATAGACATGGCAGGAGTTCTCCAAGGCACAGCAGGCTCCATTTAAAGAATTCTCTTTGAGTTCGTTAGGTTGGTCTTTAATCAGTTTGTCGTCCAAGTCCTTGTGTGGCCCAAGCAGGCTCCTGGGTTGCTAATAAAGAGTAATGGGAGCTTCCAGGACATCCCAGATGAATCCCAACCATCTGGACACCATGCAGGGATTCAGTGCTGGAGCCGATGTCTCCTGGCACGTAGTGGGGAGTGGGTCATTTTTGAAGCACCTGCCCAAATCAGGACATCTTTTCACTGATTTGTCTGAGTTTTCCATCTGGAAGAAAAGAGGGAAGCAAGGAAGGGCAATGCCCTGTTTTCTGCTGGTTCAGTGAGCTGAACTGGTCTCTGAGAGATATGAGAACCTCCGAGAGCTGGGAACTACTCTGTCCCTTTGGACAGCTCTCGAATTTTGCTTTTTTGGGTGTCTTGCGGGCTTATCAGAAGTCTGGGGAGGGACTTCTGACCAGAGCATGTAGTGACAGGGCACAGGGAATGGCTTCCCAGTGCCAGAGGGCAGGGATGGATGGGACATTGGGAAGGAATTGTTCCCTGGGAGGGTGGGCAGGCCCTGGCACAGGGTGCCCAGAGCAGCTGGGGCTGCCCCTGGATCCTTGGCAGTGCCCAAGGCCAGGCTGGACATTGGGGCTTGGAGCAGCCTGGGACAGTGGGAGGTGTCCCTGCCCATGGCAGGGGTGGCACTGGATGGGCTTTAAGGTTCCTCCCAACCCAAACCATTCCCTGATTCTCTGCCCACTCACCCTGTGCTCTCCTGCAGCTCCTCTCTGCGCTGCACCAGGACACACCAGGTGCTGTCAGGGTTCCAGAGGCCGATGATTTTCCAGGGACACCAGGCCTGCAGTGACCTGCAGCATTGGCCCTTTCAGAGCACCAAGAATCCACTTCCAAATCGGCAGCAGTTGGATTTTGCTGGTGTGGGGGTTTGCAGGGGGAGAGGCTCCCATCTCCTCCCAGGTGTGCTGGTCCTGCTCCATTCCCCCAGCTGCAGCTCCTGGCTCCAGCCTGGCACAATTCAGAGCTGAATTTTTTGCCACCACCAGAAGAACCAGTTTGGATAGGGAGGAATGGGGAAGCTCTGCACAGCTCCGTGCACACAACTCCACTCCTGTAGCACTGGAAAAGAGATTTTTCCCTGGCAGGAGTGTACAGTGTGCAGCTGGTGCCCACAGGCAGCTGGCACAGCCCCTCCTGCCCTTCTGCTCCCACATGCCACCTCTGCTCCCACACAGCCCCGGTCAGGGATCCCCCAGAATGGGGGTCCCGACGGCTGCATGCGTGGGGGTCACAGGGAGGGCGTTAATGCACCAAGGACAGTTTGCAAACTCTGTGCACAAGCCACATGCAAAGGCACCTCTGGAGCCCATCCCACACTGGTGCTACTCCCCTCAGGCTATGGGGTCGGCTTCAATCATGTTCATGGGTCCATTGACCCTCGGGCAGGGCTAGGGCCTGGCACAGGGGCTTGAGGTGCACATCAGCTCCTCTGATGTACAACCTGCCTTCCAGCAACAGCTCATCTTCAGTATTGACCCAGTTTAGCTGACAATAACAAGCTGGATCACGAGGCAGGTTAATGCAGGCAAGTTTGTTCCCATCAGATTAAATATCCCAACCAGAGCCTCCATAATGGCAGGGCTGGGTGCTGGTGGTCCACAGCCCCAGGGATGGAGTCAGCTCCCTGCTCCAACACCCTGCTCTGATGGCTGTGCACAACTTCCCTTTCCCTCATGCAAAACACCCCACGTGCAATTTTCAAAGCCCCACTTCCATTTCTTCCGGCCAGTCCTGCATGGCACCAGGGAGATCCCTTCTACATGATGGAGCAACATCCTTTCCATCTGTCCTGCCAGCTCCCCGGGCCAAACCTCTCCAGGGATGCTCCGGCTGCAGTTGCCACAACAACAAATTGATGCAACAGTTTCCTCTTCTTTGCAGGAGCTGTGTTGATGTCGAGGACCTGGGGTGAGGCATCAAAGCCTCAGTGCTGATGCCGGTGGAGGTCCAGGCAGGATAAAGCCACTCGTGGTTGTCAGTGTCCCCCTTTTGGTCCTGGAACGGGTCTGTTTGAGCCCAATTTGGGGGGTTTTCTCCCTAGGGAGATGTGGCTGCCGCTGCTGGAGCTGGCCTCACCCAGTGACGGGAGCACTGTACATGAGGAGCCAGAGCCCCAAATTCAGCAAGGAACAAGATGGACAAATCCAGGGACACCTCCTATACCAGGCACAGCCGATGGCAGCCGATTCACCAGCTCAGCCCCAAAACCGAGGGAAGTTACCAGGAATGTTTTCACTGGAACACAGTGGCTCCCTCCCACCCAGCCCTTGGAGGTTCCATCAGCTCCGCTTTGCCAGGGGAAAACATCCCCAATTTGGTCCTTTTAGGCTCTGCCGGAGCTTGAATCGCCCGATGCTGCAGCCCTGGCTGTGTCTGTAACCCCACACTGCCGGAGAGCTTCTGGAGAGCCCCTGGTGCTGCCCAGGGACCCTCTGCCCTGTCCCAGTCCCTGGCAGAGGAGAAAGAGAGGCCGAACCTGGTCCCATGGGTGGGCTGGGGTGTCTCCGCTGCTGCCTCCCACCTCTCTCGCCCTTTTTTGCCCCCGGTGTTTGGGGGCAGCCGGAGCTGGGGTCGTCCTGGCTCCATTTCACAGGCAGAGGGAGCGCAGTGCGCAGCTTTCCGCAGGCTTCGGGCTCTGCCCAGCCTCTGCAGGGTTCCTCCCAGCCTCAGCCTTGCCGGGCCGGCCCGCTCCAATGTGGCACCGTTTGGGACCAATTCCGAGCATTTTATTAGATGTGGAATTTGTGAGCACGAGGAGGGTGTTTAATCCTCAGGCTCCATCCCCGCCGCGTCCAACCTTGCCCCCCTATTTCAGCAGGGAATGTGGGGGGACAAAGGCGCTGGGTGGGTGGCGGGGGGCGCGGGGGCCGTGCCAGCTGCACGTGCAGCAGTGCCAGACCCGAGCCACCCGCCCGGGACCCGCAGCGCCCCAAGGCAGCCGCGGCACACGGAGCCTCCTGAATGGGTCCCTTGTCCCCGCAGCGCCGGCTGGCCACGTGTCCTGCCCCGTGCCTGGCCCGCGGGGACACCGGCTGCCCCCGCGCCCCACCCCACAGCTCACCCGTCACCCGCGCCCTAATGCGGGGGTGGGACCATATTTGAGTCACCCATTGTCCAAATGTGAGCAGCCATCACCTCCACCCAAATGTGGGGGCACCCATCACTCCCAACCAGACACCACTGACACATCGCCCAAAGCCAGGGTGTTGGAAAACATACCAGTTTAAAAAAAAATTATATATGACTTTAGCCGGGTTTGTTCATCTTTGCCCCGGGGGAAGGGAACTGAAGCTTCTTTCCAGGGCATTGTTTCTCTAGGTGAGGCCTGAGATGGGCTTAGCATTTGAACAGACTGGGAGTAGCCCCAAAGAGATAAAGGCTATCGACGGAACATCAACAGAACATCAGCGGCCATCTGTGAACATCTGCCCCAGACTCTGCCTCTGGCAGAGTTGGAGACATCTCCTCCGGAAAAGACTGATAAGAAAATCAAGGAATGAAGATCTAATTAACATCAGAAGTGAAGAAATCCGGATCCAATCGGAGACCAAATACTAAGGACTACAAAACTTGAGACCAATGAACACTGACCCAATTCGTTTCTATGAGTTTTGACTGTATGAAATATCTGAAAAATCTAGTAAAGGTCATGTGTCATGGAATGATTCTCTCTGCACTCCCGGGCTATGTGTGGATGAGATGATTTCTGTGGTACATCCTGGCCAGAACAACATCCTGGCCAGAGAATAAAGCAATGCCTTGACTCTAACATTTAAAATGTTGTTGGAGGGTTTTTTGTTTTTCCCGCAGTTTCGGTGACAAGGGCACCCATCACCCCCATCCAGCCGCAGCTCACCCATCACCCAAACCCAGGGCACCCATCACCCAAACACGGGGTACCCATTGTCCCAACATCACCCATTACCCTCACCCAAATGTGGGGCACTCCTCACCCCCAACCAGGCGCCACTGACGCATCCCCCCAGCATCACACATGGGGCACCCCATGTCGGGAACCCATCCCCCCCATCGAGCCACAGTTCACCCATCACCCACACACGGGGCATCCATCGCCCCCCCACCCAAAGGCGGGGCGCTCCCTGTCCCCGACTCGGCTCCCCACGCTCCCTGTCCCCGCCCCGGCAGGTCCCGCCGTGTCCCCCCGGTTCTCCCGGGCCGCAGGCGCCACCTCGCGGGGACCTCGCGGGGACGAGCAGGGACAGGCGGAGCGGGGGCTGTGCCGGGGCAACGCGGACACCCCGGCACCGGCACCCCAGGACAGGGCACCCGGGCATAGGGGACCCTACTAGGGGCATCCCAAAACGGGCACCCCGGCATGGGGCACCTGGATGTGGGCACCCCACCACGGGCATCCCGGTAAAGACATCGCAACACAGGCACCCCAGTATGAGCACCCCAATATGGATACTGGGGCATGGGACACCCCAGCATGATGCACCCCAAAATGGGCATCCTGTCACGGACACCTCGGCATGGGGACTGCAATATGGGGCACCCCAATATGGGCACTCCACTATTGTCACCAGGGGGCAGGGCACCCTGGCACCGTCACCCCATCCTGAGCATCGAGGAGAACCCAGCATGGGACACCCCAAAAAGGCCATTCTGACACGGGCATCCCAGCAAAGACACTCCAACACAGGTACCCCGATATGGGCAGCCGGGCATGCGGCACCCCATTGTAAGCTCCCCAAAATGGGCACCCAAAAATGGGCATCCTGTCACAGACACCACAGCATGGGGACTGCAACATGGGGCACCCCGATATGGGCACCCCAAAACGGGTACCCCAGCATTGTCGCCTGGGGACAGGGCACCCTGGCACAGTCACCCCATCCTGAGTGTCCCACAAAGGACACCCCAACATGGGACACCCCAAAACGGGTACCCCAGCATTGTCACCTGGGGACAGGGCACCCTGGCACAGTCACCCCATCCTGAGTGTCCCATAAAGGACACCCCAACATGGGACACCCCTAAAAGGGCATCCTGGCACGGGATTCCTGGCAAGGACACTCCAACACAGGCACCCCAATGTGGGTACCCAGGTATGGGGCACCCCAGCATGGGCACCCCAAAACGAGCATTCCAAAATGGGCATCCTGTCATGGGAACCTTGGCTGGACCCTTGGAGGCTGAACAGCCCCAATTTCACGTTTCTTTCCTTCGCATCAATTTACACGAAAATCACAATTAACGTAACCAAGTGCAACCTCGTTAAACCTTGTTGGGATGTGAAACCCATGGAGTGTTCCGAGTGCCAGGAATGGGGAGAAAGCTCTTGGAAGCACTGCCATGGGGGAAAACCGAAAAAACAGCTCAGACCCAGCTCCACCAGGGATGTGATCGCCGGGATTGTGTTCTCCCACTGACACCGGGACTCAGCAGCTCATCACAGAGCCTTCCCAAGGCACAGCATTCCTTAGGGATGCTCGCTGGAGTGGGAAAATTCCTTCCCTGGGAATGCTGCCTGTGTAAGTGCAACAGGGAAAACAGGAGGTGGCGTAATTTATTAAAAAAAAAAAAACAAACAAAAAACAAACCAATAAAATCTGAGCTGCAAAAGCCAGAGAAGATAAAAGCTGGGAATTTTAAGCTTTAGGTATCACCGATGGTAGCAATCAGATTTAGAGCAATGCTCTTAATTAAAGGTGATCACAAGGGAATTCCAAACCTTTCAGCATTTGCAGGAAGTAGAGTGAAAAAGTCAATCCTGTCCCAAATTCAATTTTTAAGGCTGAACCAAGTCAGGTTGCCCCAGGAGGAGAAATCCTTGGAAACTCGGTCGGGAGGGATCAAGTCTTGGGTCCAAATCCATCTGTAGGAGATGTTCCCCACACCTCAGGGTGCTGCATCTCCCAGCTTGGGCTTCCCTGCCCAGCCCTGTTCTGGGGGTGTGAGGGTGCGACAGTGTGATAAAGTGACAGTGTGACAGTGGGTGGGCCTGGGCTCCACTGCAAAGGTCTGGGTTAAAACAAGGGATTTTCACAAGGTTTTTGGGGATCCCCTCAGAGAACAGCCCAGGCAGAGGCAGGGGGACAGTGCAGGGGACAGTGACAGCACAGGTGGGCACAGCCAGCCCTTCCCAACCCATGGCCTCATCCTGGTACCTGGATGTTCTCCATACCATGAGGACTCCAGCAAACATAACTCTTCCCTTTGACTTTTTCCCTTAAAAAGGGAAACCTCCTGCATAGGGGCTGATGTGTGCAGCTATTTCTGAGTAAAATCAGCACAACCCCCGGGCTCCTCTCTCTGCTCGAGGCCAACACAAACAGGCTGCAAAGCCCAGGCTGAAGGCAGAGAACAAAGGAAAAAACACTGGAAGCAACAGAAATCCTTTTCCTTCCCCTGTTATGCAGTGGCTCAGAATCCCAGGCGGATCCTGGCAAGGTCATGTCTCCTTTTTGTTTGCAAGCTCCTTTCTCTGTATTTCCCTCCTTTCCCAGATGCTGGAATCCTGCTCTGGGTGCAAAGGTGGGGTACGAAAGCAGCTCCTGTACATTTTGTTTTCCCTCTCCTGTTCCCTGTCACCACCCACCCGCAGTGGGAACGTGTCACCCACAGGTAGGGGCTAGTCCAGCACATGAGTAGAGGACAAGCTGTGGTCACAGGGAAGCTGAACCGCTGCCCACTCTGTGCCCACACATGTGGGGACACCCACAAGGCTCCATGTCTGCCTGGCCATGATCTCCCATCACGTCACCTGTCACAGCTCTCCCACACTGACACTGGTCACCTGGGGCAGTGGGTGACAGTGTTTAATGGGTGCCCAGGTGTGGCAGCCTGTGGAGCTGCATCCCCAATAAAGACATGGACCAAAATTTGGCTTTATCGGCTGTGCAGCCATTGCTGACACCCACAGGCAGAGGGGAGAGATGAAGCTCTGCCAGCCCCACCCTGTGGGACCCCCAGCCCCATGGAGGGACCTGCAGCCCTATGGAGGGATCCACAGCCCCATGGGGGGATCCACATCCCTATGGAAGGACCCCCAGCCCCACAGAAGACCTACATCCCCATGGAGGGATCCCCATCCCCATGGAGGGACCCCCGACCCCACAGGGGGACTCTCAGCCCCAGAATGGACCTGCAGACCCATGGAGGGGGCTCCATCCCTATGGAGGGTTCCCCGGCCTCATGGAGGGACCCCTGGTCCCATGGACGAACTCTCAGCCTCAGAAAGGACCAGCAGCCCCACAGAGGGACACCCATCCCCAAGGACGTCCCCCCACCCCCACGGAGGGATCCCGTCCCCACGGAAGGACCCCCATTCCCACGGAAGGACCCCCATTCCCACGGGAGGACCGCTGTTCCCACGCGTGTCCCCGCCGCGCGCGCCCGCTCCGCCACGTGGGACACGCGGGAGCGCCGGGGTGGGCGTGGCCAGGACGGGGCGTGGCCAGGACGGGGCGTGGCCAGGATGGGGCGTGGCCAGGATGGGGGCGCGTCTGGGGGCGTGGCCGGTGCTGGGACAGTGACAGCAGTGGCAGCGGTGACGCGGCTGTCGCGGGACGGGGGGGGGGGCTGAATTCCAGAATGCCTGAATAGTTCAGGTTTCAGGGACCACGCTGGGTCATCCTACCTTCCTGCTCCGGCAGGGCCATCCCAGAGCACAGGGCACAGGATTGTGTCCAGATGGTTCTGGAATATCCCCAGTGAGGGAGACCCCACACCTGCCCTGGGTAGCCTCTTCAGTGCTTGGTCACCTGCACAGCAAAGAAGTTTTGCCTCATGTCCAGGTGGAAGTTTCTGGGCATCAGTTCCTGCCCGTTGCTCTGGTGCCGCTGCCGGGCCCCGGAGCAGAGCCCGGGCCCTGCCCTGAGCCCTCCCTGCAGCCAGGGACACCCAGGGCTGAGGGCCCCTCTCAGCTGGGGCTCCTCTCGAGGCTGAGCAGCCCCAGCTCCCTCAGCCTTTCCTGGGCACGGAGCTGCTCCAGGCCCTTCAGCATCTCCTCAGCCCTCACTGGCCCCGCTCCAGGAGCTCCATGTCTCGCTGATCCCGAGGAGCCCAGAGCTGGACACAGCACCCCAGCTGAGCCTCACCAGGGCTGAGGGAGGGGCAGGATCAGCTCCCATGTCCTACCACCGATGCTCCTCCTAACACAGCCCGGGATCCCACCGGCCTCTTCGCCCCCAGTTCAGATCCACCGGCTCATTAAATACTCAGTGTTTGCTCCAAGCGCTTCCAGGGTTGGGGTTTTCTTTCATGCGTTCGCAGGTCGGTGTTCGTTGCTGTTTCCATCCCATGGGATGAGAGGGGCAGGATCCCCTCCCGGGCCTGCACCCTCCTGAGGGGCCGAGGGGGCGGGGCCTGTGCGGAGGGGCGGAGCTTTGGTGAGTAATGGGCGTGGCCTTATCAAGGGGTGGGCTCGGGGCGTGACCAGACCACACGGGGGGTGGGCGGGGCGGGGTGGGCGGGGCTGAGAGGGGCGATAATGAGGGGGCGGGTCAGAGGCGCGGCCAGAGGGGGAGGTGGCGTGCCTGGAGTGCAGTGAGGCGGACAGACGGGGCGGGATCAGGAGGCGTGTCCAGACCGACAAGGGCGTGGCTGGAGAGCGGCGAGGCGGGCGGGAGCGCCGGGGACCGTTCCGGGGGCGCGGCCAGACGGAGGCGGAGTGGGCGGGGCTGGAGAGCGGCACAGCGGACGGTGCCAGCCCGGGGGCGTGGCCGGTCGGTGGGGGCGCGGCCATGGCGGGGGCGTGGCCGAGCCCTCAGCTGACCGGCCGCCATTTTGTCGGTGCCGGATCCTCAGCGCCGCCCGGAGCTGTGCCTGCGGCCGGGCTCGCCCGTGCCTGCTCGCCCGCCAGGGCAGCTCTGCCCGTGCTCTCCCGCTCCCCTCGGCATGTGAGCGCCCCGGCACCGCTGCTCTCACCCGGCTCGAGCGGCAGCAGCACCGCGGCGGCCCCCCCGGCCGGGCCCAGCCCCTCAGCCCGGCGCAGGCCCCGCTGCCGCCGCCGCCGCCGCCATGGCGCTGAAGATGGTGAAGGGCAGCATCGACCGCATGTTTGACAAGAACCTGCAGGACTTGGTGCGCGGCATCCGTAACCATAAGGAGGATGAGGTGAGGCGACCCTTCCCTGCGCTCCGGGCCGGGGATGTCACTGCTGTCCCCTGGGGCCGTGTCTGGGGAGGGGGTGTTATTTGGGAAGAGGGAAGCGGGAGTCAGAACGAGGAAGGTGACGCTGGGGTGTGGGGCCGGAGGGACAGGCTGAAGTAGAGCACGAGAGTTAATAAGGGAGGGTCGTGCTTGGTACTCACCTTCCCACTCAGTGTGTTGTTGTGGTATTGAAATCCCTGATATAGGTACGGATATATATATATATATATATATATATATATGTACACGCACATGTATACATGAGTATTATAGAGGAATAATACAGAGGAATTCCTTCCTCTCGAGCCCTACAGTCACGTGCTGCAGTTAACTATGTATTCTTCACCCTAAAGCTGTTATACTAAGCTCCTAATTCAGCTTTCAGATTATTTATGCTGTGCATTTCCTGACTAAAATGTCCTTCTCTCAGAGCTTTTCTAGGCAGCAATCAGTTCTCTGTGTTGGCCTGTTATCCACTTTTGTGTGAGAAGCACGTGATCAGGAAATTAGTATAGGTGAAATAATTAGTCATCAAGAACGTGTTATGTGAGACTCCACAGTGAAGCGTCACATGGTAATTGAGAAGTAACGGGCACCAAGGATGTCATTTATGTTCATCTTCAAGTAACTCATGAAGCCTGAGAAGCTTTGTTATGTATGGCCTAACAGCTGGGCTTTGCTGGTGTGTTGAGGAGTTGCTGTGGAATCAGTATCAGCTATCAAAAGCATCTGGAAAAGCTGTAAATGTAACTAAGTGAAGAACTTTACTAGGAAAACTGGTCTTCGTTGCTGGTGTTATAGGACTGAAACGCAAAATACAACTTCCAAAATCTCTTTGTCCTGTGCATAGGACAAGGGGTTGTTTGGTAGTGAGGATACCTGGGAGACTTCTGTTTATCACAGAATGACGAATATGCTGAGTTGGAAGGGATCCATCAGGTCATCAAATCCAATTTATTTCAGCATATGTTAAATTTATGGTATTGGTTTGGTGGCAGAGGAAGGCAGGGCTGCTGTGCAGTGCCTTGCAAAATGTGGGAAACACCATGAATTTGCAACAGCGGATTCTTATGGAATTTATGGGTCTAATGTTTTGTGCCAGAGCTGGACCTGGTGAGCAGTATTCTTGTGGAGCACTCCCCCAGTGTGTAGTGCTGCTTTTAGTACGTCTGTTTTATTCCTTTGTGCATAGGACAGAAAGTGTTTCATCACCTGTCAAACCCCTGAGGATCCTCCTAGTGAAGGTCCAGGCCTTTGTGGCACCAGTTCTTTGAGAAGATTTGGATGTGCTTTCTAAAATAATTTTGTCACAAACAGCTTCATAAAGAGAATTGTGAGCCACACCAAGCTTGTTCTCGGTGACAAGAAATGGTTAAAATGTATTGGCTTTGGTGCCCTTTGAGTTAGGAAAAAACACTCCTTGGACAATTTTTTAGGGCTCTGTGTATTTGTAGGAAGCTGTTACTCGAGTATGTGCACACTCTGGGATTCAGTGAGGTCAAAGCAATATGTTGTCTCTTACAACATCTGGGCTGCAGCATGATGGGATTTTAAACTCTTTAGTTTGGAGTACAAATGGTGAGATTTTAAAATAGAGAACTATAGAGATAATGCCTTTTTATATCCTCACGGGCACAGCAAAAATTAAAACCCAAACCAGGATATGTTCAGCTGATTAAGACATTGCACTGATAAAATGTGTGTTTGGGAATCCTTCAAACATTCCAGAGAGTGGCTGCAAACAACTCAGGACTGGTCCTTTTCGTGGCTCAGCTGGAGAGAGCCATAAACCTGCTGTTGAGCTTTTGGGTGTGGATTCAGTGCTTCCCACGCAGTGGTCAGGGACATGGGCTAATTTTCAGGTGATGTTACAAAATCAGAATGCAATTTTAGAGGAAGTAGCTGCAAAAATTCTTGCTCTTTCCTCTACAGTGCTTCCATTGTTCATTGTACTGTTAAATGTTGCTCCAGTACTGTAGTTCAACCAACATTTTTGTGTCTCAAGATAAGTGTCTAAGCCTAAGAGAGACACTGTCCTATTCAGAAAAGCAACTTTGCTTGAGTGGGGAGGATATTGGCTGTTGGTCTTGGCTCGACAGGAGTTGCTCCAGGAAGAGTTGTCTCTGGAAAGGAGCTACTGTGATTGTTAAATAGCAATGATATGAAAAGAAAGGCAAGATTGTTGCTTTGACTTCTGATTTACTTGTGCTTTTTGCAGGTTAGTTTATTTATATGTCTCGGGTTTTGTTTTTTGGAATTTAATCACATGGAAAAATCTGCCATCACTTATTCCCTCATATTTCTGGGCAGTCTCTTCTGGTAGATCTGAGATGGAAAGGTTTATTCCTTTCTGCTTCTTACGCAGGTACCACATGACCATATCTGGTATTTTACAGCCCGTTGAGGTCGAGGCTGTGTTTGCAGTCCAGGATGCACCAAGTGCTTGGCACCCCAGTTCACAGTGGGTTTCTCAGTGCAGCTCTTTGACAGCCCCACTGTGATCTTGCTTGATGGGTTTGTCTTCTTCCTGCGTTGCTGCAACCCTAAATCTCACACCCCAAGGTGTGTTCTGAAGTCAGAGGAGGCCCACGTCTCTTTATTGATAAGTTTTGTGTGCTCCTCAGCTCGTATGAGGAGCTGAGAGTGCTGGAGGCTGCCTGGCCCTCGAGCTTACAGCCTCTCTGCAGTGTGTTAATTCCCTGTCAGAGGCATTTCCGTTGTTCTTCCTGCTCTGTATCCAAAGCTGACCCATTTATTTTGAGATTAAAACACTGAAATTGAAGAGGTGGACTTCCTTAAGGATGTGGGGTAAGAGACAGGAGGTGGTTAACACAGCTACTGCTCTGTGCAGACTTACTCTGTCCATTTCCCAGTGTTCTAGGGAATACTGGAGCTGCATCGTCCTTCTGCAGAGTAAGCGCTGTGTGCAAGGAGTGAGGTGGCAGAACAGCATTAGCTCCTTCCCGGGTTTGACACGTTGCGTTTATTTTCCAACAGATGCTTTAGTCCCTGTGGTGTTTCCCAGTGCCAGTTCCAAGGCAAACCTGCAAGAACGACTTGATCCTACTGCTTTTTCCTGACTTTTTACTTCCAATACCTCATTCTCTCCCTTTCATTTGGAAAATGAATGATTTTGCTAAGGAAAGTGATGTTTTTCAGCAGTTATGAGGTGGTTTTGTATGCCATGGAGTAACTTCTCCCACTTGGTGCCTACTGCTTCTGTATCTGCTCCACAGCATGCTCAGGAGAGGAATGGCTTGTACCATAGGCTGTTAAAAGTATACTGGATTTTTGCCAAGATAGTCCAAACTGATAAATGATGTCTGTTCTCCTAAATGTGTAATAAGGGACAGGATAATTCTTTGATGCTGTTTGGTCCTTGCACAGGGTTTTTCATTCACAGTTAAAAGTTTGTTTTTCCCAACAAGCAAGCTCCTGTGATGTGAGATGTTCCTTTATAAAACTGAAATTATAAAGTAGCAGAAACAGATGTTAATGAGTGTGCTTAGTCTCATTCAGACAGTCTGTTTCAAGTGTCTTTGATTTAGTACAGGACACATAAGGAGAGAGAAGGGATTAAAAAAAGTCTGTATGAAGTACCTGTGTACTTCTCTTATAATGTGAGAAAATTGTCCCCCTCTTTTCTCAGACACTCTGCTGTGTGTGCCAGGATTAGCCCTTTGTGGTTTTGTTAATTGATACTTTTAGGAAAAAGCATATTGAAAACTTCACATTTTCATGTCTGTGGTGTTTGGTGATAAGTAACTCATTGCTGGTTTACACCTAAACTGTTTTGGAAGAGTGAAAGGAGCAATCAGTGCTGCTGGTTGGAAAAAAAATTAACTTCAGTTACTAATATAATGCTAAATGGGAGGAGCATTGTGTGTCACGCTGTGAAATGTGTGCTTTACTGTCAGCCTGGGCTTTCCAACCTGGCAGTGACTTCTTGCTGCTTAGTGAGTGT
Source organism: Aphelocoma coerulescens (assembly GCF_041296385.1). Taxonomy (NCBI): domain Eukaryota; kingdom Metazoa; phylum Chordata; class Aves; order Passeriformes; family Corvidae; genus Aphelocoma; species Aphelocoma coerulescens. The sequence continues at coordinate 2,657,334 of NC_091041.1, read as the reverse complement.
TACCTGAGGACAGGGGACTTGTATTGTTTAAAAAATCTTTTTTTCCCTAAATAAAGGGCCACTGTGTTCCACTGCTGACTTCCAGCTTCTTCTCTGACACGTTCAGATGAAACGATGATGTGGGGAGTTTTGAGGAATCTTTTCACATCACAAAACTCTTCTGGGCTCAGCCTGTCCTCAGCAAGGGTGAAGACCTTCTAATGCTGTGGCTTCTGACAGCTTGGCCTCAGCCACTGGTGCAGTATTAGTATTTGATGGTAAAGGATGTGGGATGGAACATAATCAGGGAGTTTTGAGGAATGCTAAACAGCTTGTTGGTGTCTGAAAGAACAGACCAGTTGCTGGGCAGTGCAGTTCATTGACGACAGACAGCTCTTTCAGGCACTGCTGCTCGATCAGTTACTGTGTGTCATATATGTGTTGATATCTTTGAAGGCAGCTCATTATTCCACCCACTTCCAAGTGGATCTAGAGTTGCTATTGTTAATTCTTTGCGTGTGTGAATCACTGGAAAAGACAAAGTCGGAAATAGGAACAATACACAAAGAGGGTTGGATAAGGACCTCACACCACTTGGTGAAGAACCAGTCTGGGGCTGGCCTGCAAGGCCCAGTGTGACAGTGTCCTGCCTTACCTGCTGTGTCACGGAGACAAAGGGCCTGGAGTGTGGAACACGAGCCAAGATATGGGCTTGTTCTCCTATGATTACAGGCAGGAACAGCTGAGGCTTTGCATTAGTGCTGCCTTTCATTAGCTTCTTGCTTTTTCCTGTATTAAATATTACTTAATTGACTGTGGCGTAAGTGGGGATAATAGCTTTGTTCCCAGTCCTGATCATTTTATGGCCGTCTCAGCTGAGGGTTTGAAACACTCCAGACAGATCCGCACTGGCACACATGGAAGTAAATATTGTGCCTAGGCAGGTTCAGGGGAGAGGAAGAGCTGTCTGGTACCTAAGAAATGGAGTGACCATACACTGTACCTTTAGTGAGGCCAGGGGAAAACCAGCCAGGAAAATCAAAGTAAAATATAGACTCAAATTACATTTCTGCACTGTGATCAACTGCAGAGTTGTTTATTTGATGCTTTTTGATGCAGATCTTTGTCCCTGTGCTGAGTGCAGAAAACGGGGCTTTTTGTGATTTCTTGCCAACAGTGTCCATGAAAGTGACTGAAAACCTCTTCCTCCATAGTGTGGATTAGTGAATACATTTATGAACAGACAGCACCTTTAGGTTTTTCACTTGGAAGTGTTCTTGGGAGTACGTCCCATTCCTGGTGCCCTGTGAAGGGCAGCATTACATGACAGGCATCAGAAAGAACTGAGTCATGGGACCAGTTACAAGGGAGCATTTGTGTTCAGTAGGTTATTAAAAACTGCTGATCATTCACGCTGAGAAATTGAAATGCTTCATCATCTAAGGGGGAATCTGCTAAAATCTGGGTGTCAGGATATTTGAGTAGGGTAAAAGCTGCAGAAAATAATATGGTTAGTGGTAGTGTTAGTAGCTTAGAAAGGTGGTTGAGTGTTTTGGTTTTTTTTTTTAAATAAGAAGCAAATGTTCAAAGCAACTGAAATAAGTGAGCCCTGTTGAATCCTGAGTGTCCCTGGGTATTAGGAATGTTTGGTTCCCACCCGCTTCTCCTCAGTCACTGCCCAGCAGGCTGAGCAGTCAGTTTATAAACCCTGATTTTTATTGTTATTTCCATGATGACCTAGATGTTTAAACCTGACAGCTTCTGCTGAGAAATTCCTGTGTTGAAAGGTATATAAATGGAGGTAGGTGTCGATGTGGGAATGTTGAAGCTTTCTTCTGGTTGGCTCAATCTTCGTGGCAAAGCTGTATAAAATATATTGCCCCAAGTGTATCAGTGTGTTAGTCAGCTTCAGCCTTGAGAGTGGATGTTTGTTTAGTGTGAATGGTGTGATTGTACAGCAGGGAGGAGGTGAACAAACTTACTTTAATTACACAAATATTTGTGCTGAATTAAAAAAGTCAGGAATGGCCACGAACCATCTTTTTCTTCATTGTCCTCCTTACCTTTCCATAACTGCAAAGTACTCTCAGCTGTGCATGAATCAGTGTTAGAGCTTTGTAGTAGTTTCAGTGTTACATTTCTATATGGTATTAGTATATCATTAAGCATCTTTTTTTGGTTTCCCTCTAAACTACTTCTGTCATCTGAGTCTCAGCAACAATAGCTACTTCAGTTCCTTAGGAGGAGGTGACTGTTTCCTGTGCATCCAACAAAGCATGTGCTTTACTGAAGCCTGCCTTTATCAGAGCCTGAAACTGCATGGAGATGTCTGGAACAAGCAAGTTGAAAAATCTGCTGTAAAAACACTCGCATAGCTTGTATTTGCAAGGATGAGCACTTCTATCTGATGCATCTCTCCAGGCTTAAAAGTTGCCTGCTTGGATATGGTTTAGACAGCACAGACCCCTGAGGATTGTTTAATTGCTGTGCAATTAAATTAACAAATACTGTGATCAGACTGGAGATGTGCTTATATTAAGGGACTGATCAGACTGGAGATAATTAAGGGACACCTCTAGACCCTTGCTGCTGGTGCCTGCTTACTGATTTACCAGCGTTTGGGGCCTGCTGATTGCCACTTTCCTGATTCCCAAGGTGCCAGCAGTGATGTTGGCCTTGCCTACCTGGGAGGGGCCAGGATGGCTCATGTAGCTCCAGCTTTCTGCATCAGTGCCCTTCTGAGTGAAATCCTGAATTGTCTTTGGGTAAACCTCCAAAGAGAAGCTGTCCATGGGAGACTGCCAGAACACCCCAGTGCCTGGAGGGATGCTGCAGGTGCTTGGAGTCACTTTTGGACAAGCACCTGCAACTCTACAGCTGTTTCTTTCCTGAAACCCAGTATTTGTGTTACAAACCTGTTCAGAAGATCCTCTGTGGTGCCTTAAGGGGCTGTAGTGGGTGGTGTGGGGTTGGGTATCTGCCCTGAAATCAGTGCACAGTACTTGCATAGCATGTCTCTGAATTTTTAGAATAAGCTTCAAAGGTTTTAATTGGTTTATAAGTCACTTTAGGATGGATGTGTGCATGCATCATGCCAGATTTCAGTTGGTGTGTATAACTTCAGCAAACATTAACAAAAGAAAAAAATGGAAACTGACTTTTTGCATTCCTTCCTTGGTGTTGTTTGGCCAAGGAGTCTCGTGATCTCGCTGTGCTTGTACCAGACAAGGGTGCAGTGGGTAATGCATCATGTTTCTAATAAATTATATAGAAGTCTGCAAATGAACCAGCAGAACCTCGTGCCTCCAGGGTTGTCACTCAGAACAGTACATTGGGCTGGGACCTTAAGCATACCTCAGGATGAGCAAGTAAATCCCTGGAAAGCTGGGTAAACTACGGGCAAACTAAGGCATGTTAAAACATGTACAGCAATGCTATTTATCAACAGCTGAGTGGAAGATAAGCTTGGCTTTATGAAAATGCCTTTCAGTTTCCCGAGCCCTTTCTTGCAGCTGAGTGCCCTCTGCACTGCTGGACTTGGGCTGCTGCAAACCCATCAAGATGAACACTGTGCAGCTTCCCAGTCACTGCTGATCCTCTGTGCTCAGCTGCTTTGCCTGGTGTATGGTTTTGGTGAAGTTACTTGTGGGGAAGCACGTGCCTTGGAATTCTTTCTATCCAGCCATGGAGTAGCCTTAACAAAAGATGCTGTTATTTATCTCAAATAGCTTTTTCTACAGTAGTTAAATAATACAGTATTTTAATGGAAGTTAACGTGTAATATGTTGATCTCTAATGCTGTGTCCAAGTCAGGAGAAAGCAAAACATTTTGCTTTTTAATGTCCTTGTCTGTTACTTCAGTTGATTTATTCTGTACTGTTGTGGTACAACATGTCCAGGTACTGCAAACACTAGAGGTGTCTCTGTTCTCTGACCGATTCAGGGGTGTTTGGAATGAAGTGCTGCTTTTGGGGGTTTGAGAGAAGCCTGGCAAGTGATACATATTTCTTCCCAGCCTTCTTCCCGAGTCAGGAGCTGGCAGCTGATCTGTGCCGTGCTGGGAATGGGATCTGCTGCCTGAAGCACAAACAGATCTGAAAGTTCCTTCACCTCCACACGGTGTCTGTGGTGTGACCGCCTTCGGTGTTGAGCATCGTGGTCATGTTACAAAGTTCTAACAGTGGGCATCTTCTCGTGTGAGACCATCATGTGCTTGTGCTCAGCGTGATCTCACAGAGTTCATCTCAAAGTCCTACCAAAAACTGATAAATCCTATAGTGCCTAAAACAGAAGAAATGTTACATTTTGTGCTTATTTATTTTTATGATCTAATTATTCCAAACTTTTCTGTTTTTACTGTGGTGTAGCTGCACATTTATATCAGAAAATATCTTGCTCCTTGTGGCATTCACTGTTAATAATTCTTTCCTTAAAGCACTGTATTTAACCCTGGAAGTGCAAGAGAAATAGGAACTGATGTTCACTGATGTTTTGCTCGTTCATCTGGGTGGAAGCACTTGGATGTTTCAGTGACAGGTTTGAATCTGAAATCAAGTGCATTTGGTTTGCTGGACTGTAACCCAAAGTAGAAGGAATGTGAGTTTGCCTTCTCTTGGGTTTGGAAGGTGGTTTATGGCTGACATGAGAATACAACTTCTTAAAGACTACTGGAAATGAGTTTACATGATTAAATTTAATGTACAGGTTCTGCAGTGATCTCTGTTCCAATCATTAGTGTGTTCCTATCAGCTAATGAAAGAAAGTACAGCATGGAGTACATTTCTTAGGAATATAATTGTCGTACAGATTAGTGACTTTTTTTTAAACTTCACATATTGCTTGAGAAAGATAATAATCTTTTGTGAACATCTCTGAAATTGTCTGCAAACCCCAAGTTCTGTCGTGGCTTGGAATAAAGTTCTTGTGTTTTTCAAAGTTAAGTCAAAAAACACGGCTGGGAAATGAAAAATCCTATAAAATTACATTTTTGTCTTCTTACCATGACCCACTCTCCCCTCCCTCCTTCCATTTCAAAGGGACTGTGTCTTTGATTCATGATGTCTTCTTTCTTATTTTAGCGACTTGCATTCATTTAAATGCACATATTTTCTAGGTGAGATCTTGGAATTCTTGAGGAATTTGGGCTTGTTTTAAAAAACAGCTTGTGTATCTTGTTAATGACTATAAAATGTTCCAGCATGTCTTTGGTGACATACATTGAGAAATGCACTTGTGACTGTGCTGTTCTCACAGCTTTGTTGAGTACTCGCTGCTCACATCTGCAGGCTACACTTGGGCTTTAGCTGGGCTGCTCCGGGCGTGTTCCTGTAATCCTCCTTCGGAGCCAGAACAATTACCAGAGTGGTTGCTATAGCATTTCATTAAGGAGCCTTTTCCACCGAGGCAGGGAAGGCTCCTTTCCCACTTGGCAGCCTAGCAGGAATAAAAGCGAGCCTCTCAGCTCCTTGCCTGCTGCTCTCAGAGCCTTCAGCTCTGTTGCTGGCGGGCAGTTCTGCCCCCTCCCATCCTTCCTCCTGAGAGGGTTCCTGTGCCTCGTGGCTCTGCCTGTCCTTACCACACTCTGTGTGAGGGGCTGCCTGAGCATTGCCTGGCTCACTCAGAGCCATCTGGCTGGGCATGTCCACAGGTCTGTAAATGTTGGGGCTTAGAAATGCTCCTCAGTCAGCTGGCCAGAATGTGTGAGCCATCAACACAAAGGTGCAAATTCTAGTGTCACAGAACTAGTAAGGAATCAATAGCTAAGAAATATATTGATATTGTAATGAATGCTGTGAGCATAAATGAACTCTCAGCACTGCTGAGGCCCCATCTTGAATCCTGGGGTCTGTTTTGGGCTCCTCATGATAAAAAAGACATTGAGGGACTGGAGCACAAGTGTGATGAGCAGCTGAGGGAGCTGGGAAAGGGGCTCAGCCTGGAGCAAAGGAGGCTCAGGGGGGACCTTGTGGCTCTGCACAAGTCCCTGACAGGAGGGGGCAGCCGGGGGGGGGTCGGGCTCTGCTCCCAGGGAACAGGGACAGGCCAGGAGGAAACAGCTTTAAGTTGTGCCAGGGAAGATTTAGATTGGATATTGGGAAAAATTTCTTCACTGAAAGGGTGGCCAGGCATTGGAAGGGGCTGCCCAGGGCAGTGTTGGAGTCACCATTCCTCAAAAAAACATGTGGATGTGGCATTGGGGGACATGTTTTAGTGATGAACATGGCAGTGCTGGGTTAACAGCTGTTGAACTTGTTGATCCTAGAGGGCTTTTCCAACCTTAATGGTTCTGTGATTCATGGGACCTCAAAAGCATTTAAGGAAAAACTGAGCTAGTTGTTTCCTGGGAAATATTTATTTTTTATTACTGCACTAGGAAATTCTTGTATTAGAAGGATTTATGCAAAAACAGAAGCAGTGCTGGACAAGATAGCGAGATTTTTTGCTGCATCAGTATGTAAATGGGGGGGGGGGTTCTTCCAAATATTTAGGCCTTGCTGAGTGACTATAATTTTTACTATTTCATCAAGTGGGTTGTTCTCCCTTTTGCTGTCTCGTCTGACCCCACTGGGCAGCTCGTGGGCTGCGGTGGGGGCTGTGGTTATCGGGCAGCAGGAAGTGCTTTGGTGCAGGTCCTGTCCAGCGCTGTGCCGAGGTCAGCTCTTCCAACGAGCCGGAGCCTCACTGAGGATCCGCTCCCTCCTACGTGTTCCCTCCCAGTTCTGTGGGTGTTAAATGAGGCAGCGAATCCAGCTGGGTGTGGTGCTTGGCTTTCAGATTTAAGTGGGAGACTGAATAGATCGGTTTTCCTCATATTGCTCATTCACGGCAGTGCTGCTCCACAGGATTAGCAAAAAGTTAATACCTGCTGATCCTGTAAAGCTTTCTATATATAGTACCTGTCATTCCTTGGAGTGTTTTGGGATTTGAAGTACAGCTGTTTTGGAAGGACTTCTTTCTGCTCTCTCTAATCCCTTTTTTTCAGTTTCAGATCTGATTGTGGGTTCTGTAATATGCTTTTCCAGAAGTTGGACTGACTGGTAGGCAGGGATTTGCATGTGGGATGTTGTGGATGGTGACTCTGGAGCCTGTGCTCAGCTGTGCCTGGCTGGACACTACTGAACTTGTCTGTACTCTATTTTTTTCCCCACTCCTGCTCACACAGTGAGTTTTCTTCAACTCTGAAGAGGTTGAACGTTTAAATAGTTTGGGGATAGATGCAGTGGGAAACAAGTGAGGCCTTTGGTTATGGATGTAAAGACTGAGAACCTGCGTGTCAGTGTTCTGCCTCGAGAACCAGGGCTGGCCTCACTGCCCAGGATGTGGCAACAAGATACACACGTGAAGGATTCTGTGACACTGCTCCAGTGTGCTCTTCTGTGGGCATAAAATATTCAAGGCCAAGTACAATATATTTGTGGATCAGTTGCATGTTGTGTAAGTCACTCTTTCAGCATCTTTGATGAAGTATTTATTTTCTACTCTCAGAAGGTTTTTTTTTTAGTTTATACTCAAGAGTTTAAGCTTCCCGCGTGAGTTGTCTGGACCTGACTCACTCTCAGGTGAAGGGTTTAGAATCCCAAATCTGCTTCTGGGTAAAGTCACCTGGACACTATGTTGTTAAGTGTTTGGGGGTGACGCCATCTCCAGTTTTGGCAGATGTGATCCACTCACCTGTATCAAGGAGGACAGAAGGGATCTGTATAGAGGAGAGGGTTGTTTGGTATTTACAGTCCTCTCCCTTAACATGAAAATTCCCACTGTAAGGATAGTATTTCTATCCCAAACACAGACATTTAGGAATATCTTAAATTCCTTCAAGTTCATTCAGTTGCCTGCTAAACACCCCCAGCTCTCCCAGCCTGGCTCCAGAGCAGAAGGGCTCCAGCCCTTGGGGCATCTCCGTGGCCTCCTCTGGAGTGGCTCCAGCAGCTCCACGTGCTCCTGATGTTGCTCCCCAGGGCTGGGGCAGCTCTGCAGGTGGGGTCTCAGCTGAGCGGGGCAGAGGGGCAGAATCCCCCCTCCCCTGCTGCCCACGCTGGGGGCTCAGCCCAGCACAGGGGGGGTTTCTGGGGGTCAGTGCCCATGGCTGGGGCAGGTTGAGCCTCTCACCCACCAACACCCCCAAGTCCTCCCCAGGCCTGCCCTCCATCCATTCTCCATCCACTGTTTCTAGCAGCAAACTTTTGTGACTTGAATAATGAGTGTCACTCCAGGACATTTGTAAGACTAGAAATTGGTTGCATTAATGCACAAAAATTAGTGTAAAGGGGAAAAAATACTAATTAAAGTCAGGCCAGTATGATGATTTCTATGATGAAAATATCTTTTTGGTGGAAGGTGGTGGTATTCAGGCAGGGATTAGGTAATCGGGTTCTGACCTGGTCCCTCTGGCAGGAATGTGAAATACCCTGGTGCATGCATGGCTTTGAAAAGAGAAATTTGCACTTAAATTTTCATGATTCCTGTAGCAGATGCCTTCAGTACTTAAATAATAATTAATTGTGAACTGGAAGAATCTTTGGCTGAGCTAACTCTGCTTAAAAAGTAAAATCTGTACAGATATTTTTAAATCACATGTTTGCCACATCCTTCCCACAAGCACAGATGTGATTGCTTGGAAAGATGTGAAGCACCAATATTTAAATATAAACATTGTGACATTTGGTTCTTTGAGTTGCTGAGAAATTCATACAAATAACTGTTATTTATCAAAATGTGTAAATGGCAAAGGGCTCATCTAAGTTGAGAACCAGAGAAGGGGGTTCATGACTTTCCGTGGGACTTTCCATGACTGGGGGGATCCAGGAAGCACCTGTGTCCCATCCAAGCCTTGTACCGTGTCCCTTTGTGCCCAGGGGCTGCTGTGGGTGCACACCCACAGTGTCGTCATTGGCAGCATGTCCAAAAGTGGGGTAGCTCAGCATGTTTTCATCAGTCACCTTTCATCTGTGGGCTGTTAACAGTGTTTGACAGTTTCTTCTTGTCATGTAATGAGCGGGTGTTCTCTGACATCCTCTGGGGGAAGTGAGCCTTCTAGCAGTGATGAACTCTGGTTTTGTTCAGACCTCTTCCTACTCAATCTTCATTGAGCAACTTCATTTTTGCAGATTTTTGAATCTAGAGCTCTGGAGCAAGTGGTGTAATTGTGAGGGAGAGGCAGAAAGGCCAACCACCAAAGAAACATCTCATACTTTTGGTTTTGTAACAGAATTGTGGTGGTTCTTTTTAATAAGGAATTTTGTCAGAGTTAAGTGCTTACTAAACTGTGTGTGTGTGAGATTTGGTGCTTGCAGATACTGAGTTCTGCTGCTTCTCCCCACCAACACGATGGAAATCTTGAGAAACTGGTAAAGGAGCTCAAATTTTTGTTTGTCTGTTTTCCTCAGGCAAAATACATCTCACAGTGCATCGATGAGATCAAGCAGGAGCTGAAGCAGGACAACATCGCAGTGAAGGCAAACGCAGTCTGCAAACTGACCTATGTAAGTGCCTTGCTGGTATCCCATGGAATTGCAGCTGGATTTTGTTCTTTCCTGCTGATTTGGAGCCAGCCTTGGGTCTGGGTGCCTGCTCTCCTTAGACTGCTCTAAGTGCAGGCTGTGGGGACACCACTCCCCCAGCTCTTACGTGAGAGGCTGCACGTTCCTGCTCTGTTCAGTACAATTGGATTTTATTGTGATGGATCAGGAAGTGAATCTCGTTTAAAACAAACAATTTAAAAGAAGTTGTTTTCAATGGGATTGGTTCTTACGACATAGTGACATGAGCACTTGAAACTGGGTTTGTTTCTCTTTGCTCAGTCCTTTGTTGACAAGGAGGAGACAGAAATATTGGTAAAGAATTCTTTTTGTGGTTCTGTTATGGTTTTTATTAAACAAAACAGGAAGAAAACCCTTCACATCAATGCTTATAGAACTGCATATCACAGAATGATTTGGATTTGAAGGGACCTTAAGGCTCTGCCATGGGCAGGGACACCTTCCCCTGTCCCAGATTGCTCCAAGCCCCATCCAGCCTGGCCTTGGACACTTCCAGGGATCCAGGGGCAGCCACAGCTGCTCTGGGCAATCTGGAACTAATGCAAACTGTTTAAATCTTGTGATGTCTTTCACTTACTGTGAGTGGTGCATCTCGTAAACCTGAGATGTTTTATAGTATTTTTTTCGGACTCCTGTTGCATCTTCAATTTTGGGAGGTATCTTGACCTATTTTCTTGAGTCTCTTATTTCAGAAGTTTATCTTGGCTTTTCTACTCACAGTTACAGATGCTGGGCTATGACATCAGTTGGGCTGCTTTCAACATTATTGAAGTCATGAGTGCTTCCAAGTTTACATTCAAGGTGAGTTCTCTGTAAACACAGGTGTCCTGGCCAAGCTGTCAGATATCTTTTGTGAAAAGCCAGGGTATTTTTATGTGAAGACCACCTGAGATTTGTAGTACCAGGTATTTTTTGTTTTTTAATAGCTTTATAATTTTTCTTGAAAGATTTGTTTCATGTTCTGTTGCAGACCTTTTTCACCAAACAGGGTGGAATGTTACTTCCTAAGGAATGGATTCTAAATGGGGCTTTGTACCTGAAACTCAGGGGTCAACACAAGAAATAAGTGTAGTAGACAATCCTCCATTATTTCTGCAGCTTTGTGGTCACTGAACTGTGTTGTAACAAAATAGGGAAGGGTGCAGGTGGTTTTATTATCCAGAAGACAGATAAATTATCAGAACATTACTTGTCTGAAATTGCTCCTTCCTGGTATAAACCCCCTTTTCTAGAGAACCCTGTCACGCCTCTTCTGTTACACAAACCTAATCGTTCATCTTTTTAATACTGTTTATAAAGCCACCAGTTGTTTTCCATCTAAACGTTGTCTAAATTGACTTTAAAAACAAAACTGGTTTTCCTCCTTGCCTTTTCCCAGCGCATTGGTTACCTGGCTGCCTCCCAGTGCTTTCATGAAGGGACTGATGTCATTATGTTGACAACTAATCAGATCCGAAAGGTAAATGTTCAGTTCTTTATTTTTTCTTGCACTCTCTCCCCACTTGCACTTTCACATCTGTACCGAGTATTTCTCTTTTAGGAATACAGAGGTGTTTAAGTAGAATTCTTGATTTTCAGTCTCCTGTCATTCCACAAGCTGAGGGATTAATGAAAACACTCAGGAGCTGGGCACAGCCCTCCGTGGTGCTGTCTCATCCCAGCTCTGTGTTTGTTCAGCAGAGAATGGTGACAGAAATAACTTTGCTGGTCTCTAGGCAGTGCTTATAAGAATGTAACAGGCAGGAAAAATGTCCCCATTCCTGAAGTAAAACGAGCAGTCACATGGCTCCACAACATTTCTACTTGTGAGGGCTCTTTTTGTCTCTTTTTTGCTCTCTTTGTAATTCCAGATCAGACTTTGACTTCCCTGGTAGAATTGGGTGTTAAAATCATGAAGAATGTATGGAAAGTTATGTTCTGTATTCATGTACCCAAGTGTGTTGTATTCATTTTCACAGAGCTCATCACTTAGGGTTACTGGGTTGCAGCATAGTTTTCCCATTCTTGAAGTTACAGATATTTTTTTAGAGCTCTTAACTTTCGTTTTTTAAGTATCACTGCTTTAAAACTTGACTGATCCAGTACAAGATGTGCCTACATTTTTACCATCTGAGGAACCAAAATGTCTTTTACTTGCTTAAAAAAGATCAGTGGGATGTTATCCAGTATCTTCCCTAAAGATCTAGTGCTTTTCCCTTTATCTTTTGAACTATTCTGTGCTGAATATGAATATCTATTGTCTTTATTATGGACACTTTATTTTACTGAATTTCAGTCACTTACTGGCTACTTCTGCTTTGTGCCCAAGTTTTTACTTAAAAGCATCTTTTTTATGCCTTTTCATGTCTCATTGATCCAACAACTTGAGATTTTAAGGATTTATCTGTTCTCAAAATACATTAAAGCCAGGATGAATTGCAGTTTTTTGCTCCTTAAGAAGTGGATTTCATTATTCTTAAAGTAGACTCAAATTTCCCACCACCTGCAGCAGGTTTTTAAATGAGATGCAAATGGCACAGGACCCCGAAGGCCTGACTATGTTTAGCTCTCCTGAAGCAGCTTCAGTGTCCACGTGAATCTGGACTCTTAATTCAGCAATCCTTGTGGGAATGCTCTGTGCAGCTTCTTCATATTTTGTTTCCTGATAACTACAACTTATAGTCTATACTTGAACATACTCAGAGATTAATTGTACTGTGGTTAAGTGTCTGAAGCTTAGAAAGACCTGAAAGACTATGGAGGGTTGGGTAGGATCCTGGCTACAAATAGATCCAAGGAAACTTGACCAGTAAATGTGTTCCACACACATAACTTGTGTCCTGTTTTATGGACTGGAAGTTGTGGTGCTTCCAGCAGCTCAGAGGAAAAATAATCTCATTTCTCTACTGGATTAAGGTGGGACACCACTCACCAAGAGTGCTTGTTCCCAGTGAAGCTGATGGCACTTGGAATTGGACTTAGCAGGGTTAGTGTTTAATACCAGTTTTTTAGGACTTTAAATATGTTTGTGATCCTGTAATGAGTGTTTAGAAACTATTTCCATTCCCAAAACACCACCAAGGTGCGATCTCTTTGATTGCTTTTATGTTGCAGTCATCCATCTCTTGTTTAATTACCATTCCTTGTGCCCATTATTAAACTCCAGGCTGGCTGTGTTTTAGCAGGTGTTAGTAGTTGATATATAAATATTCCCATGAAGCAGAAGCTCTGCTTCATTTGTGTCGAATGAATAAAATTAGTCTGAGGATGTTGTTTCTTGACATCCTGTGTGACCTTAAATTTTTGAGCCTGTTTCTCTTTTTTTAGGATCTGAGTAGCCCTAACCAGTATGATACTGGAGTTGCACTGACTGGCTTGTCCTGTTTTGTTACTCCAGATCTTGCCAGGGACTTGGCAAATGACATCATGACATTGGTGAGTTGATAAGATGGAAATAATTTTACCCTGTAATTATAGAATCTTAAGTTATTAAAATCTGGTAAATATCTTAAATTTAGAGCTGATGCATGTGAAAACTGCTGCTTCATTCTTGTGGGGGTTCTGGGGAGCTTTTACAGACCTAAGTTAGATCAAGAGGATCACTTTGAAATATATTCATTAGTTTTGATGACAAACAGCAGTATTTTGCTCTCACCTCAAAGCTGAGTTTTCAAAAAGTAGTTGAGTCTCCCTGGAAGAGCTTTGAAGACAGGAGTGTGAGCATAGGAGCTCTGGAAACAGATCTGCTCAGAGCCTGACTGCACTTGTTTCGTTAACAGATGTCTCACACAAAGCCTTACATCAGGAAGAAGGCAGTGTTAATCATGTACAAAGTTTTTTTGAAGTACCCAGAGTCCCTCCGTCCTGCATTTCCTCGCCTTAAAGAGAAACTTGAAGATCCAGATCCCGGTGAGTGGATTTTAGTGAATTCCTTTTGCTCACATGTATGGAGGTCCATGTGCTTCTAGAGCTTGTGGGGAGAAGCTGTGAAAAATGCTGTAATCATCTTTTGGGCACTGACTCAGCTGTTTCAGGGTAGTTGAGCATCGGAGAGTTTTGACAGGTGTTGCCATATTAAAAATATATTCTTTAAATATCCATTTCTTCAAACCTAAAGTTACTGAAAATGTATCAGTGCTTAAAACTTAATGGACAAAGCAGCTTAAAGTTTCCTGACTTGTTGCTTACTAAACTTGGCTATTGAAAATATTTGAGTTGATTTCAGGTTTGGAGTTCCGTTTTTGTTATTTCCTGTGATTTTTTAGCAGGCTGCAGCTATTGACTTGCAGTGGACACACTTAAAATTATTTAACATCCCTTAGTGTATTTTTTATTTATTTGAGTCCAGACTGCTCTTTGGGCCCCTCAGTACTGTGTCAGTGCAGGTCAGCAGCAGCACAGGAAATTAGCAATTGCTCTGTATCATATTCACATTTTTACTCAGTCTTCAGGAGGTGCTGGTGTTCTCTCACTGCACAAACACTTGGTTTAGGAGTTCTGTGTGTGCTGTGTGTCTCTGATTTCCACTTGATTTGTATCTGCATTTACAGGGGGAAATTTAATTGCATTTCCTGCACTATTTGATTCTGGGCATGGAATATTCATCTTCCAGGGACAGTGTTACTAAAGAAAGCAAAACACACACAACCATCACCTGCAGAGAGAGGAAGAAAATCCCTGTTATGCTTTATGGAGAGAAGGATTGCTCTCTCCTAGGACACCCAGCCTGTCTAGACTAAAACATTTCAAACTGACAACAATCCATGTAGAGGCTGAGCAATGAGAAGGGAGTGAACTTGTCCAGTCAGATTGTTTAAGGAATTATTTGTGTTTTGTATTTAAACATGTTTAAGTAATACGTATTAGAGAAGTCAAGAGTGATTGGGAATTCTCTGGTGGATGATTATTGATTGTGTTGCCTGTGTCCCACAGCCAGCTCTCCACAGTCCAGGGCAGGAATGTGGCAGTGTCCTGTTTTTTCTCATGCTGGACCCAAAGCAGATACCTGGCTTGCTGCTGTATTAGAAAATAGTCAGAATTAAATAAAACCCTTTCTCAGTTTGCTTTTGCATCCTTGTATTTACTTCACTGCCTCAGGGTTGGGAATGAGGCCAAACCATTGGACACACAGGTTTGAAGCTTCAGCTGCTTTTGCTATGGGGGTTCTGCACCAGAAACTTCAATTACAGTGAAGGCATTGATGGGATTTGTGCTTTTCCCATTTGTTTTCCCCAGGTGTGCAGTCTGCTGCAGTAAATGTTATTTGTGAGCTGGCTCGACGCAATCCCAAAAATTACCTTTCCCTTGCTCCGCTCTTCTTCAAGTTGATGACGTCATCAACCAATAATTGGGTTCTCATTAAAATTATAAAACTGGCAAGTATTCTGCTTTTTGTTTACAGAATTAGGGTTCTCATTAAATTACCTTGGTTGTGAGAATGGATTTCTTGCTGGAAGGCATAGTTACCATTTAATCTGAATAAAAAGAACCGGGGAATATCTTCTAATGTTTGTGAATGTAACCAAAGAGAAAAATATGTTAATATAGCTTGGTTTAAGTACAGTGAGCTGTAATTTACATAATGTTTTGAAGGTGTTGAAAAGCAGTTATTAACTCACTTTTCTTCTCTTTGAATAGTTTGGTGCTCTTACTCCATTAGAACCAAGACTGGGAAAGAAACTGATTGAGCCCCTGACCAACCTCATCCACAGGTACATGTGACAGACCCTGCCTTGTTCAGTCACGACTGGGGAAGGACCTGGTGGGTGGATCAATAGCTGGGGTGGGGATGCATTTTTTAACTTTTTCTTGACTTTCAGTATATTGGCTTCAAGTATCAAAAAACAATCTCACATCAGGATTGTTTCTGAAAAACCTGAGGTAAAATACCTTAAAGGAAAGTCTCTGGGTGTCTGACTGTCAGCATGAATTCCTCCAAAGAGTGCATGAAAATTGGGGCAATCTGCTTTCCTTTCACTGCATTTTAAGCCAGAGATGACTGTGGAGGATGTATAAAAGCTCTGGCTTACAAAAGGCTCAGTTGTGTATTTGCCTCTCCTGTTCACCTCACACATTTGATTCCTGACTTTTGGGAGTGCCTTACCCACCAAAGCAGTGTGACAAGGAATATATTAAAGTCCTTTCTCATACATTTGGCAGCTCAGATGTGTTTTGAAAGAGGTTCTTATAATATGTATGTTCTAAATGTAGATTAAATAAAGTAGAAGATATTTTCTTATCCCTTGTTAATGCTGGTTTGTGGTGGTGTAGTGATTCTAATTCTGAACTGAAATCAGGAAATAGATGCCTTGGAGGGAATACCTGGATTCTCCCAGTTCTGAAGAGGAAGTGTGATCTTATGCAGGAGTTGTTGAGTGAAAAAGTTTTTATTTTCGTGTGACAGGGCAAGGTTTTAAGCAGATTTCTCTGTAGCCTTGAGAGCAGCTCTAGCCAAGTGATTTCTGTCCATCCTCGTATTCCTTTAAGGCAGACCAGCTCAGAGCAGACCAGCATCCAGATGACAACCTGCAGGGAGTTGTCAGCAGTAACAAATAGATACAACCCACCAGAGAAAGCAGGAAGATGGGCAATCCTACCTCCTGTCCCCAGCTCCCATTTTGGTAATTCTTAGCTCTGAGGTCTGGATCCTCTTTGGCTTGGTCTCCATTCAGTCATTTTGGATCTCATAATGAGTCACAGCACCCTGAACTGTCCCACCAAGTACCCAGGGAGCAGAAGTGTTGGTCTTGGTTCTCAGCATCCCATAGTGGCCTTCAGGGCATTGCTCTGCTGCTGCCTCTGGAGCTGTGCTCCTTCCCTGTGTACCCTGTGTACTTGGAGCCTGTTCCTTTGGGGCTTGGGAGGTTCCCTGTTTCCCTCCTGTATAGATCAGGCTTTGTGAGGACCTCTGCAGTCCTCAGAACTGCACTGTCTTGTGTGTTCAGCTGGCAAAAGCAGCCTTGAATTTGAGTTTTGGGGGAAGTCAGACATTGGAAATGGGTTGCTGACTTCCAGGGATGGGAAGTGTGTTCCTGCATCCCAAGGCTCTGCTGCTGGGGCGTGACTCACTCGCTTGGAGAGAGACTCGAGCTTCTCCATCTGCCTTGTCATGAATTTTTGACCTTGGGCAGAGGATTTAATTTGATTCTTGGACAAGATTGCTTCAGTATTCTGTGACTGGTGCTGGAGTTTGAGTAACCACTTCCTTCCTCATTCCTTGTGTCACAGTGCTCTTGCTTGCTGCTTTGCCAGGAAGATTTTTGGGGGTTTAGACATTTGTTTAAAAATTCCTCCCCCCAACAGTTTTTAAGTGAGAATAATTTCATCTGTTTGAAGGGATATGGAGCAGAATATTGACAATTTCTTGTGATGTTCAGGGTGCTAACTAGCTCTGAGATACTGCTGACAACTCTTCAAAATGTGCTGGTTTATTCCTTATTTAATATACTTGATTTCTGTTTCAGCACCTCAGCCATGTCTCTCTTATATGAATGTGTGAACACAGTAATAGCAGGTGAGAACTGCAACTTGGAACCTAGAAAAAAAAACGTGATGAACTTTGTCATCAACTAACACCATCTGTAAACCTTTTTTCTTTAACTTAATGGATTTTATAATAGGATAAGTCTCCTGGCAAACTTTGTGTCACTGTGGGGCTGAAATCCTTTGTTGTCAGTGAGTGAGGCACAGTCCCTACAGCTGTGTTGTGTTTGCTGAAGGCTGAAACCAAGCACAGACAATGAGATTATTTATATGCAAGCTCCTAAATGTTGCTACAACTACAAAATTTACCAGCAGCAATAGAATTAAAACAAGAGTGATGTCTCTTTGCCAAGTTTTCTTATGTGATGATGGATCAGACTTGTTTTTTTTTTAAATTTTGCAACTTTGCAGCTTAAAAGTGGGGTGTAATTCCTTAGATTGGCAGTTTCAGTTTCTGGGGAGGGGATATGAACTCCATAACTGGGAGGGTGAGAGAAAACAAAGGCAAAAAGGGATAACACAGTATTGCAGCTCAGGCTCGGCACTTTCCCTATCAGAGTGTGGAGCAGAGGGTTATTGACATTCACAGATTGTCTGTCTGTCTCCTGAGGGTACTTTGGATAATGGTGCAGAACTTGCTGTGCTGGGTCAGTTCAGAGAGGGAAGAGAGATCTGTCACTCACTGTGTATTCCTTCATTCCTTCAGGGAAATGAGGTGTTGTGATGGGAGGGAAAATAACACGGAGGGTAATTCCATTGTGGATGAGAGAGGCCTTCACTGAGATCCAGTGGGGTCGTCCTGTGGGTAGAGGGGTAATTCACCCACCCAGGACACCTCAGGGCTGGTGATGTCAGACTCAGAGCCAGCAAATGAGCCCTGAAACACCAGAGGAGCACCTGGCACCTGCCAGCTCTGGAGGTGACAGTGTCCAGCACAGCTTCCCTGCAGGGACAGAGGGCAGCACGTGGCACCTGCTCAGGCACAGCTGGGCTTGGCTTGGCTGTGCTGTGCCAGCAGCAGTTACCAAGGTGAGCCCACCTTTTCTGCAGTGGGGCTGTGTGCTGCCAGAGCTTTCAAATGTCCCATATAATCAACAGTGGCTGGCTTGATTAAAGCTCCAATCTAATCACATTGAACTCCAGGATCTGTTGCTGCATCCCATTGCATTAGGAAAGTGCACAATTAAAAATTCAGCTGTACAGTAGCTGCTGATGTATTTACAGCCCTGACTGCTACCTTATGTCAGTGAAATAAACCTTAGTGACAGCAGCTTTGACCTGGCTGTTCCAGCTGTTTCCACCTTTACACTTCGTTTTTCCAGCCCTCTTATTATTACTGTTACGGTGTATGAAACTATAAGTTCATGTCACAACCTTCTCTCCTCCCTTCAGACCCCCAAAAATCCAAGCAAACAGACAAACAATAATCTGGCACCTTTCCCTGAGAGCTGAGCTAGGTGTGGACTGTCAGGTGGTGTCGTTGCAGTCACTCACAGCACAGAAATACTGACTGGAATTTGTGCTTCTGTGTTTCAGTTCTGATCTCTCTGTCCTCGGGGATGCCCAACCACAGCGCCAGCATCCAGGTGAGACCCTGGGTTTGGGGATTGCTTGTTCTGCTGTGGGATCCCAAGGGCCAGGGAAAATGGGATTGTGTTCCTCTGCCAGAAGTTACAGCTACTGAAGTGCTCTTCTTGTGCAATCCTGCAGACTGAAGCATTTCCTATGGAAATTCTCCTACTTACTTCGCTCTAAAATGTAGAGTTTGAGAGTTTTCCCAACTTTTATTCATCTCCTGCTATCAATAAAGTCACACAGAGGTTCCTTTTGTTTGGAAATCTGTTAATGCAACAAAACCCTCTCACCTGGAGACCTCAAGTCTTGGTCAGATACTTCCTTGTGTATTGAGTAAACTTCATGAAGACTTACTTTAATTAAGACCTGTAATAAACATGGTGTGGTCTTTTTTTCCAGCTTTGTGTTCAGAAGTTGAGGATATTGATAGAAGATTCTGACCAGAACTGTAAGTATGGTACTTGTCTTCATGAAGCTGTTGGCCCCCAAGCACTGGGGAGATGCTGCAGCAGCCTCAGAGGGATTGCAGTGCCTGGTGTGCTGTAAACAATTGCTGGGGGGTTAATATGGAAATAATTTTTGATGGTGAGCACTTCTTTATAATAATATTTTTTAAAACAAACGACAGCAATTATTACTGCTGTTTGTGGTCTTGTAAATCTAAACCAGTTCTTTCCATGCTCTGGGATTTCCCTTTTTATAGACTGGCTGCTTGGAAAGCAGTGATAGCTATTTTCAGCAGCGTGAGCATAATAGTAAAATGCAAGAGTGTTGACTTACTTTAGTCACTACAAAGAATACTGGGAAATTTTTCTTTTGTGCAGCTCTTTTTTCCTTCCTTCTCAATTTTTCCCCCTGAGAACAGGACTGTTACACACCAATCTTCAGTGCTTTTAAAGCTGTGTTTACCTCAGGATGCCTGTTCTCAGATCCCAGTGTTTCTATTTATCAAATACATATTTTTGAATCAATGATAAAGCTTGAGGTGCAGGAAGAGCCTGATGAGGGTTATATATGTAATTACTTGTCTTTCTATGGGATTATGAAATTAAAGACTGTAGTCTGTGATGCATCCTTCTCAAAAATGCTTTTCTTCATCACAGATTTTTATTCAAGTGTTTCAATACCAAGTGCTTCTACTGAAACCAGCTTTAAGATTTCATGCTCAGCACAAAGCAGTGTTTCTATATTTGGAAAGAAGTTTTATTTTGTCTTTCACAGTGAAGTACCTGGGATTGTTGGCTATGTCCAAAATCCTGAAAACACACCCTAAGTCAGTTCAGTCTCACAAGGATCTCATTCTCCAATGTTTGGATGACAAAGATGAGTCCATCCGACTCAGAGCTTTAGATCTCCTCTATGGCATGGTATGTTCCTACACTTATTTCCTCTCCAGCTCCCCTGACCCTTTAGGTAGGTGATGTTTAAGGAAAACATGCAACTTTCTCTGCCAGAAAGCAGAGACTTTTGATAACAACTCCACAGCAGACTTTTTATAACAATTCCCATATCTTTTCTGGCACTTAGGACAAGTAAAACATGTGGCTCAGCATGAGAGCTTTAAAAAATCTGAATCAGACTGGGAGGAGTTTCTCAGTTCAGGCCCTGTTGGAAATCACCCATTTTGAAATCCATTCCACTGGATGTTAATGACTCCTAAATTGTTTCCTTTGTAAGCAGAAATGTTTTGAACTCTTAAACTTTCTAATCTGGCAGTAGAAAATTCACTTTCTCTTAGATTTCTGTACTGCTGATAGTAACACTGATCCTCAGCTCTCCCACAGCCGAGGTCTTCACAGAATCAACTGTGTTGGAAAAAACTTTTGAGATGATCAAATCCCAGCCTATGACCTAACACCATTTGTCAGCCAGGCCATGGCACTAAGTGCCACATCCAGTCTTTTCTTAAGCACCTTGTATACTTGTGCTGGCTCTTTAACAAGAACATTGAATAGTAATAAACAGGTTCATGTTTGGATTGGGGCCTACAGGGGTGGTTCTAGTTTCTTGTTAACATGATGTGGGTCCAGCAAAGAGCCAGCAGCTGCTTGACTGGAACTGCAAGTGATGCCTTTTCCTGGTCTTAAAATCAAGAGTCACACATGGTTAGAAGGGGAAAAGGGATTTTACCTTGGTGTTTATTTTAAGGATCCTTAGGTGCACACGTCCAGGTCATGTGCATCGAGATGCACCCTGCTGAGTCTCTCTCTCTCTCTGTCCCCCTCCTGAACATTGGGTATAACATTGTGGGTTTTTAATAATTAGCATATCTATCAAAGATTCCTCAATGAGAGGCTCAAGTGAGCCCCCCTCCCCAAGGAACCTTCCCCTGTTGGTTCTGTCTTGGTTTACAGAATGTGTTCTGGAGAGGACCTTGGCCTCTGGGGCACACTGATCCCTGGCTACGAAGCTTCTAAAATGTTGAGTCTCTTAGCTTGACAAACAAGTCCAAGAATGTAGGCAAAAAGCACTGAGAATACAGAAGTTGTAAAAAGGTGTAACAGGGGTATAAAAGAAAAGGCAAAAATCTTCCTGGCATCAGAAGGACTTGGCTGTATAGGAAAGTGGCTGGACCCTTCACCACCTCTTTAACAGGTCTCCAAGAAGAACTTGATGGAGATTGTGAAGAAACTGATGATTCACGTGGATAAAGCCGAAGGGACGACGTACCGAGATGAGCTGCTGACCAAAATCATAGACATCTGCAGCCAGTCCAATTATCAGTACATCACAAACTTTGAATGGTCAGTGCTTTCAGCTGCCAGCTTGGAGCTCATCACAGAGGCAATGCAGGATTGTCCTCTGATACCCATCCATCCCTTCCTGTAGGTACATTAGCATCCTGGTGGAGCTGACCCGGCTGGAGGGCACGAGGCACGGGCACCTGATCGCAGCCCAGATGTTGGATGTGGCCATCAGAGTGAAAGCCATCCGGAAGTTTGCGGTGTCCCAGATGGCCATGCTGCTGGACAACGCCCACCTCATCGCCAGCAACACCCAGAGGAACGGCATCTGTGAGGTGCTCTATGCTGCTGCCTGGATCTGTGGGGAGTTCTCCGAGTAAGTGAGAGCCTGGTGTGCTGTGAGTGGCAGCTCTTGGGCAGAGACTTTGGTCACTGAAGTGTGTTTTTGAGAGAAGGGTGGTTAATGCCACCAAAGTGATTGTTTTTCTCTTGCTCCCTCACACCATCAACTCATCAGCTCTTGCTAGCCAAGACATTTTTAACTATCTGGTCATTTTTCCTGTCTCACCAGCCTTGCCCACTCATGCAGGAAGCCAAAGTAGTGAATCATAGAATCCCAGAATATTCTGAGTCAGAAGGGACCCTCAGGGCAGGGATCATTGAGTTTAACTCCTGGCCCTGCCCAGACACCCCAACAACCCCACCCTGGGCATCCCTGAGAGCGCTGTCCAAACGCTCCTGCAGCTCTGGCAGCCTCGGGGCCGGGACCATTCCCTGGGGAGCCTGGGCAGTGCCCAGCAGCCTCGGGGGGAAGAACCTTTCCCTGAGCTCCATGCCCAGCCCTGACCCAGCTCCAGCCCTTCCCTGGGCTCCTGTCCCTGTCCCAGAGCAGAGCTCAGCCCCTGCCCCTCCGCCTCCCCTCGGGAGGAGCTGCAGCCCCCAGGAGCCTCCCCTCAGTCTCCTCTGCTCCAGCTGAACGAGCCAAGTGCCCTCAGCTGCTCCTCAGACCCTTCCCCAGCTCCGTGTCCCTCCTTTGGACACTTTCCAACAGCTTTGGACCCTTCTGATCTTGTAGGTATAAGCTATTAGATCTTAAGATGTTGAAGGAACTCCTTAATCATTAAGGTCCACCCCCATTTATATTATTGGGAACATGTCCAATCACCGGGTTTGAATTAGTTCTTTCTCTCCTCCCTGTTTTGCCCTTGTTAAAAGGTTTTTTGCAGAGCCCCATCTTCCTGGGAATTAAAAGTTGTCATCTTTTTGCTCAAAATTTTGTGGTACCCACAGTAGCACAGTTTTTAATGTTCTTGTACCAACACAGTTTTTTAGCTTCAACAGATGTTTCTGTGTCTTGTTTGTGCAGATACAGCTGTTCCCCAGCTTTTATTGTGGTAGATTGGACAGGTGTGGTACTGTAGTTTCCTCTTACCCCAGCTGGTTTGGTGTCCCCTTATAACTGCCACTCGGAACACTGGCTCCAGTTTAAGTTCACACTCTAGGTGTGATATTGAGGGAATGCTGGTACAGCTCAGATCTTCATTTTCTTTAAAAAGTTGTACAAAGAAAGCTGCAGATGAAGAAGAGAATATACATATTCCTCTTTTCCAGCGTGATCACATTTTTACTTAGAAACAACTTTAGCTTTTAGTTTAGTTCAGTAACTTTTTGTGCATCTTCCATTTAGTTGTGAGCAGACAATTTTGAGTAAGAGCATGAGATTTGTTAAAACAAAGTGCTGTGATCTGTATTTCTTTGTGTATTAAGCATAGCCTGCTAGATTTTATTTTTGCTGCCTTTCATCTGTGCACTCTGTCCTTACAGACACCTCGAGGAAGCAAACCAAACCCTAGAAGCAATGTTGAGGCCTAAAGTTACAACCCTGCCAGGCCACATCCAGGCTGTTTACGTGCAGAACATGGTGAAGCTCTATGCATCCATCCTGCAGCAGAAGGAGCAGGCTGGGGAAAAGGAAGCAGCTCAGGAAATTACACAGCTGATGATCGAGCGCCTGCCTCAGTTTGTGCAGAGTGCAGATCTGGAGGTTCAGGAGAGGGTAAGAGAACAAAATGACTTTGGGTTTTATCATGGGAAGTCTTGGAGCAGGTCTGTGGTTCTCTGTGGTCATGCACGTTTTCTATAAGCTGTTATCAGTGACAAGGCCCAGATCTTACTGCAGTTTGATGCCATCTCTGAAGGCTGCCAGCAAGATCTTCACTCAAAACAATTTAATTTTAAAATCATTCAGGCACATAAGGGCACAAAAAGGACCCAGCTGAAAGAGAGGCTTAATATGGACTTCTTACATTTGCTCCAAATCTGCAGTTTATGCTGCTTCTCTTAATTCCTTTAATGGAGTAAAACACTTACCTTCTGCTGACTTCAGTTGATTTGTTTGGTTCAGCTTGTTAAATATTACTCTCAAACTACTCCTGCATTTGTTTTTAGGCTTCTTGCATCTTGCAGCTAATAAAATACATTCAGAAGCTACAAGTAAAAGAAGTTCCTGTAGCTGAGGAAGTGATAGCCCTGTTTGCTGGTGAGCTGAACCCTGTGGCTCCTAAAGCACAGAAGAAAGTCCCTGTTCCTGAGGGGTAAAGTTCCTTCTCTGTTTCAAACCCTTATTTAAACTTTAAATAATAAAGCAAAGTATATGATGAGACACTGAAATACTCAGGGGTACTGAGTCAAGCTGTTTGTTTGCTGCAATTCTTCCCAGCCTGGACCTCGATGCCTGGATCAATGAACCTCCATCAGACAGTGAGTCTGAAGATGAAAAGCCCAAAACAATATTTCATGAGGAGGAACAAAGGCATTCCAGACACAGACAGCCAGAAATAGATGAGGAGGAACTGGCCAGAGTGAGTGAATGCTAAAATGCTTTTCCCTACATAATTCAGTAGTAATCTAAGGGGTGCTGAAGCAGTGAGGGCTGTTGTGGATTCTTCACATAGCCAGGGAGCCGTTCTGCTCTCCATAGCTCAGGGAAGCTGATCATTGATGTGAGCTGATGCTCATGGACTTCAACAGCTCCTGGGAATGGCTGTAACATGACTGTTCTCAGCAGGGATCCCACCTTTCCTGCCTCTGACCTCTTTGGTTTCACAGAGAGAACTTGGTGTTAAACGAATCTTCACTTCTTCCTCTCCCTGCAGAAATGAAAACAGAAGTGTTCCAATTGCCATCAAAGTGATCTCTGGGAAGTTATTATCTCCAGTCTGTAATTAAAAAGCAAAGAAGGTGTTCTAAGGAATATTAGTTATTAGTATCATGTACAATAGCTTGGGTTGGAAGGGACCTTAAAGCTCATCTCATTCCACCCCCTGCCATGGGCAGGGTCACCTTCCACTGTCCCAGGTTGCTCCAAGCCCTGCCCAACCTGACCTTGGACACTTCAGGGCTGGGAATTACTAATGGTACTTGCAGTTCTCTCCTTGTATGTCTGGTAACTCAGAACTGCTTTATCACACACAAGCTGTTCTGCTCTAGTCTTTTCACAGTAGTTATGTATTGTTCCAAAAATGCAGGGAGATTTTGTTTTGCACTTTGATGTCTTTTATCTCTTTGCTTACAAACAAACATTGTAACTGCAAATCCTGTTTTGCTTTTAGCGTCGAGAAGCCCGGAAACAAGAGCAGGCAAACAACCCATTTTATATTAAAAGCTCTCCTTCCCCTCAGAAGGTGAGTCTGAATTGCAGTATCTCACTGGCCTCTGCTGTCACTGTGTGAAGGCTCCCTGAGTGTCAGAGCTTCAGCCTCCTCTGGGACATTCTGGTATTTCCCCTGCAGTTCTGACTACTTTATAATGTGTGGACTGGAGTGGCTGCCTACAACTGTTCTTATAACTCCTGTTTGTGTTGAGAATCTCCTGAGTGACCTGATATCCCCAGAGCAGCCTGTGAGTCTGTGCAGTTTGTCCCAGCCCTGGGTGATGGCAACATTCACATCCCCAGGCACTTTGCTCAGACCCCTGCTGAAGTGGGTGACCCTGCAACACACACTGTGTTTTGTGGATCAAAAAGTTGCTGTGGTCTCTGAACACCTTTTTCAGGGAAAGCACTTCCTTTATTCCCTCTGTATCCGAAGGACTGCCCCATGTTCCTCAACTCCAATCTCCAAATTTATCTTCTGAAGTGGCAAGTTATTAGCAATAAAACACAAACCAAAAATTTTTCAGAGAGCTGCAGTAATTCTTCAGGGCAGTAATGGGGTTAAAAAACTGTAGCTAAGAGTAGGGTCCTTTATAATAGTTATCAACTGGCTTTAAAACACACTCTGCTACCACACAGGATTGGTAACAAGCTGTTCCATTCCTATCCTGTAAAATGTTCACTTAAGGTATTGAACTGCTTGGTGGTTTGTCATGTGTCTATTTACAGACATTTGTGCTGGTGGTACTCAGAACATAACAAATCTTTCTTTTCCCAGCGATACCAAGACACTCCAGGGGTGGAACATATTCCTGTGGTCCAGATCGACCTTTCTGTCCCATTAAAAGTTCCAGGTAAACACAAGCTAATCTTTAAAATTAATTAAAGAAATTCAGTTAAGCAAAAGCCGTAATTCCTTCTTAGGAATTCCACCTGAGGTTTTGAAGGGCAAGGAACATGCTTTCATTAGAGTCTTAAATATATCTCCTTAATTAACATTTGAAAATACTACTTTGCAGTCTTGAGTTCCTTTCAAGATAATATTAGAAATAATTCTGTGATTAGGAATATTGTGCAGCTAGGTCTGTAACATGTAGGCTAATCACTGTTCAGTGTGGGATCAGTCACCTTCAAAATATCTTAGAGGTCTGATGGAGGTGATCAGTAGACATTAAATAGAATCGATAGTATCTAGTAGAGATACTATTTGAGTATCTTGTTTCAATTATCAAAAGGTAGTTGTGTGTGTAAGGTGTGGTTGGATACAGCACTGAGAAGCTGTTGATAAAGTGCCTTACATTGCAAGGGGTGAGCTCTAAGTGCACGTTTAAGGTTTTTTCCTAAAGTTGTCAGTACAGCAGCAATGTCACCAATTCTCCTTAAAATCTCATTGTTTGGATGCTCCTTGTAATGCAGTTAATGCAGCCAAGAGTCAGGGAGCAGGATTGAGCTCTGTCCTGTTTCTGGAGAGATGGAGTGGACAGCAGAGCTGTTGCTTGAGGGGCTGTGTGTGAGGTGATGTGGAAGCACAGGGAGCTGTGGATCTGGCTGGCTGTGGGAAGCTGAAAGCAGGGCTCCCTCCTGACATGGTGTTTCAGTGCTCAGTCCAAGTGCCCTGTACCTGAAAGCAGCTTGGCTTTCCCCACAGGAATGCCCATGTCAGACCAGTATGTGAAACTGGAAGAAGAGAGAAGGCATAAACAGAAACTGGAGAAAGACAAGAAAAAGAAAAAACAGAAAAAGGAGAAGAGAGGGAAGCACCATCGCCACAACTCCCTGCACACAGAGAGTGAGGAGGACATTGCTCCAGCTCACCACGTCGACATCATCACAGAGGAGATGCCAGAGGTCAGTTCTGTGCTTGGGGTCTGGGATTTATCTGTGTGCAGCTCTTGAGAGATTTTTGCCCCCACAACTGCAGCCAGTCTGTAGTGTGGCAGTTCCAGAGCTGTGGTGTCTTGCAGAGCTGTTTCACAAATGACTGAGATGATCCCAGGCTGTTCTTTGCAGGGAAAGAAATTACTGTCTTTTTTTCTCACAAAAAGACAAAAATTGCCACTGAAGCTATTAAAAAAAATCAAAACCAATGAAACAATGTTCATCTCTGCTGTAAAAGTAACACTGTCCAAATAGCATTTATTATGCTCTGCTGCTTCACTTTGACAGTAACTTGCTGTCTAGTCAGCAGCTTTGCAGCTGATGATAATTAATTGCAGATGCTAATGATGTCATCTGCATTTGTTTCTAAAATTTCCTTTAATCAAAACTGAACAGCAGCAATTCAAATCCTGCAGTTTATGAAGAAGGGGTTTCTGTCCTAAATTAATCTTGTAACTGGATGCTGCATTGAAGTGCATTGTTCCTGTAACTTACTGTGCCTGACTGCAGCTGGCCTGGTCCAGGCCTCACAGGCTCAAAAAATTTAATTTGGGTGGTGTTAAGCTTGAGTTTGAAGATTGCCAGTGGTTTGTTTCCTCAGTGGACGTCTCTTTATCTGTCCTGCAGAATGCTTTGCCCAGTGATGAAGATGATAAAGATCCCAATGATCCCTATAAGGCACTTGACATAGATCTGGATAAGTAAGTGGCAGTTCTGTGTGTGAGTTCACTGAGTTGGTAACGGGAATGCCTGAGGGCAGGGCTGGGACTGAGCAGGCGAAGGCACTACAGGCCATAAGGGGAAAAGGCTGAAGTCTCTCCCCATGGTTTGGCTGAAACCTCAGGTGCTCATCCAGCTTGGGCTCCCTCTGCAGCTTGGATGATGAAATCTCAACTCCTGAGTATGGGAGAGGTTT
This sequence comes from Aphelocoma coerulescens, assembly GCF_041296385.1. Taxonomy (NCBI): domain Eukaryota; kingdom Metazoa; phylum Chordata; class Aves; order Passeriformes; family Corvidae; genus Aphelocoma; species Aphelocoma coerulescens. Next base: position 2,629,650 of record NC_091041.1, on the reverse strand, counting down.
GGGAAGGGCAGGGGAGTCATTAGATGTGGTGTGACTGAGGGAGTCTGGAAGCACAGGCAGTGTCCCTGGATCAGGTGTGGGTTACTCTGAGGTTTGGGTATCCCACTGTCTCTGCCATGACCTGTGTTGGCACTGAGTGTGACCTGTGTCCATCTGTCCCCCTCAGAACCTCTGTGTTCACGGCAAGCCTGTGTTGTGATCACTGACCAGTAACACCCAGGCTGTCCCACCCCATTGCCCTGTGGCCCTTCAGTGTGGTCCCACTGTTGTAAAGTGTTGTTCTGACATGACTGAGTGAGCTGCACGTCCCACCTGGGACCAGGCTGGTCCCCACCCAGCTGCTGGGGCTGTTCCAGTGGCAGCACCTCGAGCCCCTGCATCCACATGACCATGAGCACTGGGCTGTTCAGTATTGCACATGGAGATTGGTTTGGATTTTTTTTTTAGTTGCTGTTTTACGAAATCACCATGCTAAAAAATAATTGCTGATTTATGGTCCAGGGATGCCTCCTGTAAAGTTTGGAAAACTGTGCAGGCCCATGTGGCTCTGTGTAGGATCTCTGCCTTCCTCTGATACTTGAGAGTTTGTGCCTTTCTTTGTAGTTCTAAATTTATAGGGCTTTGGCCCCTCAGTACCTTGTGAAAAAGTGTTATAGCACTTTTTAAAAGTAAACAAAACAATTTTTCTGAAAAACTTCCTTTTTTCATGAGCCAGTCGAAGTCTGCAGGGACAAATATGTAAAAGGAAATTAATTTCTGACTGTAGCCCCTGGATTTGCACCGTGATCCTCACCAGCATTGGGCACACCCAGCAGAGCAGGTCCTAGGTGCTCCAGGAGGCATCCAGGCCTGTTGGATTGTTCCATCCATTCCCTCCCCTGTGCCATGAGTGCTGTGCTCTCCTGTCATGGTTTCTCATGTCTGTGTCCTCTCTCTTTCCTTCTGTGCTTGCACTGCTCTGTCTGTCACGCTCACACGCAGTCTGGTTTCAGGGAAGCCTTCCAGGTAAGAATATCTCCTCAGTGTTGACCTTTGTCAGGTTGGTTGATTTTGGACAGTGTAAGTCCTTGAAGGGTGGTGGAACTGTTGAAATCAGTGACCCTCGTGTTTATGTGAGTCTGTTTTGTCACTGGCTTTCAGCACCAATGCTGTTCCAGTACAGGTGTATCTGAAATAGTAAAAGATGAGGCCTGTTTGCTGTTCAATCTTCCATTAGTGTGTCTGAAAGGGAAAAATTAATTGGTTCTGGTTCTTAATGCGATATAAGCAAAAACACTGAGGCAGTTGAGGCCATTAGAAATCTTCCTGAACTGGTGTTTCAGGTGCAAACCTGAAAATTAACATTAAATAAAAGCTAAGAAATAGAAAAAGATGCAGTTGGTGAAATTCTTGCTGATTTTTGAAAATGTTTGACAAGAATGAGAGAAATTTTTGTGTTGGCTTTTTTTCCCCAAGTAGTGGATTTAGGATACAGTGTAAATATGAACTGCTATTGGTGCTTTCTGGAAGCAGGTGTCTGAAGTTACATTTAACTTCTAAAATGTGATAGTAGAGTAGAAATTCATAGTGCAGACTTCCAAAATAAAAATTATTTAGAATAATTCCCAGTTGGAGCGACCTGTTCATCAAGAACAACAAACCCCACACCCTTCAAGGGCTGTTGAAGCCATGCTGGCATTCCACTGCTCGAATTTCCACTCTGTTGGAAATGCTGTTCCACATCCTTGCTTTTCCTTGGAGAGGGATTCCATGGAAACACAGCATAACCCTACATGGAGCTGTTCTTCTGTGGGTGTTACTCAGCCTGCAAGCCTCTAGCTGGCACCTCTAAGGGTTAAACAGCAAGACCTTGGCTCTCAGTCACCTTCCAGTTGTTTCCTCTGACTCCTGACCCACAAGGGCAATATCTGCAGTTGCATAAATAAACTCCAGGTACAGAGCTGATTTCAGGTTTGGGGGCCCAGCTCCCTAAAAACAAAGCACACCTTGTCTTGGACAGCTCATCTGGCTGAGGGAGGCTGTTTGCAGGGACTAATGGGCTCCTTCTTTTCAAGACCCTTAGCAGACAGCGAGAAGCTGCCAGTGCAGAGACACAGGAATGTTGAGACCCTGAAGTCACCAGACTCAGAAGTTCCCCTAGTAGAGAAGAAGAGCAAGAAACCCAAAAAGAAGGAAAAGAAACATAAAGAAAAAGAGAGAGATAAAGGAAAGAAGAAAGAGAAAGAGAAAAAGGTGGTACAAGAGGAGGAGGAAGAAGGAAAAAAGGTAATTCTCCAAGACTTGTGTTATTTTAGCTACTGCTGTTATTTATTGCTGAGTTCAGTTTGTTGCTTAGGAACAGTCACATTTGACAGTTCAAACAGCTGAATGCATTCAACCTTTATTTCCTTAAATTTTTACAACTGTAGCAGCAGGTATTTAAAGATTTCTGTTAATAAAAATAACATTTACTTACCCTCATAAGTTAGCAGAATTCAGCTTACTGCAGCCTACACAGCAGATCTGCCAGAGCTCACATGAAAGCTGAGTTCGCTGATATTTTGTCTGTTCTCCAAATGGGGAACTCCTTAGCAAAATATCTGCAACTCATGTTGTGAGTGTCATTTGTTCTGCTTCCTGTCTCCCATGTACTTCAGAACCTTTCAGTTATAAACCCTGCCAGTAGCTGTCAGTTACTCTCAGGATTTGAAGTGTCCTCCTGTTAACCCCCCTGCAGAGCTGCACCCTCCCTCTGCACTGCACCCCTTGGAATGCCTGGGATACCCTGGTGGGGGGGTGCTGGGCAGCTGCTGGCAGCTGGGCCTGGCTTTAGAAGTGCTCAAAGACTAAAGTGAAGCTTCTTGGTGTGTTTGCTCCTAAATGTGTCACAGCATCTGTGCATGAGGAGCATTCTGGAGTGCTACATTGCCATGGGAACTTAAGGTTTTGATTTAATTGTTGTAGAGTCACAGAATCCCAGAATGGTTTGGCTTGAAAGGGACCTCAGAGCCCATCCAGTGCCACCCCTGCCATGGGCAGGGACACCTCCCACTGTCCCAGGCTGCTCCAAGCCCCAATGTCCAGCCTGGCCTTGGGCACTGCCAGGGATCCAGGGGCAGCCCCAGCTGCTCTGGGCACCCTGTGCCAGGGCCTGCCCACCCTGCCAGGGAACAATTCCTTCCCAATCTCCCATCCAGCCCTGCCCTCTGGCACTGGGAAGCCATTCCCTGGGTCCTGGCCCTCCAGGCCTTGTCCCCAGTCCCTCTGCAGCTCTCCTGGAGCCCCTTTAGGCCCTGCAAGGGGCTCTGAGCTCTCCCTGGAGCCTTCTCCTCTCCAGGTGAGCACCCCCAGCTCTCCCAGTCTTTCCTCATAGGACAGATGTTCCAGCCCTGTGATCTTTATGTTTTGGTTTTCTTTTGTTGTTGTTGTTGGGAGGGGTTGGTTTTTTTATTTGATTTTTAAGAAAGATATGAAGCTAATGATAATGGTGGTTTTTTTCTCCTAAAATTCAGGGGGAAGACTTGGATTTCTGGCTCTCCACTGCTCCACCAGCTGCTCCCACTCCCCAGCCACAGGTAGGAATCCTCCCCCATCAGAGGAAACTTCTCTGGGTATTTATTGCCTGCAGGCTGTGCAGGAGTGCTGTGTCATGCTGCAGCACAGAGGGGGAACATCAGCTTCATCTCCTCAACTTCCTGCTGGGGAGCAGGGATAGTGTGTCTGTCCCGTTCATAGAAACTGTAGTGGAAGACTTGAGGCTCATTCTGTGCAGATCAAGAAATAGAAATACAGATGCAGCTCCAGGCTTGGTTGATTTTGTTATTGATGAGTTTAATGTAACACAGTTGTATGGCTTTATTTCCCAGTATGAGATAGACTCTAGCAGCATTAATAGACATGAGAGACAGAGTGTGAAAGAAAAATTCTCATGAATTTTGATGGGAAATTCGAGAGGAAGAGACAAGGAATATAAGGGGATGGATTCCTTGGAGGAAATCTTTTGAATCGTGTCCTCAGGTGATCTTATTTGCTGGGTTTCAGAGGCATAAAATGAAAGCCTTGATACCATGTAAGCCTGGTGTTGTTCGTGGAATAGCAGTTGTGAGGAGTTGTCACTGTTGAGTTTCTTCTGCTGTGGGATTGGGTTGTTCCAGCTGCTTTCCATCAGTGTCATCATCCTTCTGCTCATCTCCTCAGAGCGAGCCTGGAATGGGCACTGCTGTGGTGGCTGAACCTCAAGAGGTAAAAAAAGAAGAAAGGGAAGAGCAAGATGAGGAGGAGGAGGAGGATGAAGGAAAGGTAAGTGGGTTAAATTAAGAGGAAATTGCCTCCAGTTGCACCAGGAGAGGTTTAGATGAAAAGATTGGAAAAGATTGTCAGGCTTTGGAACAGGCTGCCCTGGGCAGTGGTGAAGTCACTGTCTCTGAAAGTGTTAAAAAAACCTGTGGATGTGGCACTTGAGGACATGGTTTTGAGGTGGTGCTGGGCTGATGGTTGGACCTGATGATCTTAAAGATCTTTTCCAACCTTCACAATTCTCTGGTTCTATGAAGTTGCTGTCACCCTTCAGCCCTATGCTCCTGCTGCCTCAAATTCCTTAAAAAGCAGCACACAGCAATTACCAACAGCATCTGTTCAGTGCAGTGACCACCTGCAAATGTTGCATCCTTGAGGAGCTATAAACACCTCATGGTGAGGGGTTTGGTTGTTCCTGAGCCAAGGACAGGTCCCAGTTAAAGCTGAGCTTCCAAACAGTTGAAGAGATTGAGCCTTGTGCTGTTCCCAGGCTGCTTTGGGATAAGGTATTGGCAGCTGGTGCAGAGCAGGGTTTACTGGGACTCCACACGCAATTACTTTTGGGATTTAAGGAATGGTAGTTCTGTTTTGGGTTCTGCAGTAAAGGGAAACTTTGCTCAGTCCAGGAAGTGCAGAGAGTGAGAGTCTAGAGTTGGAAGTGTGGTAAAGGGATCATGGCTAGAAATCGAGGGTTTCTTTAAGGGTTTGTTGTAGTTTCTTGTTCTTCTTGGTAGAAATCCTCCAAGCATAAGAAGAAAAAGCACAAGAAAGAGAAAGAAGAGAAATCAAAGGATAAAAAGAAATCCAAAAAGAAGAGCCATCATGGCGAGGAGGAGCCCCCAGAGTCAGTGCAGAATGGGACACTAGAGGATGAGCCACTACCGGTGAGTAGCTGTGCCCAGGCCTGGGGATAAGGCAGAGCTCAGCTGGTTGGGAGGGAGGACAGTGATGGTCCTTTTCAGAGCCATCAGTTCTAGTGTGACTGGGATTTCTCGCTTGTTTTTCAGCCCATGTCCAGTTATCGCCTTCTTGCTGAGAACCCGTACATTAAAATGGTGAGTTTGGGGTGTTCTGTTCCAAATGTTGTCTCTCTGTGTTCCCTAAGAGAGGGGGTACCCTGGGGATGGTGTAGTGACTTTACAGAGCCATCACATAACTTAGGAACTGTTGATATCCCAGGGGGTAGAACTGTAACCAAGCTCCATTTCCTTTCCTTTGGGTGTCCCACTTTTAATTTCTAAGTTGATATTTTCCCAGTCCTTAGCTGATCATCAGTGTGTTTTCATAATCCTCTAGCTACACCAAATTACCTCCCTTTTGAACCTGGTTTTATCCCCATGCTGCATTTTGTTCCTTGAAGTTTCTGACTCTTTCCTGTGACATTTTTCCCTTCATTTGCAGACCTATGATATTCAAGGAAACCTCCAGAATGACAGCCAAGTTACTGTGTCTGTTATCTTTGAGAACAAAAGCACTAGCTTCCTTAAGAGCATGGAACTGAATGTCCTGGACTCTCTCAACACTAAAATGCTCCGACCGGAAGGATCATCAGTACACGATGGGATACCTGTGCCCTTCCAGCTCCCCCCTGGTATGCACAGCTTTGCACAGGGCTCTCGGCGTGTGGCTGGCCCTGCACTGCCCTCCTGTGGGAAGAGCTGCTTGAACTTCTTGCTGTTTTCCAGAAAAACATCTCTGGGTGTTCCTGGGCTTTCCCACAGTTCCTTGGAGAAGATAAGCCTTCTCCCAAGTATTGCTGTAATGCAGGTGGTTCTGCACAGCAAGAGCAAAGCTTTAATCTAGGGCTGGGAGTCCAGATGTCTGAGTTCCTTTTCCAGGTGCCTGCAGGCTGGCACACCTTTGACTACGGGAATCCAAAATTCATTATATGTTTGCTGTGAGATTTAAAATGAAACAAGGTGATAGGTTTGTGAAGAGTTAGAATCCACTCTGGATTTATTCTGGAGCTCTTGTCCTGCTGTTTGAGTGGCAGAGGCCTTATGCAGTGAAGGTTTGTGATGTGTAAGGAGGGGAGCTGAGCCCTCCAGAAGTATTAAGCACAGAAATGAAGGATAATGGTTTTGTACAGAGCACAGTAGTACAGCCAGATCAGTGAACCTTCCCTGAATTTCACTTCACCAAGGAGTTAATTTGAATCCTGAAACAGCTCACAGAGGGCTGCAGTGGCCTCAGGGTGCATTTCAATCCCCCATGAAAAGCAGTGGGGTATTTGATTTGGTTTTAAATCTGTATAAGGCAGTTCTTAACAGACTTGTAGATTAAAAGGAAAACATAGAAACATTAGAATTCAAATTAGCTCTGAAAGCTACTCTGAAATGTTTATGATATAATTTCCAGTTATCCAAATAGTTAAATATGTGACACTGTGACACTTTGCCCAGGCACTTGCTCAATAACCTCCACCAAATCCCAGCTCTCGTTGCTGCTTCTGAGAGACCCAAGTGCTGTAACACTGTTGACTCACCACAGCAATTGTGTGTAGAACTCTCTTCCAACTCAAAGAACTTGGTTCAAAAATAGTCTGCACATACGTCAGTTTATTCTAGTCATTACTTAGATCTGAAAACCATGTTGTGACCTGACTTTTCCCTCTCCTCTCTTCACACTAGGAATCTCTAATGAAGCCCAGTTTGTGTTTACACTTCAGAGTATTGTTATGGCTCAGAAGTTAAAAGGAACACTGTCCTTTATAGTCAAAGTAAGTGCAGCTCTCAACTGCCTCTGCTTCCCTTGGAACTGCGTCAGGGAGCTGGACTCGGGTGGGAAGCTCTGCTCTCGAGCTTTTTTTTAGGCATCATTTCATCCCTGCTGCACCAGCCCATTCTGTGAGGAACATTTTCACATGACATCTTGTGCAAAGAGTGCCCCCCATCCTGCGTAAGCACGTCCTAGATTGTCATTCCTGGCAGTGTGTGAGCAAGGCAGCCTGAACATGTGCCACATTGTCAGCTAGAAAATCACACTGAGCTGCTGGGGAGGGGAGGGATGGAACCAGGCTCTGCTCCTTCTGATTTCAGTTTTCCAGGGACTGGTTGGACACTGCAGCCTGGTACAAGGCTGGAAAACAAAAATAAGAATTAGATGCAGTTATTAAGAGTGCAAACCCAGACCAAGAGCGAGGTCAGTGGAAGGCATTGTTTAGCAAGTATTGAGCTGGATAGGACTGTGTGGGTTTCTGATGTTGTTTCAGTACAGTTATTGATGAAAGAGCTGCATGAACAGCTCAAAGGAAATGAGTGGAGACAGTTGTGGCTACTCCTGAGTCAGCCATTATCTCTATTTTAAGGGTTTCTTAAAAATAGCTTGCTAGTCCTATTTTTGTACCTAAGAATCTGGGAACTATTAATTTATTATTTTGCTCAGGAAATAACAAGCTGTAAAACCACATCTCCAAGTGTTAATTTAAACTCAGTCTACTCAGTTGATTTCAGTAGAGTGCTGGCAGAGCTGCAGCCCATTGTGTCCCTTACCTGTTCGAGGTGTACGTATCAACCCAGCTGCCCAAATCTTTGAGTGGGCAGATGTTGTGGTGGGATTGTTCTCAGACTGATCCTTCAGGCCTGGCTAGGCTGTTTCAGAGGGAACTGAGCCCCAAGCTCCTGGTTGGTGCCTGTGTGCTGGGTGGGGGTGGCTCCTCCTCTTGCTGCCCCAGGGCTCCCACTCACCTCCTCTCCTTTGCCCCGTTGCAGAATGATGAAGGTTCAACCCATGAAAAACTAGATTTCAAATTGCACTTCAGTTGCGCTTCATACTTGATCACGACACCTTGCTACAGGTGAGTGCCTGTGCTGTCCCTGGCAGGCTGAGCTCTGCCTGCTCCTGAGGGCTTGGTCTCTGTGAGGGGTGAATGTTCAAATATGTCCAGTGACCTATTTCAAGTGGTTCTACAGAAAGAGCTCTGTGCCCTGTGGGCTGGCAGAGGCAGCTCTGGTTGAGGGCACAAGCTGCTCCAGTGGACTCTGGAGTGTGGTTTCTGTATTTGCTGTAAACCCATTTTCCTAGAGCTTGGTAGCACTTAAGCCTCTGTACCCTGACGTGCTTCGTAGGGCTGATGGGACAGATTTCACTTGCATTTCTAATAAAACATTGGCTTTCCTTCCTGTTCTGCAGTGATGCTTTTGCCAAGCTCCTAGAGTCTGGAGATCTGCACATGAGTTCTATTAAAGTAGATGGAATTAGCATTTCTTTTCAACATCTACTGGCAAAGATCTGTTTTCATCATCATTTTTCAGGTGAGTCTTCCTTGATGCAGAACCTTCTGCAGAATTCCATATTCTAAAATCTCTGCTGTGCTTGGTGAGCACAACACTCCATGGGCTCAGCAATCACAGGAGCAGCTGATATCCAGATTAAATACATTTGGGAGAGTTTTCTCCAGTTTTGCAACACTCAAAGCATGCAGTGTTCTTCGAAATGAATTCTCCTTGTGTCCCTGTGGAATTCCTGCAGCCCAGTGAGGCATGTGACAGGTATCATGGGAGCAGCTGGTGGGGAGTTCAAGCTGTAACTGTTCTCTGGAGGGGTGGGTTTGATGTGCAGGGCTTCAGCCTCCTTCCCCAGTGCTTCATGTCAGCGAGGGAGAGCCCCAGCTATTCAGGTTTGGGTTTATTAATTAAAACACAAGCACTGGCTGAAGCAAAACAACCAGCTGTTTCATCATGCTCTGGTGTTTGCATTAGACATTGCCTCACTGGAAGTATTTCTGGGGAAGAAATCTACATTCTGAGCAGTGTTTTTGCCACAGAACATTTGTGGCTTAGGAGACAAATGACTCACCTCATTATTGTGAAATGTCCCAGAGAGAAGCCAGGAGGAGCCAGGCACATCTTAACCCTGACTTCCTCCTCCCCTCTGTAGAAGCCTCTGTTCCTCGAGGCCAGGCAGAGCAGTGGCTGCTCTCGGGAAGCAAGGCTTGAATTAGAATTGAATTGAATTAAATGAAGTTGCTGTTTCTCTGCAGTTGTGGAACGCGTTGATTCGTGTGCATCCATGTACAGCCGTTCTATCCAAGGCCATCACGTCTGCCTACTGGTAAAAAAGGTGAGAGCATTGTAACCCCTGAGAGAAGCTAAACCTGGAGCCTTCCCTGCCTTCCTCTGCTTCTTTCCAGTCCCTGAGCTTGACTTGGAACAACTTTATCCCCACTTGGAAGAGGAGCTAATGGATTTTTTTTCTTTTTTTTTTTCCTTTCCAAGGGAGAGAACTCTGTATCCATAGATGGGAAATGTAATGATTCTACCCTGCTTAGCAACTTGTTGGATGAGATGAAAGAGACATTGTCCAAGTGCTGAATATTCCTTATAAAATACTCCAACGACAAGAACCACACCCAACGTGTAAAGACGAGCAGACCCAAGTGTTAAGTTTCTCCCTCGTACGCATGTACTACCCTGGGGCACGTGCTTTCAGTTAACTCCACCATTGGTTGCAGTTTAGACATTTTAAGGCTGTATGTTACCTTTTTATTTTCAGAACTTTTTACAAACTGTGGTGTTAACCCTTTCTAGCCCAAAGAGATCCTGGTGACATGACTGGAGGAGGGAGGGGAGGAGGGAGGGAGGGAGGGGCGGGCACTATTTATTCAGCAGCTCATGATGATCCCATGACCTTCATCTGCGTGGGATGGGGACTGAGCAGGACTTTATCAACAGTAGCACAGTTTGTTGCTTGTGCTTATGCCAGGGAAGGTTGACTTAATCCTTAGCCATGAAATATGTCTTCAGGGCTGCTGTAGTTGATGTATATTTCTAGCAGAGGCTGGTGCTGGACCAGAAGGCCTCTTTTTTTGATTTTTTTTTTTTTATATATATATGATTTATTATTATTATTATCTCAAGATCTATTGTGATCAGCATATAAACATCTTCCATCTCCTTGAGCTAATCCAAAGGAGCCCTGTGAGAACTGGGATGTTTGAGTTTCTGTTTATAGTAGTTGCCTTGAGCCTTAACCTTCTTTTAGTGACAGCTGGAAGAGTCGAGTGTGGAAGCATGAAACGGGCTGAAAGTGTTACTGTTTGGGTCTGTGCTCCCCTCGACTGCCCCACACATGGAGTCTGTCAGGCCTCTCCCCTTTGAGCTGTCTCTGCTGATGTGTTTCAAGAGTCCACTTCAATTTCACATTCCTGAACAGTTAAGCTGTAGCAAGAAACTGGAAATCCAAAGGGGTCTGTTCCTGCTTTTTTATCCTTCCGCTCACCAGCTGAGGTTGGCCATTACCAGGTTAGAGAAACAGCAATGGGTGCAGCCCCTTGTGTGCAGCTACATGTCCTCCCTCTGTGCTCTGAAACCAGCAGGGTCATTCTGTCTCAGTGTCCCCTCAGTGTCCCTCGGCCCTGCCCTTGCAGTGAGAGCAGATTTGGCAGCACAAGTGCCCCTGGGTCCCTGTGGCAGAGCCCTCCCTGCCAGGGTGCAGGAGAGAGGGATGGCCTGGGAGCCCCTCTCCCTGCCAGGGTGCAGGAGGGGAAGTGGGTGAGGAGCCCCTGTCCCAAATGCAGGAAGGAGGAGGGATGAGGATCCCCTTTCCCTGCCAGAGTGCAGGAGAGAGGGGTCACAAGGAGCTGCTCTCCCTCCCCCGGGGTGCAGGATGGGGAGGGGGCTGAGGAGCTGCAGATTTGGGACTGTAGCAGTTGCTTTAGAGGGAAGAAGGGAGGGTCTGGGAAGTGAAGCCCATTCTGCACTGTTGGAATCTTGTGGAGTCACTGACAGGACAGGGATGTCCTGGTGTCCTGCAGAGATGCTCCGTGGATGTCCCTCTCCAACATCCCTTGTTTTCAACTTCTTTTTTATTCCCCCCACTCCATTTCTTTCCTGGCCGTTCCACACCCAGCAAGCAAAACTCCGTGGAACGGTTTTGCTTTGAGGCACAAGTCAGGAGCAGTTGGCTGCTCCAAAAAGGTGCCCAGGGAGGAGCTGGCTGGGTCTGCACGTCTCCAGCACCACCACCACTCCTAAAACACTGACCCCCTACGCAGGGAGCAGGATGAAGCGTTGATCTTATCCCTTGGGTGATGTCCTGTACTTTACGCGTGTCTTGTGCTCTTTACACTCTTCCCACAGGAGGTATTTTGGCAAAGGCTCTGCTCTGGTGCTCTGGGTTCCTTGCCAGGCCCAGCTCCGTGTCCGACCGTGCTGCCAGGACGTGGAGGGTTTGGTTTTGGTCAGCCTCCCTTGGTTAGCCAGTTGTGTATTAGAAACTGAACATATTAAAATTGTCTTAAAGGATAATGTTCCTCAATTAGTGTTTGGGTTTTTTAATTCATGGATGAAAACTGTCACTTTAGCATGTAGAGTCTCTTACAGAATCCTGTGCAGTGATTCTAGAATTTTGAAACTGTATGATGTGTTACATTCACAAATTTATTTGCTATCAACATTCCCTGGGAAAAAGAAAAAAAAAAAAAGAAAACAACATACCACAAGCTGCTGTAATGATTTTGTGTCAAGATGATCCAATAAACTTTCAAAACAAAGTTAAATTTTTGGCTTTGTAAATGGTCCTTTCATAAGACCCTTCCAGTGTGGCTGGACCCAAAACCAAGGTATGGATTTATCATGCCTGAACAATGTATCTTCAGTGGACATAAGAGGAATCTCCTTCCAAAAGGAGGTAGGGAATTCCTAACACCACCCCTTTGAAAGGCAGCTCTGCAGCAGCAGCTCTCCCTACCACTGAAATTACAGGAAAAAATAATTCCGATTATCTCTGTTAAATCTCCATGAATTGTTTTATTTTTTGGATCACAGTTGCAGCTAAAATCCAGCACTTGGAAAAATGGGAGCTCGGGTCTGAATGAGGCTGGAATCACCCCCTGCTGTTTCTTCCTGTTGGCCTCCAGTAAAATTTGTGACAAACTTGGTGGCGTTGAGATGAGGGCAGGAAAGAGGCCTTGGCTTTGCTGATGCTCCAGTGGTTTCCAGTCACACCAGACCCTATGAGAATCATCTTGGGACAGAAAATCCCTGGGGCTGAGTCAGGAACCTCCAGTACTGGGAAGAGCTCAGGAAGCTGCTGGCCCCATTGCTGGCAGACACTGCACAGGAAGGATCCAGATCCTCTGTTTCAGTCCTGCAATCCCACATGGCCCTGCCACGGGGTGGTACTGCACAGATCTGATGGAAGGGCATGAAAACGACAGCAAACCCCAACCCAGGATGTGCCTGGAGCAAAGCTCAAGTGTTAAATGAGCCCCGGGAGCTGAACTGGGGGCTGGGTGGGATCCTGGGCTGTGCCAGGAGGAGCACTGGCAGGGGGACCCGGCAGCTGATCCTGATCCTGCCCCTCCCGCAGCCCTGGAGTTCTGTGTCCAGTTCTGGGCTCCTCTGGAGCAGAGATGGAGCTCCTGGAGTGGGGAGCTGTGCAGGGCTGTGAGGATGATGAGGAGATGGAGCATCTCCTGTGAGGAAATGCTGCGGGAGCTGGGGCTGTGGCAGGGGCAAGAGCAGAGATGGATATAGATAACATTATATATATATATGTGTGTGTATATGTGTAGATATGGATATATACGCTATAAAGTGCCTGAGGGGAGGTATTAGAGGCTGGGGCCCAGTGACAGGACCAGAAGTAACAGGAAGAAACTGGAACACAGGAAATTCCACCTGAGCAGGGGACGAACTTTGCCCTGCAGGTGCCGGAGCACTGGCAGAGGCTGCCCAGAGAGGTGGAGTTACCTTCCCTGGAGATCCTCAAAAGCCATCTGGACACAATCCTAATGTGCTCAGGGGCCCCTGCTGAGCCAGGTGCGCTCCAGTGGTGCCTCCCAACCTCAATTCCGTGATTCTGTGACCGGGAGCTGCCCGTGAACCTGGCACACAAGCTCCTGCCCTTGGGCAGAGCATCATCTGCTCCGTGGAGGAATCCAGCCAGGGAGGCCCCAGGGCTGCTGGAGCCGGGCCCCGGCTCTTCCCGGGAGCCGGGAGCGGGAGCAGCTGCTCTGCAGCAGCATCCAAGCTGCTGCGATGAGCCCCCCGAGGAGCTAAAGCTGTGAAATGGGGGGGAAATTGGGGTCTGGGGTGGGGGCTGTGACCACCTGGAGGGACTGAACTGAGCTCTGGAAAGGTTGCGGAGCACCTGGGCTGGAGAACTCCGGGCTCCAGCCAGGAGCGCTGGAAATCGCCCCGTGGGGCAGGGCCCTGGGCCGAGGGGAGGGAGCTGAGCAGGGTCCGGTTCCAGCTCGGCTTCGGGCCCCCTTTGCTTTTGGGCTTCCCAGGGATTCCCCACCCGGCTTTGACTTTCCCCATCCTGACGTTTGTGAGAAGTTCCCTTTGAAGCAGCGGCTGCTTCCAGCCGCTTCTCCTTTTTGTGGCCTTCAAGCTGAGGTCTGGGCGAGTCCCTTCAGCTGCCCCAGTTCCCTGGACAGGGCAGCTCGGACCGTGCTGGACCTGGCCGGGGCAGAGCAGGGGCTGCTGCAGCCCCTCAGAGCCCCCTGAGCATCCCTGGGCTCTCCCTGTTCCCGAAAAACACCGACACTGAATAAAGGGGAATAAAAGGAAACAAACAGAACAGAATGAAGTGGGAAAATAAATGTAAGAGAGGAAAATAAATAAAACAGAATAGAAGAAAGTAAATAAAATAGAAGAGAGGGAAATAAATAACTGGAATGGAACAAAAGGAAAAAATAAATACAGTTAAAAATAAATAAATGGAGTTAAAGAAAATAAATAATAAAATAAAACGGGAGAAAAGAGATAAAACAGAAAAGAAAATGGAAAACAAACAGGAGCAAATAGAAAATTAAAATAGAATAAAAATAAAATAGTAAATAAAATAGAAAACAAAAATAAGATTAAATAGAAAATAAAAATAAAATGAAGATAAAATAGAAAATAAAATAACGACAAAATAGAAAACAAAATAAAGCAGAAAATTAAATTAAAATAGAAAATGAAAGAAAATAGAACAAAAGAAAATAGAATAAAAGGAATTAAGTAGAATAAAAGAAAATTTTGAAGTAGAATAAAAGAACATAGAGTAAAACAAGCTAGAATAAAATTTTAAAAACACGATAAAACACGAACTGTCTCCCCACCAACATCCGCTGTGCCTTCCCCCCCCCCCGGCCCGACCCCGCCCGATCCCTCCCGTGGGCGGAGCCGGCGCAGGCGGGGGCGGCCCCTTTAAGAGGAAGTAGCGCCGGCCGGGAGCGGCGCGCGGGAGGGCGCGGGAGCGGCGGGAGCGCGGCGGCCGCGCGGGGCGTGCTGCGGCCCGGGGTGAGGGAGTGCTGCGGCCCGGGGAGCTGTGCGCGTCCGCCGGCGAGGGAGCGCGGCCCGGCAGGTGCGGGGACACGGGGGCTGTGAGGGACGCGGGGCGGTGTAAGGGGCCACGGGAGGCTGTGCGAGGGGGGAGGGCCCTGCGGGACGGCCTCGGAGGGGCCTCTAGGGAGGCCTCTAGGGAAAGGGGGCCTGGAGGGGGCCGCGTTTCCCCAGCCCTGCCCACGTGTTCCTCCAGCCCCGGTGGCCGCGTTCCCCCGGCGGGGCCGGGCCGGGCCCTCCCCGGCCTTGGCGGGACGGGACCGGACCTGTTGAGCCGCGGCCGCATCGCCGCTCTGGGCGTTAATTGTTTGTGTTTGCCTGGGCGGGGGGCGATGGCGGCCGCGGCCCGGCCTGAGCCCCCTCAGGAGCCCCCCGGGGTGGGCAGGGCGGGGATCGGGTGGATCGGGGCATGGATCTGCCTGTGCTGGCCCGGCCCCTTGGATGGGACATCCCCGAGCAGAGCCCTGGCTTGTGCGCACAGCCCCCTCCCTTCAGAGGGGTCGGGAAGGGGACGGACCTGCTGCAGGATTCGTAAGCAGCCCAGAACTTCATAATGAGGAAAAAAACATCGCAGAGAGCAAGGGGGTTGGTGGCACAACTGTGAAGTTACAGTCTGCAACTTCCCTGTTTTATCCCACCTCTTCCCCTCGACTTTATCCAGCCCAGCTGGAGCACGTTTCTGCTCTAGGTAAAGGCACAGCCCTGAAGTTCAAACCCTTCAGTCTCTAAACTGGTCGGGGAATGGGGAATTTTCCATTTTTTCTTCAGGTCATGCTGAGCCATGGCTCAGCTGTCATGAGGGAGGACTTGTCAGGAGAACTTGAAAGCAAACTCTTGCTCTGCTTCTGTCTCTTGCTGCGGGCTCAGGAATCCTGATCCTGCAGAGCTACCTCTGCTCTGATCTGCTCAGCTCCTTCAGAGAAAGCTGTGTGAGAAGGACGAGCAAAAGGAAAGGGCAGGAAGTCCTCTGGAGGGAAAGGACAGGGGAACTGGAGTTGTCCAGTGTCCAGCACAGATGTTTGGGGAAAGCATTTCTGTCAGGGCCAGTGAAAGGCAGGATTCCCTCCTCCTAGAGCTTGGAGCTGCAGAGTGGCCACACTCTCTGGGTTTCCATTCCTTTGTTAAAAGCCCCTTTCCGATCTGGAAATCTTCTGCCAAGTTGCAGGGCAGGGAGGGATTTTTGCTGGGAGATGTGAAACTTCCCCAGCCACCTGTTTATCACAGTCCCCAGGGCTTTGTCCTCGCACTCTGCTTGCTTTCCCAACTGTAGGCTCACATCCAGCTCCCTGTTTGTCTATTACTGTTCCCTGGACTGTGTATCCCATGTTTCACATTCACTTTCTGTCTTAGTCACTTACTGTGAGGTGAACCTGGGATGAGCTTGTGACTCTTCAAAATCCCCAGAAAGAGGGAGAGGAGCATTGGGAATTCTTTCCAGTGGTGGCAAAACCTGGAGCTGTTGGTTTATACCGAGGAGCTGAGTGTGGGTGCTGAGCAGGGAGCTGGTTCCCTGTGCCTGGCTCACCTTGCAGCTCCTGGGATGCTCTGTTGGACACGTGGGGTTGCACTGTCACCTGTGCCATCATCAGATGTGGAAATGGGCTCTCCCATGTCCTTGCCCAGGGCTTGGGGAGCTTGGAGTGGACTCAGCATCCCCACCAGAGTTGTCCTGCATCACCTCAGCTGCCCCTGGAGCTGTTTGCCAGCTGCTTCCCTGTCCACATCTAACGTGGCCCTTCTACTGATGGGGTGAGAAGTACCCCCTGCACCAGAATGGGGGTGATTTACTCCCATTTTGGAGGTCAGACTGTCCAGATCTGTGCTGTGCTTGCTCACTGCTGCTCCTCCGTGGGCTCCCAGGGATCTCCATGGCCAGACTAATGAAAGGGAGAATGTCCCTTGTGAGTAGTGAAAGTATCTGGGGTCAGAGCACAGAGATTGCAAAACCTTCCCAGTCCTGCCCACAGGTCTGGGAAGGGAATTGCTTTCAACTTCTGAGTTTTCATTTCTCGTAAGACAGGGAAGTATTTTCTAGTTCTTGAGCCATAAATGCTGCTGTAAGTGGATCCAGAACCAGCTTTGCTGGAGGTTTATCAGCTTATCTTTAGGAATATGTTATACCCAGCTAATGCTGTCAATAAAGAGTGCACCTTAGGCTGCACCTTTATCCTGCTTTTTCCAGATGCCCCTGGGAAGCAGAATTATCCCTGAGGCCTGGTTTAGTCAGCTGCCTGCTTCCCTCTGGAGCTGGTGGTATGGTAGAAGGGCTGCTCTGCTCCTGGTGAGATTGGGTGGGTTGTTGCTCTGGGTACGTGAGGCAGAAGGGAGGGCAAAGGAAGGGATGGAGGCAGTGAAGGCCGGAAAAAAACCCCAACAAAACAACAACTTCTGCAAGTGGGCAAAGCCAGAGCAAAACAATCCATCACACTGTGACAGCTTTGACTTCCTCCAGAAAACCTGGCTGAGGTTCCAAGGGGCTGGTGCTGCTGTTGGGTCAGTGTGAGTGGGATGAGGCCGCCGTGGGGATGATGCCAGACACTCCCATGTGTGACCCTGTGCTGATTCCAGGGAACTCGTGGGACAGATGAGCTGGAGCCACCCAGACCGTGGCTGAGGTGGAAGCAGGAGATGAGCTGGCCTCCAGCTGAGTGCCTGCACTGAAAGGCCCTGTATTTTCTGCAGGCCTCTCTTGGGGCTGTTCTCTGGCTGCCTTTGCTTCCTTCTCTCTTTCCTCTTGCTGTCTTGTGATGTGGTTGGTGTTGAGGTGGTTTCCAGCTCCACATCCCTGGGTTCATTCTGTGCCTAGAGCTGTGCTAAGGGATTGAGTTACTCCCATATCTCCTGCCAGGGCAGGAGAAGCCTCGTGGACCTCTGCTATCAGCAAGAAACAATCCTGCCGTTCATCCCAACACGTGACATTAACGTGGGGAAAAGGAATGTTTGTCCCTGAGATTATCCATGCTCTGGGAAAGGCTGGCTGTGTGGCCAGCTTGTGCTCTGGCTCAGCCCTGGGGTGTGATCCCACACTTCCTGGGATCCCAACCCGCTGCTAGAATGGTGCCATAGTAATTTTATCATCCTAATGCAAATTTCGTGCTCCACACTGATGTTAGCTTTGACTTGGGTGGGGGCAGATCCCAGAGTTAGAGGAAATGGAACTGCTGTGGGCTCAGAAATATCCGTGTCCAGTGAGGACAGTACGGAGCCTGCACAAGCAGGGAGAGATGAGCAGCTCAGCTGGGACTTGATAAACACCACCTTGCCCTGGGCTGGGGACAGCGAGAGGCCTTCCCGAAGGACCAAGCTGTTCTGGGACCTGGAAAAGAGGGAGCTGCTCCCACCATGCCGTCACTGGCCGTGCTCTACCTTGGAAATACTCATGTGTGCAGTTAACCTGTGTGCTGGAGTCGTGACCCAGCTTGTCAGCTTAGCGCAGCGCTGCAGAGCCTGCAGCGGATTAGCTCTGCCTCCACACGCAGCCCCATCTCGGCCAGATCCATGGAAACCTTCCAGCAGCGGGCTCTGACATTGCAATGGATGCAGATGTCACGTAAGAGGCAGCAGGGCTGGCCCCGAGTCAGTAACACCCGGGGCTCCATGGGGCTCCCTGCAGTCACTGCTGTTCCACAGGAACAGTTGGACATTGCAGCATCTGCTGCCTGACCTTCCCCTGTGGGGAGGGAAGCAGGAGGGGACCTTTTACAGAACTTGCTTTCTCGTGTGGCTTTTCTCCCTCTGTGGCTGTGGGGAGGAAGGTCAGGGGGACAAACCACGCTGGAAATTTGGGCTTCTTGCCTTCCTTTATGGCACAATAAAGTGTCACCTCTCCCTTGCCAGACTGGGTTTTCCAGCCTCCCCAGCACTAGCTCCCTCAGCTGCCCTCCCTCAGCATCCCTGTGCAGTGTGAGCAGTGTCACCTGTAACGTCCCTCCTGTCACTGCCCATGGTCTGGATGTAAATCCTGAGCTTGAAGCCGAGCAATAAACTCCCTGTTCATCCATCTGCCCGGGCTGGATGAAGGTGTCTCACTGCTGGCTGACCTGGGCTCTGCTCCAAGCAGCAGCATTCCCACCTGCAGCTCTTGGGTGGGCTCTGCCAGAGCTCCCCTCACCTCTTCTGCTATCCCAGCTATGGCTTAATTTAACAGGGCTTTTCCCTTTATTCCATAAACTAACTTGACTTTAGGATTGTCTGGAATGCTAGGCCTTGCAGGGGCAAAGGAGATGCCAGTTAAAGCCCAGGACAACTATTTCTGGTCTTTTATTATGCTTTTTCCTTTTCTCATGCATATGGCCTTGCAGATGAGCTCTGCCTCTCCATGGCTTGGAGATGTGTAGAAAGCCTGTCCTGCTCCTAAACCAACCTCTTCCCTTCTCCTAAGCCACCCTCTTTCCGGGAAGGGCTGGGAGAAGTGGGAAGTCCCAGGAGATGTGAGAAGTCCCAGTAGAACTGGTGTCTGTACAGTTTCTTACTTGAGAATTTCCAAATTGTGCAGCAGATTGGAATAGCAGGGCCTGGGGGCGGCTGGCGACAGGCAGGACCTTCTTAAAGCTGACTCTGGTGAAAGACAAAAGGCTCTTTGTTTGCCCAAACCTTAGGAATTCAGCATTTCCAGTGTGCCCCCGTTCGGATTTGGTTGCGAAGGCTGCTGCAGAAGCGCTTTCCAAAAGAAAAATGTGGATATTGTCCTGCAGAGCAGCAGAATGAAGCGGGGCTGGTGCATGCCCGGGCTGGGCCTGGAGGTGCAGCTGGGCCAGGTCGAGCTGCTCCTTCTCCGGAAACTTCCGAGCAGCTTCTGCTGCCGGGGCTGAGCGCAGGGGACGGGTGGGGAAGGCAATGCCGTGGCTCAGCTCTCCTGCAGCAACATGGAACAATCCTGCGGGAGGAAAGGCAGCGCTTGCAGAGGGGAAGGATTGGCTTTTGGGAAAACATTGGCAGCTCCCTGGGCCGGGAGGCTGGAGTCAGTGCCAGACAGGAAGCGGCTGACGTGGAAGTGCCGGCTGGCCGGGATTATGAATGGCCAGGAGTGCCTTCCAGCCACACTGAGCCCTCCTCGCCCTGCCCTGCCCGAGGTAAGCAAGGGGCAGACCTTCGCTCCTTATATCACAAATCCATTCAAAAGAGCAGCTGGGAGTCTTGTCCCAGGAAGACAAGCCCTCGTTTGTTGCCAGACTGGCTCTGGAGGGGAGGCGCAGAAACTGGCTGCCATTAGTGCCATGCGGCTGCCAGGATTGTTCTGGTCCCTGCTCTCTGTAGTAAAATCTCTCCTTTGATCGGAGAAAACCAGGATCATCCTGTCCCTAGACACTGAGCTAGTGCAGAGTGGCTATGGAAAGGGATTTGTGAAAGGAGGGGGGTGGAATTATGGAAAAAATGTGCGTGTGCATCCGTCTCAGCTGTTTTGTGCAAGTTGCCTGTTTGAAGCTGCTTTTCTTCTCACTCTGTAAATTCAAGTTTTTACTTGAAATTCTCAGTACATCCAAAATACCTTTATCAGGGCTGCTTTATTGGTCAGGGGGTTTTGTGTCCTATATAGGGAACTCCAGCCTGGCATTTAGGGCCATGGGAATGGCTCAGGGGGAAGCAGGATCGTGGCTCCCCTCTCCTGCAGAGCTCGGGGGACACGGTAGCTGTCGCAGGCTCCCCACCCAAGGGTTACAAGCAGCTGAACTCGGTGGGATTCCACGAGAGCAGCCTGGCTTCCCGGAGAGGAAACTGGACAAATCCCTGATTTTAAGAGCTGCGTTGCTCCCTGGGCTGTGCTGAAGGGCTGTTTCAGCAGAGGCAGCAGGATGTGGCCACCCCGGCGGCTGGGGTCACGGGGGAGGGAGGTGGCCTCGTGTCTGACCCCTCCCCAGCTGCGGAGCCTCGGGGTGGCGGCCGCCCATGAAACGAACGGGGAGGTTTTTTCCCCTCTTTTGAAAAAGGAAGCTCGGCCTCGGCGCCTGCCAGCGCTGACAGAGGGTGCAGAGCCGGGCTGAGCCTCTGCAGGAGTGACCTGCTGAGGCCAGGAACACAGGTAGGGGCTTGCTGACTGCTGCCTTGCTGGTTTTTCCCTGCCTTGCTGGTTTTCCCGGCTGTTGTTAAACCCCTGTGCAGTGTCGGCAGCAGAGGAGAGCACGGAGTGCTGCTGGGGCTGGCAGTGATGGAGCAGTCATGGGACTTCTGAAGTCCTTTTTGGGCTCATTCTGCCTCTGTGGCGAGGGCAGGATCTGTCGGGAACTCTGCTGGCTCCTGGAAAGCCTCGGGATGGCTGCAGCAGGGCACAAGGGGAGGCAGCTTTCCGGTGTTTTGGAGGAGGTAACTCTTCCCTTTTCCAGACTCTGAGCTGCCTTTAAAAGTGACCAAGAGTTGGGAAGCAGCCGCCTGGGCTTCCTCTGCCTGGAGCCTGGTGTTAGACCAAGGCACCTCCACATGATCCACTGTTCCTGATGAGGGAAAAGGAATGGCAGGACAATGCCAACAGCCCTGGCAGCAAAACCAGCACAGGACTGGAGCTGCACAAGCAGGGAGTCAGAGGAAAGGAGCTTTTGGGATGGGAGGGGAGGGGAGGGCCAGGCCTTGAGACCCCTGGGCAGGCAAGTCCAGCATAGTAGGGAGCTGCTCCTCCCATGTCCTTGGGATAAGCTGGAGGTGTGTTTGTGCTCCGGACAGCCCACGGGGGTCATGGGCTCTGTGATCCTGAGCGATGGCCAAGGTCCTCTTGGAGCACCGGTGACGTCTGCTGTGATCTTGGCTGGCTGGAAGGAGGAGGCGACAAAATGTGCTGAGGTTTGTTTGAGGGGGGAGTGGTTTTTCCCTTCACCTTTCAAGCTTGCAGATACTATCCAGGTGCTTTGCATGTCCCATTTCCCAATTGTCCCTAACCTTTCCTTTCCCTTGTGTGTGGGGGTGGTGTCAGCTGTGACTCCTGCCTGTGGAAGTAGGTGTTGTATGGATGATATCATCTCAGAGCAATGTCAGGGATGCTTTGGTCTCTGTGCCTCTTTATTTTTTTTTTTTTTTCCTAGAGCTAAATGTTTCTTTTAGCTCATTGCAGTCAGAGACCGTAATTAAATAGGCTGCATCTGCTTGATGTCTCAGCTACTCATTTTGCTAATGCTTCATACAGATGCTGAATCGTCTGAGAGACAATTGCTGCTGTGTTGAGTTCCCCAGTTCTCAGGGATGATGTCTCCACAGGATCAGGAATTTGTTTGTAGGACTGCCTCGATACCGAGTAAACTCTGCCCTGCACAGAGACCCTGACAAATGTGAGGGCTGGGAAATCCCCAACCCTGTGACATGAGACAAGGGCAAGTGCTGGATCCTGCCCTGGGATGGGGCAGCCCTGGATCCAGGGACAGACTGGGAATCAGAGGCTGGAGAGCAGTGCCGTGGGAAGGGACCTGGGGGTCCTGGTTGGTCCAAGTTGGATCTGAGTCCCCGGTGTGTCCTGGCATCCCAAAGGGCCACCGTGTCCTGGGGGGCACCAGGCCAGGGAGGGATTGTCCCGCTCTGCTCTGCACCGGGGCAGCCTCACCTCCAGTGCTGGGGGCACTCTGGGCACCACAAGATCAGAAGGGTCCAAAGCTGTTGGAGAGTGTCCAAAGGAGGGACACGGAGCTGGGGAAGGGTCTGAGGAGCGGCTGAGGGCACTTGGCTCGTTCAGCTGGAGCAGAGGAGACTGAGGGGAGGCTCCTGGGGGCTGCAGCTCCTCCCGAGGGGAGGCGGAGGGGCAGGGGCTGAGCTCTGCTCTGGGACAGGGACAGGAGCCCAGGGAACGGCTGGAGCTGGGTCAGGGCTGGGCATGGAGCTCAGGGAAAGGTTCTTCCCCCCGAGGCTGCTGGGCACTGCCCAGGCTCCCCAGGGAATGGTCCCGGCCCCGAGGCTGCCAGAGCTGCAGGAGCGTTTGGACAGCGCTCTCAGGGATGCCCAGGGTGGGGTTGTTGGGGTGTCTGGGCAGGGCCAGGGGTTGGATCAATGATCCTTGTGGGTCCCTTCCAACTCAGGATATTCTGGGATTCTATGAAAAGTCACTCCATCCTGCTCAAATGAGAAAAATGGTTGGTGTTTGTTTCTTGATGTGTGTGGCCAAAGCCAGGGGATGTTTGGTTTTACCCTTAGGGTTTTACCCCATCCTCATCCATGCCAGGCCCTGCAGTGCAGATCCTCCAGACGAGAAGCAGGGATGGAGTCACACTGCACCAAGGATGCTGCGGGTGCTCCAGGGAGGCGCGTGGAGGGTGGTGCTGCTGCTGCTTTGTGGTTTCCTGTGTGAGAGGATGTGTTTTCCTCCCATCTCCAGTGCAGGGAACTCATTGCGTGCAAGTGTTTCCCTGGACTTTCTGCTGGAAGTAGCAGCAGCCTCAGCACCTGCTGCCCACATTGCTGGTTCTGTGGGGGCCGGGCCTCCTCCGTTCTGGGGCCGGCGCAGTCCCTGGAGCTTCCGGCTCTGCCACAGGATGTGGCCAGGCTGTGACACAGCTCCTGGTAACCAGAAGGCTGAGCTGTCTCTCCACACCCTTCACTTCTTCCTCTGCTGCGTCTGGGGCAGGATCACGCTCCAAAGGACACGTCTGCCAGGGGTTTGTGCTGGGTTTGCCTCCCCTGACGTGGCTCACAGGGTCACAGCAGCTGTTTTGGCAGCAGGAAGGCCAGGCTGGATGGGGCTTGGAGCAACCTGGTCCAGTGGAAGGGGCAGGGGGTGAAACTGGATGGTCTTTAAGATTCCTTCCAACCCAAACCTTTCCATGATGACATGTTTGCTGTGGATTCACCTCTCAGCCCATGGTGGATCTCACTGAACCACATTAAAATGCATTTAGGGTTTCTCCCAATACATTGTAGCCCATGTTGGAGTTCGGATCTCTCAGCTCCTGCACGGAAGAGGTTACTGAGCTCATTCCTGCGGGAAATGTTGAGCCTGTTCTTAGTGGGGTGAACTGCAGTGGTTTGGGGTTTCTTCCTCACTGTAATTAAATAAGGAAACAAGAGGCCTTGGCTTTAAAGCTTTTTAATCTTTCTCCAGAGAAGAACTGCTGATTAGCACTGCAGCGTCTGTTAGAGATGGGCTCGATTGCAGCCATGGTAGTCGTGACCTTGAGTCTGGGATGTGCTTGCCAGCATTTGAGGACACTATTTACCTATTGGAACAACACTATGGCCTCATGTAAATCCAAGTAGATTCTGCTTGGGGAAAGGGGTTCGTTTTGCTTGCTTGCTTATGAATTTATGGAAGCTTGTTTATGCTATTTAAGGCATCAGCTTAATTTCTGTTACTTTATTCATTTCTCTGTCCAGCACATGTAAAATAATATTTTTGGTACACAAAGCTTTCTGCCTTAAAGCTTCCATCAAAGAGCAGCCTGACACAAATTCTGCAAGGGGCTGGATGTGGGAACAAAGGAGGTATAATTAGCTACAGATAAACAGAGCTGTGTTTCTCGTCAGCAGCGCTTCAGATCTCAACTTGTGTCTCACCCTTGGAGCTGATTCTTTTCTAGAGGCTGGAAGAGGAAGATGAGCTTTCCCTCATCTTCCAGTTTTCAACTTATAAACGGAGCTAAACTGAAATGGGAAATATGTTTATGGTCTGTGTGCACCTGCAGAAGAGGCTGTGACTGCTCTCAGGGCTGGTGTTATTTCAGGATATTTGCTTTCCGGGTGCCTGAGCTGTAACTTCTTCTTCTCGTTCCCCTCTACCCCTTCTTCCTGTCTCTCACTTTCGGTGGCTGGCAGGGTGGGGGCTGTCTGGCAGCAGCTCTGAATGGTGTTGAGGGCTGGCATGACCTGGCCTTGTTCCCAAAGGGGGGATGCATAGGTGAAAATGGGATCTGGGTGAAACCCAGCTGGTTTTACCCTTCTTTGTCAGTGCGTTGGAGCCAAGCAGGTGGTGGCATTTCTGCAGGGTTGGGGTCTCATGGTGTGGCAATGTCGGGGTGAGTGGCAGCCCGTTCCCATGGCTGTGGGGCCTGTTCCCTCATTCCCACATGGAACAGGTCAGGAGGGGACTCTGTTCAGCCCAGGTCACCCCTCGAGCCGAGCCTGCCCTCTGCTCCAGCCGGGGAAGGGAAGGGGGAGAAAGGAAACTGCTGTGGGCTCCCCCCCTTCTCAGATGTGGGGCGAGGGCCCAGATGGCATCCCAGATCTCTTCCTATGGGATTTAGACAAGGTTTCCTGTAGAGAGAGCTGCTCCTAATCGCTGCCCTTCTGTGCTGTGTTGCGTGTTGCAGATCAGGACCAGATGAGCAGAGGGAGGTTTCTGTGAAGATCAGAGTCGCCCCAGCCCTGCCCCGGGAAGTGGCCGCGCCTCCAGCTGTCACTGCTGTGGGCCTGGAAGAGACACAAGAGAAGGAAAATGTCCCACGCTTTAAAGCAAGTGTTCAATAAGGACAAAACCTTCCGGCCCAAGCGCAAGTTCGAGCCGGGGACTCAGCGGTTTGAGCTGCACAAGAAGGCCCAGGCCTCGCTCAACGCCGGCCTGGACTTGAAGGTGGCCGTGCAGCTGCCGCCGGGCGAGGAGCAGAACGACTGGGTGGCCGTGCACGTCGTGGACTTCTTCAACCGCATCAACCTCATCTACGGCACCATCAGTGACTATTGCACGGAGCAGTCCTGCCCCGTCATGTCGGGGGGCCCCAAGTACGAGTACCGGTGGCAGGACGAGCACAAGTACCGCAAACCCACGGCCCTGTCCGCACCCCAGTACATGAACCTGCTCATGGACTGGATCGAGGTGCAGATCAACAACGAGGACATCTTCCCCACCAACGTCGGTGAGTTTGGGTCCCAGCTGGGGCTGGAGGGAGGGAGGTGGGTGTGAAGCCTTCTCATGGAGCCCCTGTTGCTGTTCCAGGAGATGCTGCAGCACAGCTGATCCCTGTAGCAGAGCTGTTTCCCTCTGTGCTTCTCAGGTGGGCAGTGCAGTGAGCCCTTCCCAGCTCTTCTGCAGTGCTAAAATACCCAGAGCTGTACCAGGCCCCACTGGGAGTCACGGATACCTTGAGGCAGTGAAACAGGAGGCTGCCCTTAGAGCAGTCAGTCTCTGAGGTGGCTCTGGAGTGGCTCATGCTGGATGCAGGATTGCTCCCTGGGAGCTGATGACCATCCCAGGGCTGAGGCACAGCTCTGTGTCACCTGGTGATGGTGCCACGTGCCATAATCACCCCCTCTGTTATTAGAGACCACGCTGGCTGCCTCTGCTCCTCCTCAGGGGTGGGATGCTGGCACAGGCCTGGAGGGAAGGGCCGTGTTTCATCTACTGCCAGGGCCATGGAGACAGGAGTTTGGCCTAAGACACCTCAATCTCCATATCCAAATGCAGCTTTGGAACGGGGATTGATGGGTTTTATTTTGTGATGAAGATGGAAGAATTTAGTCCCTAAATTATCGGGTAAATACAACTGAGCCTATACAGAGCTTCCAGCTCCTGGGATGGAGGAGACAAGGTGCAGCAGAGCTCCCTCCCTCCTGCCCCAGTATTCTTCCCTTTGGAGCTCTGATGGGATAAAGTTGGGCCCTATTTGGGGCACATCTGCCACTTGAGCATCCACAGGGATCCTCCACTGTGCCAAAATGCTGCTTAAACCTGGTGTGGAGCAGGCAGAGAGGGGAGGGGGGCCATGAACAGCCAGTTTTGAGACAGCTAAAGCACCAAACCCTCCTCAGCCATTCCTTCTCATGCTGCACGGGCTCTGCTGCAGCTCCCCAGGGACCACACTGGGGGTGTTGGTTCTGTTCTGGGCTGCAGGATGAGCTTCCGACAGCACGAGGGCTGTGGTTTGGGGTTTTTTTAGTTGTTATTGTCTTCAGCTCAGCTTTTACCAGATCCTTTAACACTAACTGAAGTGCTGCAGCTATGGCAGAGCAAGGAAAGGGTTTAACTTGTCCTTGTTCCTCCAGAAACGGTGTGAACTTTATACCCTGATATCCCACGGAAGTGGCTGCATGGCCAGACTGCTCTGCTGCAGGGGCCCAGCCAAACACAGACCTGGAGCTTTCAAAGAGGACCTTAACAGCTTTAATTTTTAACCAAAGAGCTAAAGATGTACCAAAACAAGGGATAACTGTGGGGAGTAAACAGCACCAGCCCTTTCCTTTGGGAAGTTATTTGGTTGTATCTGGTGTTTTGCACTGTTTATATAAAGACATCAAACAGGAGTGGAAGAAAACTCTTGTCTGACTGAAACAACTGCTGGGAATGTGGGCTCTGCTCTCAGTCACAGCAGTGCATCACTCTGTCACTTAAAAAATCTGTGCTTTGAAAAATGTCATCCCAGGGAAAGGAAAAAGGAGAGGGGAGTGGGAAATTACTGGGGACAGAAGCACTTTTGCCTCAATCTGTCCATTTTACCAATTTATTTTAGCCCCAAGCAGCCAGTTTTAACTTGACCGAAGGTTTTTCATGGCCTCTCTTCCCTCCCAGGTACTCCGTTCCCCAAGAACTTCCTCCCGGTGGTGAAGAAGATTCTCTCCAGGCTTTTCCGGGTGTTTGTCCACGTCTACATCCACCACTTCGACAGGATCACCCAGATGGGCTCGGAGGCCCACGTGAACACCTGCTACAAGCACTTTTACTACTTTGTGAAAGAGTTCAATCTCATAGACACCAAGGAGCTGGAGCCCCTGGTGAGTGTCTGGCTGGGCTCAGGTACAGGTGGGGCTCTCAGGGTCTGTGGCCAGCACGGGGCTGCAGGAGTCACAGAGGGCTCTGTAGCCTTCTCAGAAGGCCCCACCTCAAATCCTGGGGTCAGTTTTGGGTCATCCACTCCAACAAAGACATTGAGGGGCTGGAATATGTCCAGAGATGGGAATGGAGCTGGGAAAGGGGCTGGAGCACCAGGAGCAGCTGAGGGAGCTGGAAAAGGGGCTCAGCCTGGAGCAAAGGAGGCTCAGGGGGGACCTTGTGGCTCTGCACAAGTCCCTGACAGGAGGGGGCAGCCGGGGGGGCTCAGTGTTGTCCCGGGTGATGAGTGACAGGACAAGAGGAAACGGCCTCAAGCTGTGCCAGTGGAGGTTTAGATTGGATATAAGGGAAAATTTCTTCACTGAAAGGGTGGGACAAGCATTGGAAGGGGCTGCCCAGGGCAATGTTGGAGTCACCATTCCTGAAGTGCTCAAAAAACATGTGGAGGTGACACCTGGGGACACGGTTTAGTGTGACACAGCAGTGATGGGGTAATGGTTGGACTCAATGATCTTGGGAGTCTTTCCCAACCTTAAGGATTCCATGATTCTCTTCTAAGGCTGGTTGCCCAAATTCAGGACCAGTTAGCCTTGCAGTGTGACTGTCAGGGACGTGGGAGTCAGGATGTGACTGGGATGTCCTGGGAACAGGAATGGTGGGGGGAACATGGCCCTGCCCAAACTGGAGCTGTGGGCAGCAGTGTCACCCCATGCCTAGGAATGGTATTGACAGCTAAACACAGGGTTTTTTCATCCACACCCTCACCTGGGAGCCTGGATCCTCCTTCACAGTCCCTTGTCTTCTCTGTCCCTTTGGCAGAAGGAAATGACCTCCCGGATGTGCCACTGAGCTCAGACCTTCCTGCTCCCACCTCGGCACCTCTTCCGAGGACTCCGAGCCCCAATCCCATATTGGAGACGTGATTCAAGGGGAGAACAGAGATGTTTCGTTTAAGAAATTATATATTTTTAATCAGTTTCAATGTAAAACTGTGATACTGCAGGAATATTTTTTTAAAGATGCTCTAGATTAACTAGTTTTTTATAGTAATTTCTATAAAAAAGAATGAAAATATTTTGTGAGCCACTTGATGGGAATGATGGCTCTCGGAGTGGGGAAGAGCTGCCTTGAGCTGCCTCCTCCGTGTGCCCTGAGTGAGCTGAGCCAGACACTTCAGTGTCGTGGAGCTGGTGCTGCCATGGAAGCGGTACTTCCCTTGGGATACACATTCCCCTCCCCTGAAGGCAGGGTGCAGGACTGGGGAGGAATTGCTGGTGTACACGGATCCCCCAGGGGTGGATCCCCCAGCACCTCTCCCACTGGCTGTGAGCCCAGGTTTGGGGCAGAGCTGCTCTGTGCCCACCTGTCATGGCCCAGCTCTCGTGCATTCCCTCTGAGCGAGCTGGGACTGGGCTTTATCCCACAGCTGCTGCTGTTGGAGCCGATGCTGTTGGAGTGGAAATCTGCCCTCGTGTGTCAGCCCAGCCCTGAGCTGAGCTCTGCATATACAGCCCAGCCGTGGCTCAGCACTGGCCCCACGGGAACACAGATCCATGCTGGCAGCTCCTCATGGGAGCCAGCAGAGGGAAGGCACTGGGACAGCACCAGGATTCTCCTCTATCCCCTCCCTCCCTGTCCCTCGTGGTACGCTGACCCTGCCAGGACCACATCCCGCTTCCCACTGGGGTACGGAGCCTTCTCCCTGTTCCCCAGCACCACCACCCCACCCAGCTGTGCACATCTGGGACCAAAATCTCTGGTGTGCAGCCAGAGACCCCCAGCCTCACCCACTGCTTGCATGAGGAGAGCTTGGCAGTGCCCCAGGTAGGTAGTGGGTCTACCTAGGATTTGGGGAGCAGTAAGTGACCAAACTGCACCACTAACCACTTCTTCCTTACAAAGCATTCCCGTGCCCTGGAATCTCTGTACATACATGACTCATTTCTCGTCCTGCCGTTAGGACACTCGTACAAATACCACTCGTGCTCTGAAATTGAACCAATAAATTATGTTGTATTTACACAGCACACGCCGCCGCTGAGCATCTCGTGACTGCACGTTCATCAGAGCTTTCCCCTCAGCAAAACAAACACGGGGTGTTTGGGCTCCTTGGGGACTGTGCTGGAGAGCTGGGAGCTCGTGGGTGTGTGCTCCTAGCGTGGTTCCTGCCAGGTTGGTTGGGTTCCTCCTGCTCTCCAGGTGCCAGGTCCGGGCTGCCCTGAGCCCTGCGCTGGGTCCCGAGGCCGTGGGGTCTGACAGCGGCCCTGGGTTGTCCTGACTTGTGCGCAGTGTCCCTGTTCCCAAGGGTTGAGCTGTTCTCCCAGCTCTGAAGCTTGGGTGGAAGTGGGCAGGGGAGGGAAATTCCAGCTCACCAACTTGCCAAGAGGCTCTTCTGCCATGGGGAGGAGCCACGGGTGCAGTCATTGAGGCTGGTGGACTAAATCGGGAAAAACTCTGCATTTGGGGGATGCACGTTGTTTTCCTGGCCAGGAGGGGAGTGAGGGGTTCCCCAGCTGTAGCTCCTCCTGTTCCCTGCCTGCAGCACTGGCTCTTGCCTGTTCTCCTGCACAGTGGAGGTGCTGGGACCACCCTCCAGCCCCTCTCCCAGTGTTTTGTGGGTGCAGCTCAGCTGGAGAAACGTGCTGTTCCTTGGTGTGGAATATCCCTTTGGCCAAGCCTGGGTCAGCTGTCCCAGCCCTGCTCCCCCCAGTTCTTGTGCCCCTCCTTGCTGGCAGAGCATGGGACACACAAAGTCCTTGGCTTAGGGTAAGCACTGCTCAGCAACACCAAAACATCGGTGTGTTATCAGCATTATTCTCATCCCAGATCCCACACGCGGCCCTGTACCGGCTCCTGGGGAGAGAACTGGCTCTATCCCAGCTGAAACCAGGACACCTGCAAGGCCCTGAGTGCAGAGCTGTGGTGGGGCTGCAGGTGGGTGCTGAGCAGTGCTGGGTCAGCTCTTGGAGCCAGGGCAGCTCCTGCTGCTGTTCCTCAGCTTCCCTTTCACCCCCACCTGGAATGCTGTGGGCGCTGAGTCCGGGGGTGTGTGGCACCCAACCAGCTGTGACCCACGGGGCTGCAGGGACCTGCCTTCCTTGGCCCCCCTTCCTTTTAGGGGGAAAGACCCTCCCGTGTGAGACCAACTCAGCCAAGGGAGGAGGAGGAACAGCACCTTCTCTGTGGGAGAAGATGTGGCAGGGCTGGAGGTGGCTGAGCCCGGCAGTGCAGGATGTTGCCCAGACAGGTCTATGCAGCCACAGCTCAGCCTCGCTCTGCCTCTGCCCCGGCAGCCCCAGCCCTGCTTTCATCTCCCTGTGCTTTCATCTCGTGTTTACTCGCTCCTGAGCTGCAGCTGTGAGTGCTGCAGGGGGCAGGCAGCTGTGAGCCCATGGGGCTGAGCCCCCTGAGCTGAGCCCCCAGGGCTGAGCCTTCCAGGCTGAGCACCCCAAGCTGAGCCCCCGGGGCTGATCCCAGCCTGGCGAGGGGGTTTAGCCTTGACCAGGACCTCTCGGTACTTTCATTGCTCATCTCCCCAGGCACTGGTTGGGTGCAGAGGCCTCACAAAGGCTTTGCTGAGAAGCCAGAGAACAGCTTTGCAGATCTGCACTGCGGGGCCTAGGCCGAGCAGGTACTGTGGCCAGGGCTCCAGCAGCCTCCCCTCTGCGGGGCTGATCCCTTCCCAAAAAGCACAGATGGCATCTGCCCCGGAGCTGGAGCAGGCGCGGGCTGGTGGCACGGAGGGGGCTGCGGCTGCCGTATGTTCCGAGGGAAATGCTCCTTTCCTGTGGTTCAGAGCAGGGGCTCCTGCTGCTCCCAGGAAGCCGTGGCTCGCCCTGAGCCTCCCCTGCTGGGCTTCTCCATCCTCTGAACCCTGAGGAGCTCAGGAGCTTCAGGGCCTCAGTTCTGCCATGAATCCGGATTTAGGATCCTGCCAACGACATCAATTTGTCGCAGATGAGAGATTTAGGGTCACTCAAAGAACCACCATCAATGCTGTTAGCAAAAGTTATTTTAATATGAATCTATGAAAGTGTGATTTAACAGAGTTCAATGGTGAGGTTCCCTCTGGTACTTCCTACATGGATGTAAAAGACTAAGGAAAATCAAGTTGGAATTGAGCTGGAATGATTTACACAGAGACTGAAGATCTGAAAGGGTAACAGAGACCTTTCTGTTGAGTACAAGGATCAGACAAGACCCGCCTGCTTCCTAAACTGTTGATGAACCTTAGGTACAGCCAGGTCCAGTCTTAGTCCCAGATTTGGACAATGGCTTACATCTGAAGGAATTAACTACACGGATTTCATTGGTGTTAGTTGAGGGTGGTGTCAGGAACTCACCGAGGAGCTGTTCCAAGTAAGGGTCTCTCCAGCTTGAGTGGGGAAGGATCTCTCAGTCTTGTCCCAAACCTTGAGATGTGTCCCACCTCCAAAGGAGATTACAGATGTGCAGTCCAGCTGCAGATTAGGGGGAACTCAAATTGGACTCATCCAAAGATCTGTGGTTGGGGGAAAGGTCAGTCTCTGTTCCTTGAGGCACCAGCTCAGGAGCAGGTGTCCCTGCTCCAGGACAGTCACAGGGCCAGGCAGGGAGAGCTCGAGGCACTCACTGGGACTGGCAGGGTGATGGGATGAAGCAGTTGGCTCACAGGGAAAAGTGCAGGGGGCTTCTTGTACCCACAACTTTCATTGTTCCTTGATAAGTAAGTCTTAGAAAAGCCACCTGCTCTCCATGTGTTAATCCCACAATCAGTTCTGAGCTCACAAGCATTGATGTTCCCTGGGTCGCTCTGCTCCTTCAGGGGTTGCCTGGACTTCTTGGCCTGGCTCTGGCCTTCTCCTCCTCTGGATCCCAGACCAGGCCATCACTAGTTTGGTGGAAGGGTCGAGTGCATCTGTCACGAGTCCCATTAGGGTTTGCTTAAAGTAGGAAGCTGGGAAGTGGGGCAGCCTCTGCTTGGACCCTTGGAAAGCAGCCGGGGGGAACAGACTCCACAGGTGCCAGAGCCATGTCCCACTGGGTGAGGATGAGGATGTCCCCACCTGCCACCGCCTCCCTGCGCAGCAGATCCTGCTCAAGAATGTTGCTGGGGCTGGGCTGTGACACAAGAACGTCCTTAAGCTGCCCTGCCCTGCCCCTCCAGCCCTGGGCACTGTCCCAGAGACAGCGGGGGGACCCCTGAGGGGCCATGGGGCCCATGGGCCCATGGACCGTGTTCCCATCCTCAGGAGGTGCTGCCTCATTCCATGCACCTTTGGAGTTGGGGAAACGGCAGCACAGGTGCCACAGGACATGTCCCTGCACAGCTCTGCTGTTGCACTCGGCCCCAGACCTTGGGAGTGCCTCTGTCCCTCATCCCTCCATGGGCAGTGGACACTTTCCAAGCTCTGCAATGTGCTTTTTGTTTGTTCTGTGTTCCCTGGACAGCTGATGCCTCTGGGGCCAGATTCCCCAGGGTCCCTGGCAGCCCCCCAGCTGATCCGCACAGAACGGGGCGCTGGGTTTGCTCCACTCCAGTTTTGGGCTCCATGGAGGAGGTGACAGCCATTCCTGGGACAAAGAACAGTCACCAGCATGGCACGTGCTCCCTCTCCCTTGTATGGCACAGGCCAGGCCAGGGGCCAGCAGCTCCAGGAACATGGGCAGGACCTGGAATGCTTCTGGGAAAGTGCTGGAGCAGGGAGGACATGTCCCATCCCCTGACACTGATACCGAGAGCACCTGCTGCTCGGCCCCCACAGGGAAAGCAGGTCCCTCCTCACCCGCTGCTTTACCAGGAGAAGGGGCCCCAAGATCATTTTTGGTCCTGGTGAACAAATCCCTGCCAACCCCAGAGGCTGCCGGGACACGGCCAGCGGCACCCACGTCCTCCAGCACGGGGTGTACAGGCCCTGCTGTGGTTTCAGTGCCCTTTCCAAGGGAGCAGGGGGAATTTTTTGGTGGTTTGGGAGTTTTTCTGCTCCTTCTAAGAAAATGTGCGACGTGCCAGCCTGCACCTCTTCCTGCCACATCCCTGCGCTGCCGGGGCTGTCCCAGAGTGACCCAGCTGCAGTGGGTCAGGGCTGCCCCTGCAGATTTCCCCCCTTCCCAGGGAATTGGGAGGATGGAGGAGGATGAAAAGAGCCTGGGGTGTTTAAAATCATCCTGGAAATGCTTTTCCCATCTGCTGCTATCAACTAAGACAGGACTCCCACTGTGGCACAGCATG
Organism: Aphelocoma coerulescens; assembly: GCF_041296385.1. NCBI lineage: Eukaryota > Metazoa > Chordata > Aves > Passeriformes > Corvidae > Aphelocoma > Aphelocoma coerulescens. The sequence continues at coordinate 2,596,223 of NC_091041.1, read as the reverse complement.
AGCCCCCTCCCTGCCCTTCTCCTCAGACGCTCCAAACCCACAGTTCCTGCAGCTCTTGGCCCTTGCTTTGGGGGCTGCAGGAATTTCCCTCCTGGAGTAACTTGATCCATCTTTCCAGTAGATCCCTGGGCCAAGCCCTGTCCCAGTCCCACCATCTTCATGTCCTTGTCCCCTGGGGTTTGGCTAGTGCGGGGTGTCAGGGCCAGGACTGGCCGTTGCCCTGCTGGGTGATGGGGGATGGAGGATGCTCCCCATTGAACTGGCACCTCCCCTGAAGGGCTTTTTTGGGGTGAAACCACCCCAGGTGTGTTTGTACCCTCCCTCAGGACACACTTCCCTTCAGCTTCCATGCTGGGTTCCAGCTGTTCCCTCACCTTATGGCACCTCTTCCAGCTGGGGAAACTGAGGCACGACACCACCATCCCCCTCATCACTCTGCCTGTCCCCCAGCTGTCCCTGAGACACACTGGGCAGCTCTGCTGGGGGTGTCCTGGGCAAGGGGGGCAGCCCCAAATTGTGGGGGTAAAGCAGGAGCTGGGAAAGCCCAAGCAGGGTTCGCCCCGGCCCCTTCCTGCAGCAGATGGGGAGTGAGGAACCAGGGCCGTGTCCCTGGGAGAACCCCACGGTGGCAGGGTGGGGACTTGGGGTGCACTGGAGGCCTGGCAGGAGCTGCCAAAACTTCCCCGGTGGCTTCAAGGCGAGGAGGAAGATCGAGGATCCACCGGCACAGGAACCAGCACAGCCGTGAGCTCGTGTGTGCCTTGGGCGCGGGGGTGGGGTGTGTCCCCTCTGTCCCTCGTGGCCCCCGTCCCTCCCACCCCTCCTGTCCCACCCCAGCACCAGGAGTGTCAAACCTCCAGGTTTCTGCCCAGCAGGAAATTCCAGGTTTCTTGGAGGATTTTTTCATTTAACACAGAGCCAGGGCTCCAAATCCTCCTGCTTCCAGGGCCGGGAAGCTGGGCCCTCCTTGGGCCGGGGGAGTTAACACACAGAAAAAGGAGGTTTGTTTATTTTCCCTTCCAAAGCAGAGAAGCAGGGTGGGAGGGGAAGCCCCGGACAGCCCTGAGCCTGCCCACATTGGGGCACATCCAGGGGGAGTGGGCAGCCACGAGTGGCTCAGGGCACAGAGGGGGGACAGGGTGGCCACGATGCCTCCGGCCCCTCACGCTCCCTCTGCTCCCTGGCCAACAATAGCCGCCTTCCGGCACAGCCCCACTCGCTTTCCTGTTTTCCCTCGGCCAGTCTTGGAGTGTGGGGCTCCAACAGCTCCTGGAGACCCCACAAGGTTGTGGGTCCTGGTGGCACGCAGGGGTGTGGGGACAGGTGGCACCTTAGGGACACAGCAGGAGGCTCACCATTAGTGGATCCTGGTGAGGACTGGGACGTGGGGGATTTGCTGCTGCCGGCCCCATGTTTGCACCCCTGGGACGCTGGATGTGATCAGGAGCAGGGAGGGGGCTGGGGGCTCAAATGCATCTAAATCTGTGTTTCCCTGTAAAAACATTAGGAAGCCCTGTGCTGAGGCCTGTGAGCTGCCAGCGCTCCCTGGGGCCAGCGGGGCCCTTTCCACTGTCCATGGGCACCTGTGTCCCCACAGCAGGAGCCACCAGTGCGGGGACCTGCTGCAGCCCAGGCCTGGGGACCAGGCTGGGCCCAAAGGAGGGATTTTGGCTGGACCCTGCACCCATGAGGTGAGGGGGAGAGGGAGAGCCCTGGTCCTGTGGGGGAAACACGGGTGGCACACCGGGATAAGCACGTGTGCAGGCAAAAAACAACCCATGATTGTGTGTACGTGTGTGTGAGTGTTGGTGCAAACACCCCCCGGCCGACGCTCTGCCCTTGCACACACGTGTGCGGTTTTGTGCACGTTCCCTGGCAGCCAATTCCACAGGGACGAGCACTGGGAAGGGAAGCCAAGGGAACACGAGGCTGTCCCAGTGTCCCTGCACCCGGCAGCTGAGACCCGATGCTGTTGCCACACCCGGCTGGAAATCTCCCCTTGAGTGTGCAGGGAGCGTGGTGTGAGCGTGCACTGAGTGTGCAAAGCGCGTGTGACAAGCACAGCACAGGCAAACACGCTCCCTGCATCCCAAGGATCCCAAGGTCCCTCCAGGGCCACACGGGGAGCACGGGGTGGGCAGTGAGCACACGCTGGGCGCGCAGAGAGGGCACAGTGACACGCGGGGAGCCCGCAGAGGACACGCGGGTGACGGGACACGCAGCCAGCGCACGGAGAGCACACGCTGCACGCTCATCGCACACGCAGTGACCATGCTGCCACCGCCCCAGCTTCCCACACGGTGACAGGACCCCCGTGGGCTGGGCGAGCCCCCAGCCAGCCCTGGGTGTCCCCACCACGCCAGGCATCCCTGGGTGGCCCCGGGGCTGTGGGTGCCGGCTCTGCTGCCCTGTCATTCCCGGCTCCGTGACCTACATGGTGCCGGGCGCAATTTGGGAATGCGTGGCTCCTCAGGAGCCCCAGGAGGGGAAGGGACCATCCCTGTCCCCCTGCAGACCCCCCAGTAGAGGGGGCACCACCACTCATCCCCCCAGCCCGGACTAGCTGGGGAGCCCTCATTAGCAGCACCAACAAACAAAGGCCCGGGATGCCCGGTTTGCCTGGCATGGGATGCAGGAGACGCCATCAGGGCCTGGAAGAGCAGGAATTTCGGCAGATTTTGGGAGGGGGGTGGCCAGGACCCCGCCGGGGTGACCCCACGCCAGGCTGGCACCGGGCTTTGGGGCGATGCAAATCCCCTCCAGGCAGCAGCGGGGGAGCAGAGGGCGGGGGGCAGAGCGGGGCCGGGGCCGCGGCGCTGGTGAGGGGGACGGGGGAGGCGCCGATGGCGGTGGGGGGGGGGGGGTCTGGGGGTGCCGATGGAGAGGGGGAAGGGTCCAGGGCTGTTGATAGCAGTGAGGGGGGGTCTGGGAGCAGCGGCAGTGAGGGGGGGTCTGGGGGTGCCGATGGAGAGGGGGAAGGGTCATGGGCTGTTGATAGCAGTGAGTGGGGTCTGGGAACAGCAGTGGCAGTGAGGGGGGTCCGGGGGTGCCAGTGGTGGCAGTGAGGGGGGTCCGGGGGTGCCGATATCGGTGAGGAGGGGGAGCCGGAGGTGCCTCTGCAGTGAGGGGGGTCCGGGGGTCCCGATGCCAGTGACGGTGCCGAGGGCGGCCCGGAGGTGCCGATAGCAGTAATGGGGGGCTCCAGGGGTGGCGATCGAGGCGCCAGGGGGGTCCGGGGATGCCGGTGGCAGTGGGGGGGAGGGTCCGGGGCTGCCGGTGGCTGTGACGGGGGGGTCCGGGGGTGCCGATAGTGGGGGTGGGGGGGTCCGGGGGTGCCGGTGGCTGTGACAGGGGGAGTCCGGGGGTGCCGGTGGCTGTGACAGGGGGGGTCCGGGGCTGCCGGTGGCTGTGACAGGGGGGTCCGGGGGTGCCGGTGTCTGTGACAGGGGGGGGTCCGGGGGTGCCGGTGTCTGTGACAGGGGGGGCCCGGGGGTGCCGGTGTCTGTGACAGGGGGGGTCCGGGGCTGCCGTGGCGGCGGCGGGCGCAGCCAATGCGCGGGGCGGGCGGTGAAGTCACCGCGGTGCCGCAGCCATCGGCCCCGGCGCAGCCGCTTCGCGCAACGAGCGCGTCTGTTCTCAGCCCCGCTGGCGTCACACGGGGCGGGGGGGGACAGTCGCGCACACGCGTGGTGAGGGGCTCCCACGGGGCCACCGGGAGGGGGTCCTGCTCCCGACCCTGCCCCCCACGGCCACTGGTGGCCCGCGGGGACAGAGGGACGTGACCGCCCTGCTCCGCTCCCCCCCTCGCTGCAGGCCGGGCTGAGCTCTGCCCCACTCGTGACCCGTGTGGGCTGGGGGGCTCGGGGGGCCCCCACCCCCCTGCCATGAGCGCCCCGAACACGGAGCCGGAGTGTCCTTGTCCCGGTGCAGGGGGGTCCCCAAGGTGTGTCCCTGTCCTCGGGTGCGCGGTGGGGTGTCCAGGGCTGCCCCCATCCCTGTGCTCAAGTGTGTCTGAAGGGGGGAGGGGGGAATTGGGGTGCCTGGGGGGTGCCATTGTTCCCTAAAATACTGCAGGGGGGTCTGAGGGATGCGGGGGGTGCCCGTGTTCGTGGGTGCATTTGGGGGAGGACTGGTGTCCCTGTCCCTGGGTGCAGCGGAGGAGGGTGGCAGGGGGGTCCCTGTCCCTGGGTACATCACGGGGGGGTGGCAAAGGGGTGTCCCTTGTGCACCCTTTGTGGGTGCAGCACAGGAGCATGCCGGGTGTGGGGGTGCAGGGACCCCTCCGGGGGGCGTCCCCAGCCTTCCCCCCACCACAGGAGGGTGCCGGGGGGGTCCCGGTTCCCGGAGCAGCACAGAGGGTGCCCCGGTGCAGCGACGGGGGTACCCGAGGGGGGTGAGGTGTCTCCAGAGAGTATCCGGGGGGGATGGGGTCCCGGGTGGGTGCCTGGGGAGGGGGTGTGTGTGTCCCCTTAGGGGGGCTGTGTCCCCAGTGAGTACCCGGGGGGGTCTTTGTTTCTCCAGAAGGAATTGCGGTGTCCGGGGGGGCTTTTTGCGTGTCCGGGGGGGGTGTTTGTGTCCCCGGTGTGTGCCCGGGGCTCTGGAGTGTCGCGGGGGGGGTGTGTGCGTGCCCGGGACGGGGCTCTGTGTCCTCGCTGGGTGCCCCGGGGGGGGGGGGGGGTCTGTGTCCCGGTGGGTACCCGGAGGGTCGTTCGCGTCCCCAGTGGGTGTCTGGGGGGGTGTTTATGACCCTCGGGGGGGGGTGTTTGTATCCCCGGGGTGGCCGCCTGTGTCCCCGGCGGGGTGTCCCCGTCCCGGGGCGCGGCGGGGGGGTGTCCGCGGAGCCGGGGGCGGGGCGGGGCGGGGCCGTGCCTATAAAGGCGGCGGGGGCGGGGGCGGCGCGTCCCCCCCGGCGGCGGCGGAGCGGCGCGGAGCGGAGCGGGCGGCGGTGCGGGCTGCGGTAACACCAGCAGCGGCGGCTCTGCGGGGCCGCGCCGGTGAGCGCCGGGCCGGGGGGCTCGGGGGGGGAACCGGGCACGACCTGGGGGGGGGGCCGCAACCGGCTGACCCCCCCGCCCCCCGCCCCCTCCTTTCCCTGCAGGTCTCGGCCACCCCCCGGACTCCCCTCCGGCTCTGCCCGTCCCTCCGCCTCCCTCCCCCCCACCCCCCTTTTTTTTTTTTATTTTGCCGCCCCCCCTCATTTCTCCCAGCAACGCCGCCCCCCGCCCCCCCCCGCAGCAAGATGGTGCAGAAGAAGTCAGAGATCCCGGGATTCCACCGCTCCTTCAAGGTAAGGGGCTGCTCCCCGCCCCCACGGGGATGCTCGGGGGGGGCTCCGGGGCCGGGGTGCGCCCGCATCGCTGCATCCCCTGCCCGGGAACGGAGGGGGCCCGGGCGCTTCCTGCCCCACCCCCGACACCCCCCAAACTGAGGAGCTCCGGGGGCGCTGCCGCCGAAACCGAGCAGCGGGACCCCCCCCTGTACCCCCGTCCCGGAGGTCGCGGTGCTCCTGGGGCTTGGGTCAGTGTCGTCCCAACTGTCCCCCGGGTGGGCGCTGGGATGCTGCCGCTCCCACGGGGATCCCCCGTGGGTGTGGGGGCTGCACTTTCCCCCCGCCCGGTTGCACGCCTTCGTCCTGGTCCGGCAGCGGTGTGGGGGTGGTCTCGGGGCTCCCCAGGCCCTGCCCGCTGGGACCGTGCGAGGGTCGATCCCGCAGCGCCGCCCACCCCGAGATGCCCTGGGCACCCCCAGCCCGGGCCCGTCACCCCCCCCGCACCCCCCGCCACTGTCACGTCGGGGTGTGCGGGGGGTCCCCGTGGTCCCGCTCCTTTCGGTTCCCCCCTCCCGAGCCGCTTCCTAGCTGTGGGCTGGGGGTCCTTTGTTCAGTTTCGCTCCAGCTCAGGGGTGCGGGGGGTCCCCCGGACCCGCCCCCTCGTTGCAGTGACCCCCGCTCCTGCTCGTGTGGCCTCTGGCCGGGGTTCGTGTCCCCCGCGGGGGCCGGGGATGGAGGCGGGGCGGACACCTCGGCTGTGCTGATGGAGCCGGTGCGCAGCCTCCCATCCCCCAGACCTTTGTGTGGCAGTGCTGCGGCAGCTGGCAGGGCCCCCTGCCCCCTGTTACCCCCCCTGTACGCCCCCTGCCCACCCCCCGTACACCCTGGACCTCTCCCGGAGGCCTTGTTCCCCCCCCCCCCCCCCCCATCCTGCCGGGACTTGTCCCGGGGGGCAGCAGCTGCGGGGCGATGCTGCACTCCCCAAATCCAGGATTTGAGGGGGAGGAAAGCTGGCAATATGCAGCACAGGAGAATTTTGGCCCCGGAGATCCAAAGTGGTGCTTGGTGGGGGGGGGGAGAGGGGGGTGCTCCTGGTGTGAAGCTCCCCCCCCCCCCGTTCCGCCTGGGGACCCCCGGCCCCCCAGGGCTGCAGTAAACAGGCGCGTTCTGGGTGTTTCTGGCGGTGGCCAGGGTTGGCCGTGCTGGGGCTGGCAGCCGGCCCGGGCACCGGGCGGGTTTGGGAACGCCGCTGGAGCTGCCACCTCCACCCAAACAGATTTCATAATCCTGGGGAGGACGGGGCCCTTTCTCCCCCAGCGCTGCCCCGTCCCATGGGTGGCTCAGGGGAGCAGGAAGCAGAGGGTCCCCATGTCCCCTCGGGTGCCACTGGGGTTCAGCGTGAGGGAAGGAGCAGGTCCCATGCCCTCCGTGGAGCCTGGGGTGCAGGAGGGTTTGGAATGAGGCCTGATCCTGCCGGGTCAGGGGTGTCCCACAGCCTGGGGACATGATGTCCACTGGAGCAGGGCAGAGCAGGCTCCAGCCACCGTGACCTTGCAGGAGCTGGGAGGGCATGGAGGGGTGGCTCTGGAGCCTGTTCTGCCCTGTGGCTTCTCTTCCTCCCCCTCCTACCTCACTGTGGTTCAGGTTTGGGTGGAGATTTGGGGTTGGGTTGGTGTGGGTGGCCGCGGTCCCTCTCATCATCCCCTGTGTGCTGGCCTGGGGCTGGCTGGAGGAGCGATCCCGCAGCACTGTCCCCATCAGGAGATGTGGTCAAAGCCTTCCTCCTCATCCCCTGGCTCTCTCTGGAGCTCTGCTGTGTCCCTCCATGAGCTGGTGTCCTGCACCCCAGGGAGTGAGCAGAGTGCGTCCCAGGAGCCGGAGCGTGCCGGGCTCCATGTCCGTGCTGGACTCAGGGTAGCAACTGCTGGTGGCTGATCCAGCGGCTGCCACCTCACTCCTGCTCTTGACTCCACAGGGGCAAAACCCTTTTGACCTGGAGTTCGACCAGTCCAACCACCTGGAGCCTGTCTTCAACTTTGAGTGCCCGCCCCGTCCCGGTGAGTCACAGGTGCCTCCTCATGGGGCTCCTCCCATCCTGCCCCCTGGGATTTTGGCCCTGAAGGCTTTGGGGGGATGCCCAGCGGTGCTGGGGGAGCTGTGGGGGGACAGGGATGGCTGACACCGCTGGCTTTGCTCTGGCACAGACATGCCTTCAAGTCAACCCATCGACATCCCTGACGCCAAGAAAAGGAACAAGAAGAAGAAGCGCTGCAGAGCCACCGACAGCTTCTCCGGCAGGTTCGAAGGTGAGTGGGGCTGCTCGGGAACCTCAGGGGTCCCCCTGGCCTGGGGCAGGGCTGGGCCTTCCTGGTGTCCCCAGGCTCTGTGCAGTGGGGCAGGCAGCTCAGGTGACCTCTCCCTTGCCAGATGTTTACCAGCTGCAGGAGGAGGTGCTGGGAGAAGGGGCCCACGCCAGAGTCCAGTCCTGCGTGAACCTCATCACCAACAAGGAGTACGCTGTGAAGGTAAAGCTCCCCCACTGGGGCTGCAGAACCACCTCCCTCCCACCTCCTGCCTCAGTTTCCCTTTCGGCCCTCCCAACTCCCACGACCATCGGTGCTGGCCCAGGACTATGGCTTTGTGGACTGGAGGGGAAGGAGAGGGGCAGGAGTGCGGCAGGGCTGGGCTGTGATGGTGGCACACCAGCCTCTGCCACCACCTAGCTCGGGGTCCTTGGTGACCCTCCCCCCGTAGCCACGCTGCTCTCCCTGTCAATGAGGGCACACGGGAGCCTAATTAGCCCTCGGGATGTGTGTGGGGACTTGGGGCAGGCAGGGGCATGTGGTGCTGGCAGGGTGGTCACCTCCTGCTTGCCCCAGGGAGGTCTCTCCCATCCAGGTGCTGGAGGGGATTGGGGTGAGCCAGCTGCTTTTGGGGTCAGGAATGGTGGTCCCGTGGCCCTCTACCCCACAGACTCTGAGCCATGGCATGGGGGGGCTGGGATGGACCCCGTGTCAAAATGCAGCCAAATGCCAGGGGAACTTGGCCTCCCCCATCGCTCCACAGGGGCCTTTGGGTGCCCCAGTGGGGAAGCTGAGGCAGCAGGGAGGGCCGTGTGTGGTGGTGGGGTGCTCTGTGTGCCCCAAAGGGCAATGAGAGCCCCCAGCTGCCCTTCCCTGCGTGGGGTGTCCCCCTGTCCACCCTTGGCACGGCCACCGAGCCCCGCTGTGCCAGCGCCCAGTGGGGCATAGGGCCCTTTGCTGCGCCGGTGCTCCAGCGTCACGTGGAGCTCTGTTGGCCCCGGCCCCGGAGGGAGCGGCTTGGCACAGCCGCTGCCGCTTGGCACCAGCGCCGGGAACAGCCTGTTCTGCTGCCTTAACCCCGCCCGGCCCCGCGGGTCCCCGCGCTGCTGAGGCAGGGGTACCCCGGCCCCTCCCGGGCAGCGCTGCCTCTCCCTGAGCCTCCCCCTCTTTGCCCTCCAGATCATAGAGAAGCGCCTGGGACACATCCGGAGCAGGGTTTTCCGGGAGGTGGAGATGCTCTATCAGTGCCAGGGACACAGGTATGGCGGGGCAGCCGCTGCATCCCCCACAGTGGGCACGGGGAGTGGGCTGAGACCGGGCTGATGCTCGTGACACCCGTGGGCCACAGCCAGGCTGCCCTCTGCCCCACGCTCCCGGCCCTTGGCCCCAGTGGCCGCGGTGGAGCATTCAGAGGGGACGTTCAGTTTGCCATGACGACGAGGGCCTCGGTGGCCAAGTTGGAGCCGAGCCGAGGGCTGAGCCGAGCCCCTGCTGCTGAGCAGGGCTGTGTGTGGGGCGGGTGAGCGAGCCAGGAGGGGCTGTGAGCAATTAGGGAGGAGCGGAGCCGGGCGCTGCAAGCCCCTCTCCCCGCTGGAATGCGGCCAGGGGGGCCCTGGCCGTGTGGTTTCAATCACTGCAAACCCAGTTTTCCCATCCCGCATCCCTCCCGGGGTCCTGTGCTGGTTGGGGGTGTGGGGGGGACCCCAGAGGTGTTTTGGGGGATGCTGGGCTGATGCCGTGGTCCCTGCAGAAACGTCCTGGAGCTGATTGAGTTCTTCGAGGAGGAGGAGAGGTTTTACCTGGTGTTTGAGAAGATGAGGGGAGGTGAGTGCGGTGCCGGGGTGGGCGGAGCTGGGGCAGCAGGACCCCCCCAAACCCCAGCTCTGCTCTTACCCATCCACAGGCTCCATCCTGACCCACATCCACCGGAGACGCCACTTCAACGAGCTGGAGGCCAGCGTGGTGGTGCAGGATATCGCCAGCGCCCTGCACTTTCTGCACAACAAAGGTGAGCTGGGACGTCCCAGGTGCCTCTGAGTTCACCCTGGGGTGTGCTGGCCCCCCCGGGGATGTCACTGCCTCCCCCCATCCTCCTGCCCAGGGGACAGTGCCCATCCCAGCGTGCAGGGTCAGGCCCAGCTGCATCACAAGGCTTTTTGTGGTGCAGATCCTGTTCCTCCGGTTCAGTTGGGATTTGGGGCCAGCAGCAAATTTTGCCCTTTGCCAGGGCACAGGCAGTTATTTGGGGTGGGGAGGAAGGGGTCCCCATGCCACCCCCAGACTTTACACTGTGGCAGTCTTGTAGGGGGGGATTTTTACCCTCATTGGCTCTTTTGCCCCCAGGGATTGCACACAGGGATCTGAAACCAGAAAATATCCTGTGTGAGAGCCCAGACCAGGTGAGCGGGGAGCAGCTGGGGTTGGGTGCAGGGTGTGCTGCCTGGGGGGGTGGGCACAGTGGGGTGAGTCCTAGGGTCGGGGCTGCAGGAGGGTCCTGCCTGGGGACACACACACCAGGTCCTGCCAGGGACACACACAGCCCCCATATGCCACAGCACAGCGTGGTGTGAAGCATGACATGACCTGGCATTGAGCAGCTGTGGCCTGAAAGCGCCGCGGTCCCCGGGGGCTGCCGGCTGTGGTTCCCGGCAGATGCCGGGGGGTCACCGACCACTCCTTCCCCCCCTCTCCCCAGGTCTCCCCAGTGAAGATCTGCGACTTTGACCTGGGAAGTGGCATCAAACTGAACGGCGACTGCTCCCCCATCTCCACCCCGGAGCTGCTCACCCCGGTAAGTGCACGAGACCCCCACATTCTGGGGGAGGTCTGTCCCCGGGGACCCCCCCAGCTGCCCCGCAGGCTCTGAGAGCAGGGCTATGCATGGCCACCCCCCTGCTCGTCGCTGCTGTCGCTGATGCTGCGTGTCCCCCGTCGTCCCCCCCGCCGTGGCAGGCGAGATGTGGTTACATAACGCGGGGGGGCCGGGGGCTGGCGCAGCGCCCGGGCTGCCGTGAGCCTTAGCAACAGCCCGAGCAGCCGCGGCGGCTGCGCCGAGCCCGCCGGGGAGAACTGGGTCAGCACCGGGCCGGGGGCCGCCGTGGTTCCCCGGCTCGTGGGCGAGGGAGAGCGGGCCGAGCCTCCGGGCTGCGGGTGCAGGGTGGACACCCCGAGAGTGTCCCCGTGTCGCACAGATCCCCATCTCCTGCAGAAAGCCCCGCTCTCCTTATCGCCAGCCGCAGGTGTCCCCCCGTGCAGGGTATCGCGCTGCACCCCGGCTTTTTTGGGGTGCGAACGTGCCGGGGAGGGCAGAGCCCAGCAGAGGCGGGTGCCAGGACACCCCAGCCCCCTCCTTCCTCCACGCCTGCCCTCCTCCCGGGGCGGGCTCTGAGTTCCGGGGGTGTCCCGAGTTTCCCCGTTGTCAGCCCGTGGGGGGGCGGAGCGGGACGGCCGCTGCATTCCCACCGGGATCGGGGCTGGGTTGTTTTCCTGCGGTGGCATCAGCTGCTGGGGCTGGAGAGGCCCCTCGTCGGGAGGCCTCTCTCGTTACGGGGCGATTATCTGCTGGCTGCAGCTCTTTTCTCCCCTGGTCACGGGGCCTGTGTGGGCTGCGGGTCATGTGCTGGAAAGCCCCAGAGTCCCTGGAGCGATAGGGGAATGGGGCCGCTGGCTCTGCCTCTCCCTGCTCCACGGTTAACTCCTCCCGCACCGGATCCCACGCGGCAGCTCCGCCTGTGCCGGGCCGGGGAGCAGGCACGGTGAGGAGAGGGGCAGTGAGGAGAGGAGCACTGAGGAGAGGGGCAGGCACGGTGAGGAGAGGAGCAGTGAGGAGAGGGGCAGGCACGGTGAGGAGAGGGGCAGTGAGGAGAGGGGCAGGCACGGTGAGGAGAGGGGCAGTGAGGAGGGGAGCAGGCACGGTGAGGAGAGGAGCAGGCACGGTGAGGAGGGGAGCAGGCACGGTGAGGAGAGGAGCAGGCACGGTGAGGAGGGGAGCAGGCACGGTCAGGAGAGGGGCAGGCACGGTCAGGAGAGGAGCAGGCACGGTCAGGAGAGGGGCAGTCACGGTCAGGAGAGGAGCAAGCACGGTCAGGAGAGGGGCAGTCACGGTCAGGAGAGGAACAGGCACAGCAGGCTCGTCCCGCTGTGTCCCGTGGCCGCTCCCAGGCGTTGGGGCTGCCCCGCTGAGCCGGTTGGGTGGTGGCAATGCTGTGGGTCCTGTGGGTCCGGCTGTCCTGCACCGTGGAGGTTGCACCCTTTAAGCTTTACTTTTTTTTTTTCCTTCGGGGTGGCAGCTGCCCAGAGAGGTGGGTCTGTGATGGGAAACCCAGCAGGGTGATGTGGTGGGAGCAAATCTGGGGAGCAGCCATGTCTGCACCTTCCCTTCAGAGGTGCAGCCCCGTAGATCTGGCAGGACCCTCCCGGTTCCCCCTGCCCCATCGGTCCCCACCCTTCGGGGCTCACCCCCTGCCCCATCGGTCCCCACCCTTCGGGGCTCACCCCCTGCCCCATCGGTCCCCACCCTTCGGGGCTCACCCCCCCTGTCCCCACAGTGCGGCTCGGCTGAGTACATGGCCCCGGAGGTGGTGGAAGCCTTCAACGAGGAGGCCTCCATCTACGACAAGCGCTGTGACCTGTGGAGCCTGGGTGTCATCCTGTACATCATGCTGAGCGGGTACCCCCCCTTTGTGGGCCACTGCGGCTCCGACTGCGGCTGGGACCGGGGCGAGGCCTGCCACACCTGCCAGGTGCGTGGGGACCCCGGCAGTGCCCAGCCCACCCCCCGTTTGGCTGCAGCACTCCTGGCTGAGCCCCTGTTATTTCTCCCCCTGCTCAGAACATGCTCTTTGAGAGCATCCAGGAGGGGAAGTACGAGTTTCCCGACAAGGACTGGGCACACATCTCCTTTGGAGCCAAAGACCTCATTTCCAAGCTGCTGGTGAGAGATGCCAAGAAGCGGCTCAGCGCAGCCCAGGTCCTGGAGCACCCCTGGGTGCAGGGGGTGAGTGTTGATGTCCCCTCCCTGCTCTCTGCTCCCAAAAGCCAGGGTGGGGAACAACCCTCTGCACACCTGCTGGCTCTGACTGGCTGCATTTTGTTGCAGTGTGCCCCGGATAACACCCTGCCAACCCCCATCATCCTGCAGAGGTGAGTGTGGGTGGCCATGGGACACCCTCAGCCCCCTGAATCCTGACTCCACTCCTCAGCACTACTGTCCATTCCTTCTGCCTTTTGGGGGCTCTGGCGCGACTCTCTGTCTGGGCAGCCCTGCCACTTTGGGTTTGGGCCATATTTTTGGTGTCTGACCAGTCTGGCATGGCCAGCATGTGAGGAGGGACACCCGGATATTTGACCCCGACCTCCCTCCAGCCCTCCACACCCGCCCTGAGCCCGTGCCTCCCCTGCAGGAACAGCAGTGCCAAAGAGCTCACCTCCTTTGCCGCCGAGGCCATCGCTGTGAACCGCCAGCTGACGCGGCACGACGAGGACGAGGAGGAAGAGGCGGAGGAGGAAGCACGACCCATCATCATCAAAGCTACCTCACGGGCCATGCAGCTCTCCCCCCCCTCTGAGTCCAAGCTGGCCAAGCGGCGGCAGAAGAGCAGCCTGGCCAAGGCAGTGGCCTCCGGGCAGCACCTGGTGGCCCCGCTGGTCCTGGTGGCCGACCAAGCCTGAGCGGTGCCCCTCGCACCTGCTGTACCCCTTGTCCCCCCTTCTCCTCCTTTCTTTCTTCCCCTTTCCGCCCCAACCCCACCGTTTCTGGCTAGTGACAAGATCAGGACTCGTCCCTGTGGCTGGTTTCCAAGGTTTTGCTGATCTTGTAGGTCTGGGGGTGGGAGGGTTTGTTTAAGATCTTTTTTTTTAAGGTATTAAATCAAGCGTGAGGTTGCTTCACCCAGGGCACACTCAAGGACATCTGACAGACACACGGACTTTTGTTTCCCGACTCTTGGTTTCTCCTCTGACATTTTCCCCCCTCCCTGACACCAAAGGACTCTTTGTATCCGCGGCTGCTTTGACGATTTCAGCTCATTTCATACTGTGAACAAAAGACCCTCGGTCGCGTTTTCAACAACGGGAGTTGCGTTTTAACCTCGTCCCTCCCCTCGGAGCCACAGGTTTCTCTCTGATGTTGGGGTAGATCCCACAAAAACCCCTTCCTGGGGGTCTGGGAGGCACCTCCCAGGTGTAGGGGATGTGGGGAGCCCCTCTGTCCTGTACTCGGGGGTGTCCCCAGCTCTGCTCCACGGGGACACAGTGGGCGTTGTGCAGGGAACCGCTCGGGCTGGGGAGAGACGGTGCCAGCGAGGGAGCAGCTCCTGACTCACCCTCTCTGCTCAGCATCCTGCTTCCAGAATAAGCTATTCACCCCTTTTTCTTTTCTTTTGACCCTTTCTTTTTTTTCTTTTTGTTATTTTTTTTTTTTTTTTTAATTATTGTTGCTTTTAAACTGCCAGCTGTGCTTCTCTACAGGGCACGGAGAAATGTCTTCCTTTCCTCCCACGCTCCGGCTGGTGGCTCCCCGGGGGATGTGTGGGCATCCAGGGCTGTGCTCTTGTGCCAGGTCAGGTTTGCACCCCGGTTTTTGGAAGGGCTGGTGGCTGTGCCCTTGTGGAGGTGCAAGGGGGAATGAGGTGTTCAGGGTGGCCAGAGCAGCCAGAAACACCCTCTGGGAATTGTGTGCTCTGTGGAAAGCAAGGACCCCCTTAAGGAGTGTCAGGACCTGCTGCAGGACAGTGAGACCTGCCGTGGCTTCGGGCTGGCCCCGAGGCCGCTGTGGCAGGAGCGTTGGGGTGCACAGGGGGTGCCCAATGCCCCAGGGATGCCAGTGGGTGAGCAGCCGGGCTGGTGGCAGCACCCAAGGGCCATGGCATGGGGGAGCAGCCTGGGGACAGCTTGGAATGTGGGGCTGGAAGGTTTGGGGTCAGGGCAGCAGGGTGTTCAGTGGCTGGGGAGCGCTGGTGTGCATGGTCATGCATGTGCATCCCTGCTCATGTGTGTTCAGGTGTGCGTGGCACTGTCCTTTCCTCTTGCTTTGGGGTGGGGAGGACTTGGGATGCTGAGTCAGGACGAGGCCCTTGGCTGGTTTCTGGGTCTGTCCAGGCGAGCAGTGCCCACGCCTGGGGCCAGATTGGCCTCCAGCTGTCCCCAGTGCCTCCAGATCCCCCTGACACCCCCTGCTCCCTGCCATAGGCACTGCTCAAGCTGTGCCCGCTGCCAGCTCCCATCTCGCTGGGAGGGCAGTGCCCCCTTCATAGCCACCTCCTGTCCCTTCCGACTCAGTGCTTTGAGCTTTATATTTTGCAAAAGCAGCCTCAGCCCATCGTGTGCACAGGTGAGGGTTTGGGAGCTCTGAGCTGGGGAACAGACTTCCCTGGGTCTTCAGCTGAAGACAGTCGCTGTCTCTGGAAAAACAAAAAAGAAGTTCTCCTTTTTATTTTAAGACTGCTGACAGCAATACTATGCAATATATGTTGTTTTTTGTTTCAGGGAGGTGTGCATGAGTTATCTTGGGAGATGGTGATCTTGGGTGTTGATGGAGTTTAGTGCAGGGGCCATCTTCTCTCATCCTTCCCAGCCTTTCTGCTGACCCAGGGGGGGTCAGGGAGGGTGACTCCATCCCCATCCTACTCCCAAAACTGCCTCGCACTTGTGATCTCTCTCTCCCCCATGTGCCCCCTGGTCCCACTGCGCCGAGTGGGGAGGAGCAAGGCAGTGGTGAGGGGAGACCCCTCCCCACAGGCACCGGGACACCCTGGAGAGGCCTCCCTTAACAGAAAGAAAAAAAAAAAATCCATCTTGATTGTACATGGTTACTTTTTATAGCTTATTTTGTTTTATCAGTTGTAGATAATTCCTTGTTGTCTTATATTAAGAAATACTTGAATGATGTACAGTACGCGATGCCTTGAGCTGGTATTGTGAAGCTATCGTTGATGCTGCACGCCGCAGCCTTTTTTTAGAAAACAAAAAAATCACGGGAAGGGGATGGCAGGGGGATGTCTCCAAAATTTATCTGTCCCCCATGCTGCTTTTGTTGGCAAACTTGAGTTTCCCCTTTTTCCCCAGGCGTAAGAGCGATCTCTTTTATATCTATATAAATATAAATACACCACACACTCTGGGGAAGGCCTGGGTGACCCTGACCGTGCCCCGTGGGTGTCCTCGGCCGGGGATGTGCAGCTGGAAGATGCTGTAGGAGTTTGTGGGAGTTGGAGGATGCGCCGGGAGCATCCGAGCCTGGCCTGGGTTCGGCTTTGCATTTTGGGTGGGGGTTTGGTTTGGACCCGGCGCTCCTGGCGTGGCACTCGGGGGTGACCCATGGCCAGGTCTGTGCATTGGTGGAGAATCTTTAAATGCCTCTAGAGCCGGGGATCAACTCTGGAAAACCTCCAGCCTGGCTCGTGGCAGTGCTGGGCACCCACAGGTGCCTGGGCTGGGGTGGCTGGGGACACCCTTGTGCCAGGGCCCTCCCCTCCCCACTGCCAGCGCCACTCCCAGGGCGGTTTCCAGACAGATGCTCCCGTGGTCCAGCACCAGCGACCCCCTCTCACCAACACCCTTCTTCCTCCTCTTCCTCTTTCCAAGCTTTCCCCCCATAGAGCATCTATCTTGGAAACCAACTTCAAAAAAAATTTTTTTTTTTAAGCTGGAAATGTTAAGTGTTTTCACTTCCTCTCCTTCCCCCCCGCCCTTCCTCCAGCCAACTAACTCGACTTAGAACTGGTTAGAAACGTTTACTGTGAAGCTAACTCTTTTTTATCAAACCAGGAGAAGCTTTCTCCACTTTACAATTGATGAAGACTGCCAAAGCTGGTTCGACAAGAGTCACGTTAACGCACTGTTGGTTTGTGCAACAGCAGCCTCTGCTCAGGGGCTGGCTGGGAAATAAAAATGAAAATATTAAAAAAAAAAAAAAAAAGACAAAAAAAAAAAACAAAAACAAAAAAGGAAAAAAAAAAACACACAAAAAGAAGCACTTTACTGTATGTACCAGGTGACCTGATACAGCTGAATTGAAGTTTTCCTTTATAACAATTGTTGATGCCAGAATTTTGTATTCTGTTTTGTAAGAATTTAATAAAAATGCATTGAGACCTATGTGGTGGGCAGGTGGCTGTGGCAGGTGGGGCAAGTTGCAGGGGGGATTGGGCAAGTTGGGGGGTATGGGTGGCTCCCACCATAATCCTTCCCAATTTTCACTTGCTCCTTCCCAGCCTGCTGCTGGCCCATGGGGGCTGGGAGTGTGACTGGGATGGGATGCCAGGAATAGGGGCTGGCAGTGGCTCAGGCCCTGACTCACGTTTCCCAGCGGGATGGTGTGATCTGCTCAATCCCAATGGGAGCTGGAGGTCACGGGGCAGGGCTGTGCTCCCTGCCAGCTGCACCCAGTGGCCTTGGGACTGCCCTGCCACCCCCAGGGCCAGTCCTGGCACATCCCCCCCCACCTCCATGGGGCAGAGGGGGACACTGAGGCAAGGGGAAAGTGTGGTGGGATAGGGAAGGCAGTGGGGACTGGAAGCTAGGGATCAGGGTGTGGGAAAAGGCTGTAGAGGCCCTGCTGAGCTTTCTTACTTGGATAAGGCAAGACCTTGTGGAATAAAAAAAAAAATGAAAACAACTAAAAATTCCTGACTTGTCCAGCCCTGCTGCTATGCTGGGGCATGGAGCTGGATCTCTCTGGATGCTATTGCCATGGTGCTGCTGCCCTGGCAGAACCCCATCCATGGCAGCCCTGGGCTGGGGAATGGGCTGTGGGCTCTGCCATGGACCAGCTGCTGCTCCCAGCTCTGAGCTAAGAGAGCCCCACTGCTGAGAATCCAGCTCACTGCTTGTTAAACGGTGCGGCTGCTTCTTGCAGCATCTGGATCCGGACAGGATGGCTCCAGAAGTCTCCCTTCCCTGGCTGTTCCAGGATGGGATGTGGTGAGAACAGAGCTGGGGCTCCCTGCATGCAGAGGATAAGGAGCATGTCCCATCCCTTGGTGCTGTTCCTGCCTCTGTTGAACAAAGCCATTGCTCCCTCCTGGGCCTGGGGCCACCAGCTGGTGACCCTGGACATTTTAGGAGCATCCAGCTCTCGGCTCTTCTTCCTCTCTTGCATGTTTCACCATCATTGGGCCCTCAGCTATGTGCTCCAGAAATCTTTCCTCTTCTGCCTTCCTCCTTCCAGGACTCCAGGTGGATCCCAGACAGGTGTGTCAGAGGCAGCTTTGCTGCAGATGCTGGTTTAACTTTTAATCTCTGAAATTCCTTCGCATGGTCCCTCTTCTCCCCCTTCGCCAGTTTCCCCAACCCCAGAAAGCGCCGGGTAGTTGGAAACCATTGCTGAGCACGTGCGGAGAAGGGCAGCTCCGAAAATAACCCAGCGCTGGGTTAAAATAACCTGTGCTGCTCTGGTGCCTGAGCATCAGCCCAAAATAGGCTCCGCCGGGATAAGGGCGCTATAAATACCCCGGCGTGGATTTGCATTGGAGAAAAGCCCCGCAGCAGGAGCAGCGCCGATGCCGCCCACGCTGGCCCAGAGTGAAGGGGCCACTGCAGAGCACTGGGGTGGCCTGGCTGACGCAGGGGCTCAGCCACGCTTTGGGTGACGTGGTGGCTTGTGCCAATCCGACTGTTTTCAGGATTTAACGGAGCCATCAGGTGATGATCGGATCTGAGTGGCTGCAGTGCTGGGGTGGCCAGTGGGGTCACATCTAACTTCAGCCCAGGGCACTGAGGCAGCTGGGCAGGAGCAAACATGAAGTGTCCTCAGTATTTTGGATCTGAGCCTGGCTCTGCTGATAACAGATGATGATCTGGGTGATTAGCCAACATTTTGATTCAATATCTGCCCAAAAAACAACCCTGGAGTGAGGAACATGCATTCCCTCAGACCAGAATGCTCTCCTGAACCATCAGTGAACCCCAAACCCACACTGGGCAATGCAGAGTGGAAGGTGTGAAGTGTGTTTTGATGCAAAACAGCTGTTTTGGAACAAAGAAAGTTTTAAATTTTCCTTTTTGTTCTTTTAAAATGTTTTCTGGGATGGGGCAGAGAAAGAAAGAACTCCTGTGCATTTTGCAGAGAATCATGTCTCCTATCCAGGGAACCCAGACAAACCAATCTGGGGTGGTTTTTTGGTAGAATGGTTTTTTTGACTGGTGTGTGCTGGCTCTCCCTCTGAAGTCATCTCAGGGAGTGTGTGATGTGCATCCCAGCAGAGCCCAGCACACACGTCTGCCCCTGCCTGTGTTTCCTGTGGCTGGTCCCTCTGCACCAGGAGCCTCGGTGGCACTGGCACAGCATGGCATGTCCATTTCCTCCACTGTCTGGACAAGCCCTTGGTAACCTTGTTGGTGTTTTTGGATGGTGAAGTGTGGATTTTGGAGAGCCACGGGGTGCAGCTTTGGTTTTCCCACAGGATTCCAGCTCTGGGTGGAATTGCACGGGCACTGGGAGCTGTGGTCGGTCGGCGGGAGCAGAGCAGGGTCAGGTTTTCCCAAACCCATGAGAGCTGTGCCCATGGCTGGAGTGGGTCCTGGGCCTCGTGAGTCACCTTCTCACCTGGCTGGAGGTTTAGATCAAGGCTTGGTGCTAAGGCACAGGGCTTGGCACTTTGCCCTCCTCTGGGTCACACTGGGATGTCTCTGTTTCTGCCATGCAGTCTTCCTCAGAGCTTCCTTACATCCTAAAATGCCTCTCTTGGCTGCTCAGCCAGGGGAGGGCTGCATCTGCCTGGCTTTTGCTGGGAACACGCATTCCCAGCTTTTGCTCGGAGCATACATTCTACATGTATTTTCCTGCCTCCACGAGGTGAAGAAAGGCCAGGTGTTCTCTGCTATCCAACTCTGAGCACTGCAGTCCCACTGCTTTAATTCCAGCTGCTTGGAGCCTTGTGAGACCCTTCATGTCCAGCCCTGGATGGGGTCAGCCTTCATCCCACCAGCTGGAACCCAGTGATTTCCCTGCCCAGCGTTCCTGCCAGGGTGAGGCTTCTGTTCAGCCTGTGAATGCCCCAGCTAGAACAGCACTGCCTTAGCCCAGTGCCTGATCTCTGAAGGAGTCTGTTGGCTACCAGACCCAGAAATAATGACGCCGGGCCTTTTAAAGGAGCGTTTGTTCCCAGGTTTATTTTTGGGATGGTAAAGTCTCCTGTATGACACTTGTCTTTTTGTTTCTCAGGTCTAACACACCACCGGATCACCGTGGTGCTGGTGCTGGGTTGCTGCAGCAAACACCTCACCCCACCCCACAGTGCCATGGTGAGTGTCCCACACAGATCTCTGTGCCATTATCCCTTATTTCCAGGGCTGTGTTTCCTTACGCTGGTCCCGAGTTAAGCCTCTGGCTCCTGCTACAACACAAATCACCCTTATTTAGTTCATCACGGGCTGAATAACTAGGATCTCTCTGATGCAGGGTGGCAGGGCTGGCACGGTGAGCATGGCACAGAGAAGGCTGGTGGTGCTGGGAAGATCAGGACTGAATGGGTGCGGAATCCCCTCCCCATGTGATGAAGAAACACCCGTCCCCCCTGGCAGGCACACCGACCCCTCGGAGGCACCAGTTTCTCAAGGATGAATTTGCTGGGATTTGGGAGCAGGGAATGCTATGGTGAAGAAGCTTCAGCCCCCAGCAGCAGCATGGGCTGGGCTGGGTGATCCTGCACCTCCCAGGCAGGGCAGGGGCCCCTCAGTGGCACTCCTGCAGCAGTCCTGGCGCTGGAGAAATGCGGGATCCCACAGCCAGTGCCCCCCGGCCCTCCAGGCCATCCCTGCCAGCCACCAGCCGTGTCCAACCCTGCAGCCGGGCACAGCGAGTCTCCAGCTCCCTCTAACGTTCCTGGCCCGAAAGGAGCACCCGCAAGCAGGACGGGCCTGAGCAGGGCGCGGGCCCGAGGGAAAAGCCTGACGCTGAAATGCGTGGGAGCAGCTGGGCCAGAAAAGGGGGAGCGATGTGCCGAGCAAACGGTGTGAAAGAGTAAAGGATGCAGCGTTTTAAGAGAGAATACGGCTGTATTGAACGCCTGGTGATTATTAACAAGATTTCACGGGGAAAAGGACTGTTCCTCTGAAAAAGACTACTTTTTAATACTCTAAATAGTTGCTTTAAAATGCCGTGTTTCCAGCCCTGGCTGTTCAAAAAACATGTGATGACAAGGTTTAGTGGTGAACATGGTGGTGGTGCTGGGCTAAGAGTTGGACATGATCTTAAAAATGTTTTCCAATATTAATGATTCTATGGTTCTGTGATTCTCTGATTCTAAAGGCTCCTACCCATTCCTGCCTGCACAGGGACTGTTAAGATGGGAGCTCTGAACTCTGCACAGGATTTTCCCAAACTTGTCCATGTGAAACGCAGCTTTAAAAATGCAACAAAAACCTGACAGCACAGAATGCAGCAGTAATGGGTATTGATAACATGATACAAAGCCAGGTTGGAAGCTCTCTATAAAAATTAGTGGTGTAGCAGCACTGCTGTGTCCAGCTGTAGTGGTTCATGGGGAGATCCCGGAGCTGTGCGAGGGTCTGGAAGCGTTGAATCCATACAAACAGCACACAATCCATACAAACAGAACACAATCCATACAAACAGCACACAATCCATACAAACAGCACACAGTCCATACAAACAGCACGTCTCTGTGTGCTACAGAAGCAAGGCACAGGAAGCAGAAGGGGCAGCCAGGCCATCTCCCCCCTGACACATCGACTCACGGACCACACGCCTGCTCCTGCCTGGATGTGTGTGCAGCACAGATCAGGGCATGGATAACAGAAAGAGGGGGAACGTAATTACCCTGCGAAGAATAAATCACTTTAACGGTTCAGTTACTGAGATCACAGCGAGGCAGTGGCATGGCCTCTTAAATAATCTTCTGCTTTGCAGCCAGCTCCTGCCCCCACGCCACCTCCACCTTGTGCTGCCTGGCGAGGAGATGCCATCGGTGGGGACAACACTGGCCAGTGGTTTCTGGCTGAGCAGGTCCAGCAGGATGTTGGGAGCAGCAGGGCATGACCAGGTGAGGGATCACGGTGCTGCAGCTCCCTGGTCTGTGCAGGGTAATACCTGTGGTGGGCCTGGCAATGTGGTGTCCCATGGTGCTCCCGGCCTGCGTCCGCAGCAGCAGCCAGTAACTCCGAGCTGATTATTGTGAGGAATTGCTGGGCACAAAGCAGGGGTCTGGGGATGGTGGAGGCCTAGGTCTGCTGCAGAGGAATGGCTGGTGTGTGAGAGCATGAAAGGAAAACCCCCGCTTCACCTTCGCTCCACACGGCCCAAACCTCCCTGGCTCCTCACCCCCAGCACTGACCCCCTTCAGCCCCTTAACTCCCAACCTCCTCTCTGTGAATTGCACCCCCATTTCTCATCCCTTCACAAACTGCTCTCCAGGCTCCCTCATCTTCCTCAGAATGACCCCTTTCACAGGATGCTCCCCTTATCTCTCAAAATTGCCCCTCAGGAATTGCTCCTCTTTGCCCCTCTCAGTTGCTCCTTGGGGAATCACCATTATCTCCCAAACTGGTTCTCAAAGATTGCTCCTGTCACTCCCCCACACTGTTCCTCAGGGAGCCATCCCCTTATCCCTCAAAACTGCCCCTCAGGGATTGCTTCCCTCACCCCCTGCCCCGCCTCATTGCTCCTCAGGAAATCACTCCCTTTTCCTTGCTCCTCAGAGATGGCCCCTTTCAGGGATGTGCCTTCATCTTCCTCAGGGATCGTCCCCTCATCCCCAAAACTGCCCCTCAAAGACTGCTCCTCTTGCCGCCCCCCTCCACGTTGCTCCTCAGGGAAATGCTCCCTTATCCTCAAAACTGTCCCTCAGGTTTGGCCCCTCATCATCTTCAGGGATTACTCCCTCATGGATCATCCCTTTACTCCCCCTCAGGGATCACCCCCTCATCCCCAAAACCGTCCCTCAGGGACTGACCCTCACCTCCTCAAGGGTCGCCCCCTTTGTCCCACAAACTGCCCCTCAGGGATAGCTCCCATCCTTTTCAGGGACCAGCCCTTCAGGGATCATCCCCTTACTCTCCCTAAGGGATCCTCCCCTCATCCCCCAAGCTGTCCCCAGGGATCGCCCACCAAAATTGCCCCTCTCACTCCTCCACACTGGTTCCTCAAGGTCTCATCCCCTTGTGCTCCAAAATTACCCCTCAGGGATTGCTCCCCTATGTTGTTCGTCAGGAAAATGCCCCTTTCCCCTCAAAAGTGCCCCTCAGGGATCGCCCCCTCATCCCCAAAACTGCCCCTCAGGGATGGACCCTCATCCTCCTCAAGGATCGCCCCCTCTGGAATCACCCCCTTAGGGATCACCCCCTCACTTCCCCTCGCATCGCCCTCCATCCTCGCCCTCCATCCTCCCCCTCCGTGCCGGCCCCGCCCGCCGCCCCACGCCCTCTCCCCGCCCCGCCACCGCCTCCGCCGCTCCCCCTGTGCCCGGCCGGCGGCGGCGCCCGCCCCATGCGCCGCTGCTGCCCGGCGCTCTGCATCCGCACCGCCATCGACGCCACCGCCATCGACGCCACCGCCGACATCTCCGCCGCCCTCGCCCCCGTCCCCGTCCCGCCCGCCGCCGTGTCCCGCCCGCCGCTGCTGGTGCTGGTGCTGCTGCAGCGCCGCCCCGCGCCGCCCGCCCCCGCGGCCCCGCCGCACAAGATGGCGGCCGGAGGGAGCGGCGGCCCCGGCGGCCTCTCCTCCTCCTGCCCGCAGCCGCCGCCGCCCCCGCCGGGCAACGGGGCCGCGGCCGCCGCCTGCACCAACGGCGCGCCCGCCTCGCCGCCCGGCCTCACCTACAACCAGAGCGGCGCCGCCAACCCGCCGGCGGCCAGCGGAGGCGCGGGGGGCCCGGCGGCGGCGGGGGCGGCGGGGGCGGCCGGCGGGGCGGGCGGTCCCGGCGGGGCGCTGCAGCGGGAGCCGGTGTACAACTGGCAGGCGACGAAGCCGACGGTGCAGGAGCGGTTCGCGTTCCTCTTCAACAACGAGGTGCTCAGCGACGTGCACTTCCTGGTGGGGAAGGGCCGCGGCTCCCAGCGCATCCCGGCGCACAGGTGGGGCGGGGGTCCCACGCGTGGGGAGCCGGGAGTGCGGGAGGGATGTGGGGTGTGGGGGGACCCAGCCCCGTGGCCCTGCGGGGTGACCGCGGGTCCCGGGCCTCGGGAGGGTCGTAGGGGCCGGCCCGATGGCCCTGGGGGCGTCCCCTCACGCTCCCCCACACTGATAAAAGGGAATTGCCCGTTTATTTGACAAAACTGCCCCTCAGGCATCGCTGCTCCTCCCGTCAGGGATCACCCTCTCATCCCCCAAATTGCCCTTCGAGGATTGCTCGTCTTGCCCCACGTTAACCCCTGAGGGAATTGCTCCCTTATTCCCTCGGGGAATTGCCTCTTTATCCCTTTCACTTCCCATCAGAGATTGCTCTCCTCACCCCTCTACGTTGCTCCTCAGGGAATCACTCCCTTATCCCCCAAAACTGCTTCTCGGTGATTGTTCCCTTTGCTCCCTTATGTTCTTCTCAGGGAATTGCCCCCTTATCCCCTGAAACTGCCCTTCAGGGATTGCTCCTCAGGGAATGTCTCCTTATTCTCAGAACTGTTTCTCAGAGATGGCCCCTCATCCTCTTCAGGGATGATCCCTTTACCCTCCCTCAGGGACCGCCCCTCATCCCCAAAACTGTCCCTCAGAGCTGGCCCTGAGAGGGCTGTGGGCTCTCCTGCAGCCTCGGGGGGTGATGTGCCATCGAGTGGGGTACAGGGGTGCAGGGTTTGGGCTGCTGCACCTCCCATGTGAAGAGAGAAAAGGGGGTCACGTAACTGCACCCCACATTTCACCCCCTGCTCAGGGGCACGTCCTGAGCTCAGGACCCCCATTGTGGCCAGTCAGTGTCACCCCAGATCTCTCCCACCCTTTGGGTCAGTGTCATGCCTCTCCTCATGGTCACTAGCCCGGGATGGGCCCAGGGTTTGGGTGAGAGTATTTTTTCCAGAGGGATGACGTGAGTGGGGCAGGCACAGCATTGAAAACCCCAAATCCCTGGATCTCGCTTGGAAGTAATTGTTGGTTTAGTGGGAAGTGGAGGAGAGGAGGAATAATCTCCCAGGCCACTTGATCCCTGCTGACAGTGATCACCAAAATCAGTGAGAGCGCTGGGAATGGAAATGAAAGAACAATGATTTGAGAACCCAAATTTCAGGATCAACATTTTAATTTTAAAATGACCTTTATTGAATCTTTCCTGAAGCCCTGTATTTTGGGGGTTAAACCACTACCACAAGGAGCTGGAAGAGCTTTGTTGAGAATGACACCTGGGCCTGAGTAACCCATGGAGGGTTTGCTTAAGGCCGAGCTGCCATTTAAGAATTTGCAGCTCAGAGGAGCTGGGAATCGCCTCCACCTGGATGATGCAGATCTGATGTGGCTGACTGACGTTCAGCTGGTTCCTTGGGGGAGCTCCGGTGAATCCATGTGTGTCACCCTCTTCCCCCTACCCTGGGAAGGGCCTCCCAGGGAAGAGCTCAGAGATGGAACCAACTTTAACTGGGTGAGGGAGGTTCCTTGGTGTTCCTGGAAGTGGTGCTTGGCAAAGGGAGCTTTGCTCCAAATGGTTTCAAACTATTGCTTTTCTCCGAAGTGCTCACATTCCTGGAAGTTTCATCTTCAGATTTCCCCCTTCTCTCTCACTTTCTGAACAAACCACACTTGTTCTAGGCTGGCTTGAGTGTTTAGGGTGTCAGCTTTGCTCTCTAATAATGTCAAGTTTAATTAGTATTTGGGTAAGCTTGCTCCTGTCCTGAGAACTAGGCTTGCTGGGTGGGGACAGGTGATGTTCAGCCCAGAAATAAATGTAAAATAAATGAAGCTTTGAAAAAAAAAAAAAATTGGGCCCAAAGTGAGATGCTGCTTAATTGCTCTGAAATTCATCTGGTGCTCTGGGTGGTAAAGATAGAATGGTGTGACATCCCATCTAAGGATTCTAGAGATTTTAGTAAAACTTGTCTGTGTGATGTTACAGTTGGGATATCCTGGTGATTCATGGAGTACTGTGGTTATTTCAGAAACAAGAGAGCTTAAAATAAAACCACCCAGACCCCTTCTGTGCTCAGTTCTCCCACAGCAGCTTAACAGCAGAAGATACTTTGTGCTGGAATTGAGTTGCAAAGCAACTGTGAGTTCCGTTGGAGAGGTGCTGTTTTGCTTCAGTGACCAGGGAGGTGTTGGTGCTTTGTCAGATGTCTGAAATCATAAAATCACAGTTATTAAGGTTGGAAAAGACCTTTAAGATCATCAAGTCCAACCATCAGTCCAGAACCACTAAACCATGTCCCCAAGTGCCACATCCACAGGTTTTTTTTAACATTTCCAGGGATGGTGATTCCACCACCTTTCTGGGCAGCCCATTCCAGTGCTTTACAAATTTTTCTGTAAAGAAATTTTCCCTAATATCTCATCTAAGCCTCCCCTGGCACAGTAGTGTACAGCTCCCAGGTAGTCTGGTTTAATTGTGTAAATTTTCAGACCAAGCCAGGAACAAAGTGTGGTTGCAGGAAGAGCAACTCCTAAACAGGGTCCTTGGACAGCTCCTCTTGTTGCCTTGAGGAGTGGTCTGCAGCATCCTACCTGTCATCCTTGGTATGACTTCATGGTGTGCTAGGAATGGCTTTGTCAGCAGACTGGGAAGCACAAATAATCCGAGAGATGCAGTCCTGTGGGAGCTGGAAGTGATGGTGCAGGTCATCCTGGTCAGGCTTCTCCAGGATGGAGCCAAGGAGGTATGGAGGGTTTGTAGGTTGAGGTAATGAAGTGGTGTGTGCCCAGTGAGGACAGCTGATGTTGTCCACAGGTGCTGGTGCAAGGAAGAGGTTTCTGACACAGCTGTAGGTTCAGGTGTGTTTCTGAGTGTGCCTGGCAAATTCAGTTAATGGCCTTAATCTGAAAGGAGGAGACATTTAGATTAGATATCAGGAAGGAATTCTTTCCTGTGAGGGTGGTGAGGCCCTGGTTGCCCAGAGCAGCTGTGGCTGCCCTGGATGCCTGGAAATGTCCAAGGCCAGGTTGGATGGGTCTTGGAGCAGCCTGGGATAGTGGAAGGTGTCCCTGCCCATGGCAGGGGATGGCACTGGATGGCTTTAAGGTCCCTTCCTACCCAAGCCAGTCTGGGATTCTGTGGCTCAGCAGTTCATATCAAGCCACAGAGACAGACAAAAGAAACTTCACAGAGCAACTAGGAGTAAGCATTCATTTTGTGTGTGAGAGCCCAGTTTGTAGATAAAAGGTGTAAATGGGCTGGACTGAAGGGTCACCTGTCCAAGCATCTGCAGCCCTGAGAACATCAGGTGTTTGCCACCTGGAGGAGGCTCCAGACCCTGTGGAAGTTCCTTGCCTGCCCTGGAGCAGGCTGTGTCTCTGAGCCTGGAGCTCGTTCCCTCTTGCTGCTGAATCAGCCACGAAGAAGATGGGATGGCCTTAATATTTTTCAATGTCAAGGCTGGGCCGAGCAGCTGCCTTGAAGCTTCACGGCGCCAGCATGACCAAGGTCAACACATTGATTAGACCCAGCAGTAAGAGGGAAGGGTTTTTTGTCTTTCCAGATCTGCTTCATTGAGCACAATATCAATGAGATTAGAAATGTCTAAACCTCATCAGCCAGAAGCTGGATGGGTGTCATAATTAAACTTGTTAATTGGCCAGAAAACAGGGCCTGAGAGTGAGCAGGGCAAGTGTGTGGGGATGCAACCCTGTGTGTGTTCCAGCCAGGGAGATCTAGAGTTTGGAGACAGCCTGAGTAATACTTCAGCTGTTGCTTCCAGAAGTCTCTTCTGAGCCCATCCTGTCTTTTCTTGGACGTGTATTCACTCGCAGTTCCTGCAGCGTCGTGTGCCGAGGTGTCCCATGGCTCCTGCTCCTGTGCAGGGCTGCTCCTGCCTCCTGCTCCTTTTGCCTGGGGCCTGCATCCTCTGCAGCCAGCACACAATCATCATCATCAGCTTCTCATCACCTACGGTGTCACCGAGCTCCAGCACGTCACGTGTTGCTCTGTTCCTGTGCCAGCTCTTCTGGAATAGATATTTTAAGGTTTCTCCGCAGTGGCGCGGATGGAGGAGGGAGCTGGTGCAGCAGCAGTGGGGTAGTTGTGGGTTTTGAGTGGTTTCTTTTATTGTTGGTGTTACTGCAGTGCCTAGAAAGGGAGCAGCACTGGTGGGCGTGCAGATGAAACCAGGTGACAAGTGGAGGTGCCAAGGTGAACATGAAGCAGTGAAAGTTGTGGTAGGAAGCGAAATAGCAGAAGGAGACATTTGCTTGCAAGCCTTTGACAGCCTGTGGAGTCAGCTTTGGATCCTTTTGAAGAGAAATCAAATTATTAACCTCAAGGAAGTTCTTGTGACTCTTATTGCTGAAAGTCAGTTTACTTTGGCTCTTCCTGGTGCAAAGGGAATGAGGAGAAATCAGGTGTTACTTTCTTAGTTCTTCTGTTTCTGCTGATTTCTCTGCCTCCTTTCAGTAGTCCGCTCTGTTTTGGCCACGAAAGTGTTTAAAAATAACCCTCTGCTGGATTTTCCCATCTGAAACAAGCCCCATCTCTTCCTTCTGCAGACCTGCATGGTTGGGGAAAGCTGGTGGATTGTGTGGGAGGAATGGTGTGCATCCCTGCTTTTCCTGGAGTGTCTTCAGAGCAGCTTTAAATGTTCATTTTAGGAAGAGTAAGAAAACACTGGAGAGAGAGGGATTTTCTTGTGTTGATTATGTCCTCTTAACGTTTTAAGAAAACTTCAAATGTGGACTCCTGTGTTTCTCTGGCAGCTCCTGGGATCCTATTAGGGCTCAGCAGTTTACAAAATCCGACTGATTTGTCCCCGACTGAAATGGAAGCAAACATTTGAGAGGTTTTTTTAAATGAATGCCCTTTTCAAATAGCTTCTGAAAGCTCTTGCTCGTTGAGGACCTATACTGTGCTGGCTGTGAGAATGAAAATTTGAGAGTGCAATTAATATATGTTAATTTTTAGTATCAGACAAAGCCAGCGATTGTTTTGCCACCGTCACTGCTTTTGGAGGAACAAGGATTTTTGTTTCATCTGGCAATTCTGGTATTGTGAGGAAGGTTTTTATTTGTTCTTGACATTTTTCTTGAGAATGGTTTGACAGAAATATGCATGTGTGTACTTTTTTGTAACCACTGTGGTTTGTCCCAAGCTCCCTGAGCCCATCAGGAACAATAAGCCAGCTCGTCAGCCAAACTCTGTCACAGCAAACGAGCCTGGCACATCCATGGAGCTTCACTCCATTGTATCCCTAGGAAGCCTCCTCTGGATGGGAGGGGAGTGAAAAGTGAGAAAATGAAAGCATTGTTTAAATGGAAATTTCCTACTTCTAAAAGGTCATTTCCTACTAAATCTGACTGAAATTCCCCCTTAGTGCTGGACTTTCCTTGGGCTGGAGGTTTCATGGCCCCATGCCTGCTGTCTTGCATGGATTTCTGCCTACGGTTCTTGCTGCTTCTCTGGAAGTGTGCATCACACCACTGCAGCAAGAGCCTGCAATATTCCAGCTTTTTCCTTTTCCTAGTTGGTGGAGAAGTGGTTGTAGTCATCTCCTGTGGCCTGGGCTGCTCTGCTGCCCCACACTGCTGAGCTGTGACCTTCAGTTTAACTTCATGGAGCTGCATGGTGGTGGACACCAGGAATCCTTCATGGCAAAAGCTCATCTCTGCATTTTTGAACAAGAAAGTTCTCAAAATGGCTTTCTAAGTCCTGAGGCAGGTACAGCAGCTTAAATACACACAGGCCCCTCAGCAGCCCAGGAGGAGATGTTGTCTATCAGGGGGGAATAATCTTCTTTACACAGGACTGCTGGGATATAATTTTTGGTCTCAAACCTGTTTTGTGCAAGTTCCTGCTTCCAGTCTCTTTAGAGCTGATAACATTCTTCTCTGTGCCAGTAATTACCATGTAAGCTTCCAGCAGTGCTGAAGGGTTTGTGTGCACCTCACTGTGCTGGTTTGCTCCTAGGGAGGTTTGTTCTTCCCTCTGGGCTAAGCCCAGAGCAGGTTATCCATGGAAGGACTCAGCAAAATGCCTGGGGAGGGCAGCTCCCGTGCCAGGGATTGGGATCTGCAGCTCCTGGTGCTGCTGCTGGTGCAGTTTTGTGTTTTGGGAGCTTGCTCTGCCATCACCAAAGATGTGTGCCTAGGTCTGGGGAAGAGGATGGGGATTGTGCAGTGGCAAGTTTTCCATAAGTGTTTCCAGTAGGTGACTGTGGGGAATTGCAGCAAGACTTGGGCTCTGTTTACTAAAGGAACTTGAACTCCTTAACTTTGCTGTTTCTTTGCTTCTCGACCTCAGGATGATACATAGGCTCCTACAGGAGCTCTGCAAAACAGCCATGTGTATTCTATTCCAAAATTCCCAAAACCTGGCCTTTGGGGGACCATTACTGTGCTGTATCCCAGGACAGAGCTCAGAGAGAAGTTCCTTGCAGCTTTGGTGCTTTACAGTCCAGGAGCAGCCAGCCTGACCCTCCCTGCTCTTGCAAAACACTTTTGCTTTAACTCCACGAACGATTTGCTTTCCCTGAGGGTGGCTTTGGGGATTAGCAACCAGCCTGGGATTTTTTTGGAATATAAATATGATTTAACATAAGGTTTTATTTGCATGTTTGTTTTTTCCACGTTAGGTTTGTGCTGGCCGTGGGCAGCGCCGTCTTCGATGCGATGTTTAATGGTGGGATGGCCACAACCTCCACAGAGATTGAGCTGCCTGACGTGGAGCCTGCTGCCTTCCTAGCTCTGCTCAAGTAAGCTGCTTCTAAAGCACAGGATAACTGGGATGCACGGATTTAGTGTAGAAAAAAAATGTTTTTAATGAAAGCAGGGAAGTATTTGTAGAGTGGAGACTGTTAACTTCCAAAATAAAATGCCTCTTTGATCTGTTCAAGGGTATTTAAATGCTGGTGTTAAATCCCTGTTTTCCTGGGTAAGAGTCTAGTGTAGCTACTGCATAAATATATATATATATAATATTGGCCACTGTCTTACAGATCCTTATTCATTAATTGGTTTGGTTTCATCCAAATGCTCTTTGAGAGAGGAGGGGAAAAGTGATCCTCTGAAAGCTCTCTAAGTTACAAATACTTGGAGCTTGTTTAGGTTATGAGCAAGTTGTAACAGGTAAGCAGGGGTATGTAATAAATGTCAGCCATTCCATGTGGTATCACCCTTTGTGTGGGTTTTATTCCTCTTTTGGAGAGCTGGATTTAAATTTACATTTCCAGTGTGTGTTGCACGTCTGTGTGCTGGAAGAGGAGGAGGAAGGGGCTGTAATGTCCTATTCACCAATTCCTTTAAGCTCGGCTGGTGCTGTACAACATCCAGCAGCAGTCCTGAATGGATGCTGGAAAGTCATTGTCCTGTTTCTATAGGATTTCTGTAACCTACTTCCAGGGGTTTCCAGTCCTGTGCTCTTGACATGTTTCCCCCTTGCTTCCTATTGGGAGCAGTGACTATATATAGCTCTGGCACACTTTTTGCTTTACCTTCAGAAAGTGCTTTGGTCATGCCTGTGCTGTCTTGGAATATTTTAAAATTGATCTGGGCTAGAATGAAAGGCCAGAAATAATTGGGAGCCCCGAGCCCCCTCCCCTTTGGCTCGCTTTAAACCAGACATCAGCATGTGGGGAATCCCTCTAATTGGTGTGTGCCTATCAGCCATGTGGATCTCTCTGGAGTGCAGAGCTTGTAACTATCTTTAAATCTTAGTGAGGCCCAAATATCCAGTGAACTGGAGGCAAAAATCCTGGTTTTTCCCTGCCAATGCTGAGATTTCAGCACTTAATTAAACAGAGGGATTTCAGAAGAGACCCATCATCTCAAAAGACAAAGTGATGAGTTTAGGTGGATTTCAACAGAAATATTTATATTTTTTTATGGAAGAAGTCGTTGGTGGATTACCTCAGTGCCTCAGAGCTTGCAGTTATGCTGCAGTAGCTGTGCCCATGGTCCAGTGACATCTTGGGTGCTTAAATCTAGAACTGAACCTTTAAATTGCTTTCAAAATGCTCAGAGCTTAAATGTGCCGGAGGAAGTTTGGGTGCTGCTTTCTAGGAGAAAACTGACCAAGTATGTGGTATGTGTTCCTGGAGTAAAACCAATCCCTCCAAACACTGATCTGGAATGGCAGCTGATCCTTACATGTGTCTCTGGACTTGGTCCAAGCCATGATCTAATGCTGTAGGATCAGGAGCTAATCCAGGGACAAAGTGCCCATCCTGAATGTTCTGCAGAAGGTCCCATCTGGATGCTGGATTGTGATAGAGTTCGTGGGCTAGTGACCTTTAACAGTTCTGCTGTAATCATGGAAGAAATTATTTTTCATTATTATTATTACTTTCATGTTAACCCAAAGATAAGAGCACTTCTGATTGTCTGGGGTTAGTCTAAATGTTTTTTTTAAATTGATACTGGGCTTTTGCACAGTTTGAGCCTCTCTCGTTGTCCCTCTTAGGACACACTGGACTGTGGTAAACAGAAATACTGCCACATCCCTGCAGTAAACAAATAATTGGTTTTAGAGCCACTGTGTGCTTTTGATCTTGGAATAGAAAGGGTTGCTCAGTGCAAATGGGGCTGGGATGTGTGCAAAATACATTGATGAACCTGTGGCCTGATGCTGCTATTGACAAATGCCCTGGAGCAGCACAAAAGCCTGCTTTCAGCAGTGAGAGTGCTTCCCTTCCTGTGGATCCCACTGTTGATGCTTCCCTGAATGGCATCCTGGTCCTCTCTAGCTGGAGGAGCAGGAGTTCCTCTGCTGCAGATGGGAATGCTGTCTGGCATTCCCCTGGAAGAGCCCTGCTGCTGTGTGAAGCTTCCAGGAACAGCAGCCACACAACCTGCTGCTGCTGTGTCCCCTTCAGAGAAACGCAGAGCAAGAAATTGCTGGAGTTTCCAAAATATCCCGTGGAATAGGAAGGAATGCCAAGCACAGTTAACACAATATCACATCTCTGTGCTTTGTGCCTGTGAGATCCTGACTGCTCCACTGGTTAAAGGAAATACAGTAAACAAAAACTCTGCATGGGCTGTTCAGCCTGGGCAAGAGAAGGCTCTGGGGAGCTCAGAGCCCCTTCCAGGGCCTAAAGGGGCTCCAGGAGAGCTGCAGAGGGACTGGGGACAAGGCACGGAGGGACAGGACACAGGGAATGGCTTCCCAGTGCCAGAGGGCAGGGCTGGATGGGATCTTGGGCAGGAATTCCTCCCTGGGAGGGTGGGCAGGCCCTGGCACAGGGTGCCCAGAGCAGCTGGGGCTGCCCCTGGATCCCTGGCAGTGTCCAAGGCAAAGTTGGGCAGGGTTTGGAGTAACCTGTGGAAGGTGTCCCTGCCCATGGCAGGGGCTGGGACAGTCTTTTAAGGTCTCTTCCAAGCCAAACCAGTCTCAGATTCTGTGAAAAGGACTAACACCAGTGTGTCACTGGTTTTACTGAGCTCAGCCTCTCAATTCCTGCTGTCTCTGGTCAGTGAGTTCAGGTATGAGGGGGTTCAGTCAGGTTTCCTAGGAAGACCTTTGTTTTTCAGATCGTGAATCTACTTCCTTGTTTTGGCCTAACAGTGAAGGCTGGTGCTTTGCTGCAGCGTGGCAGTCCTTGTTTTTCACTGCAACTAACTCTTGCTTTATGCTGAAGTTACACTGTGAGCTGTCCTCAAACATCTGTGCCATGAAATGAAACAGTTCAATCTATAAAGTGAAGAGATGAGAAAGGGGAGTGTGGGTAAAGCACCTCGTGTGCAGTGGATGGATACGTCTGAGTGCTTCTCAGCACTTCTGAATTAATACTGTAAAATGGAGTTTCTCTTCTGAGGGAGGCAGGCAAGGTTGAATTTTTGTCCTTGTTTATTCTAACT
This sequence comes from Aphelocoma coerulescens, assembly GCF_041296385.1. Taxonomy (NCBI): domain Eukaryota; kingdom Metazoa; phylum Chordata; class Aves; order Passeriformes; family Corvidae; genus Aphelocoma; species Aphelocoma coerulescens. Next base: position 2,562,778 of record NC_091041.1, on the reverse strand, counting down.
GAACAGCCAAAAATATTAATTTTAAGGGGTACACTTGGCCAGAGACTGTTTTAGCCTGGTGTAAGTGGCAGGCTAAGAGTTCACTGGTGGTGGGATGCAAGGCAGCTTGAGCTGCTTCAATGGAAATCCCAGCTGTTAGAAGTTATACTGTAAAATGTTTGTTACAAAAAAAAAATTAAAAAAAAAATCTTCTTCTTGGTAAAGCAGAGTCAGTGGAAAGGATGTGAAAACCCTTCTATCTCCCCAGTAGAGGAAATAACCAGGATGATGGGCAGAGGCACAAACGTGTTTTCTACCAATTGCAGGGGTTTTACTCTGTAACCTTAATTCACCACAGCAATGTTTGTTTGCGTGTTTTCAGATTTCTTTATTCAGACGAAGTTCAGATTGGACCAGAGACTGTTATGACAACACTTTACACAGCTAAGAAATATGCAGTTCCAGCCCTTGAAGCTCATTGTGTGGAGTTCCTTAAAAAAAACCTCCGAGCAGACAATGCATTCATGCTGTTAACTCAGGTGAGTTTGTGATCATCTGCTTTCAGCAAGGTCCAGCACAGTCAGAAAACAGGAGTTTTCTGAGTGTTACAGAGTTGATCATCCAAAGTGGAGCAGTTCTGGGTCGTTTTGAATTCTTCCTCACATGAGTCCAGCACTGCTGAGCAGGTTCTTACAAAGAACAATAAAACACAGCAAACGTTGCTGCTGTTTCAGATCTTTCTGTTTCACTGTGGCAGGTGGTTCCTTCCAGAGTGTGAGCTGGGGATGGAGTTAACAGGGTGGAAAGATTTCATCTGCCAAGAAGAAAAGTGGAATGAGAGGATTTCCGTGTGTTACAGAATCAGGACTGGTAATGCTGAGCTTTCTCTCAGTGCTGTGTCTGGCTGCTCAGCCATTCCTTGAAGGACTTCTGTGCAATACTTTCCCTGAAGTGGGGGTGAAAGAAAAACCAAAGCACTACTCATGAAAAAGTTATTTTCCTGGGAGAGGAGCAAGGTGCTCTCTTCCTCAGCCTGTTCCAGCTCTGCCTCCTGCACTGAAGGCTCACAGACCCAGTGTGTCAGAGCAGCTGTTCCTTGGCCCTGCATCTGATCCAATCTCTGAGGGCTGAGCTCCTCCATCTTCCGTTTGACTCTTGAAGCAGCAAAGTAGGAGACAGTGTCCACAACTTCTGCATAGGTTGGAAAAAATCAGACTTTGCATCCAGGTTGATTAAATGAGCATCACTGTCCTCATTTCCCACCCCTATCTTCCCTCTCTGGTCCCTGCCACTCTCTTGGACAGCTGATGCCATGTTGGTGACATCCACAGTGCTGTTACCTGTATGGGGGAGTCTGGCACTGCCAGGGACACCCTGTTCCGGGTGCCTGTCTTGCCCAGCATTCCTGTCTGCTGGATTATTCCCCCTTGTCAGGAGTACAGGTGTCTCAGGCTCTGGCTGTAGGTACCATGTGGGTGGCAGTGGCTACACCAGCAGTTTTGCAGGTATTGAAGCAGTGCTGGCCTGAAGCAGTCACTGCTGAGCTCTTTGCTCAGGATTAGGCTGGGATTTTTTTTTCAGTTTAAATATTTGGACCAGTTCTCAAAGTAGTTCCCTATCACACTGCTGTTGTAGGCTATTGTCACTGCTTGGGTTCAGCTACTGCTGCAACACTCCATGGCCTTCTTTACACATCCTCTTTAACCTGGCCCCTTTCTGCGTGCCATGAGCAAATGAGGCAGCCCCTGGGATTTGGAGGGATCCACTCTGCACTTCCCAGAGGCAGATTCAGGACTTGAAGGCTCTTGATTGGGCGATGGCAGCCAAATCTGTGCTCCTGTCTGCTGCATGGTAGGACGACTGCAGTTCCTTGGCTGCAGCTCTCCCGTTCGTTCAGCAGCTGCAATCTGAAAGATCAGGAGCTGTTAGCCAAGGGCTGGGAACAGATCTTTCCCATAGGCTGAAGTTTTTGGGAGGCATCTTAGGCTAGCCATTGCCTCATGATGGGTTAGAGGTGTTGGGTTTTGGTGGTATTCCTTATGCAGAGGTTTTTTGTGGCTTCCTGTGTCTCTGCACTTGAGTTTGTAGCTTTGGCAAGGTAATACTTAGGTTTATGGTGACTTCCTTACAGGTCACTAGGTCCTTCTTTGGCAAAGGAGGACGGCATCTTTGTGTTTCAGGTGCCAAAACCAAAATACTGCCTGGCAGTCTTATCAGTACCACTGAGGTGAGTGAAATACCAGAAGGGGAAAGGCTTTCCTGATTCCTTTTGTTTGTGGCTTGTCCATTCTGATTAATCATCAGTGGTGATTCCCATCTAGTTTTATGTTCGTTGTTGCTCTGTATCAAGTCTGAGATGTTTGAGGCAGGTGTTGTTTGAGAAATGTGCCCGATCTCAATGACTGGCTGCACCTCGCTGAAAGGATCTCTTCTCACAAACCTCTTGTTTCTGGTCCTGCACTGTGAAAACCTGCCTGTTTTCTGCTTTCACTGCATCAAGCCAACAACCTCTTCAGTAAATTACAGACCTGAGATAATCTTGTACAAGGCATTGCACAATAGCCTTAAGATCGTGGACCTGAGATCTGAGGTAGAGCCCCAAACCTCCTTTTGTGTGTGTCTGCCCAATCTGCTGGTCCAGCAACTGTGTCACTGTCTGTCTCAAGCAACTGCTGATCAGTGGCAGAAATATCAGAGGCAAGCAGCTTTCCTAAATGATTGTGCCTTGTAGAGAGCAGTGATCCTCTTTCATGCCAGACGTACATCCAAGTGTCACTTTGATCAGCAAGGAAATAAAGCTTGCCTGGAGCTGCTGTGGGGGAGAGCTCTGTGAGCGTAATGAAAGTCCTCACGTGTCCAAAGAGCCACTACAGTAGTAAAGTCTGAGTCAGTCACAGCTCTTGATGCCAAGAGTGTAAAGGCACTGGCAGCCCTCCAGCCCCTGGAGCAGGTGACAACTGCTGAAGTTTCCCTGGGCCCTGAGAAATTGTTGTTTCAGCTTCTTGAGGTATCAGTGCAAAGGTTGGCCTTGCTGAGCTCTGCATCCCACAAGCAGGGGTGAAGCAGAAGATGCTTGAAGGTGCCTCCTGAGTGATGGAATTCCCAGCCCAAAACATGAGTTTTAAACCTTACCTGTGGCAGCGAGTTCAAGTCCTGGTGTATTCTTGTTAGATGTGATGTCAAGTCAGTTCCTTGATAAACAACAAAACCAAAGCACTGGAAGTAAGAGGTCATTTAGTGGTTTTTGTGTGTTCCACCCCATTTCTGCTTACGCTGGGCACAGGGCTGGTAACACGTGGCAGTCCAGGGTGGTCTGAAGTGGCAGCAAAATTGTTGCAAGACTTAAGCTGAGCAGAGAAATTTTGAGCAGCTTTCCAGGCTGTGTGCAGGCTTTGCTTGGAATAGTAACCTATTTTGGGACAAATTCTTTAAGGTAACTGGATTAGAGTAGCTGTTTCTGTGGAAAACATGGAAATGCACTAAGCAGGCTGTGTATCCTGCAGGGCTCCCCAGGACACACAGGCACTGCTGCTGCAGCTTTTTTGCTAATACACGAGATCAGCGTGGCTGTTCTTACGGAATAAGCTGCCTCTGCATTATTCCTAGAGCAAGCAGGCCTGGAGTCACTGGGCAAAGCTTTCTTGTAAATAGAAGAATGGTGTAAAAATTGCCCATGCTCAGCTGACAGGGTCAGTATGGCGCTGGAAAGCACGATCGGTGCCTGCACCCAGGCCCTGTTAGAACAAAGACGTGCCTGAAGACACGCACAGCTGAACCAGGGCTGCTGCCAAACACAGAATTTTCTAGTGTTTGCCTTGTCATGCTTAACTGCTTGTGAAAGGCCCCGTGGATTCCTGGTGCAGTCAGGCATGGTATTGCTAATGAAGATGGGCTGTGGCAGGGGAAGGGGGGTTCTGTGTAAACTTTAAAATACCGTTTCTGTTAATGACGCTCTCTCCTGCCTAGGCCCGGCTGTTTGATGAGCCCCAGCTGGCCAGCCTGTGCCTGGAGAACATAGACAAGAACACCTCAGATGCCATCAATGCAGAGGGGTTTACAGACATTGACCTGGGTAAGCTCTTTTCCACCCCTCCCTCTCTCTCCCTGCTTTCATAACCAGCTTGTCTCCAAAGTTGTTACAGGTTAATGCTTGGCACTTTGTGGCTTGGCTGTTCTGGAGCAATCAGTTGAACAGTCTCTGGCACAAAGGGGCTGGAGACAGGGAATTTGCCAGAGTTTGCTGCCTTGCCTGCAGAAATACCCTGGAATCTGCTTACTTTGGTGCAAGTTGAGTTTTCTGGGCATGACATAAAGCCCGTTTCCTGTGTTGATGTTGGCAGGTTTTGGGTGAGTGTAAACTTGCCTTTTTTTGTAGAGTTGGCTTTGTTCCCCAAGTCTTTGTCAGGTTTTGGAGTTAAAAAGGTGTTGTGCTTTTGGAAGCAAGAACTGGCTATTTTAATTACCGTCTGCAGTTTCCAAACTTGCTGGGCACAGTTAATGAACATTAAAATTCAGGCTTTAACCTTCTTCTAATGAGATGGGCTGTGGAGGTAAGGCACGGGTCACCTTCTGGCTTTCATACTGCTTGTTTCATCCAAATTTGACGTCAAGCAAGTTGCAGTTCATCCTCCTGCACTTGCATTTACATGCCAATTAAATGGGCTCTGTTTGCTGCTCCAGTGAGTTCCTTGCTGATGGAACACACAGATAAATCTTCCTCAGAGGCTGCAGGCAGCACTTTTGGGAGATGCTGTTGGTTCAGCCGCTTCCTCTTCTACCTTGGTTGTGCAGGGGGTACTCCTGACGAGGTGAAAGGGGCTGATTTGGGATTAGAGCCTGAAGTTGTGCCTGTTGTCCTGCCCTGCAGACACGCTGGTGGCAGTGCTGGAGAGGGACACCCTGGGGATCCGGGAGGTTCGCCTGTTCAATGCCGTGGTGCGCTGGTCGGAGGCCGAGTGTCAGCGGCAGCAGCTCCAGGTGATTCCAGAGAACAAGCGGAAGGTTCTGGGCAAAGCTCTCTCCCTTATCCGCTTCCCACTGATGACTATTGAGGAGTTTGCAGCAGGTAACTCAACAAAGGTGTTTCTGGCAATCCTGGTCTTTGCTTTTCCTCAGCTAAGTCACGTGAAAGAGGGTTTTCTCTGGGTATCTTGTAGTAATTCAAATATGAGATTCCCCCACATTCCTCCCCATTTTCCCTCATTCTCCCCCATTCTCCCCCATAAAGGGGCTTAAAAGAAGGCTGGAAAGGGACATTTCATAAGGGCGTGGAGTGACAGGACAAGGGGGAATGGCCCTCTGAAGGAGAGCAGGGTTAGACTGGATATCAGGAGAAAATTCTGTATTGTAAGGGTGGGCAGGCCCTGGCACAGGGTGCCCAGAGCAGCTGGGGCTGCCCCTGGATCCCTGGCAGTGCCCAAGGCCAGGCTGGACATTGGGGCTTGGAGCAGCCTGGGACAGTGGGAGGTGTCCCTGCCCATGGCAGGGGTGGCACTGGATGGGCTTTAAGGTCCCTTCCAACACTATGCTGTGATTCTATGATTACAAAATCTACTGTCTAAATGCCATTTCCATCCATGCTCATTCATTCCTTTTAAAGCCTGTGGTGCTCCCCTGGGAGAGCAGGGGGATCACAGCTGTGTTTGCTCTCACAGCGTGGTTGGGTGGTTACTGTCCCGTTCAGCTGAGAGCAAAGATCCAAACTGGGGTTCACCTGCTCCCCTTTCCAGCTGTCCCAAGCATTTAAACTACACAAAGCTAATGGAGTTGCAAATAATTGCTGTTGATCATAGCCCATTCCCAAAGAGAAATGGGGATGTTTCTCCCCATCCTCTGCCTGTGGTGGTGTTGGCCCTGTCTTGCCAATGCTGTTCAGAACAGAGCCCCATATCTGCAAAACTTTGAAAGTGTTCTTTGAGCTGAAGGCTTGATGTTGTTTAGTCTGTGTCTCAAAGCATTTTTCAAGTTTACATTAAGATCTTGATCTACAGAGATGTCTCACTCATTTCACAGCTTGGACTATAGATTGCCTTGTTTTGTTTTCACTGCCTGTTGTCTTTGACTTCATCCTCTGGTGATTCCCCGGGGATTGGAAGCTGGCAATCGGCTTAACTAGTTTTCATGCTAAAAAGACACAGTGGAGCCATTTTCCAAACTGCAGCTTGTTTCAGGCTGCAGTGCTGTGTACACAGAAGCAAACAGGGGCACTGACCCCCTTCCTTTGCAGGTCACTTCTCAGGGCAGCGCTGGCGTCAGCTGGTCAGTCCTTAATGTCCCTGTTCCCATGTGAGGAGGGCTGTTAGTAAAGAGAAAATCGGTGCTTCAGACTTGGTCCCCACTCTCTGTCCTGTCACAGCTGTGATGTGACCTTAGGGATGTGGATTTCTTGGGAAGGAGCTCGCCTAGTGAAGCAGAGATCTTTGCAGTTTTCTGCAGATCCCGTTTCTTTCAACCCTTCCTTGCAACTTTGTATCGTTCTCTCACTGGAAGGAAAGTGTTAATTTTGGCATGTTTGGGTTGCAGGCTTTGAGGTGGGAATGCCGGTGCCCCTCCCCATGTTGTCTGTCACAAACTGCCTGTCCCCCTTGTACCTTTGTGCTTGAAGAGAAATTCTTATGTTTTCTCCATCCACTTTAACCTAAAAGGTGAACAAAGCCCCCAAACCTGAGGAACTGCAAAGATCAGCTGTTCCTTAAACAAGGAATCAACTTGGAATTCCTTCAGCTTTGTCCTTCTTCTGAGTTTCTGAGTGACTCTGATTTCTGTGGTGATCACAGCAGAGGCAGGAGAGGGAAACCTTTCCCCTCCACACCTCTCTCTCCCAAAAGCCAAAAAAAGAGGGAATTTTACAGCAGTGGTTTCACCAGTTTATTGTATAATCTGGTATCAAACGTGGGGTTTTGCATGAAGATGTTTTAACTGGCAAATGTGTCCCTCCCTCCCCTTCGAGCAGGTAATTTGAAACATTGCAGAAGTGAGTTGCAGCAACACGGGATAAGTTCAGACACGATCAATGAGGCTGATTTTGCTGAACAAAGTATCCAAAAGCTCATTTAAGTTTGAGGAGTCAACTTCCTTGAATTCATGAGTCTCTCCCCATTGCAGCATTGGACCAGGTTATGTCTGGGTAACATCATGCTGAATTTAGCCAGCTACAAGTAGTTTTGGACTTAGGAGTAGCTGGGCATTTGCTCCCCAAATTAAAGAGCCTTTAACTGCTGTTGTTTCCCCAGTACTCAGTGGTCTTGTTTCTGTTCAAAGCCTTGTGCAAACAGAGCTGTAGAGGGGCTTTTGAGTCTTAGGCTGACAGACTAGTTTTTATCCAGTTTTGCTTTTGAAAGTGTTTGAAGTCATTTGCAAAGATTGAGTTTAGCATCACTGAATTGGTTGCCCAGAAGTGTCCAGGGCCAGATTGGATGGGGCATGAAACACCCTGAGATAGTGGATGGTGTCCCTGCCCATGGCAGGGGGTGGTACTGGATGAGCTTTAAGGTCCCTTCCACCCCAAACTGCTCTGTGATTCTGTGATCACTTTGGAAAAAAAGTCTTGTTACTGGGGAAAAGATGAGAATGTGCTCCAACTCTTACTAAAATAATTAGCATTTTCCCCAAGGTTCTACAATAAAAGTATTAAAATGCAAAATGTGGGTTAAATGCCTGAAGGAATGAGCTGAACCACCTTGGTCTTGAGTAAAAATACTCTTAAACTTTTTGAGTTGGTGGTAACTGGGTGACAGTCCATCTCTCTTTTTCTCATGGTCTTCCATCGTGTCTGAACCACCGGTGTGGATGTATGGAAATCCCTGTCTCTTACCAGTGTTATTTCCAGAGGGAGTGGGGCAAGGATCAGCTGCATGCTTTTGGGGATTTTTTGGTAGCCCAGTGCATTTGGGCTCCACAGAGCTGGGCACTTAATCACAGTTCCATGTTCCATGAAAGCTCTGCAGCCCATGACTGCCATGTGGATAAAGGGCAGCACCTTTGTCTGGGATTTAATGTCCTGATGCACCACTGGGATCCCGTCTGTGATGGGGGTTTAGCCTGCTCCCAGCTGCAAGTCAGGCTTGTTTTTCCATGAAAATCCCAGAGGGATTCCTTCTGGCTGTGCAGTTTTGGGGCCCATAAGATCAGAAGGGTCCAAAGCTGTTGGAGAGTGTCCAAAGGAGGGACACGGAGCTGGGGAAGGGTCTGAGGAGCGGCTGAGGGCACTTGGCTCATTCAGCTGGAGCAGAGGAGACTGAGGGGAGGCTCCTGGGGGCTGCAGCTCCTCCCGAGGGGAGGCGGAGGGGCAGGGGCTGAGCTCTGCTCTGGGACAGGGACAGGAGCCCAGGGAACGGCTGGAGCTGGGTCAGGGCTGGGCATGGAGCTCAGGGCAAGGTTCTTCCCCCCGAGGCTGCTGGGCACTGCCCAGGCTCCCCAGGGAATGGTCCCGGCCCCGAGGCTGCCAGAGCTGCAGGAGCGTTTGGACAGCGCTCTCAGGGATGCCCAGGGTGGGGTTGTTGGGGTGTCTGGGCAGGGCCAGGGGCTGCACTGATGATCCCTGAGGGTCCCTCCTGACATGGATATTCCAGGACTCTGTGGTTCCCTAAGGCTGACGGCATCGCCACTTTCCTCCCCTGCGCAGGGCCTGCCCAGTCGGGGATCCTGACGGACCGGGAGGTGGTGAGCCTGTTCCTGCACTTCACCGTGAACCCGAAGCCGCGGGTGGAGTTCATCGACCGGCCCCGGTGCTGCCTGCGGGGCAAGGAGTGCAGCATCAGCCGCTTCCAGCAGGTGGAGAGCCGCTGGGGGTACAGTGGGACGAGTGACAGGATCAGGTCAGCTCTCGCGCTCATTCCCACCCCTGGACTGGTGTTCCTGAGCTTTCCACTGCTCTAGCTCTAAACACGCGAGATTCTGTGCTAGACCCTGACTTTCCACCGTGTCAGCCCCACAGGGAAGGTGTTTTGCTGGGCAGAACCACCCCCTGATGCACTGACCTGCACGTTGCTGCCACTTTGCATCTCTGTTGGCAAAGGTTTCCAGAAAATGTGGCCCCCCAGCACAGGCCCCTGGAAAGGGAGGGAAGTAACCCCTGCAGCTATAGGGACACATAAATAAGGAGTCACCAGTTGTCCCCCCTCCATGCTTTGTGGGGGACAGGTAACCATTGCTCCATCAGGTTGGTTCCCTGCTCTAGGTGTCAGTGTGGCTTGTTGAAGCCCCTTAACCTCTCCTGGTTGGGATAAAGTTCTGCTGACACTCAGTTTGTTCAGACCTGAGCTTGTGGAGAACCAGCAGAGCCCAGTCACGCTGACAGGGACTGGCAGGTGTGGCTGGCAAACGGTGCTTTGCAAGGCTTGTGTGGCCAAGGAATGAGAGCAAGACAGGAGGGAGTCAGGAAGCCTTGGTTCTTTCCTGATACATGTTTGGTGGAAGGGGACTCCCTGCAATGTAGCTCTTCACAGCTTCTAAGATGGTTCTGTTGCACTGGAGCTGTTGGTGGAATCCTCTGCTCTCTTCAACCCCAGCAGTGGGAACTGCTGCCTGCTCCAAACACTTCCTGTTCTCACCTCGAACGCTCACAGACCTTTTTGAGCTTGGGTTTGACTTCAGGTTCAGCCTCTGCAGCATCAGGGTCAGTTCCAACACGGAATGTTCCATGCTGGCTGCAGAGCAGAGGCTTCCAGCCTGCCCCAGGTGTTTGTTCTGGAAATACAACAGGGCTAAAAGACTTGGTGGACGGATGAAGAAATGCTGTTGGCAGCTTGGCAGCACTGAGGCTTCTGCTGCCTGAGAAGGTGGAGCTGTAGTGGGGTAAATATCCTTCCCCTTCTTCCTTGGGCAGCAGGGATTCCTGCACTCAGGAGTCACTGAATCCTTATTTCTGCTCTTGGTAAATTTGGAATGCAGCAACTACCCAGCAGCACATGAACAATTCCCCAGGGCTCAGCAGTGAAATACCCAGTGGCACTTGAGTGGTGTTTGCTGGACAGAGCACTGTGAGGTGGGCACTGCTCCACGCTCCCAGGCTGCCCTGCCCGGGCCTGGCGGGCATTTGGGGATGCTGATGTTTTGCCACAACTTGGAAACACTTCCTGAGCCTGGACCCTAAAATTTGGTGATGGGATTGTGCAGCTTTGTGTTTCACACAAGCCCACTGGGCCAGTCAGAGGTGTGAGTGTGCAGCTGATGGTTTCTGTGCAGGGTTTCACCTCTTAGTAAGGGCTGCACTTAAAACTGTATAGGTTTGATTAAATCACAGATGTAAAATCAACACAAGTGGAGATACTTGTGTATCAGCTTTGTACTGGAGCAATACAGAAGTGGCAAGTTTGGACTGACTTCCCTGCTCTGTTCCTGCAGGTTCTCAGTAAACAAAAGGATATTTGTAGTTGGGTTTGGATTATACGGATCCATACACGGGCCAACGGATTACCAAGTAAATATACAGGTAATGCTCTCAGCTGCCTTAAAAATCCTGGCTGTTTTAGGGGCTGACAAATATGTTTTAGTGAACCTGCAACAAAACCTGAAGTTCAGAGGGACTCTGTGTGTCCCTGGGCAGGGGGGCTGGCAGATGTAGCAAGGGCCAGATGGGGCACTGGGGATCAGAAGGATTATTGCTCTTGATTTTATTGCACGTCACTGCAGCAGCTCCCCTGGTCTGCTCCCAGCTTTGGGGCAGTTGGGAGGCAGTTTATGAAGAAGCTGTGCATGATTTCCCACCCCAGGCAGGCTGAGGGAGGCTCAGTTGTCTCAAGTCCATCGTGATCTTGTCCAAAGAGCAGGTGGATCCCGTGGATCCTGTGTGCCTGGTCTGGGAGCACGTGTGTCACCCCAGTCTGGGTCACTGGAGGAGGACTGTCCCCAGGAGAGTTACTGCAGCACACGGGGCTGATGTGATGGGCACAGGCTGTCAGCATTTCTTCCTTGATTGTCAGGGCTCATCCTGCTGCCCTGAGCTCTTGGGGGAGAAGGGTCTAAGCACAGTGTGGGCCTGCAGTGCTCTGCCAGCCTGGGGGTGAGGAGGGGGTGTCCTGTGCTGTCTGGGACTTGAGCCCACAGCTCTGTGGTGAGCTCAGAGGGGCCCAGAGCAGCTGTGGCTGCCCCATCCCTGGAAGTTCAAGTCCAGGATGCGGCTTGGAGCAACCTGGGATAGTGGGTGGCATCCCTGCCCGTGGCAGGGGGTTGGAGATGGATGATCCTTAAAGTCCCTCCCAACCCAGATGTGGGATTCTGCAGTTCTGATCATAGTGATCATTGATGAGGGACATGAGTAATGGACAGTGCAGTCATCACAGGGCTGGGCAGTCTGGGAGTGCCTGGGGCTCAGCCCAGTGTGGGGACACGCACGTGGGCAGGGCTGGCAGTGTCCAACCCTGCAGATGAAAGGCTGACCCTGTGTTGCAGATCATCCACACGGACAGCAACACGGTCCTGGGGCAGAACGACACCGGCTTCAGCTGTGACGGATCGTCCAACACCTTCCGGGTCATGTTCAAGGAGCCTGTGGAGATTTTACCCAACGTCAACTACACAGCCTGTGCTACTCTAAAGGTACCACACGGGTGGGGTGAGGTGCAGGCAAGTGAGGGCACCTGCTGTAGGTCTTCAGTGCAACCTGGGCCTTGCTCTGTGTCCTTCGAGGCCAGTGGTACAATCTCCAGGGTCTCTGTGTGGCCTGGTGCTGCCATGAGCTTGTTCACCACCAGCATTCAGAGCTGGTTTTTGACTTGTCTCACAGCCCTGAACAGGTGTTTCTCTGAGGAGGGGATGGGGTGATTTTTTGGTGTGTACAGCTGAGCTGTCAGTTCTGCAGGTGTGTAATCCAGAGCCTGCTGCAGTGGCCTCAAAAAGTTCATATTTAGCTTTTGAGACCTGGTTAAATTAGTGTTAAGTTCTGATAGAGATGAGATTGAGCTCAGAATACCTGAGGTGCAAATCCAGGAGGAAAAGGGAGGAACTGAGATCTCCAAAGCTCCAAACCCACCAGAGAGCCTGGGCAGCAGCAGGGTCCTGACCTGTTCTTGTCTTCTGTGACCCCCGCAGGGTCCAGATTCCCACTATGGAACCAAAGGACTGCGCAAAGTGATCCATGAATCACCAACAACAGGAGCCAAAACCTGCTTTACGTTCTGTTACGCGGCTGGGAACAACAACGGCACCTCCGTGGAGGATGGACAAATCCCAGAGATCATCTTCTACACATAGTGCCGCTGCCCAGCCCAACCTGGACTCGACTCTTCCCCATCACCTCCCAAACTAAATCTCTGGCTGAGTTTGACCACACCGATTGGAGCCACACTAGCCAAAGGTCTCAGTGAAATCATTTCAAAGCTCATGTTCTGCCTTGTGCTAGTGCTGCTGCTGCTCTCAGGTGCCAGGCGAGCTGGTGTCCCAGTGCAGGCCAGCTGGTGTCCCAGTGCAGCCCAGCTGGTGTCCCAGTACCATTCGTAGGTTGTCTGTGGCTTGTTGTTTTTCACCTCCTGATTAACCCTATCTAACAACGTGCGTTTTTTGGACTGTAATGAATGTAGATGCTTTTCCACCAGTCAGAAGCGAGGCAACGAGTGGCTCTGGTTGTGGTTTCACTTGCCATGAGGAGATGGTCCTGCAGACAGACTCGGTCAGGGCTGGGTGGCCCCTGCTCTGCTCCAGCTCAGCAGTCCAGGCCAGACTGCAGGGCTTGGCCAGCCCGTGTCCGGCACCTTCCCTCCCTGCCAGCAGCCTCAGCACACACAGCCGCCTTCAGAAGTCATGGGAAGTGGCCTTTTCCCTGAGGCTTTGCTGTTCCAGCACTACACAGGCTTGGAGACCTCAAACCTGAGCTCCTCCGGAGGGACCGTGGCGTTTTCCTGCCCTTCTCACTGATCTGTGACAATCTTCACCTCGGGCAGTTGGTGACAGCGAGGTGACCTCCCTACAGAGTGGGAAGGGGCAGCAGCCTGGCCAGGTGGGCCCTCCTGCATTCTGAGTCCCCGTGGTGCTGCTTCCAAACCCCTGGCACATTCCAAGCGCTGGGTGATGCTCAGCTCACCCCTGAGCAGCCCCAGCTCTGGTTATTACTGCTCGTTGTCTGCAGAGTGCCAGGGTGTGTTGGTTGAAGCAGAAGGGCACCTGCCTCACCTGTTCCCGGGCAGCCCTGCAGTTTCCATGCACGTTTCCATGTGTTTCCCTCTGTTCCTGTGCATTACTGCCCTGCCCCTGCTGCCCTGGTGGAAGCAGGAAGAGAGGCTGGATGTGCACCTGCCTGTTACCGATAATGCAGCAGCTGGACAAGGATTTACCAAACGGTTCAGGAAAAGGTGGAATATTCTCTGTGCTGGTGTGGTGTGTGTTTGCACACTGCCTGTTGGCCAGGCACAGGAGGGCGATCACAACCATCACCTGTTGAGCTGTGGAGCCCTTGAAGACACCCCTTGTACCTGTTCAGGGCCAGCTGCTGTTCCAAGTGGCTGTCACAGAGAGGGTGGCTGGTGCTGGGCTGCCTGACCAGCCCCACCCTCACTGCCCACAAGTGAAGACCACGAGACTCTTCCTCCCCTCCTCTGCAGGGGAAGCTGGAGTTAAGCTCAGCCTGGCACTGAGACCAGAGCCACCAGAGTCTGCAGGGCACTGGCTGGGGTGGTGCTGCCTCAGGGCCCCTTCTCCGACCTCCTGCTCCAGCACACAGAGCTATTGCCACTCTCTGGGAGCTGCTGCCTCTGGATTTCACTGCTGGAAGTTGAAACCTGGCCGTCCTTGGCTGGAGCACAGCTTCTCCTCCTCCTGCTGCCCCAGCCAGCATCCTGGGGCTGTGCTGGCTGGAGTCTCTTACTCAACTGTGCAGCAGCAGCCTGGGAATGCCCTGCACCTCCTCACCAGTAGCTGTTACAGGTGCCCAGAGCGTGTTCTGTGCTCCAGGGCGATGGTGTGAGCTGTGTGTTGTCAGCCTGCTTCCATGTGGGATGGTTCTAATATGGCCAGTACTAAAAAAATAGAAAAAACCCCAACCCTGAGTCCATGACTTGGTGACTGAACCCGACTCAGTGCAATGCAAACAGTGTTGTGAGATGGATTCACAGCCCAGGCTCCGTGTCCGTCGGGATGTCCGTGACTGTGCCCGCTCCTGTCACCACCCCTCCCCCAAAGGTGGTGGGACTGTCACTGCTGGCCCCGTGCTGGGGCCTGCACCTTCCCCGGGGGGTCTGATCTGGGTTCTGCACCTTGGGGCATCAGGTACAGGTGGAAATAGTGGAATAATTGGAATTTGAGAGAAGCAGAGCAGTGCACTTGGCTCTGGGAAGAGCGGGGCTCAGACTGGCCCTGCCCAGCTGCAGTGGGTGCCTCCCGCTGGCTGCTCCCTGGAAGTTCTGTTCTCACTATTATTTTGTGACGCAAATTCTCTTCCCAAATCCCACCTTCCTGCCCTCCCCGTGTGGGGCAGGTCTGGCAGCTTGTCCTGTCACGGAGGGAGAGGAGTCAAACTCTGAACTACACCTGAGCAATTTCTGTTCTTACAGCTTTCCCGCAGTTTGATGCAATTCTGGCTTTTGTAGATAGATGAATGTAATTCCTTGTTGGACATGCCTGTTCCCAGAAGTATGAGCCATTCTGTTGTACCACGTCACCTTCCGAGCAGAGCGGGCCCGGCCCGGCTCCTGTGCTATTTGATGAATGTATCCGATGCTCTCGTCCCGTGTTCACACTCTGCTTTTGGCCAGCTTTGTGATTTGTAAATAGGAAAACAATAAAGACAGCAAGGTTGTCTTTCCGAAGTTTCTTTGTGATGGGAGGAGAATGATGGCCACTGGAATGGTGGAGGGGAAATCTGGGCCAAGCCAACTCCTGGCCCATCTCCCACAGCCGGGGGTGTGGGGTCCTCAGCTTCCCCATCCATGGGGTGTGGGATGAGCCAGATCCTCAGGAATCCTGAAGCCCAGCAGTCACCAGAGGTGGTAGTTGGAGGGCAGCAGGGGAGCACAGAGTGGGCACACTCTGGTCTTTGTGATGTCATTTTATGACTGAATTTCTTGAACCTTAATTGGAGGTTTTTGACAAATGCACTAATAGCTGCCTCAGCCTTTGCAGGGACCAGTCCAGGCCTGGGGCGGAAAGGCAGCTCCTGTGCCCTGTGATTTGCAGCACGGAGAACTGGGGGGGCTGCTGGAGCAGGGGCGAGGGCTGGGCTCACTCAACACCGCGGGGCCACCAGAGCCCTGCCCTGGCCCTGCCCTTTGCCTGCAGGGAACAGCAGGGCCGTGGTGAACGTGAGCCCCTGGGCAAGGGGCAGCTTCCCAGCGCTGCAGACTCTGCTGGAGCTCATCCTCGGGGCCCTGCAGTGCCTGGGGGAGCCCGGCCCGGCCCGGCCTGTCTGGGGCTCTCACCCTGCCCACACGGTGCTCACCCAGGCACACCGTGCTGGGCCCTCGGCCGGATCATGCTGGGCTCAACACAATGTCCTGGCCTTCCTCCTCCTCCTCGTCCTCAGCCAAGGGCTCCCGCAGCTCCCGTACCCGGCTCCGGGCTGTGTCCTCATTCCAAGCGCTGCCCCTGCCGGAACACGGCTCCAGCTGGGAATTGCCCTCCTGCACCATCGCCTTCCTCACTCACGGGCTTTACAGGAGCATCGGCCGGGAGCCTGGGGAGCGCTGCCCGGAGCCATTGGCTTTGCTGCTGTTCCCCCGACCTGTCCCCCACAGATTTTCTTTCTGCTGCTTCAGGAAAGGCTCCTGGGTAGGGAGCCCCTGCGAGGGGCTGGGGCTGCTCCCACCCTCTGTTGGGGGAGCCTCCAACGAAAAGGGGGTGCTTGGGCAATGTCCTCAACCTTGTGAGCCACACAATGAAGCACAGAAGAATGTGTTGGGTTTTAAAGATTTTTTTTATTTTATTTTTTTTGTTTTTATTTAAAAAAAAAGCCCCTAAATTCTATGGCTTCCAGGAAGCATCAGAGAAATTGAAATGCCGTTTCTGTACACTTGGTTTTAAAGCAGTAACTAAACTCGCAATGGAACAAACGCTCTCACGTACAATCGCAGTATTTTGACTCCTCGCTGGAAGGACAGAGAGTCCCGGGCTCGGGCCACGTCCCCGACGGCCGAGGGTGTGCGGACAGAGCCGGGCACTCCGGGCACACCCTCGTGGCCGCGTTCCCTTCCCCTCCGCGGCTCCTCTTCGGCCTCTGCCGGGGCTGCTTTGAGCCGACGCGCTGACAAGGGGCCACTTCCAGTGAAAATTTTAAGGCGATTTTTAAAATTCGTTTGTTCGCCTCGCTGGGGACACGAGGTCAAACGTTGCACGTCCCCTCCCCGCCGTGGCCGGGGACGCAGCAGCAGCTGGGGCTGCTCTGGCTGCCGCAGCCCGGACATGCCAAAGCTGGGGTCAATCCCGAATTTAGGATGAAGAGGGGCCCTGGGGAGGGCACGGCCCCATGGGAGACCCCACGCCCCCCCCAGCCCCTCCACAATCCGGGGTCTCCAGCCCTCCCCCCCCCCCCGAGATGGTCAGTTTGGACAAATGTTTCGAAGCAGCCACAGATGGTCCCATCCCTCCCCCGCCCCCCCAGCACAGCCTCAGCCCCTTCTCTTGGGGCAGAACAACAGGGTTTTGGTAAAGATAAGTGTGTGTCCCCCCCCAATGTGTCACGATCAATACACACGACAGCGCACGGGGTCAGTCAGTGGGGAGCTGCAGTGCCCTGGGGGTGGCGAGGAGCACGGGAGGGGCGGGGTGTCCGTGTGTCAGTTCCAAAACCTCCAGTTCCCCCCGCCCCAGGAGCGGCCGGGCCCTGGCGCTGGCGGGAGGATGCCATGGAGGGAGGATGCCATGGAGGGAGGATGCCATGGTGGGGGATTCCACGCTGGCACAGCCGCTCCACCCCGGCGCCCTTCCCCGCCCGGCCCGGCCCCCTGACCCGGCCCCGGCCCTCCGGGAGCGGCTGCGGGGCCTCGGGGGGTCTCAGGCTGTAAAACCAAGAGGCCGATCAAGCCCTGCCCACACCTACAGCTGTTTTGGAAACATCCGGCCCCAAGACACGGCAGCACCAGAGACGAGGCTACTTTGCTTCCCCTCCCTGCTCTGCCACCGCCATTCATGGGTCCCTTTGGTCTCGGCCGTCCCTGTCCCTGTGTCCCCCAGCCCCTGGGAGTCTCTGACCTGCTCTCGGCGGGACAGGACGGCGCCTGTATTGCTCGCAAAAGTGCATCGTAAATGAACTGTAAACGCGTTTCCTCTCCCCGCCCCGCGCGCCCCCGGCTCTCCCCGCCCGAGCGGGGCCGGAGCGGAGCCCAGCGCTCGCCACCAACGGCCTGACCGAGGGGGACCCGGCGGGGGACGCGGGGCGGGGCCCGAAGGAAGAGCAGAATTCGGTAACACTGAAGATGACGGTCAAAGACTGACGACTCAGCACTCTGCACCGAGACTCACTTTAAATTAACTTAAGAGACAAAGAAGCAACAGAAAAAAAAAAAAATTCCTCCTTAGCCCACTGCTCTCGAAATTGTCTTCGTCTTCTTCTGACAGCGACGGGTCAGAGTCTGTAGTTGATCCCCATTTCAGACTGGTTATAAACTCAAAGCAAGTGACGCCGTGGGTTTTTCTCTTTTTCTTTTTTTCTGTTTGACGGACGCAGGAACTTCAGCGAAGTTGAGCTTGGTTCGAGTAAACGGCCACAAGTGGCGGAGGAAAGGACAAGCAGTTTGGGGAGGCCCCGCTCCCCACCTGCGCGTGGGGCGCTGGGGGAGCCCGTCCGGCCCGGCCCCCCAGTCCCCGTCCAGCCCGAGGGGCCGCTGGCTCCGCGGGTCAAGATCCAGCCACGGCCAGAGGGAGAGGAGCCATCGCTCGCCGCTCCGTCCGGCCCCGGCAGCTCACTTGCGACGCTTGGTGGTTTTCCTCTTCCTTCTCTTGAAGAAACAGCAGCACCTGGGGACAGAGGGGACCTGTCAGTGCCTGAGCCATGGCACGGAGGGCGCAGCAGCTGCGGGGTCAGGGAGGACAGAAAGCCCTCGGTGCCTTGGTGAGCCCCACGTGGGCAGAGCTGCTCTGGGAAGTGCCCCTGGTACACGGCAGGGGCTGGACTGGGAGCACAACGGCCACCAAAAGTGACACCTGCCACAGCAAGGGGCGCTGACCAGGGGAGTGACACTGACCATGGCACACAAGGCCGGCCACGTGGCCAAGAGCCAGGGCCAGGCCAGGGCTGTGGAGAAGGAGCAGTCCCAGATCCGTCCATGCCCCGCTGTGCAGGAGCCTTGGACAAGGTGAGGTGTAAAGGGCTGGGGGTGGTGCTGCAGGGACACCCCTCGTGGGGTGCCAGGGGACAGCTGGGCTCTTGCTCCCCAGAGGGCACTGGACAAGGCATCCCACGGCAGCTGCTGACCCCTCCTCCAGCCTGGCACTGGCAAAGGGGCAGTGAGGCCGGGGCCTTACTTTGTATCGTCTGTCACCTCCACCTCGGTGGGGGCTGTGATGGGGGCGTTCGAATGTCCTGCCGTCGGGTCGTCTGTGTTCAGCTCTCCGTTGGTGGAGCTCATCACCTGGGGAGAGATGAGTGTCAGCAGGGACAGCCAGGGGCTCTGCAGCCCTTCCCCTCCCCACAGGGCACAGGAGCTGCCCAGGAGACCACCCAGCTCTGCCTGGGAGCACCAAGGTGCCCTTGGTGTCAGGATGGTGCCCTCGCCCAGACCTCGCCCAGACGTGTTTGGCCTCGGTGCTGAGCTCTCCCCAACAGCCCCATTGCACAGAGAGCTCTGAGCCCCTCAGCCAACGCCCCTGGAAGGATCCCAGCTCCTGGGAGCCCCTGCATCAGGAGAGGGGCTTGGTGGCAGCCAGCTCCAGCATGGGCAGGAGACAGGGCCTGGGAAAGCTGACAGCTCCAAGGAGCCCTTCCCACAGCTGAGCATCTGGACACAACTTCGGCTTCCCAGCACCAAGACTCAGCCCAGTGCCCACCCTGCGGGCCCAGGCATCCCTGAGCTCCTGCCCGCTCACCAGGGCAGCAGGGTCAGCCACAGTGCCGGGGCCAGGAGGACCTCCAAGCCACCAAGGCAATGGGGAGGTGCCTGAACCGCCAGCCTGCGCCTGCTGCCCACAGGCAAAGCCAGGAGCTCCCTGGGGATGCACAGGCCAAACACTCTCCAAGCTGCTCAGCCCCAGCGAGGAGCCTCAGCCTTTCCCAGCCCCACGGAGGAGCTGCCACCCAACAGCCAGTGCCCAGCCAGCAGGGCCACGTCAGGCTACAGCCCCTGACACCAGCACAGAGACCCCCGCGCGTCACCCCCGCGGTGCCGGGCGCAGGCGGAGCACGGCAGGAGGGTTTGCGGAGCGGGAGCGGGGAGGAGGAAGGGAATGTGGGACAGGAGGAGCGAGGCAGGGCACGAGCTGGTTGGTCCCTCAG
This sequence comes from Aphelocoma coerulescens, assembly GCF_041296385.1. Lineage (NCBI taxonomy): Eukaryota > Metazoa > Chordata > Aves > Passeriformes > Corvidae > Aphelocoma > Aphelocoma coerulescens. Next base: position 2,543,445 of record NC_091041.1, on the reverse strand, counting down.
GGTGCCCAGCCCCACGGCCTGCCTGGCACCACGGAGTGCCCGGCCCATGATTGCAGCAGCGGGAGCTGTGCCCAAGCCTGGGGCCGAGCACCAGCAGAGTCACTGCGGAGCAGCAGGAACGAGCAAGAGCGGTGGGGAGGAAGCAGAGACGGAGGAAGCAGCGCAGGCCCAGCCGAGGGGACCCGGCATGGATGTCCCACCATCCATACGGGAGGGACCCCCAGGCCAAGGTAGGGCTGAGCGGCAGCAGCGGGCAGGAGGCGGCGAGGGCGGCGAGCACGGGGCTGACGGCGCGAGCACAGGACCGAGGCAGGGGGACATGGCCAAGGAGAGCCCAGGAAGGGAGGAGAAGCAGGACTCGGAGCCAGGGCTCCAGTCAAGGAGGCACAGGGAAGTCCCTGCTCATAGGAGTGGCACTGGGGGCAGAGCGATGCCCACCCAGCTGCCGTGCCGCAGTGTGGCATCCATCCATCCATCCATCCATCCATCCATCCATCCATCCATCCATCCATCCATCCATCCATCCATCCATCCATCCATCTCCAACCACCCTTGTGGCAGCACCAAGGGAGCCCAGCAGCCCCCGGGAAGCAGCACCAGCCTCGTCTGTGAGCCGTGAGCGTCCCGTTGCACCACAGGGACAGGCAGCACGTGCTGCAGCCGGGGCAGGACCCCGGGATGTGTGGCCCCGGGGCGGGGGAGCGGGGCTGATCCCGGCTCCGCGGGCGGCCACGAGGCCCAGGGTGGCTCCGCTCCCTCCCGCACCCGCCCCTGCCCCAGGCGCGTGGTTTGTGTACCTGCACGGACCCCCCGAGCCTGCCGGCTGCCAGGTGAGCTCCCAAAGGCTCCTCGGCAGGCTGCCCACCGGCCTGAGGATCCCACAACTCCGTCCCCTCGGGCGGCTGCTCGCGACAGGCAGGAGGAACAGAATGAAAAGAAACAAAAGAAAAGAGGGAGAATGGGGAAGAGAAGGGAGAAGTGGAGGGAAGGGGCGGGAGAAGTGGCAAAGGGAGTCGAGAAAATAAGACATGCAAAAGCAAAAACATGACCGGAGCAGCTCGAGTTGGTGATTGCGGAGGGCACCCGTGCAGCACCGTCCCGGCGGCTCTCAGAGCGGTCCCTGCAGTGACACTGGGGGTCTGTGTCCCCCTGCCACCTACACACACAGCCCTCACGGCCAGCCCCCAGCAGGGCCACTCCACGGAGCAGGGCCAGCCCCAGCAGGGCCAGTGGCTGTGTTTGGGAGCGAGCTGGGGCAGCAGAACCAGGGCCGCAGCCGGGCCCAGGTGACACCGTGTCCCCAGGACGACGCAGCGCTCGGCGGGGCCTGTGTGGCACGAGCTGTGCTGCTCCTCCAGGGCTCGGCTGCCCCACAGCCAAACCGTCCCCCGGCGAGCACGGCACAGCCCCACAGCTGCAGGGACACCCTGTGTCCCCAGGCTGGACACTGCTCCCACGCTCTGGGAGCTCTGTGCTTTGCTTTTCCCCCTGCTCTGGGGAAGGGATGTCCAACATGGCATTTCCCTAGTGCTGGAGGCAGAGAGCAGACCTTACTGGGAGCCAGTTCCCAGAATGAGTCAGAGGTGATCTGAAGATGTTTCCCTCTCCCTAGGAAGCGCTGCCAGTGAGAGCCAGGGCTGTGCCAGGCTCCCTGTGCTGGGCAGGAGCAGCCTGGGGAGGAGAGGGCGCTGCACCCCTGGCTCCAGCCCCTCTGCAGGTGCTCTGCCCCCAGGGAGGTTTGGGAGGACAAGGGTTTGTACAGGACTGCTGGGAAACACACCAGGTTTGCTGTTGGTGGCAGCAGTGCCAGAGACGTGTCCTGCACCAGGGCAGGACAGGCCACAGCACTGGAGCAGTTCTGAGCAGCTCAGCCCCTCTCTCACACAGCTCTTCCCAGGCTCCCTGTGCCCAGCCCACTCCCAGAGCAAAGGCAGCCCCAGCACGGGGCAAAATGTTGCCAAGCTGCCCCACCAATCCTGCCCTCCCTTGTCCTGTGTCACTGTCCCATCGATGGAAGGGCACCACGAGCAGAGCAGCGAGTCACTCCGTGGGGACACCGTCCTTAGCAGAGGTGGCTCAGCCTGCACCAAGCACTCTGCCACACTTCAGGCTGGACCCTCACCAGCTGATGTCCAGGCCTGGCACCCCCAGTCATGCTACAGCCCCCACAGTGCTTCCTCCCTCTTCTGCCAGGGGCACTGCCCTGGGCTCCTGGCACGCCACAGACCCAGAGCTGTGGGAGGGAACTCTTTCCACAGACAGCACTGAGTGAAAACGATGCTCCAGCCCCTGCCACCACCCCTGCTGGGCTCCATGTCCCTGGAGCTGCAGCCCGAGCTGCCCATGCCCATGGCCCCGTGCCCCGGCCGGGCTGTGCCGTTGCTCACCTGGTGTTTGGTGTGTGGCTGTGCTTTGTCTCTGTTCGAGGGCTGCACCTGCACCTCGCTGTGCATCGTGCCAATGGGGGTGGGCTGGGGGCACAAGGACAATGTCAGTGCAGCACGGAGCCCTCCCAGCACCCTGTAGCCAGATCCAGCCTCTGGCCAAACATGCAAAACCCCCAGAACCAGGGCCTGATCCCAGCCCCTACCCCCACCCCAGCAGTGCCATGCTTGGTATCTGGCTGCAGCAAGTCCATGGAATGTGCCCATGGCAGAAAGTAAGGTGCCAGCTTGGCTGCTGGGGGTCCCCTTGGTTCCAGGAGCCTCAAATTCCCATGTCACAGCCCTGAAGCTGGTGACCGGTGAGGAGGGTGGAGCTGATCCCTCGGACACAGTGTGTGGCAAGGATGGCTGAGAGCCACATCCTCCCTGGCTGCTGCCACCGACCCCCCTGCCCCTCCTCCCTGGGGTCCCTCAGCACTCACCAGAGGTTTCCCTGCCCAGTCATATTCGTAGTCGAACACGTAACCGTTCCTCTCGAACAAGTCTGTGAAGAGCTTCCTCAGGTAGTCATAGTCGGGCTTCTCGAAGAAATCCAGCCGCCGCACGTAGCGCAGGTACGTGGCCATCTCCTCTGCGGGGACACGGGGGCTCAGGGGGACAGGGGACAGGGGGCTCAGGGCTGGGGGCTGGGCTGGGCAGTGCTCTCACCTGGGAAGTTCTCACAGAGCACCTCCACTGGGGTGGCTCTTTTGGTGTCACCAATCTTCTGGTACCTCTCCTTTAGCGTGTCGGCCTGGCGGGACAAGGAGGGTCAGCACGGGGGAAGGCACTGGGTGCTGTCACACCGTGTATGATTTCTTGGACCCCCTTTCCCAGGTAACTCCTTCCCAGGGAATTCCCCGCCCAGGGCAGGTCTGGAGGGCAAACCCCAGGGTTTCCAGGACAGCCACTGTGAGAGCAGCTGAGACCCCCACACAGTGGGGGGACACAGGGAGACCTGCAGCTGCTCAGCACAGCAAGGGCCTGGCATGCAGCTCAGAGCTGGGGGGATGCCAACCCTCCAACACTCCAGGGGCCAAACCTTCCCCCTCTCCAGGCCAGGGCAGAGCCAGGCCCACAGGCAGCCGTGCCCAGGGGCAGCAGGAGCTGGCAGTTACCTTGAGGCCTTGCCAAGGAAGGCTCCCACGGAGGAAGTACATAAACATGTGCCCTAATGCTTCCAGGTCGTCCCTGCGGCTTTGTTCTGCATGGAGAAAAAGAGACATGGGTCAGTTCCCACTACAGCCACTGGCCCTGTCTCCCCCACTCCAGGTCCTGGAGCACCCCATGTGTCCTGCCAGCACCCTGAAGAGCAGGAGAGGCAGCTTGTCCCCAGCCCCACCTCTGGCACCCCTGCCCTCCAGTCCCTCCCCTCAGCCAGGGGGCAGGGCTGGCTGCCTGTGCCCACACACCTTTCCCCAGGTGGGTGTTGATGCTCATGTAACGCGCTGTCCCTGTCAGGCTCTTGTGCTCTCGGTAGGGGATGTGTTTTTTGGTCTCGGGGTCAATATACTCTTTGGCCAGGCCAAAATCGATGATGTGGATGGTGTGCTGCCGCTTGCTGCCCGGCCGCCCCACCAGGAAGTTCTCTGGCTTGACATCTCTGTAGATCAGGCTTTTGGTGTGGACATACTCCATCCGTGTGATCTGGGGCAGGAGGAGACATCAGTGCCAGAGCAGAGACCCACCCCGTGTCCTGCACGCTCCTGCCCTGGGCCCTGCTCCGGCCGCCTCGCCCCTGCTCCCCTCAGCCTGGCCCCAGCCCCAGGGACGGGCACATCGGCTCCTTCCCACCATGGGAGACAGCCCCAGGCCAGCACCTTGGGCACAGCGAGAGGCTCTGGGCACACAGATGCTTGTCTGGGCTCAAAGAGTGGCTGTGAGGGGGAGAAGAGCCCTCCCTCAGCAGGGAGGGGGTGAGATATGGGTGAGCCGGGCTGGGATGTGCCAGCATCCTTCTCCCATTCCCTGTGGGATGCCCGTGCTGCCTAAGCATGGTGCCCACACATCCCCTGCTGCCCGGGGCAGGCAGGGGGGCCAGGGGAGCTGTGCAGGGCTGCAGGGGAGGTGGAGGTGCTGCACTCACCAGCTGGATTGCGATCATCAGGACGGTCTTGAGCGTGAAGGTCCGATCACACAGATCGAAGAGATCTTCCAGGCTGGGTCCGAGCAGCTCCAACACCATGGCGTTGTACTTCCCACAGGGGCCAAAGTAGTAAACCTGAGGAATTCCTTCTGCAAGAGATGGAGCAGGGGCTGTGCAGGGCTGCAGCAGGGCCATGGTGTCGCAGCCACGCTGCTGCTGGACAGGGGCTGCAGAGGGGGGATGTCCCTGCGCTGCCCTCCCTGCACAGCCAGCCTGGCTCTGCTCTCGGCAGCAGGGGGAAGGAGGCAGCTCCATCTGCATCCCTGACTCTGCTGCGGGGGCGGTGGGGGGAAAGAACTAAATCAAAAGAGATCAAAGATGAGACGATGCTTCTGCGTAAAACCAGCCTCTCCCTGCGGAGCAGATGGGCAGGAGCTCAAGCTGGGAGCGAAGTTGCAGAGTCACATTTAGGGAAAGCCTCTCTGCCAGCAGTGCCCCTGGCAGGCAGCTCCCCGGGGCAGCTCAGCCCGGCCCCGTACCTGCATTGCCGAGCTGTTTGTAGAACCGATACTCCAGATGCAGCTGGGGGGCCCGGGATTTTATGGGTTCCTTGGAGGAGAGAAAGGAGAAGAGTTAAGTAGGAAGCAGGATGTTCAGGGGGTCTGGTGTCAGACACCTCCTTCACATGCTGGCAGCAGCTGGACTGAGAGCATTTGGGGTTGGGAGCAATGGGTATAAAATGGAGATGAAGGCTCAGGGAATGATGAGAGAAAATCAGCCCATATGGGAGCCAGATCATCCCATCCGGAGAGGGGAAAACATTAATGGGAGCAGGTACCAGTGGGGCCACCCCCTCTGCTGCTGGCATTGGCTGAGCACAGCACAGGCCACAGTGAGGGCTGGGAGAAGACTCAGCTCTTCTTGCCCAGACCCGGACCACCCCATCTGCAGTGACGTGTGTTCCCAGCCTGCCCTCGATTCTGAACAGTCATCCATCCACCCATCCATCACATCCCAACCTGCTCCACCCACCCCAACACCTGGGGAGGGGGAGAAACCTCCTTCCCAATGGCTTGAACATCCCCCATCCCGACCATGGAGGAACTCCCCGGGTTGACAGCTACTCACCAATTTGATAGCTACGTATTCATTTGTGTAGAGATTCTTTCCTGCAGGGAGAGACACAAAAAGAAGATGAAAAGCAGTCCCTGCATCACCCCCACCACACACCCGCTGCTGTCCCTGAGGGCTCCTGGGCTCACAAACATCCTGAACAGGTTCTGCAGCTCCCACGACACCTGAAGGGGCCTCAAGGCACAGCAGGGAGCAGAACCCACTGTGGGGAGTTGTGACATGCCTGTTAATTATCCCCAGGTGGGGTATGTGGATTCCTCTGGGATGGGCAGGCTCCTGGGGGCTGCAGCCAAGGCTGATAGGAGGGGCAGCAGCAAGGCAGGGACAAGGCTGGGACTTGGTGCTTCTCCCAGACACAGCCCCACAGGGAGAGGGGGCTACAGAGGGACAGCCAGAGTTGGGGGACACCGAGTTATGGCCAGTGGGACCCCACAGAGGGCGGCAGGGAGGAAGGACCCCTGGGAGCACTGGGGCAGCTGGCAGTGGTCTGAGGGCACCAGAGGCAGGTGAAAATCTCTCCCCCACAGCTGGGGTCACTCCTGGGAATGGCACACACTTGTGTGTGTGTGTGAATCAGCCTCATCCCTGGGGATGCTCCCGCCCACCCAAGGGCACAGGGAAGCCAGGAGCAGGCCCATGGCATGGCCCACACTGTACAAGGAGCTGAAGGCTGCAGGGAGTGCCCAGGGGAGCTGAAGGAGCAGCCATGGCACCCAGCACCCTGTACATGACCCCCTGGAGGGCTCCACACCTGCATGGGACTCTTCACACCCGTAACCACAGGAAGGTTGAGCTCAGAGTGCCTCCACAACCCCCCAAAACCAGGGGGTCGAGGAAAAGGGGACACACCTGGGAAGTGCCAGCACAACTTCTGCCCAGGCCCATAAAGGCAAAGATTAAAGGTCTGCAGGAACAGCTCCGGGTGTTTTCTGTGCCAGAGCCCACAGGAGCCCGGGCAGGTGGGAGTTAAGGGCAGCAGGTTCCCTCCAGAGCCAGCTGACTCCAGATCCCAGCGATCCCACTGCCTGGCATGTGCGTATCTGATGGAGCTGCATCTGTCTCCTCGGATTTTCTCCAAGCAATTTGCTTAGGGAACAAGCTCCTCCTGGCGTAAGATTTCATCTGCTCTGACTGCTGCTCTCCACCTGAAGCAGCAATAAATCCTCGCCGGGTGACATCAGAGCCAGCTGCTGAACGCCAGTCGGCGGCGGGATTACGGGAAGAGGGATGAATGGGAGATATTAATGGAGCGGCTCCTCCCAGGATGGGCTCTGCAGCCAAGGAGGGGCTCAATCCTGCTGCCTCCCTGACCCTCTCCCATCCCAGGGGATCTCTGCCAAGCCACTACGTCTCCTGCCTCTACATAAAGCAAATCCCTTCACAGCGATTAGGGAGGAGGGGATTTGGGAGGGAGGAAGGAATGTCTGCTGAACACAGTGTGTGCCAGATCCAGGAGGTTCGTCCCATCACGGACTGACATTTCCTGGGGAGCAGGTGGGACGCCCCCAGACCTGTGCATGGCTCCACAGGGCTGTACAGTTCAGTCCAAAACAATTACTGTTGCCTTCAGGGCAGCAACATGCGACCAGAAAACTCACAGCTGGATTTTCCCTGAGGTCAGGCAGGCTCTGAAGGGGGAAAAAAATAACATGGTAGGAAAACTGCCAGAGGGACACTGCAAAAGGGACTCAGCCCAGCAGGGAGGGAGAAGGGATGGAGGCAGGAGAATCCCCCACAGTGGCATCTATCCTGTCCCTGCCACACGGGACCCCTGTGGCTCGCTGGCACAGAAAGCTACCAGCAACAAGGCTCTGGAGCTGGCAGCATTCTCCCAGCCCAAAAATGAGTCCAGATCATTTGGTACTCCCCTGGTTCAGCCCTTCCTTGGGGGGCTTGGACACAGCTGATGGACAAGATGGGGAGCAGAGAGAGTATGGACTGGTCAAATCACCACCCTCTGCTTCCCCTTTCCAAATTAAAAAAGGTGCAAAGAGCAGAACTGGCCTGTCATGAGATTAATAAACCAACAGAAAAGAAAAAGCAAAAGAGTAAGGAGGGAGGATTCCTTCCACGCCAGGGAACTCACCGCTCCAGCTCCTGGAGCCACTCGCTCTGCCCAGTGTTCACAAGGGGGCAACTTTGACACCCAAAATGTGCCAGAGCCCAGGGAGTGTCTGGGAGGACTAGAGCAGGCAGGACTTGCAGCACAAAAGGTGCTTTTGAAAGGAAATAAAAGGGAAAAGTGGTGAGATGGGCGGCAGAAAGCAAATATTTGCATTGCAGGGGCCTTTGCCCGGCTCGGTGCCGGAGGTGTCTCTGAATCCAGCTGCCAGCACCTGCAGGACGTGTGGGATCAGAACGGGGCCAATGTTGGGAGCAGGCAGCCAGGCCTGGGGCTGGGGGTGTTAAAGCCAGAGGTGGCTTTCCCTGCTGTCCCCTCCCCAGGGATTTGGCAGCGGCGCCCGGCACCTGCTCCTGCACGCCACGGCAGCCCAGGAGGAGCCGGGCTCTGCGCTGGGCTCCCAGCTGGGTTCCCATCCAAGCAGCTTAGAATCATGGAATCAAAGAGTCATTAAGGTGGGAAAAGACCTTTAAGATCACCAGTCCAACCATCAAGCAGCAGCACCACCATGTTCACATTAGCCCATGTCCTCAAGTGCCACATCCACACGTTTTTGAAGGCTTCCAGGGGTGGAGACTCCACCCCTGCCCTGGGCAGTCTGTTCCAGTGCTTCACAACCCTTTCAGTGAAGAAATTTTCCCAATACCCAGCCCAAACCTCCCCTGGCCCAGCCTGAGGCCGTTCCCTCTCCTCCTGTCCCTGTTCCCTGCCAGCAGAGCCCGACCCCCTCGGCTGCCCCCTCCTGTCAGGGACTTGTGCAGAGCCACAAGGTCCCCCCTGAGCCTCCTTTGCTCCAGGCTGAGCCCCTTTCCCAGCTCCCTCAGCCACTCCTGGGGCTCCAGACCCTTCCCCAGCTCTGTTCCCTTCTCTGGACACGCTCCAGCCCCTCAGTGTCCTCGCTGTGAGGGGAAAAGTGAGCACTGAGGCTGTCCCTTGCCCGTGGCACAGCACCAGAGTGCCCACGCCGGGACCCTTTGTGCAGCAGCAGAGAGCTGTGCTGGGGCACCTGGATGGGAATTTGGCTTCCCCATCCCTGGCAATGCAGTGGAGGAACACGGGATGAGGCAGCTCCACACAAAAGCAGCCGGGCCCAGCCCTGGCAGCACTGCAGCTCCAGTCACACTGGCTGCACCAGGCCAAGCAACAACAGCTCTGTGGAACACTGGGGTTTAACACCATCAGAAGAAAAATGTTATTTTAGAGCTTGACCTTCCTCTAGAGGAGGCTCTGAACAACCAGGAGGAAAAAGAAGTCCAAGTCTTCAGCAAAGGAGGCAGGAGCAGCAGGGAGGGTTCCTCTCTCCCAAAGCCTCCAAAGACACCCATGTGCCACCTCTGGCATGTGGTGGGTCCATGGCTCCAGCTTCTGGGAGGTGGCCGAGCCCTTGGCCACACTGCAGGTGCTCAGAGGGAGGTCTCTGCAGAGCCCAAGACAAGGAGGGTGTCCTTGCACGAGCTGACCCCAGACACATTTTCAGAAGGCACCTTTTGTGAACTCCCTGTGAATTGCTGGGAGGCAGCAGGACAGGCCCAAGAGCCACAGCTCAGGAGAGCTTGGGAATGTCCCCAGCACCTGCACGTGACCCTACAGCTGGGGCACAGCCCTGGCCCAGCTGTAGTAGTGACCTGCTCCTGGCTCACACACTGCCCAGACCCACTCCCCACTCTTCTCTCCAAGATCCCGAGTTCACTTTAAAAGATAATTAACTTCCAGCTTTTAATTTTCAAGGAAAACAGCTGCTGGGGCTCCAAGCTGGGCACTGAAAAGCTGCAAAAAGCCCCCTTGCAGAAGTTTATTGCTGGAAGAACAGAAGCAGCAGCCGCTGCCAGGTCCTCCATCCTTCCCTGCACCCTGCTCTAGGCTGAGGCTGCCCTGGGGCAGCTCCATGGCACAGCCTGGCAGGAGCACCAGCCCTGGGACAGGCTCAGGAAGGGGCTCTCAGGGAGCACAGCAGGACCAGGCAATTCCTGGCTCTGAGACAGCCCTGCAGAAGGGAAGGACCTGCACAGCACCCAGGTGCTTTGGGCTCAGTTTTGACCTTTCTGCTTAAATGTCTGGGTTTTCTTCCTCTCCCCCTGCCCCAGCCCATCCCAAGCCCTCCTGAGCAGCTGCTAAGGGGAACCTGCTCCAACAAATCCTCTCTGTGAGTGTGCTGGCCCCGCTCCCAGGGCACAGGGAGCTGGCAGGGAGCTGGCAGGGCTGCAGCTCGGCTGTGCCCAGGGCCAGGGCACACGAGCCACCAGCCACACTCCGGTCACCCACCGCCACCAGCGTCCTGCTGCCTTGTGTTTCAGAGGGCAGTGTCCCACCCTGGCACGGAGTGGGGCTGGCTGTGGGCAGCACGTGGGCAGCACATGGGCAGGGGGAGCTCAGGGGGCTGCAGGCAGCAGGCACTGCCCAGGGATGCTGTTGGAAAGGCCCAGGAGGAGCTGGACCACAGCTGGAGGCTGGCAGGGGGAGGGACGAGCACTCACCAGCTCAGGGTGAAGCTCCAGGACATAAGAAGGTAACAGGACCCAACACCTGCACAACATAAACCTGCCCCTCTGGGCCAGAGGGCTGGGGCAGCCACCCTGCTCCAGCTCCCAGCACAGCTCTCCAGTCATGCTGGTCCAGTGTGGAACTGGCTGGGAGCACTGCCAGACTGGGACTGGCACCACGTCCCTGCACTGCCCAGGATGCCAAGGCCAGCAGGGACAAGGAGAAGCAGGATCCAAACGCACAGCCCTGGCAGCCACAACTCCTGCCCACGTCATTCCCCTTCTGGCTTCCCACAAGTGCCTTATGCCAATTGGTTTTTTTTATATTTCATCTTTAAACAGATCACTTTTGATTTTGGACACCTCCTACATGGGTGGACACTCATCTCTACCTGGGGCAGCTCAGCTGAGGCACCCTAAGGACAGATCACCACATGCCTCTCAGTGTGGTGGAGAAATAGGGCAATGTGGTACCTTTTTGAGGAAGACAGTGTCCCCTTCCTCCATCCCCACCACTGGGAGCAGGAGGAGTCACCTCCAGGCACATTTTTGCAAGATCTCCTGGCCTCTGTTATGAAAGGAAAAAGACCAAAGAAGAGCTGAGAGCTTTTAAACACGGAGCTACAGTTTGGCCTCTAAAGCCTTGAGGACTGAATTCTCTGTTCCCAGGGGAAAGCTGAGTGCCCAGCAAGAGCTGGGGAGCATCCCTGCTCATGTCACCACTCCACAGCAGGAGCCCTCTGGTCCCTTGCCATTCATCTGCAGTTGGAGGAATCCCTAAATCCTGAAAGCATTCCTGAGCCCTGATGCAGTTCGAAGGCACACCTAAGGAAGAGAGATGTGATTTTAGGAGAGAAGCCACGTCGCTGCGGCTTCCACTGCCGCGATGCGATCTTGTGCTCAGGCCTGTACCACGTTACAGCCAGGCACTGCAGGGTGTGACAGAGCAAAAAAGCCACGTGAAGGGACTGGAAGCTTCTCTTGCTGGTGGCAAGGACAAACTCTCACTGTGAGCATCGACCACTGCAGAGCCCCGGAGCGAGAGCTCACTGCTTGTCCCTCCAGCCACGAGCAAACCGAGCCCAACTGCTCCCAGGTCCCTGCAGCAGCCTGACTGTCAGTTTGACAGACATTCCTCAGATCCATGTGAGACTCGTGTCCCCTCGGTGCTGCCCCTGGAAAATGAGGGGGAGGCCAAGGCAGGGGGGTCACACTGACCCTCAGTGCTGAGCACGGCAGAGCAACACGGCCACATAGAACAGGATCCTGGGATCCAGCTCACCCCAAAACATGGATCCACTGCGGGATGCTCACTGGCAAGCAAGGAAAAGGAGGTGCAAGGACACAGGTGGAGCTTGCACAGCTCAGGGCTCTCTGTCCACTGGCCATGAAGGGAGGCACCGGCAGCAGGAGTGTCCAGATCCACCCAGGGAACTGAAAGGAGCAGCTGGTGCGGCAAAATCCCCCCATACCTCTCCTTCCGCAAGCCCTGCGTCTGGAGGAAGGCTCAGAGCTCTTCATGACAGAGAAGACAGACCCTCGGCTGCTGAACTTGGGAACTGCTCGGCTGGATTTTAACCAGAGCATTTCCCCAGCTCAGCAATTATGCCACGATCCCGCCGGGAAGCGCAGGGACGGGGCGGGCGAGCCTGGCACCAGCCAGTCTGTCACGCTGGGAAGGGCTGACATTAACTCCCCACACAGGGAGGTGGGGAACTGACCCCACCCGAGCCGGGGCTGCCGCGGCTCCTCCCCGGGCCCACGGTCAGGGCAGGTTTAGCTCAGAGCTCGGTTTGAGAAGGCGCTGCTTAAAATATCACGGAGCAACAAGGCCTGTGGCTGTCACAGGCTCTGGGGACTGCCTCTCTTCCCTCTTCCCAGAGCACAAGCCCCTTCCCAAAGCACTCACAGCCAAGGACAGCGCTACAGTGCTACAGGCAGGGACTCCACCCACACGTCCAGTAGGAATTCCTGGAGACAGCCAGACTGTGCTGCTGGTGCAGAGGTGCCTGGCACTGCCAGACCGCTCCCAGCTGCTTGATGCCAAGCAAAGGGTTAACAGCTTGCTGACTCTCCAGGGACATTCCCAGTCCTGGGAGAGGAGCAACCTCCCCACCCTCCAAACAGGAGTTTGCTTGAGGAGTTTTCTGATCAACTTGGTTCAAAATGGAAAGTGACCATGCAAAGTGCTTGGGTTTTATTCCTCCCTTTCTCTGCCCTGAATGGAATTTCAGGAGAGTCTCTCAAACAACCAGTTTCAACAACTGAAGAATTTACCCAGGATAAAAGATGGATTCTCCTCCCCAGATGTTTGTCCCAGCAGAGTGAACATCCCTCAGGCCCCCATGCTCCATCCCCTGTCCCGAGGCACAGTGGAAGGGGAGCATCCAGGGCACAAGTGGGGTGAGATCTGGTAAGCACACAGTGGCATTTCCTGAATCATTCCTCACTCAGTGTTCCTGGATTTGGGGGACACCCAGATCTCCACGGCCACCACCACTTACAACAGACAGACTCGAACTGCAGCGCTCTCCCTGACAGACCCAGAGAGCGACAGGCACGGGGAGGAGATGGGAAACACCTCTGCAACCAGTCCTTTGGGCTGGGATGGGCCTTGGTAGGTCAAGCACAGTGTGAAAGGATTAAGGGAGTGGAACCTCTGTGACAGAACAAGAGCTACCAGCGAGGGGCAACGCTTCAACTCTGTGTGGCCGGTCAGCACCGTGGTGCCCATGGCCACAGCCTGTGCCAGCTCCTCCTGCTGCAGGAGGAGGATGCCAGGGCAGTCCTGGCACGAGTGAGTATGAGGACAAAGACGACCCTTCTCACCTAGACGGAGCTCCCCGAAATTGCCGCATCCAATCTTCTTGCCGACACGGAAGTTGGGACCCACCATTAAGACTCCCGAGTTGGTTCCAGCACCCCGGCCTCCATGACCACTCCTTCCTCCACCTGTCTTGGACATCCTTTTACCTTCCTCCAGCTCCCCTTTCCCTCCTCTCTTATCAAAATCCATAAGTTTGTGATACCCCGGCCTCTCCACGGTTACGCTGCTGCCATACAAATCCCAGAGCTGCCGAAAATGGAAGGGTGAGGAAGAAAGAAGCAGGGTTCTTCTTGGTTAATACACCATCCCGGTGAGCGGTGGGAGGGCTGGGGTCTGGAGGGTAAGGAGGGGTAAGAGGCCGTCCACGGGTGCTGGGCTACTGAAATGTTAGTGCTTCCCAAGGTCCCGCCGGGACTGTCATCATCGCCGGTCACAGGGAGTTCTTTGGTGGAGAGAACATCCTGCAGACAGGGTCCTCCCAGTGCAGCTCCTCGGTCTCCCAGCTGTGGAAAAGGAGAGGGACAAAATCAGTATGAGGAGGCAGAGGACAGCAGAGGGTTGTGGGCTCTGGGCTCCTGCCCCCAGCTCCACAGAGCCCCTCCAGCACCATCCCTGCAGACAGGTGATTCCTACAACAATGACAGTGCTGCAGTTGAGGGGTGGGAGAAGCTGGGATAAACATCAGGATCATCCCAGAGTGCCCCATGCCTGAGATATTGGTGTAAATAAACAAATGAATTTTAAAAAAGCTTGGTTGGCCAGAGGTGAAATGGTTGATGAGCCATGTCAGAGCCAGCTAAGAGTGATGTGGGAACAAAACTGTCCCCACGGGGAAGGGCTGCTGGCAGCTTCTGGAAGCATTCAGAAGCACCAGCCAGGGACTCTGAGAGCCCCCAAGAGCAGAGGACACATGTGAACCCAGCATTATGGGCACACCATGCCAGGCGTGGGGCTTCCCACAGAGTGGAAAGGATGTTCACCTGGCTGGGAGGGTCCCTGCAGATCCAGGGGCAGGGGCCAGGAGAGTTGGAGCACTTCCCACCCCAGCACCAGCTTCTGCTGTGGTGGGCTGGGATCTCATGCCAGCAGCCCTGCCCAGGACATTATTTCTGGGGAAAAGCCACACTCAGGTGCCCACCACAGCTCACCTGGGCTGGGGGAAAACACCCACTTGGCAAACAGGAACTTACTAACACCCCACTGCCTCTTCCTCTGCTCTTATCAACCAATCTTGATTTTATTTGCAAAGCTGGGAGTGAGGCCCCTTGGCTGCAGCCTGGGCCAATGCTGTGGCACTCACCAGAGCAATGGATGCTCAGGGAGCTTGTTTGCTCAGGGGTGCAGTGCTTTGCCTGCCTCATGTGCTCCCAGTGAGGTTACTGGGAAGCCCCACGCTGCTGGTGGGGTTATCTGGGTTCCCCTCGGCTCCCACAAACAGGCAGGACTCAGCTCAGCCCCCTGAATCAGAGAGCTCCTTTCTGTGTGCACAGCCCTGCTCATGGCAGGGGCTGGATGAGGTGACCTTTAAAGGTTCCTCCAACCCCAACTATTCCATGATTCCATGACACCAGCTCCACACACATCCCAGTGCAGCTGCCTGTGCTCACATGGGTACAACAGCCCAACATCAAAGCCAAACCAGCTCCTTGCTTCCTTCTGGACACAAGACTGGGATGACAAGAACCATTGACCGGCTCTGTGCTCAAGAAACCAGGTGCCCAAGAGGGAGCTGTGCTCTCCCTCCCTGCAGCATTCCAGCAGGGTGGGACTGCCCCTGCACTGGGGGAAGGTCAGGCTGGGTCCCTCCTTGCAGGGATGCCTGTGTGGGAGGCAGGAAGGACAGTCAGGAAGCTAAACATGGGCAGAGGGGGTTTAAGCAGGAGGCGGGTGCACACAGGGAGGGCACAGGAGAGACCCACACACCTCCATTTCCCCCCCACTCTGGTTTTGCTCCCAGCTTGACCCTCACCAGCCTCCCATCCCTCCTTTATGCTCCCTCCCAGCCCCACTCTCCCCCTCACCACCTTCCTCTGCTCCTCTCCGGGCCCCTGTGACAGCACTCAAAGCCTCCCAAGAGCCCCCAGCGCCGCAGACTCCCGCTAACCCCACGGGTTATCCAAGCAAACCACCCCCTCCAGTGCTCGGCTCCAGGAAATAAACACACTGCGAGCTCTGACGCCTGGCCAAACCCCATAAAACTTCTTATTGGCTCTCAATAGCTATTAATAACAAAAAAAAGCTTCTTGTGCTCAAGGGTGCACAGGGGGAAATGTGGGAGCTCTAAGAGCAACAGAGGGAAAAAGACACCAAAGCCAGAGCTCAGCAGGGGGAAGGAGGGGCTGTGCAAGGTCCAGGGGCACGACAGCCCCTGAGGCAGCTCCCTGAGGCTGTCCTGCTCCCAGCCCTCTCCTGACACTGAATCCTCACTCTCCACAGCATTCTGGCACACTGCCACTGCTCTCCAGGAGGGACCAGAGCTGCTCCAAAGGCACAGAGTGCTGGGGTCCCGCTTGTGGGACCTGCCTGTTCAAGCACAGGGGAATAGGGCTTTCATGTGTTATGGGAGCCCCCTCCTGCCCCCACAGGCTCCAGCCTCCATCCAACACCTCTGGAGCATCCCTAGAGCACAGCAGCCTGGCCTTCCAAGGCCACCCCCAGGACACCAACACCTGGGGACCATCCTGCTGCACCCAGCACACCTCAGCCGAGGGAATCTGAGGCACACGGAGCCCTCCAGCTCTCCCAAAGGTGGGCAGCCCCGGGCTGGCTTCTGCCCTGATGCTCCCTTCCCCCAGCAGCATCTCCGTGCCAGCAGGAAGCGGGGTGGGAGCGGCAGGAGCAGGGCTTCCCTGAGCTTTGTTCTGCCCCAGCCCCGAGTGCGCACGGCCCACACGTGACATCCTGCTCATTCTTTGCTCCCCCAATAATTTCCGCTCCGGGTTCAGCACATGGTGCTGCCCTCCCGACCTCCTCATGCTTCTCCCACCTCCACAGGACACCGGGAGCCATTCTCCCATGGCCTCCCAGCTCCCAGAGCAGGCAGCTCTCGCCCGGCGTTTCGGGAGCCGCCTTCCCTGGACATGGCTCCAGCCACACACTGGGAAAGGGGAGCAGCTGGTGATGCACAGGCCCTGCTGCTCCATAACCTGCTTTCCTTCTGAATCAGACCTTTATGCTCAGTCCCAGGGGATTCCAGGCCCAGACTGTTTGCACAGAGTCAGGCGGCCGACAGCCAGAGCCGAGGGAGCTCCAGCCCCAGCGCTTGGGATTATTTTCTTTGAAGAGTTATGGGCCAGCCTCTGCAAGGGAATTTCAGACAATGAAGTGAGACAGAAGGGAAAAATTAAATCCTGTTTCCTGTGAGCACAGGGAGACTGTGCTGCCTTCTCCCAGCCCAGACAAACGCGGGGAGCAGCACAGCACGACTGGTCCTTCCTGGGGAGCCTCGGGAGCAGCCCCTCCTGCAGGGGCCTGGCTCCAAACCCCAATTTCAGGCATCTGGGCCAGATTCACACCCAGCGAGGCCACAGCCCAGCCCCCCGTGCCGGGGCTGCCATGCTGCAATTCTCCCTTTCCCAAAGCCGGGCGGTCAGAGCAGCAGGAAGTCCCTGAACCGCATCCGTGTGAGTCAGGCCAGGGCGAGTGATGCTCCCTCGCACTCTGCCCACCAGCCTCCCCTGTGGATGAGCCAAGGGCTGCGAGGAATTTATCTTCTCATCCCAGGAGTGCCAAGGAGACACAGTGGCTCCCTGGACCTCAGGACAAAAGCAGAACCCACCTCTGTGCAATGTCAGTGACTGCTCAGGTTTTCCACCCTGTGCCATAAAGGGATCACTGGCCTTTAAAATTGAGAACAACCTAATTAGAAACAGAAACTTTTGGTAAAATCCCAGGACTCCCACTGCTCTGGAGCAAAAAAACCCTGTGTTTGTTAAAACACAGCAGCCTTTGGATGGACAACAGGGACCCAGACCTGACCCATCCTCCCCAGGCAGCGGCACCACGGGAGGAGGACTCCCTGGATAAAACTGATGTCACATCGTTCCATTTTGTATAGGAATCCTCACCCAAAGGGTCACAGCGAGGCAAGCAGCCTCAGGAAAGCACCTTCTAGGCTGGATTTGTTGGCCTGGAATCAAATCTGATGCAAGATGAGACTAAGAAAACTTGTTTCTCTCTTTGGGAGGGAGTGGGATGAATAAGGAAAAAAAATGAATTTGCCTCAAATTTGGCAGAAGAAATTCCAAAGCAAGCTGTGGTCTTAAAGCAAATAAGCAGTGCCCTGTGGTGTTTGCAGTGCCAGTGCTCCGAGCCAGGGATCCTGGAAGGGAAACAAACTGCAGGCAAGTGCAAGTGCCTCAGCAGCCCCAAAACAGAACCTCAGAAGCACAAGAAGTGCCACAAAAAGGGGGCAAGCCCACACATCCTCTGATTCCCAAGGAGGGAGTTCATAGTGCTCTCTCTGAAATATTGGGTCCTTTTTCTTTGCCATCTGGTTTTAAGCAGGTCAGAGCTGCTCCAGTGACATTTACAAGCTTTTGCCTGCAGACGTAAGGGTGAGAAAAGGGGAATTGGGGTTGGGGGGGAGTTGTTTTTTTTCCTTAAAAGAAGAAAAGCTGCAGTTGTAGTGCTACCCCTTGTGTCTCTGATTTGGACCAAAATATCAAGGCTCGGGAAGTTCCTGCCCACATTTGCAAGCATAAGATGCTGAGGAGTTGTATTTTTAAGAATTTCTTTCCTGTAGAATGAAACCCCTTTGCTGCCGAGAAGGCACTTGTACAAACCATCTGGGGCACATTGTTCTCAGCCCTTTATATGAACACACACACCGTGTTCCTGCCTGAAAGAGGTTACAGCTAAACGGGGCAAGACAAAAGAAGGGAAGAAGAGGGGGGAAAAAAAAAATAACGGCCTGGAGCAGGGAAGTGGATGGTGAAGGTCAGGGAACAGGTCCATGGTGCTGCTCAGAACAGGGCCCAGGTGTCCTGGAGCAGCCGGCATCCCCGGGTGCTGCTCCCTGATCCCCACCAGCCTTTGGGATGGTCCTTGGAAATGGTTTCCCCACGTACTCTGCGCTCTGTGAGCAGAAGGGAAACACAGCTGCATCCAGATGAAAGAGAAAGGAAAGCTTCTTGAGAGCACAAAGAGAAAAGCCCTTGACACTCTGCGGCTCCAAGTACAGATCACAGCCAATTAAAGGCTAAAAATAATCTCAAATACCCCGATGTCCCAAAGGATGACCCATCAGCTGGCTCCCAACGGAAAAACCCAGACCAAAAAGCAACCAGTGGCCTTACATAGCTGAAACCAAATCCCAATAAATTCTAAAAGTTGAAGAGGCTGAGCTTACAGGGAGATCAAAAGTCTTAAAACAAAGCAAAGTCTTAAAACATCTTTAAGAGCGAGCTACAGACGGTCCCAAATGATGTCTGCAAGGGTTTGTTGTTAAACACATGTTCCAGCCTGCAGAGCCACAGCCAGCCCTGCTCGTGACAGAGCAGGGAAAGCTGTGCCTGTGCCACCACACAGAGGTTTCCCAAAACAGGGGGTCATGGAAAGCCTCACCAGGCTTCCCACGGGAGCCCTGCACTGGGTACAGCCAAGCCAGCTGTCAGTGCACAGGGCTGGGTCACATCAAGCTTCTCATCCATCAAAGCTCCCAATCCTTCTCTCCAGGGTTGATCTCCACCCATCCTTTATCCAGCCTGTGTCTGTGCTTGGGATTGTCCCAGCACACGGCAGGCCATTGCACTTGGCCTTGTTGAACTTCATGAGTTTGGCATAATCCCACCTCTCCAGGTCCCTGTGGATGCCCCATCCCTTCCCTCCAGCAGGTGACCACTCCACCCAGCTCTGTGGCACCAGCAAACTTGCTGAGGTGCCCTCAATCCCACTGTCCATATCACCAGCAGAGACATAAAACAGCACAGGTACCAACTCCTGAGGAGACCACTTGTCACTGGTCTCCACTTGGACATCGAGGCGCCAACCACAACACTTAAGAGTGTGACCATGCAGCCAATTATCCACCAAGTGACCATCCAACAGGCTCCAGAGAGATCTCCTGAGTTTCCTCCACCCTTGGACATGCACCTCTCCTCCGAGCTGGGCATAGCAGCTGAAGATGCTGGAACTCAGGTCCTTGGGATGTGCTGTTTGGAGAAAACTCATCCTGACCCCACAGGGAAGTTTTCTCCATGGGCTTGAGAGGCAATGGGGCTGTGCAGTCCCCAGAGCTCACTCCACCTTGCAGCTCCACCAGCGACAGCTTCAGTCACAGGAGATTCAAGCAAACCTACCAGGGCAGCAGAACATTCCTTATGGCAAAGGAGGACTGGCTTGTTCTGGCCCCACTTCCTCTGGATCCCTCAAGAAAAAAGGACTTTCAGTGCTCTGACTGAGGAACTCCAGGAACCTGGTGCAGATGGGAGTTCTGGATGTGAACATCTCACATCAGGAGCTCTGAAAGCTGTGAGAGCTGTGCCCACCCTGTCCTGAGACAGCACCTGCAGAGGAGTTGCAGCAGCAGGGCAAAGGGACCTTTATCCATCCAGAAATTCCCTTAAAAACCAGGCAGTCCTGGAAGCAGCCACTTTCCCAGCAGTTTCTGCCAAGTGCAGCCACAAGAACATCATCCCTGGCCCAGCAGGCTGGCTTCAGAAGCCATGGCATCCCGGCCTCCTCCCGATCTCCAGCCTCCAGCGAGGCAGGAGCCAGCACAGCTGTTTACTCCGCTTGCTCCTTTGTACGTTGGTGGTGGTGTCAGCACAACAGGAAGCTCTTGTTAAATAGTTTGTTACTTAACTGCTGATGCAGAGCCACCGGGGAACCCAGGCAGAACGTGCAGCGCGTTCCGAGAGCTGGGGGAGCCTCGCAGCTCAGCCTCAGGGATTTAAGAGCTCCTGGCTCTGTCACCCCTTCCCTGGTGATTTGGGCATGTACGGAGTCCCTGGCCCTCCACAGCCCACCTGTTACACTGGGATAACTTCCCTGCATCAGCCTCGTCTCTTTGAGGTCCCTGGAGAGACATCTGGCTCTTTTTCAGCTTTTGAATGGTGCTGAGAGCTCAGCAAGCCCCCCCTGCCTTCTCCAAGGCATCTGCAGAGACAAGAACTGAGAACTGAGGGAACTGCCCCACCAGCTGGACACCACCCTGTGAAACCCACCCACCCCACCTGTGCTGCTGCTGCCCGCACGCAGGGTCATCGGCCAGTGCCAGGGAACATCCAATGGTCACAAATCTGCTGTTGGGATCCCCACATCAGCCCCACAGCCGGCTGGTCCCACAAAGCAGCCCTCAGCCCACCTCCCTGACCGCTTCCTGAATCTGCTGCATCCCTCATCCCCCCAACACGGACCCCGGCTCATCGTTAGGTGCCACCGGGCTGAGTCATCGATGACACGGCACACACAGCTCTGTCACCATGGCCACTGCACCAGGAGTGCTTGAAGCACTGACAGTGCTGGCTGGTCTCCCCCTCAGCAAAAAAACCCAGCGGGGTTTCACTCTGGAGCCCCAATATTTACAATTAAGTAATCTGCACGGGCAGTTTGTCCAAAACATATCTTTTTCTATCCAGATTCCTTTTTGAAAAGAAGACAAGAATAAAGCCGAGGCTAATGTTTCTACCAGAATTTCTTCTGTGTTCAGAGGAAAAAAAACCCAACAGAAACAACCAACCCACAAAAACCCTGAACTGTGGTAGCAAAGCTTTTAATCCAACATGATCCCAGCATCCTTGTTCCAAACCTCCCCTCCCTTCCTGGCTTCCCGGCTCTTTACTGAGAATACAGCGTGTCCGTGAGGAGAGAGGAACCCACCCAGCTGCCAGAGCAGTGGGCACAGGACACTTCTGGCACCTCCAGCCCAGCCAGTGCCCCACAGCCAGGCTCTGGCCCTCCCCCTGTGTGGCCCCAGGGACAGACACAGCCAACACCGCTCCCAGCACCGGAATTAAAAACATAAATCCACTCTCAGAGCAAACAACCAGACACACCATCACCTCCAGCCACACCGGTCACACAGAACAAACAAAAATGACTTCAGCAAACGAGGCAGGAGCGTGCCAAGCCCGTTAAGACACTAAAGGAGTTACCACGTGCAGGTGCTGCCCTGCTCCCAGCACAGGCCATCAGTCAGCCCCAACACCTCAGGGTTCCACCCAGGTAACCATCCATGGCTCTAAGCCACATCCATAAAAACATCCAAGGATGAAACCACCAGGATGAAACAAAAAAAATTTAAAAATAAATTTAAAAACAATAAAGCATTTGGTTTTTTCCCCCAGAGTTAAGCTGTGCTGTGAAGAAGATGGATTTTTCTTTCTGGCTTCCTCTTCCAGCTCTCATGTCTATTAAACTTTTCTCTAAATTAGAAATGTTCTCTTGTTATTACTGGTTATTCCCTCCCCCACGAGACTTTTATGACACTGTGAACTCCGGGCAGCTCTCAACCTACAACAAATCAAGCTCCAAATTGTTTCAAAGTTATTTTCTCCTAGCCTCTGAACCCAAATATGGCTTTTTAATGGATTGCTATGAATTGTCAATATTTTTTTAAATGTTTGTGCTACACCATTCCCTCTGTAACAACAAGGAGAGCGGAGTTTCAACAAGGCAGCAGGGAAATGCTTCTGCTGAAGGGGGGGTCCTGCTTCCCACCTCGGAGTCTCACCCACAGATTCTCACAACACACACCCAGCAATGACTTGTGTGTGGTTTCACAGAGATCTCTAAAGGACACCAGGTGACATTCAAAACCATCAGGATGCCTTGAAAGCAAAATCTCAGCTGTTCCTCAAACTCCAGCCCAACCATCCCAAACTCCTGCAGCCCACGAGCTGGGTGTGCCCACGGACCCAGAGCGGGCACAGCATCCCCCCATGCAAGGGCTCCTAAAGGGAGTGGAAGCAAAACTGCAACTGTTCTCTAAACATAAGAAAATTAAAAGAGAAGTAAAAGATGGGGGCAAACCACCAGTAGCAGTTTTCAGTTTCCAGTGGAACCACAACGTACCACTCAAGAGCTGATGTGAATTCCCTGCACCGGTGGGATCTTAAACCAAAAAATTTCCTCCTCTCAAGATGAGCACGGAAGGGCTCCCCAAGCCACGTGCCAGAACACCCCTGGCAGCAGCTGGAGAACTTCACCCCGAAGTCTCACCACTCACACCACAGCTCAGGGTGGACGAGGAGAATCCCTGCCTGGCAGTGGGATGTGTGTGCAGTGTCAGCTTTCCAGCACGTCAGCAGGAGTCATTTTGCACCCAAAAATATCTAAGGAGGAACCAGGCCCCTCTTCAGCCAACAGGAGTGGGACTGTTTGATGACCATTTGCTCCTTGCACATATGAGCAGAAAGAAATCAATGTACTTTGGACAGTCCAAATGCAGAACTCAGATCCTCAAACACCCAAATCCAGAGCAGCCCAGATCTTCATGTCGGCCTGCAGAGTAAGGACACTCCTGAATCTCTTAGCAGCCACAAAAAAAAACCCTCATGAAGCATCTCCACTCCCATGAGCTGCCATCCCACTCCCAGCCCAATGCACAATTTCACTCTTTTCCTTGGATCCTCATCCAAAACAGCTACACCTGGATGGAAAATATTAAACTGTGCTCCACCAAGGAGCCGGAAATACCACGATGGAAATTTCAGCAGCAGCACAGGAACCAAGCAAAAAGCTGAAAATACTTCTCTAGGAAAAATAATAACAGTAAATACACACATGCTAAAATAAGACCAGATCTGAAAACTAGTCTGGAAATAACAAACCCAGCCCAAGTCAGACAAACCCATCCATGAACCAAGTGCCCAAGAGAGTTGACTCAACTTTTTGGGTTCATCAGGCACAAATTTAAACTTCCAGCTACAGAATTCACAACCAGAAAACACACTGAAGCTCTATGAGAAATTACTTGAAAGGAAGCAGCTTTTTGGTTGACTTTACAGACCCCACAAAAGGGGTCTGCATTTGGATTCACACTTTTTCTGATGTGATTGTGCCCAGTGAAGCCCAAGGGCAGCCCCTTCCCAGTTCTTGGCCATGTCCATCTTGGGACTCATTCCCACGGTCTCCATGCCGGATCCACTGCATGGAAACAGCAGGAACACCAAAGCAGTGTGGGTGGTGGGAATGCAAAACCCCTGACTGCAGGAGGGAGTCAGGGAGCAATTGATACCCGATTCCCACCTTCCCATCCAGCCCTGCCACGATGCCTCTGGGATGTTACCATCACCTTCCACTCCAGTATCGCTTCTCCACGACCAGCAACAGCCATCCTCAAGGCTGCTAGGCCAGGAAAAGTTCTGGCATGGAGCTGGAAGATGTCAAGATGAGCAAATGACCCGGCTTCAGCTCACTGCCCCACTGCTCGTGCCAGCATCACTCTGGTATCCCTGCTCACACGGGACAATTTCTGGCTGAGGAACTGCAAGTTGCTTTGCTCTTACCGTAAGAGGAAGGGCACAGGTAGCAGACAGGTAAGCAGAACAGGAAACCTCCTTCTGAACAACAAAGGCACGGATTTGCTTTCTGCCCGTGCAGCAATTCTGCAGAATCTATCTCATCAGTTCAACGCAGAAAAAGCCAATTAGGATGTCAAAGTGGTTTCGGTTTTACTAAGGCAGAGTTTGTAGCACTGGAAGAAAGGAAGTTCATTACAGACAAAGCCGAGTCTCTGGCTGGGAGACCTTAAAAGGACAGCAGAGTCCAGCTCCCAGCACTTCGTCCCTTCCCATCTGCTCCGGTGTTTCCGCGGGACACGCGCAGCCACCCCAGCCAAGATGTGACGTTGTCTCTCCAGCCCCCGCTCGCCACGGCAGGAGCTGGATCCAGTCAGGCATTTCTCACACAGCCACTGACTCAACCCAGTGGTCTCAGCCCTCAGCCCCTCGCATGCACTGGGTTTGGCAGCTCTGCCACGGGGTTTTCCATTTAAACGAGACAATGCACCCCCAACGCAGCAAGCTCCAGGGAGACACCGGATACTAATTAAATCCATGCTGCTGCTGGAAAACCGAGCTGCAGAGGAACCAGCTGCCTTCCAAAAGTCCACAGCAGTTGGCCAGCAAAAAGCTGTTTACCAGTCCCATGGCTTCCGCTTCTCCTGCTCCCCCATCCATACATTTACATTTTCCAACCAGTCCCATCCTGCCCAGTTCTTGCACAGATTGATTATCACAAGCGTGCTGATCTCGGGAAGAAGCCTGCAAAGGTTTCTAGTCACTGCTTTTAATCCACTCATGCCCAGAGCATAAAGCCCAAGACTCAGCTGCACAACCAAGAGGGAATCTGAGAAGTTTCAGAGCAGCACAACCCAGGCAGGTCTGACTGACACACTGGGAAAGGGCAGGTCCCCAGTGCTCACCTCCTGCAAAACCTGAGCTTTGCTTTCACGCCTGGTAACTCTCCACAAAACAGGCTTTGTCTGCAAGCAGGTGTCCAAAGCACTGTCTGTATCCCAAATCACTGAGTCACTTCTGTGCCCTGGGAAACAGAGAAGCCCAAGGAGAGCTGCTGCTCACACAGCTGCTGAGCACAGACTACAGAGCCCACAGCACCTTCAGGGCAGGCAGCCCTATCCTGTACCTCACCCTCTGCCACTGGATGCTGTGGGAAAGATACCCAAAGCCTTGACAGCTCAGGCACCCTTTTACTTCCCTGGGAGGTTGAACAAGGACAGATCCAAGTGCCTGCCTGTCCTGCAGGACCATGGGGATCCAGCCCAAGGACAGCTGGCTGATGAGCAATGGGAGCTGCACAAGCACAGCTGGAACAGACATTGCTGAGCTCTCTCCATCCTCAGCTCCACAGAAGTTTCGAGAGCAGATTTACCTTCGGATTCAGGAGGCAGCTGTAAGACTCCCCTGCAAAGCCTGTCTGTGAAAGGTATGATCCTACATGTGTCACAAACACACACAAATTCATCCCCACCTTAACCCACATCGCCAGCCTGGGCCACAAGAACCAGGCAAGAAAGCACTGTGTTCAGATGGCAGGTTTCTGAGCAGGCAAGTTCCCCTTCCATCTCCTCCCCTCCCCAGAGCTTGCACCCTGCTTCACAGTCACCAGGCAGTGGGACAAAACAGGCTTCTAGACAAATAGATAATTTTCACCCAGCAGCTGGGAACAACAGCTTCCATTTCCATCTGAGGCTGGAACACCTCCTCCTGTGCTGCTGTAGCCTGAAATAAGGTTAAGACCATCTCTACCAGCACGCTACTTCCCCAGCCCTGTCCCTGAATACTCCCACGCCTTTAAAAGCCAACACTTTTCATAAAAACAAGATGCTCGCCTTTCCCTTGATAAGGGATCTTAATGCACTTCCGGCAGCACGCACAGGAATGGATGTGGAAGAAGAGCTGCCATCAGTTTCCCAGGGAGAACAAGGGAAGGCTCTCTCCTCACCTCCACTGCAGCCAGAGATGTGCTGCACCTTTCCTGTGCAGCCACAGGCACGCAGCTGAGAGCTGCCCTGACTCCGGAGGGCTCCAGGCACGGGCTGCAGGACATGCCCAGCTGAAGGACAAGGCTTAGAACAACCTGCTGCAAGAGGATTTGACAGCAAGCCCAGAGGAACAGCAGGTACAAATGCAGGCAGCAGCAGGAGGAAACATCAGAGGAACATGCCTCTGGCCCAGAATGGCCCAGCAAAGCAGAGAGGGGAACGCTGCAGCAGCTGTGAGGCCACAACGTGCCCATCCAAGAGCTGATCCTGAGCTCACCTGCTCAGCATCTCCTGGAGCCAGTGGGCACAGGGACCCATGGAGAACAGCACAGAGCTGGCACTGCTGACACACCTCACCAGGGCAGGAGGGGGCAGCTGTCTTGGCAAATGACCATCTGCTTCTTAACACGCTGGGATGGGCTTATTTCCCAGCCTGGCACCCAGGCCACTCTGCACTGCTTGCTGTTAAACTTTGGGGTCTTCCCTCCCTCCCCTGAATTTTCAGTAACACACAAGAGCACACACATGTATTTAAACATTAGCACCAAGTCAGATGGTTGAAACAGCAAACTACCAGAGATCTCTGAATTCCAGTCCATGAAATCAGTTCTTCCCACCAAAGCAGGAGGATGGGAAGGTGTCCTGCTCTCCCTGTCCTGGGACAGCCCAAACGTCACCACAAGGCCAGTCCATCACAAAGCCTCATCACACACACAACGCTGTGCACAGTGCCGCTGCTTCTCTCCATTGCACTGACAGCAGAGCAGGGTCCACACTCTCCACTACAACCCACTGAGAAAGCCCTACAGAAAAAGCTTCCTCCT
Source organism: Aphelocoma coerulescens (assembly GCF_041296385.1). Classification (NCBI taxonomy): domain Eukaryota; kingdom Metazoa; phylum Chordata; class Aves; order Passeriformes; family Corvidae; genus Aphelocoma; species Aphelocoma coerulescens. The sequence continues at coordinate 2,517,101 of NC_091041.1, read as the reverse complement.
TTATGCAACCACAGGCCCCTGAGGACAGAAACCGAGGCAGGACATGCCAGCAGCCATTGTCACAGGAGAGAATGCCCCAGGAGGGGCTGCAGTGCCATTGTCACAAGCTACAGAGTGAGTCTCCACCTGTGGCAGGCAGCCCTGGACTCTGAGCCATCAGTGCAGCCAGTGCACGACACAACAGCTCCCTGCTGACACAGCTTTAGCAACTCCTTTATCAATTCCCACACATGAGAAAGCTGAGGGCAGCTCTCAGACAGCGAGGAAGGGGACCCCCTGCAGCCCCCAACACCCTGAGTTATGGCTTTCTCTGTCCCACAGGGCTCCCTGGAGAAGCACTGCTCTCCCCAGCCAGCCCTGCCTCCCTCCCATGCCCTCTCCTCTGGGAGCCACCCCGCTGGTGTCGTGGGCATTCTGGAGGGGGACACTGCCCACGGGATGATCCATCCTTGTCACAGCAAGATGAGGCTCCAGAGGAAGCCCAGGCAGAGGCGTTTTGGTGTGCATGAGTCAGAGGGTCTGAGCACACAGTAGGGTGGGATGTCCCCCCACATGCTGTGGGAGAGCTCCTCGTGGGACAGCTCTGCTTCCAGAACGTGAACCACGCCAGCATCCCACGGGCCAGGAGCAGCAGCAGGGAGGACACGGGATGACGGGGCCATCCAAGCGCTGTCTCACAGGGAGTGCTGTCAGGTGGTGGGAGATGTGCAAGAGCAGAGGAAGAACACAACCCATTCAAGGATGTCCTCAGAGATCCCACAGCCTCAAATCCCACATGTACTCCTTTTGGCATTACAAAGGATCAGCTGAAGTCAGGGTGAGGGGATCAACATTTGCTCTCCAAAGGATAAGAGACATTTTCCAACACCTCTCACATAACAAAAGCACATTTCTGGATGCATGTGTCTCCCTTTGCTTCCCTTCCTCCTCCAAGCCCAAGCTGGGTCTGAAAATCTTTCATCCACCTGGAAGAGATTTCCTCCCCACAGAGGAACTTGACTGAAAACCAGCACAGGCAAGCCCAGCACCCTCCTCCCCACGGAGATGGGACACCACAGTGACACACTCAGGACTTGTTCCTCTCCACAGCCTTTGGATCAGCTCCTCAATAACCTCAGGAGCAGGAGACTGGGAATAGACTGCTGCCCCCAGACACTCACACCACGAGCCTCCCCACAGCACAAATGGCTGTGGAACAACACTGAACAACCCAGGGTATCCCAGCTCGCTCCCAGACTTCCTGGAAGTGGGAGATCAAAATTTAGTACAGAACTAGAAGTGGTTCCATTTCCCTTCCCTGCAGCCTCTAATGAGCACAGAATGAGCAAAACCACTCCCTCTACTCTGTCTGCATGGCCTCCTCGTGTGCAAAACACAGGGAGCAGGGAGATCCCAACACAGCCCCTCCTGGGCAAAACACAGGGAGCAGGGGGATCCCAACACAAGAGGACAGACAAGGAATCTGAGGGATACCATCAGCAGATTGCGCCAGCCTGACAATTTCTGTGCCAGGGACACAGGTGACGTTCACTCTTCCGGAAACCACCATCTCTGGAGGGCAGGACACCCCCGCTGCCCAAGCTGCTGCATGGCCACAGCAGACTGCCTTGTCTTATCTGAACCACAGCTTTCCAAGCACCCATGCATGAGAAAACCCCCTCTGTTCCAGGAGAGTCCAGGCCACCAGGGAGAGCAGATGACACCAGGTGTGGATGCTGCCATTTCAGATTTACATGACACACCAGGTGGGACACCCCAGAAGAGACCCCATCCGCTCTCCTGTGTTGGCATCCACACCATATGGCTCCCGGGGTTGGACACACACCTCCTTCTCTCCCAGCAAGCTGGGAAACAATCCAAGCAGCAGCATTAGCCATCTTATCTTCCTGATGTCCCTCGTCACAGGCTCCAGGGGCTTTCCAGACCAATGCCCCCCCAGCTCTTACATCGCTCCTTGCAGCAGCTGGTTCAGAGTAGGTCACCAAGGAAGTGTCATTACAGAAGAGGGAACTGAGGCACAACACTGCCACACGTCACACAGAAAGCAGTGGCAGGAAAGGCAGAAAAGCCCAGTCCCCAAAGGCTGCTGTGCCCTCTAAGGTTACCTGCAGGCAGCCCTGACCACAGGTGTCTTCTGCAGGCAGGGCAGTAAGCTGGCACAGGGCAGTAACCCGGCACAGCCCCAGGAGCCGGTCAGAGGCCTGACCTGGTGATTGCCAGATTGGTTTCAGATTTGTTTCCTGGTTCACATTTCAAGGAGGTGGATGGAGCAGATGACTGCAGCCCACAATTCCCTCCTCCTGCTCCTCCTCACCAGTGCCACCCCAGGCAACCACCACCTCTTAAGAGTTGCTGCTCTCCTGCCACGGGATAGAGGGACACCACCCAGCTCTGCCACTCCAGGGCTGTCACCACAGAGGTGTGGGAAAGGAGGGACTCCCAATCCAACAACTTCGGGAGGGTGAGCTGTTCTGTACCACCCAGAGAACCCAGTGCAGAACCAGGGAAGCACTGGGAGCACTCGCAGGGTATCCAAAAGCTCAGTCAGAAGAAGGTGCCATCCATCAGTCCAGCAGCTCCAGGCAACCTCAGTGAGGGGCTGGAAATTCTGTGTGGCAAAGCAATCAGCTCCTGACAGGAGAGCCAAAGCCCACCTGGGTGGCTCTGAGAAACCAGACAGCTTTTCCCTGTCACCTTCTTCAACGCAGGCTGGATATCAGGAGGAATTTGTTCCTAAAAATGGTTGTTAAACACTGCAAGGGGCTGTCAAGGGAGGTGGTAAAGTCACCACCCCTGAAGGTGTTTAAGGAAAGACTGGACATGGCACTCAGTGCTCTGAGCTGAGTGATAGGGTGGGGATTGGTCACAGGTTGGACTCAATCTTAGGGATCTTTTCCAGCCTAAATGATTCTCGGATTCTGTGCTCACTTCCCATGGGCAAGAGCCGGAACACAGATTTTCCCAGTACTTCAAGCAACAGGACTCCTTTCCAGCCCTGCCTGGGACCAGAGAAGGAAGAGGAAGAGACAACACACAGCACTGGAGGAATGAAAACCACAGTTTCATCTCCCACCTCCAAGACGTGGGATAGCTACTCATCCCACAGGGAATGGGGGCAAGGGGCGAGTTGAGTACTCTGGAAGGCGTTTTTAATGAGCCACGTACACACCAGCCACAGTTTAAAGGGGGAAACGGACCCACAAAGACTCCAACTCAGCAGATTCAGAACAATTCCAGCCTGGCTGCCAAAGGCCTGAGCACTGCGATGGCGAGAGCTGTGTGTGCCAGCAGGGTTCCCTGCTCCTCAGCCATCTGGGGACTGTCACTCTGCACAGATCTGCTTGGCCTCCTGTCATGTGTAGCGCTACCAACCCCTTTTCTGTCAGCAGGATCTGGGCTGGCAGAAACACTTTTAATTGTAGGATTTCTTTTTTTTCTCTTAACCCATATCCTCTTGACAGAACCAGGTTAGGAAGCAGCTGCACTGGCAGATCTGGGGTGGCCTTTTGCGAGGCGAGGCAGGGGAAAAAAGGGGTGCCTGAATCCAGTTATCTCTTCAATCACCAGACCACAGTTAATCACAACTTCCCCACCTCTCCTAAGGTCGCACGGAAAGGGGGAACACCACCAGCTCAGCTCTGTCCCAGCCCAGTCCCTTTGCTCCAGAGCAGACCCTTTGTCCTGGAGAGTCCTGGAGCAGGGTGGGCGGAAGGGATGTCATTCCCACTGGTGACAAGGGCTGTTTCCATTTCTAGGTGGCAGAGCTGCAGCTCTGCCAAGCTGAGCTGTCCCACATTTTCCCCTCTGCTTTTTTCCCCAAGCTGCTCCAAGCCCCGCACATTTCCCCTCAAATGACTGCCAAATCCTACAAATTTGGCGGGGGGACAAAAAGGGGAGGGAAGGGTAAAGCATCCAGCAGGACTAACCAGGAAACCTCTCCCCAAAGAGCTGTCAAATTCCGTGTGCTGAGACACCAAAATCACTTCCCTGCTGCAGAGCCACACAGGAGCTGACTCGGTGTGGTCCTGGCTCCCAGCTCTCCTCCCCAGCAGGGACAATCACCCAGCAGGGACAGCATTCCAGGGCCACAGGCAGGACCCACAGCCAAGACCATGAGGAGGAAAGAGCAGCACCATGCAATTAATCTTTCCTGCAGAATAACTGGGGCAGAGGGATGCTCTGTGGCACAACAATATCCATCAGCTTCCGTGCCAGAGCCAGCAGCATCTTCAGGGAAGCAGCGAGCGATCCACGAGGCGTTCATCTTCCCACCCCCTCTATTACAGGACCATCAGCAGCTCAATCCATCATAGTTTTCCTTGCAGCCTCTCAAAGGTATGGAAGTGACCTGCTTATTTCACAGATAGGCATGGAAGCATCGCTGATCTCAGAGGAAAAAAAAGAGGATAGAGAACAGAGATTCCCAACTAACTGGAGACTAACTGGGACAAATTCCTGAGGCCTAGGCAAGCACCCGTCTGCTGGCCTGCAGGGAGGGATAAGCTTCAGAACAGAGGGACCAGAGACCTACATCCCATTCCCGGTCACACCACAAGCTGTGCAGGATCTCTTCACTCCTCCATCCCTCACACAGAGGATCACAGCCTCACAACCCTCTATTAACCACTGGGACAGCTTTGTGGATTAAGGGCTCGGTCTGGTTTGCACCAACCTCCACATGAGAAAGGCACATTCCAAAGGTTTTTTTCTCATCTTCCCTCATTCCCCACCTGTGTGTATTTTGCAGGGGATGAGAAGGCCAGGACTGAAACAGGAAGAGCACAGGACTGGCTACAGCTGAAGAGGTGGTGCTGTGCACTGGGAAAGGAAACTTTCAAGGGGTTCATCCAAAATACTCCCTCAAACAGGTACATCCAGTGCAACCTCACTGGTTCCTCCCTTCCCCTTACCTGCTTCTTTCAACCCTACACAAAGGGCTTAATTTATAAAATCAGAGGGATCGTTCCAATGAAGGAACATGCAGGATACACCCCCAGGAGGACCCATTTCATCTTGCTGCTATTAATACCTGGAACACTATTTGCACGAACAGACTGTCCTTTCTCCCTTGTTTCTGGGCTCTCACTTCTCTGGTTTGTCCCAGAAACCCAGCCAACACACGTTTACCCTCCTCTAGTACATGCTTCCATCCAAAACCCCAACCTTTCCTCTTTCTTTGAATTAATTACTCATATTTCTGGTTCACATCACCTCTTTCAACCCCTGCAGACAGGATACAGCTCCCCAGGCTCCCTCATTCATTAGGCAGCCAATTTGTGGGCCTAAACCCATCAACTCTCATTATGGAAAGGGACCAAGACTTCCCACAGCTGCCCAGCATCCCACTATCCTCCAAGCTGGATGGGGTTCTCACTCCTCTTTGCTTCCCCAGCACCAAAGCTGTGACTAAGAGCCAGAGCCATGTTCTGGCTGGGCTTGGCTCTCCTTGGCACAGCTTCAGGCTGGGCCCAAGGGCTGCCTGCAAGCCCTTTGTTACACTGGCACGAAGAAGTTCTCAACCTTTGAGAGCTGTGCTGAGCTCTGCCCGCAGGAGCCCAGGCAAAGCCTTCCCCTTGCAAACAGCCTCGTGCCTTTGGTTTTGCTTCAAGAGGAAACATGTTTTCTCTGTATCCAGGCGTAAAACAGTCAAGCCCGGCCAAAACCATCCAATCAACAGCACAGAGCATGACAAGTCAGGGCCGAGGGTTACCATGGAGCTAAGGAAGCCCAGACTTCCCAGCCAGACCCAGAATTCCTGACCTGCCCTGTCTGCAGAGAGGGGCTGGGAAGAGGATCAGGCTCCTCTCCATCGCCGTGTCCTCACACACCACAACCAGCCCGAGATGCCACCACAACCTGACCCAAATCGTGACATACACCAGCACACAGCCCCGTTCAGCTGCTCTCCCAGAAACGTGGGACAAGCTCAGCACTGAACCAGCAGCAGGCTTTACCTGGTTGTTCAGGGCACCCTGCGAGAAGGATCACACACAAAGGTGAAGGATCACACTGAAAGGTGAGGAGAAGCCATGAGCACCTCATCAAGCCAGCCCAGGGAATGGGAAATCCTGCCATTAGCAGGCTCCACTGCAGAGGATTTCACAGCTAATGAACCCTTGCCACCACAGACCACAGCGAAAGCAAAAGCAGCAGAGCATTTCTTTTCTGATAAGCTGCTTTTATCGGGAAGTTCAGCCCGGCTGCCCACACCAGCCCCAGCTGGAGAGCAGCTCCAAGCCTATGCCTTTAAATCCCTTGGCAGCGCAGGACGGGGGCTGTGGGAGCAGACACGCCCTGTACTCCAGCGCTGGAGCACACAAACATTTCCTCCCGGCCATTCCCGCACCGAGGCTCGGCCAGAGCTGCCTCGTACCTGCCAGGGCCGTGCCAGAGGCAACGCAGGCTGTGCCACACAGACCTGGACGTGCACAGCCTTCGACTCATTTCCTGAATCCCTCCTGCTTCCCCGCCAGCACTGGACATTCTTCCCTCAAACTTCTTCCTTAAGGCAAATATTTGGAGTCTAACAGGCATTCCTCATGGAAGGCACAAGTTAAATATTGGCCCTAAAACAACAGCAAGTGCCTTTCAATGATTCTGGCTGGAGAAGCACTGCTCTGGACTTTGATTTCTGGCTCTGAACAAAAATAGGAGTAGAGCACTGAGCATTACACTCTTCTCCTGGGAGAAGTCAGATTTCAGGCTCTGCAAGTCCCCTGCCAGGACCACAACCAGCAGTGGGAACTGTCCCTGCTGGTGCTTTCTCACACCTCGGGTGTCTGCTGTCACCCAGCCAAGGCTGCTGCAGTGCATCCTCTGCGCCGGGCACAGGATCAGCCTGAGTCTCGTTTCCAGGTCTGTGATTACATATCCTCAGACAGACACTGGAGAAGACCTGCTGGGAACTATGGGTGCCATCCAGGGCATTTGCACACCTTGTCCTTCCCGCCTCTGGCTGCACCACCAGCATTGCCAAAGGTGCCCACCTCTCCATCCAGCCATGCCCAGCTCTTCAGTGCAGAAGATGCTCCAGGCTGTTCCTGCTCTGCAGGCAGCCCAGCTCCCGATGGACATGCTGGCTCTTGTAAGAAAACATCCCAGCAAGGTAGGAGTCCAAGCAGCCAGAGAGATGGCAGCGCAATAAAAGGGAGAGGGAAGGGTGAGGAGGAAAAAGAAACCTGCACTGAGGCCCGTACACCTGAAGCATGGCACTGGTCAGGCACTGGGATGTCATGGGCATTTTCTACACGGATCAGGGGAGCAGAGCTGCTGTTGTGATTCTGAAGCCAGAGCCCTGCAGAGCCAGGTTCGTTGCACCCCAGAGCAGCTCTGTGATGTCCAGATGCTGCTGATCCAAGCCTGAGCAGAGGGGCTGCTCCTCACCCCCGCTGCAGGCAGGTCCCAAAGAGCCCCTGCCAAAACCATCCCAAACCAGAGTCCGCTCCAACACCAGGGGTCTGCCCACTGCTTCTCCAGAAAACACCACAACAGTTACCCTGAGAAAGGTTACATGGCACAGATGTGCTACACACCAACTCACACTCGCAGGGTTTGTTCTATGTCCTGCTAAATTCAGCATGGGGTGTGTTAAATGAGCTTCCCTTTCACTCTCCTGTGGACCCAGTAAGCCCAGGAGCACCTTGCTCAGCTCTGCCCGGTCTGAGCAGGCCTGGGAGGCAGGAGGGGGACTGAGCAGTGGAGAGCTGCTCCCTGGCAACATCCCCTGCTGTTCTGTGAGATGGGGAGCTCTGACGGTCTGCTGTGCTGGAATTCCTCTCTAATTCCTTTCCAAGACACTTACCATGGCACTTCAAGCTGGGGAATCTGCTGGCGGCTCTGACAACCTCTCAGTGAGATTCCCTGATGGGGCAGATACCCCCTCTGAAAACAGCATGGGTTTAAAACCAGCTGCGAGTCACCCTGGGGGAAATGTTAAAGCTCTGAGCACTTCCTATTCCTTCCCCAGCCACCGAAGCCCATGGAACAACGAGCTCCAGCAAGTTTGAGCAAGAATTTCCAAGGCTCCAGGCAGAGACCAGCCTGTACCTGTCAGCAGCCACACCTCCTCATCCCACAGCACACTGACCCTGCACTCCCAGAGCTGACTGCTGCTCCTCAGCTCCCGGCTCCAAGCAGCCCCTTCCAGCTCAGGGACCCTACCTCTGCTCCCAGCACCTCAGTCCTTCCTTAACATTCCCTGTATTTGGCAACACCAAAGCCAGACTTCAACTCAAACCGCCATGGCCTTCGGGATGAGAGAAATTGGCAGAGATGGGGGTGGGGGGATTCCAGGAGAGCCTCAGCCTGCCCCTCACCCACACACAGGGCACAGAAGGTGCTGGAAAGCACCATCCTCTCCCTGCATCAAACCAGGGAAACCAGGCAGAGTATAAACTTTATCACTGCCACCAGCCCCTGCTAAAAAAAGGATAAGAGAAAGGGTTTTTTGCTTTGTTGTTTGTACCTCGGTGCTACCTCAAAAGCAGTGAGATTCTTTTACCTGAAAACATTGGGCAAGGACAGAGTCTGCAAGAATGGAGCTTTTGTAGCACAAACACAGCTCTGTTCGGGTTTAAATTAGATTTCCACTGACCTTTTTGAGCCCATCGTTCAGCCACCCACACCCAAGCAGCCCCTCTTAGCAAGACTCTGCAGCCTGGGAAGACGAATGAACCCCCAGAGACTTGGCTGTGCTCCCAGGGAACCCCCACACCCCTCCCAGCACCACCACTCCTGCTGCACAGAACTGCTCAGCTGCAGGGCTGTAAAGCTCTTCCAAAGGAAAGCTGCACAAAATCCAAGTTCAAGCTCAACCTTAACCCCTGTTTATTAACTTAAGAACATCCCTCTCAGGGTGACAAAGCCCGTGCATCACCTGCCAACTGTCTCATTCACCACTGGGAAAGCAAAGGCCAGGCCCGCCTCATTAAAAAGCATTACATAACATTAAGTAACAAAGGGCTACAGGACATTCTTTGCTTGGTGGACACATAAAACTGAATGACTCAAAAATTAACGCTCCTTTCCTCCAGATTCCCAGTGTCTCCAGCACCCTGAGAGGCCAATGGCACCTTATTTCCAAGGCAACAATGTCATGGTTCATCCCAAATCCTGCTCTCACATCCAACTTACTGCCATCCCTGCCCTGCAGACACTAAACAACACACAGCACTGCCCAGCTCTCTTTCAGAGCACAGTCCCCACCAGACACCAGTGGATGTGTTTCTGCTGTCTCACAGCTCACACTGAGGGGAAGCCGAGATCTCGGCCTGTGGCACAGGGACCCTTCCCCAGCCTGGGGTCAGCTCGGCTGGACCTCACTGGACAGGACTTTGGGCTTTCCCCATGTCACCATCTCAGTGCAAGCTTTTCACAGACGGGACTGTGAGAGCATTTGGTTTCACTGTCACCACTGAAGTGGCCTCAAGACCTGTGTTTCCTACAAGGAGGATGTTTCTGCTGCGACACTTCAAGTGCCAGGGGCCTGATGCGGTGGGGAAGGCAGATGTCAGCAGGGCACTGCTTGGAAAGGCCACTGCCACCAACCTCTCAGCAGAATACAGACTCCACAGGCACTGGGAGATCTTCCTGGACACACGGTGACCTTCTGTCCACCATCTCACTGGAGCCAAAGAAGCCAATTTAAAGTCTTTATAGAACTAACTGAATTCCTCTATTCCAGGAGCAAACTCTCCTTACCATGGGCAGAGACTTCTTGCTCCACGTAGCATTTTGAAACACCCTGCAAAGCCTTACCTAGAAGTTTCACCTTACCTAAGAGCCATTTCCTACACCACACAGGGCTCATTGTGGGTGCTGATCTGTTGCTGCCACGTTCTGAGTGCAGCGAGCGGAAGGCAGAGAGACGTCCTGTGGTTTTACAGCCACTGCACCTCCCTCCCTCCTGCCCCAGCAGGCTGGGGAGCAACAGCTTTGAGCACCACAGATGTCACCCAGGAACCTGACAGCGTAGGACAGACAAGGCAGGGTGTGCTGGAACACCTCGGCTCCACGCATGGAATCACACAATGGTTTGGGTTGGAAGGGGCCTTAGAGCTCATCCAGTTCCACCTCCTGCCATGGACAGGGATGCCCTTTGATCCAACCTGGCCTTGGACACTTCCAAGGACGGGGCAGCTACAGCTGCTCTGGGCAACCTGTGCCAGGGCCTCACCATTCTCACAGCCAGAAATTTCTTACCAATATCCATCTAACCCTGCCCTCTGTCAGGAGGAAGCCATTCCTCCTTGTCCTGTCACTCCAGTTCCTGATGCACAGGCTGCTTTTTCAAAGCCAGTTATTAAGGAATAATGCATCAATGTAACATGCAAGGGAGGGGCTGCCCACAGGAAGGGCTGCGGGGCTACAGCCTGGGCAGGGATTTAGAATTCCCCAGGAGGAGGAGGGCAGCTGGCATGAATGGGGGAGACTGACAGAGGACCCTCACTCACCTGCCCCAGCAGCTTTTCACCTCCCTCACAACCAAAGTTGCTGCTCCTCTATAGCAACAGATCCACCAGAGACACCAAGTGCCAGCAGGAGTAGAAACAGCCTTTCTCATGAAACCCCAAAACTATTCACACAGCTTTTTTAACAGGAAGATGACTTGTTCTCCAGCAGAACCCCAGAGCTGCTGGGACCTGCTCTCCCTCCCTGCCCTCCCAGCTCACAGGGTAGAGCTGGACTGAAGCAGACTCCAGGTCACACCATGTCTGGGCCAAGGAAGGAGGCTCAGGTTCACAGCTTCTCACTGCACCCACAACGAGCCACGTCTGCCCAGTCAGAGCCCAATTACAGGGCTGTGGGCAGAGCTGTTCCCACAGACTCTCAGCAAAAAGCCGTGGCAAACACACGAAGGAAGCTTCTGTGCTGGCACCCGAGCCTGTCCCCGCTCAGCAGCACTACAAGGGAAGAGGGTCTGACTCCTCAAACTGCAGCTGGAAGTCACAGGAGTAGCACAGGGCAAACCAGGCCACTGCCCTCTGGTACCAAACCCCACAGTGCCAAGCCCTGCTGAGCGAGGGGAGGGTCTCCTGCCCAGCCCAGGGGCTGCACCTCTCCTGCACACCCCACAACAGCACATCAGGGGTTGCTGCTCACCCGAGGCTTCCCTCACCCCTCCCACCAAGCCTTTAGTGCCTGTGGAGCTGCAGTTCCTGTCTGAAGGCAGAGATAAACAGCTTCCTACCCACCCTGGCTCGCACAGGGCCTGGGCCTTGCAGCAGTGGCCTGGATCGAGGGTCGGGCACACACCTGGAGGGACCAGCCAAAGCACAGGAGTGCTGCTCCAGCACAGCTCATCCCAGCTCCTCCTAGCTAGGAAAAGCACGGGGAGAGGGGGTGGGCAGGGGGAGACAGCTCCCGAGCACAGCCAGGCCCAAGTCCAGCAAAGATGTTTATTGGCAGCTGCTCTCAGACATTGTGTCTTCCAGCCCAGTGGGGCTGGAGGGGGGGGGAAATACTGATTGTCCATGAGCACAACCCTCATGTCATTCCCATTGATCCGCTGAGTCACTCCCGTATTAACAGTTTTGACAACACCCGGGCTGCACAGGAGCTCTGACACGGAATACAAAACAAGGGCCACTGCGAAGCCACTCCGGAGAGCAGCACCCAGGAACCTGCTGAGCTGCCAGGGCCCGCTTCCTCCTCTCAGGAGCTGCACCAAGAGCAGCCAGCACACAGCACGCTGCAGGGGCAGAGCACACGGCTCCATCCAGTCTGCTCGGGGAAACTGCTGGACACAAGGTCTGCCCTGCAAACCACCACCAGCTGCACCCCGTGGATGCAGGGGCAAAGCAGAACAGCTGCTGCTTTGGCAAAGGAACTACACAAGTGATTTTTAAGTGATTTATAAGGCCTCACAGAGCTGTCAGATAACGAGGAGGAGATCAAACCCTAAGGCACAGGAGGGCAGCCACCTCTCCAGGCTGAGGGACAACCCCTAGAGGGCTGGGGGCTCCCCAGACCTCATGTCCCCACAGACCTGAGCATGCTGGCATTAGACCAGTCAGAACCACAACCCTCCCAGCGGCCCAGAGGTGCTCAGGAGCGATAAAACACTGACCAAACAACATTCTTATCTGCAATGTACCAAATTAAAACAAAACCAACAAATCTTTGGCAAGTTCCTCACAGCAGCCAAGCCTATCCCACCACGGCAAAGGCTCCCCATGGAGGCCTCCTGCCCTAATTTGCAGCAATTCTTTGTCAGACCACTGGCAAACACCAAATGTTTGCTCCAATCTGTTACATAAGGCCCAATTTTTAAACCTGTGTGCAAGAAGATGGGGGCACACTGTGCGTGGCGGCCTGACAGGGCAGCCTGGCTGGCAGGTGAACTCACACACTCCTCAGAATGCACTTCCACATCTCCAACCACTTGTTGTGAGGAAGGAAAACAAATGTGTTAGTTAAGGAGGCAACTTCCAAAGGTTTTACACACCTTTCAACCCGGTTAACTCGAACTCTTTGGAATGGACTAATATCATGGCAACTCGAAAGGGGTTTGTGAAACTTTGCTTTTTAACTTCCAAAACACACCGAACACGGCAAGTCTTCATGTTGCCCAGGGCACAAAAGAGAAGGCACCTTCCTGACCACCCCCACAACTTCCCGTTGTTTGCTCCCCGAGATCCAAGAGCCAGCTCCCTGGCTGGGCTCCCTCCTGCCAGCCAGCGACAGGAGCCACAGCCTCCCCGGCAGAGCTGCTCCTCATCCGCAAACCTCAGGAACAGCTCAAGTCGGCTCCTGTCTGCTGGGGGCAGGAGGGGGAGGGCACTTTCCCCGTTTCTCACATTCATCCTCACCCGCTTCGTTGAAGAAAAAAAAGCCGTTTTAAATACCAGGTTCAGCACAGTCCTTACCCCAAATAAACACTTCCCAACCCCTCCGGAGAGAGGAAAGCCACACACAAAGGAGCCAACATCCTGCGAGGCTCGGGCAGGCCGGGGCAGGGTGCGGGCCGAGGGGACACGGTGGGGAGGATCCGACCCCATCCCTGCCACCCACCCGGCCTCGGGAGGCCCTGGGGGGCTCGGACCCCTTCCCCGGGGCCACAAAACAGTCACGGCCGAGAGGGGACGGGGCGAGGCAGCCCTCGGCCCTCAGACCCCGGCCCAGTCCGACCCCAAAACCTCCCTCACCCCTCGATCCCACCCCGACCCCCACAGCCCCCCCATCCCCCCGGCCCAGACCGACCCCCCCTCAGCCCCACCAGCCGGCGACCTCCCCAGGCCAAGCCGGGGCCTTCCCCGCCACCCCCGCGATCCCCACAGCCCCCTTCCTCTCTCCGGGCCCTTCCCGGCTCTCAACCCCCTCCGCCACCGCCCCAGCCCCGCCGCCCCCGCCCGCGGCGCCGCCCGGCCCGGCCGCCCCTCCCCGGTGCCAGCCGTGCGGAGCCGCGGCCGCAGGGCCCCCGCCGTCCCCCGGCGCTCCCCCGGTGTTACCTCGGCGGTCCCTCAGCGCCGGGCGGCGGCGCCGCTGCCCCGCGGCCGCTCCCCCATGGCGGCGCCCCCGGCCCGGCCCCGCTCGCCTCCCCTCCGCCGCTGCGCCAACGGCGTACGGCCCGCGCTGCGCCAACGGCGTAGGCGCCGCGCCGCGCCCGTGCGCGCCCGCGCGCCAGCGGCGCAACCGCGCTTCGTGAATACGGCCCGCGGGGCGGAGCGCGGCGCAAGCGCAGCGGGCGCGAGGGTGGCGGCGCAGCGGCGCTGGCGTAGCGCGCGTTCGGGAATAGCGGCCGGCAGGCGGCGGCGTGGCTTTGCGGCAGCGCCGCGCGCTTTACGGCAGCCCCGGTTAACCCCGCGCTGCCCGGCGCCGCTGATCGCGACAAGCGCCGCTGTCGCGACAGGGCCAGCGCTGCCTCAGCGCCCTGCAGGGAGGGAGGGCGCAGCTCTCACACAGGGAACAGGCCGCGCTGTAGCGTGCCTTGTAGGGTCCGGCTCCGGGGTGGGTCGTCGCGGTGCTGTCGCGACTTGGATGCCACCGTCCTCCGGGTGGGGTACGGGCCTGTTGCGGGGAGCAGCATGGGGTGTCTCGACCCAGTTAGAGGGGACAGGCCCTAATACGTGAGCGAGCCCCTCAGCGGAGTACAGACCCCGTGCTGGGGTAGAGTCCCTGTTGTGGGGTACAGCCCCATTCTGGGGTACAGCCCCTCTTTTGGGGTACAGCCCCATTCTGGGGTACAGCCCCCGTGCTTGGGTACAGCCCCTCTTTTGGAGTACAGCCCCCGTGCTTGGGTACAGGCCCTGTTTTGGGGTACAGCTCCTCTTTTGGGGTACAGCCCCCGTGCTGGGGTACAGGCCCTGTTTTGGGGTACAGCCCCTCTTTTGGGGTACAGCCCCCGTGCTTGGGTACAGCCCCTCTTTTGGAGTACAGCCCCCGTGCTTGGGTACAGGCCCTGTTTTGGGGTACAGCCCCTCTTTTGGGGTACAGCCCCTGTGCTTGGGTACAGGCCCTGTTTTGGGGTACAGTGCCTGTTTTAGGGTACAACCCCTGTGTTTGGATACGGGCCCTGTTTTGGGGTATGGCCCCGTTTTGGGTTACAGCCCCCGCTCTGGGGTATGGCCCCATTCTGGGTACAGCCCCTTTTTGGGGCACAGTTCCCTCCCCACAGGCCCTCTGGGGCAACCTCGGGATGGGGAATGGGGGTCCCGCAGGGGGGGGCACAGCTGTGGTACCTCTCTGATGGGAACAGAGGGGAGTTGGGGTGGGATTTTACAGGCATTGCTGCCTTTTTGGGGACATCAGCTCTGAGCAAAGCCACTCTGAGGGAGGCAGAGCTGCTGCCGTCCCACTGCCATCCTGCTGCCTTGCAGGGGACAGAGCTCCAGGACAGTGGGATCTGCTGGGACAGGAGCCAGGCAGGGACACAGGAACCGGGCAGGGATGCAGACCCCGGTGCCACCTCCTAAAACCTTTCATTTTCCTCTTATTGAGCACCTGGGGACAAATACTCCATCCCCGAACCGTCTCAGCAAAGGAGGGCACAGCCAGAGGATCGTTTCTTACCCCGTTTTTCTCAACCCCCAAGTTTGAGACTTTCAGGGTAAGGTTGGAGGGAGGGGACACCCCTGCACGACCCTGCTGGTCTCATCTTCACTTCAGAGTGGAGCAGATCCACCCCAAAAGGATTTTCAGGCAATGGGAAAATGAGTTTGTGTGGGTTTGGGGGACAATCAGGTCTTCAGCCACCAGCATCACCCCAAGTACCCATTGCAGCATTTCCCACTGCTTGAGTTGGTTCTCTCTCCTGTGACAGAAATGTTGCAGGGAAAAGCTCTCCCAGCGTTTGGCTGAAGGACTTTTCCCTGTGGGTGTTTGCTCCTACAAAAAAACGCTGATTTTAGAGAACCAGGAAAATTCTGAACGCATGAATTCCAGCTGCTCCCATCCTGTTCCTGTGCTGTGACACAGCTCAGGAGGGTGGTGAAGGGCCGTGCCCCATGTCCTGCCCCTGGAGAGGATAAAACCACCCCTTGAGAGGATAAAATCACTTCTGGAGAGGATAAAATCACGCTGAAACCCTCCCTTTCCTCTTTTCCCCATCCCACCCCCCCCAGCCTGCGATTTTGTGGTGATTTCACGCACTTTGAGAACTCACAAGCTGTTCAGACGTTTGGCTGCAGAATTGAACCACCCTCTGAAGCAGGAGAGTGGGGAAGAAGGAAGGTTTGATTTTATTTCAAGGCAAATCTCCAGCGGTGAGCACACGGTGTGCCAAAGGCCTGCAGAGACACGAGCAGCTCATGCCACGGAACCAGCGCGGGGAGCGAGAAAAGCCAGGGAATTTCTGCCGGGAAAGCATCCAGCCAGGAACCCTGTCCCTCTCCTGTGGGCACGAGACAATTCAGGCTCATTCACAAGCAGACAACACAAAGGGACCACTGTGACTGCACGGGAGAATGGGAGAATGAGCTGCTCCGGGGCAGGTGGGCAACACCTTCCCAGCTGGAACATCCCGGCCTGGGAAACTGGAGAGTGACAGAAACACAGCAGGAACCAGAGAAAAGGAGAAGCCAGGCCCTCACAGTGTCCTTCATGCCCTGATGCCAGGGATCCAGAGCTTTTTGGGAGCTCCTCAGGGTGGGGGGCTGAGCTTGGCTGCACAACCACCCCCATTCCCGAATCCGGGCGCGTTCCTCACAAACCCTGCCCGGTCCTCCTGCAGCAGAGGCAAAAAACCCCCTCATTCCAAGTGCCAAGGTCCTGCCTGAGTGGCAGCTGGAGCAGGAGCTTAAAATGTGCCTCGTGCTCAGATTTTGAGGCCCTGGAGCAAGAATTTGAGGAAAATCCAATTCATCCTCATGCTCAACACACCAGGGCACAGCAGCAGCTGTGGGGAACCACTGTCAGAGAGAGAGGGATGGTGAGGGCCAGGCAGGGGAACCTGGCACAGGGCTTTGGAGAAAGGGAAGACACTGAGATCAGCAGATGTCACATCAACAGCTGTGATGGAAATGGCTCTTCTAGGATTAAATATCTGCCATGGAGTGGTACTGGGGTGTGACACCACAATATGGTGATTTCCATATTCCCACCTGGAGTGTTGTGTCCAACTCTAGGGCCCCCACACAAGAAAGGCATGGACCTGTGGGAATGAGGAGGCCATGGAGCTGCTCTGGAGCCAAGCTGGGAGAGCTGGGGGTGCTCACCTGGAGAGGAGAAGGCTCCAGGGAGAGCTCAGAGCCCCTTGCAGGGCCTAAAGGGGCTCCAGGAGAGCTGCAGAGGGACTGGGGACAAGGCATGGAGGGACAGGACCCAGGGAATGGCTTCCCAGTGCCAGCGGGCAGGGCTGGATGGGAGATTGGGAAGGAATTGTTCCCTGGGAGGGTGGGCAGGCCCTGGCACAGGGTGCTCAGAGCAGCTGGGGCTGCCCCTGGATCCCTGGCAGTGCCCAAGGCCAGGCTGGACATTGGGGCTTGGAGCAGCCTGGGACAGTGGGAGGTGTCCCTGCCCATGGCAGGGGTGGCACTGGATGGGCTTTGAGGTCCGTTCCAACACAAACTATTCTGGGGTTCTCTGATAACTTCGGAAAAACATTTTGGGTAATAAATTCAGCCGTGTGCTAAAGGGAGTCAACTCACCTTCACTGTCCAAGCCCATTTACTCCAGGGATAATGGTCTCCTTCCAGGCAGGAGCTGGGGAAAGCAGACACCAGCACTGCCAGGGGCCAGCACGAGGCTCTCTGCACTGTGGAAAGGCCACAAAAATGACCTCAGCGCTTGGGAGATGGGACTTTCTCCACACTCTGCTCTCCAATCCCGTTGTTAGAGGATGGGAGTAAGAGCAGCACCTTTGGTCAAAGTTGATGGGGCATCTCTGAGAGTACAAAGCACAACGAGCCACTCACACCCATCCCCAGCACAGAGGATGAGCCTCATCCATCAACGTGCTGTTCTTGTACAGAGAGAACAACATGCAGTGGGAGACTTTGGAGGAAAATAGAGCTTTTGCCATTTCCCTCTGCCAGATAACTCCGGTTACCTAGGAACAGACACTTCTCCGATGCGGCCAGTTCTCCTCATCAAGCACAGGATGAGCATTTATTGTCTTGTGATTAGGAGAAAAACACAAACAAAACCCAGAGCTCCACGGGTGACATGAAACATTGCACACAGACACGCCACGTGACGCCCGACCACACCAGGAGCCAGGGCCGGGTTAATGGTGTTAAGAACTCTTAGAAATCTATTGTAAACATTTAAAAACATACAGAGGAGTCCAAAAAAAAAAAAAAATTAAGCCATGGCTGTTCAGGCAGCGTGTTGGGTCAACTTTCTGGAATTACGGTTTCTGGCATTGAAGAGGAGGGAGGGGGGTGAGATGGCAGATCCCACCTGGGGGTGCATTGAGCTCCACAGGGATCTCAGGCAGTGCAGGCTAACGGGTTGATTTTGGTGTCCAGCTCCAACCATTCCGCTGGGCAGGCTCCCAGGCACCTCCTCCCCTTGCATCAAGCATTTCCAGTGTGACTGAGGGTGGGTGCTTCAACACAGCCCCCATATTCTCCAAGGGGAAAATCCCAAAGAGAAGGAGGATGTGGAGCCTCCAGCAACGCTTCTCCTCTTGGTTCCTTCGAAACCTCCAACTTGACACACTAAAATGGGGCAGGAATCAAATGGTTTTGAAGAATTTTGGCAAGAGGCTGAGGATGGCGAGGGGCAGGACTGAGGGACACGGATGCACCATGTCCTGGCTCCCAAGTGTGGCCAATCCCACCTTCAGCCCCGCTGACCCTCACCCCGTGGTGCATCCATCGTATTTCCAGGGAGTCAACGCCAGGCAGTTCTTTCATCACTCCGATGGCAAGCGACAGAGAACACTTAAAATTACACTTGACACAGGACAAAGGCACCTAAAAGCTTCACAACACCATCAGGTTGTGTTCTGTTAAGAAGGCTCCAAGAGCTCGTCCTCCCAAGTGCATTGCACACTCTCCAGGAAAAACCCCTGGTGCTGGGAGCACGTTGGTGTCCCAGAGCCAGCGGAGGGCTGCTCCTGCAGCAGGGGGTCAGTGTGGCTGTGAACGGAAATTCGGGGAGGCTCTGCCCTCCCATCCAGGGTTGCTTTTGCTTTGGCCCTGGTAACACAGGGGTCGTGCAGACTCCAGGCTGTGCTTCCCTCATTATTTACAGTGTGACACAGGACGAGTTAATAGGGAAACAGGGAATTCTGCAGGGGCGAGGGGGAAGCAGGAGCTCTCCTCCGTGAACTGTGATTTCATTAGATAAGGCACGTGTAGAGAAAAATTTTCAAAAGATCACTTGCAAATCAATTCCACCTAGCTAGGACCATGTCCCTGTCTCTTTCCAGGAGCCAGTTTTGTTTTCCAGTTGCTCAGTGTGAATTTGGAGTGACCCCATCGGCAGCCTGCCAAGGCAGCAGGCTCCGGGTCTGATCCCCAGGGTGCCCAAACCCTCCTGGGTCTCCCAAATGGAGCACTATGGATCATTGGCCAAAACTTTGAGAGCCAAAGACTTGGAACACTCACTCCCTATAAAAAAATTGGGAACTGACCTCCCAGTTTGGACAGGTTTGAAAAAATTCACAGCAGGCTGAGGGGGGAAGAGGAAACCGCAGCCTTTGCTGCCTGGATTGCTGTAGGACACTGGGAATTGGATGGCTCAGGCACAGAATGGAGATGAATGACAAGGTGGAGGATAATCTCAGGGAAAACAATCCCTCTCAACAGCTTCATCCTCCCTTCAGCTGATCCTTGGAGAAAGGCAGGAATCTCTCTCTCATGGAAGTGCTGCCAGCCACAGCCAACAGCAGCCATGAGGACTAACAAGTTTCCCTCGGTCTCCCAGACCCCACTGTAATGTCTGGAGTTCAACCACACCAGCAGAAGGCAGAATTAAACTATTCATTGTAACAGAAGCATTTCCAAACCACACTGGGGCCCCAGCACTGAGATCAATCATTATCTTGCATCCGGCTCCTGGCCGGGAACCCAGGAAAAGGGAGTCCCAACAGGACAAGGTGTGTCCAGTGGGACATTCCTTGGGCCAGCACAAAACCTGGCTGGAAGTTACACAGTGGGGAGATCTCGTGCCGAGTCCCTGTACCAGGGTGAACATCACCAAGGCCCAGTGTCAGCTCTGCACTGGTTTCCACTGGGCTTTGATTCAGGCTTTAGCGAGCAATCCTGAACCTAAGGAGATGAATCTGCACCTTTGGAACGCGCGGATCCGGCGAGAAGTTCTGGCAGCAGGGAAAGCAAGACTTGTAGCATCACAACAGTCTGAGCCAGGCAAATGAGGACTCGTGGGGACTTCACATCCGAGGGCTCACCCAGGGCACGCTCTGTTACCTGCAGGCATCCTCCCACGGGGGTGGGGCTTTCACAAATCACATCAGTGTCACCAGTACCAAGTAATTGAAGGGCTGCATTTCCCTTAAGAGTGAAAAATTCCACATTATTCATCCAGGAGAGTAAACACCAGTTGCTACCAATGCTCTGATTGCATTTGCTGCAGACGGCGTGGTGCTGAGCTGTGCATTCCATGGAAGCTGAGCAGGAGCAGGAGCAGGAGCAGCTGTGGTAGTGTTGCCATCGCGGGGAAGCTGAGCCTTTTCCAGGGATGGTCAGGAGAGGATTCCCTCAAGCAAGGGCAGTGAAGGGTTTGTTCTCAGTCTGCAACGAGGCAAATACTGGTGACTCAAGGCAAACAAAAAGCTTTCTGCCACAGCCGTGCAGTGCAGTGGAGGTGGGAAGGGCTGAGAGCACGGACATTCTGCAAGGGTCAGGAGACAAGAACCAGAGAGGTCCCCGAGATGAGTGGGGTGCTTGGGGGAAATGCAAATGATCTTTTCCAATAACAAGAATAAAAAGACCAAAAAGGAGAGAATCCAGGCAGTTTGCAGCTGTTGCTGCTTAAGGCCATTGGTTTCCAGAGGGATAGTTGGGCACTGTGGGATACTCTGGCAGGCTGTTCCCAGAAAAATTGCTGTACTGGGCCTCCCTGCTGGGAGGGTTCCTCCATGCGCCGCTGTTCCACTCATCTTGAGCCTTCTGGAAGCTTCCACCAGCCCCTCGGTAGATTTTATGTACCTAAGGGATAAAAGGGAGGAGAGGAGAAGAGTCAGCACCAGGAGCCCAGAGCTGTGCCCCTGCAGAGCCACTTGGAACGGGATCGTGGATTTGTTCCTCTCTCCATGAAGAGCTGGATTTCCGAGGAACAAAAGCACAAAAAATGCAATAATGCAGTGAGCAGAGGTGCAGATAGAGAATATCAACCCAGCACTTGAACCCATCTCAGCTGCATGCCCAGGATTCAGGATCCCACAGCAAGGCAGCCAGCCCAGGCCAGGGGGTTGAAACCTCTCCAACACAGACACCACTGCTTCCTCAGGGCTTCTGTTTTCCCCATCTGCCAAAGCTTTCCAGAGAGTCCTACTGCAAATCCTTCTTTCTGCAGAGACCCAATTCCCACCCTGCCACCTGGTCCCCACTGCAGATGCTTCACCACTGACCATCCCAAAGAGCAACAAATCATGGAATCACAGGATTGTTGAGGTTGGAAAAGACCTCCAAGACCACCAAGTGCAACCATCATGCCAGCTCCACCATCATGTTCACCACTAGCCCATGTCCCCAGGGGCTACATCCACTTGCAGGGATGATGATTCCACCACTACCCTGGGCAGCCTGTTCCAATGCTTTCCAACCCTTTCTGTGAAAATAAATGTTCCCTAATATCCAATCCAAACCTCCCCACTTCACACAGCCTCAGGTTGCTCCACATGAAGCTCGCTTTGCATGACATAAAGCAACATCACCACACGACACCGTGACAATTTCCAGCCTGAGCTGTCTTGTGCTGTCTGGATTTGTCCTCCAGAAACTCTGAGAGACATCAGCTGACTGCACTGTGAAACCTTTCAAAGCAGTGATGCCTTGTGGTGGCTGCTGAGCTGCCTCTTTGCATTATTGTTATACACAGCAGGGATACTCCAAGTCAGAGAAATCTGAAGAATCCCAGAATGGTTTGGGTTGGAAGGGACCTTAAAATTCATCTCATTCCACCCCCCTGCCATGGGCAGGGACACCTTCCACTAGAAGAACCTACCCTTAAAATGCAGATGAGCATCGCGACCGCTGACATCGTGAACATGATGGCAGGGAACAGCATGAACACAGCAGCTGCCACGCTGGTGCTGAAGAAGGTGATGGCTGCCAACCATCCACTGGAAGAAACAGAAAAAGAGATATAATATCACAATAATCTGCTTTTCAAAGTGTCCTTGTTATCAGAAAAACTGTTTACTCGTTTATAAGGCCCTGGCACAGGGTGCCCAGAGCAGCTGGGGCTGCCCCTGGATCCCTGGAAGTGTCCAAGGCCAGGCTGGACAGGGCTTGGAGCAGCCTGGGATAGTGGGAGGTGTCCCTGCCCATGGCAGGGGGTGGAATGGGATGGGCTTTAACATCCCTTCCAACCCAAACCATTCTCTGTTTCTGTGATTCGTAACCCAGAAATTACAAGGCAGCTTTGAAGCTCTTGAAAATGAAACAAACAATGAAGACAATTGACAGAATTCAATGCAGGTATTTCCCCAAGATCTTAACTCTCACTTGCCAGCATCCCTCACTAAGCCAGTCTCAGAGCTTTAAGGGACAGCCAGCTGCATGGAGTTTGGGAAGAGAAGATATATTCCCAAGGTGCTTTTGGCTGTGCATCTAGAGAGCAGAGCTGGGATCAGGGAACACCAGGGTCCTGTGATTTACATTCCATCTCCATTCCTTTGCTGGCAAAAACCAGGTGAGGCATCAGCAGTTCTGAAAACAGAGTGTTACATGGAGTGCTAGGACTTTCCATTACTTGTAGTTTCAGCAGGAATTGCTCTCAAGTCTCTAAAGACAGGAAGCTAAAATGCCAAACAATTATAACACAACCAGGGACAGACACTAACAAGCTCCCATTTATTACAGGAGAACTCTCACAGTACTTCTCATAGGCCAACAGTGAGTCACACACTCTGCTCACCGTGTGCTGCCAACCAGCTCTGAGGGCAAAGCTGAGCCTGACATGGGCTGGTTAAATGGTAAAAGAAATGGACACTGAGGGAAGAGCCTACAAAGAGCAACCAGGTGAAGATCACAGAGTGGTTTGGGTTGGAAGGGAGACCTTAAAGCCCAGCCAGACCACATGGGCAGGGACACCTTCCACTAGACCAGGTTGCTCCAAGTCCCATCCAGCTTGGCCTTGATTTCTGCCACCACAGCAACGAAACCTGAATCGTGCACCCCAAGAGCAGATACAGCTGTGCCACTGGGGAAATCAGAAAGCTTCTTCCTCTCCACCCTGTACAGACTCCCATCAGCCTCTCCAAGTCCTTGGAAACGGCCACAGCTCAGAGCTCCCGGGCCTGCTGGGACATTCCTGCTTACCACGCTCCCCATCCGGAGAAGCCGATCGCCTGCAGGACCGTGAGCAGGAACTGCGCCCCAAAGATGAAGAAAAAGGCCATGAAATTAAAGGAACTGTCCGACCTGTGGAGGAAGAGAGGAGGTCAGGAGGGCACTGGCACCTTGTGCTGCTTCACACCCGTGTCTGACCCCACCACCACATTCAAACCCTCCACAGTGGGGACTCCAGAGGGATCCCTCCACAGCTGTGTGCTGGGAGGCTTCTTCCCCTTCCCTGGCAGTGAGAGCACACAGCTCCATGACTCAGCAGCACAGACTGTCTCCCAATAACCTGGCTCCTGCAGTTGCTCTCCCCAAGGAATTGCACGTATGATGACACACAAGGAGAGGCGGAGGGACACGAGTCTCCCACACAGAGAGTCTGAATCATTCTCTGACCAAACGTCAGCCCAGCCTGATACCTGCCCAGCTCAGCCCCTGGCAAGGAGGCACACAGGGGCCTGACACTGCCAGGTAGAGCTTGTCCATACACTAGAAGTGATCACTAAGCATGAGAATTCCAGCTGGGAATGTCTCAGTGTCTGCTTGCCATCATGTTCCCACACCCGTGGCAAATAATCCAGCTCTGGGACATCACAGGAGGGAAAGCAGCCATGAGAGAGCTGGGTGGTACCCTGAAAGCAGAGACACACTTCTCCTCCCATCTCTGCAGGCTCCCCATCCTCAGGATGCACAGGTGAGGTCCTCGAGTTTATGCAGGTACAATAATTAGGTACAAAATGGCCCCAAGCGAGATGCTGAGCAGGGACATTCACAGTCTCTGTCATGGGTGCACTGGGGGCCCAGCACTGCCCTGCCCAAGTCTGGGCTCTGCCACAATGCATCTTCATCCCATCAAACCAGCCACATCAGGCACATTCAAAGTGCCTCAAACTATCATTTTTACTGATACAAATGATTCCCATATTCTAAGGAACTCAAAGGGCCAATGATTTATCTACAAAAGATACTTCAGGTGCTTATGAGAGAGTTTGGTGCAAAAGGGAATTAACAAAAGAACTCCAACCACTGCCAGCTCCTGCTTAAGCCCTGAAAGTATTTAAATGCTTATTATTTTAATTATTTTTATTATGCTAATGGTTGTTAGAATTATAATTCTAGCCCCTGATGCCTAGGGAGGAGATGAGGGAGGTGAGGCATGTGGAAAACCTCCAGCCAGGCCCATGCTCCTTGGAGCTGCCTGTGTTGGTCTGGGTGTCTGTCAGCTCCCAAATGGTGGTTGTGGAAGATTTGTCATCCTTGAGTATCCTCACAATCCCACCCTTCAAATACCACCTCAGAGTACAGCAATGTGAAAGAAACACTTTAGGCAGGGCCTGCTGACATTGGTGCCTGTCAGAATCCAATTAACAAGGATTAGGCTCGAGGCTGAGCCTTCAAACAGACTCTTGCAACTCCGACCTGAAGGGGCTGGAGGAGTCTTCATTTGAAAGGATCTGCAGGAATTAGTGAGGATACAGAGAAAAGGTGATTTCTCATCCAGCTTTCTGGTGCAGATTTGCTACAGCTTTGCCCTAGCACCAAAGCTCTGCAGCTAATTTAATTTGGGATGCAGCGGGATGACGAAGGTTCTAGGGAAGCATCCTCACAGGACAGGGTGCCAGCACTGAAGGGTGGCCCCCTCCAGGACAAGTGGGTCTGGTTTTGCCTCTGGAAATCACCACTTGTGATCCCATCAGTGCTGCCCCTCCGTGGTGATTTCCACGCCTCTTCCCAACTGCTGTCCCAGGGGATGATCCCTGGGCTCCCCACTCTGTCTCTGGGGTTGAGTCTTTATTTAACTACAAGTCTGTGCACAGAGTAACCTCGGGGACCTCTCAGCATTCACTTGCATAAACACATCCAAACAACGTTCAAGGAATAATGAGAAACGGCCCTTGTGGAGCCCGGGGGAGGTCAGCAGGGAGGAGTAATTTTTCCCAGACTTTCGAATGGAAATTCCTCTTTGAACAGAGCTCCAGCACTTGGAGGCCCTGGGGCTTCTGAGCTCAGGATGGGGACAAACTCCGGCTCCAGAGGGCAAGAGTTCAGAGCTGGGATTTTCATGTCCTTTAGAACTTTGAGACAAATCCAACCCTCCTGTTTCCAGCAGAAATGACCCTCCCCTGTACTCCATGATGCCACTGGTGTTTTATCAGTACCTGCCCAGTGCTGTGGGCATACAAAGCATCAATTCAGAAGCACATTTAAACAATTTATCGTGTACTAAACAGACAGGACCCACCTGCCACCTCCCACTTCCATCAGCTGCTTTTGCTGTTATCTAAACCAGCTCATCACTGGGTCTGGTGAATAATCAAAATCCAGAGTATCCTACCAAGAGGAGCTTCACCTTCAGAGGGCAAACCCCTGACTGGTGTGTGGGGTGTGGTGGTGGCACTGGGCAGGTCCCTCCTTTCCCTGTGTCAGGCTGGGAACTGCTCAGGAACCTCCCAGCTCTGCCAGGCTTTACACATTAATGTCTGAGTGATGCCACGTGGTCCACAGCAAATGCAAATGATTATTAATTAAAGCAAAAATGTAGGATGGTTTTAAATATTTGTGGAGTTTCAGAAGGACTGACTCCAGGGAACTGCTTTTATCTAAAAAGCTAAGCAGACAAGCTCTCAAGTAGCCAGAGACAGAAATCAGAAGAGTTCTCAAAAACTAATAACTTAATAGTCTTCCATCAAAATAAGCCTCAATGAAGCTTTACCAAATTAGCACCTATTGCACTGAGATGAGGGTGCTGCTAAGTTTGAGATACTTAAGTAAAATATTAATTTAACCCCCCTAGAAGTGGCAAACTGCTCACCTCCAATCTTATGTGACCCTCAGTCCTGTATCTAGTGTTTAAAAGTAGCCACATTCTTCTTCGTTTCGAAAGTAAACAAGACATTCAGACTTCAAGTGCTGAACCCTCATCCCAGTCAGAGAGATCTCCCCAGCAGCACCACCCAGTAACAACTGGGGAAGCTTCCAGAGGAAACTGGACCAGAAGCACCTCCTGGGCTCCTACTCACCGAAAGGCTTTGTAGGCAGGTCGGAACCAGCAGACGTAGCCACAGGGGCTGAAGAGGATCAGCCAGAGGATGGCCAGGCCAAAGTTGACCCCGTAGCCTCCCCCGATCCACCAGGCCAGGCAGGCGATGAGGTTCACGGCCAGCGTGATGCAGTAAACTGGGGAGAGGGCAGAGGAGAGAACGTGGGGTGGGGCAGTATCAGGACTTCATGAGAAAAGGAAACAAAAGATAATGGCTGGAGCTGGGTCAGGGCTGGGCATGGAGCTCAGGGAAAGGTTCTTCCCCCCGAGGCTGCTGGGCACTGCCCAGGCTCCCCAGGGAATGGTCCCGGCCCCGAGGCTGCCAGAGCTGCAGGAGCGTTTGGACAGCGCTCTCAGGGATGCCCAGGGTGGGGTTGTTGGGGTGTGTGGGCAGGGCCAGGGGCTGCACTGATGATCCTGGTGGGTCCCTGCTAACTCAGGATGTTCCAGGACTCCATGAAGCCCCCAGGATTCCAATGGGAAAGGTCCCTGGGGCAGCAGTGCAGCTGCTCCGAGCGAGTCACAGATTCCTGTGTGACCCCGGAGCTGGGAGCACAGGAACATCCAGCTCCAGAGGGATCCTGCAGCAGAGGGACAAGGGAACTCTTTTACAACCTGTCAAAGGATGGAGAGCTTGGGTAGCAACGGATGTGACCAACACACGACTCAGGCCAGTGTTATTATGAATTATGAGCAAGGTCTAAGCTCCATTTGTAGCAAAACCCTTTGTGAGAGGAGAGGGGGGTAACCCTGCCCCTGCCTCTGAATGACTCTGTGCTTGCTGGGGCTGCCTCAGGAGCTATCTCAGAGCCAGCTCAGTGCCTTGCAGGCTCTCTCTCCGCTTCCCTGGGCCTCTGAGGAAGCCTGGATACCAGCTTGAGGGCTTGAAGTGCTGCCTTGAGCAAGGGAATAAACAAACTCCAATCAAGCTGAGAATATGGGACCATAGGGGTGGCTTAGAGGCCTTTTCACATTCCTGTTCCTGTCACTTGGATAAAAAGGAACAGTTGACAAAGGCCCCCAGAGCACAGCAGTGCTGCAGTAAGTAGTAGTACATGAAGGGATGCTGCTCCCCCATTTTTCTGGAGCTCACATCCCTGGAAAGGGGATTCAGCCACAAGCCAGGGCTCCCTGCAGCTGTCCTTGCATCCCCCCAGGCACTGCCAAGGTCAAAGAGACCAATTCACAAGCTCCTACTTTGGAAAACTGGTGGCGACTCTTCAAACCCTTTGTGGTGACCTGTATCAACAAGCACAGAGAAAGGAGGCAGTGGAAGGTCCAAACACCAAAGACCCTCCAGCACATCCTGGGGATGAGCTCATGGGAACACTCTGGACCTTGGCCTCAGTTATTCAGGCAAAATTAAATCCCTGCATTTCTCTTCACCTGTGCCAAGGGTCCTGCCCATTCCCTGCTTCACCCCCTGCCATGGCTCTGCAGCTCATCTGCACATCACTGCCTTGGTCCTTCTGACTCTTCCCTCTCCTCCTGGGCACTGACCCACCTGCCTTCACACAGCCTGGGAGTCCTAAACAACTGCAAGGTTTTATGGTCACAAAATTATATTGACAACGCAGGAGAATGAAACCTACACCCAGCTGCTACTTCTGACTTACACTGAGAGTAAAATAAAATACTGGTTTACTGCAAAGAAAATGTCTTCTGAGTAGCCAACAAGGCTCAACACAATGGTTTGGATGTGTCTTAATGTTGGGGGGAAGAAAGAAGAGTAGTTATTTAAATTAATTAATTTTAGGTATTTAAACTAACAGTTTGTAGATTCCCCATTCCTAGCAGTGTCCAAGGCCAGGTTGGAGCACCCTGGGATAGTGGAAGGTGTCCCTGCCCATGGCAGGGGGTGGCACTGGATGAGCTTTCAGGTCCCTCCAACCCAAACTGTTCTGGGATTCCATTAATCTGATATTTCATTTATACACCAATTAGTTGTACTTCTCCAAATATTCATTTTCAGAAGGTATTTATTCTCCAAAAGTTACTTAATTAAAAAAAAAAAAACAACAAAACAATGCCAAGCCAAGAGCATCTACAAAGTTTTAAGGAACTTTTGGCTCTCCCTGTGCCTCAGGTCGGAGTTTGTTCTCCAGCAGTGGGAGCTCTGGTACAGCCTTCCCCAAACCTCCCTCCACCTTAATCCAGTGCTCACATCCAATTAAAGTAATGAGCAATCACCCTTCCAGCAACGACTTGTGCGTTTCTACTTTTCAAAACCGGCCTTTTCTTGTTTACCTCCTTCCCTTTACGTGTCTCTCACGAACCCATGCCAAAAAATCAGGGAGACCCCAAAAGGAAGCGTGCTGCAGATGGAAATGTGAAACTCCTGGTGCAGATGGCAGCTCTCCTGGCCATGCCCAAATCCCTGGCTCTCCTCCAGCCTGCCATTAACTCGACTGAAGGACTCTTTGTTTTGGGAGAGGGGAGGACAAAGGCGGCTTTACAGCTTCGACATCGCACCAGTGAGTCTGGAGGGACAGGCAGCTTCTTCAGGCAAGAAAATTACAGAGCTCATTGCAGCAGCTCCACATAACCAAAGAACAATGGAGCCATGGATTATGCCATTATTTATGCACACAAATCTCTCTCCTACACACATCCCGTGCATCTGGAATAAAAGCCACGCCACCAAATGCAGAGCTGGCAGAAAACAAGCTTTCCTTCAGTG
Source organism: Aphelocoma coerulescens (assembly GCF_041296385.1). Classification (NCBI taxonomy): domain Eukaryota; kingdom Metazoa; phylum Chordata; class Aves; order Passeriformes; family Corvidae; genus Aphelocoma; species Aphelocoma coerulescens. Next base: position 2,488,468 of record NC_091041.1, on the reverse strand, counting down.
AGAAGGGTAAAGAGGATGACAAGTATTTGGGGAAAAAACGATAAGCAAGGCAAAAAAGATTCTTAATCTTCCAAAGCATTCCCTGTGGTTTCCTAGGCCTGCCACACCGATTTCATTCCTTGGAGAAGAATGGTCAATTTTCATTCCTGGTTCCTGAATGGCTGAGGCAAACAGAAGCCCAGGGCCAGGAGCTCTGTTCACACAGAGTATCAGCACATCACCAGCCATGACAGAGGATCAGCTCCCAACTCCAGCAGGATGGGGAGTGTTTGGGGGCTGTGGATAGCTAAGGAAGAGCCAGCATGCAGCTAGAAGACACTGCTTTCATTGGGAAGTGAAATCAGGGGATAAGAGGGAATTTTAGCCTTCCTAGAGCAAGGTGGGGAGCCAGGTAACAGCAAATGGGCCACATTTATTTTGTCTAAAATTCTCCTATTCCTCTTACCTTAGGGGAACTGGGAATTTCCTTAAGGTAACTATTTTTGGGAGTTAAACAGGGCTTACAAAAAGGCTGGAGAGGGACTTTGGACAAGGGCTGGAGGGACAGGACACAGGGAATGGCTTCCCACTGCCAGAGGGCAGGGCTGGATGGGACATTGGGAATCAGGAATTGTTCCCTGGGAGGGTGGGCAGGCCCTGGCACAGGGTGCCCAGAGCAGCTGGGACTGCCCCTGGATCCCTGGCAGTGCCCAAGGCCAGGCTGGACACTGGGGCTTGGAGCAGCCTGGGACAGTGGGAGGTGTCCCTGCCCATGGCAGGGGTGGAATCAGATGATCCTTCAGGTCCCCTCCCACCCAAGCCAGTGTGGGATTCTATGATCATTTGACATTAATAAAGGTATCAAACGTGCTCTGCTTTTTCCCTCTTCAGATTTACTAACAGACTTTGCCAGCACTGACACCCTCCTTTCTCCAAGATCCTTCAAGGATTCAAGGCACAGTTTAAAATTCAGGCATAAAGTTATATCAGAGTATTCTAAGGGGGATCATTGCTCCTCACCAACTAATTGCAGTCAAAACTTTAAAGCACATAAATCATTGAGATCGATGGGGTTTTACTACACAAATACCTTTTTCCAGCACAGGTTTTTTTTTATTCAACTTACAGATCCACACATGATAGATTCTCTTCACCAGAAACTGGTAATCGATGGGAATTTCATCAGCAAAGTTCTGGTAGAAACATGGTTTCAAAGGGATGAACTTGGGGAGCGGTGGGAAGTTATTCACCTTTTCTGGAACACAGAACACAGATTTCAGCTGGGAGCAGAAATATGTCAGATCCTCCACACCTTCCCAACAGTGCTGCATGTTCATGCACTCCCTGGACCACAAATATTTTGGTTTTCTTCCTCAGCAGTAGACAGGACATTTATTTTACTACACACAAGGCTGAGAGAGGGGAACAGGAACAAGCTAACAAACATCACGTGGATTTAACACCTTTACACATCAGTGTGAGGTTGTGGGGAAGGTGCTGCAAGGAAAAAAAAAAACTTAAAATAAGCTCCAGGATGAGTTTCCTCAGGAAGGGGGAGGTGTCAGCAACATCTGGGGGAAACAGCTGCACAGAGGTGGTAAGATACAACCCTTCAGAAATGCACAGCAAGAGGAAAGAAAGGCTGTTCAGTGTCCAGACAAGCAGAGTTACCTTCAGCCACCAGCTCTGAGCAGGCAGGAGCATGTCCTGGCCATGGGTCAGGCCTTGGGACATGCAGTAGCCTGGGACAATAAGGAAGGTGCCTGAAGGCATCCCCAAATTGGAATTCTGTACCCAGGTACCATCCAGCTCAGGGAATTAAGTCAGATGCTGGGAAGGAATTCCTGGCTGTGAGGGTGGGCAGGCCCTGGCACAGGGTGCCCAGAGCAGCTGGGGCTGCCCCTGGATCCCTGGCAGTGCCCAAGGCCAGGCTGGACACTGGGGCTTGGAGCAGCCTGGGACAGTGGGAGGTGTCCCTGCCCATGACAGGGGATGGAACTGGATGGGCTTTAAGGTCCCTTTTAACCCAAACCACTTTGGGATTCCATGGTTTTATGTCAGGGATGATCTTGTTTTGAAAGCACACATGATTTTTAATGGAAAAATGGTACATTCAAGTTTTTCCTGCAAGGTTAAGCCCTAGGGGAAAAAAAAAAAAAAAAGCAAAGAAAAAAAGCAAAAGCTTGGCATTCAGAGACAATAAATCAGCAAATGCTGCCAAAAGCTATATGGTGAAGAAAACCCTACCTTGGGAAGAATTTCTGTTTTAAAACCAAGTAATTAAATGCCTGAATCCTCTGCTGCTGTCAGCTCCCGGATTTGTCTGTGTGTGCCTGGATGTGTGTTCCTACATGTTTGGGAGTGTTTGCTCTTGCCTTCCAGAGCTGATTAAAGTTTGATTCCAGGGCATTGTGACTAATTGTCTCTAGCCTCCTTCAGCCCCAGTAAACAGAATTAAAAACAACCAGAGGAAGAGATGAAGAATGTCCTGGGAAAACCTCCAAATGGCACAGGAGATGAGAGGAAATGTCTGAACAAGAACTGTCAGCACAAGAGTTCCCCTTCTCTTCCCATTATCTCCGGCTGAGGAGACATTTTGCAGGAGCAGCTCCTCAGCTCCGTTTGAAGGTTGGCAGGGAAGAGCCTGGAGCTGCAGCCAGGCTTTAGGAAGGAAAAAGGCTTTCCCTCATGCATATTTTCACACAGAAAATATGGTGAGAACGCCCACTGGGAATACATCAGAAGTAGCTATGGAATAATGACTGAAGTCACCAGCCCAATTTGACTTCTCCTGATAAAAACAAACATCAAGCCTTCTGCCCCTCCTCACAAATCTCCCTTAAACCCATTTTACATTAATTCAGATGCCCTCCAAGCTGGTTTGAGTTACTGGTTAACCTCTGACTCCATCCCATGGAGAGCTGATGGCCCACGGATGCTTTCAAAGTCCACAGGAATTTGGACTCCTTTGCATTAATTTTTTGTTTGCTGTAAACACCTAATGGGATTTCTCCTGCACAGTGTATCCCTGCAGCCTAGAAAGGGATTTAACAACGCTGGATCAAGGGAAAGGGGGGGACACAGCTCTTAAAGCTGAAGGGACAGCTCTCCAAGGAAGCCAGTAAGACCAAGATTAATCAAACACAGTAAAAGCAGATCCTCTAACCACTTTTTTTTTCTGAGGGATGAGGAAACTTTTGCTCTGTTCCTCTTCAACAGCTGAAGCTGCAGATTGTTCCTCTGGTTCTGCTCTCTCCCATTTTCTGTCATGGAGAGCAGAGCTGCTGCCAGCTCCCAGTGCAGAGCTCCCACATGGTGGGGCCCAAACCAACCAGCCACTGCAGTTTGTCGTTTTTCAAGCTCATAAAATGGTCCAAACACCCCCACGATTGTTTGCTAGGTACACAGGACTGGGGATTACACCTCTGCTGCTGCCCACCTCCTCCCACCCAGAGACCCTACAGTTCCCAGCTGTTCTGGGTTACTTCTGAGATCAGACAAAATAAATTACATGAAAATATCCCCTTTCATGTCTGACTGCAGAGCTTGGAGTGCTACAGTTCTCCCATCAAGGCTGGGATCAACCCATCAGATCAGCAAATGCACCCCATGCCTTCAAAAACCAAACTGCATCACCCATGAGCAGCAGCTGGAGGCAAATTCCAGACTTCCTCTTACTTCAAAAAAAGTTGGAATTTTGTTCCTAATTTCACTGCAAGTAAAATTCAGATGGATTAATGTCAACAGCACAGCCAGGAACACTATGGAAAGCCTCTGGAAAGAAGGACTTATTCTCATGTACTTTTTTCTGAATAAATTCCACCCTCATAAAACTTTCAAGTGAGTCACACCTGAGCCTTTATCCCTTGGGCAGAAACCTCAGGAGACAGATCAGGACACAGCAGGAAAGTGAATGTGAGCAAGGCAAGAGAAGTAGCTGAAGAGCTTTAGGGATCACCAAGGTCTCAGGAAGGGACACAGGTCACATTCCTGACACGTTACAGCCTCCACAGCATCATGAACAGCACTCTCTGAAACCACTCTCCCTCCTTGCTGGATCTGAGGTGCTCTTACCTGCCATGTCTAATACTTGTGTTCCCTCGTGAGGCTTTAGACAGAGCAACAGATCTGTTGGAGAAAGAAAATCAGGTCAGCACATGTCATTAACCAGCCCCCAGAGAACCTCCTGGAACTGGGAATGTTCCCAGTGTGTGACAAACAAGAGCTTGGGCTTCCCACTACAAACTGCTCATGTCCAGTCACCCAAAGGAGGAAGGCTGGAGCCTCACAGAAAGGATCCTGACTTCTCCTTCAGCTCTGGCAGCACCTCATTCAGCCACTTAGAAGGTTTGTGTTGTCCAGCAGCAAACAAATGTGCCCCTGGCACTCCCTGGCAAAGGCTGAGGATGCTCAGGGAGCCCCTGCCAGAACACCTGCAGCTTCCAGGGGCAGCCACACAGGTCAGGGTGGGACCCAGCAGAGTTCATACATTGGAAGAGAAATGTGCAGGAGCTCACCAGACTTAATGCCTCATTTAGGTGTTGAGATGATTTGTTGGCTCCTGGCTCTCTGTGGTGCTTCCCAACTCCTGGAACAAACAGATAATTCCTGTTAGCTGGGCACTAAACTCCTACTTAACAAAAAAATAATCAGCTGGAACCAAACCCAACACCCCTCATTATTCTAGAAATTCTGCACAAATGCAGATTCATTCTTCCTGTTACCACCGCTGAGCGTGGCTGTAACTCTGGCAGAAACAAATCCTGGGAAGTTTACCCAGCATCAGCTGTGTTGCTGATTTTGGCAGAGCTGATCCCACAGATGAAATACACAGAGAGGTCTTTGCTGAGCTTTAATTCCACCCCTCCTTCCTTAAGGACGAAAACACCATGTGTCTCTACCTGCAAATCCCAGAATGGAAACACAGAACACACAAACCAGCCCTGCAAACCAGCACTGTGGAGTCTGACAGAAGTGAAGGCAGTCTAGACTAAAAACTGCCCTTAAGAACACCCGACAGCAGCTGCAGCAGCGAGGTCCGAACAGCCACACTGTATCCAAATCCCTCAGGGGGTTTACAGCAGCTGCTTCCCCTTTGCTGCACCTCGGTGCTGTCCTCCTGTGTGCCCTGGGTAAGGTCTGGAGGCTGCACTGGCACAGTTGTTTTGTTGGGCTGCTTTGCTTTTCATTGGAGCTACTCTAACCCAGCCCGTGGAGACAACAGCACCCGGGACTGGACAAGCAGCCTGTTCTTCCTCTGCAGAGATGCACGAGCTTAAATATGTCTGCACAGAGGAGAACATACCACTTTCCTGGGCCAGCCTCTAGGAAGCCACAGAGTGTGGACAGGAGGTTCTGTCCCCTGGGAGCTGCTGAGGGATCCATCCCTGCCACAGCTGAGGCCTCCGGGCTGTCCCACAACACCGGCACTGCCCCGTGCCTGACAGCGTTTTGTAACTGATGGTTTGGAAATGGGAGCCTTTTGCTTTGCATTTTTCAAATGTGTGAATAGAAAATAAAGGATGAAGACAGTTAAGAATACCATTAAAACTTCACCCCACCCTTCTGCAGCTGCTCCCAGCTGAAAGCCATAAATTTTGGGGGTAGAACAAATGGCCCATGAACAGCAGCTACACTAAAGTGCTAAGAGAGAGGAATCTTTTACTGAAAAATGAGCCAATGAATAGGGTCCTTCTTCAGAAGAGGATTATTTAGCTGCTGCACTTCAGTGTTGGTGTCCTACAGCTGCAGAGAGGTGTCTGTCCACTGGAAAAGGGATCAGCAAGAAAGGCTGAGGGGGACATTCCTGGCTTGACAGAGTTTTCCTGCAATGGCCAAACAATGGTTTTTCCTGTTCCCTCCTCTCAAGGAGACCTGTGGTGCTGTTGAAAGGCTTTAACTCAAATAAATAAATAAAACCCCCAGACAAAGCAGCATTCTGGTGATGCACCCCCTTCTCCTTTCACCCATCTGTTGTTATCCACCTGCTCCTTTCCTAACAAACTCCAGCCACGCTTTGGTGCTTTGAAGACAGAGCACATGAAATTGGGATTTTCCTGTGCAGGGCCAGGGCTTGGAGTCGATGATTCTTGTGGGTCCTTTCCAACTCAGGAGATTCCAGGATTGTCACACAAAGAAGCTACAACAGAAACTTCTGGATACTACCCTCTTCAGCCACCTTGCTTCCATGAGTAATCTCACAGAAGTTCCTGGGACAATGACTAACTTCCCTACAGAAAAATGTGGTTTGGATCCACAAAGCAGCGTTAAGAACCCTTCTCTCAGCAAGGATAGGCACACAAGGCCATGTTTTACACTGAGTAATCAGTTCCTGAGATGTGTTCACCTCCCCAGCTCCCAGTACAAGGAAAGGGAGCTTCTTCCCAAGAATTTTTTCCCAGTATCCAATCTAACCCTGCCCTCTGTCAGTTTGAAGCCATTCCCCCTTGCCCTGTCACTACACCCTCTTATAAACAGTCCCTCTCCAGTATGTAAATCAGATCTCTATTCACCTGGACATTTTCAGTTTAACTGGGAATAGGTAAAACCCAGCACCCTGTACCCACTGCAGAGATTTTCTTCGTCTATAACCCACTACTTGGGGAGGGAGGAAAATCCCAGACACGCTAAGGAACCTCTGGTGTGAAGTGATCTTCCTTTTTCCACTGTGCTCATCCGTGGTCAGTGAGTAACTCCGAAGTTCGCAGTCCAACACATGACTCAGGAGTCCACTGGAGACAGTCGGAGCTTTTCTTCACCAGGATCTCGCAGACAAAATGCCCTGTGTCAGTTCAAGGGACACCACTTCCCTCTCAAACCAAGACATGAACACAAACAGTGCTGTTTTTCTAGGCAGACAACAACACCATTCCTTTGAATGTGACTGCGGTGTGAGATGTTGCACCATCTCAGATTAGGGAAAATGTTGTGAAGGAATACCTGTGGGAATCTGCTTTGAGGCACATTTTGGGTACCACAGAATCCTGGAATATCCTGAGCTGGAAGGGACCCTCAGGGATCATCAGTGCAGCCCCTGGCCCTGCACACACACCCCAACAACCCCACCCTGGGCATCCCTGAGAGCGCTGTCCAAACGCTCCTGCAGCTCTGGCAGCCTCGGGGCCGGGACCATTCCCTGGGGAGCCTGGGCAGTGCCCAGCAGCCTTGGGGGGAAGAACCTTTCCCTGAGCTCCATGCCCAGCCCTGACCCAGCTCCAGCCCTTCCCTGGGCTCCTGTCCCTGTCCCAGAGCAGAGCTCAGCCCCTGCCCCTCCGCCTCCCCTCGGGAGGAGCTGCAGCCCCCAGGAGCCTCCCCTCAGTCTCCTCTGCTCCAGCTGAACGAGCCAAGTGCCCTCAGCCGCTCCTCAGACCCTTCCCCAGCTCTGTGTCCCTCCTTTGGACACTCTCCAACAGCTTTGGACCCTTCTGATCTCTTGGTGCCCAGAGTGCCCCCAGCACTGGAGGTGAGGCTGCCCCAGTGCAGAGCAGAGCGGGACAATCCCTCCCTGGCCTGGTGCCCCCCAGGACACGGTGGCCCTTTGGGCTGCCAGGACACACCGGGGACTCAGATCCAACTTGGACTGACCAGGACCCCCAGGTCCCTTCCCACAGCGCTGCTCTCCAGCCTCTGATTCCCAGTCTGTCCCTGCATCCAGGGCTGCCCCATCCCAGGGCAGGATCCAGCACTTGCCTTTGTCTCATGTCACAGGGTTGGGGGCTGCTCAGCCCTGGCATTTGGCAGAGACTCTCTGTGGGGCCTCTCTGCCTTCCGGGGGTCAGCAGCTCCTCCCAATTTAGTATCATCAGAAATTACTGAGTATCCCTTGCATTCCTGCTACTGCATACGCTACTCCTCAGTCCCCTTCTCTATTCTGCCCATATCAAATAGTTCAAAAAGTTTGTTATTTCTCCCTACTGTTCTCTCCAGAACCAGAGAAAGGTGGCAGAGAATAAGCAAAGGCCATGCCAAAAGAGGAGCAGTGACAGGGCAGTGGGAGAGCTGAACTCATTCCTGCTTTGCCATAAACCCACCAAGTGACCTGGGGCACGTCCCCATGACCAGATTCACAGGACACTGGCTTCTCTTGTGCCCTGCAGATCCCAGCCAATCTCAGAAGAGCCCAATATCCCAAGTCTGCCATCCAACAAACCCCCCAGTTTCTGTACTGCTTTTTTATTTTCATTCTGATTTGATGACTCTGCTCCCAGGGAACAAGTGACAGGACAAGAGGAGATGGCCTCGAGTTGTGCCAGGGGAGGTTCAGGTTGGACATCCGGAGGAATTTCTCCATGGAAGGAGTGCTCAGGCTTTGGAAGGGGCTGCCCAGGGAGGTCTGGAGTCCCCATCCCTGGAGCCTCCACGTGCCCTGGACATGGCACTCAGTGCTCTGGGCTGGTGGGGATCTGTCACAGGATGGACTTGATGACCTTGGAAGCCTTTTCCAACTTTAAGGACTCTGTGATTCTGCGATGAAGCAAGGCCAAGAGCTTCCACACAATCCTGTACTCCAGAGCTTCATCCAGAGCACTTTGCCAAGAGCAAGCAGAGGGGCAGGATCCCAGCACAGAGCAGAACTGTCCACACTCCTTCATTAACAGGGATTTAACGACGGGAACACACGCAGAATGAGGAACCTGGGCACAACACACATCTCCTGACAGTGGTTCAAGCTGATCCTTTGGGGAGGACCATCAGACTACCAGGCTTTCAGAACTCACCCTGAGCCAGCAGATCCCAGACCTTCCAAAAGAGCCTAAAACAAACAAGACCCTGCAGGGATCCAGGAGATCTGGATTTGAAAACACCCAGCTCAGCAGGGAATCAACACAGCCTCCAGAGCTCCCACACAAGCAAACGCCTTTCTCATGATCTCTCCAGTTGAATTTAAAGAGAAAGTGGTGGCTCTGCACTGGTTTCAAGACAAAAGGCTGGGTTTGAGCCTCTTTCAGATGCCCAGCTCTTACCAGGAACTTCTCAGAGAGCCCAAGGCTGCAGCAGCCACTCCAAAACAATCAACTCAGCATTATAAACCCAGAGCTGACACAGCTTGGGTTTGCTGGTGTTTCCTCTCCCTGACGCACCACCAGCCCTCACAGGGTGGGACACTGTCCCTGCAGTGATACAACCAGCCAAAAAATAACTCCAAAAGCCACCCAGCACAACCAGGGAGAACGGGGAAACTGTGTGTGTGTATGGCAGCAGTGCCCTGAGAAAAGGAGCAGGGAACAGTTAAGTTACAAGGGTTACACCCCTCCCACGTCATTCCAAGATCAGCTCCGAATTCCTGGCTATACTGGGGGTTCTGCTGCCCCATCTCCCCCCATCCTGGGGAGACATCAGAATTGGAAGCAATTCCCCTCAGGGCTCCCCCAGCCTGTTTACAGCCCCGTACCTGCTGCCGCAGCAGGTGGGCAGGAGCCTTAATTTGGCTATGCAAAACCCACAGCAGACAAATATTCGTTTTGGTACAACCACATCCAGGACTGAAGCATGGCCACTCAGGAACAGAAACTCAGAAGGCTCAAGAAGACAGAAAGCACAGAAACACCCGTGCTTAGGACACAAGCCTGTTCCACCCCTTGTCACCTGCTCAGACTGGCCTCATACAGAAGAATTGGATTGCAGACAGCAGCAAAAATATTAATTAGCCCAGAATAACACTGAAATGCAGATAAATCAATCCACCTATTGCTTAATTTCTAACCCACTGCTCTCTTCATCACAGGTTCCACAACGGAGTTTCTTGAGAGAGTTACAGAACACCAGGACCAGAAACGAGAAGGGGAAATTAGAAGGGGAAATAAAACTACAACATCCAGGTGCTGTCTATCGAGGGCAACACACACATCTCCGGTACCCAAAGCACGCACATCAGAGAGGTTCACCCTCACAGCTCCTGGAGAATCCCTGTCACGAACCTCCCCAGCGGGAGCGGGGCCCCCGGGCTATGTCACCCTGTCCCCCCTAGGTCCCCACGAGCGCTGCCAGCCGTGTCCCAGCCGTGTCCCAGCCGGGAAGGAGCCGCGGGAGGCAAATTCCCGAGCGCCCCTCGGAAGCGGCTGGAGCTGGCAGCCCCCGGGGGTCGGGGTCTCACCCACCGCGGCACTCGGGACACGGCCCGGCCCGGCTCCTCCCGCCCGCTGCCCCCGATAGCGGCTCCCACCGGGGCCGCCCCCGATCCCTGTCCCGCCCGGGCTGTCCCCGATTCCTCCCCACACACGGCCCGTCCCCCCAGACCTGTCCCCGATACCTCCCCAAGCACAGCCTCCCCCACCGCCCCCTCCTCTGTCGCCCCCGGAGCTGCCCCGTTACCCCTCCCCGGGCACCCCCCGTTACACCCCCGCGCTGAGGGAGTGTCACCGCCCCCCCCCCCCCCCGCCCCCGCTACACCACGAGCCCCCGAAACCACCCGCGACCCCTCCCGAGCCCCAGCTCCGCCCCCGCTCCCGGCTCCCCCGTCCCTCCTCCGTGGCCCACTGCTCCCCCTCACGTCCCCAGACTCCCAGCTCCCGCTCCCCCGGCACTCCCCCCGCCGCCTCCCCGACCCTCAGCTCCCCCTCCCGGCCCCCAGTTCCACCTCCCCCACCCCGCTCCCCCTCCCCGACTCCCGTTTTCCCCATCCCTCCTCCCAGGCCGCCCCCGGCCCGCCCGGTGCCCCCGGCCCGATCCCCCCGCGCCCACCTCAGAGAGCGCCCGGTCCCGCTCCTCCCGGGCCGCCGCGGGGCGCGCTGGGAAACAGAGTCCCGCCAATAGCCGCCGCCGCTGCGCGTCCCGCTCCGTGGACTACAACTCCCAGCGTTCTCCGCGGCGCACCCCCCGCCGCTGTCATGTGAAGGGCAGGGCGAAGGGGAGGGGCGGTGGCGCGGAACGGCGGCCGGGAGGGACAGAATTGTCCGAAGTACCGGGACCGACCCCGCCCGGAGGCTCCGCCCGGGAGAACCGGGAGATGCTCCAGGGGCTGGAACATCGCTCCCATGGGAAAAGGCTGGAGAGCTGCCCGGTCTGGGGAGGAGAAGGCTGCGGGGAGACCTTAGAGCCCTTCCAGTGTCTAAAGGGGATCCAAGAGAGCTGCAGAGTGACTTTGGGCAAGGGCTTGGGATGACAGGACGAGGGGGAATGGCTTCCCAGTGCCAGAGGGCAGGGCTGGATGGGATCTTGGGAAGGAATTGTTCCCTGCGAGGGTGGGCAGGCCCTGGCACAGGGTGCCCAGAGCAGCTGGGGCTGCCCCTGGATCCCTGGCAGTGCCCAAGGCCAGGCTGGGCATTGGGGCTTGGAGCAGCCTGGGACAGTGGGAGGTGTCCCTGCCCATGGCAGGGGTGGGGCTGGGTGGGCTTTGAGGTCCCTTCTAACCCAAACCAGTCTGGGATTCTGGTACAGCTCGGTCCCGAGAGCACAGAAAAAATGAACGTTTTTCCAATTAAAGACTTCGCTAAAATTTCTTTCTCACTCTTTGCTAAGATTTAAAATCACAATTTCCAACATCATTAGCTTGGGATTTTTACCGTGTAAAACAGTCTTTATTTTTCTTCCTGTAAATTTTGTGCAATATACATCTATGTACATGTAGAACACACCTCAGTAAAAAGATTTTCATCCATACATTACATTACTTTTTATTTAATGTTATGAAAAATTCAAACAACAGTTAACAGCAGTTTTGTAGTTAGATAAACATTTCTCCCTCCCCTGCCCTCCCTTCCTAAGCAGACTGGTCTGAAACAGGAAATTTTATTTATTTATTTTTTCTGGTCCCTTCCAATCTGAACACTTCTGTTTGGTTCTAGAGCTCCTTACATTCTTATTTTCACCACATTAGACTCCTTAATGTCAGTAGGGATCCCTCTCCAAGGTCTCAGCTCTGCAAATCCTGTTAATTTGGGTGTATAAAACCCCCAACTCGGCTTTAAAAGTCATTTCCAAGCGCTGGGGCCGTGGTTTCTGTCACTCCAAACCCCAGGGAGTGTCAGGCTCATCCCTCTCAGCTGACCAAATGCTGACACCTCTCTCTGTAAAACTTTCCCTACCATTTCCCCAAACCCCACCAGGTTTCCCTGGAATGCAGCTCCCGGGGCTCACTGGTTGCGTTCAGCCCCTGCTCTGGCTGGGCTGCCCAGTTTTGCCGGGGATTGTCCCCAAAGCGGGCAGTGCCACTGGCTCCAGGATTTTCCAGCTGGGCGGGTGTTTTTTTTGGGAAGGAAGGGTCAGGTCTGCTGTTCCCATCCCTGCGGATCATCGGCACGCAGGGAATATTTTGGGTGTGAACCAGCAGAGGTCACTCGGCCCCAGTAAATCCAGTGCTGCTGGACCAGTAAGAGCGGGAGCGCTGCTGGGGGACAGCGGGGCACGGACCCGGGGAGGGGACACCGCCCGGGCCACCCCCAAACTCCTGTCCCCTGGGACAACCACAGGGATCCCGTCCCACCACAGCCCACCCTGACCCCGGACTTCAGGTGTGAAACCTCCTTGACAATTCCCAGCTTCTCCCTTGGAGCCATTTTTTCCCGAACTGTTTTTTTTTGCTTAAGGAGCAGCTCTTCACAAGGAATTTTTAAACGGATTTGCCATGCTTTAATTTATTATTTTATTTTTGTGAAATACACCAAAGGAACTGGATTTTTTGGGTGAAAAAAAGAGCCTTTTTTTTTTTTTTAACGAAAGCCAAAATGTCAGCGTGCAGCAATCCAAGGGTGGCACCCCCAGCTCTGGTGGTCCCAGTGGGACACAGCGGTTCCTTGGACACCCCAGCTCCGCTCCCTCCATCCCCAAAGTGGGTGATGGCCTTTCCCAACATCTCCACAGGCTGGGCCTTGTTTCAGGCTGTTGGCAGCTCTTGGCAGCAGCCAGGATTTCTCCTGCAATATCTGAACTCCATATGGGTGGGAAGGTGGAGGAGGAGCCGTGTCGTGCCCCGGGAATGGCCGAGGGCAGCAATGGGAACTGCAACTGACTGACCCTGACTGCTCCAAGGATCCCTTTTCATTATTCCCCTCTGCTCCACAGCTCCCGGACAGCCCAGCTGTGCTGCTGAGGGACACAGCCCTGGGCTTGCCCAGGCAGCAGGGAATGGGCACCTGGTGAGATTTGTGGGGGAAGCAGAAAGAAACGAGGATGAGATTTGCACATTTCACACCCAGTGATCCCTGTCTGCACCCAGAGCAGAGATTCAAAGAATCCTGGAATATTCTGAGTTAGGAGGGACCCTCAGGGATCATCAGTGCAGCCCCTGGCCCTGCACAGACACCCCAACAACCCCACCCTGGGCATCCCTGAGAGCGCTGTCCAAACGCTCCTGCAGCTCTGGCAGCCTCGGGGCCGGGACCATTCCCTGGGGAGCCTGGGCAGTGCCCAGCAGCCTCGGGGGGAAGAACCTTTCCCTGGGCTCCATGCCCAGCCCTGACCCAGCTCCAGCCGTTCCCTGGGCTCCTGTCCCTGGCGTTGCATCCTTGTTAAATCCAGGACATACAGGTACATCCATGTATAATGCCCTGCTATATCCGGGGTATTCGTTCCTTCCTGGGGCTGGGAACTGTTTGAAAATGAATCCCAAATGCTCCTCGGCTGTCCCTGATTCCTTCCCACAGATGCACCATCCCTCCAGACCTGTCCCAAATCTCCTGCCTCAAAATGTGTCCCTGGTACTGCCAGGTGCTGTCCCTGTCCCTCAGCTCAGGGGTGCTTAAACAGGATTCCCAGATGAAGGACTTTCCCAGACCTCTGCTCTTCCTTGGAGTGCCCAGGCTGGAGCATGCAGAGGGGCTGGGAAGTGATTCCAAGGGCTCCAAATCAAACACACACCCACAGGGCACAAATCCAGCCTCCTCCTGGCTCCCTTTGTTGTGTTCCTGGCATTAAGTGGAGCAAGAGTCTGAAATCTCCCCTTATGTCCAAATCCTGCACAGGATAGATGGGATAATGTGAAGGAATTGTTCCCTGGGAGGGTGGGCAGGCCTGGCACAGGGTGCCCAGAGCAGCTGGGGCTGCCCCTGGATCCCTGGCAGTGCCCAAGGCCAGGCTGGACACTGGGGCTTGGAGCAGCCTGGGACAGTGGGAGGTGTCCCTGCCCATGGCAGGGGTGGCACTGGGTGGGCTTTAAAGTCTCCTCTAACCCAAACCATTCTGGGATTCTGGTACAGCTCGGTCCTGAAAGAAGAAATTAAAGATTTTCCCATCACTTTGAGGGATTTGCTTCCACTCTCACCCTTTGCTAAAATTTAAAATCACTATTTCCAACATTATATTTTTTTTTTACCTTGTAAAACAGACTTTATTTTTCTTCCCGTAAATTTTGTGCAATATACATCTATGTACCTACAGAACACACCTCAGGAAAAAGGTTGTCATCCATACATTATATTACTTTTTATTTAATGTTATGAAAAATTCCAACAACAGTTTTGTCCTTAAATAAACATTTCTCCCTCCCCTGCCCTCCCTTCCTAAGCTGACTGGTCTGAAAGAGGAAATTTTATTTAGTTATTTTCTTTTCTTTAAAAAAATAGAAATTACAATCTTACAAGACAGAACATTCAATGAGAACAGAAGCATTTTCCTAAATCTAAAAAGTAAAACATTTCCATAAAACCTGTTGGTATCTACAGGTAAGTGTATGTGGAGGGGTGGTAAATGGAAATAAAAGGTTTTCCATTTCTTCCTTTCATTCATAGAGATAAAAAATAACATTAAGCCGACTGAAACTTTATATATTTTTCTCTTTTGCACCAACATTCACAAGAATATATATTATATATATTTTTGATCCATCTTTATACACAGTGTGAGGGTTCTGTGGGTGGAAATGGACACTCAGCTAAACTGCCAGAGCAGACAAACAAACACTAAATTAATCTTGGTCTGGAAAAGAGCCATCGCTGGCGGCCGAGGCTGCCCAGGGCTGTTGGAAAGGAACATCCCACGTTGGGATGGGAACGCCTCCGAGCCGCCGAGCACGGAGCACCGGAGCCAGCGGGGGCTCAGGGCTCCTGGGCACCCTCCCCGCTGGCCACAGGGGAGAGCGGAATTCTCCCTTTTTCAGGCATCTCTGCCCAGGCTTTGTCGTTCGCCCTTTCCCTGTGAGCTCGGGGCTCTGGGTGGCCCAGCGGGGTGCGAGGGACCTTGGCACAGCCCTGGCGAGCCCACAGCAGGGGCTGCCATCCCTTGCCATCCCTTTCCATGCGCGGTGCCCGTCCCAGGCCAGCAATCACCGAATTGACACCGAATCACTTTATCCCCTCCCCAGAAATCATCGAATCAAGTCGGTTCCTTTAAAGAGAACTGAAAAGTGCAGGTTCCTGCGGTTTGGCAGGTCGAGTCACACGCATTTAATACTTCCAGTCTTCCCTAGGTTCCCACGGGGGGCTCTTATTGCTCAGAATAATCCCAAAGCTCTCCCCACGGGATGGACGCTGTGTCGTGAGCCAGAGAAACGCGGCCGGCGGCGAGGGCTCCACCTGTTCCCGAGTTAAGGTGCTTTCCTGGGTTCTTTGCCGGATGAAATGAAGTCGGTGGCGTTGTTGGCTGACGAATACTGAGGGTGAAAAGAAGGGTGTGTGCTTTTTTTTTTTCCTCTTTGTCCCCAAACGTTTCGAAACACCCGCGGGCTGCTCCCTCCGAGCGCGGCGGTGCTGTGAAGAAGCACAGTCAGGTTCTGGGGGTGCTTTTCCCGGGAAGTGAACGGTGCTGTCGGAAATGATGCTTCCAAAAAAAAAAAAGGCACAACCCTCAGGATGTAAAAGGCAGTTCTGACTTCTCACTTCTGTCCAAGCTTTGGAGAGGGCAGGAGAGGAGCCGGACACATCCCCACCCCGTGGACGCTGTGCTGGACAGCGACGCATTGGCACTGGACGTCGCGGGGGGCTGTGGGAGGGCCGGCAGCCTTTTCCCAGAGACCTGGCTCCAGTGGAGAGGGAGCCAAGGCTGGCGGGCTCCAGTGTGCTCCCAGAAGCAGTTTGGATGTGGTCAGCAAACCCAGGGAGCTCAGGGCTGCACGAGGCAGGTGGCAGCTGCTGGGAAGGAGCGCGGTCCCAAATTTCCCTCTGCCTTCGAGCGGAGCAGAAATCCCATCAGCTTCCTGGGGAGTCTTCCCTCGTCAAGGTTGGTCCATGGTCTTCCCTAGGAGGTCTTTTAATAAAAGCAGGAATGTCCCTCACGTCACTAAGAAAGCTGCTTGTTTGGTTGAAAGGGTGCAGTTGTGGAACTGAAGGTTTTTGGCTCACGCTCGGGGATGATCCGAGCTGCCGCAGGATGGGATTGGGTGCACGAGGAATCAGCACGAAGCAGGAAAGGGGCTTGGGATTTTAGCCCTTTGTCAGCAGAAACTGGGGCTGCCTCGGAGCAGATTTTTCCCTTGTAGTTTTTGGCATTTGCTACAGCAGGAGCAGGAACTGGGACGGAAAAATCCATCTGCAGAGCCACGGAGTCTCTCAAGCATCCCCTGCTGCTGTGGCCTATAACAGCATCACCCCACAAATCCTTCCCTTCATCCCCTTTTGAGCCTCCCAAAAGGAGCAGCAGGTCCCAAACACACCACGTCCCTTCCAACCACCCCTATTCCTTGGCGGGAAGGAATAAGGACCTTTCACTTCCCCTTGACTCCAAGAGGAAGTTTCTCCCCCTAAAAAGCTCGTAAATCCTGCTAACTCGAGAACAACCCCCAAAATAACAGTTCTAAGGAGCTCACTGAGGGGAAAGCCTGGGTCCAACTCAAGCAACAGCAGGCAGCCACATCTGTGCTCCCGTGTGTGGTGTGGGAAGGAGGAACCTGGGAGTGGGACCAGCTGTGGGCTGGGTGGAGGAAGGGTCACAAACCCTCCTCTGGGTGCTGAACTGTGGGGTGGCTTTAATGGGATCGATAAGAGAACTACACACACAGCAGTACCCAGAGAGCCACGGCTGCTGCGGCCACCGCGGGGATGGGGGCAGCCCTGGAGCCCCTCCAGTGGCCACGGGTGCCTCTGGGGTGGGATGGCCAGGATTTGGTCTCTGGCTGAAGTCACACGGGCTTGGAAAAGCTTTTGGGATGCAGAAAGGTGGCACGAGGCAGGTGAACTGCTGAATGGGCTCTGCAAAGTCAGGCGGTCACCCAGCTGGGAATTTGGGAAAATGCTGTGATGGAGGGCATGGAGACCCTGCAAAACTTCTCCCCTGCTGCGCTGGGAATCCTTTCCCTCAAACCAGCCTTCTCCACAGGAAAATCCTGTGCTGAATCCCCCGCTGGCCACAGCCAGACCTTTCTTGGCCAAGCTCCCGTGGGCCCGCTGCACCCGTGGGACACAAAATAAAGCAAAGGCTCTGTCTTTTCCCTCTCCTCAGCTCCAGCCCTAACCCCACCCAGCTGAGTCAGCATTGCCCCTTCTTTATCCCATGCCTGGTGTTTGGGTAAAAAAAACCCAAAGCAAACAATAAAATAAAAATAATAATTAAAAAATAAAGAAATAAAAATCGGAGGTGGAGAGTGCAGCCGGGACAGCGGGGAGGGCTCTCCCTCCTCCCGTGTCACCGGGAGCAGCCGGTCCCTCACCACTGCCGGGAGCATCTCCTCTCCCGAGCAGAGATTTCACATTCATTTCACTGGTATGGCAAAGTCCGTTTGCTTTTTCCTTCAAGGTGCTTTACATTCAAGAGCTATTGCAATCCACAGCGAGGAGACGGGGCCGGGGAGGCACCGCTGACCCCCCGGGGTTCTCTTGAGTTTGATTATTTGATTTAAATAAATTGCCCCAAACCTCTGAAGTGCAGTTCGTCTCCAAGTTTTGGGGAACTCGAAGGGGGCCGCTGGCTCCCGGCCTTAGCTCTCCCGGGGGTCGCTGTACTGAAGCTCCGAGTTGAAAACCTCCTTATAGAGGGGGGGGAAGTTCATGGCAGTCTCCGGGTGCAGGAGACGGAAAAATTCCAGCTTGTCCAAGTGCAGGTTGCAAATGGTCTTCATCAAGGGCAGCTTGGAAACCATCTGCAGGGAGAGAAGGAACTGGTGACCGCTGGGATCCTGTGTGTAGTGGCCCTGCTGCCACCGTTCCCCCTCCCTTGGGAACAACCTGGGGGGGTTGGGGACCACTGGGTTCCCAATTAGTGTCCCTTGCACTGCTGTTCCCCCTTCCCTGGGCACCACGGGTGGCTTTGCCTGGCACTGGGGCACCAGCAGACTCCCCACCTTTGGACAGCCCAGCAGCAACCTGGCCTCACCCCCAAACCCACGTCGTTCCACAGGGGGGGCTCCTCCCCACCACAGCTCCAAGGCATTCCCAAAAAGGCTCCTTTCGCCTAAAAATCCCCACTTCCCGATGCACTGCCAGGTTCAGCAGCACCTCTGCCTGCACCACAGTGGAGATTCATGGCCCTTGGAAGGAGAAATTCTTCTCCTCTGACAGGTTTGAGGTCTCGCTCCCCAAAATGTCTGTGTGTGGCTCAGGAGCTCCAGCACAGCCACGTCCCCCAGCTCAGACACCTCCTGGCACCCTTGGCTGGGTTTCCTGTGCCACTACCTTTGAGAGCTTGTCCTCGGCGGAGTGTTTCTTCTGGATCTCGTGCTGCAGGGCCACGTAGATCTTGTCCTGGAGCTTTTGCACCTTCTTGGACTCGGTCAGCCACGGGCGGTCTGCGAGAGGCAAAAGACAGAGTCACCACTGGGTCAGAGTCACCCCAGGGTCTCCCCCAGGCACAGGGAAGTGGCCCCTGGCTCTTTTAACCCTTCCTGCTCTCCAGGATGGTTTTGGGGACGCTTGGCTCCTCTCTACACTCCCTGCTGTGGGTGACACAGTTCCTCCTCCCACCGAGGAGATTTGACAGATGCATTTTATTGTGCATCTTTAGATGCATTTTTCCCCCAAGTTCCTCTCCCAGGAATAACAGAAATCATCCACCAAGGAAGCAGCGCTGAGGTTTACAGGGTCAGCTCTCCCCAGAGGACACCCCCAGATGTGGGGCTCTCCCCACGGCCCCCCAGTACCTGGGGAGAGCAGGACGGCAGCGGTGAAGAGGGCGAGCTCCTCGTCCGACAGCTGCAGGCGGCACAGGGTCCTCCCCAGCTCGAAGATGGCACCGATGAGGTCATCACAGCCTGAGCAGGGGACAGCAGGGACACATCACTGTCACTGCTCTGCCCAGCCATCAGCAGAACCCAGCGGCACCCAGAGCTTGGAAAGGTTTTGGGAGACGAGATGGGTGAAGGGAGGTCCTGGGTGCTCATCTGGCTGCAAATTCCAGCCTTGCCTGGGCTGCAGGGGGAGAGGAGAGGGACAGAGGCAGGGAGGAGGGGGAGAGGGAAAACAGAGGAGAGGGAGGGGAGGAGGAAGAGGAGAAGGAGAGAAGGAGAGAGGAAGGAGAGAAGGAGAGAAGGAGAGAGGAAGGAGAGAGGAAGGAGAGAGGAAGGAGAGAGGAAGGAGAGAGGAAGGAGAGAGGAAGGAGAGAGGAAGGAGAGAGGAAGGAGAGAGGAAGGAGAGAGGAAGGAGAGAGGAAGGAGAGAGGAAGGAGAGAGGAAGGAGAGAGGAAGGAGAGAGGAAGGAGAGCCCCGAGGGAGGGGCAGCGAGGCAGCTCTTACCGAGAGATTTGAACATCTGCATCCCACCGAACTTGCCCTCGAAGAGGATGGTGTTGTTCAAGGGGTTGAACGCGCGGATCATGCGGATCAGGAGCACCTCGAGGCAACCTGATGTAGGCAGAGAGAGCGCAGACGAGGGCAGGGCAGGGCGGGGTGGGGTGGGGAAGGTCGGGGGGTTTCCATCACCCCAGGACCAAATGGAAGAAAGAGGAAAGCCCCCAGTGCACGTTTGAGGTCCAGATTGTTCATTCCCAAGAGCAGAATGGGTATTTCAACAAATCCAGTTTGGGTTTTGGGATTGGTTGGGTTTTTTAGGTGTCCAATTGTGACCACAATATTTCACCAAAGGGAAATATTATCCAGTCATTCGCAGCCAGGCACAGAGAGACCGAGGTTGTGGTGGAGCACCGAGAGAGAGGAAAGGGTGAAAACAAAATAAATAAAAAGAAAATGGAAGGAAGAAATGAAAGAATGAGTTAAACTCCAGCGCGTCAGGCACGGCCAGCTCTGGCTTCGGGGTACAGCACCCCGCTGGGACACTGGCACATGTCCCCAGTGCTGGGTGCTAATCTCAGCTCCCCAGCTCTGACAGATTAGAAACTATGAGGTTTTTCCACTGTTTTGGGGATTTTGCACATTCAGCTCCCCGGCCTGGGCACAGCATCGCCAGCTTGGGCAGATGGAAGGGTGGGGGACGTGGGTGTGCGCTGCCATCATCCTCCTCTTCCCAGTCTCTTGCTGGGAGAAGAGGCCAATCCTTTTCTCTCAATCCTTCCTGCTACCGTTTGAGTTTGGCACCCCTTCTCCCAGGGGAAAACCTTCTGTTCCCATTTCCATCCCAGTTTCTGGGTGACATTTGGATGAGGGCGGCTGTGGAGAAAAGCCTCTGCCCAAGGCAGCCACTCCCCACGTGCCCCCCCTCACCATTGCCCTTAAACGCGACCTTCAGCTCCTTCCAGCCCAGCACCTGCTCCCCCAGCACTGGGAGAACTGGGGCAGCGAGGGAGGGGACCCCCGAAAGGAAAGCACCAGCCAAGAGAAAAGATTTGCCTCTGGCCCTGCGGCTGCCACTCAGGAGAGGTGTTGGGGACGCGAGGGGGACAGTGGGGACGTGAAGTGGGGCGGCAGGGACGCGAGGGGGGTGGTGGGGTCCCCCCCTCTTACCGGCTTTCAGGAGGATGATCTGGTCATTCTGGCAGAGCTCCATGAAGCCATCGATGCGCTTGGCGAACTCCACCACGTACTGGATGGCGTTGGAGATCTGCAGCGAGCACTGCTGCCACATGGCCTCGCAGCTCTGCGGCACGGGGGACACTCTCAGGGTGTGCTGGCACCCCGGCACCCCGGCTCTGTGACCCCCTGGGGCAGGGACGAGACCCCAGTGCTGTGCCACTCATGGGGGATGGTGGCATTAGGACACCTGGGATGTGAGCTGCCACCCCAAACTCCCCATCTGGGCAGCTCCCAAAGCACTGACAGACTCTCCTCACCCTCCTCACCTTCACCCTCAGCTCGGCATAGCATAGGGGACACTGGCTGTGGCAGGGGCTGTGACAGTGGCACTCACCTTGCTCTGCAGGGCACGGACCTCCTCGGGCGAGTAGAGGCTCCACGCCAGGCGCTTGAGCTCCTCCGTTGTGTACTGGCACGTCTCCAGGTGCGACTTCACCACGTTCTGTGCCACCCGGTCTGCAAGGTGGGGACAGCGGGTGGTGAGACCTGGGGACCCCAACCCCGTCCTCTCTTGTGGGGCTGCTGGGGCTGAGGGGTAGAGGGGCTCTCACATGGTGTCACCAGGGTGTGAGGACAGATTGGGCAGCAGGGGCTGAGCCTAAAGCAAGCAGGGGATGTGCCACATGACCTTGGGTGTGCTGAGCTCCATCAGGGAGCCCTGGGGCTGCTCCGAGAGCTGAGGCTGGGCTATCATAGAATCCCAGAACGGTTTGGGTTGGAAGCTTAAATCCCATCCACTTATTCATCTTAAACCTCGTTCCAACCCTCTGCCGTGAGCAGGGACACCTTCCCCTAGACCAGGTGTGGTGTACCCAGAGCTGGGTGTGTCCTGCAAGGTGCTGAGGTGGCCCCAGGCACCACCCTCAGAGCCCTGCACCGCACTGGCACTCACCGATCTCTAGGACAGAGATGTCGGGGGGCAGCTGGGCACCTTCCAGCGCCCCGTGTGCCAACAGCGCCGGCTCCAGCATCAGCTCGTAGATGGACTCCTGCTTGATGAGCGTGGCATCAGCCACGTCCAGGCTGGACTGGTCAGGCGAGGGCTGCGCCGAGGCCAGCAGGTCCAGGTTGTAGTAGGTGCTGCTGCCATCGGGGGTCAGGGGGAAGTCGAAGAGGAGCCCGTCCGACAGCGTGGAGATGTCGTCCAGGTCCGAGAGGCCGCTGCTGACGCTCGTGGTGTAGACGCGGCTCAGGGGCTCGGGCTCATCCTTGGTGCCGCCACTCTGCTCCTGGCTCTGCTGGTGCTTCTGCACCTCGGCGTAGAGGCTGTCCCTCTGCTTCTTGGACATGCGGCCGAACTTCACCGCTGCCCCAGGAGGAGACAGCGGCCGTGTCAGGGCAGCTTCACCCCCCAGAGCAAAGCCACAACCGCCCACCGCCCTGGGAAACATCCTGGCTCCCGGGGGAGTGCCTGGTTTGGGGGTCTGTGAGCCCCGAGTGGGACTGGGACCCCACTGGCTGCACCCCCCCGCCCCAGACCAACCCTGGGTCAAACCAAACAGAACCAGTTTAGATTTTCCCGTGGAAAACGCAAAAGCATTTCCCGAACCCTCCTTGCACGGGGCTGGCCCTGCGGGGGAAGCAGCTTCACCCTGAGAGCCTGACTCGCTCCGAGGAGGAGCAGGTGGCCCCTGAGGACCCCGGGGCACCTCGGGTGCACGACTCACCGTCGCGGGACATGCCCAGTGCCAGGCATTTCTGCAGGCGGCAGTGCTGGCAGCGGTTGCGGTTGGTGCGGTCGATCAGGCAGTTCCTCTGCCGGGAGCAGGAGTAGCTGGCGTTGTTCTGCTGGCTCCTCCGAAAGAAACCCTGCCCGGGATGGGACGGGAGGAGTTGGGAAAGTGCCCGGCTGGAAGCCAGACCTCATGCCCACCCCCCTGCCGGCATCCGGCTCCCGGCGTCCCCGGGCTCACCTTGCAGCCTTCGCAGGTGATGACACCGTAGTGGATCCCTGAGGATTTGTCTCC
The DNA here is from genome assembly GCF_041296385.1 of Aphelocoma coerulescens. NCBI lineage: Eukaryota > Metazoa > Chordata > Aves > Passeriformes > Corvidae > Aphelocoma > Aphelocoma coerulescens. The sequence continues at coordinate 2,465,758 of NC_091041.1, read as the reverse complement.
ACAGATCTTGCACGGGATCACCTCGATTTGGGCTGCAGGGGATGGGGAAAGGGGGGAAAGCACGGCGGTTAATAATGGTCACTGCTGAACGGGAGGGGGGAGGTGGCCTCCCGTCCACGACAGCCGCGGGCTGGCTCAGCACCTGGGGAAACTGAGGCACGAGAGCTGGACCCACCGGCAGCACAGCCCTTCCCACAGAATCCATAAGGATTCTTGCACATCTGAGAAGTCCCTAAAAAGCTCAGACAGGGCGTGGGGTACCCCCATCCCGTCCAGCAGCGAGGGACAGGGTAAGAAAGCCCTTGGATCCAGGAGACCACGGGATGTTTCTTCCCCAGCCTGCCTGGGACCCTGTTTTGGAATCATTCCCCTTATTTTTCAGCTGATGTGTGCCCCGGACAGGGACAGCCTTGGCACAGGGACCGTTCCCATCCCTGCAGCAGCACATGCTCTGCCGCTGGAGGTCTGGCCCAAGCAGAGGGTCTGGGCCCCCCCATCCCCCCAGCAGCTCCTTTGAAACCCAGGACCGATATAGCCATCGCCAGCTCAAGGTCCCAGCCCCCTTCCCCCCACAAATCCGCTTCCCTCCCCGCTTCTGCTTCGCTGGCACTGAGCTGCTAATAGGCTTCGTCCTCCTCATTTTCCAGCTGCCCCAAATCTGGGCTGGCTCTGCCCTCCCCACCCGCGCGGGGGGGACGCACGGCACTCCCGGGACTCGTACGTGCCTCCCGGCATCTCTGCACCCTCTAATCCCCGCTCCAGCCCCCACACCCCCGGCTGGGCTCAGCCTGGCGTTGCTCTCGAGGGTGCTGGGCAGCCACCGCCACACCAAAATAACCCCCCTGGCCAGATTATGGTTATTTCCAATCTCCTGGGCCTGTGCAAATCCCTGCTCGGGTAATTCCCTTCTGCCTCTCTTCTCCCCTGGGAGCCATCGGCTCTCGTTGAGGGATGTGCTTTGTGGGGCCACCTCTGCGGGTGACAGTCCCAGTGCTCAGCCAGTGCCACCTGTACCCCAGCACCCGGCAGGGTCCTGGGGTCCCTTGCTGCTTGGGGGAGGCTGGGATGGGGCAGTGAAGCCGCACTGGGCAAGGAGCAGCCAAGGTGCCATTGGTCCCCCAGGGATGCCATAGGTCCCTCAGGGCTGCTCAGTCCTCCAGGGATGGCATTGGTCCCTCCCAGCAACACTATCAGTCCCTCAGGGATGCTCAGTGTCCCAGGGATGGCATTGGTACCCTCAGGGATGCCATTAGTCCTCCCCCAGGAATGCATCCCTGTATCCCCTGGGGCAGGTTTGCTTCCGGCCACACTGGGGAAGGACTCGCTCCGTGTCCAGGTGTAAGGAGAGGGACGGATTCCTCCTGCATCCTTTGACTCACTGCTTAACCCAATGCCCCATAGGCACCAGGGGATTTGGGGGCTCACCCCTCCTTCCCCAGGCTGCTGAGCTGGGCTTCTCCCAAGGCTGTGTGTTGTCCCCCCACCCTCCGACTCAAGGGAGTCACATCCCATCCGTGCCCCTCCCCAAATCCTCTGTCGTGGTTCTGGGCCTGGGAGACCGGAGCTGATTTCCCCGGGCAGGGCAGGGCGGGGATGTCCAGGGCATCCTCACATCCCCCACAGCTGCATCAACACCGCAGCCGCAGGGCCACCCCTTTGGCAGGGGGACGGAGGCACCAGGAGGGCCACGTGTGGCCACCCCCAAATCATCACCCAGCTCCGATGACCAAGACACCCCCCAATTCTCTGGATCCTGCTGCCGTCTTCCCCCACGCTGCCGGACCTCAGGGACCCCGCCCCACTCCGGCACCCTGCCCCAATCGCCCGGATGGGACCGAGGTGGTGGCATCGCGGGGGGCACAGGGAGGGGGTGCCACCCCCGGCAGGAAGCGGCGTCGGCTCGTTATGCAACGTTAATTGCAGCCGCCGGCAGCGCGGGTGATGCATCGCGGGCGCCGCGCCCTCACGCCCGCGGCCGATACTCCGGTACCCGGAATTACCGGCACCGGCGAGCGCCGGGGCAGAGCACGGCCCGGTACCGCCGGCACCTACAGAGCCCAGCGATGCCGCCCCGCAATGCCCCAAAAGCACCAACGATCCCAAAAGCTTCGTGTGATGACAAATCCCGCCCCCGCGCCGGAGGGGAGCCCCCCGAGAGCCCCCCGAGCCGGAGCCAAGGGTGATGGCGATGATGCTGTCCTGGTGAAGGAGAAGCCCTGAGCACCCGCCGTGTGCCCGCAGCCTTTTGGGGCTCTAATTACCATCCTGCTAATTACCCGGCCGTGCCCGCCGCTGGCACCTGACCCGCTCGTAAGACGCTCGCCCCAAATAACTGACGTGGAGATAGGGCCGTAACCTGGCGATGGCAATTACAGCCCAGCACGGTTAATTGCTGCTCCGATTGTAAACCCGGCTGAATCACCGAGCCGGCTCCATCCGTGTCCGCTCGTGCCATAGTCACGGACCCCCAGGGCGGCTGGACCATCTCCCCTGCGACCCCCAAACACCCTCCTGGGGCAGATCCAGAAGGATGAGGAGGAATGCGGCTGTGGGTGAGGTGGCCACAGCAGCTCTTGCATCCCCCAAATCTCACTGTGATCAGGGGAAACATCACGGTAGACCCCAAATCCCGGGTAGTCCTCCTCCCCCCCTCGACCCCCCCGTGCCTGAGTTTCCCCACCGGAGAGTTTGGCATCTCCTCCCACCACAACCGTGCCAACATCGGCCACACTGCGAACGGAGGGGGGCATTTAGGAGGGGGTGAACCTCTTCCCCCTCTGGGGGAGGAAGCAGGGAAACTCCACCCTGAGGCCGATGGGGCTAAAATAGGGATCAGGATAAAAGAAACAACAAAAGGGTTAAAAAAATAAGTAATAATGATCTCCAGCCGGCAATTAAAATGTCCCGGCAGTGGTATTTGCTCTCCTCCCACTGTAAACACTTCTTGCCCAACTCCCGGCCCGCTGCCACCGGCCGGCCCTTATGTAAGTGGCCCTTGTGGCACGGTCCGGCCACGGGGCCCGGCCGTGGCGGGGCGATGGCCCCCGGTGCGGCGGCTGCGCGTGGCCCCGCGGTTGGAGCCATCCTGTCCCACTGACACACTTTCTGCCCGTGGCCACGCGCGCTTGTGTAACCACGGCCATTAACCCTTCCGGGGCCGCGGCCACGCCGGGACCGGGCTGGGGCTCCGGGCAGCAGCCCGACCTCCCGCCACGGGGAGCGGGGATACTGGGGCACTTTGGGGTGATACCTCCCGTTTGCCACCCTGGGCTGCAGCTCCAGGTGAGGGACACAGGTCTGTCCCTGCACAGTGGCTGGGTCGCCTGTCACCCCCCCAGACCCAACTGTGTGTGTCCCCTCCAGCCCAGCACCTCTCGCCCCAGACCATGCTGGAGGCTCCGGTGGTTTCGGCAGAGCCAGATCCGCCCTCCCCGGAGCAGGAACCGGCCTTGGTGCCACGCCGGCACACCCTCCTCTCCATCGCCTCCGCCCCAAGGGCGGGCATCCCTTGCACCCCAAAACAAAACAAGGTAGGCCCTGCAGGACGCAGCCATGGGGGGCCGGACCCCGCTCTGTGGTGCAGGGAGGACGGTGGCCCCATCCTCCTCCTCCTCGTCCCCCCATCCCTCCCCTCGGCCTCCCTCCCCTCCCCCTCTCACTGCTTTGGGGAATCACCCCGAAACCCTCAGCACCCCATTGAGCCTCGGGATATGCTGTGACCCCACTGCTGCTGGAGGCTTTTTGGAGCTGCCCCCACTCCCACCGGAGAACTGGGTGCCCCTGGCTGCAGGGTGAGGACTCCTGGGAGGGGGATGTTTGGGGTGCACTGGCAGATCCCTGCACAATCCTCTGCACAGTCCCCCAGGGTGAGCCTGCCCAGCTGTCACCCCGCAGGGGCAGAATATGGCCACCCCTTCCCTTGGTTGGGGCCACGCGAGGCCGTGGTGCCCTGGCCAGAGGTAGTGGGGTGAGCATCCCAGCTCTGAGTATTTCAGAGGTGTCTCCGTGCCTCTGGGGCCATCCCTGCCCCAAATACCCCCTGGCACTTCCCCAGTGCCCAGGCCCATTACCCAGTGATCCTGCTGGGACAGCAGCTCCGTGCCCCATCCATCTGCCGGGCTCGATCGATGCCGCAGGACAGGCACCTCTGGTAATTGGCAGCAGCCCTGCAGCCCCCCTGGACACCCCAGCCCCAGCCAGGGCACCGGGATGCTCCGATGCTTCGCCTCCACCACCTCTCCCCTTCCAGGGGGACTCAGCATCCCCCTGGTGCGCCCAGAGCAGGGAGAGGAGGATGAGTCCAGGCTGCACAGGAACACGCAGGGACCCACAGGGACGTGCGGGGACCTACGATGCCACCCCATCTTCCCATTCCTGCCCTAAACCCCGGCTCCGCTCCTGCATCCCCTGCAGCAACCTCCAACCCCGGGAGTGACTGTGCTCCCCCATCCACAGCTATGTTTTGCTGTTGGGGTAGGAATAAATAAGGAAATAAAGGGAATTATCACCCTTTACATCTGCTGTTGGCTTTGCTATTAAACAGACTCCAGTGCTGCAGCACCCCGGGGTCTCCCAGCACCGAGATTTTCGGCCATCACTGCCAAAAAATCCCATCCCCATGCATGCACCCTGGAGAGCCCCAAACAAGCCAGGCCCACGCCAGGTCTTCACAGCCCCGGCTCCAGGCACAGAGACACCGGCAGCACCGAGGCCAAGTGGGCAGTAGGGAAAATTTAGATGACACAACCACGGCTCCGTGCCGGGCTGAGATGCTGGAGAGGGGAACTGCTTTCCTAATTGATTAGCAAAGATTTCCTGGAAACTTGGGCCAGAAGAGCGCTCAGCTGCTCTCACCCTGCCCTGGGGCAACCTCTGGCCACCTTCCCTTGCAGCCACGCGGACGGAAGTTTTGCATTCTCCCCAGTCTCCAGCAAAGTGCTGTTTTTCCCTGTCCCGCGGTGCAGTGTGTGCCCCCAACAGGGAAATCGTAGCGCCGGATGGGCGATGTGGCTCCCCCAGGGCCGCCCGGCTCCTGCCCGGGCCGCTCCGGTTCAGCAGCTCCCGTGCCACGCAGCTCCGTGCCAAGGCCAGCCCCGCCGGCGCAGGACGCAGCCCTTTGCACTTTGGCTGGTGGAGAAGGGTGGCAAAGGTGAGGCAGCGGGGAGGGGGGTGCCAGCCCAGGGTGGAGACAAAGCTGCGGTGGGAGAACCCCTCCAGCACTGCTGCTAAACCGGGGGGAATTATCTCCCCGGGGCTAAAAAAAGGCAGGAGAGCAGCTCTGCTCACCACATCCGATAAACCGTGCTGATTTAGACATTAGCAGCTCTTTAAATAGCCGCTGCGAGTTCAAAGTTAAACGTGACAGGGAGCAGGGACAGGGACGTTGGGCTGGGCACAGGGACCACCGTCCCCCCACCGCTGCTCTTTCCTCTCCAGGTGCAGACTCCCCCTGGGGTTATCGGGGTGGGGGATCCCAAATCCCGTCTGGACCCCTCAGGACCCCATAAAGCCAGTGGACAGCTTTCTCCTGCAGGCTTGTTTTTTTGGGAAGTGCCAGGCACGGCCACCCCTGCGCTGTGGTACCCGGGACAGGGGCAGCCGTCGTGCGGGAGGGCCGGTGGGTGCCGGCCGCCCTCGGCCGCGCCAGCGTGTGCACGCCGCCGAAACGGGCAGGGAAGCTCCTCCTCCGCCCTCTCTGATTTTTCCAATGACAGATCTAGGTCACTAGGACAAGTCGCAAAGGCTGCCGAGCCACCGCACGCTCCTCGCCACGCTGCTTGCAAAACAAGTGAGCAGGAGGGCTGGAAACCGTATAGGATTATACAAGGCAAAGCCTCTTCCCCGGCCCCGGCGCAGCCGCGGCGCAGGGAAGGACAGGAGCGAGGAGCTGCTGTGGCCCCCGGGGGAACGGGGCAGAGCGGTGGCGGTTTTGGGAAGGAAAATGGAGATTGAATCAATTTGGCGTCGCCATGCGGCATTTGGGCTTCGAGAGAGATGAGGACGCGGGACTGCGGGAAAAACGCCCGGCTGAGGGGAATGGTGGGATATCAGGAGGGTTTGGCCCTAAATTAGGGTCGCCACACAGCAATTCAGGGGGGCCAAGAAAAATATTTTTTAAAAAAAGGAAAAGTTCTCCCGGTTGCTAATTAAGCCGGTGCTGGCTGTGCAAGTGCTACGTAAGAGCCAGGCGTGTTCGTAATTAGACAGGCGTTAATGCTTTCCTCCGTCCTAATAAAGGTGAAAACCCAGGATGTCGTGAGGCAGGAAGGGGATGTGGGGGGCTCTCCTCGCCCTCCTCACCCACCCCGGCCCCACCGTTACACAAGAGTGCGGTGGGGGCAGAGCCGCAGCACCCGCGGTGCGGGGAGGAACCAGGATTTGAGGAGCTCAGGGATGAACGTCCTGGTACCCACACCCCAAAACGTGCCCAGGACCTGCACCCCCAAAACACACTTATGGAGGGGCACGAAGGAGTCCTGGCAGGGCGAAGGGCTCGGGGAAGGCAGGGGATGATGGAAAAATGATTTAGAGGAGGATGAAAATCCCAGCCCAGGTTGCAGCGGTGCTCCCAGCACGTTGGGAACAGAGCTGAGCCCGGCCACCGCTGCGTCACCATCACCAGGCCCCGCTGGATTGTCCCGCTGGAGCCTTCCTCCCTCCATCCTCCTCCTCCCCACCGCCTGCTTGGCAAAGCAGAGGGGTGAAAAGTAGGAATTGCCTTTGGTAACGGGTAAAACCAGGCAGGTGCTGGCACGATTCACCCCTGCCCTGGACAAGGGGCACCCAAAATTGCACCTGATCCCTCGCCCGTCCCTGTAGGAGCCTCCCAAACTGCCCCCCACGCCGTGGGGAGGGGGAAAAGGGGGGAAAAACTACAATAAATCCAGCCCTGGTGGGAGCAACATATTGAAGAGGAGATTAAGGGGTTTAGTGCGGGGAAAAGCTTAAGAGTGCGTGTAAGCCGGCGTCGGAAAGCAAAGCAAAATAAACAAGAATTTTATTCCTAACGAAGGGGGAGCTGGAGGAGGCAGAGCGGCCCCGGCGGGGCTGGTGCGCCTTCCCCCCTTGTTCCCCTCCGCGGGGCTGGTGTGGGACCCCCTTGTCCCGTTCCAGCCAGGCTGATGCGGGTCCCCCGTGTCCCCCAGTGGGACTGGTGCAGGGTCCTTCCCATCCCCTCCGCGGGGCTGATACGGGTCCCCCTCGTCCCCCTCCAGCGAAGCTGATGCGGGTTCCCCCTTGTCACTGTCCAGGCTGACACCGAGTCCCCCCGGCCCCCTCCGCGGGGCTGATGCGGATCCCCCGTATCCCAGTCCGGGCTGACGTCGGGTCCTTCCCGTCCCCCTCCTCCAGGCTGGTGCGGGTCCCCCCGATCCCCACCGGGACCAACTTCTGCCGCTGCCCCCCTCAGCCCCCAGCCCCCCGGACCCACCTCGCATCGTGTCCGCCGCGGTCAGGGCGCCGGCGGGCGCATGGGGCGGCGCGGGGGTCCGGAGCGGCGCGGGGCGCGGCGGAGAGCGGCGGCACCGGGAGGCACCGGGAGGCACCGGGCGGCACCGGGAAGCACCGGGCGGCACCGGGCGGCTCTGGCACCTGCCCCTCCGCCGCGCCGTGACCCACTTCTGCCCGAGCATGCGGCCGTTCACATGACGAGCCCGCCCCGCCCCCCCCCCCCAATCGGTTTCACTTCCAGCCCCACCTCCTGCCCTTCGTCCTCCTCCTCCTCCCGCTCCATCCCCATCCCCGCCGCTCCGCCGCCCGGTGCTCGGCGCTGCGCGGGCACTGCCGGCGCCTCCCCGGGACCGGGGTCTGCGCGACCCCCGCTCGGCTGTGGCCGCGGGGAGCTCGGAGCTGCCCCCCGGGGCTGCCCGCCCCCGGTAGGGCCGTGCCGGTGCCCGTCCTGCCCCGGCTCGCCCAGGCACGGGGCCGGCTGCGTGTCCCGCTGAATCACCGCTCCCTTCCTTCGCTCCGCTCCCGTGCAGCCCCGCTGCCCCCGCCAGGCGCTGTCACCTGCTCGGCGCGGGGACCCCACAAACCCCCGACAGGACAGGGCAGGGCAGGGCAGGGCAGGGCAGGGCAGGGCGGGGGGCCTCTGCCGAAGGTGCAACACCTGGCGCTGGGGGGCTGTGGAGAGCGCGGGGACCCCCATGCGTCTGCCCCATGTGCCCATGCCAGGGTGCAGATGCTGAGGTCTGGGGGCACATCCCACCTGGGAGACCTGCGGGTCGGGAATGGTGCCACGGAAGTAGTGGGAAGCTTTGAAGGTGGCAGGGAGGCATTCCCACCCTGTCCTTCATGCTGGGATACACACGGGTGGCTTTGGGGCTGGGGGTTATACCCCGGATAAAGGGACACTGGGACACACTGCCTAAGGCATGCAGAGATGGTGGCTCTGGACCACACAACGCGGCCTCGCTGTGCAGAGCCCGAGATGTCGGCACGGGGCAAAGTCCCCTGGCTGGGGTTTGTGGTGCACCAGGTCACCAGAGTCCTCCCTGGTGCCACATCACAGGGGTGGAGGCGGCTGGTCCTGGTCACGCTGGGCTCAGGTGCCAGGGTCAGTGTTCAGCAGTGCCCAGAGATGCCTGGGTCCTGGGGACAGTGGCACTGGCCTGGAGACCTGATGTGTGTGGAGAAGACATCTGCCATAGGCATGAGCACAACTCCCACTGCAGACATGGACCTGGCACCCAACATTGGCGTGGACCTGGCATCACCACAGGCATGGAAGAGGCATCTGCCATGAGCATGAGTGTGGCATCTGCCGTGAGCATGGCATCCAGTCGTGGTCACAAGCATGGCACAGCCACATCAGCCATGGACATGGAGACAACACCCACCACAGGCACAGATGCAGCCACCATCACCACCCATGGCATCACTGCCTCCTCCTTGGATGGCCTCCTGCCCTCACAGCTAGGCCCTGTGGGGACAACTCAGCCCCCCAACACTCAAATCAAACCATTTAATCGCAGCTCAAGAGGGCAATTTCAACCCACATCCATCCCAAAGGCTGAGCTGAGCCGGGGGTGCAGGGATGCTGATGGGCCGCTGGCAGAGGGGGGCCCCTGCTGTTCCTGAAACTGTCCCCCTGCTCTGGCACAGGCAGGTGGCGGTGGCAGAGGGACGCTGGGGCTGAGCCGTGGTGGCACTTTGTGCGCTCCCACCCATGTGCCGAGAGCCGCCCGGCTCTGCTCCGGCGCGGGAGCGGCTGCGGCAGGGAGGGGGACGGGGCTGGGGGCGGGAGGTGCGGGGGGCGGAGGGGCCGAGCCGCCCAGCGCGCTCCAGTGCTGCTGTCTGACATGATTTTGCTGATGGCGATTGGGAACGGGTTCGCTGCTCTCGCCGGTCGGATTCGCTCCTTCCTCCCGGCTTTCCTGCCTCCTCTGCATGGATGGGCACGCAGACGGGACGCGGGGCGACGTCTCGCCTCGCTCTTCGCAGGCTCTGCTTCCAGCACGGCTCCTGCTAGCACAGCCCCGGATGGAGCCAGAAATCCCACCCCGGTGCTCATCCCGAGCGCCCCGGGCAGGGGCAGCCCCTGAGCCGGCGGCGTGCGCGGCGAGGCCGCTGCCGTCCCCCGGGGTCACGGGAGCTGCCCGAAGCAGGTCACCCTCATTAGCCCCATTTCAGATGGGGAAACTGAGACCGGGAGCAGCGCAGTGACTCTTCGTGGCACGCAGGGTCCGGCCCCGGCGAACTCGCCCCTCCCAAAAGGCGGTCGCCGATTGCTGCTGTTGGGACAGCCGTGGCTGAATCGCGCCAGAGCGAGAGCGAAAATACTCCCCGAGTGCTCGGCGCAACCCAAAAGTATGAGGAGGTTACATAAGCGGCACCACACCTGCCGTGAGCAACGCGGGACCCACGCACCCATCCACGCTCCCGCTCCCCGCCGCCGTCTCCTTAACCCTTCGTGTGCGGCGCCCGGTCTGGCACCGACAGGTTCGGGAATGACCCGGGGAAAGACCCAGGGGAGAAGGAGATGCTGCAGGGTTACCTGAGCAGCTGCTGGGTGCTGCAGGTCTGGGACTCAGCCCCGTGGTTTTGGGGCCACAAGGGTGGAGGTGGAGAGGCTCTACCAGAGCAGGACTCCTTTTTCTGGTGAGCAGGGTCTCACCCCATGGACTTGGCCGGGTTTAAATTGGGGTCCTGGCCCCAGGAAAGCCAGAGCGAGGTGGAGCCAGTTCACTGGTGGCTAAGCCCCTGCAGTAACATTTGTTCCTGAGAGAGGAGCGGCCTTGCCCGGGGCTGCTTCTGCTGTGGCAGCACTGGAGGTGACAGAACCTCCAAAAACCCTCTCCCCCTCCCCACGCTGTGACAGGAGCTGGTGCAGCTCCGTTCACAGCTCGTTGGTGCAGGGACCCTCACCCCAGTATCTGCTGGTGCTGTTGCTGGTGATGGGAAGCAGTGGGGCTGGAGGGCCTTTGGTTCCTGGGTGGTGCCAGGCCTGGACTCGGTGCCAGGAGCTGCACCCACCAGGGCAATGCCGGGGGACAGGTCCAGCGGGGCTGGATCCAGCCCAGTGCAGGTGGCACCAGTGGCAGAGGAAGGAAATGGCCACCAGGAAGGGATAAGGAAGCAGAAACTGACACTTGCCACCATCCAGCTCTTCTCCTCCTCGCCCAGCCTTGCTGCCAAATCTTTGTGATCAGGGCCAGGGCAGACGGCGGGGCACTGCCAGCCTGTGGCCACACTGAAGTGGCCACCACTGGCACGGCTCTGCCGCCAGGATCAGCCCAGCTTGCCCCTGGCTGGCCCGGAGGTGAGCAGGAATTCCGGATGACACCATCGCGCCTTAATCACTGTTTGCTCTCCCTCGAGCCCCACCCAGCGAGAGGGGAACCTTCTGCCAGCATCGCCCGCCCCACACCCAGAGCCCCTCGCCCCACTCGGCGACCACCGCCAGGGCTGTGACAGCAGCCCCGAGCTCGGCGAGCCCCGGGCTGGCACGGCCGGACCCTTCGGTGGCTCTGCCGTGGGCTCCCTGCCACGGGCACTGCCAGGCGCCTGCCGTGACTCAGTTTCCCATGGGGAATGGTTGACCTGCCCTGCAGGGAGTGGGTCACGGGGTGAACGCGGCATTGGTGTCCCCAAACCTCATCCTCAGCTGCTGGCAGGGGGATGTGCCCCATGGATGAGGGTCCAGCCATGTCCCCCCATACCGGGCTGGGGGCGGGGGCAGCAGTGGGGCCGGGGGGAACTGCAGCACTTGCAACCACTGAGCCTCATTGTGTCCCCCCGGCTGTGGGGGTGATACAAGGGGGCACCCCCTGCTCGGGGGCTGGGTCCCACTGCTTTTCCTTCTCCATGGTGTCAGTGCCACCCTTCCTCCCAGCCCTGCCGCTGAAGCGCCTCGGTGGTGCAGGATGAAGGTCCCTCAGCTGCGCCAAACAGGGCAGTGCCCTCAGACCATGGGGATGAGATGTGGCTTGGCCAGCTGTGCCAGTCCTGGCAGCCAGTGGGATCGGGCATGGTGCTGGGCACGTGGCCCCGCTGCAGCGGTGTGAGTCACTGCACCTCGGTGCTGCTTATGCAAAGGCTGGCACGGGCTGTGGCGTGGGGCCGTGGGCTAATGGGGCCATGGCAAACAGCTGTGGTGTGGGGCTGTGGTGTGGGGCTGTGGGGCCATGGGATGGGGCTGTGGGGCTGTGGTGTGGGGCTGTGGGGCCATGGGATGGGGCTGTGGTGTGGAGCTGTGGGGCCATGGGATGGGGCTGTGGGGCTGTGGGGCTGTGGGGTTGTGAGGCTGTGGGGCTGTGGGGCTATGAGGCCATGGGATGGGGCTGTGGGGCTGTGGTGTGGGGCTCTGGGGCCATGGGATGGGGCTGTGGTGTGGGGCTCTGGGGCCATGGGATGGGGCTGTGGGGCTGTGGGGCTGTGGGGTTGTAAGGCCATGGGATGGGGCTGTGGGGCTGTGGTGTGGGGCTCTGGGGCCATGGGATGGGGCTGTGGTGTGGGGCTCTGGGGCCATGGGATGGGGCTGTGGGGTCACAGGGCCTTGGGTGCAGGGTGGGAGCCACTCGAGCACACTGCGGGTGCAAAGCAGAGCATGGAGAAGGGGGAAACTGAGGCAGCAGTGGGGTGCACCCCTGACTCCTGCAGCCCGTGCGGGGCTGTCCCTGTCATTGCCCGGGGCCGGGGCCTGGGGGACAGCAGAGCCAGGTGTAACCGGAGCCCCTGGGCTGGCCTGACCCGCTCACGGCTCACGTAACGCCTGCCCGGTGCTTATGCAATAGCTGCTGCCATGTGGCTCTGAGGGACACCCAACGCCGCGGCAATTACCCGGCCCCTAATCAGCAGCGACGCAGGATAACGAGGCTAATTGGAGCTGTGGCCAGCAGAGCTGCCGGGGGAGGAACATTCAGTCTCACCCTGCACCCCGAGGGGTGTCCCAAGCAATTAGTAGCTGCTGAGCCTTCCTTAGGGGCTGGGGGGGAGCGGCCGGGTCATGGCCGGGCTGGACCCCACTGTGCCCCGGGCAGCGGCTGTGGGTGTCCACTGGGGTGGAGCACAGCATCCCCATCCCTTCCTACATCCCCATCCTTGCCTCTGTCCCTGTTTGCATTCCTGTCCATCTGCACCTCCATCCCTTCCTGCATCCCCATCCCTGTTTGCATCCTTGTCCTTATCTTCATCCCCATCCCTCTGCATCTCCATTCCTCTCTGCACCCCCAGCCCTTCCTGCATCCCCATCCCTTCCTACATCCCCCCCCCCCCCCCCCGCATCCCCATCCCGCACTCCCGTGGTGCAGTGATGCTCCAAGTAGGTCAGTGGGCCGCGGTGTTGGGTGACCGTGGGTGGCTGCAGCACCTGCCCCGGGGGGCTTTGCTCCTTTTATCCCTGGTTGCCCCAGCCCTTGGCTGAGCCCACCCCCTGCTCACCCCACTGGGCTCCGTGATCCCCGGGGAGGGGGCAAAGGCAGCGTCTCCCTGGCCCAGACTGCAGAGCCCAGACTCACCTCATCGCACAAATGATGCCCAAATTGGCATTTGAAGGACGGTCCTGGCCCCCCCACGCCAGGGTGCCCCGGGGAGCTCAGCCCGGCGGCGTGGGGTGCAGGGGGCTCCCCGGGCAGCTCCCCCCAGCGCTCGCCCCCGGCTCGGGCGGCGCAGCCTCCGCTCGGCACCGTCCCGGGCACCGCGCGGCGCTGCCGAATCTCCAGCGTAATAATTAGGAGATAAACAGGAAAGAGGAAAGGGGCAGATTTCATATTCCGCTCTGATCCCCCCGGGACAGATAAAAGCGGAGTGGGGGGACTCAAGGGGGCTTTTTTCCCACTTGTTTCTGCTGAATCAAACATTTTTCCTCCTGCTTAGAAGATTTCCTGGCTCCCCCCGTTCCCCCCGCTCCCGCCTTAATGAGGTTTTGCTGTAAAAGTCTCCGAGCCTCAACCATGGCCTTGAGTTAATCTCCAGGCACCTTCAAAGCCGGGTTGTTCCTGCACCCCCCCCAGCCCCTCCTTCACCTCCATCTTTTTGAACTTCCCAGCCACAAAATTGCTGAGTTTCATGTGATGCTGCTTCTCCCGCGCCCGGCGGCGAGCGCGGGGGTCCCGGGGCAGATGGGGGCACATGGCAGGGACACGTCCCTAGGGCTGGGGCAGGGATGTGGGATGGCCCCTCCAGGTGGAAAAGCCATCTGCCTTTGAGGGGAACCCCCAGACTGGGGTGAAAAGGGGATATTTGGAGATTTTATTTTGCCCCCAAATTGGAATATTGTGGAAACACTGCAAACAAATAGCCCAGGGCTCGGGGCCACCGAGATGGTGGCCTTGTCTTTGTCACCAACAGTGAGGCTCTGGGGGCTGGTGACACTGGGGCATCACCCTGTGGGGCAGGCAGGGGATGTGGCAGGATGTGCAGGCTCCTTGGGTGCCAGGAGCATCCCCCCTCCAGGCCTCAGCTGGGGATGACCGTGGGACCCCAGGCTGCGGCTGGTGGCAGGAAAAGGTGCTGGTCAAGGTCCTGTTCTGGCTGCCCACTCAGGGCTCTGCCATGGGAACCAGCTGCTCCCTGGGGAAGGGGCTTGGGAGCTGCACAGCCCCTCGGTGGCATCCCTGCTGCCAGGACAGGGCTTGGTTCTCAGAGCACCCATCCATCCCTGCTGGGGGGCTCTGGGTACCCCACCGTCCCCATCATCTGTGTGGGTGTCCAGCCCTGACCACAGTGGGGCCAAAACCCTGGGAATGGGAGAAGCAGGAGCTGGCAGCACCTGAGCTGCTCTAGCATGGGATGCTGCCCTGTCCCACCCTCACTGGAGCCATCGGACACCGCCAGGCTCCCTCCTCCTGCCCCCGGTGCCCTGGGCTGCCCATGGCGCCCATACCTGGGCGTCCCGCTCCAGAGCCGATCTGGAGGCTTTAGTGCAAGTTAATCCCAGCAATCCCTTAATTCCAGGGACCAAAATAGGAAAGATCAGTAGGTCAGTGGGAAAAGCTCTTGGCCAAAGTTAACATGTTAATGCAGAGAGAAGGTGAGGGAAAGAGAGGGGAGAGGAAAGTGCCCAGGAATCTGCTGTTGGCTCACCCCGTGCCCAGGCTCCGGTCACTCTGCATCCCGCTGGTTTGGGGACACCAAGCACTGGTGGCCCAGGAAGGCTTGGCAGCCGCCGGCCTGGTGCAATTTTGGGAAGGAAGGGGGGTTTTCCCCTCTCACCAAACACACCAAGCCCAGCGCTCGGTCGCCGAGGCGATCCCGGCGCGTTAAATCCCGGTCTCCAGAGGCGAAAGGTTGCGCATTAACGCCGGCACCGCTGAGCGGCCCTAATTAGGGCTTGGCAGCGCCCGCCTTGGCCCCGTAAGCACCTTTTTGGCTGCTGCTCTGGAAAAAGCCGTGCCGGAGGGCTTAGCTTTTAATACAGCCAAGCCCAGGTGAGCCACCCACTGCTGCCCGTGGGCCGGTCCCAGCCCCGGCTGAGGGGCTCAGCTCTGGTTATGGGTCCCAGCTCCAGCTGTGGCCTCCGGGGGCTTCACCTGGTGGCCCCACACAAGAACCCCCCAGCCCTGCAGTGCTGGTGCTGCTGCTGGTGCATCCCAGCAGGAGCCTCCCAGGGCCTTTCCCTGCATCCCCAGCTGCTTTCCCTTAGGGTTGGGTGCATTTGGGCAATAATATCGCTATGGGAGCAGTTTCCTTAAATCCATCTTTGTTACCACAAGCAGCTTAGCACCAGAAACTCTCTTCCTCTCTGTTCTTTTAATACGATCCCAGCTTAGCAAAGCCCTGGGCTTAGCCACTGCCCCTGCAGTGCAAGTGAGGAGAGGAGAATTAAATAATATGAAAGGAGAAAACAAAGGGCTCTGCTTGATTTAAGCAGCTGGAGGGGGAGTGGCAGCAGCCCACCCCTGCCTCGGGGGAGCCACTGGGGTTACCTGAGGAGGGGGATGCTCGGTGGGATGATACAGGGTGGGGCCCCCTGGGATGCCTCGTTTTTACAGGTCAGTGGGTCAGGGATGCTGTGATGCTCTCAGCCATTGCTCCTGCTGACAGATCCCAAGAGAGACAAGGTGCCTCAAATACCTCTTGGTGACAAATATTCCCATTTTCTAGAGTTTTTCCATCTTGGGCTCATTTCCAGAACCAGCTTGAGAGAACTCAGTGCCCTTTGCAGAGGCAGCATCACACCAAGACATGGGCCTTCCCCACGTTTCCCACCCCACCAGCCCGGGACGGTGCTCCCTGCCTGCCGGACAGACCCTGTGCCCATGGCCTGGGGGTTCCCGCTCATCCCTGGCTCCCAGCTGGCTGGGCTGGCTCCCATGGCTGCCACCGTGGCTCACCTTGGACTCCGCTCCCGGCACAGCCCAGCGCCCGGCTGGGTTGCTGGGGAGACGGGCTGGTTTATTTACCATCGGGGCTGCGATAAGGAGTGTGAAAGGAGAGGAGGAGCACATGGTGTCCAATGTGCCTGACCCACTTTTCCATCGCCCGGGCATTGCTCACCCTCGGCGATTGGATTGCAGCGGCTGCGGAGTCGCCAGGGCTTGGGGCGTCCTTCCTTCCCACCCCTGTTTGCTCTGGCTCAGTTGGGAACAGAGGAGAAGCATCCCTGGGCACCAGGAGTGGACGCCGAGGCGCCGCCACGGGGATGGGAACCCGCGTGGGAGCTCTGCGGGGCTCTCCTCGCGCCCGTCCTTGGCCGTGGTCGCGGCCCCCGCCGGCGCTGGCACAGTGGCCCAGATCTGCCATTCCGCATGGCTTCCCCGGCTGTCCCCGGGGCCGGGCGCCGGCAGGCAGGGCGCTCGCTCGGCGCCTCGCGCGCCCGCCCGCTAATCCGACATGACTCTTCCATTAGAGACGAGATGCCGGCAAAGAGCTTTTCGGTGTAGGAATTAACTCCTTCTCCCACCCCGCAGCTCCCTGACCTGGAGTGTCGGCTCCGGCTCCGTCGCCCACGTGGCCTGGGGTCTGCGGGATAAGGGGGGGTCCCCCTGTTGTTACCCCCAGCCTGGTGGTGGGCTGGTTCCCCGGGGGACCTGGCTGAGCCTTTACACGTGTATCTCCCATCCTCCTCCTCTGAGAATGCGGGATGGGAGCAGAGATCCGGCGTTGAGGTGGCAGAGGGTACCAGAGAGTGGCTCCATGGACCCCCGGGGTGGCAGGAGGGGCCCCAGCCCAGTCCCTGTCCCTGGCTGCAGCACAGCCGCTTCCCTTATCGATCTTCTCTGGTTGTTAATTATCGGCTCCAATCGAGCCTGATCAGAGCCATGGCTCCCTGCCAAGGCCCTGTTGTGGTTTTGGCTGTTCTTCCCCTGCCCTGAGGTGCTGGGGCTGCTGGGGAGCAGATGGGACCCAAAGGGGAACTTGGGGAGCTGGGGGCAGGTGGGATTTGGGGTGCAGGTCCTGGCCAGGGGGTGCTCCCTAAGCAGGGGGACCTGGGACATGGTGGGGACGCAAGGAAGGGAAGAGCCTAAGCCCGGAGCCAGCACATGGACCCCTGACTGGCACAAATGTCCCAGAGCAGAGGTGCCAGCATCTCACATGTGACACTGGGGGACAGCAACGGTGGCTCTGGCAGAAGAGAAGGTCAAAACAGTGCAGGGTTCACTCTCCAGGACCAACCACTGCCCCAAGGACAGTCACCTTCCCTCACTGGGGCAGAGCTGTCCCTCATGTCCCTGCTCCTCAGGAGCCATTCAGGGGAGGTGACAGCAGTACCCCAACCCCCTGCTCGAAGGACAAGCCCCAACATCCTTCCAGAAGGGAAGCAAAGCTGATCCTGCCTGGTGCTGAGCCCAGGGGAAGCACCTACCCTCTGCCTCCTTGTGCCACTCCAGTGGGTGAAGAGAAGGATGGGCACTCGTGTGCCGTGGCCACCCTTCCCATCAGTGTGCTCAGGGCTTGGATCTGGCCCTGGATGGAGTCAGGAGCCCATGGATATCTCATTCTCTTGCCTGTGGTCTTGGAAAACACCCTGGAGAGAGGGCCCATCCCCAGAATACAGAGGGGAAACTGAGGCACAGAGTGAGGAAGGGATGTGCACCATGATGGGCTCTGCAGAGCTGGTGGCTCTGGGGCATCGTTGGAACCATGAGGGTGCTTGAGCCCTGTCCCTGCCATGGGGGGGCTCTGCTGCCCTCAGGACTCCAGCTAAGGGGACTTCAGAGGCAGCCACCCCCCAGCAGCCCCCCAAAGCTGCTGCAGAGCAGGCAAGGAGTGCTCAGGAAGGGCTAGAGAGGGGCTGGGGAGGGGCTGCTCTCACCTGATGTTCTCACCGTCTGCAGAGATCGCTGATGTTGTCACCATCACCTCCCCCACCACTGTGGTGTCACTGGGCTGGGGACCTTTTGCCATCCTGGCCTGGGTCGGTTCAGGTCAGGATCCTGTGTAACACCGGCTGTGAGCACCTGGCTCACAGTGGGGATGTCCCAATGGAGAGCTAACCTGGATCCCAGCCACCTGTGTGGCCGTCACCTCCTGTGCTGCTACATGGCCTTGGGACAAGGACCTCTAGCAAGGGAACAACCCTACAACAGTCACAGAGGACAGGACTGGGGACAGCTGCTCTCCCTGTCCCTCATAGTGACCCCAGGACAGCCCAGCCCAGGGTGGGCACTCGAGGCACCTCTGTGGTGCTCTGGGACTCAGAGTGGGGGACATTCACCAAAGCCAGTTTGGGAGGTCACCCTGGAGACCCACAGCCTGGCACCTGGGGTCTCCTGATCCCCCCAAAGCAGGGAAATGCCCAAAAGGACATGACCTCTCCTCTCACCCTGGGCAGGGGCCAAAACATGCACTGATTATTTTTGAGGGACTCTTTGGCTGCAAATCAGGGTGTCATCACTCTTCCTCCACACCGGATAGCTCAGACTCCGTGGCAGGGTGGGGCTGCGGTGGTAGTGGAGCAAACCATCCCCAAAATCCCAGTGCAGAGCCACCCATGAAATATTCAGGCTGCTCTGCACAATTCCTGCCTTGCTGCCGTCGAAAGCACCATGAATATTGCAGGTGGGCATTAAAGTTTCAGGGCTGCCATGTTTCAGGACCCTGTCACCACAGGAAGTCCCTCTGCTGGGACGTGCCACACCTTCGCCAGGCTCCAGTGACCTCTTTCTCCCTGGTTTACCCCAAAAACTGGTGGTGGTGATGGGCTGGGTCCTTGAAGTTCTACAAGAGCAAACCAACACGAAGCTCCTCACTGTGTCCCCAGAATGGATTGGCACAGTTCAGGGAAGAGTTGCAGGAGGTCCTGCAGGACGAGGGAAAAGCAGAGGCCATGGTCACCCCACCCCAAGGCTCAGCCATGATCCCCACTGCCCCGACAGCGGTGTGGCCCCACTCCTGTGTGGCCCTTCCAGGCATGGGAAGAACTCCCTGAGCACCTCGGAGGGTTCATCCTCCATGTCATGAGCTTTCCAGGTCAGTCCCCGCCAGAAGGGACCATTCCCTTCTCATCCGCCTGCTCTCATAACTTGGCTCTTCCCGTGTTTATATAACAGCGACGTCTCCTGCGGACCGGGGAGAGAATTGGCCGGGGAGAAATAATGAGGATAATTCAAGTCATTTGGGAAGATGAGGTTTGTGAGGTGCCCAGCGTCTTCCACCTTTTACATGTTGTCTCTAATCATCCGCAATCTCAGATGGCCATTGATGGAGCTCGTTGCTGTGGTGACGGATGAATAGCCCTGGGATTGTACCATGCCAAAAAAGTGCTGTCCTTTCCATCAAAACAACAACAACAACAAAAATATCATTTTGTTCAGGAAATTAAGCAGTTTGCAACCAAATAGCAGTGCCTGAAAAGGCTCCTGCATCCGTCCCTTCCTCCCGGCTCCCGCGGCTGTGTTGGGTTTGTCAGGAACATGCCCAGCGCCCCGGAGAGTCCTTTGTGTGCGCCAGACAAGGAGAAGGTGGTAATTGCAAGGGGGTTTCTAACCCACTGAGCCTTTTAAAAGGATTTGATGCCCCCCTACACCTCTCTGCTCACCCAGATGTGTGTCACGCAGGCAGGGAGCGCGGGGCCGGGGGCTGGCGCAGCACTAGGTTAATGTGTTAGCTGTGCACGGCCGGGATCCAGGGGACAGGGGAGTGTGGATGACCAGTGGCCAGGTCAGGGCTCAGGTCCTGCTCATTCCCTGGGGAAGCAGCAATTCTCAGTGGTGAAGGCTGGCATGGGGCTCCTGAGATGCAGAGAAGTGTGGCCAAGGCCAGACGAGGAGCACAGGGCTCCTGCCATTGCCAGCCTCCATGGTTTCCCATATAAACTCCCTCCCAGGCAATAGGACCAGCTCCTAGTTCTCCTTCCTCCCCAGATGCTGGGGTGGCTGCTGGAGATGCTGGTCTCGAGCTGTGCCACTGGATGTGGGTAGCACAGCCCTTGGAGACAAGGCTGCCAGGCCAGGAAGGGGAGGCTTTGGGGTCTGCCCAACCTAGGATTGACCCTGGCTTTGGGTTTGACCCTCCCAGTGCTGGAACCACACTGCCACGTCTCAAGCTGTACACAGCGGGTGTTTGGACAACCCCAGACTGGCTTGGGTTGGGAGGGACCTCAAAGCCCATCCAGTGCCACCCCTGCCATGGGCAGGGACACCTTCCACTGTCCCAGGCTGCTCCAAGCCCTGTGCAACCTGGCCTTGGACACTTCCAGGGATCCAGGGGCAGCCCCAGCTGCTCTGGGCACCCTGTGCCAGGGCCACTGGATCACTGTGCTGTGACACAGTGTATGGCTGATGAGTAACCCCTATTACTGCTCTGGGCTGCATTTTGAGCCAGGGATCTGGTCCCTGCTGGCATCTTTGGTGTTCCCAAACACCACCCACCAGTCATGGAATCATAGAATCATAAAATCGTGGAATATCCCGAGTGGAAAAAGACTAACAAGGATCATTGAGTCCAGCTTGTGTCCCTGCACAGACACCCCAACAACCCCACCCTGGGCATCCCTGAGAGCGCTGTCCAAACGCTCCTGCAGCTCTGGCAGCCTCGGGGCCGGGACCATTCCCTGGGGAGCCTGGGCAGTGCCCAGCAGCCTCGGGGGGAAGAACCTTTCCCTGAGCTCCATGCCCAGCCCTGACCCAGCTCCAGCCGTTCCCTGGGCTCCTGTCCCTGTCCCAGAGCAGAGCTCAGCCCCTGCCCCTCCGCCTCCCCTCGGGAGGAGCTGCAGCCCCCAGGAGCCTCCCCTCAGTCTCCTCTGCTCCAGCTGAACGAGCCGAGTATCAGGGATGGTGTAATTCGGAGCTGTGTTACTCGGACATCCATCCTGCACGAGCGTAAGAAGCCGTAGGGCGAGTGCCCGGCTGGCAGCCTGGGAGAGCCCTGAGGCGCAGCAGGGTCGGAGCCAGTCCCCGCGCCTTGGGGCAGCGGGAAGGAGGAGGGAGAAGGAGGGATGGGCACACGAGGAGAAAATATTTTAAACGACCTGAGGAGGAGATATGAGCTAAATTCCCGCAGCTCCAGCCCCTCGTCGGGCGAGAGCCGCGGGCAGTGCTTTGCCAGCCGTCCCCAGCGCCCTCCACCCTCCCTGGGCTCTGCGAGAGCCAGATGGAGGCACATCTTGGCTGCACGGAGAGCGAGGCAGTGAAGCGGGCTGGGGAGATTAACTCCACGGGGAAAACAAGCTCAGCAGACGCCGCGGAGCTCAGGACCCCTGCGCGCGTCTGTGTGTGAGCACACGCGTGTGCTCCGAGCACACCCGGGCACACACGCACGGAGGCATTGGATGTGTTTGAGTACTTGTGTGTGTTTGACAGAGCTGGTGAGCCCGCGCCTCGCCTCGGAGGGGCAGCCGGCTACTGGCGATCTTGGGTTTGTCATCCTTTAATTGCTCTGCTTTGATAACAGTGATAATTGGCTGGAAATCGATACTGTTTTGCTCCTGTTTCTCCCATCCTGTTTCGCCCAGCCTCCCCTCCCTTCCCGGACGCCGTCGTGCTCTTTAGTGGGTGACATTTAAAGGCTTTGCCACAGCCATTAGATAACCCAGGCGGAGAAGATGCTGTGGAGAGGGCTGATGCCGGCAGGGATGGAGGCAGCTCCCCTCTCCTCTCCCCTCCTCTCCTCTCCCACGGCTCAAGGACAGATGGAGACGATGCTCCAGCAACATGTCCTGGTGCTGTGAGAGCCACAGGGGTGGGGGACCGGCGGATCTGGGGGTGAGGGGAGAGCGGAGTGGGGAAGGGACAAACCCGGGCTGTGTCGGCCAGGAACTCCCTCCGGCTTTGGCTCTGAAAATTGTGCCAGAGCATCACGGGAAGATGTGTATTAATATCCCACTGCCCGGCCTGCCCTGCTCTGCGTGCCCTCCGCCTCTCCAGCAAGGTGTCCCCAGCTCCTGCCATGCTGCCCTGGCCACAGGTGGGACCTCAGAGTCCCCAAGGTCAGGGACCTCCCAGTCCCCTTGTAACTGCTCTCACAGAGCAGCCCTTGTGCTCCACCTACCCAGCCGGGCTGCTGGGGCTTTGTCCCCCCAAAAGGTGCCCTGATCCCCAAAGCTGAAGGGCCTAGGGAGCGGGACAGCAGCACCAGAGGGTGCATGGGGAGCCCCAAGAGCCAGGGGCACTTTGTGCTGGAGCTGGCAGCCCCAGGACCCCAGGTCTGCAATAGCCAAGGGACTCTCATTAGCCAAGGGAGCCTTGTTAGCTGAGCGGCCCTCATTAACAAAATAGGGTCCAGAGACCCCCTCTGTAGGGTTGGCTGGAGCATGGGGCTGGCAGTGAGCAAGGCATGCCTGGGAGGCTGCAGGTGAGAGTGCATGAGTTACTTGTGCCCTCGCCTTTTACGGGCACCTCTACGCCCACCCCCTCCATTACCAGGGCACACACCTTCCCTGCTTACTCACACACAAACCTTCCCTGTGCATTCACCATCCCCAGGTAACTGTGTGCCCACCTTTATGGGAACCCGTGTGCCCACTCTGGGTGGGTACCTGTGCACTCACCATCCCGTGTATCTATCTGTGCTTTCACCTTCCCCAGGTACTTGTGCACCCACGATCTCCTATGTACCTGTGTGCCCACCTCTATGGGTACCTGTGTGCCCACCCCTATGGGAACCTGTGCACCCACCATCCCTAGGTACCTGTGTGCCCACCTCTATGGGTATCTGTGTGCCCACCATCCCATGGCACCTGTGTGCCCACCTCTATGGGTACCTGTGTGCCCACCATCCCTAGGTACCTGTGTGCCCACCATCCCTAGATACCTGTGTGCCCACCTCTATGGGTACCTGCGCGCCCACCATCCCTAGGTACCTGTGTGCCCACCTCTATGGGTACCTGTGTGCCCACCCTCTGCGGGTCCCTGCGCGCCCACCATCCCTAGATACCTGTGTGCCCACCTCTATGGGTACCTGCGCGCCCACCATCCCTAGGTACCTGTGTGCCCACCTCTATGGGTACCTGTGCACCCACCATCCCTAGGTACCTGTGTGCCCACCTCTATGGGTACCTGTGTGCCCACCATCCCTAGGTACCTGTGCGCCCACCATCCCTAAGTACCTGTGCGCCCACCATCCCTAGGTACCTGTGTGCCCACCTCTATGGGTACCTGTGCGCCCACCATCCCTAGGTACCTGTGTGCCCACCTCTATGGGTACCTGTGTGCCCACCATCCCTAAGTACCTGTGCGCCCACCATCCCTAAGTACCTGTGCGCCCACCATCCCTAGGTACCTGTGTGCCCACCTCTATGGGTACCTGTGTGCCCACCTCTATGGGTACCTGTGCGCCCACCATCCCTAGGTACCTGTGTGCCCACCTCTATGGGTACCTGTGCGCCCACCTCTATGGGTACCTGTGCGCCCACCCTCTGCGGGTCCCTGCGCCCACGTCCGTGGGTTCCTGGTGCCACCTGGTGGCCGCCGGCCCCGGCCCGGGGGTGCCCGGGGTGGGAAATGCCCCAACATGTCCCGGCAAGGACCTTTGTGCTGCCCCGAAGGTTCCCGCAAGGGCACCCCGAGAGCGGAGCCCGGCCCGCGCCTCTCCTCAAACCAAAACCGAGCCGAACCCCGCGCCCAGCCCGCCGAAGCTCAGGGTAAAGCACTTTGTAGTCCCCCTGGGCAGGGAGGTGCTGGGGAGACTCCCGAGCAGGGCTCGGCCGTGGCTCTCCGGGGGTTTTGCTCCTCGGTGTTCCCCAGCCCCAGCACAGCTGGCAGCGGGCGTTTTCTCCTGCGGGGTCATCCCCGGGGAACCCCATCGCGATGGCCGTGGCGAGGACTGGACCCCTGGCACGGGCTCGGAGGAGAGTCCTGGACCCCCGGCACAGACACGCGGGCTCGGAGGGGAGTCCTGGATTCAGGGCTGGGCACACGAGCTCAGAAGTGAATCGGCCCAGTGACCAGCTGGGCCACCTGAGCAAAGCTTTGATTGAATAAACCCGCACATCATCCAGTGCTTGGTGAAGAGCGACAGGAACGGTTTGTAGCCGGGAGTTCTTTCCAGCTGGAGACCCCTGAAGCATCCCACCCATATTCACTATGGACGGTGTACGGCCCCAGACCCCAGAGCTGGGGGTCCCAGCCCCGCTCCTACCGCTGGGGTAGAGCCGGCTGCATCCCGCCCCTGTGGATGGGGTGGGAGCAGAGTGCTGTCCCCCCAGAAGCTACAGCCATGTCCCCAGTCCTCTGCCCTACAGCTGAAGCCCCCGCAGTGTCCCAGGCTCTAGAGTCATGGAATATCTGCGTCCCAGCCCCTATAGCTGAGGGACAAGGGTCTCGCCCCCTTCCTACAGCCTGGGTCTGATTGTGACCCAGCCCCTCCAGCAGGGGCTCCCAGATCCCTCTCTCTACAGGCGAGTCTGGCTGTGTCCCACCCGACAGACCCACAGGAGGGTCTCAACCTCCTCAGCTATAGATGGGGCACACCTATAACCCCGCCCGATAGCCAAGGGGGTCAGAGCTCCCTCCCTTACAGCCAGGGCACACCTATACCCCAGTCCCTATAACCAGGGGGTCACAGCCCTCTCCCCTATTGCTGAAGCACACCAATACCCCAGCTCCCTCCCCTATGCCCCAGTCCCTACAGCCGGGGGAGGGAGGTGTCACAGCCCTCTCCGCTATTCCCGGAGCACACCTTTACTCTTGTCCTTACAGCCGGCGGTTCTCAGCCCCCTCCCCTATTGCTGGAGCACACCCACACTCCAGCCCCCTCCCCTACACCCCCTCCCCTGTACCCGGGGGGTGTCACAGCCTATCGCCCCCCGTCCCCGGGGCACACCTCCACCCCCGGCGCCGTCCCAGGCCTCGCGTCCCCCCCGTCCCGTCCCCCCCGTCCCGGGCCCTCCCCGGGGGAGGCGCTCGGGGCCCGCGCCCGCCATGTTTCCCGGCAGCGCTCCCTGCCCGCCGCCCGCCTGAGCCTCCCGGGGCCGGCCCGGCCCGGCCCGGGGCCGCCCGCCCTCCTCCGCCGCCGGTGAGTGGGGCCCGGCGAGCGGGGCCCGGCCCGGGGCTCCCGCTCCGCGCAGGCCGCGGAGCCTCGGCCTCGATTAGCGCCGGGGGCCGGGAGCGGGGCGCGGCGCCCGGCCGCGGGGGGGGGGGTGGCGGGCCGCGGCCAGCCGCGGGAGGGGGCGGGCGGGGGTCTCTCCCCGGCCGGGAGGGGGGTCCCGGCCACTCCGGGCCGCCCGGGCACGGCGGGGGCCGCGGCTCGGGCCGGCCGGCCGGCTGGGCCGTGCGGCGCTCGGGGAGGGCTGAGCCCGCGGCCCCTTCTTTCTGCAGGGACGCTCGATCGACAGCAGCTCCCGAAGGTTTGTCCGTGTGGCAGCGGGCGCCAGCCGGGACCCCCGAGGGATCCACTGCTACCGGGGCTGCCCTCGCTGCGAGTGCCCGAGGAGAGGCCGGTTCGGGCCGGGAGGATCCCGGTGCGGTGATGGGAGCGCTGGTCTGAGCGCTGCGAGGGACCCCCGGGTGCGGAGCCGAAACCCGCATCCCCCAGCTGAGGACGAGGAGGAATAAACCAGAGGTGATCCGGTTCCGTCCCACGGGAGCGCTCCTTGGCAGGGTAATGGTTTCGTGTTCCTCTTGTTTATTCCCTTGGTGAAGCAAGTTTTGTAGGAGCAGGAAGGGAAGCGGCAGAGCTGGCTGGGATGTGGTGGGTACTTTGTGTATCCCACAAAGGCAGCACTGCTGGGAGCTCCTGGTACCAACGCCGTGGCTTTGTGCCCGAGCTGGAGCCACCCGCACCCACCATGGTCCTGCACACATCCTCTCCCCTTGTTCTGTGTCAGAGCTAGACTGGCTGCAGCCACGTTGTCCACACACATTGGAATTGTGTGTGGTTTTTGTTTGTGCCTCATGGTTCTCATTTGGAGCGCTGCGGTGGGTTTGGCCCTGTAAATGCTACACCGTGTGTGGCTGGAAGGGGCCGATTCCTGGGGTTGGAGGTAACTGCATGTAATCCAGAGAGAAATTATTAAGATTAAATTTAAAATCAGGTTCCACTGTGTCAGCTGTTTTTCCTGGGAAGGTGTTCTGGAATTGCATCTTACTGCTGGAAAGAAAACAGTATCCTTATTTCCAGCCTAACCATGTTAATGTTCCCCTTACCCACGTATGTCAGAACAGAGCGTCAGTGGGTTCTTTTTGCATCGCTTGCGTCATCTTCCTGAGAATTAAAAAACTGAACCAGGCTTGAAATGAAAACCAAAATGTGACTGACTGGGCCTGCACTGGGCGTTGGAGGTGTGGGTGTTCACAGGGGGCATCAGTAGTGCTGTGGGGGCTCATCTCGTACCGGTGGAGAGCAGATTGTTCGGGTCTGATGTGCTCGTCTGTCACCGGGAGTGTAGGGAACCTCATGGTGCAGGAGAGAGAACCAGGAGCCAATTCCTGTTGGCTTTCCAGTCTGACTCTGGGCAACTCCTGGCCGCTGAGCTCTGGGGGTGGCTCAGGGCCCCAGGACACGGATTTTAGGAGCCCCGAGCGCTCGAGGGCCTGGGGTCGTGTTGTTGTGCACGTGCGGGAACCGGGCTCTCTTGGGATCCTTTGTGCTCCTTCCTGATCAGCTGCAGCACACAATGCCCGAGCGCTCTGGCCCTCACAGCTGTCCCGGGTTTATTTTTGCTTCCTGGTTGTAGCTCGGCGCCTCGGAGGAGCGAGGATGGCTCAGGAGACAAACCAGACGCAGGTGCCTCTGCTGTGTACCACGGGCTGCGGGTTCTATGGCAGCCCCCGCACCAACGGGATGTGCTCCGTGTGCTATAAGGAGTTCCTGCAGAGGCAGCAGAGCAGTGACCGGATAAGCCCTCCAGGTAGAGGATTTTTTTTTTGAAATCTGTCTTAAATGGGTGTCTGGATACAAACTGTGTTCAGCAACTGTGACAGAGCACGGCACTGGTACCTGGCTGCCAGCAGATTTACTCCCTCCTGGTAAAAATCGTCTTTCCCTTTCCATGCATACCCAAGGTTCTAGGTCAAGGACCCAAGCCCTCGAGCATTTCTGTTCCCTGTCAGGTGGGGCAGTTGTTTTCTTCCCAGTCTCACCAGTTTATGAACCCAGCCAGCACCTTCCAGTAGACTGTAAAATTTCACGTGTGCTAATGGCGATCCCAGCTTTTAGCTATTTCCTGCTCCCTGAGGTAGGAGCTGACTGCTGGGAACCATGACAAAGCCCCACAATGAACTTTTATTTGGCCTATCTCTATCATTTTCTTACCTTAACAGTGTGACTTGACTTTTTTTGTTTCCTGCAGTCGGGATGGGAGCAGGGGAAGGATGCTCTTTGCAACTTGAGCAGGGATTTCTTTTGCTGGGGGTTTATGCAGATGCCCCATGTACAGAGTGAGAAATGCCTCTGAGGGTTCTTCCACAGTTTATTCCTGAGGGTAATCATGGCTTTCCTCGAGTCACCCACACAAAATATGCTAAGGAACGTGACTTTTCTTGACAAAGAGTTTTTCTTAAGACCCCAACTTAGATCCTCAGCTGACGCAAACCCACACGTGTCTGCTGAAGCTGGTTCCTTTCAGCAGATGAGGATCTGGTTCTTAGACCTTGGAGAAGTTGCAAAGTGCCATTGGGTTCAGGATCCAGACAGCCCTGGTATGTTAACCCCACAGAGTCCCATGCACAAATTTGGAGGGGAGGGTGTAGGAACAGGGATATGGGAGTGATCCCAACAGGGGTGTGCTTTCCCAGCTCCAGTAGGGAACAGGAGCATGAAACCTGCTGGAAGTGCTCATTCTGCTTTCTCCTTGGCTGTCAAGCACCTGAGGAACTTGCTGACACTTCTCAGAGACTTGACCAAGCCTGCCCTTGTGTTGTAGCACCCAGTGGTCCCAGCAGCAGCCCCATGGCTTCCGAGGCGATCGCAGGACAACGCGCGGAGGGAGACTCCACACCTGAGGATGCAAAAGCCAGGTAGAGGCAGAGTCTGGAGAGGAGGGGATCTAAACCCTGCTATAAAATCCAGCTCTGGGATACAAGGGACAGGCTGTCATCCTTCATGTGGCCAGTCTGTAAATGAGCTGGGTAAGGTCTGCATTGTGACTCTGGTTTATTTGTAAGATTGAGATGTCCCTGCTGCTGCTGCTGTCTGATGTGTACCAGAGGGTTGGTGGTAGATTCAGTGGCATCTTGGATCTCCTGGAGCCAGTGCACCTTGTCTGTCCCTGGCTCTGTTCAGCTGTTCGATTTCTGCTCAGTCAGTCGCAAGCAGTGGGATTTTTGGGGTTTTCCTGTGCAGGGTCAAGAGTTGGACTTGAAAGGATCATGAGGATCATCAACTCAGGATATCATGTGATTCTAAGTGAAAGCACCTGCTGTTGACCCAGTCTGGAAGCTGTGACAGCAGGATTAGAGACCTTGGGTCTGTTTGATGGGAAGGAAGACAGAGCTGCCCTGAACTACCATCACATTACAGCCCTGACTCATAGCTCTGTTTCCCTGCCCCTGGACTTGTTTGGATGGGCTTTGAGATATAATTGGGTGGAAGAGGAAACTGAGATCATCACAGATTCGTTCCATTTATGTCTATAAAGAACTTTGATCCCAGATCTTCTCGGGAATTGACCTGCTGTACTCCTGACCTACTTTTGAATATAAGGAAATAAACTCTATGGGCTGAAGGTCTCTCCCACATAACTGTCCATCAAATGATGATAGTTGTGTTTTCTCTTTTTGTTTGTCTGCTGCACATGCTCCCAGCGCTCAGACTCCTGTGACCCATCAGATGACGGCCATGAGCATATCCAGAGAGGAAACCAGCAATGAGACAGAGGAATTCAGCAAGACAGATGAAGCCTCATCAGCTTCTTCCTCATCAGGTAGGGTGGTTGTTTTGGCCTTTGCACAGGTCTGAGTGGCACCGAGCTCAGGAGTCCACTGGAGCAGCAGGGACGGCTGCTGACCCCGGGGTGTGTCCCCTCCCGTGTAAAGGCACACCTAAGAGCTGAAGAGGAAACT
The DNA here is from genome assembly GCF_041296385.1 of Aphelocoma coerulescens. Taxonomy (NCBI): domain Eukaryota; kingdom Metazoa; phylum Chordata; class Aves; order Passeriformes; family Corvidae; genus Aphelocoma; species Aphelocoma coerulescens. The sequence continues at coordinate 2,436,938 of NC_091041.1, read as the reverse complement.
CTTGTTTTGGTGACAGGGAGGAGAGCAAATGCTGTGCCTGAGGGCAGGCTGATAGAGATTTCTCTGTGGGCTGAGGGCTGAGTGGCTGCCAGCCCTCGAGTGGCTGGCAGGAGGATAATCTTCCATGACGCCTCTCCCAGGGAATGGCAGCGAGCCCGGAGCGTCCCACAGCCTGACGTGGCTGCTGCTGGCGGCACTCCCCTGCCAGCTCCCGAGGGGGAGGAAGGGAGACGGATCCATCGGAGTCTTGGAGAAAGGAGACTCGTTTGTGACAGTGCCTGGGGGTAGTGGAGGCCCGTTGTTGTCACCCCGTGTGATGGGGGCACCTGTCCCTTGGGGGAGTGTTACACAGTGGGTGCCCTGACGTGATTGAGGCACACCAGAGTTGTTGCCCAGCATGGCACATCCTCCAGCTGATGCCATAAGCCCGTGATCCTGCATGCAGACACCCTCCTTTGCTCAGCTGACAGCTTGCTTGCATTGAAAGCTAAAAAAACCCAGGAGCTGTTGGTTGCTGAAAAGCCAGGCTCTAGTCACCACACATGGCTGGGCATTTTGGGTTTGGTAATCCCTTGCCTGCAAGCCCAGGAGACAATTTACAACAGGCAGGTGAGAGACCGTAAAAAGAGGCTTGGGAGAGCCTGCCCCTTTCTTCTGCCTGTGTAGTTTTTAGGAGGCTGTTTAGGGTCAGCTCCACAAAGCTGTCTCTGTTTCGTCTCCTCAGAGCAGCCTGCACCACAGGTGCTCGCTCCCTTCTGTTGACTTCTCTAACCTGCTTAGGTGCTGGAGGAAATCCTGCTAAGCATCAGTGACCTTTAACAATCTGGCTTTGAGAGCTCAGTTTTCCCTTTGGTAGATTAGAGGCAGTGATGGATATCTGTGTAAAGCGTTCTAAGACCTACATATGGGGAACACTTACATAAGAGTCAGCAAAAATAATCAGTAGTACTTACAAGGGGTTAACTTTTTTCTTCTCCCTACGAAGATTAACTGTGGGCTCAGCTGACAGCTGTGTTGCTGTACAGCAGCTGAGCTGTAGTGACTATCCAGTCACTGTCCAGTGGCCACTCCAGCCTTGGATTTAAGGCATTTGAAACAGAGCGAAAGCTGTGAGGTGGAGATCTCTGTGGAACAAGGCAAATCTCACAGTTGGGGGTATGTCAGCCAGGGCAGTGTGCACACAGAGAGTCATTAGAGCCTCAAGCAGCTCCTGTAATAAAATGAACGTTTGGTTTATCGAGAAGGGTAGCAAAACTCTTGCCTCTGTTTCAGGTACCCTGCTTGAGATATCCCAGAACACGGCTGAGGGCAAGACGGCTTCGGAAAAACCGAAACCGAAGAAGAATCGCTGCTTCACCTGCCGGAAGAAGATTGGGCTGACTGGTAAGTGCCTGGATCTGGGACAGCTTCCCTGTGCCCTAAGCAGTCCAGAGTGAGAGCCCTGTGAGCACATCTGCTAGTGCTGCGGTTTGGGGGGATCAGAGGCTGGAGGTTGCCCCCAAATCCATCCTGGAGCCCTGGTGCTGCAGGAGAGGAGGGAGGGGAGCTCCGACCTGCGACAGCACTGGCTGAGGCAACAGCCTGGGGAACATCCCACTCACTGCCAGGGTCCTGGCAGCCCTTGAAAGCAGGATTGGATGCAGCAGCACCTCTTGGTTGTTTCTGCTTCTTGGCAAAAGCTGCTGTAGAGGAAGGCAGAGCTCGCTGTGGATCGGAATCTGCTCCCGGTCAGGTCTGCGGTAAAGCTTTCGTAACAGTGACATGAACTGAGTTAGACCCAAATGGAAAATCCCTCTCCAAGACTCATCCCATTTGTTAATGCTGCCTGATTTCCACTCCTAGCTTCCTGAGAGCAGGATGGCTCTCAGCATGCAGCCTGTAAAGCCAGAGAGAAGTGCTGGGATGGTGTCAGGGCACTGCTATCAGTGGGAAAACTGCTCCTGGAAAGTGAAGCAATTCATTTGGCTGTGGTTTGTTAATAAAATCATAATTCCCCTAAATTATCTCTGGCATTTAGTGCTTCCCTGGAAAAAAGTTAACTCTGGAGCTGTGCAGGTCATGCTGTTCTGGCAGAGCACTTGCTTCTGTAGCCTCCTTGATGCATCCAGCAGCCAGGGACTGGCTGTTTGCATGGATATAAGAGGCTTTGGCAAAGTCTGGACTGGGAAGTTTTAACCTAAGCTTGCCTGAAAATCCACAGGCACTGTCCTAGAATAGGGGTGGGTTTATAAACCTGGAACTGGGCAGGGTACTCTGTGCCCAGCCTTCAGGTTGCAGAGAGGATTGTTTTCCTGGATAAGTGTTTCCTTAAGAGCTTTAAACTATGAGAAGTTCCCTTCTTTAGGATTCAGCTTGCAGAGAACTCCTGTGAATTCAGGGCATTTAGGATAAAATGAGTTCTCTCAAAGAGGAGTAAACTGGCACCTTGGAGCAAGGTGTTTGTGGGCTTTACAGCCTGCAGTTGGAAAGATGTGAAGGGACAGAGCATGATTCCCTGGCAGCAAGATTCCCTGCTGTCCTGCAGCACATGCCCTGCTCGCTCCCTGCCTTGGTTTCCCAGGGTGCTGTGTTAGTGTGCACTCTGAGCATTGCCCCTGGGTGAAGTGACTACATTGGGAATTTTGAAGCCTAAGGAGCTCAAACATGATCCTGACATGGTGACAGTTCCCCTGCTTGCTGCTGTTCAGTCCAGGTGCTGCTGTGTGACCCTGGGGAGCTGGACTGGCTCGGAGGGCTCAGCTCCAGCTCAGGCTGCCTGGGGAGCCTGGTCTGGATTAGCAATCTGGCACTCTGCAGTGCCTGGCATGTCCCTTGTCCCCGGGGAACATGGACAGCAGCTGCTCTGGGAGCATTTCCCACCATGTGACAGCTGGGGCTGCCCAAAGCACGCGGAGCTGCTGAGCCAGAGGAAAGCAAAGAGCCACCCATGGCCTTCCCCAAATGAAAAGTCCCTTTGGCCTGTGGGGGACAGCAGCCCCCCCTCCTCTGCCCCTCTCTCTGCATGGGTGGCATTTCCTGGCATGGCAGGAAGGAGCCAGGCCCTGCCGCCTTCCTGCCCAGCTGGATGGGGCCTGATGTGGCTTTGTCCCTGCTCTTCCTCCCCTCAGGCTTCGACTGCCGCTGCGGGAACCTGTTCTGTGCCATTCACCGGTACTCTGACATGCACGCCTGCCCCTACGACTACAAGGCAGAAGCTGCCGAGAAGATCCGCAAGGAAAACCCCATTGTTATTGCCGAGAAGATCCAGAAGTTGTGAAGGGGTCTGAGCAGCTCAAACTGCAGCCAGGCGGCCTGGTGCTCCTCCCCTTCCTCCCAGCCTTCCTCCTCCTCCTCCCAGCCCCTGCAGTGGTGCGAGGGTGACTCCGGCAGCGCACACGAACCGGCACCTGGACATGGGGACTCCTTGCACCTCTAGCAGTCAGTTGGTGTTCCTCCTCTCCCTTCCTGCCTGTCCGACAGCCACAGCTCAGCTGATGTGTTCTCAACCAGCTTCCCAAAGGAAAAGGGACCGTCCTGCCCTGCTGCTCCAGTGCTAAGACCTTCGGACTTGCCTCTTGCCGGGTGGTTTGCACGGCGTGAGCGGCCGGGCTCTGCCGGGCAGCCTCTCCCTTCCCGGCGGCTCTGAGTCCTGCAGACCACCCAGGGCTTGTGGCCGCAGTCCCTGAGCAGCCTCTGGACTCTGTTCCCACTGCCTGTAAACCCGGGAGCTGGGGGATCCTGGCAGCCAGGCTGCCGTCTGCTCCCCGGGACGTGTTTGCTCTCAGATGCAGAAAAGTTGATTCTGTAGTTCCAACACCCCAGACCCCCCTCCCCACCCTCTGTGACGCTGTTGGAGAAGCACCAAGGGGGTTGAGCAGTTATGCTGGCACAGGGAAGTTATTTTGTGGCTTGAAGTGACGTGGGCAGGACCTTCCAGGGGGTTCCGCTTGCTGCCTTGTGCCTCTCTCTGCAGGGAGGGAGCCAGGGACACCCCTGCTCCAGCCTCCTGCTTCAGCACCCCTGGTTCACCCCGGCTGCTTTCCCAGCAAGGTGTGTGTCCCTCAGCGCTGCGTGTGCCTGCTCTCCTCTCTCCCGTCTTTCCTCTCCCCTTTCTCCTCTCCCTTCTCTCCTCTCTCCCTGCCTTCTGCCTTACACGAGTCACTCTCATCAGGGTTGTGCACAAAAGCTCAGGTCCCCACACCTCTGCTTCTGGACCTGCCCCTGCATCCAGGTGACAGTGGGGTCCCCTCCTCCCATGTGGGCCATGGGGAGAGCTCGGGGAGCCCACCCAGCTGCCCTCTCCTGCTTCCTCCCTCCCCGTGGGATGAGAGGCGGGGCCAGGTCCCCAGGAGATGCTCTGCAAGCCAGACAGAGGGACTGGGGCACAGGGAGAGTCACGAGTAGGGTCCCAGGGTACCCAGAAGTCCAGGTGGGGGCTCAGAAACACCTGTGGAGAGCCCCAGGGAGCAGGAAGGGGTGCTTGGAGAACTCTGGACTCACTGAGATCTTCCAAGAATTCCCTGAGGTGCTGCAAGGCCCAGGGAGGGCTCCAGGGGGCAAGGGAAGGCAGAAGGAGAACTTTGGGGTACAGTGAACATACTCAGAGGCCTCAAGCACCCCAAAAGGCACTTGGAAGGCTCTGGGAGTGCACACACTCACACACACACACACATGAAGGGAGGTGTAGGAAAAGGCAAATGCCATCTCAGTACCACTCCAGAAAGAGCACCCAGAGGGCTCTGTTGGGAGGACCTGGAGCTCAGGCAGAGGCTCCTGGTGCACAGCCACAGCCTCTTCCATGCCCGGGGGATTCCTGGGAATACCAGGAGCGGGGCTGTGGCCACAGAGCTCTGGCTCTCATAAGCAGAGAAATCCGGATGCGTCCCGGGGGACAAGCAGCAGCCTCTGTCCCACTGCTGGCCATCCCACGCTTTGGAAGCATTTCCCTCAGTGTTGGGAGAGCAGAGCTGCAGGCCCAGCCAGGGGAAATCTCAGCAGCTCCTTCCTTCCAAGGGCTGTTTTCCTGCCCTGCTTGTGGCAGTTCTGCCCCAGTGCTGGTGGGGGAACCCTTCCGAGTGTTTGGTTTTCCCAGTCTGCTCCAGCCAAAGCAGTGTGTGCTGTGCCAGCTGCCAGCCATCCTGTGGTGTTACCGGTAGCATCCGATCTCCCAAACTGATGCAACCCCCCCCCCTCCAGCACAGAGAGCACAGAGAGGAGCAAGGCTGCCTCTCACCAGCCTTTTCCTCAGGTTTTTCCTTCTGGATAACATTGACGTTATGTCTGGAGCACGCAAGTGGCTGCACGTGTTACCCCTGGACACACCTGGCCCATCAGCACAGAGCTGATGCGTGGCCAGGCTGGGTTTGCCACTGAGCTTTTGGCTGAGGATGATCCCTCCCTCTCAAGGGAAGCAGGAATTGCAGCCACCAGCCCCGAGGAAGTGCAGCAGCTCCCATGGATCCGTTGGGAAAGCCCACAGCCGCCTGCTTCTCCAGCACCGCCCTTTTCCCTGTTCCTTCCTCCCTGTCCATGAGTGTAAATACAACACAGTCTAGTTTGCTTGGATGCTGTGGGTGCTCTGTTACAGGCAGGGATATCTGTGGGGGCACCACTCAGCTCTGGGCTCTTTAGGGGGGGGGGGGCTGTGGGGCTCCGTGCCTCAGTTTCCCTGTGGATCATCGTTAACAGTACCTGGTGCTGGCCGGGGGTCAGAGCACCCTGGACTTGCACCCTCCGGATCTCAAATCCACCAGGGGTTGGACTGGATGATCTCCAGAGGCCACTTCAACCCTGACAATTCTCTAAGTCTGGGATTCTTCCCTTCTGGCTGAGTAGGAAGCTCTGCCTGGGGTTTGAGGGGCTCTGAGGTTCTCCCGGGTTCCTTCTTGGCTGCTGTCACCTCCCTGGGGCTGCAGCGGGACCCCCGTGGGCCCCCAAAGCCTCCCCCCCTTCCCCATATCCATGTGGGGGCATTCAGGCAGTGTTTGGCACCAGGACTGACTCCAGCAAGGCTTTGGACACTGTCTCCCATGACATCTTTGTAGGTAGACTCAGGAAATGTGGGATAAATGGATTGGGGGGGAGGGCCTGGCTGAATGCAGAGCTCAGAGGGGCCTGATAAGCACAGCAGAGTCCACATGGAGACCGGTGGTCAGCATCGTCTCCAGGACTCAACTGGGTCCAGCCTCGTTGAGTTTGTTTAGCAACGACCTGCTGAAGGGATAGAAGGGATCCTGATCAGGTTTCATGATGATTCAGGCCGGGGGAGTGACTGATTCACCTGAAGGCTGTGCTGCCATTCAGAGGGACCTTGAGAGGCTGGGGGAGAGCTGGGTGGGGAGAAACCTGAGGAGGTTCAACAAGGGCGAGTGTAGGGTCCTGCACCCGGGGAGGGATAACCCCAAGTGCCAGCACAGGCTGGGGGTGACCCACTGGAGAGCAGCTCTGCAGAGAAAGACCTGGGGGTCCTGGTGGATGATGAGCTGTCCCTGAGCCAGCAGCGTGTCCTGGGGCCAGGGGGGACAATGGGACCCTGGGGGGCATCGGGAAGAGTGGCCGGCGGGGCAGGGAGCGATGCTGCTCCTCTACTCGGCCGTAGTGAGGCACATCAGGGGTGCTGTGTCCAGTTCTGGGACAAGAAGGACAAGGAGCTACTGGAGAGGGTCCAGCAGAGGCCCCAAAGATGATTTGGGGTCTGGAGCATCTCTGTGATGAGGAGAGACCGTGGGAGCTGGGCCTGGTTAGTCCAAGGAAGACTGAGAGTGTTGGATGTTTGGTTTTAAAAAACAAGATATAAATTAGGACAGGATAAAGTCATAAAAGCTCAGAAGATACATTAGACAAGATGGAGAACAGACAGATTTACACAGCAACCTTGCTTGATACAAACAGAACACAAGTCCAGCTCCAGAGCCGTGACAAGCAGCCCGGTCATTTGGTCCAGCTAACTTTGGGAATGTCGTAATGCTCGGTCAGAGTATCCAAGTGCCTGTTGAAGTCCTCCACTCGCTGCTTGTGGGTTTTCGACGCTTTCTTCAGGATCCGCTCCATTTGCTGCAGGAGACACAAAAGGCCCGCTTACTGCCGGCCCTCGCAGCCCCCTCAGCGGCCGCTCCCGAGGGGTGGCGGGGGTTTTTAAAGCCTTACCCGCTTCTCCTGCATCTTCTCGAAGGCCACCTGCGCCGGGGTCCGCTTGTCCAGCCTGTGCTGCTTCTCCTCCTCCTGCTTCTCGCTGCTCACGATCTGCTCCAGGATCGGAGCTTTGTCTTTCGCCGCCTTCTTCTTCTTCTTCCTCCTCTTGCCGGCCCCCGGGGCGCCCCCGCTGCCCTTCAGCCGCAGGGGACCGCACTCCATGAGCTCTACCAGTTTCTTCTCTCTATTCTGACGCCGCTTTATGCAGTCCAAAACCCATGGAATCCATTGATTTAACCTTCATTGGTCCCAAGCCGCACAGTTCTTAGTAGCTGGTTTCCTACTGGATACCGATTTCTTTGCCTCTGATGCTAATTAGGTCTTCACTGCTGATTTCCTTATCAGCCTTTTCCGGAGCAGGTGTCTCCAACCAGGGCAGCTCTGGAGTAGATGTTCGCTGATGTTTGCTGATGGTTCGTCAATGGCCCTTGATGGCCTTTATCTCTTGTGTATCTCTTGTGCTGTTCTCAGTCCGCTGAGATGCTAAACTCATCGGGCCTCACCTGGTGGGAAAATGCTTAGGGAAGAACCTTCAGGTCCCTTCCCCCGGGGCAAAGGCGAACAAACGTGACTAAAGTTATAAAACAAGAGTTTTAAACTTGGTATATTTTCCAACAAGAGGGGATCTTGAATCGCCCCAAACCAGGCCAGGAGACACTTCAGAGACAGAGTCAGAGAAGCGGGTATTTGCTTTATTCGGCGCGCCGGGTGTGTGGGGATCGCTCCTCCAAACACACACACCTGGTGCTCTCTACAACACAGTATTAAGGGTTAAATTATGAATATTCATCACATTCCGTGGGACAGGCGTGGTTATACAAATTATTTCTCGGAAGTCATTAATATCATTAACATACGGGTCACACATGCGCTGTGTGTCCTGGTGGTCGCTCCTCCTCTTCCTCGGGGCTCTTTCTGATGAAGGCCAGTAGTCTTCCTCACAGTGCCCTTTTCACCTTTCTCCCTGGGCGTGCTTAGTCCTTTGAGGAATAATTCAGTGGTCTCTGGGATAATCCTTGAGCCCTCTATCTTGACAAGATTAGGGCGAACTTGGGTTCTTAGGTTTTGTAATTAACATCTGCTGTCTGAACTAACATTTGCTGTCTCCCAACAGTTAACTGTGCTTACATGAGTTAGCTACCGACTGCCCTTTCCTCAAGTTATAAAATAAGAATTTTAAACTTGGTATATTTTCCAACAAGAGGGGATCTCACCAATTCATATAAATATCTCCCACGTGAGTGCCAGACTCCTTGCAGTGGTGCAATGGCCATACACTAAACCACAAGAAGTCCCACCTCAAGACGAGGAAGAACTTTACACTGAGGGTGGCAGGGCACTGAACAGCTGCCCAGGGAGGCGGTGGAGTCTCCCTCTCTGGAGACATTCCAAGCCCACCTGCTCCACGTGCCAAAGTTGGACTGGATGATCTCCAGAGGTCCCTTCCAGCCCCATTCGGGACCCAGGGACTGAGGAAGGGCCACGCCGCGGCCCCGCCATGAGGCACCGGGGCGGCCGCGCTGTTCCCATGGCAACGGGCGCGGGGCGATGGCGTCACTTCCGGTCGGGGCGGGGCAAGCGCCGCCCCCGCCTGGGAGGCCGCAGCGGCCGCGGGGCCTCGGGCAGCGCCGAACGGGGCCGGGGGGCCCGGGGGGCCGGGAGAATGTGCAGGTACCGGGCAGGGAGGGGCACACGGGGTGGGCCTGCAGGGATCGGGGTCCCGCCGTCCAGCGGCGGTGGGGGAGGGGGGGCGGTCGGTGTGTGTTTGTGGGGGGTCCCACAGCGCGGCCGGAGGGAGGGGAGGCCCACGGCCGGCGGGGGAGGTCACGCTGGTCACTGTGGTGGGGACAGAGTGGTCAGTGTGTGTTTGTGGGGGGCCGCGCGCGGGTCAGTGGAGGTGTGGGACCCTCCCAGTAGGCAGTGAGAGGTGAAAGGTCCACGCCGGTCAGTGGAAGGGGGGGCCGGTCATTGTGGTCAGTGTGGTCAGTGTGTGTGAGAACCACCCCCAGCAGTCAGGAGAGGCTCACGGTGGTCGGGGTGTCCCGGGGCAGGGGGAGACCCACGCGGGTCTGTGTGTGCCCGTGGGGGCCCCTCAGTGGTCGGGAGGGGGGGCTCGAGGAGGCCGGGGGGCCTGTACGGGTCCGGTGGGGCTGTGGGGGACACACCCCCCGGGAGCGGGGAGGGGTCCCGCTGGCCAGTGTGTGTTTGGGGGGGGGGTCCCCCAGCGATCAGGGAGGAGATCAAGGCCCGCAGCAGTCGCGGGGGCCCCCACGGGTCAGTGTGAGTGGGGTGGGGGGTCTCCATGCTTGTCAGCAAAGCGAGAGGGCCACACTGGACAGTGAGGGGGAGAAGGTCGGTGGTGGGTTGGTGGGGAGGGGTCAGTGGTGGGAGGGAGGCCAAAAGCAGGCAGTGGGGGGAAGGGCCACCCCAGTCAGTGTGTGTGGGGTGGGGGTTCCATGCCTATCAGGGGAGGGGGGAGCACCCACCAGTCAGTGGGGGAGGGGGTCGCACAGGGGTCAGTGGCTGGGTACGGTGTGGATGCTCCCTCTGTGGCTGTGGGGTCGGTGTGGGGTCAGTGTGTGTGTGGTGGGTCGGGCCCCCACAGCAGGCGTGGGGAGAGGGCAGGGGCCGGGCAGGGCTGCCCACCCACGGCGGCTGGTCCCAGTGGCACATGGGGTGCCAAACCTGGGGTGCCACGTGCCAGGTGTGACACCAGCCCCGGCCCTGCTGTGGATGGTCACCAGCCCGAGGGGGTCCTGGCCCCCCCCCGGGGCACGGGGCATCCCTTCACTCCCAGTATTTTGGCATATTTCAGTGCCATATCTCAGCTTCAGTGCCATATCCCTCTTCCACCCCTTCCTCCCCTTTCCCAGCCCTTCGGAAGCAGATGGAGCGAATTCCTCGGGGTGTGGGCTGGTTTGACATTCCTCAGCTCAAGCCTGTGCCCAAACTTGCAGAAAATAGTTGCTTTTTTTTCTTTCTTTCTTTCTTTCTTTTTTTTTTTTTTCCTTTCTTCTCCGTCTTTCTCTCCCCTTTCCCCTTTTTCCTCGGGAGCTCGGCACTCCCTCACGCTTGTGCCAGCACCTAGGTGGCCCCGGGGGAGCCGTGTCCTTTGTCCCAGCAGCCGTGTGGCTGCTGTGGGGGTGGTGTGTGTGCGATCCTGCGCTTGTCCTCGCCCCCGCCGCGGGGGCTGGCGAATGTGGCAGGAGGTTTGATTTTGGGCGGGGGGGGGGGGCTGCGTGGGCTCGGTGGGGGCTGCGAGCTGCGGGGGTGCTCGAGGCGGGGGACACTGGGGGGAGCAGGTTTGTCCCCGGCCGTGGGTCACAGAGGGGACAGAGCCCTCAGAGCCCCCGCCCTGCCCGCAGGCCCCCGCAGCCGCCGGACGGACAGATGGACACCGCAGCCCCGCCGCACGCCCCGGCCCGCGCTGCACGGCCGGCGCCAGCCGTGCCCAGGGCCAGCTGAGGACGGGGTGTCTCCGGGCCGGCGTCGTTCCCGGCCTCTGTCCGATTCGGATCCTCCCTCGCTCCGGGCGCGGCCGCCTCCCGCCTCGCCGCCGTCATGAACGGGCTGTCGATCAGCCAACTCTGCTGCCTCTTCTGCTGCCCGCCCTGCCCCAGCCGCATCGCGGCCAAGCTCGCCTTCCTGCCCCCGGAGCCCACCTACGCCATGGTGCCCGAGCCCGAGCCCGTGGGCAGCACCGGCTCCCTGCGAGGCGCCGCGGGCCGCTGGAAGCTGCACCTGAAGGACCGGGCGGATTTCCAGTACTCCCAGCGGGAGCTGGACAACATCGAGGTGTTCGTCACCAAGAGCAGCCGGGGGAACCGCGTCGGCTGCATGTACGTCCGCTGCGTGCCCGGCGCCAGGTGAGTCACCCGTGGGTGTGCCAGCTGCCGCTCTGCCGGGCTGGCGCCGCGCTGGGGGCTCCTGGCCCCTCTTGTCCCTCGGCTCAGTGTCACGGGAGGAGCTGGCCCTGCCGCGGGGCTTTGGAGGCGTCCAAAGCTGGGCTCCCAGGACCGGTCTGGCTTGTGGCCGCACTGGGAATGGGGTTAAAGCAGGAGCAGAGGCAAAGCCAGCGGCTACAGGGATGTGGGGATTCCCCAGGCTGTCTCATAGTCCCCCAGTGTCACGGCAGTGGTGCAACGCTCCAGTTGTTTGCACAGAGCTTGGTTCTCAGGGAGCACTGGGGTGGCTGCAACAGCAGCTCCTCCCTGTCCCCAGCCCTGCAGTGACCATGGGAATGGACAACTGCCCGTGCTAGCCAGGAGAGCCTGGCTTAGTCAAATTCACAGAGACATTTGATTCCTCAAGGAAAAGAGTGATGGGAGTGAAAGCCAGGAGGGGTTTGGTCACTCCCGTGGGTCTGTGAACTGGGAAGCTGGAGAGAGGCAGCCTGGAGTGTGAGATGGAGACCTCCTCCTGCTGCCAGTGGCTGGGCAGGAGGGGACTTGGCAGCTGCCAAGCAATGGCATAGTTTGGGGGTTCAGGTGCAGAGGGGTGCCAGGTCACCCCAGCTGACCCCTTTCCCATATCCTACCAGGAGCAACAGGTCCTCAAGGACCAGCATCCCAACTGCAGGGCTGGAGGGGAGAACCTGGGCTGGGGGGAACCAGACCTCCCAAACCCCAGGGTATCAGGTGCTGCTGCCTGTCTGACCTCCTGCAGCTTGTCCGGTCACTGACTTCCAGCTGGAGCTTCTTGGGCATCCAGGCTGGCATTGGAGGCTCAGCCTGGCCACAGACCCCTCGGACCAGCTGCAGGGGCTCAGCAGGGAGTGGGTCCTGCTCCCTCCCTCTGGCAGAAGGGAGCCAAGCTCCCATCAATCTGCTATTAGTGTTAATTTTTATGATTAACATTGTTTTCCCCCTTATGGTGGAAATTTCTTGTGCCTTGTCACTCCCACAATTCACTTCTCTCTCAGCATCTGGTGTCTTGCCAGGCTCAGGAGAGAAAAAAGCCCGCTGTCAGAATTCTTACTTGAAATCCCCATTGGGCAAATGGCCCCAAATCCTGAGCTTTTTACCAAAAATAGACTCAAAAACTTGAACAGAATCATCATCCTGCCTTCAAGCTGCCTGTTCCCGCTGGGAGTGAGCCCCTGGCTCTGGCAGCAGAAGGGTCTGGGTGTCACGAGGACCTTCCTTGGTAGCCAGAGGGGTGTTGGCCCTTTACGTCCCGGGCTTTGGCTGTTGGTCTCCAAGGCAGACATCCAGGGATATCCGTGCCCGAGCTGCGGCCCCGCGGCAGAGCCCGGGATTAACGTTCCGTACCCGTGTCCTGGTGCCGCAGGTACACGGTGCTCTTCTCCCATGGCAACGCCGTGGACCTGGGGCAGATGAGCAGCTTCTACATCGGGCTGGGCACCCGCATCAACTGCAACATCTTCTCCTACGACTACTCGGGCTACGGCGTGAGCACGGGCAAGCCCTCGGAGCGCAACCTCTACTCCGACATCGACGCCGCGTGGCAGGCGCTGCGGACACGGTGAGCCGGGCGGGCCGGGGCAGGGAGCACGGCCCTGCTGCCCTCAGGAAAACCCTGTGCTCCAGCAGTCTGGAAAACAGGAAATCTCCCAGAAAGGGAACCCTGGGCCACTTGCGACAGGAAGGGGTGGTTGGAAAGCTGTAGAGGGAGCAGCTGGCGAATCCAAAGGGTAGGGATGCTGCGGGGCATGACCTTGGCACAGCTGTGCTTCCTGTCTTGCTATGCCAGGCTCAGCCCTGGTTCCCCTGCCGGGTTTGGGATGCAGCCCCATGCCAGGCTCTGCCTCCTCTTCCTCGGGCCTGGCTCGCAGTGTCACCCAGAGGTGGGGCTGCCCCACATGGCTGCAGTCCAGGGTCTGTGAACCCCCCCATAACCCTGACCTGATGAGGGAAAGCCTTGACACCCCCCAGAACTCACCTGGCAGCTCAGCCCTGGCTTCTCCCTGGTCCTTTGGGAGTGCAGGGAACTGCTCTGGACCCAGCCATGGGGAGCTGGGGGAAGGTCAGGGGGACAGACCCCAGACCCTCCCAGGAGCCTTGTGGGTGCTGTGGCCAGAGCAGAGTGACCCCTGAGCTGTATCTCCTGGCGATGTGCCTGGCCACTGACCTGCTCTGTCCTCTGCCAGGTACGGGATCAGCCCGGAGAACATCATTTTGTATGGACAGAGCATCGGCACAGTGCCCACGGTTGACCTGGCCTCCCGCTACGAGTGCGCGGCCATCGTGCTGCACTCCCCGCTCACCTCCGGCATGCGCGTCGCCTTCCCCGACACCAAGAAGACCTATTGGTTCGATGCCTTCCCCAAGTGAGTGCTCTGGGCAGAGGAATGGGGGGTTTGGAGGGGCAGTGCCCAGACCAGCTCTGGTTACAGCCAGGGGACACGTGACACGTGGCCCCATTTTCGTCATAGGTTTAGGCATCCCCTTCGGCATCTTCTTGCCCTGTATTTGGTGCCCTCTGGGGTCACTGTGCCCCTCCTGAGGCCCGTGCCATGTGTGTGCCCCAGTACCCTATGGCATCACCTCCTGGCCACCCTGTCCCAGTGTCTTTGCCCACCAGCTTTGGGGCTGTGCCACTGGCTCCTTGTCAGGTGTCCTGGGTGTCCCTGGGACTCCGCTCTCCCCCAGGAGTAATTCCTTGGGGATTTTCCTGCTCTTCAGATGGCAGGAACAGTGCTGAGGGGATGAGCTCTTCTTTGCCTCTCCCTTGCAGCCGGGCTCGTGGGGCCCAGGGGACAGTCCCTGAGCCGGAAGCTGTGGCTGGGAGCCACCAGCCCACGCTCTGCATCCCGATGGCCTCGTGTGGCCTCTGGGACCGGGCTGGGAACAGCCGTGCTTCCCTTCCTCGGAGCCTGGCAGGGCTGATCCCGGCAGGGAAGGGCTGTCCTGGAGCAGTTCCCATCAGCCCTGCCGAGGTCCCACGAGGATGTTGTCACTGTTGTCTGCTCCTTGTCTGTCACACCGGGGCAGATCTTTTCCTTGGCAGAAACTCTGTGTCCCTCCCTGTCCCTGTGCTCTGCCATGATCAAAGAGTGTTTCCTGGTCCCTGTCCCAGGGGATGTTTTGGGGGCAGGAGGAATGGGAATGTCTCATTCCCTGTGCTTACCCCCCCTCTCTCCTCTCTTCCCCATCCACCCTCTTGGCAGCATCGAAAAGATCTCCAAAATCACCTCTCCTGTCCTCATCATCCACGGTACAGAGGACGAAGTCATCGACTTCTCCCACGGCCTGGCGCTCTTCGAGCGCTGCCCCAAGGCCGTGGAGCCGCTGTGGGTGGACGGGGCCGGGCACAATGACATTGAACTCTACAGCCAGTACCTCGAGCGCCTTCGGAAATTCATCTCCCAGGAGCTGGCCAGCCAACGCAACTAGCCAGGGGAACAGGCAGGGGGGTTCTGCTTGTTTCTCCAGTTCTCCCGGTAGCTCTCCCTAGGCCCTGCTGCTGGAGCTGTAATGAGTTTGTTCAGCCTCGGCTCCAGGCTCAGCAGAGGGCAGGAGGCCCTGGAATGGACAGTGTTTGCTCTCGGACACGAGCACAGCTCTCCTCCCTGCCGGTGCCAGCCCCGGCGCTGCTGGCACCACCGGCCCGGCTGGCCAGAGACGGCAGCTCCCTCCTTCCCCCTTCCCAGAGACATGAGCCCACCCTCCGACGGTGGATCCTTGGCTTCAGACATGTCCTCATCTCCTCTCCCAAACCGGCGAAGCCCCGAGCCCCTCCCGGCCGCTCTGCTGCTCTGACCATAGCAATAAGGCGAGTTGGAGAGGGGCTGGGGCCCGGCCCCTCCCCCGCGTCCCTGTGGGCGGGACAGAGGAGGTGGCAGTTCCCGCTCTCCATGGAGCTTTCCCGGGACCAGCGCTGGTGGTGCCCGGTGTTCACCCCGCGGCTGGGGCAGAGCCGTGTCCCCAAGGGGACGATGGGGATGCATGGAGGAGGTGCCCCCGTGCCCCACACCTCCTCCAGTCTGGCGCTGCTCAGCCTTCCCAGAGCACTCCTGGTGTTCAGGTCACCCTTGGAAAATCTCCTCCGGACCACTCGCCCGGGGAAACGGGGTGAGGGAACCAGGCAGCGAATAAAGAGCAGAGGTTTAACGTTTCACCCGTGTGTGCCCTTTCCCTGGGTACCCCTGGGGGTTCCTGCCCATGACCCAGCCCCAAGGTGTCCGGCCCCTCGACGGTTCCCCCTGTTCAGCACCTTCCCTGGATTGCCCTTGGCCAGCTCCCCAATGCTTGTCGCCCTCCTCTGGAGACTGGGTGGCCCCAAGGAGCCAGCAGGAGGGGGGAAGATGCCCTTGGCCCCTGGGGCTAGGCTGCAAAGGTCTGTGTGTCCACTGGGACCTGGGGACAACAGGAACCCATTCCCCTGCCAGCCCCTGTCCCGTGTCATTGGGGGATCTCGTGGGATCACGGGTGCAGAGGTGGAGGATGGCCTCAGCCTTCCAGGAGTTGTGGGGGGCTGGGTGTGCCACAGGGGAAGGGGGACGTCCCCATGGCCTGCTCTGTACCAGGCCAGCACAGCGAGGGACACAGGGTGGTCCTGGGGCACATGGGATGGTCCTGGGGGAGCAAACCTTATTTTTGACCTGCTCTGTGCCCAGTTCTGCCCCCAGCTGTGTGGGGACCTCAGTGATACTGGAGGTGCACTGGCCATAGGGCAGGTGCAGGGTTGTCCCGTGGAGTCCTCCCAGGAGCACAGGGAATTTGCCCCAGGGAAAGGCAGAGGCTCAGGTTGGTGATTTTTGGGACAGTGCCTGCTCTTACAGCCCCGGGAAGAGCTGTTTCTGTGTGTGTTTTCCTTCCTCCGGGACATCCCTGGCCCCAACCCAAACAGCAAAACACTGCTCTGCCCCTTCCCCTTCCCCTCCCTGTCCCTGTTCTGGTGTCCCCTCCCCGACACGAGGCCCTGGGCCCCACCAGCCTCATGTGAGGAGGGATTTAATCTCCTTAGGGGCTCAGGGGCCAGGCGGGGGGGCCTCGCTGCACCCCCACGCTCCGAGCACTCCAATGCACCCATTGTTTGGGGCTGGGAGCTGGGGTGGGCCGAGGTGGGGGGCAAGGGACCCTGTGCTCCCCACCCATCCCTCACCTCCCCCGGGACCACAGCTGCCTGTTCCAGAGGAGGAGGGATGACCCTTCCTTGCTGCTGGGGCTGCGCAGGAGCTGGAAGAGGATGTGGGTGGCTCTGGGGGGAGCCTCCCTGCTTTTCCTGGGGGATTTAGGGGTCCAGGAGCTGGGATGTCTGGCTTCTCCCTGCACATCCCCCCAGTCCTTCCTTCCCCATCCCTCTGCCAGCAGTAGCCAGGTGCTTTGGGAGCCTTGGGCTCACACGTGTGTGGGAAGCCAAAGCCGCCCAGCCCAGCTCCCTCCGGCCGTGCTGTCCCAGGGCTCCCTAATCCCGGCACAGAGACGTTCTGTGTGCACCCAGGGTATTTTTATCCTCTTACTGCTGCCTGTTTCCTGTTGAGCTGCAGATGCTTTGGGGTGGCTCTGCCTCGCCGGCGGGACGTCTCAGAGCCCGTTGGGTTTGGAGGGATGTCGGGGTGGCTCAGGGTAGTATTTCCTGTGCCTCAGTTTAAAACAAAGGCAAAAGGTCAGTAAAGTTCAGCCTGGTCTCCAAAGTTTAGAGCCAGCTTGGGAATATGGGAGTCCATGGAGATGGTCATTGCTGGGTGCCACCTCCATGGTGGGGAGCCTTGACTGGGATCAGGGCTTTGGATCTGGATCTGTCACTTCTCCTGGCCCAGGATGGAGGCTCCATCCTCACCGAGCAGCTGGAGTGAGGAGAGGAACACTCACCCCTACAAGAGCTGCAGGGACCTCAAAGGGTGTGGGCTGGGGGTCCTGGAACTGAACTGGGCCATGAGCCACTGGGACAGCACTTCTGTCCCTTCTGGGATGACACTTCTGTCCCCTCCGCTGGTGCTGTGGTTTGGGGCGAAGGAAGGGCACTGGGTGGGGGACAGGGCTGGATGGGTTTGGTGCCTGGAGGGGGACTCTGCAGTGTCCTTTCCCTGGAGGGGAAAGGCAGAGCCAGGCCTTGAGTGTCCCCAAAGTCCCTCCTGCAGCTGCAGCACAGCTGGGTCAGGGCAGGTGTCCCCCTGACCGGTTTGAAGCCCTCAGCCAGGGGGGCACAGGAGCCCAGGCCAGGCATGGGGGATGTTGGGTGACCGGCCAAGAGGGGTTTAAGTCTCTTTTGGGGCATAAATGAGGCTTTTGATGGCCGGGGCCTGCGTGCCACAGTCATGAGACCCCGTTCAGAGGCCGAGCTCAGTCATGGGATCCAGGAAACTGAATTAAAGCATCTTAAGGAGCTTTTTTCCGAGCTCTGCTCTGGTTTTCCACGTGCTTGTCATATGAACAAAGATGGTATAAAAGGGCAGAGGGGAAGGATCCCGTTGGTGGTCGGGCTGGGAGAGGGGACAGCGTCAGAAAAGGGATGCCAGGGTGAGGGGCACAGCACGGTGCTGGCTGAGGTGGCAGGAAGGAGACAGGAAAGGACAAGGAGACGGGAGAATTCGTTGGCTCTGCCCTGCCCGGTGAGTGAGGCGGAGGCCTTGGAGACAGCAGGGACAGCGGGGACAGGGATGGGGGCAGATGTGGGGGAGCAGAGCCCGTGTCCCCATTCCCCGAGCAGCGCAGAGCTGTGAGAGCCCGACGCGCCCGCAGCTGCACCGCGACACCGGCGGCACCTCCCTGGCGAGACACGGTGAGGGGGCAGGGGCACGGGAGGCAGGGGCACTCACCACCCTGGGGACACCCGCCACCCCGGGGACACCCGCCACCCCGGGGACACCCACCACCCTGGGGACACCCACCACCCCGGGGACACCCACCACCCTGGGGACACCCACCACCCCGGGGACACCTGCCACCCCGGGGACACCCACCACCCTGGGGGAACCAACAACCCTGAGGGGACACCCACAACTTTGGGGGGCACCCACAAGTCATGAGCGGCACCCAGAACCAGGGGGGCACCTGGCCCTGCGCTGCTGGCTGGGGCTGGGGACAGGGGTGGCAGGTGGTGGTCCCTGAGGGTCCCTGAGCTGGGCTGGGACCCTGGGCCTGAGTGGGAAACTATGGGATGGCCCCACCCTGCTCTGCCTGTGCAGATCCATGTGCTCACAGCACACATGCACTTGCACACGCGTGTGCACATGGATGGGTGAGCACACACAGCCCTGCACGCAGGGACCTTTGCACGCGTGTCCACACACACACACACACGTGTGTGCACAGCCCTGCAGAGACCTGCATGCACACACAGATGTGCACTCACACACAGATGTGCACAGACACACACAGATGTGCACAGACACACACACAGATGTGCACACACACAGATGTGCACTCACGCTCACACACAGATGTGCACTCACACACAGATGTGCACAGACACACACAGATGTGCACTCACACACACAGATATGGACAGACACACACAGCTGTGCACTCACACACAGATGTGCACTCACACACACACACAGATGTGCAGACACACACACAGATGTGCACTCACACACACAGACGTGCACAGACACAGATGTGCACAGACACACACAGATGTGCACTCACAGCTGTGCACTCACTCACACAGATGTGCACTCACACATGCACAGATGTGCACTCACGCTCACACACAGATGTGCACTCACACACACACACAGCTGTGCACTCACACACACAGATGTGCACTCACACATACACAGCTGTGCACTCACACACAGCTGTGCACTCACACACACAGATGTGCACAGACACACACAGATGTGCACTCACACACAGATGTGCACTCACACACAGATGTGCACAGACACACACAGCTGTGCACTCACACACACACAGCTGTGCACTCACACACAGATGTGCACACACACAGATGTGCACTCACACACAGATGTGCACTCACACACACAGATGTGCACAGACACACACAGATGTGCACTCACACACACACAGCTGTGCACTCACCCCTGGGCAGCCCCACACCCCCTCTGGCCCCTCTCCTCACCCCTCGGGTTCACACGCAGTCCCTGCACCCACCGGCACCGCTGGGCTGTGTGGCCCCACTGGCACCTCACACCTGCCCCGTCCCAAACCATCCCCAGGGACCGCAGCGCTCCCAGGGCTCTGGGTTGCACCGGGGAGACCCACGGGAAGGTTTTCACCTCCTTGGAGATGTGGGGCAGGCTGAGAATCGCCAGCTCCCTCTGATCCCGTAGCTCCCCTGGCTCTACGGGATCCCCCAGGATGCCCCAGCTGCCATGGGATCCCTCAGCTCCCTGGGATTACCCCAGATCCCCGGGATTCCCCAACTCACCAGGATCCCCCAGCTCCCTCGGATCCCTCAGCTCCTCGGGACTCCCCAACTCCCCAGGATCCCCCAGCTCCCTCAGATCCTGCAGCTCCCCAGGCTCCTTGCTCTCCCCTCACGTCTCTCCTCTGTCCGCAGGAGCTCTCGGAGGAGTGCGGGGCCGGGCCCGCTGCCCCCTGTGAGCTTCCCTTTGTCATCCTATGCCTGAGCGATGCCTGGAGGCTGGGACGGCCAAGGGAGGCCCACGGGCTGCCACAGCCCCGCGGTGACAGCGCCTGGACAGCACACGTGGGACACGCACCGGGGCTGGGACAAGAGTCCTCGTGGGGCTGGGACCACCCTGCGGGACCGAAATGTCCCCTTGGAGGGCCAGAGCATCCCCGTGGGGGGCTGGGAGCAGCACCTCCGTGGTGAAAGCATTGCCTTGTAGGGGCCAGAGCGTCCCCTTAGGACACCAGGAACATCCTGGGGGGATGAAAAATCCCATTGAGGGAGCGGAACATCCTGGAGGAGGGGCTGGGATGCATCTCCTTCATATGCCAGGAGGCCCTTGGAAGACAAAGCATCCCCTTGGGGTGCCAGGAGCATCCTGGGGGGCTGGAAACACCCGTGGGGAGCTGGAGCATCCCCCAGGGTGACTGGTACCCTGCTGGGCAGGGTGGGATGCAGCAGCCAGGCCATTGCCCCAGGATGTGGAGGGGATTATGGGGTGTCACAGAGACCCCCTGTCTGGTGAGCAACTCCCATGGGGGACATGGACCGTGGGGGGTTACGTGTAGGGTGGTACCTGGATGGGGTGCTGGGGGTACTGGGAGTACTGGGAGCGATGTCACCATCCCGATCAGCCCATCCCTGTGAAGAGATGGCCCCGTGTGAGGATGTTCTGGCAGCTCCAGGGAAGGCCCTGTTCTCCCAACTCTGTTTCCTTCTCCGACTTCACAAACCCCACCCGGCACCTCACGCCGAGACTGTGCTGGGACAGTGGAAAAGTTCCCATGTGGATGAAGAGAAAATCCCCCCACGGGGAGCAGAAACTCACCCCGGGGTGCTCGGATGCGGTGATGCAGAGCAAGGAGCAGGGAGGGGGGGTCTGTGGGGGAAGGCTCTGGTCACACCAGCATCTCCAGCTGGTTTCCATTGTTTTGGACTCTTCTCCCAAAACTCGAGCCTGTTCACAGCAGGGCAGGGAGCAGCAGGGCTGGAAGGTGGGGATGAGATTCCAGGGAAACCCCCGAGCCCCAGGGCTGGATGTGAGCTCTGCCCTGGGGAATGAACCAGGA
The DNA here is from genome assembly GCF_041296385.1 of Aphelocoma coerulescens. Classification (NCBI taxonomy): domain Eukaryota; kingdom Metazoa; phylum Chordata; class Aves; order Passeriformes; family Corvidae; genus Aphelocoma; species Aphelocoma coerulescens. The sequence continues at coordinate 2,416,194 of NC_091041.1, read as the reverse complement.
GCATCCCCGTGGCAGCCCTGGAGCCACGTTCCTGGGCCACATCCTCGTGTGGTCCCAGATGTGTGGGGGACACCCAGCAGGGCGTGAGGTCACCCTGGCACCAGGGCAGGTGCCTGTGCCAACCAGCACAGCACAGTGTGGTGTCTCTCTGTCACAGGGGACAGGTCCTGTGTCGTTGTCACCCAGCACACTGCGGTGTCTCCCTGTCATGGGGGCAAGTCCCTGTGTCACCCAGCAGCAGTAACAGTGTGGTGTCTCCCTGTCACCCTGTGTCACCCAGCACAGCGTGGGGTCTCCCTGTCACAGGTCACAGGTCCCTGTGTCACCCAGCACAGTGTGGTGTCTCCCTGCCACAGGGGACAGGTCTCAGGTCCCTGTGTCACCCAGCACAGCGTGGGGTCTCCCTGTCACAGGGGACAGGTCCCTGTGTCCCCCAGCAGCAGGAAGGGCTGTGGCAGGGGTGGCTCCAGCCCCGATTCAGTGACATCACCCTGCCTGGCTCTCCTGAGGAGGCAAGAGCCAAACCCCCATCCCCCTTGTCCCTGCAGGGCCCGAGGTTGGTGACAGCTCCACCCTGTGCCCACCCCTGTCCCAGCTTGTCCCCCTCCTGAGCTGAAATCAGGGGCTTTGGCTATGAGACATGGGGGCAGCAGGGTTGGGGACCCCTCATTTCCCTGCAGAGGGTCAGGAGCTTTGAGGGGTTGAGGTCAGTTTTGGGGGTCCCATGCTCAGTCAAGGAGGCTGGGGGGGGTTTTAGGTCCTGAGCAGGGTTGGAGGGATTCCTGTGGAGTGCTGAGCAGGGTGGGGATTTGGGAGTTGTTGCTTTCAGAGGAGCTGCCTCAGTGTGCAGAGGGACCCTCGGGACCTTTCCCAGTGCTGTTGACTGGGAGCTGAGTGGGCATCCCAGTTAACTCAGCTTAGGTGGGGAGGCAAAAGCATAGCCAAGACCAGCCTCGAGTTTGGGAAGCTTTTCCATGTGGGGTCCTCCAGGTCTGGGCAGAAACAAGTATTTTATTTTATGACTTATTTTATTGTTTATTTTATTGAGTTTAATTTTGCTGTTTTGTGAGCTGAGGAAGCACAGGATGAGAATTATAAGGCAATGAAGTGCCCCGTGTGTCTGTGCTTTTGTTTATGTGTGTGTCTTTCCTGAGGCTTCTCTGTTACAGCTGAAGTTTTATAAAATAGATTTATCCATACCATAAAAATAAAACCACTCTGTTTTTGTGGGGGAAAGATGAGCTTGCTCTCCCAGGACTGGTGGGAGAAGGCAACGGGCTGGGGAGGTGTGGGGGGGATCTCAGCACAGCCCTCCCCCAGTACCTGTAAAGAACCTTGTGCCAGGGCCAGGTTTCTGCCAGAGGGAAGGCAGCTCATCTCCTGGAGTTTCCTACTTTTTAGAAGCTTTTTATGGATTATTCAGGTTTCCCGGGGTCAGCAGCTGCTGACTCTGCTCAGTGTTGGGTTCCCCTCCTGGCATCCCCCTGTCCTGGACTCTGCTGGGATGCCGTGGGAGCAGCATGTGCCAAATTTGGAAAACACAGCAGATTTTTTTTCACTTAAGACTATTACAAACCACAACTTTAGCAATCTTTCCCTTGTCCCTCCCTTTGGCCAAGGCTGACTCCTCCTTGTGCACCTTTCTCTGCATCACCCAACTGTTCCTGGAACTGCTCCCTTAGCTTCCCATCTCATCCTTGCACAAGTGATGAGGCTCTCCTGGATCATCCCATCTCTCCAGGCTGGGGTGTCCAGCTCCACTCCCTGGGATTTCTCCTTGGAGGGCTCACTCCTTGCTGATATCCCAGAAGGGCCTCACCTGCTGGAGGTGGAGTCTCCCTGCTCTGAACACCCAAGGCAGCGGCAGCGCCAGGTGATTCCCAGGAGCTGTGGATGGCTCTTCTCTGTTTGATCCCCTCAGGGCTGGCTCTGAATCCCAGCTCTGAGTCCCTGCTCCAGCACAGGCTCAGCTCAGCCAAAGTGCTGCCACTGCGTGCCTCAGTTTCCCCACCAGTAAATGAAGGTGTGGTGACTACCTGAGGCAAGGAGCAGGCTGGGCCCTCACGGGGTGTGGGACCAGTTCTTGCTCTGGCCTCGGCCTTGGGGCCACTGCCCAAACCTGTCCAGTGTCCTGCTGCTCTCCAGGAGGCCCAAGCTGTGCTGGGGCTCAGGGAGGTGGTTTGAGGTGATCCATGCTGGGGTGGATGGGCTGTACTGGGGCTGGAGGTCCATGGCAGTCCATGCTGGGACATGCTGAGGCAGTGGGGTGTACTGAGACCAGGGCAGCGGTCCTTGCTGGAGAGGTGGTTCATGGTGGTCCATCCCTAGGGATGATCCTTGCTGGGGGGTTGGTTCATGGTGGTCCATCCCTAGGGATGATCTTTGCTGGAGAGGTGGTACACAGTGGTCCATGCTGGAGGCAGCAGGCTGTACTGGAGCTGGGGCAGTGGCCCATGCTGGGGCCAGTGGTCCATGGCGGTCCATGCTGGGAATACTGGAACGTGCTAGGGCCAGCGGTCCATGCTGGGATCTGCAGGCTGTGCTGGTGTGGTGGTCAGTGGTGCTCCACCGTGGTCTGTGCTGAGGATGCTGGGCTGACGGGCCACAGAGCAGGGAACCCACGACCACCACTGTGCCCACAGCCGGGGGACTCGTTCTGGGGCTGCCGGGGACTCTGGGGCTGCTCGGCAGCAGGATGAGGCGGCTGCAGCCCCTGTGGCTCCCCTCGCTACGGGGATGTGCTAAACCCGGCCGAGCTTGGATTACAGAATCCTGGAATATCCTGAGCTGCGAGGGACCCACAGGGATCAACGATCCCAACTCCCGGCCCTGCACAGACACCCCAACAATCCCACCCTGGGCATCCCCGAGAGCGGTGATTCTGGATGGCGGCTCCAGCTGCCCGGCCATGCCCCGAGGGAACGGGAACGCCGGGATTCAGCTGGAGCAGAGGAGACTGAGGGGAGGCTCCTGGGGGCTGCAGCTCCTCCCGAGGGGAGGCGGAGGGGCAGGGGCTGAGCTCTGCTCTGGGACAGGGACAGGAGCCCAGGGAACGGCTGGAGCTGGGTCAGGGCTGGGCATGGAGCTCAGGGAAAGGTTCTTCCCCCCGAGGCTGCTGGGCACTGCCCAGGCTCCCCAGGGAATGGTCCCGGCCCCGAGGCTGCCAGAGCTGCAGGAGCGTTTGGACAGCGCTCTCAGGGATGCCCAGGGTGGGGTTGTTGGAGTGTCTGGGCAGGGCCAGGGGTTGGATCCATGAGCGCTGTAGGATCCAGCTCAGGACATTCCAGGACTCCGTCCCAGTTCCCGGCCCTCCCTCAGCACCGCCCCAGCCCCGCCCCGCCCCGCTCTCAGGCGCGCCGAGGGCAGCCCTGTGCGGGCAGTGGCGTCGCGGGGTCCTCGCCGCCGCGCCCGGCGCTCCCAAGATGGCGGCGGGGCCGGCACCGCTCGTGTGAGGCAGGAGCCCGTCCCGGCCGCCCGCGGCTCCTCCGCCCGCCCGGCCCCGCTCCCGCCCCGCAGCCGGCGGGATGCTCAGATCCACCGGCTACTTCCGCGGCATCGACTGCCCGTTCCTCAACGCCGGGGGGTCGGGGCCGGGCCGGGGATGCCGCAGGCCCTACTGCCACTTCCGGCACCCCCCGGTGGCCCCGGCGCCGTGCGGAGCCTCCGGAGTCTCGGGCGACCCCAGCGTGGGGCTCTCGCTCGGACACGGCGCAGGTACGGCCCGGCCCGGCCGGGCCGCGGTACCCCCTCACCTTCCCCCTCCTCCCTTCCCCGGGCTGCGGCTGTTCCCGTCCCGGCCGCTCCCGGCCCCTCCCGGCCCGGCCGTGCTTTTGCCCCGTGTGTTTTCCCCCCGGCAAGGGCAGGCCGTGCCTGGCCTCCTCCTCTCCCCACCCTTCAGGGCCCGAATGTGCCTCCGGCTCCCCTGAGCCCCCCCAGCGCCGCGGGATCGCTCCCCGTAGCCCCTTCCCAGTGCGGTGACCCCCGGGGCTCTGTCGGTATCACCCGGTGCGGCCCACCCGTGCCGCGGCTCTGTGGCTGCGTGTGCCCAGCCCTGTCCGGGCCGCGCGCTGTCACCTCGTCCTTCGTCCGAGGGAGGGTTCGAAGGAGCTTTGCAGCCGCACCGGGTGAGAGCGATGGGGGTCGGTGGGATCCTGTTGGACACAGGGTGGTGGGGAGCAGCTTCCCAGCGTGTCCGGGGACAGCCCCAGCTGCAGCAGGGCAGCGCTGCCCTGGTCCCGTTCTTTGTCGCTCCAGGCGCTCGGCTCACGTGGCGCTGAGGTGTCAGCGCCGGTTTCCAAAGCTGCTGACAGCTCCCGGGCCGTTAGGTCCCTTCAGGAGCTGCTGGATCGGGGAGGCTGGGCCCATACTGGGGGGCTGTGGTTAGCCAGACACCCCCCGTGAGGGGTTTGTGGGGCACAGAGCACTGCCAGGCTTATCAAAGGCAGCCTGGCACAAAACCCCCAGTGAATCAGATAGTCATGGAGTATCCTGAGTTGGAAGAGACCCACAAGGATCAATAGTGAGCTATTGTTGGCCATTCTTCCAGCAGCTCTTGTCTTTTTATTTATACACATTATTTGCTGTTCTGCTGATTTATTGGGAGAAAAAAGCCTTCATTCTTCTCCCTAGAAGAACCCTGCTGGCTTTCTTTTTGTCAAAGCTTTGTTGTTTCTGTTAGGTATAATGGCATAATAATCCTGGTGTGGATGGTCTGTAATAATCTGAAGCAGAAATTGCCAAAGCAAAGCCCAGCTTGTGTTTTTTGTGTGCTTGCTTAACTTTGGGTTGCTCTCAAGTTTGGAAGGGGATTAATTCTTGATGCCTCCTGGTTACCAGGCCAATTTACCACCACTACTAGTTTAATTTAAAATAAAAGAAGCATTCTCAGGGCTGTCACAGGTAGATAATCGTTAGAAAGACAAAAATTTTTGCCGTTTTCAATGCTCTTTTGAATTTTAAAAGCTCCCTAGGATGCTTTAGGATGGTTCTTTAGATTATATTATAGTTATCTTTCAGTGTGCTGTTCCTGCATGTCTTTAAATATCTGTGGAGTGTCAGTTTTGGAGCTGGAATTGCTCATTTTGGCCTGCACCAGGTGCTGCTGTGCTTGATAACACCTGGGACTGGGTTTGGGGTTTGAAGTGGGGAAGAGAAAACCTCTGGGTGCCCCTGGAAAGTGTGTGAGGCTCTCAGAGCTGGCTGGAAGTGTTGGTGTAAGCTGAGTGTGAAGGGCAACAAAAATACCCCAGTGCCTTGCTGGGCTTGGCCTGGGCGTGTCAGAGGCGTGGGAGAAGCAGCCTGAGTTTTGGGGAGTAGGAGTTTATGTACAGTCATGGAATTGTTAAGGTTGGAAAAGCCTTCCAAGTTCATCAGCTCCAACCTTCAGCCAGCCCCATCGTGGTCACCACTAATCTGTGTCCTCAAGAGCCACATCCACAGGTTGTTCCAACACTTCCAGGGATGGGGGCTCCACCACTGCCCCGGGCAGCCCCTTCCAATGCTGGACAACTTTTTCTATGAAGGAATTTTTCCTGATAGCCAACCTAATCTACAGCACTTAGAGAAGAGGTTTTTTAGCAAATAGAACCCATAATGTGGGCCTGGTTTCCCAAGGGGAAGTTTCTGCCACTTGTGAAAGAAGCAGGCTCACGAGGCTGCCACTGCCAGCCACTGCCTCCTGCTCCCTGCAGCCGGCTCAGAGCCTGTTCCTGCCTCTTTCCCAAACTCTTGGCACGTTAGCACATGGCACAGCTGGCATAACAGGGATCTGTGAGTTCTGTCTCAGCTCAGGCTTGGCCTCCAGCCACTTTTTAATGTTGATTCTGTGTAGACGCCGACCTGCAGAGCTGCCTCCAGGCAGTTCTGAACATGAGAAGGATGGGGAGCTGTTGGAGCAAGTCCAGAGAGGGCCATGGAGCAGCTCCCCTGGAGCCCCTCTGCTCTGGAGCCAGGCTGGGAGAGCTGGGGGTGCTCACCTGGAGAGGAGAAGGCTCCAGGGAGAGCTCAGAGCCCCTTGCAGGGCCTAAAGGGGCTCCAGGAGAGCTGCAGAGGGACTGGGGACAAGGCCTGGAGGGACAGGACCCAGGGAATGGCTTCCCAGTGCCAGAGGGCAGGGCTGGATGGGAGATTGGGAATCAGGAATTGTTCCCTGTGAGGGTGGGCAGGCCCTGGCACAGGGTGCCCAGAGCAGCTGGGGCTGCCCCTGGATCCCTGGCAGTGCCCAAGGCCAGGCTGGACATTGGGGCTTGGAGCAGCCTGGGACAGTGGGAGGTGTCCCTGCCCATGGCAGGGGTGGCACTGGATGGGCTTTGAGGTCCTTTCCAACCCTAACCAGTCTGGGATTCTGTGATTCCAATTGAGAAATGGGAGATGAGCGATGGACCTGCTGCAATCTCAGGCTTTTAGAACCGACTCCAGCGGGTCACAAAATGTTCCTGATTTCTGTAGGAGCAGGAGACACTTCTGCAGTTAATTTTGCAGGCAGTCCTTGGCTCATCTTCCTGGGAACGATTCCGATTCCGGTTGAAGTGCTCCTGTCACTTCCCTGCCTGCCTGAGGCTCTTGCTGCCTGGAAGGATCTGTAGGATTTACACTAGAGGGTGTAGTAGCTCAGCCAGAACCAGGCAACCATCTTCTGGGAGCAGGTTCTCCATCCCCCAGGACTTGCTCCCTGCCGCCGGGGGAGCTGCCTGTCTTGTTTTGAAGTAGCCTCCTAACCATGCACTTGGGCAGATCTGACCTATTTAATCACATCACTCGATAAAGGAGCTTTAAAAGCGTCATTTTTTCGCCAAGGCAGGTGGGTTTCTACACCAAGAGCTACAGCACAGATTGGTGTTTTCTGGGATGGTGCCTAGAAAAGAAGGATAACATCTAAAGGAGCGGCCTGCTAAGCATATTGATTCGAGGTTGGGGCTGGCTTTGATGTTTGAGGATCACCGGAGGATTGGCAGGAACCCCAAAACTCTTGGTGCAATTTCGTAGCTTTGAAAGGAGCTTTTGAAAACTGAGAGTGGAGCTGGCCCTGGCAGGCTGGGGGGGTGAGGGGGGCTGTGGACATGTGCCAGATGGAGCAGAGAGGATGTGAAAAGAGGAATTAGTGGGATGTAGCACTGTTCCCCTCCTTTTTTGCCCACCCTCACCGTTCCAGACTTCCCAAGGTTCAGGTGTTCATAACAGGATCTCTGTTTTTCATACGGTGCTCCTGTGCTCCCAAGCACTGGGGGACAGTGCTGAAGTGCCCTCCATGCCCCTTGGAGATCTGCAGGAGCAGCAGGACTGAGTTTTCCCAGACTGCTGCTGTCTGGATGTGTCAGGCATTCCCTTTCCTTCCTGTCTGGAAGCAGCTCCATAAATACAAACATGCTGAGTGAGGGGCACGTTTGAACTGGGGTCTGAAACATGGAATGCTTGGTGTGGGAAATCCGTTCCTGTGTTTTACTGCAGGGATCTGCCTGTGTGGTAACAGAATGTGGCTGCCTTGGAGGTTTGTGAAAATTCTATGCTGGCTGAGCACTGAGCAAAGGGCTGGGGCTGATGGGGTGTTTTCCATCCAGGACTGGGAATCTGGAGATTGCAAATTCTCATCCTGACTTGGCTGAAGTGCTCTTTCCATCTCTGAGACGACTAAAACCCACCTGCTTCAGAGCAGGATGAAAAGATTATTGAATGTGTGTGAAGTGCTTTGAAAGCATGCGCTGTAAGGAGGAGGGAAGAGCTGCCTTCAGTCCTAAAAGCGTCTTTTCAAGAGCTGTAGAGGGGAAAAATAGGTCTCTCTTTAAAGTCGAGGTCCTGAGTATGCTGAAAGACATAAAAGAGGCATAATACAGCTCTTCATAAATATCTTAAGGTAGGCAGCCCTGGTTTGCTGGTTTGATGCTGTCAGGGGGTGTTTCAGAGGTGGATGTTTTTGAACCCAGAGCAGAAAGCTGCTTCCAGGTCTGGGGCTCTGAGCTCTTTGGTCTGCTCTGATCACAGAATCCTGCAATATCCTGAGCTGGAAGGGACCCTCAGGGATCATCCAGTCCAGCCTCTGGCCCTGCAGCTCTGGTAGCCTCGGGGCTGGGACCATTCCCTGGGGAGCCTGGGCAGTGCCCAGCAGCCTCGGGGGGAAGAACCTTTCCCTGAGCTCCATGCCCAGCCCTGACCCAGCTCCAGCCACTCCCTCAGGTCCTGATCCTTGTGTTGGTGTGAGATGGGAAGAGCCAGCCAGGCTTTCAGCACCCTGCCTGAAGTACTTTATTCAGCAGTGGAGTGTACTGAGCTGCTCAGCAGTTTTCTGATGTGGTCCAAAGCTTGTGGGGCAGTTTTCTTGCTGTGTGGATTTTCTATCTGGATGTAGAAAACTTTGCAAGTTAGACCTGGATCAAATCTGTGGGAGGTGTCAGGGACAGAGTTCTGCTCCTCTGTGTGATTGACACACAATGAGCTGCTGCTGCTGTTGGGCTCAGGTCAAGTGAGGAGAAATCCTTGGGCTTATCTCCCCAGTTTGATCTCCAGATCCTGTCACTGGTGCAGGGACACACTTCACCTCTCCCTTCTTCTGCCCAAAAGCACACATAGGATGGCTGTGACCAGATGATCCCCCCGAGGCTGCTGGGCACTGCCCAGGCTCCCCAGGGAATGGTCCCGGCCCCGAGGCTGCCAGAGCTGCAGGAGCGTTTGGACAGCGCTCTCAGGGATGCCCAGGGTGGGGTTGTTGGGGTGTCTGGGCAGGGCCAGGGGCTGCACTGGATGATCCCTGAGGGTCCCTTCCAGCTCAGGACATTCTGTGGTTCTGTGATACTTGGTAAAACCTAAAGAGGCTCTTTAATTAAAACCCAGCTTTAATCACCCCACGTCCCCACAGGATCAGGGCCATTTCCAGGTTACTCACACAGGACTCTGCTGAGGGGCTGTGCCTGTTTGGTGGGAGCAGCCTCGGCACAGGCTGGGATTTAGAGCCTTGGTGTGACTCACATTGCAGGGCATGTTCACACCGTGCCTAAAAAGGATGAAAAAAAGGTCTTTCCCAGTGCATTTTCCTTCCTGGAATGGATGTTGTGCAAGATCATCTCAGCAAAGAGATTTAATTACTGTATTTGCTACATCAGAAGTGGAAACCCATGAGGTGTTTTCAGTATCATTTCTCTGAGAGAGCAAAGCAGGTGTTCAGTGTTGGGTGCTCCAGTCCGTGAACTGGGAGGGGGCATCAATTCTGCTTTTTCCCCCCACATTTGTGTTTAGGACAGTAATTACCAAAAAGCCACCAGTGGATTTTATTTTTAACCAAGTTTTGAAATGAAGAGTGAAAAATCAATTGATGTTGAGGTCGGATGTATCTTCTCAGCAGTTTGGGATTTGTGGTGATTTCCCTGCGCTGTCGGTTGGGGCAGTTTCCTGGGGGTGGGCAGTGCAGGTGCCCTTTGTGCCGGGATTTCAGTGTGGGCTCACAGGACACTTCCCATTTTTGATCTTTCTGTGACTGTGGGGAGATTCCGCCCCGAGTCCGAGTCTCCCCACGTGGATCAATTCCAGATGTGTGAAAAGCCGGAGGCGGGAGCAGATCTCCATCAGGCCAGCAGGATTTGGGGTTTGGCACAGCTGGAGTTGTGCCAGTGCTGGTGAGTACCCGGCTCCCCTCCACCCGCCCAGGAGCCCTTTGTCTGCGCTCCTGGGACCTCCCTCTCCCCTCTGGGATATCTTCCCTGACGTTTGAACACTTGCTCTGATTTATGTTTTTAATCTCTAGCCAAGCCCCGCCGCGCTAGTGGGAAGCACGACTCACTAATCCCGGGCTTCCCGGAGCGTGTTCCCTGTGCTGGGCGAGGCGGAGGCGCTGGGCTGGCTCACGTGGGCTTGGGCAGGCACCGACAGGCAGGGCCAGGCTGTGTCCCAGCCCTGCCACCTCCTCCCCTGCCGGCTGGAGAGCTGGGGGGGGTGTTGGGGTCGGGCTGGGGGCACAGCACGACCAGGGGATGGATGTTTGGGGAACCACCGCACACACCAACGTGTGGAGCTCAAACCAAGCCAAAAGCAGCTGCAGTTGGCGAGTGGGGAGAGGAGGAGGAGGAGGAGGTCAGGAACTCCTCCAAGGTGAGGGGAGCAGCGCTAGGAGAGAGGAAGGGGGTCGGGAAGCCCCTGCAGACACTCCAAGCCCGACCGAGCTGGGAGCACACGGGGGTGAAGGCGGGACTCGGGCGGGTCCTGCCCCAGTTCCCACGAAGTGCTGTGTCAGCAGCCGGGCACCGCGTGCTGCCTGCAGCCCCTGCCGGGGTGTCTCAGCAGCACCGGGAGCTCCAGCATGAACAAGTATCTGCAGTGTTTATTGACCCCGGGCAGCTCAGGTAACTCTTCGGGAAGTTTTTGGCTTCCTGCGGGGTGAGGTCGTGGTTTGGGGGGGGGGGGGTGCGGCTGGGAAGGAGCAGCTGGAGAGAAGCGACTTCTCCAGGGAGGCTTCTCACCATTCATTTCCCAGGAGACCTGAGTCCTTGGGCATCTGCCTGTGGAACATGTGGAGTGTGCAAAAAAGCTCAGCTTGGCTTTGGAGGGTTTTCATTTCCCTGGGGATTTTGGATTTTTATTGAAGTGAGGGTTGTGCTGGGGGTGTTGGGTTCTGTGGTTAGAAGTGGCCAAGGAGCTGCAGGTGTCTGAGTCCTAAAGGAGCTGCAGAGTTTTAATTCCAGCTTTTGAATTGTTTGAAGTCAGATAGGTTTTAAAAACAGCTTAAGTTTTGCTTTTAGCCTTTCATACATCGCAGCTGAAGTGTTTTAATGTAATACAGCTTGAAAGGTGCTTTTCTTTAGCTTTTGACTTCGTTTTCCAAGTGTCCAGTTGTGACTGAGTTGAATTAGTTGGGTTTTGGTTGTTTTTTTTTTTTCTTTTTTCTTGTCTTAAGTGGGAATTTTTCACCCACACTAGTTAAAGAAATGAGACAGGTGTGGAGAAGATAACTTATCTTGAGCACACTAGAAAAAGGCTGGAAAATTAAAGGACAGGTGGGTGTTGCTGCTTGTGACTGTGCTGGTTGAGGTAGGTTTTCAAGGTGGAGTTAAATAGAGAGAAAAGAAGACACCAGAATATTTGAAATATTTTAATTTTTTTTTTTCTTTGAAAAGAAGACTTGCTCTGCTAATTACATTTTGGAGTAGATCCTTAGTTTTATCCAACAATATCCACAAAACACGTGGAAGTGTTTTCTGGTCTTTTTCTCAGAAACAGAAAAAACCAGATCTCTGTTAAGTTTGTTGGGTTTTTTTTCCCCCAAGCAGAATTTCAACTTTTCTTGTATTTTGAGGAGTAACTTCAGAGCTAAACTGAGAGGGGGAATGGAAAGATCTCCAAAGAACCCAAACATTGAATATCCAGATTTTCAAACGGTGAGACTCCTTCCAGCCTGTGCATGACAGGCCATGGGGTCAGGGTGTATTTTGGGTGCCAGTCTTTGCCTGTCCTGGCCAATCCACCAATTGGGATTCTCACATCCTTTCCTAAGTTATGGGAGAAATGTGCCAATGGTGTGATTTCCTCTTAGGAAAATGTGTCACAGACCTTGATGCTCTTTGCTGTTTTCTGCCAGCGTGGGTGGGACTGTCAGTGATTCTGGGGATAGAGGGATGGGAACGAGGGGTTTGTGTGGGCCAGGTCATCGTGTCCTGGCTTTGCATCCCTGGATTTAACTGGTGTTGCTGTGGGAGGCAGTGACGGTCCCAGGTGTCTTTGGGGGCTCTCTGTGAAGCCACCAGGAGGGTGAAGCTACCCCGTTCAGTGGCTTGAGGACCTTTCAGATCCTTGTTTTGCTGCACCAGAAATAAAACTGCTCAAAACTGTGTTTTCTTGAATAAACTGAGGAGGTCGGTGCTGCATCCCGGGGCGTTTCTGTCTGAGCTGCTTTGTGGGATGTGCTCTCATGAGTTTCCTACTGAGTGAATTGTTCCCTGATAACACTTCCAGCTTGGGAAGGGCACTCTGGAGCTGCTCCTGCTGGAATGAACCCACGTGGGCAGGCCCCTGTCTCAGGAGAGCAGGACTTCGGACAAAGACCTGGAGGGACAGGACCCAGGGAATGGCTTCCCAGTGCCAGAGGGCAGGGCTGGATGGGATCTTGGGAATCAGGAATTGTTCCCTGGGAGGGTGGGCAGGCCCTGGCGCAGGGTGCCCAGAGCAGCTGGGGCTGCCCCTGGATCCCTGGCAGTGTCCAAGGCCAGGCTGGACATTGGGGCTTGGAGCAGCCTGGGACAGTGGAAGGGGTCCAGGAACAAGATGGGCTTTGAGGTCCTTTCCAACCCAACCCATTCCATGATTTCTCCCTGGCCACTGCCTGCCCTCAGTCTGGGATGGCTGAGCTGAGGAAACGGCTCAGAGTACAATGCAGAGGTGGTGTCTGGCTGCTCTGCTCCCTCGGTGTGACCCCCTCCCTGTGCTGTGTCACCCTTGGGGTTCAGCCCACGGGGACAGGTGGCCCCATTGGCCACAACACCTGGAGAAACCAGCGCTGCCCAGGCTGGGTCCCAGCAGGGCTAAAAATACCTTGGAGTGAGAGATGACTGTTCAGGGTTTTTTTCAGCCTTGCTAATATCAGACTTTCTTTTCTCATTTTTGCATCCATTTTTCCACTGAAGAAATGACTGTGGAGGTTCATGGTGTACTTTGAGGCTGTGGCATGAAATAGCTCCCCTGGAGGAGCAAATCCAAGGAGTGGGGTGCACAGGATTCTTCTGCCTCCAATACCTCTCAAACCTTGCTTCCTGATGTTCCTTGACCAGGACAAGGTTATCTCTGCTTTTAACACTTCATTTTATAATTAAATTTACTTGTCAAAAACACAAAAAAGGAGCAAAACAAATCCTTGGACTAGGGTTGAGTTTAAAGTTGAAGAAACATTCCTCTTAGCTCCCCTTCCCTGCCCTCCTAACCCATTTCCTCTGGGTGATTATTTGAAATGTACTATTTTAAATCTCAGTGTTAATTATTTCCAAGCGGTTGCATATTCTTGTTAAATTAATTGTTGGAAATTTGCTTCGGGTCCCGGCAAATGAGCTCTGTGCCAAAACCTGCCATTTCTTGTGTGCTCTTTAATTCTGAAGAGCAGCAGAACTCAGGCTGCTGGTAAAGCCTCTCTGAAACATTTTGTTCTTGAGGAACCGCTGTCTCTTCTGTGAAGTGTTAAATGAAAAGCTCAGAATGATTTTCCAGCGGTGATAATTTTCCTGCAATCACAGAGGTTGTCCCTTTGCTGAGTGCTGGCACTGTAAACACAGCGAGCTCTTAAACCAACAGAGCTGTTCCGATGACGTGAAATAAAAACGCCTTTATTTTTTCCTTTTCCGAAGAGTCTCCAAACAGTTTTCACCTTGCCCACCTCGCCATGAATGCACCTTTTGTTGCCAGCTGCAGGTGACCCAGGGGAATGGGTGACTTCAGCAGCAGCAGGGCTTGAAAATCCAAAAGAGCTGTGAGATCAAGTCCAACAGTTGGCCCAGCCACCGTGGTCACCACTAAACCACATCCCCAGGTGTCACATGCCCACGATTTTTGAACACTTGCAGGGATGGTGACTCCACCACTGCCTGTGCCAGTGCCTGACAGCCCTTTCTGGGAAGAAATTTTCCCAATATCCAGCCCAAACCTCCCCTGGCCCAGCCTGAGGCCGTTCCCTCTCCTCCTGTCCCTGTTCCCTGGGAGCAGAGCCCGACCCCCCCGGCTGCCCCCTCCTGTCAGGGACTTGTGCAGAGCCACAAGGTCCCCCCTGAGCCTCCTTTGCTCCAGGCTGAGCCCCTTTCCCAGCTCCCTCAGCCACTCCTGGTGCTCCAGCCCCTTCCCCAGCTCCAGCCCCCCTCAGTGTCTTTCTTGTGGGTTCACTACAAGAAAGGTTCAGTGTCTTTTGACCTGTGCTGGTCCCTCTGCAGCTTGGCCAGCAAAGCCTTTCATTTTGAATTCCTAATTGCTGTAAATTTGGAAGTTTTTAATTTTTGCTGCCTTTTTGTCTGGCAGCAGCTGAGCAGCTCTGTTGGATCTGGAAGAAGCAGTTGTCATCCAGTTGCTCAGAGCAGCTGTGGCTGCTGCATCCCTGGAAGTGTCCAAGGCTGGATGGGTCTTAGAACCCCCTGGGATAGTGGAAGGTGTCCCTGCCCGTGGCAGGGGTGGGACTGGAGGAGCTTTAAGGTCCCTCCCAACCCAAACCATCCTGGGATTCTGTTCCCTGCATGCATTCAAGAGCTGGACTCCTTTTCCAAAACCTGCAGGTTTGCATTGGCCAGCACCTGTCACACATTTGGACTTTTCTGTATTTAAAGCATCTCAGGTACGTGCTGTGGTAGGGCTGGACAAAAAAAAGGAAAGACTTTTCTCTGGAATGATTCACTGTAAATTAAGTTTTACCTTCACCCAGGCGACCTTGTCCTCCCACTCTTCTTTAATGTCAGCTTTGTTTACTGCCCTTGCCTGTTGCCCAAACTAGAAGGACCAGTGAGGAGTCTCTGGCTCAGGGAAGCTTTGTAATAATCCAGCTCCGCCTTGGAACGGAGGCCTCGTGTCCCACAACCAACGTGACATTAATCAGGAAAAAAACCCATCAGCCTGGTTTTTTTTTTAGGCAGAATCTTGTTTTATGCTTCCATGTTTTCTGTGCTGCAATGGCTGATTTAAGCACAGCTCAGTTGGGTGTGTTCTAAAGCAGGTCTGGGTTAAGTAAAATGTTCACTGAGGTTCTGTGTAAAATATTAATAACTTGTTTTCTATAATATTGATGGTAACCTCACCTTTTGTGTCTCCGGAGGGTTATTTCATATGTCTGAGGTACATTAAATTTATTAAAATAGTTTGTACTTTAAAAAGTGTTTAGTTCACAATCCTGCAAGGAGTTGGCATCTCGAGTCTCATTATCTCGTGATTCCTGAGGGACAGAGCAGACTCTGCTTTCCATCCCTCCAAAAAGAGTTATTTCACTCTGAGTGCCTCAGGAACTGCAGCCATTGGTACATCAGAGCAGCAACCCCAGTGTGGCTCCTCCTGTACTCCCTGAGTAGCCAGGTTAGTGAAAGGAAGAAGAATAAAGGAAAAAGTGAAGCAGATTCCTTTGAGTGTCACATCCCAGTGGTAGGAAGATCCTTCCCTTTCCTGGTTCCTGGGAGTGTAGTTTGGCAGCTGAAAAGCTGCTCTGATTTCAAGTAGCAGGTTGAAGATCTCTGATTTGGAGACTTGTGTGTTTATGCCTCATCATTTATATATGTATATATATTTGTGTGTGTGTTTTCATCTAAATAAACCCCCTCCTGCTGTGTTTCTGCTGCATTGTCTGCAGATGCCTTGTGGCCAGAGGGGATGGTGCTGATGGCCATCGTGGAGCCACTTACACAAGTCTTTCATGGCCAGGCAGCCTTTGATCAGCAGTGCTGGGGAATCCATCAGGCCTCCCCCACACTTCCACAAGAGCTCTTCCCTTGCCCTGCCTCAAAGCCTGGGGCTTGTCCTGAGGTTACAATGTGTGTTTTCATCTGGCCATTCCAGCCACAGAAAATGTGCCAGGAGTTTTATGCTAGAGATGAACAGCAGAGACCCAGACACCAGATCCATGCTGGGGTTGCCCTCTGCTTTCCCTGATCCTGGTACAGTTAAAATAGTTTGGTTTTCTGCATGGACAAGATGGCTTTTGTTTGGTTAGGGTTTGTTGCTTTATTTTGGCAAGTCTCTAGATCCAGACTCTGGGTTCTCTGTTTGCAGACCATCTCATATTTAGCCCTGCATGAAATATTTGTGCCAAATTTTAGGTCTCAATTCGGATGTAGAGAGTAGTAGCTGACTCCTCCAGGCTTCAGTGCACTGGTCCTTTCTGCCAGTGTGGAGCTGATGTTTCACACCGTGGTCAGAGATGAGTGGTGGGCATGGAGGGCTGTCTGCTCCTTACCACTTCTTAGGCTGATCTTACCCCTAATCATTCTGATAAGCTGTACATATCCTTGCCTTGATGCTGCTGCTGTTTGCATATGGCTTTGTTCGTGTTTTTTCCTTGTTGCCTGCTTTTCTTCAAGGTTTCTAACCAGGAATTGGCCTGTGCAGTGCCCACTGCCCTGGTTTGTCACCTGCTCCCTCCCTCTGTCCCTGGCTGTGCTGGCTGTCCAAGGGAGGAGCACACCCTGGGTTTGGAAATGCTCTTTGTGTCATCATTGCAGCTCTCTGCAATAGCTGGAGGGGAGCTGCTTATAGAAATAGCACCTTGTTCCTCTTCCCCCATGTTTCTGGCTCTGAACAGGGCTCAGACAGGCCTGTGGAAGGTGGTGACAGCACACTGCCATTGCCCAGAGTCCCCGTTCAATCAGGAGCTAATTGGTTTGGAAAAAAACTTCACAAACCCAGAGGGATAAAAAGCATTTTCTGAAACCGCTGCCTTTATTTTAACCCAGCCTCTTTCATTCTGCTTCCTTGGGGGCCAGTTCTGCCAACTGCTAGACAGGTCCTTTTCCTGTTGCCAAAGGAAGCTGGGCATTCATGCTTCCTCTCTAAAAAACCCCAAACCTACCCCTGCCCCCCCTCCAAAAAACCCCAAGCCCCTCAGTCTTATGAGAATGGTAGAAGCAGCTCTTTTAACACTGTTTATTTCTGACTGTTACAAGAAATTCTCTCATCCCTCTTAGACCTGGGAGGTTTTTTATTTTCTGTCTTCTATCTCTTTGCTTATTGTTTGGGTCTTCTGCATACCCACGTTGGAGAGCCAGTTTTAGTACTGTCCTTGTAGCAGAGAGCAAAAAGTTCCTCTGGAATGTCAGCATCCAGAGATGCTGTGATAAAAGAAGGGCTGAAAGCAGTTCAGAGTCAAAAAGCAGCTGTTAATGTTCCCGTAGCTTCTGTGGGTTTGCTAAATGCCGCTGTCTTTGTTGGATCCTGGAATGGTGTGGGTTGGGAGGGACTTTAAAAATCATCTCATTCCACCCCTGCCATGGGCAAGGACACCTTCCACTGTCCCAGGCTGCTCCAAGCCCCAGTGTCCAGCCTGGCCTTGGGCACTGCCAGGGATCCAGGGGCAGCCCCAGCTGCTCTGGGCACCCTGTGCCAGGGCCTGCCCACCCTCCCAGGGAACAATTCCTGATTCCCAATCTCCCATCCAGCCCTGCCCTCTGGCACTGGGAAGCCATTCCCTGTGTCCTGTCCCTCCATGCCTTGTCCCCAGTCCCTCTGCAGCTCTCCTGGAGCCCCTTTAGGCCCTGCAAGGGGCTCTGAGCTCTCCCTGGAGCCTTCTCCTTTCCAGGCTGGATGTGGAAGAGAGGCCACTGAAGGGACTTTTCTGAAAAGGGAAATGTTTTGGGTGTTCAGTGTTCTTGTCCTGGTGGTTGCTCTGAGTGGCTGAGTTGTGTTGCCTGTTGTAATTTTTCCTTCCCAGCAGCTCTCAGTTTGTCAGTCCAGATCAGACTGGTTTTCCTGCAGCTGCCATGAGAAACACTGAGCCTTGAGGAATATTGGAGGCTCTTGGTGGGCTTTAGGTGTTGGCACTGAGAAGTGAGAATCTAATCCACAGTTTCTTGCAGGAATCCTCTTTCCTCCTTGGTGGCTTCCTTGAATTAAGCAGATAATTCTGTGCACAATCAGCTCCCCTTGGGCCTAATACAGTGATTATTCTTTGGTGCCCTGAAGAATATTTAATTTATAGAGCTTTTCCATGAGTATTAAAAGCACTTTGTTAGCAGATCTTTAGTCCTGGGAGTAGTTTGTACAATCTGGTCTCGTCTAGGCCAGAGAACATCACTGGTGGCTTTTGGTATCCAACATTTATTTATTCTGTGGTGCAAGACTGTGGCTTTTGGTTGTGTCATTCAGTGTTGGGGTTTGATCAGAGCAGACCTTGAAAAGACCTCTTTTAAATTTTACTTGAATTGCTGGCAGTAAATGATTTTCTTTCCTCTTTCCAGAGCGAGGCTATGATCCCTACAACCCAGAGCTTCCCAGGCCCTCTCTGGAGGCGGAGGATGGCACTCTGGCTGACATTACAGATGTCACACCCGGAATTCTGGAGCTGGAGCTGGTCAACAAGGCCATTGAGGCGGTGAAGAACGAAGTGGAGAGGGAGCAGAAGAAGTACGAGGAGCTGCTGGAAACTACGAAGGAGTTGGGTGCTTCAGAGGGCTCCTCACTCATTTCAAACTCACCTGTGTCGGCTGCTGGGCCTCAGAATGATTCCTTTGCCTCCTTGGAGTATAATCCAGGGAGCTACAACTTCAGTAATAACTCAGACTACAACCCCACTCCTCTGGCTGCTGCTGGCCGGTCCAGTAAATACACTCTGGATTCCTCCCGCTCCAAAGGGAGCTCACTGGAATATGTCCCCAAGGCTGTAGTGCAGAATAAAAAATACAGCAGCACTGTCACTAACAATAAATACGTGATTGATGACTCCAAGCCCTCCACAGACTTGGAATACGACCCCCTTTCCAATTATTCTGCCAGGCTGTTGGGCAAAGCCACAACCAAGGGGTCCAAAAGGGAAAGGGCCTCTGATTATGAGGAGTCTTATTCTCCATCAAGGAAGAAGCTCTGTGAAGATCCCGACGATGACGAGGTGTTGGCCAAGTTCTCCTCCTCTGAAGATGAGGCTGAGGTGGAATATAAAACAGCTTCTGGTAGTTCACCCTCAAAAGGTGGTTCTGAGGGGGAGTCAAACAACTCGAGTGAGTCCAGCAAAGAGCAGAGCACCAAAGTGGATGGCTCTGCTTCCCAGGAGAGCAAAGAAGCAGCAGAGCACAGGGAGGACCTTCCAAATTCACAGAAAAACCTTGCCAAGAACTCATCAGACAAGAACTCAAAAGCAGTGAAGTTGTGTTCTGGTAAGAACAACAAGGAAATTGAAAATAAAAACAAAGACTCCAAAGACAAAACAAAAAGGAAGAAAACAGATGTTAGTAAAACACCAGGCCTCAGTGAGGCTGGGAAGAAGGAGAAAAATAAAAATACAGACAAAGACAAAGTGCTCAAGAAAGAAGAAAAATTAAAAATCAAGAATGAAGAGAAAAACTGCAAAGACAAAAGTGTCAAAGTGAAAACAGATGGGAACTTGAAGAAACCTGAAAAACCGAAGTCAGAAAAGGTGGATGGGTGTAAGAAAGAAAAATCCAAGTCCACCACCAGCAGTTCAGGGAAAAGCAAGAGCGAAGGTGTTACCAAGGGCACAGAGAAAGTGGGGAGCAGCAAGAAGGACTCGCAGAGCAAAGCAGCTGATGTGAAAAATGGCAAGGAAAGCTCTGGTCGTAAAAACAAAGAGAAAGGGACCAAGACTTCCCTGGAGCAAAAGAAAGACAAGGTCAGTTCTGCTGGAAAAGGAGACCCGAAGAAGGGTCGGAAGCAGCGGAGTTTGAGTCACGTGGACCTGTTTGGAGATGAGAGTGGAGATGACGATGACAAAGGCCGGCCCTTGTCCTCCTCGTTACTTGATGTGAGCTCAGACTCGGATGGGGCCGACTCTGGCTCAGCCTCTGAGAGTGACAAGGACAGGACAAAGAAAGTGAAGCGCTCCAAGTTGTCCAAGTCATCATCATCTTCCTCAACATCTGATGACATTGATTATTCCATCCTTGAGAAAGATGTGGACTTCGAGTCAGATCCCATGGAAGAGTGTCTGAGGATCTTTAATGAATCTAAAGATGTGAAAACTGAAGACAAGGGAAGGCTGGGGAAACAGGTAATGCTGGGTTGGGCTGGTTGTGTGTGTGCTCTCCCCTCCAAAGGTGGAAGGATTCTGGTTCGGTTTAGTGGTGTTGCTTATCTCAAGCAGCTGAAGAGGGAGATTCCTTGTGTTGGGAGAATCTCATCCTTGTCATGACTGAGTGCTTGGAAGTGTTTGCACCTGAATTTACCTGCTGGGTTGAAAGCTGCTGTGAAATGTGAGGGTTCAGTTCCCTTTTGTGTGGAAGGCTTTTGGCTTTCAGAGTTATCAGTTACTGCTGTCTGGCCTGAGAGCCTTGGGAGTGTGGATTGCTTGGCAACCTTGGGAGCAAAGGCTGCAGGGAGTGAGTTTTGGGGGTTTCAAAGCCAATCTGAGATTGCCAGTCTGGGCACTGCCTTCTTGTTGTAGCAGGATTTAAGGAACATAGGGACGGGTAGAACCTGGACAGAGTGTTGGTGCAAGTAAGTCCAATATTTGTCACCAGACACTTTGTCCCCAAATTCCTCTTTCCTATTCTAAATGCATGCTGCAGGTAGTTCCTGAGGATCTCTGGATAGCTTGTGGGTGGTGCAAGCAAGAAATGGAGGGTAGAATTTCTTCCAGTGGTACCAGGGGCTTCAGACTAAGGAGAGGTGAAAAGACAGTATTTACATAAAAAGAGTTTTGGCAGTGACTGGCTGGTCCCTGGATGGGAACCTCTTGGTTTTGAAGATTAGAACAGAATGGAGAACTCATGACAAGAAGGACATTGAGGGTCTGGAGCGTGTCCAGAGAAGGGAACAGAGCTGGGGAAGGGTCTGGAGCCCCAGGAGTGGCTGAGGGAGCTGGAAAGGGGCTCAGCCTGGAGCAAAGGAGGCTCAGGGGGGACCTTGTGGCTCTGCACAAGTCCCTGACAGGAGGGGGCAGCTGGGGGGGTCGGGCTCTGCTGGCAGGGAACAGGGACAGGAGGAGAGGGAACGGCCTCAGGCTGGGCCAGGGGAGGTTTGGGCTGGATATTGGGAAAATTTCTTCCCAGAAGGGGTTGTCAGGCACTGCAAGGGGCTGCCCAGGGCAGTGGTGGAGTCACCACCCCTGGAAGTGTTCAAAAAACAAGTGGATGTGGCACTTGGGACAGAGGTTAGTGGTGACCATGGTGGTGGTGCTGGTTGATGGTTGGACTTGATCTTAAAGGTCTTTTCCAGCCTTAACAATTCCATGTTTCTACATGTAAAAGGTTAGAAAGCAGCTTCTGGCAGTGATCCTCCCACAGCATCTGAAGCAGGGAAGTAGGAGCAGACAAAACTCATCCATCATCTTCTGACATCCCAGTTTCACTGGGCAGCAAGACAAGCCATCCAGCTGGGAGCAGCTCCTGGGCTCAGGCAGGGGTGTGTGACTTGCTGTCAGACCCAGCACCCTCAGCATCCCTGCCTGGGATGATTTTGCTGTACCAGGTGTTCAGGGAATGGGATTGGGAAGAGCTTTACAGATGTAAAAGGTGACAAATTTGCCAACATTGAGAAAACATCCCAAACTTGTATCTGTGTTTTCTGTCTGACTGCAGTGCAGGGGTGCCAGGTGAGGCAGCTCTGTTACCTGGGAGGCTTCATAGAATCCTGGAATGGGATGGGTTGGGAGGGATCTCAAAGCCCATCCAGTGCCATGGGCAGGGACACCTCCCACTGTCCCAGGCTGCTCCCAGCCCCAGTGTCCAGCCTGGCCTTGGACACTGCCAGGGATCCAGGGGCAGCCCCAGCTGCTCTGGGCACCCTGTGCCAGGGCCTGCCCACCCTCCCAGGGAACAATTCCTTCCCAAGATCCCATCCAGCCCTGCCCTCTGGCACTGGGAAGCCATTCCCTGTGTCCTGTCCCTCCATGCCTTGTCCCCAGTCCCTCTGCAGCTCTCCTGGACACCGGAAGGGACTTAATGAAGGGAGGTGACGAAATCAGGTGCCTTCTGTGTGCTGGGGAAGAGGGGGTCCAGGGGAGGAGCCTGTTTATCCAAGGAATTACTGAGTGGCTTCAGCTGCAGCTACCCTGCATCCCAAAATAATGGAAGTACTGGGGCACCCTCAGGGCATCCAGTGTGTCCCAGTTTAGACCCCTTCACCCACAGAGAGCCTCCCTTAGGGATGATGGATGGATGGGAAGGAGGTGCAAGCGAGTGCAGAAGGAGCCACACAACCACCCTGTGGCAGTTTCTCCTGCTGGAATTGATTGTTGACTGACTCCAAAAAGCCCGGCAGGAATTGGTGCTGCTCTCCAGGCTTGTGGAGCTGGGTGGGTGCAGTGGCCCAAGCAAACCCTTGCACTCAGGACCATGGGTGTGAGGAGGGGGCGTGTGCTGCGTGTGGGGAGCAGAGCTCAGCTTTTGGAAAAGGAGCTGGGCTATTAAAGCTTTTTGCTGAACTCTCTGCTGCACTCACATCCCCAGTCTGGTCACAGGGAACTCTGTGTTGTTGACAATTAAAGACCTTTTTTACACTCACACAAAATGGGTGGAAGAAACTCTATATAAGGCTCAGTGTGATGGTTTTCTTCTCAGTTATTAAGCATTGCAGCTGTTCTTTCTTCAGGGTTTAGTTTAATTCCCAGCTAGGAAAGAACTCTTTATTTTTGGCCTTTTTTTTTTCTCCAAGCTGCCCAGTTTAAGTGAAAAATAGTTGAAGGGCACATAATCTATAGCAGGAATTACTAATCACTGAATTCAGAAAGTGCTGAACCAGGGGCTGCCACTCACAGCAAACAGTTAATTGTGGCCTGGAGTGACAAAGCTCAGCAGCCACGTGTGGCTCCTTTGCATCCCTGCACTGAGGTTTGGTTTCCTGCTCCTTTGGGAAGGAGGCTCAGTGCAGCACAGGGATCCTTCTTTGGGACATGGGTGTGGGTGAGTAGGCACCTGCTGGGTGGGATTGGTCATGGGGCATTTTTTTTGTTTATGGAATAATTTTCTAGATGAGCCCCTGTTGTGGTTAGACACTGGCCAAACACCAGGCACCCATGAAAGTCACTCACTCATCCTGCCCTGCTACAGCTGTGCAGAGGAGAGAAAAAAATTAAATGAAGGGTTCATGAGTTGAGATAAAGACGGGGAGGAAACACTCCAAGGGCAAAACAGGCTCAACTTAGAGGTACAAAGCGAGTTTGTTACTAACAAAATCAGAGGAGGATAATGAGAAGTAAAATAAGCCCTTAAAACACCTTTCCTCCCCCAAGCCCTCCCTCCTTCCCACCGACAGTGCAGGCAGACAGGGGCTGGGGGGTTTGGGTCAGTTTGTCACCCAAGATTTTCTTCTGCTGCTCAGGGAGAGGAGCCCTTCCCCTGTGAGGCCGTGGGGTCCCTCCCACAGGAGACAGTTCTCTGTGAACTTCCCTGGCGTGGGTCCACTCAGGAGCAGCAGCCACAGTGTCCCTGCTGCAGCGTGAGCCCCTCCCACGGGCACACAGCCCCCCAAAACTGCTGCACCGGGGGTCTGTCTTCTACAGGGTGCAGTGCTCCGAGGCCAGGCTGCTCCAGCCTGGAACAGGGCCCTCTCTGCACCGGCTCTGCCCCTGGATCACAGCCTCCTGCAGGCATCCACCCGCTCCGGCACGGGCACCTCCCCAGGGGCTGCGGGTGGATCTCTGCATCCCCCGTGGATCCCCAGGGCTGCGGGTGGATCTCTGCATCCCCCAGGGATCCCCAGGGGCTGCGGGTGGATCTCTGCATCCCCCGTGGATCCCCAGGGCTGCGGGTGGATCTCTGCATCCCCCGGGGATCCCCAGGGCTGTGGGTGGATCTCTGCATCCCCCGTGGATCCTCAGGGGCTGCGAGTGGATCTCTGCATCCCCCAGGGATCCCCAGGGGCTGCGGGTGGATCTCTGCATCCCCCGTGGATCCCCAGGGGCTGCGGGTGGATCTCTGCATCCCCCTGGATCCCCAGGGCTGCGGGTGGATCTCTGCATCCCCCTGGATCCCCAGGGCTGCGGGTGGATCTCTGCATCCCCCGTGGATCCCCAGGGGCTGTGGGTGGATCTCTGCATCCCCCGTGGATCCCCAGGGCTGCGGGTGGATCTCTGCATCCCCCGTGGATCCCCAGGGGCTGCGGGTGGATCTCTGCATCCCCCGTGGATCCTCAGGGGCTGTGAGTGGATCTCTGCATCCCCCGTGGATCCCCAGGGCTGCGGGTGGATCTCTGCATCCCCCTGGATCCCCAGGGCTGCGGGTGGATCTCTGCATCCCCCGGGGATCCCCAGGGGCTGCGGGTGGATCTCTGCATCCCCCGTGGATCCCCAGGGGCTGCGGGTGGATCTCTGCATCCCCCAGGGATCCCCAGGGCTGCGGGTGGATCTCTGCATCCCCCGTGGATCCTCAGGGGCTGCGGGTGGATCTCTGCATCCCCCGTGGATCCCCAGGGCTGCGGGTGGATCTCTGCATCCCCCAGGGATCCCCAGGGGCTGCGGGTGGATCTCTGCATCCCCCAGGGATCCCCAGGGGCTGCGGGTGGATCTCTGCGTCCCCCAGGGATCCCCAGGGGCTGCGGGTGGATCTCTGCGTCCCCCAGGGATCCCCATGGGCACAGCTGCTTCCCCATGGTCCTCACCATGGCCTGCAGAGGAATCTCGGCTCCAGTGCCTGGAGCACCTCCTGCCCCTCCTTCTCCACTGCCCTTGGTGTCTCCCTGTTGTTTCCCTCACATGTTCTCATCTCCTCCTCTTCTCTAGCTGGAATTCAAATTACCCCCACTTTGTTTTGATTGTCTTCTTTCTTCTCTGTTATCACAGAGGCGTTACCAGCCTCTCTCATTGGCCCAGCCTTGGCCAGTGCCATGTCCATCTTCAGAGCCATCAGGGATTGGCTCTGCTGGACATGGTGGAAGCTTCCAGCAGCTTCTCACAGAAGCCACCTCCGTGCTACCAAACACCAGCCTGTGCAAAACCAACACAGCCCCGTGTTGTTTGGCCTCAGTAATGTGTAGGGAGGATGGGATGGAGCTCAGGGAAAGGTTCTTCCCCCCGAGGCTGCTGGGCACTGCCCAGGCTCCCCAGGGAATGGTCCCGGCCCCGAGGCTGCCAGAGCTGCAGGAGCGTTTGGACAGCGCTCTCAGGGATGCCCAGGGTGGGGTTGTTGGGGTGTCTGTGCAGGGCCAGAGGCTGCACTGATGATCCCTGAGGGTCCCTTCCAGCTCAGGATATTCCAGGATCTGTGATTCCAGGAAGCTGCGTGTGGGCAGTGCGGTGCTTTTCCACCTGGGAGAATTGCACTGTGAGAGAGTTTATTAGGGATGTAACTGAATTAACAGGCTCTGGAGTTCCCAGGGAGCCAAGTGATTCAGGGTGCAGTGCTCATCCAGAGTGTCCCTGTGGTGATGAACGCAGGCTTATCTCAAGTGGTGCCTGAACTAAATCCCTAAATCCAGCCTTGGGCTCTGTTGCTGAATTTCAGAGATTGTCAGGCTCATCTCAGAGTTTTGCCAGGAGTTGTTTTGAAAAACTGAAAACAAGATTGTCTGGAGAGCAGCTGGAGTTCTGAAAAAATAAACTTGTGAAGTGTGTTTTGTATCAATTAACAACTGAGTCGAATTTCAAGCAGATTTCCAAGTTCTCCCTGTCCAGGAGCAGGTCTGAGGTGTCAGCTCGGAGCAGCTTTGGCTGGAGAGGTGCTTCTGCCTCCTGCTGAGTTTCTGGATGTGACCTGGGCTGTGTCACCAGAGTCTTCCTACAGTGACAGCTGTGGATTAACCTGCAGAGAAACGTTTCCCTAAATGTGGGGTGGGGGCACTGTGGTTTGGTGTTGAGCAGGTGTCAGCACCTGCCTGGGGCAGAAATGAGTCAGTTCCCAACTTCTTAAAAAATCCAAAGCACCCCAAACCCCCTGGACTGTAAGAATGCCATGAGAGGTGAGGTGTGTGAGTGGCTGGCAGGGGGGGGCTGCTCAAGGCTCCTGTGGCAGGTAAGGCTGATCCTGCCCCATGCCAGCTCATGGAGCTGCTGCTGGGGTGGGAACGTCCTGCTGCTGTTCCTTGGTGGCTCCTGGGGTCACAGCAAGGTTCTTGTCAGTGGCCCAGCAGCTGGCCATGTGTTCTCACCTGCCCCCTGCAAGGTTAACCCAAAAGGAGACTTTCCACATCTCCCTCTTGTGAGGGATCTTCAAGTCTGTTCTCCTGTTCTTTTGTTTTCCAGCTATCCAAAGAGGAAGCAAATGAAGAAAAGACAGAAGATAATTTAACTACCTTGTTTCCTGGCCAAAAAAGAAGGATCTCTCATCTTGTCAAACAAGGAAATGTAAGTGCAGATTTAGAAGCAGATGTTTAGATTGGTCCAAGTGAGGATTTTCTGTCCTGACCCTGGAAAAGGCTGCACTCCCAGGGCCAGGCAGCAGCGTGGGAGTTGTTTGTGCTGGAATTAGTCTGTGGCAGTTTTATTTCCTCTCTTTCTAGTTTCTCAAAAAGCTCCCATGTTTAGGATCCAGTAAAAGTGGCAGCAAAACTCTAATAAACTTTCCTAAAACCAAGGGTAGGCTGGGAAGAGTGAATGGATTCTGCTCTTTGGGATAACCCTTTGGGATAGGTTGGGATGTTCGTTTTTCTCCAGTATAGCTTCATTCAGTGATTTCAATAAAAATCAACTGGACACAAGGTCACTCTGCATCTGCTGGTGTTTTTCTGTGCCTTGTGATCTCAAAGATACTGCAGGAATTTGGTCAGATGTTTAAAACCATTACCTGACATCTGTTCTGAATCAGCCAAGATCTCAGCAGTATTTGTTTGGATACTCTTCTTTCCCAGTTGGGAAAATACAGAGGAGAAGAATTAAAACAAAAAAAAAACAAGGAAGACATTCTGATTTTTTTATTCCTTTCTCCCTGGGATTTTAATTCATGTTTTCTCTGAGGCTTTAATGTGTTTCCCTCCAGGTGCTGAGCACAGATTAGTTTTATGTTGCAGCAGGATAAGAGTGGAGGCTTGTGCACTAATTTGAGCTGGGTAGTCCAAATTAATTGTTCTGCCTTTCC
This sequence comes from Aphelocoma coerulescens, assembly GCF_041296385.1. Classification (NCBI taxonomy): domain Eukaryota; kingdom Metazoa; phylum Chordata; class Aves; order Passeriformes; family Corvidae; genus Aphelocoma; species Aphelocoma coerulescens. The sequence continues at coordinate 2,389,594 of NC_091041.1, read as the reverse complement.
TCTCTGCCTAGGAGAGGTTTTTTTGCCTTTAATAATTTGAAGCTCTGGGGTCAATACAATGGGTTTTATTTAACTGCATATCTCCAGCCAGTTCATGTGGTTTGATAAGGGCCCTTTCTTCCAAAGTGAAGAGATAAGAGACTGAAGCAAATGGCTTGGAAATTCATTAACTCAAATATTTATTGTAAAGAGGCACCTTTTAGACATGTGCAGATCTTTAAATATATTTTCTTAATGTGACAGCTGATCCCAAAATGCTTTCCAAAGACAGGAGCCCCAGCACAGCCTTTGCTTGGGCAAACAGAGCTGATCTGGTGTGCTCAGCTGCCAGGGCAGCTCCAGGACCTGCATTCCCTGGAGTATGTCAGCTCAGAGCAGCTCCCAGCTCTGCCCAGGAGGTGCTGTAACACCTGAACTGCCACTTTTCACCTCAGAATTGAGGCCTGTGCTTTGCTGTGTCCCTCCAAGTGGAATATTTGCTCAAGTCTTGCTCATGATTTATAGCTCAAGGACTGAGCAAGAGAAGGGGAGGGAGCCGAGTTCGGGGTTGGTTGCCAGGGGAAATGGGGGGGCCAAAGGAATTGCAGGTGAGGCAGAAAATGAGTGGCCTGTCCTGCTTGGAAGTCTGTAATTAGAACTTAATGTCTGACTGCACTCAGTTTGGTATCCAGAAGCATCAGAGGCCGGGAATGCAGGAGGTGCCAGCTTGCCCCCAGGTGTTACACTGAGATTTCAGGAGGGAAGGCCTGTTCCTCACATTTCAAAGGCTGTTAAGTAGAGTGAAGTTTGTACTACTGCTGCTTGTCTTGCACTTCTGCTGCTAGGAAACTTCTCTCTTTGCTGACATCATTTCTGGCACTTTTCCTGCAAACCTAAATGTGGCCATCAAAGGAAACGCGTGTGGACCCTGTGCTGTAACGGCCGAGGCACTGAGGTGCCTCCAGAAGTGGGCAAGGACAGAGCCTGTTTGAAATGGAGAGCTCAGTTTATGTAATGCTCTCATCCCATAAATACATATCTGTGAGGCTTTTAAGCAGTTCCAGGGCTGCAGAGAGGTGGGAGCTGCTGTGGTGCAGAGGTGGATGCAGGGGTCTTCAGGGAGAGAGCAGTGGGGCTCAGCATCCTGAGGCACAGGGAAGTGCAGAATTGTTGTTGCTTTTCCACTGCAGCAGAAAGCAAAGTAGGCAGCACAGGGCTGTGTTTGTGTTCTAGGGCAAGGCTGAGAGTGTTGATAGAGCCCAGGACTGGGCTGGGCACAGCCACGGGGAACATCACGCCTCTAAAAGCAGTTCATTAATACCACCTGCCAATTGAGGAATGTGCCAGTGAGCTGGGAGGCCTTCCCAGAGCGTGAATCATGAATGCCACGTTTGTCAAAGGATGACTCTTAATTACTTTGTTCTGGAAGACAGTTGGGATCTTCTCCTCTCCAAACCCTGTACTTGCTAACGGAGGGGTTGAGGAGAAGAGACCTTTCCTGGGGTGAGTGGAAGGCAGAGGGTGTGGATGGAGCAGGGGAGCTGCTGGCCCTAAACGCTGTTTGTCTGTGCAGGCAGAGGCCCCGAGCAAGCCAGTAGTGCGGCCGTACCGTCCCCCCACGGCCCAGGAGGTGTGTTACCAGAGGATCCAGCTGGCTCAGCAGCAGGCAGCACAGCTGGCTGTGGCCGTTCAAAAGACCTCTCTCTGTTTGCCAGGAGAAAAGAGGAGGATTGCTCACGTGCCAAATGCAGCCCTCACCGCAGCAGCCAAGCAAAGTAAGCCAGCGGCGGGATTTGGGATCGCTGTCCTGTCCTCCCCCTGGTCAAAGGCACCACCGTGTGTTTACGTTTCTCCTGAGCAGATGTGAAACTGTCAGGGGATGTGTAGGACTTGCCATGACTTGAATCTTTGCTGGTAGTGTCCAGTGGGAAGGTCTTTCCCTGAGAAATTCCGCCCTGTTCTGAAAAGCAACAGGTCAGACGTGTGCAGCCTCATCTGTCTCACCCGGCCTCCCTCACTTCAGCCTTTCCTTTTTCTGTTTCTTCCTTGGATTGTGTTTGCTCTTCATTCCCTCTTCCATTTAAGCCTTTGGAGGTCGCAGGAGAGGAGGGAAGTGCTAATTAATGCTCATTGCTGTCCCTTTGTAGTGGAAGGACTCAGAGCTGACGTGTGGGGTGTCAGTGCCTTGCAGCTGACAGAGTTACCTCTTTAAACTCTGCTGACTCAGTTACCCCAAAACAAACCCAAATGAGACGTGTTTCCTGGCAGAAGATTTCTTCATCCTTGCCTGCAAGGTGGTAAAATTGCCCAATTTGTATCCCTTTGGAGACCTGGATTTGAGAAAATCACAGCTTGCAGCGCTGGCCTTTGATAGTGAGTTCATTCTGGCAGCCTGAAGCCCAGTGCAGGATTTGCAGCTGAGTGTTTTGTGTTCCCTGCAGGCCTCGGGAGCAGTAAGACGACTGTTGGTGGCAGGAGTGTCACACCTTCCAATGACTCTGAAGCCCCCACCCTTCCTCTGAAGCCTTGCACCTTGGCTGGGATGGCTTCCAAGACTACCAGCACCATCGTGCCCAAAAGGGTAGCACATGTTCCCTCCTTACAGGTAAGGGGAATTTGAATTCTTTCCTGTCATTCCCCAGGGAGGGTGGGATGTTTGATCCTGCTGTTCCAAACTTAGCACTCCCTGAAAGTGGTGTTTTGATTATGTTGATTAAGTGGGATTGTTTCTTCCTGTGGTTTTCCTAGATAGCATTGTATAAAAAATTAAACACTCGAGGGGTAGGAGCTTAAAAAGGTAGAAATACTTAAGTGCTGCTCTGATCTCTGTGGATATTGATCACTTGTCTCCAGTTTGAGCCTTCTTGTGCTGAGTGTCCTGGGTGTGTTTGGGTCAGGGGCTTGGAACCTCCCGTGCTCAGAAGCCAGGGATGGATTAATGGCCTTCCCGGGCTTTGTGGGCCACACTGAGGCAGGTGGTTATGAATAAAGTCCCTCTGTGACCTAGATAGTAAAGTGTGATCACTGAACTTCATGCTGCTGCTGGTGTTTAAAGAAAAGACTGTTTTTCCTTTGTTAGTTGTTTTTTGTTCTGTTTCTCTTTAGCCCCTGGGATCTCTGCCCAGCCTTTGGGTACCTTTGCTATGAGTTCCTTAGCAAAGTGACAGGACACAGGGAATGGGTTCCACTGCCAGAGGGCAGGGCTGGATGGGAGATTGGGCAGGAATTGTTCCCTGGGAGGGTGGGCAGGCCTGGCACAGGGTGCCCAGAGCAGCTGGGGCTGCCCCTGGATCCCTGGCAGTGCCCAAGGCCAGGCTGGACATTGGGGCTTGGAGCAGCCTGGGACAGTGGGAGGTGTCCCTGCCCATGGCACGAGTAGCATTGGATGAATTTTAAAGTTCCTTTCAACCCAAAACTCCATGATTCTGTAAGTTCCTCCTTTCCCCATGAGCACTGGGAGCCTGTTCCTTGCTGAGACAATTCAGAGTAGAATTCCTCACAGAGCAGCCTGGGGATGGCATAAGGAGCTGTTTGCTGGAGTGGATGGCAGAACGTGGTTCGTGCCAGGACTTGATTAAAGATCCCTTTATTGATGATGTCTGTGTCAAGATCTGTCATAACTTGCTCTGATTATTTCTAGAAGAGTGAAAAGTCTTTTTTTTTCCTTTCCCACCCAAACTGCCACCATAGTAACATAGAACTTGAAGCTGATTAAAAAGAAGAGAAATAACTGAAAGGATAAAATATGTAGCAGAGTTACAGAGGTGCTTAAGGCTATCACATTAGACTGAGAATTTATTTATTTAATGAAAAGGACCAAATCCCCTTGAACAGGGCATCCAAGTGAGAGTCTCCTGGGGAAAATGATCCCTTTCCCCACTGAGATAGGACCAGTTGCTCCCATTGGAACAAGCTGACATCTTCCCCAGAGCTGTTTCTATTCCAGATTGCAGCAGATGGTTTGGTTTATGGATATCTCTTGGGTGGGATGGAGAACAACTGACAAAACAATTGGGTGTTTTAGAGATGAGTGTACATTCTCCTCTCTGAAGAAGAGGCAAGTGCTGTGATTTGGGGAATAAACTGGTGGTAAATGGAAAACTGCAGTGGTGGCTCGTAGCTCAGTCCAACATGCAGGTTTTGAAGAACATACTGTTAAATTGAAGGGGGAAATCCTTTTAGGAGCATCACGATTTGCATTAAAAAAGAAAGAAAACCCCCAATGCAGTGAATTTGCAGGAATGCCCCAGGAAGTGGGATGGTTTAGGTGGCTGCCAGCCTGGCACGAGGAGCCTCCTGTTCCCTCTTCACAGCCAGAGAACCAAACCTGGCTTTGGTGCCCATAACTTGTGGTGTTGTGTGTTCATGGCTCCAGTTCAGCCTGTGGTGCTTGGTGCCATCCTAACCTTGGATGTCTTGCTGGAAATGTCAGCATTCCCTGCTCTGGAATGCCTGTGTGTGCAGGCAGTGCTGTGACTAATGCCACTGGAGCCCTTGGCTCCTGGCTGACTTCAGAATGAAACACACTTGTTTTCTAAAGGAGTCAAAGCACTGAAGGTGGTGAAGCCTCAAGTGGTATTTTTAGTACCAAAAGTGCTGCGTGTTAAGTTTGGCTTTGGGCAGATTTTCAGAAAGGAAGTCACCCCATGATTAATAACAGCAGGAAGTGGGAGAGCCTCAGAGCAACCTCCTAGAGCCTGACCAGCCTCTTTGTCTCTCTCTGTCTCACCTCCAGAGCACCACTTTACAGAGGCCTGTTATTCCCACAGAATTTGGTGCTAAAGTCCCAACCAACATTCGTCAGAGGTATCTCAATCTCTTCATTGATGAGTGCCTGAAATTCTGCTCCTCCTCCCAGGAAGCCTTCGACAAGGTCTGTACAGATCCCTGCTTCTCAGGAATAAAGTTTGCAGCAGGGAATGACATCCTCTGTTTGGCCAAGACCTTCTAAAATGGTAGCAAATCCAGAAAACTGGATTGGATTTATGCTTGCAGAAACTTGGGGGTGGGAACTAGATGATCTTTAAGGTCCCTTCCAAGCCAAACCATTCCCTGATTCCATGAAAACTCCTCTATCCACAAACAGTCCTGTTGAGGAAACTGGTATTAAATATTACCAGAATTATCATTCCAGTGGGGCCTTCCAGTAGGAAATCCCATCTTTCCCTTCATTTGGAAAGCTTGCCTGATCCCTTTAATAACCCTGGGAGAGGAATGCAGGGCAATGTGCATTATGGTCAAAGACCTTTTGCTCTGGTACAGCCAGGAACACCTCCTGGAATCAAAGGGTTGAGCACAGGGAAGTGTTTGGGATAGATGTGATTGGTTGGGAGTTGGTTCCTTGCTGCTTCTGAAGGCTTTTAAGGAGACTTCTAAGGAGCCTTCTAGCAGTAGGATTTCCAAAAGCAGAGTTGAGAAAGTAATGTATTTTATTGAGAAACCTCAGCCATTAGTGGGGTAAATGCAGGACATGGTGTGGTTCTTCCAAAACAAAGCAGACACCACGAGGATTTCTTTTGTGGGATTCCACCTTCCCAACTTCCTGTGACATCCGAGGAGTCACCATTTGCCAAACTTCCTTTTCTTACCAGTTAAGATCTTACACTGCACCAAAGTGGGGAAAGCAGCCTTCCCCAGGTAGTTCCAAGAACAAGAATCAAGAATTACTTGGTGAAAACATGGCCAGGTCAGATCTTCCTGGTAGCAAGAACAGCTCTGGAATGCTTAAGCCAAGGAGGCAGCAGACTTTATATTGGGGAAAAGAGAAGGGATGATATGACACCAAATTAAAATATGTTAAAGTTTGAAGAAAGTAATTTTTTGCTAATTAGGAAATTTTTATTAATCTCCTGGAGAAAGTTGCACATGGAAGTGCTTTTTCCAGCACTTTGTTTAAAATGAAATTACTTTTTTTCTCTTACTTACCTGAGCAAGACACCACACCAGTACATATTGGTGCCATGCTCCACTTTATTACTCAGTTCCTTGTCAGGCAATTTTTTGTTTGCTGTCCTACTTGGTGTCTGTATTTTGAGAGCCAAACATTTCTTTTCTCCAAACGCAGTGGAAGCTGTGTCTGTCCCATCCCTGGAGGTGTTCGAGGCCGGGTTGGGTGGGGTTTGGAGCAACCTGGGATAGTGGAAGGTGGAAAAAAAAAAAAAAGATCTTTGAGGTTCCTCCCAACTCCAACCATTCTGGGGTTCTATGAACAGTGGGAAGAGAGTGTGTGGTGATGACTTGTGCTGTTCCCAGGCCCTGGCAGAGGAGAAGGTGGCCTATGAGCGCAGCACCAGCCGCAACATCTACCTGAATGTGGCTGTGAACACCCTGAAGAAGCTCCGCAGCCTCGTGCCCAACTCCCCAGCCAGCACCAACAGTAGGTACCTTGTAGTTTAATAACTGGAGCCCTGCTGGGATTACAAACCACAGAGAGAAACTTGTTGAAAAGCCAGAACCCATTTCTCAGCAGCATTATGCTGAAAGGCAAACAGCTCCAGTTTAGCTTTTTATAGCCTGGCAAGCTTTAATGGGCCTTCAAGAGGCAGGTCCTGCAATGCTTTGTTGGCTCTCTCAGCCTAAATGGAGATAATGCCACACGGGTGGGGTTTTTTTTTTAGCACAAGTTCTTTCAAATGAAAAGCCCTGCTAATGGAGTAACTTTCACATGATGCCTTCAAAGTGATAGACTCGTCCATCACCACAGAAATCTGTTACACACATTAAGCTTCAAGAGAGAAATGAAGAGGGTTAAGACATTTCATTATTGGCTCTCGAGAGGGTACATTAAACAATCAATTTGTGCTGTTCTTGTGAATTTTTTTCCCCTGGTCTCTTCCCTTTTCTCCCCTCTGTCTTCATTACGTTCCTGGCCATTAGGCAGAGCAGCTGAACTTGGAGGCTGGCCTTTAGGAGAGGGCTGCCAGTTAATGATTAGTAAAAAGCCCCTCTCTGCCATTATGTGATGTGCTGAGCATATTCTAGAGTTCTGAAGCTCCATTCTGAAAGAAGTTGAAAGATCCTGCGTGGGAGGTTGGTCGGCAGAGCCCCAGAATCAAAGCTGCTCCCTGGGGGTGGCTGATGCCCCCACACAGCACATGAAGGGGTCAAGTTGTTTCTGTGCTGGCTCCTCTCTTGCCTTTGGTCATTTGGAGAGCTCACTGTGCAGAGTGAGCAGGGAGAGCCACAGGTTTCTAGCAGAGCTGTAAAAGTGTCCTTGCTGCCCTTAAAATTACTGTGGGCTGACAGTGTGAACTGAAAACCCTCTGTGGTGCTGGAATGGAAATGCTGGGCCAGCACGTGGCACAAAGAATCCATTTCTGGAGCAAAACAAGAGTCCAAGAGGATAAACACAGTCCTCCTCTTGCCCACGTGTAGTGTCCCAAACTAGGACTGAAGTCACCCACTGGGTACCTGATCTCTGTCCCCTTTTGCTGTTCCCTTGTCCTTGCAGAGACGAGTAACAAGAAGGTGGTGTCCCACGAAGCTGTGCTGGGCGGGAAGCTTGCTGCCAAGACAAGCTTTACTCTGAACCGCTCAGGGAGCCTGAGAGCCGAGGATCTGACAGGTCAGACCCTGCTCCTGCTGGGCTGTCACTTGTAAGGGCAGAGCTGAGGTGTAACACTGCCTGGGGGGAGCAGAATAGGGCTGGTGCATTCACCTCCAGTGCTGGGGGCACTCTGGGCACCAAGAGATCAGAAGGGTCCAAAGCTGTTGGAGAGTGTCCAAAGGAGGGACACGGAGCTGGGGAAGGGTCTGAGGAGCGGCTGAGGGCACTTGGCTCGTTCAGCTGGAGCAGAGGAGACTGAGGGGAGGCTCCTGGGGGCTGCAGCTCCTCCCGAGGGGAGGCGGAGGGGCAGGGGCTGAGCTCTGCTCTGGGACAGGGACAGGAGCCCAGGGAACGGCTGGAGCTGGGTCAGGGCTGGGCATGGAGCTCAGGGAAAGGTTCTTCCCCCCGAGGCTGCTGGGCACTGCCCAGGCTCCCCAGGGAATGGTCCCGGCCCCGAGGCTGCCAGAGCTGCAGGAGCGTTTGGACAGCGCTCTCAGGGATGCCCAGGGTGGGGTTGTTGGGGTGTCTGGGCAGGGCCAGGGGCTGCACTGATGATCCCTGAGGGTCCCTTCCAGGATTTTATGATCTGAAGTTCTGGGATTTCTCTGTTAGAAGTTATTACCTGGCTGCAGCACAGAGCTGCAGAGTCCCTTGGTGGATGGTGACACTCCTGACCAGTGTCCTCCTTCTCTCCTTGCTGGGGCTTGCGAGGTCACTGCTGCAGCCTGGCTGGCTTTGATGGAGCATCAATAACCATTCAGAGCGGCCTCTTTTGCTTTGGGCATTATTTTACTTTAACTTTCTTGCCCTGAAGCAGTTCTTTACAATGTGCCTGTCATATTAAAAGGCAAACTTAAAAATCTCCATCTCTGCAGGGTTCAGTTTCACTTTCACCAATGTCACAGTAAGGTCGTATCGTAGCCAAAGGGTTGTGCCACGAGCATTTTTCATGTGGGCTCAAATCAGTTATGGGTATTTTGGTTGCCAAGAGATGTAGGCAAATTGTGGAGGAGATCAGAGGAGAGACAGGGAGGCCACGGAGCAGAAGGAATTGACATTGAGAAAGCTTAAAAGGGCCAGTATAGCTCAGCTAAGCAACATCAAAGGGCACCCAGCAATATTGGAAGGGTTTAACGCAGCAGCCAAAGGAGATATTGAGCAGAGTGCAAGAAGTTATAATTATTCTGTGAAATGAAACGAGCAGCCTGAAATCAGTAGCAGGAAGAAACTTCTGATAATGAAATTTTCAGGGAGCTGTGGGTGGCCTTAGAGGGGTGTTTGAGGGCTGTGTTACCAATTATCAGCTGTAGCATTTAAACATTAGTATGGGAGAAGTCTCATTTACTGACAGGACCCAGGGAATGGCTTCCCAGTGCCAGAGGGCAGGGCTGGATGGGACACTGGGAAGGAATTGTTCCCTGGGAGGGTGGGCAGGCCCTGGCACAGGGTGCCCAGAGCAGCTGGGGCTGCCCCTGGATCCCTGGCAGTGCCCAAGGCCAGGCTGGACATTGGGGCTTGGAGCAACCTGGGACAGTGGGAGGTGTCCCTGCCCATGGCAGGGGTGGCACTGGATGATCTCCAAGGTCCCTTCCAACCCAGATTGGGTTGCTTCTGTCAGTAACAGAAAGGCTGAAGATGGGCCTTTTGGAGGAATTCTGTCCCAGCTGTGCTTTCCAGACTTAATGCTGCTTGTTCAGGGAGTATAAAAATCAACTTGTGCACTAATGACCAGACTTTAAAAACTACCACCCAACACCTATCCCCCTGTCCATCCTGAGCTGAGGCAGTGGAAGCAAGTTCAGAGTGGTGGGGGCAGTTTATCAAGCTTTACCAAGACTTGGTAAAGCCAGAGAGCCAGGCTCTGCTTTAGTGGTGTGACCCCACACTGTGTCTGTGTGCAGGAGCTGCCCTGTATCGGCGCCTCAAGGAGTACCTGATGACCGAGGAGCAGCTCAAGGAGAACGGGTACCCAATGCCTCACCCCGAGAAGGCTGGACGTGCTGTGCTCTTCACTGCAGAGGAGAAGAAAGTGATTGACTGTAAGCTCTGCTGGCTCTTTCCATCTGCAGGATTTGCTGGGTACAGCTGGAGCTGCCCTTTCCTGCTCGTGTGAAGGTCTCAGTGTGGAGCCTTTGCTCCTGTTGTGATGGGGAGTGTGACTGCAGAGTTCTGCTGCATTCCTGCACGGAGAGTGTCTTCAGCTTTCACATCCTGAGAATGCTGTTTTTGACCCAAAGTTTATAGTCTGTGGGGCTGTGAGGCTGAGGGAGGTTTCTAATTTCTAATGCCCAGGTAACAAGTGACAGGAAGAAAAGAAACAGCCTCATGTTGCACCAGGGGAGGTTTAGATTGCATATAAGGGAAAATTTCTTTGTGTAAAAGGTTGTGAAGCATTGAACAGGCTGCCCAGGGCAGTGGTGGAGTCATCATCCCTGTAAATGTTCAAAAAATGTGGGGATGTGGCACTTGGGGACATGGTTTAGTGGTGACCATGGTGGTGGTGCTGATGTGGTTGGAGCTGACCCTAAAGGTCTTTTCCAGCCTTAGCAATTCCATGATTCTGTGCTGCCAAAGAACAGCAGTTGAGCAGGTTGGAAGGAGGCTCCTGTTCTGCACTTGATGACCCTCCCCTCTCCCAGGGGAAGGATTTCTTTTCTCTTTCTATCCATGTGAGCTGCTGTTATGGTGGGATAAGGACTGACCCTGGGCCAGGCTGGCTTTGCAGTGGGGTCCTGCTGTGCTGCTCTGGATTGCAGAGTTTTCTGTTTGATCTCGTGGCACTCCTGGGCCAAAAAGTTCCCCAAAGCCTTTTTTGCAGCTGGACAAAATGATCATAAAATCACAAAATAGTTTGGATTGGAAGGGATTTTAAAGCCCATCTCATTCCACCCCCTGCAACACCCTCCACCAGCCCAGGTTGCTCCAAGCCCCGTCCAACCTGGCCTTGATCCCACAGGTTTCCTCAGAATGGGATGGGGTCCTCCTCTGAGTTTTCTGAACTCCTGGCAAGATTTCTGCCCCTCAGACCCTGACTAAAGCAGGCTGTGCTGCAGCAGGGATAAAGCCCAGACTGGGGATTTCTTTGGAGGTGCTTTGCCACGCTCCCCTGAGCATCTGTGTGGAGAGACCTCACTAAAGTGTGTTAAGTGCTCATCCATGTTAACACCTTGTGTCTACATTTGTCCTCTGGTTGCTGAAGCAACCTGGGCAAAAGCTCTCTTGCATTAACACTGTCATGTGCTGTATTTGTGAGAGCCCTTTTTTCCAGGGAACCAGCCAGTTCCTTTATATGATCCTGAGCTCACGTTCCTGGTTTTGTTCCTGCAGTTTCCTGCAGATGCTGTGGGATCTTTGGATTTCTCCTTGTTTAACTAAAGCTGCTGCTGCCACTGTGACCAGTGGGTGGGCTGGTGTTGGGCAGAGCTGGGAATGTGCTAACAGCTTTAATGCTCACACCAAAGCTCGTGGAATTGCATGGGGATCAGAAGAATGATAGCTTCTTCCCAGTGGCTTTTTGCATCTCCCTTCCCCAAATTTTGGGCAGTAAAAGCAGAGGTGGCTGGGCTAGGCCCTGCTCTAAGTGCTCCTGGGTTTAGCTGCTGGAAAATCCTTACAAAAAAGCTGTGCCCTGGAAGAGCTAAAATGTCATTTGGAAGTGACAAGGCACAGATCCCCTGGAAACCAGGCTTCATTAGCTCTGGTGTCCAAAGAATGACTTATTTATCCTGTTTCTTAAAATAACTGTGTTAGACTCCAATGTAATTTGCAGTGCGTGGAGAAACAATGCAGCAAACCGTGGTGGAGCTGGGGGGCAGCTGCTGTGGACCAAAACCACTGGAGAGTCATTGTGTTTGCCTCTGGGAAGTGTTTGGGGGGCAGATTTCAGAGGGATTGCTGTGCCTTTAGAGGAGTTTGGAGCAACGTTTGGAGTCCCTTTTAACAGAAGACGTCGTTTAACAGCGTTCGGGCCTTGAGTGACTGTGATTTGCTTTGCTTTGGCCAGGTTAAGCAGGTGAGGGGTTTCCAGTGACCTGGCTGTTGTTTCTCTCCTGTCCCCAAGCCTCCTGCAGGATCTGCTGTCGCTGTGGCACCGAGTACATGGTCTCAGCCTCGGGGAACTGCATCCGGAAGGAGGAGTGCGTCCATCACTGGGGGCGGCTGCGCAAGCAGAGAGGTACAGCCCTGCCAGGGGGATGGGCCCGTGCTGGCTGTGCTCCAGCTCCAAACACAGAGTCTTCCTCAGGTTTCAGCTTGGTTTTGGGGCTTGTCACGCTGCCAGGTGGTGACAGTTCCTGGGCCTGTCACTGAAATGGCCTCGCAAAGAGCTGCTGGGCTTGGCGGTCCCCAAAATGTGGCACTGGGGCTGCAGCAGAGGTGCTCAGTCTTTGTTCAAAAAAGTGAAGGAAAAAAACCTTCCTGTGCTTTTGGAAAAAGATCAGCCTTTTAGGAGGCTGTCTGGGAGCACTAGAGGTCTGTCACTCCCAGGAGAGTTTACTGATCTTGGTTGAATTCATTTGCAGCAAGGCACTAACCTAGTTTGAGCTCTGCTCTGGTTTTCCATCAGAGCATCTGAGTGGCTTCTGGAGTTTGTCTGGCTGAGTACCAGAGACTTAAACTCTTCAGATTGCTGCCTGTGAACCCACAGTTATTTTTCCCCTGTGTTTGACATGTTATTGTTGTGCTCATCCAGGGGATCTGCACGTGAAAGCTGAAGTTCAGGTCTCTTGTTAACAAGACTCTTCTCCTTGACCCTTCATCTCTTGCTCTTTCAGTGCCAGGTGGGTGGGAAACTCACTACAGCTGCTGCTCCGGAGCTGTGGGGTCACCAGGCTGCCAGGTTGCTAAAGTAAGTGATGGAACAACACCTTTTTATTCTCTGTGACACTTGTGCTCTGCTCATACTGGCAGTGGCTGGGAAGTCCTTGCTTAAGCCTTTAGAAGAACAGTGGCTTCCCTTAAGGGGGTAAAACAATTGCAACTTAAATTTTTTTTGCTCTGCAAAGGTAGGAAAATCCAGTATTAGACACTCAGCTGTCTGGGGTGAGTTGGGTTCATTTATCCCGAGCTACCCAGCTCATCTACTTGAGGGACATAGAAAAGCTCATGTTCTTTAGTGAATCACAGAGGAAATGAGAAATAAGGGATTTCCTTTTAAGGAGCAGTCTCAGAGCCTTGGCAACAGAGTGCCAAACCCCTTTTCCCATCTTTTCCTTTCCCAGATTCCCATGCTAAGGTAACTTTCTCCTGGTGGACAAATCTTTTCTTACCAGCTTTCTCTTTGTTGTAATGAGGGGAGGAACCTTCCCAAGGAGCCTGTTGTAACTCCAAAATACCACAAAAGTTCTTTTGAAGGAGCTCAGCATTAGAAAAAAGAATGAAAAACCTGCTCAGATGTGGAGTTTGATAGAGCAGAGCTCTCTTTGGGATACCTTTGCACAGGTGCTTTTTTCTTTCCTGAGGCAGCAGGAGAGTTGTGTCCCAGCCTGGCACCCCCAGTCTGTCTCGTGCCTTTCCCTCGGGTCTCTGGGCATGCTCCTTGCCACTTGTTTTAGTGGCATTTTTATATTTGGCAGCTGCCACACAGGGGAGAGCCAAAAGCTAAAGGTAGAAGGTGAATTCTGGGCAAAATTCAGGGTTTGTTACAATAGGAAGAGCTGTCTGGGCACCATAAAAGTCTGCCCTACACCTTTAGATTGGATGGGATCAAGTTGTTACTTTTCCTTCTTTTCCACATGAATTTAGGATTTTTTTTTAAATCCCCTTTTCTGGGCCTCCCCACCCTCCCAGGGAACAATTCCTTCCCAACTTCCCATCTCTCTCTGCCCTCTGCCAGGGGGAAGCCATTCCCTGTGTCCTGTCACTCCATACCAGTATTAAAAGCCCTACTCCCTCCTTTTTCTAAGCCCCCAGTTTTCACAGCACCCTTTGGCAGATTTGGATCCACAGCCTGCTCAGCATCAGAGCACGCAGGGAAATTTTGGGATGTTGGGACACTGGGGAGCACAGAGCCCTTCAGCTCTGAAGAAGGGCATTGAAAGCAGAAAATATTCATAGTAAGACACCATTCTCAGTGACTGGGCCCAGAGCTGGTTAGAAAAGCTGGTGGGTGTCCTTCCAAGCCCAGGGATGTCCCTGCCTGGTGTGCTGCAGTGAGGCAGGGAGGCAGGAGATGGCAGGATGGAGCCGTGCTGCTCCGGGAGCCTGAAGCGCCTGCTCTTTGTGGTACCCGAGGCTGCTGCTTCTCCGAGTCTCAAAAACAGCAGCGACTTCCCTGCCCTCCTCCCAGCCAGGAGGAGCTGGGCAGTTTCAGAACAGCAGCTGATGGAGAAAAATACCTCAAAGGGGACTTTTTTTCACTTCAGTGCTCAGTTCTGTTGGATTACACAGGGAGGGAAGGGCTGAAGCTGGGAGGGAGGGGTGTTTGCTGTCTCCTGGCTGCTGAGCTGCTCTCCCCATTCCCTCAGCAGAGCAGGGTCCATGCCATAGGTGCAGAGTGGACAAGTGTGGCCCCTTCCTCCTGGGAAGCAGCGATCCCTGAGGCCTTTGAGCAGTGCTGGCTGTAGATACAGGGAGAGATCGGCCTCAGTGTTGGCCCAGCTGCCTCATTAACTTCAAATGATGCAGTTCCTGTGCTCTGGCTGCACCTGCAGTAGTGACCTGTGCAGGAAAATATGCAAATCCTGCTCTGGTTTCCTCTCTGCCCACACATGCCAGCTTTACAAGAGCCTCAGTTCCTCAGCTCTCCAGCCTTTAGTCCTGAGACAAACCAGAACAGTTTCTTTCATTCCTTGTAGGGTGAGACCTGTGGGAAGCCCTGTACTGTGCTGGGCACTGCTGAGGCCCCACCTCAAATCCTGGGGTCACTTTTGGGCCCCTCTTGACAAGAAGGACATTGAGGGGCTGGAGCATGTCCAGAGAAGGGAATGGAGTTAGGGAAGGGGCTGGAACACCAGGAGTGGCCGAGGGAGCTGGGAAAGGGGCTCAGCCTGGAGCAAAGGAGGCTCAGGGGGGACCTTGTGGCTCTGCACAAGTCCCTGACAGGAGGGGGCAGCCGGGGGGGTCGGGCTCTGCTGGCAGGGAACAGGGACAGGAGGAGAGGGAACGGCCTCAGGCTGGGCCAGGGGAGGTTTGGGCTGGATATTGGGAAAATTTCTTCCCAGAAGGGGTTGTCAGGCACTGCAAGGGGCTGCCCAGGGCAGTGGTGGAGTCACCATCCCTGGCAGTGTTCAAAAAATGTGTGGATGTGACACCTGGGGATGTGGTTTAGTGGTGACCATGATGGGGCTGCTGGGCTGACCCGATGATCCTGGGGGTCCTCTCCAACCTCAAGGATTCAATGGTTCTGTGGTTCTGAGCATGACGAAGGAGGCTGTGCCCAGACTGCTGTGGTTGTGCACAAATACACGGAGATGTAGGGACAGACAAAACTTAAACACAACAAAAAACCCCACAGGGTCATAAGGGAGGGAGAGCATCACCTCTGGGTGTGGCTTTACCTAAAACCACGTCAGCAGGCAAAAGGGCAGGCACGGCTCTGCTTTGCCCTCGCTTACCTGTTCCTGCTTCCCCTTTAAACTTCATCCAGCTTGCAACTCCTGCTGCCAAGAGTAGGTGTCAGGATAACCAGTGGGATCTGTGCTGTGGAGGAGTGTGGGAGTACCTGTGTTGCAACAGCAGCTCAGTCATGCAGTGGCTTAAGCCACTTGTGAAATCACTCCCTGAGTTTTCCTGCTGGATCTTGTTAACCCTGGAGCCTTAGCTGGGAGCAATGCTTGGAAATGCTCTCTGTTGCCTCAAGTGCTGGTGGGCTGTAGCTCCTGTTCGTGTGGGCTGCCTGGGTCTGGAATGCAGTGGCTTTGAGTGGGTGCACACACAGACATGCTCTGGAGCTGGGTGTCACAGGGATGTCTGGGGTTAGGATCCTGCCCCTGGGCATGTCTTGGCCATAGGAACCAGGAGCTGGAGTTACAGCAGTGTCAGGCCTCAGCGTGACCCTTCCTGACTAATTCTGCTCCAGATTGAAAGCTCCTTCTCCCCAGGCACCTGGTGTCCTGCTCCTCCATGTGCTGTCAGTGGATGCCACCAGCCCTGATCTGCCTTTGGAATTAGGGTTGCCCATGGCTGCGTTTGCTGTGGTTGTGAACTTCTCAGGCTCACTGCAGGCAAAACTCACTCCTCATTAAGAAATTGTTAAAAACCCACTTTTGTTAAGTGCAGGTTTGTTGGAGTGGGCTTTTTGGCTTCTTGTTCTTCTCATCACCAGCTGGCCCTTTCCTTTCAGCAACACGTGCACGACGGGCGCAAGGAGAGCCTGGATGGCTTTGTGAAGACTTTTGAGAAGCTGCCCACGACTGATGGCTACCCTGGGATCTACGCCTTAGACTGTGAAATGGTGGGTCCAGAGCCAAAACAAAGCTTTTTGGGCATGGCTGAGGTGTGACACAAGCATCTGAAGAGAAGCTGTTTCCTAACCTCCTTTCTGTGCCGAATATTGGTGCTGGAGGTGTAAATGAGCTCTTATTGATTGGTGTGTTTGATTTGAGGGCTGTGCAGCCCTGGCAGGCTCTGGCTGGCCCACGCTGGGCAGTGCTGTTGCCTGGCCCTGCTGCACCAGCTGTGCTGCGTTTTGGGAGCTGCAGCACTTGGGTGAGGGGCTCCACAGATCCCACACTCTGGTTGGGCTGTGCCTCTCTTCACACCTGCCCTGTTCCTCGCAGTGCTACACTAAGCAAGGACTGGAGCTGACGAGAGTAACTGTGATCAACTCGGAGCTGAAAGTGGTCTATGACACCTTTGTCAAGCCGGACTCCAAGGTGGTGGATTACAACACCAGGTGAGCATGGTCTGCCTTGGGACAGAGCTCTGTGCTCTCTCAGGAGCTTGGCGTGGCTGGGAGCACTTGTTGAAGCTCCACTGGCCACCACTCCCTAAGGGCTGAGGGGCTTTGGGCCCTGAGGTCCTTCTTCAAGTGAAGGAGCCCCACCTGTCTCCTGTTGCTCTGCAGATTCTCAGGTGTGACAGAAGAGGACCTGGAGAACACGAGCATCACCCTGCGGGATGTCCAAGCCGTCCTACTGAACATGTTCAGTGCAGACACCATATTGATAGGGCACAGCTTGGAAAGCGACTTATTTGCACTAAAGGTAACTTGGGCTCTTGCCTTCACATCTCCCTGTGGTGCTTTCCCACCCTGGGGGCTGTCAGGTGTCTCCTTTAAGTTGAGGAACTGTTTATTTCCAAGGACCAGGAGTTCACAGTAGTGAGGCGGCCTCACCTCAGGTCCTGTGTGCAGTTTTGGGCACCACAATATAAAAAAGCCATGCAGCCATTAGAGGGTGTCCAGAGGAGCTGTGAGGATGGGGAAGAAGTCTGGAGAGGGCTCGTGGGGAGCAGCTAAGGGTACTTGGTTTGTTCAGCCTGGAGGAGATTGAGGGGGGACTCACTGTGGTCTTCAATGTCCTTGTGGGGGAAGAGGAGGGGCAGGTACTGAACTTTTCACTAATGATCGGGGACAGGAGCCCAGGGAACGGCTGGAGCTGGGTCAGGGCTGGGCATGGAGCTCAGGGAAAGGTTCTTCCCCCCGAGGCTGCTGGGCACTGCCCAGGCTCCCCAGGGAATGGTCCCGGCCCCGAGGCTGCCAGAGCTGCAGGAGCGTTTGGACAGCGCTCTCAGGGATGCCCAGGGTGGGGTTGTTGGGGTGTCTGTGCAGGGCCAGGGGCTGCACTGATGATCCTTGAGGGTCCCTTCCAGCTCAGGATATTCCAGGATTTTATGGTCTGTCTGGTCTCTGAGCCTGTGTGAAGCTGGTTGTGGTGGAAGAGTAAACAAGTTGGGGGTCATGTGTGTCACTCACAGTGTCACCCCAGCTTTTAGCACCCCTGCTGCTGCCCAGGGGGACAGACCTGTCCAGAGGTGACTGGGCTGGACAGGGCTCTGAGCAGCGTGGTCTAGTGGAAGGTAGAACAAGATGGTCGCTAAGGTCTCTTCCAGCCCAAACCACTCCATGATTCTGTGACTGATCCCAAATCATTTGCCTCTCACCCCTGCCAGATTTGTTCTCTGTTCTGTGCCTCCTTTGCTAGGACTTGTGGTGTTACTTTGATGAAGTTATTTTGACCTTTTACCTGTCCTGTTTCCTGCCTGGCCCTCACCAGCTCGGTGTTCCCATCCCTCAGCCACCTCTGCTGTCCTGCCAGGGAGTGTGTCCTGCACTGAGGCCCCAGGACTTTGTCCCGGGTCACCAGGAGAGCGTGTGGCAGGCAGGAGCCAAGTCTTTGTGCTCACATGCCAGAACTTCCCATAGCCATTCCTTGTCCCACAGCTCTCCTGCTGAAGCCTCTGTGGCTGCCAGCTCCCAGCGCTGGGTTGGAAACAGGAGCTTTTAATGCCTGTAAAACACTTTACCTCTCCGTGGCACCCTTTATCCCAGCCTCGGAGAGGCTTCATCATCATCAGAAAAACATTACTCCCAGTTAGATCAGCTCGAGATGATTGCCTTGGCCTCTTAGAGGCTTGATTTTCTCTTAGCACCACAGCTACTGCCAAGAGGAGGAGCCCAGAGCAATCCTGCAGGGCCGTGGGGTGTCACGGCAGAATGGCCGAGGGCTGTGGCAGTGAAGCCATATCTCACTAATGGCTGTGGCAAGTTCCAAGTGCTGATGGCATTTCAAGTTTTATTTAAAGCTTTATTATCCTGTTTCCTCAGTCTTCCTGATCTACATAAGTAATTACCAGTGTGTCTGGGAGGGTGCCAAAGCTGAGTGCAGGCCAGGGGAGATTATCCATAACCTTGGCAGTTTTATACTCCAAGGAGAGGAGCAGGTTGTTTCTGTTAAAGTGCAGCTGTTCTGGGAGCTGTAACTGGTGGAGTTAGGGGTTGTCCTGCAACATGAGCTGGTGCCTGGAGGCAGAGAGGAGAGGGGATTATCAGGGTCCTGTCGGAGTCATCTGTGTTAGGACTTGCAGAGCCATCCCTTGGTCAGGACACAGGTTTATCTCTTAGGCCCTGCATTTCACTCCTGTGCTCAGAAGATGGGATTGCCTTCATCCACATTCCTTTAGCTCCCACTGAATGCAGTTCATGACAGCAAAGGATTAATCTTGTCTTAGCCTGAGAGGAAGAAATCAGTGTTAAAAAAAGCCAGCCTGCCCTATGATTATGGACTGTCAGGTGGGGCCTCTTGGCTGTCCCCAGGCCCCTTGGTGCAGGGCAGGGAGCACTTGGACCTGTTCAGCATCCTCAGTTCCTCCAGCGTGGGGACAATTCATAGCTGAGGTGTTGGAT
This sequence comes from Aphelocoma coerulescens, assembly GCF_041296385.1. Lineage (NCBI taxonomy): Eukaryota > Metazoa > Chordata > Aves > Passeriformes > Corvidae > Aphelocoma > Aphelocoma coerulescens. The sequence continues at coordinate 2,370,785 of NC_091041.1, read as the reverse complement.
TAGAGGGCTGGAGCCCCTCTGCTCTGGAGCCAGGCTGGGAGAGCTGGGGGTGCTCACCTGGAGAGGAGAAGGCTCCAGGGAGAGCTCAGAGCCCCTTGCAGGGCCTAAAGGGGCTCCAGGAGAGCTGCAGAGGGACTGGGGACAAGGCATGGAGGGACAGGACCCAGGGAATGGCTTCCCAGTGCCAGAGGGCAGGGCAGGATGGGATGTTGGGAAGGAATTGTTCCCTGGGAGGGTGGGCAGGCCCTGGCACAGGGTGCCCAGAGCAGGTGGGGCTGCCCCTGGATCCCTGGCAGTGTCCAAGGCCAGGCTGGACATTGGGGCTGGGAGCAGCCTGGGACAGTGGGAGGTGTCCCTGCCCATGGCAGGGGATGGAGTAGAAGCCCTTTAAAAAGTCCCAACTCAAACCACTCTGATATGAATCAGTGATAGAATTTCCTTGTCCCATTCCATCCTTGCTGAGCTGGTGCTGGATAAAAACTTCCTGTTGAGTCACTGCTGACGGATGGGAGGATTTGGGGTTGGTTTGCACCCCAAAGGCCAGGCCTGTTGTGTAGCAGCAGTGTGATGTACATCCTGCTTTGTGGTGCACATCCTGCCCACTTCTGTCCCCGTCTTGGTATCCCAGAATGGTTTGGTTGGAAGGGACCATTAAGATCACCCAGTTCCAATCCTCTGCCATGGGTGGGGATGCCACTCACTGGACTGAGCTGCTCCATCTTGAGAAGCAGTTGAAAGGTTGCTACAACTTACACAGAGGCTCTTGTGAAGTCAGCTGTTTTCTTCAGTTTAGTTTTCGATTGGGAAAGACTCCAGAGCTATTCCAGCTTCTCCAGGCCGGGGGATCAAGGACTGACCTGTCCTGCTTGAGTTACATGAACTGGGTCAGCCCCGAACCTCTGCTGCCCTGAATGTGAGGTTTCAGGGCTCTGGGGGCAGGTGTGTGGCTGGCACAGCAGTGGGAATCCTGTGTGCACACACCCTGCCAGGGGAGTCATCCTGCCTCCAGCCAGAGCCTCCTGCCAGACTGGTTGGGTCGGAAGCTGCCGAGAGCATTGCACAGACCCCAGAGGTTACCGGAAGGGTGCTGCAGCATGGCTAATCCCGAGGAGTGCCTGTGCTTTTGGGAGAGGGGAAATAACCCTGTTCCTCTGCTGCTCCCTCAGCTGATCCACGGCACCGTGGTGGACACAGCCATCGTGTTCCCCCACCGCCTGGGGCTGCCCTACAAGCGGGCCCTGCGCACGCTGATGGCCGACTACCTCAAACGCATCATCCAGGACAATGGTGAGACCTCTCAGGGTGGACCTCCACCCCAGTTCCTCCTGGGTGCAGCCCTGCCTTCCTCTGCTGTCCCCAAGCCCATCCTCCTGCTCCTGGTGTTTTCTCCCCTGCATGTGTGTGGTGGCTGGGAACGTGCTGGCATAAGGAGCCTCTGCCCCGGCGCAGTGTGCCCCGTTCCGAGGGCAGAGCTCCCGCTGCTTCCCTCCCTGTGCTGAGTGGGACAAAGGAAGTGGTGTGACAAGGCTGAGGGTGACTCTGCCCTGCCCTCCCTTCTCTCTCTGGCCAGCTGAGGTGGACCCTTCTGTTGGAAGTGTGGCTTGTTCTTCCCACCTTCCCTGAGCATCTTGCAAACGCTGCTGGGGAAGCTCCCGGCCGTGGTACACGGCAGCAGCAATATTGTATCCACACCTGGCTGTTCCACAGCTGATGGTGTCAGGCTGCAGCCCAGCAAAAAGTGTGGGGTTAGTGGGGAAAAAGTGTGTTTAAAGTTGGGGTTGTTCAACCTGGAGAAGAGAAGGCTTTGGGGACTCCTTAAATCTGCTTCCAGTGCCTAAAGGGGCTCCAGCAGAGCTGCAGAGGGACTGAGGACAAGGCATGGAGGGACAGGACCCAGGGAATGGCTTCCCAGTGCCAGAGGGCAGGGCTGGATGGGATGTTGGGAAGGAATTGTTCCCTGGGAGGGTGGGCAGGCCCTGGCACAGGGTGCCCAGAGCAGCTGGGGCTGCCCCTGGATCCCTGGCAGTGTCCAAGGCCAGGCTGGGGGGACACTGGATGGGCTTGAACAAACCACAAACCATTCTGGGATTCTGTGGAATTCTTCTCCTTTAAATCCCTGGCTGTGGCTCAGGGTGCTCCCAGGTGTGGCTGTGGCTGCAGGGGCCAGGGAGCAGCTGGCTCTGTCTGGGGAGCTCTGCTGTGCTCTGTGCTGTGCTGTGCTGTGCTCTGTGCTGTGCTGTGCTGTGTGCTCTGCTGTGCTGTGCTCTGTGCTCTGTGCTGTGCTCTGTGCTGTGCTCTGTGCTGTGCTGTGCTGTGCTGTGCTCTGTGCTGTGCTGTGCTGTGCTCTGTGCTGTGCTCTGTGCTGTGTGCTCTGTGCTGTGCTCTGTGCTGTGCTCTGTGCTGTGTGCTCTGTGCTCTGTGCTGTGCTGTGCTGTGCTGTGTGCTGTGCTGTGTGCTGTGCTGTGTGCTGTGCTGTGCTGTGCTCTGTGCTGTGCTGTGCTCTGTGCTGTGCTGTGCTGTGCTGTGCTCTGTGCTGTGCTCTGTGCTGTGCTCTGTGCTGTGCTGTGCTGTGCTGTGCTCTGTGCTGTGCTCTGTGCTGTGCTGTGCTCTGTGCTGTGTGCTGTGTGCTCTGTGCTGTGCTCTGTGCTGTGCTGTGCTGTGCTGTGCTCTGTGCTGTGCTCTGTGCTGTGCTCTGTGCTGTGCTGTGCTGTGCTGTGCTCTGTGCTGTGCTCTGTGCTGTGCTGTGCTCTGTGCTGTGTGCTCTGTGCTCTGTGCTGTGCTCTGTGCTCTGTGCTCTGTGCTCTGTGCTCTGTGCTCTGTGCTGTGCTCTGTGCTGTGCTCTGTGCTGTGTGCTCTGTGCTCTGTGCTGTGCTGTGCTGTGCTGTGCTCTGTGCTGTGCTCTGTGCTGTGCTGTGCTCTGTGCTCTGTGCTGTGCTGTGCTCTGTGCTGTGCTGTGCTCTGTGCTGTGCTCTGTGCTGTGCTCTGTGCTCTGTGCTGTGCTCTGTGCTGTGCTGAGCAGGCAGCAGAGGGGTCACTGCCAGGCCTGTGTTTGTGTCCCCAGTGGAAGGACACGACTCCAGCGAGGACGCCAGAGCCTGCATGGAGCTGATGGTGTGGAAGATCAAAGAGGATGCGAAAGTGAAGCGATGACCTGTGCGTGTCTCTGCTGTTCCTCCTGCACCTCTGTGAAGAAGCAGTGCAATAAATGCCCGCAGCCACTCTGTCCCCCCGTGCCAGCAGCATGTTCCTGCTCCCCAGCCATCCCAGCAGGACTCCTGGACTCACACCTGCAGTCCCCATGTCCAGGTGGTGGCTCTCGGATCCTCAGACTCCACCTGAGGGATTCTCTGTGGTCCAAGCCCTGCCTTGTGGGCCTGGCAAGGTGGTTTTGAGTAGCACAAGCAGAACTTCTTGGTTCCTAGGAGAAGCTTGTTAGAGGTAGGTTGGAGATGTGCAGAAGGATCTTTCTGGTTCAGTTAAAGGTAGATCGTTTACTTTTTTTTTCCCCCCCAAATGTAACTTAAACTGGCTCTGTACTCCAAAGCAGTGTTTGGAGAGGGGGAGATGGAAGGTTGGGCAGGAAGCTCTGAGGGGATTGTGTGGGAAACAAGAGCTGAGGATCGAGCACTTGGGAAGAGATCCTGGTGCAATCCCACTGTGGAGCTGCAAAAGAGGGAGGCTGGCTCTGAGCAGCTGGAGGGAGAGGAATGAGATGGGATCTGGGAATTGGCACCTGCAGTGCCCCAGCTGATCTCCTTGCTGAGGGCTGGCTGGCACCTGGTTCTGCAGTCACTGCAAAGGGGGAAACCACGAGTGTCACACCTGGCCCAGGGAGCCGCGTGGCAGGGCAGGGACAGCAGGGTGGGCACAAACAGCTCCCAGAGCCAGGGAGAACCTGCATCCCATCACTGCAGGGTAGGACAAGCTGTCCTTCCCCTACCCTGAGCTTCCAGCAGGGCCCCAGTGAGCTTGTGTTCAGGGAACAAGGCTTTTGGGGCTACAGGTAAGGGTGGCCTCAGCAGCGTGCAGGACGCCCCACCAACCTGTCCCTGATGCAGGGTCGTGGTGCAGGCAGAAGCAATAGGGGAAAATCCTTCATTTCAACTCCTTTACAAGTTCTGCAGGGAGCTAAGGACCCTGTTGTGTGTCTGGCACCTGGGCAAAAGCAGCTGCTGAGTGTGACTGTCACACTGGGGTGACTGGGGCAGAGCCCAGGCAGACTGGATGGCACTGGTGGGTCCCTCTGCCCAGACCCTGCTGCTGTCTGGGGACAGCAGAGCTGAGGGAAACAATCCCCGTGGACAGGCTCTCTCAGCTGGGTCAGGCAGCACCTTCAGGCAGTGACCCCTCGCCCTCCCTGGCAGCACTGGAATTGTGGCCCTTGGTGGCTGCTGTGGTCCCTGTGTCCCTGGCATGGGCTGGCTGTGTCAGCCTGGGGCCAGGGGGGCAGAGGAGCTGCTGGGGTTTGGTTCCTGTCAGAGCCGGGTCCCGCTCACTGCTTTGTACCCTGCTGGGCTCGGGGTTTGGGGACAGCTGTATGTCCCCTGCATGTCCTGCTGAGCTGTCCCACCCTGTGGGCAGGGGCGTGGGCTGGGCTGTGTTCCCGGACAGGGATGTCCTGCCCCAAACTCTCCCCATGCCACTGCTGCCCTCGCAGGCAGGGGGGTGGCTTCTCTGGGAGCCACCAGGAGCGGTGGGGCTGTAAAGGCTCCTGTCACTGCTGAGCCTGTGCTTCCTCTGGCAGCCTGTTCCGTACCCCAGCTGTTGGGGATGCAGCTCCCTGCCCTCCCCTAGTGCTCCACATCCAGCTCTGCTCCTTCCCTGCCTCGGGGCTTCCACCCCAAGCTGCCTTGGGACACCTTGGCCTGTCCCCCTCTCCCACAGCCTGCAGGGAATGGGGCTGTTCCTGCCCAGGCCATGGGAGGGACAGGGTTCAGTGCTTCCTAACTGGGGAGGGAAGGTTTGTTCCTGCTTCTGCCTGTTTCCCATGTTTATCCACCATTTATCTTCACCCCTGGCTGCAGTGATGGAATGTCCCTGGAGCAGCCACATCAGGTATCAGATGTGGCTCCTGCCTCCTGCCTGTTCCTTGACAGGCAGCCCCTGCTCCGGCCTTCCCACAGCAGCTCCTTCCCTGGAAAAGGCAGGATGTTCTAACACGGACACACTGTGCTGGTGTCCTGCTCGTGGAGCTGCTTGGCTCCATCCCATCTCCTGGGACTGGGGCAGGCAGGACTTTCCTCCAGGCAGGAATCCACGGGCCCTCCATCATTTCCCCTTCCTTTCCCCATGGTCCAGCCTAAACTGAGGCTTTTGGGGTGGTGAGGCTCTAGGGGGGTTGCCTGTGTCAAGGGATGTCCCTGGGAAAGTGGAACCGTGTCCAGGCACAACATCAGTGTGGTCAGAGCCAGTCCTGGCCCAGGGCTGCCATCGCCTCCCCAGGCACCAGAGGTTTGGTTGGGTTGTACAGAACGATTGTAACCTGTAACTTTTGTAATTGTTTTTAATAAAAGAGTGTTGACTAGATGCACATTCCTGAGTCTGGGACTGCTCTGCCTGCGGATGGGTTGTGGAGGGGAGTGGCTGGAGCCGTCCTGGAGCTGGGGGAAGGGGGGGGGGGGGAGGGGGGTCTGGGCAGGCTTCCCAGGAGCATCCTTTCCCAAGCTGGAGAAGGGGGTTCAACACGTCCAAGGTCCTGCACCTGGTTCTGGGCAATCCCAGCCCTGAGCACAGCCTGGGGGATGAACTCATGGAGAGCAGCCCTGGGGAGAAGGACTTGGGGGTGTTGGTGGGTGAGAGGCTCAACCTGCCCCGGCCATGGGCACTGAGCCCAGAAACCCCCCCTGTGCTGGGCTGAGCCCCCAGCGTGGGCAGCAGGGGAGGGGGGATTCTGCCCCTCTGCCCCACTGAGCTGAGACCCCACCTGCAGAGCTGCCCCAGCCCTGGGGAACAACATCAGGAGCACGTGGAGCTGCTGGAGCCACTCCAGAGGAGGCCACGGAGATGCCCCAAGGCCTGGAGCCCCTCTGCTCTGGAGCCAGGCTGGGAGAGCTGGGGGTGCTCACCTGGAGAGGAGAAGGCTCCAGGGAGAGCTCAGAGCCCCTTGCAGGGCCTAAAGGGGCTCCAGGAGAGCTGCAGAGGGACTGGGGACAAGGCCTGGAGGGACAGGACCCAGGGAATGGCTTCCCAGTGCCAGAGGGCAGGGCTGGATGGGAGATTGGGAATCAGGAATTGTTCCCTGGGAGGGTGGGCAGGCCCTGGCACAGGGTGCCCAGAGCAGCTGGGGCTGCCCCTGGGTCCCTGGCAGTGTCCAAGGCCAGGCTGGACATTGGGGCTTGGAGCAGCCTGGGACAGTGGGAGGTGTCCCTGCCTATGGCAGGGGTGGCACTGGATGGGCTTTGAGGTCCCTCCCAATCCAAACCATTCCATGATTCTGTGACAGCGGCGGGGACAAGACCCTGCTCTGCTGCTTGGGGCTGGGGCTGGCCCCCTGGGGTCCCGGTGGGGCCCCTCATGTGTGTCCCCCCCACCACTCTGGCCCAGGGTGGCACCAGCGCCTCCCGGGCACGGGCTGAGGGGTGAGGGGGGTCCCAGCCCCGAGGGGTCCCAGCCCATTCCCCCTTTGCCATTTTGGAACCCGGGTGCTGCCCGATCCCAACCATTCCCTGATCCCACGATCCCTTCCATTTGCAGCCTCCGTTCGTTCCTCCGGGTGTCCCCAGCGTGGCTCTGCAGCCCAGCCCGGCCTCCCCCAGCACCGCTCCCAGCTCTCGCCTCTCCGTGCCCCTCCAGGACACTCCCGCCCGCCGGGATGAGCCGAGGAGCCCGAGGGGAAGGGATGAAACCGGTGCCACCCCTTTTGGAGACAACCCCGATCCCAACCCCCTGCACTGAACGAGGAGAGGGGGCCGTGGCCGGACCCTCGCTCTGAGCGAACCCCCCACACCCCGAGGGGTGCCCGAGCCCCTCGGGCACATCCTGGCTCCTCCTGCCTCATCCCGGAGCTGCGATGGAGCCTCGGCATCCCCCCAGCCCTGCCCAGGCTCCCCCCGGAGCCCGTGTCTATCTCCCAAATGGGGCAGGAATTAAAGTGCCAAGCCGAGGAGCTGATTCAGCACGGAGGAAGAGGTGAAGGTAAAAAGTTCAAATAAAAAAGTAATGGCCCATTAGATGACCTCACTGGCAATGTGTTTTATTTAACGCGCGGCTGATGGCTCGGTGATGGCAGCGGCTGCTCCGGGGGCTGTAAAAGTCACGCCTGGCGCGTGTTCTCAGCCACCTCCCCGGGCCTTTGTGGCGCTGGGTGCTCCGGCAGTGACCTCCAGTGCCACCCCATCCCCGAGGGTCCCGCTGTGTCCCCCCCCTTGCAGCTCACCTGGCAGCCCGAGGTGACATCAGGGAACCCCTGCAGTGACAGAAGCATTTTGCTTTGTCGCCCTTGTGGAGCCTGGAGGGTGACAGGGACCCTTCGAGTCTCCTCCAGGTCGAGGCTGGAGGCAGGTGGGATTTTTAGGATTTTAACAGCCCTGGTGCCAAGGGAGCAGCACTCACCCCGCGCCAGGCATGTGGAGGGACAGAGGACACAAGGTCAGGCTGGACGGGGCTTGGAGCAGCCTGGGATGGTGGGAGGTGTCCCTGCCCATGGAAGGGGGTGGGACTGGGTGGGCATTGAGGTCCCTTCCAACACAAACTACTCTGGGATTCAACGACACCAAAGCACGTTCAGGATCTGCCTCTGGGGTCTGTCCCTCCTGGTTTTTTTTCCCTGTAATATCTTGTCTCCCAGGGCACTGCCAGAGTTGGGGCATCACCAGCAGAAGGGGTTTTCTCCCTCTCTGAGTTTGCCCCTTCTGGGTGGCTTTGCCTCTGGCTCTGAGTCTGGCACCAGGGCTCTGCCCATCCCCACCTCGGTGTTCGGTGTTCGGATGCTGCAGCTGAATTGGGGGAAGCAAAGGAGCAGAGAGAACCCCAGAACCCCATTCCTTCCTCCTCCCAAAACCCTCTGGGATGAGCTGAAACCTGGGAGATGAAAGGAAGTAGCTTGCTGGGGAAAAGGCTCCATTCCCACCCCAGCAAGAGGAGAGGGGCTCAGAGGTGCTGGGGGATCACAAATCCCCCCCTCTGCCCCGCCTCACTGGGGTGCAGCCCCTGATTCCACACCGTGTCCATATCCATGGAGTTGCCTCTGGCCCCTGTCCCAGTCTGAACTCTACCAGTGAACTGGTGCTGCTGGTCTGGTCCTGAGAGCTGTCAGGGATCCAGTGCCCTGCAGGGTCTCTGCCAGGACTGTCAGAGTGTCCCAGCCCTGGAGGGGGGCCCTGCCTGGCTTTCCCTGCTCCCTGACCCCACCCTTTCCTTCCCAAGGATGGAGGGATATGCCAAACCTGAATCCAAGCAGCCTCGGCCCCAAAGCTGCCCCCTCACAGGGGGAGGGAGGTTTTGGGTAGCCCGGGGCCCGTCGGGGGCTCAGGGTCATTCCATGTCCCTCCTTCAGCCGAGACCGGGCAGCTCAGCACACCCAGCCCTGCGTTTGCAGATGCTCCAGGATTTGCAACAGGATCTGCCTTGTCCTGCGGCTTCTCCCCCCAGCAAGGGACATCCACAGGTGTCTGTGTCACTGCCTGCCCCTGAGCCACCTGGCACAGGTCAGAGGTGACCACGGTCATCGATCCTCTTTATAAAAAGCTTTTTACCACATTTTATCCAGACCCTCCAGGAGGGGAGGGCTGGCGCCAGGGCAGGGGGGGAGTGTCCATTCCGTGCTGGGGTCCCATGGCTCGTGTGTGCAGGCAGGAGAGCTCCTCATGTGGTGACATCAATGCCACAGCCGGTGGGGACAAGGACCTCACAGCAGCCCCTGCTGCCTCCAGGCTCCTCCAGACTTTTGCTCGGCTGGGCCCGGGGATGGTCCTTGGCCGTGGTGCTGAGCCCGGGGACCTCGGTCACTCTGCTCCGTGCTTTGGATTCTCCTGGGTGGCAGCACGGGATGCTGGTGCTCCCACCAGGGCCTGTGCCCCTGCCATGGCCCTGTGTCCCCACCAGGGATGTCCCTGTGCCCCAAAGTGCAGTGCAGGGGGGCTGTGATGCTCCCCAGACATTGGGGTCCCTGTTGCCAGCCCTAAACCTGCAGCAGGGTGAGCTGAGTGACACCTGTGTCACCACAGGGACTGGGGTCCTTCTGCACCCTCCAGCCACCAGTGAGAGGTGAACTGGCCAGACTGGGGAGCTGGGGCTACTGGTGGGCAAGGAACAGGGTCAGCACCAGTGACCCCCCCTAGAGCTGTCCCCTGGCCTGTGGTGGCTGGGGGGGGGCTGGAGACAGAGGAGGAGGAAGAGGAGGGTGGAAGGAGGGCAGCAGCCACCGGTTGTGCAGGTTTTGGGAGGGGAGTGAGGGGAGTTTTGGGGTATTGAAGGCAAGTTCTGGGTGCTGAGGGCCACCACCTTCGGACCAAAGTTTGGGACACAAATGGGAGCCCAGGAAGTACCGGCTGGAGGTTGGGGGATGCTCATGGGGCTGCTCCCAGGCTGGGAAACAACCCCCATCCCGCAGGGAAAAGCTCCTAAATTATTATTATTATTTTCTCCGAACAAACGGGGCTTTGTAGCTGCTCGGCCGCTCGGAACGGGGCACCTGGAGCCGCTCGGTCCTCGAGGAGAGGGAAAAACCTGGCTCAGAGGTTTAACTCTTCCCTGTGAGCACGGGGACAGCCAGGGAGCAGCTCCCGGAGAGGGGACACGCCAGGACAGCCACTGCAGAGGCCGGAGAGGGGACACACCAGGACAACCCCCGCGGTGCCGGGGGAGGGGACACACCAGGACAGCCCCTCGGCGCCCCAGGGACACCCTCTGCCCCGGCCTCCTGGCGCTCACTTAATTACACGGGAAGGGGAGGGGGGCGGTGTCAGCTAATTGCAGAGGGCGATTGATTGGGAAAATGTCATCTTCACTGGCCTCTGTTGCCAGGGTGACCTCGGCCGTTCTCGTTCCCGGGTGCCCAAAGCCTCCCGCTATGCGGCCTGCGGGGGAGACACGGGGGTGGGATGTGGAAATCCCTTTCCTTCCTCCGAATCCAGCCCCGATGCTCCGGAAGCGGCGAGAGGTTGCGACAGCCGGGGCACGCCGCGGTTCGGAGCCCCGCTGTGCCCGAGGGGCCACTGGCCCTTCCTGCGGGGCCGGTGCCACCTTCGCGGAGGGGGTTGGCAGGCGGGGAGGGGGCAGCGGGTGGGACACGGCAGGTGAGGGCTGAGATGCTGCAATTCCGTGCGGATGCTGCTCAGCCCTGCGGGATGGCCGCGGAAGCGACAGGCGGGTGATGGGCTCAGGGAGAGGCTGGAGCACCCTGGTTTCGTGGGAGGTGCCCACGGCAGGGGATGGAAGGAACTGGGCTTTAAGTTCCCTTCCGACCCCAAGCAGTCTCCGGTTCCGTGACCCCCCAGCCCCGCTGTGGCCTCCGCCCTCTGTCACCGCTGGGCCCTGCTCAGACCTCCCAACCCAAACCTCCCTCCCTGCCCGCTGTGCCCGGAGCTCTCCCCCCCCCGAGCTTTATTTCTAACCTGTGCCACCGTCACCAGCCCCGCGGGACAATGAGCAGCAGCTCGGCCGTTTGGCTCGGCACAGCACCAGCCCCGGGACAAGGCCTGGCAGAGGCTTCTCCCTCTTTGTCAGGACGGGAATGTGCCCAAATCTGCCCCCACTGCAGGGCAGATGTCAGTGTCAGCCGCAGAGGGAACATGGGGACACACAGGGGAACGTGGGGAGTGTATGGGGACACACGTGGGGACACCGGGACATGTCCAGGGACATGGGGACAGGGGGATGTGAGGACATGTATGGGGACAGGCACATGAGGATGTGTAGGGACACAGGGGCGTGTATGGGGACGTGGGTACACTCAGGAGAACACAAAGACACATACGTGGACTGGGGACACGTGTAGGGACATGGGGACACGTGTAGGGACATGGGGACACGTATGGGGACATGGGGACACAGGGACGCAGCAGGCACCGCTCATGGAGCTCGCAGGAGCCGCTCCCGGCTGCGCAGTTAATGCTTTATGGACTGTGGGGCCGGCGCTGGGCCATCGCCTCCGGCTCTCTGCGGTTAATTGCGGACAGTAATTAACGTAAATGACGGCCATCGCAGGACCACTGCGGGTGTGCAGGATGAGTGCGGGGTGGACACCAGGCTCTGGCCTCATTAGCTGCCGTCACTAACGAGGTGGCCTCTGTCCCCAGCTGGGTCCGCAGTCCCGGTGCTGGCACCGCCCGGAGGTGCCGGGGCTCCTTTGTGCCTTCGGCCTCCTCTTCCTCGCTGTCCCCTCCTCCCGCCTTCCTCGGTCCCCAGGGCCCGGCCCAAACCCCCCGAGCTGCTGCCACACCCCGGGGGGCTCTGGGGGGGCCCGGTGATCCCCAGTGACACCAGTCCAGCCCCGGGGCTGCCCAAAATCTGCCCCGGGAATGAATGTTCGTGCCCACCCTGCCCTGGCATCCAGTGTGGGACCACCTGCATCTCCTCTGGGATGGTGGCAGGGACACCCTGACCGTGTCACCGCGTGCCGGAGCCCGGACAGATCGCACGGGAACGGCTCCTGCAGCAGCAGCCGGACAAATCCGGGCAGGGGAGCGCAGCGGGGGCGCCCGGCCGCGGGCAGGGATGGGCAGGAGGGGAGGCGGGCAGGTCCCCGCGGAGGTGTGGCATGGGCTGTCCCCGCGGTCCCGCGTGGGGCAGGACGGGTGGCAGCAGTCCCGCTCGCGGAGGTGGCAGGAGCTCGGCGCTGCCCGGGGTTGTCGCTGGGCATCGGTGCAAGGTACGGGGACCCCGGGCGCAGCGTGGCACGGTGACAGCCACCCACCCCGGCTGGGACAGCGGGGGCTGCGGGGGGACATGGCTGGCGGGTCCCGTGGGGTGTCCGGGGAGCTGCATCTCCCCCCGGGAGGAGCGGGGTGCCAGGGCAGCCCCTCGGCCGATGGTGCCCCGGGATGCCGGGCACGGAGGGGCGTTTGGGGATGGCGGAGCCGCCTTTTCACCTGCAACCGCATCAAAGCAGCTGGAAAATAGGGCGAGGGGAGGGAAACTCATGGCTCGGGCACGTCCTGGGAGCTGGGGAAATAACCCTCGAGAGGCTTTAATGATCCACCCGGCCGGAGCGCGGGGGCGTTTCCGGCGTGCCGGGGACGGGAGGTGACACCCACCCACCCGCTCAGCCCGTCCTGGGCCGCTGTCACTGTCGCCTGTCGTGATGGGTGACACGGGCTGGCCCGGGGGCGATGCCGGAGCGGGGTTGGCGCTGGAGGCGTCCCCGGGGTGGCTCTGGCTGGGGTCCCACTGGGACACTGGGATCAGGGAAACAACAGCAGCACTCACGGGGAGGGTGACGGGACCGAGTGCCAGCCCCGGGAGGGGGACAAGGGTCAGGCTGGTCCTGTCCCCGCCGGTTTTCGCCCGGGAAGGAGCAGGAGGGTACAGAGGTGACCGGGAACTCCCAGCTGTGGGCACTGCCTGTGCCGGACCTGCCGGGCGCTCCCCGGGAACGCGGCACTCCCGCACCGACTCCTGCTCTGAGCGAGAGCTCGGCGCTGATCCGGTGATTTCAGGAACAAAACCTCCACAGAATTCCCGTGGCAGCGGTCGGGTCAGCCAGGGACATAAATCTCCGCGTGTTTCACCACCCTGGGCCAAATCCTCGTGGCGCCGTGCCCGGTCCTCCTTAAACCTGACTTTTGTTCAGCCATGCGAACCTCCAATAGCCCAGAACGGCATTTTTGGGGTGAGAAAGCCCTGCTTTGGGGCTTCTCAGCAGCCGGCAGCACCACGGAGATGCTTTACAGCTGGAGACCTCAGGGATGGGACGTTCCCTGCGGGGCAGGGCAGGGGCCAGCTGGCTCATCCCAGGTGTTGATTTGGGGACATCCCGTGAGTTAAGAACTCACTTCTGAGGTGTGGGGCTGTGGTCACAGGATGTCCTGTGCCTTTGGCCATCGCTAACCCTCCCTGGCCCCCCAGGGAGCTCCGGGCTGGGGCCGGAGCAGGGTTTGGCTGTCCAGGCTGTCCACCCGTGTGACTGGGGCTGGCAGGGAGCCCTGGCACCCACTCCCAGCCTGTTCCCGCCTCCCCAAAGTGCACTTTTTATCTCTAATTACTGAGGCGATGAGTGAGCTTCGTTGAGAGCTTTCTTGGAACTGAGATTTCTTGGATACCTCCTCGAAAATATTTTTCCAGTGCTTTGAATCACCTTTTTTTCCCCCCTTTCCCCCTGCTCCAGGCCCTGGCAAGAGGCAGCATTCCTGGCTGCCTTTGCAGGGCGCTGAGCCCTGTGGAGTGTCCTGCCTGTGCCAGCTGCAGGTGCTTGACAAGCCATGTTTTGTTTGGCACCGACTGGGAGCAGGGATGCTCTGGAGCTGCCACGGGGAGCACGGCTGGGGGGAGTGGTGATCCTGGCTGGGCACAGCGGGGCTCAGGGATGCCAGGCGTGGTGGGGACAGGATGGATCAGCAGCTTCAGGCCTGATCCTGAGCGTGGTGGGGACCAGGATCACCACAAATAAAGGCAGGAATTCCAGCGTGTTGGTGAGGCTCAGGGCAGGGTCCAGCCCTGACGTCGCAAGTCTGGAAGCAGCAAGCCCGGGAAAGCACCTTGGCATTTCTCAGTGTCAGCCTCGCCTCAAATATCAGTGTCCTGGAGAGAGGAGTGAGGGCAGAAGATGCTTTGAGCCCCTGATCAGGGCCCTGAGGGCACAACCGGGGGTTACTGGCCCTGAGCAGCCACACTGGGACCCCCCCACCCATCACCCTGGGCTCGGGGAGCTCAGCCAGGGCTCAGTTCTAGACCAAGCCCCCGAAGGTGGGTCTGGCTCTGGCTTGGCCACAATCCTGGGCCTTGCTGTGGGCCCTTGGCCTTGGAGGTGTCTTGTCCCAATGGATGGGCTGTGCCTCACCTCGGCCTTTGTCCCCTTTGGAATCCTGACGCTGGACTCCCAAGCTTGAATCGGGACCTCTGGAGCTTGACTGAGGCTGAGGCTCAGGGCTCATCCTGGCTGCCAGCCCTGGCCCTGCCCTGACTGCCCTCACTTGGGGCCTTAGAAGCGGTGGGGTTGGGTTGGGAGGGACCTTAGAGCTCATCCCATCCACCTTCCACTGTCCCAAGCCCCGTCCAGCCTGGCCTTGGACACTGCCAGGGATGGGATCAGGGCAGGGATTGTCACCTCCAGCAGTCAAAGCAAGGGGCTCTGCCTGGCTTCGAGGGCTGTGAGTAGGTGACTCAGTTTCCTCCATTCTGGGTACCCTGAGGTCTCCTCTTGGATGTTCCCTATGGAGCAGCTGCCTCCACAGAGCCTGTATCCCTTGGCCTGTTTATGGTCTCTGAGGGATACCCCACATCCCTATCCCAGGGGAGCCCATCCCTCAGTTAGGAGGAGAGAGGGCGATGTGCCTGCCAGGAGCAGGAGATGGAGGGGTTTGGTGTCCCCCCGTTGTCCCTCTGCAATCAGATCCAGCCCTGTCTGTCTGCAGGGAGAGGTGTCCCCAGCTGGCAGCACCCTGGGGCAAGGACACAGGTGGGGGCACAGCAGGGAGGGAGGTGGGAGATTTGCATTTCTCTGAGTCAAATCCTACTTTGCCTAAATTAAGCGGGGGCAGCCAGTCTGGGCACCGAGGGGCTCCCGTGGGCTTTCTGTATGGAAGAGATCTCATCTCTCCAGGGATCCACCTGCTCTTCCTGCTCCCTCTTACCTGTGGGACAGATGGTAGCAGGAGCTTTGGGATGTAGCACGAGCATCCCACCACCCCCACAGCAGCTCCCTGAAACCCTTCCTTCCTCCTCAGCCGTGCTGTGAAAACAAAGAAAGCAACATTTGGATCCCAAATTTTCCCAGAGCAGCTGGGGCTGCCCCTGGATCCCTGGCAGTGCCCAGGCCCAGGCTGGACATTGGGGCTTGGAGCAGCCTGGGACAGTGGGAGGTGTCCCTGCCATGCCACTGGATGGAATGGGATGAGCTTTAAGGTTCCTTCCAACCCAAACCATTCCTTGATTCTGGGATTGTGTGCTGAGCTCATTTAGGATCCAAGCACAGTGACAGCACCAAGTCCTTGGTGGTAAAGAAGGATTTTGTGGATCAAAGCTTTTTTCAAGCTCTTTGCTGCAGGGGCTGAGCTGCTGTTGGTGTTTGGGGTCTCTTTCACCTGGAATGAGGATGGATGCCCAGCCAGTGGCATCTGTGGTGAGTTGGGATGAACCAATACCCACGAGGAGCAAGAGAGAAGTTGAGACTTTGGGTAAAAGAATGGAAAAAGTGATCAAAGAAGTGAGATAAGAAATAACGGCAGGGGCTGACTTCTGGTGGGATTATTTAATAATAAGGTAATTAATGCTTTATCCCTCACTGGCTCCTTTCATGTGAGGATCACAAAGCACTTCACAAACATTAATTAATCTTCCCCACCATCCCTGCAGGAAGGTCACAGAGCCACCGAGCGTGAGGGAAATCTTGTCATTGATGGAGCTGCTGCTCTCCCGGCACGATGGGAGCTCGAGTGGGATGGCAGGACAGGGAGAGCTCCAATTCCTCACCAATGACTGAAAATGATTTCCCATAACTTCCCCAGAGGGCAAAAATTGTCACAGGCAGCCAGGATGGGCGAAGGCTGCTTGGGAGAATGTCCCTCCGATGGGGTGTCCTGCCCTGGAGCCTTGGGAAGCTGGAGCATCCCAGTGGGATCACGCTGTCACCGCTCAGTGTTTCAAATGTCTGTGGTTGTCCTTGTCCCCAGGTCCTGGCAGTGGTGCCAGCATGGCTGAGCAGGACCCAGCCACAGGCTGCCCACGTGGGAAGCAGCAGCTGCCAGGTCAGTGTGCACTGGGTGTGGTTTGGGGGATTTCCCTGGTTTCAGACAGCTGATGAGGAAGCCGAATGTGGGGCACGGGGGAAGAAGAAGATCTGGGGTGAGGATGAGCTGGGGGCAGGTGTTGGGAACAGCGCTGGGATGTTCCCAGCTCGGCAGGGTCTGCACTGGGACGGCACAAACGGAACTGGGAGAGGAATGACCGTGACCAGAACAGGCTGGGGGCTCATCCTGCACGTGGCCTGAGCCCAAGGAGTGACCCTGAGGCTCGGGGGGGTGCGGGCAGAGCTCCTGCAGCTCTGGAATGTTCTGGTCTCCTGCTCTCTCTGTCCCCTGTCACTGACCATGAGACCCAGCCCCGTCCCAGCTGTGCCTGCAGCTCTCAAGGTCCCTGTGCCCTTGGAAGGCCACGCCAGCAGTGACCATCGCAGGTCCTTGTGCCCAGGGGGGCCGAGGGCAGGGCCTGGCTGCCATGGGAACTGCTGGATGCCCACTTGCTTTTCCAGCTTTCACCTGGGAGGTGAGGGCCAACGACCACGGCTACCACAGGCAGTTCAAGAAGAAATTTGCCTTCTGCCTGAGCAAGAGGAAATATTCGGTGAGCCAGGAGGGGCCTGGGCTTCCCTTCCCCAGCCCCTCACCCCGGAGCCAGTGGTGGCTGTGGGGGCACGGCAGAGATGCTCCAGAGGGGGGGAGAGTCACACACACAATCCCCAGGGAGGAGAAGCGCTGCTCCCTCCCTGCCTGGGGCCCCCCAGAGCTGTCAGAGAAGGAGCAGAGCTGTGGGAAGTGTTTTAGGCTGGTGGTCTAATCAAGAGAAAGATTTTTCAAAATGTGTTGAGGCAGCAAAACCAGATTATTTTTTTTTGCTGCTAAATACCATGGAGGTCAGTTAGCTGGGGCTCAGGTCACAGAATCACAGAATATCCTGAGCTGGAATGCACCCACAAGGACCCAAGAGCCCAACTCTTGTTCCCCACATGGGGAGCAAACCCACAAGCGAATGATTTTGTTCTCAATTTTACACAGCCCTTGGACCTGATAAATCCCTCTTTTCCCTTATGGCTTTGATAATTCTTTTGAGGCATCTCTTGTGCTGCGAAAAATCCTAAAACCACCAGAATGTTTTGGCACTTGCAGAGCAGGTCCCTGATTTCCCATGGCTGACCCTGGCAGTGGCTGTGACTCCCCTCTCCTCCGCAGGGCAATGCCATCAGGACAGCCAAGTACAACCTCCTCACCTTCCTGCCCCTCAACCTCTACGAGCAGTTCCACCGCATGGCCAATGTCTACTTCGTCTTCGTCATCCTCCTCCAGGTGGGGTGGCCACCACGGGAACACTGAGTGTGAGCCAGGGGTTTGCCCAAGGAGGCTTCTCTGGAGTTCAGAGAAGTCAGGCTAAAAGGTTTCCCAGGATGTGGCTTTTCCGTGGTGTTCGGGGTCTTTCAGGAGCTCAGAGGGGTTTAACCTGTGTTAGGTGTGGTTGCTTTAAATTAAAGCCTCCCAGCATCAGGAGCACGTGGAGCTGCTGGAGCCACTCCAGAGGAGGCCATGGAGATGCCCCAAGGGCTGGAGCCCCTCTGCTCTGGAGCCAGGCTGGGAGAGCTGGGGGTGCTCACCTGGAGAGGAGAAGGCTCCAGGGAGAGCTCAGAGCCCCTTGCAGGGCCTAAAGGGGCTCCAGGAGAGCTGCAGAGGGACTGGGGACAAGGCCTGGAGGGACAGGACCCAGGGAATGGCTTCCCAGTGCCAGAGGGCAGGGCTGGATGGGATCTTGGGAAGGAATTGTTCCCTGGCAGGGTGGGCAGGCCCTGGCACAGGGTGCCCAGAGCAGCTGGGGCTGCCCCTGGATCCCTGGCAGTGTCCAAGGCCAGGCTGGACATTGGGGCTTGGAGCAGCCTGGGACAGTGGGAGATGTCCCTGCCCATGGCAGGGGTGGCACTGGACGGGCTTTGAGATCCCTCCCAACCCAAACCATTCCATGATTCTATCAAATGGGTTTGGTTTGCCACGTAGGCGAAGTCACACTGGCCACACCAAAACAGAAATTCATCCCTCCAAATGCAGAGGCCCAGGAGCATTTCACACCTCAAGAAGAGGTGGAAGCCCAGCAGAACAGGCGTCTGTAGCAGAGGTGTTGATTTGATGATTCTGAGATGGGTTCCGGCCACCCTTGGGCGCTGGCTGGGGAGCAAGGGCATCACTCAGTCCCCTCAAGTGTCCCAAGGTGGGGTAGGACTTGTGTCAGTGGTGTAAAATTCTCCTTCTCTAGACCTTCCCTGAGATCTCCACGCTGCCCTGGTACACTCTGCTGTTCCCCCTGAGCTGCCTTCTCATCATCCGGGGGCTGCGAGACCTCATCGATGACATTGTGAGTGAGGGGGGTGGCCCTGGGTGACACGGCAGGAAGGGGCCCTTTGCTGTGAGCTGAACTTTGGAGCTCAGGAGCTGCTGTCACCCATCAGCCCTGAGCTATCACCTACCCCACCACATCCACTTTTCTTTTAGTTTCCCTTGGGAAAAATGTGGCTGCTTTCCTTGGGGTCTAAACCTCCACTTCTGCCATCTTTAACACCTTGGCCACTGGCTGTAGTGCCGGGTTGGTCCCCAGAAATACCTGGGGGGGAATTCAGCCTCTTTATTCATCAGAACACATCTCCCCGTGGCTCAGAACGCAGGTCTGGGGCTGAGGAGGGAGGTTGGTGCTGTTAAGTTGTTTTTGTGGGACAGGACAGCCTGGCATGGCCCATCCTTGGCCTCTCTGTCTCTCCTCCGTGCAGGGTCGTCACCAGAGTGACAGGAACATCAACAGCAGGCCGTGTGAAATCCTGGCAGGGACGAGGTGAGGGGCTTTGGGAAGCTCTGGCCGTATTTTCCACACCTTTGTGGAACGATGGAGCAGCTGAAGTGCTGAGAATCCTTGAGCAGCTGAGAAGGGGTTTGGTGGGACTGTCCCAGGCTCTGCAAACTCCCATCACCTCCCAAAATGTGCCACAGGTCCTCCTGGAGGATTGGTGACATTCCAGTCACGGGCAGCAGGATTACAAAAGGCCCAGTTTGCTGTGGTGTGCCGGGGGAGGCTTTCCTTGGCCACGGAATTCCTCCGGGGCATCAAATCCAACCCATGGGGCCGTGTCCCTGCTCAGCACTGGGCCAGGGAAGGATGAGCTTTTCCCACCTGTGGCCAGGGTGCCGAAAGTCCCTGTCACCTGTAGGTACAGGGACATGGATGTGGCACACGGGTCCTGTGCCACCCTCGGTGCTCAGCCCTCTGGAGGTCACCACGGTGGCACAGCGATCTGGAGGCCCAGATCCTACAGGAATTTGGGACAGACACGGGCTGAAACACCCCCAGCCCCCACTCCCACTGCTCTGCAGGGACAAAAAGTTGTCCCCTGAATCCCCCTGCAGCTTCCACTGGCAGAAGTGGCGCGACATCTGCGTTGGGGACATCGTCCGGCTGCGCAAGGACAGCGTCGTCCCGGTGAGCGGTGCCCGGAGCTGGTGGTGCCCAGGGCTGGCTGTGCCCGGAGCTGGCTGTGCCCCGGGCAGGGCTTGGTGACCAGGGGCTCATCCAGGTGCTGTCTGCCCCCTTTTTTGCTCCTCAAGGCTGACCTGCTCCTGCTGCGCAGCTCCGAGCCCAGCAGCCTGTGCTATGTGGAGACTGCCGACATTGATGGGTGAGGACAGGGACAGGGACCCCTCTGGCTGTGGGGGGACAGGGGCAGAGGCCGGAGACCCTGCTCTTGGGGACCCCCCAGCGCTGGGAGGGTTCAGCAGAAACCACAGGATGTGGGAGATCCTCCAAAACCCAAACCTGCAGACAGCCCAGAAATGGGGATTTGAGCCCCAGATTTTGAAAATGGGAGTCCAAAAGCTCTGGTGAGGCTTCCACAGAGCACCTGGCAACCTCCAGCCAGAGGCTCCATCTCCCAGCCCATCCTCCTGTGCAGGGTGATTTAATGGCAGGGCCCTTGGGCCAGGGCTCTTCCTGCGCCAGTGCTCCGTGTGTGGCACCACAGGTCCCTCCCTGGCATTCCACTGCCACCACTCGTGCGACCACCTGGTAATTCATGGCTATGAACAGCTCTGTCACCCCACGGGGTTGTTTTATTTCCCCTTCCCTGGCTCTTGCTCACAGGGAAACAAACCTGAAGTTCAGACAGGCCCTGCTGGTCACCCACCAGGAGCTGGGCAGCGAGGAGAGCATGGCTGCCTTCGATGGTGAGTCCGCTGGGTGGGGGGGATGTGGCCAATGCCACTGGGAGGGGATGGATTCACCTTGGGAATTCTCTGATCCCCTGTCGCCATCAGCCCAACAAGAGCCTGGCAGCCCAAGGCCTCGTGTGGAGGCACTGCCCATCTCTGCCACGATGGATCCACCAGGGTTGGGCACCTTCCCCCTGCCCTGGAGCTGGATTTTCCCGCTGGAACCACGCCCTGGTTCCCAAACCTGAGCTCAGACCCTGCTGCTCCTGCACAGGGTGCGGAACTCCCTTCTCCAAAGCCTCGGGGATGAGGGGGGTTGTGTTTGTACCTTCTCCAGTGAGCTTCCTACACTGACCAACCTCCCAGTGCCTCCTTAACCTGAGCCACCCAAATCCCACCCTGAATCTCCCGAGAGGCCCCACTTTGGGGGGGGACGGACACGTGGGGCTGAGAGGGGGGGAGGAAGGCTCTCTCTCGCCCCTGCCCTTCGCCGTGCCAGGGCGAGTGACGTGCGAGGAGCCCAACAGCCGCATGCACACCTTCACGGGCACCCTGCGGTGGCAGGGCCGCGCCCACGCCCTGGACATCGACCGGCTCCTGCTGCGGGGCTGCCGCGTCCGCAACACCGCGCTCTGCTACGGCCTGGTGCTCTACGCAGGCGAGTGTCCCTGCCCGGGCGGGAAGGGCAGGAATTGCCTGGCATCGCGGGGGTTTTAAGCTGCCCAAGCTGTTCCCAGCTGGCACAAGGTGGTGGAGGAGCTGCCACGGTGTGTTCCTGATGGTGGTGGGGTCGCTGGTGGGAGGTGAGGTGGTGCCAAACCTCTCCTCAGCCCAGGTTATCTGCCAGCTGCACCTCGACCCGGATCCAACCCATCCAGGGCAGCTCAGGGCTGGGCTGTGGGGAGCTGTGGGGAGAGGGAGGGTGAGATCTGCTGTGAGAATCATGTTTTGGAGCGTGCAGCCACGGCTCGATGGACGCTGATGGAGGGAGGGGCTCCTCTGGACTCTTCAGGGGAGGGGAGGTGTCGTTATGGAGGGGAGCAGCCTCACTGAGCTGCAGCTGAGCCTTCTGGGGACTTGCATTTTTACTTTGGAAATGTTTCTTGCCCAGGGTTTGATTCCAAAATTATGAGGAACTGTGGAAAGATCAAGAGGAAGAAGACCAAGCTGGACCACATGATGGACCGGCTGGTGGTCATGGTGGGTGTGGTGCAAACACCTCTGCCCAGCTCCTGGGGTGGCTCACAGGGCTCCTCATGAGAGGCCTCCTGCTTGGGTGGTGCTGATTTTCTTCATCCCACAATATTTGGCCCAAAATACCTTGGGTTTAACGTGTTCAGAGAATCAGAGAATCCCAGAGCGGTTTGGTTTGAAAGGGACCTCAAAGCCCATCCAGTGCCACCCCTGCCATGGGCAGGGACACCTCCCACTGTCCCAGGCTGCTCCAAGCCCCAATGTCCAGCCTGGCCTTGGGCACTGCCAGGGATCCAGGGGCAGCCCCAGCTGCTCTGGGCACCCTGTGCCAGGGCCTGCCCACCCTCCCAGGGAACAATTCCTGCCCAATCTCCCATCCAGCCCTGCCCTCTGGCACTGGGAAGCCATTCCCTGGGTCCTGTCCCTCCATGCCTTGTTCCCAGTCCCTCTGCAGCTCTCCTGGAGCCCCTTTAGGCCCTGCAAGGGGGCTCTAAATTCTCTTTGGAGCCTTCTAGAGAAGAGTCTGGTGGGCTCTGTGATCCTGGGACTTTCTCATCTTGGGACCTTCTCATCTTGGCTTCCCACCCCAGATCTTTCTGGTGCTGTTATTGACATCCCTGGGCCTCGCTGTCGCCTCTGGGTTCTGGGCCAGGACATTCCAGGAGAAGCACAGCTACCTGGCTGCCCTCTACAAGCACACAACCCCTGCCCAGCAAGCCTTCCTCAACTTCTGGGGCTTCACCATCCTCCTGAGCATCATCATTCCCATGTCCATGTACATAACGTAAGGACCACGGAGCTTGGAAGGGATCAGGGCTCAGCACCCACCCCCTCACCTGGAACTGGGGTCATGGCCCCAAAATGGGGCTGCACCGAAGGTCAGGGTGTGGCCAAGGTCATTCCCAGGTGCTCTCTTAGCTGGGAGAGGGGAGGGATGGATGGGGTGTGTATCCTACAAACACCGAGGATGTGCTCTGAGATCTTCCCAGGGGAAAAGCAGAGCAGGGATCCAAGCCCTGTGCTGGTGTTGGGCATCGTGGGCAGGCTGAGGATGGCTCTGAGGAAGGTGCTGCTCCCCAGGAGATATCTGGGATATTCCTGTGCTTCCTGTGGACAGCAGCAGGGTGGGGAGGAGAAAGACACAGCTGCTCTGTGCAGGCAACAATCACAATTTGTGTTGGAAAAAGCTGTTTCCAAACTTTTGGGCCCTTCACTGGACCTCCAGGTCTGTGAATTTGGTCACCAAGGGCCAGAATTCCAGACAGGACCCAGTGGGTGATGAGCCTTTTGGAAGCCTGGCCACAAGCAATGAAAACCCTCTGGCCCCCCCAAGCCCAGAGCAGTAGGATCAAGGTGGGGAGCTCCTCCTGCCTCTTCTTCCTGTGCCAGGTGCCCAGTGCCCCTGGGCTGGGAGGAACACCACCTCCTTCTCCTTGTTTTCTCCTCCTGGATTCCTTAGGCTTGAATTCATCTACCTGCTGAACAGCTGTTTTATTAACTGGGATCTGGAGATGTATTACGGTGCCAAGGACATTCCAGCCGAGGCCAGGAGCACCAGCCTCAGCGACCAGCTGGGCCAGGTCGAGTACATCTTCTCGGACAAGACGGGCACCCTGACACAGAACATCATGAGCTTCAAGAAATGCTGCGTCAATGGGACCATCTATGGTAACCTGGGCTGGGATAAGTTTGTAGAGGATCAGCTGAACCTGGAGCTGGTTCTTTCCACTCCTCCTGGCTTGCCAGGGTGCTTGGGACACGTGGATTGGTGTTGGTGGTGCAGGTGGTGCTGTAGGAATTCTCCTTCTCCTCATCCCCCACGTTTTTGGGGCTTTGCCACCCCTGAGGTCCCTCTGGCCTGGTGTTCCCAGCACACAGAGCCAGGGCACGGTCCTGGCCTCCAGCATGGGAGAGGTTTGGTGGCCCAAACTCAGCTGAGATCAGCAAAGTTTTCCCTGATAAAAAAGGGAGCCTGGGGCAGGACCCTGGGGCAGCTGCACCACGCACGGTGGGGGTGAGCTGGATCCCACCTGGAATCCTGAGCTGATGCTGGCCCAGGCAGGGGAGTAACGGGAGAGGGGCCAGGGGAGCCCGTGGATTTCTGTTTCCTCTTAAGGTCTCGTAGAGAAGGAGGAGCTGTTGATTTTCTTCTTTGCGTCGTTTTCTGGGGAATCTCCAGCTCGGTTTCCAAATCTGGGAAACTTTGGGGCTTTCAGGTGACCTGTGGAGGAGGCGAGGAACTTAACATTGTTTAATTAGAGTGAACATATGTAATTGCTCTTTGCTTTTTTGGGGTTGGGGTTTTTTTATTTGTCTGTTTGGGGTTTTTTGTTTTTTTTTTTTTACATTTTTTTTACATTTAAAAAAACTGTTATTTTTAATGATTCTGCTTGATTTTCCCCATAAAATCTTGAAAATTGCCAAGTCCTTCCTCTTCTCCTTGCTGTACTTGCTCCAGCTCTTGGCTCACTTTGGGAGCTGTCATGATGCTTAATTAGTGAAACTCAACGAGCAGGGCAGGCCCAAGCTTTAGCATGGAGCTCTGTTTGCCTGAGATAAGCATCATGTGCTTGAGACAAATGGACAGTGGTAAAAGCAAAAAGGAGGGCCAAAAAAACCTCACAAAGCTTTTAAGCAGGAACAAACCAAATTTTCCCTGCCTGGTGCAGCGCATTCCACCTCTGTGGAGCAGCCTCACCCTAATCCCAGCAAGTCTTTGGCCAAATGCAGAATCTCCCAGGAAATGGAGGTGAAAGTAGCCCTGAATTTTTAACATTAAAATCATGGTGAAAATCTGAACAAAAAGCCAAAAAAGTGAGGCCTGGGTATCCCAGCGGGGTCTGACACTGAGGAGATGCTGAATTGGTGACTTTCGGCCATTTTTTTGGCCAGCAGGAGCAGGAGTCCCTCCAGAGAAGCTGCTCCAAGCCCCCTGCCAGCCCTCTATTAACTGGGTTGGTTTTATTTTGGCAGGTCCAGGCACAGGCCACGAGAACAAACAGCCACCGGTGCGTAAGTCCCCCCTCCCACATGCCACGGGGCCGTCACTGGTGGCCCAGCCTGGTGCTGAGGAGCTCAGCTGGCTCCCAGAGGGGTCCAGGCTCTCAGAGGGGCCTGCCGAGTTTGCCCCTCCTCAGCTGCCATTAAGGATGGGGGAACCGGGGTTATAAAGTAATGCAGTTCTGATTTTTTGGGTTTTTTCGTTCCCACCCCCTTGGCGTGGGCAGTGCAGAGCTGGGCTCAGCCTCTGCCCTGGGTCTGTGCCAGCAGAGTGCCACTGTGTCCCATCCCCGGTGCTCCTGAGGACACAGAGCCCCGTGCTCAGTCCCACCGGGTTCCTGCATCCTGCCTGTTCCTCTTGCAGGGCTCGGGGCTGAGCTGGGAGCACCCCGGCGAGCAGAAGTCGGATGTTTGCGATGTGGCGCTGCTGGAAGCCGCCCAGAGGGACGATGACCCGGTGCTGAGGGAGTTCCTGAGGCTGCTGGCCCTCTGCCACACCGTCATGGTGGAGGACAGGGGCGGTGGGTTGAGGTGCCGGGAGCGGGGCCGAGCTGCTCCTCGGGGCAGTGGGGCTGTGGTGGGGTTTGGCAGCACCCAGCAAAGCTCAGCTGTGGGAAGCAGCGGGTGTGAGAGCCCAGGCGTGGCTCGTGCCGCTGCCCCTGTGTCGTGGATTTGTGTTCGGGGCTGTTTTAAAGCTCATGGGTGGCAATAGAAGCACCAGGGGGATAATCCTGTCTGGGACAAGGAGCAAAAGGGGTCATAGAATCCCAGAATGGTTTGGGCTTGAAGGCACCTTAAAGCTCATCCAGTGCCACCCCTGCCATGGCAGGGACACCTCCCACTGTCCCAGGCTGCTCCAAGCCCCAGTGTCCAGCCTGGCCTTGGGCACTGCCAGGGATCCAGGGGCAGCCCCAGCTGCTCTGGGCACCCTGTGCCAGGGCCTGCCCACCCTCCCAGGGAACAATTCCTGATTCCCAAGATCCCATCCAGCCCTGCCCTCTGGCACTGGGAAGCCATTCCCTGTGTCCTGTCACCCCAGGCCCTTGCCCCAGGTCTCTCTCCAGATGAAACAAGCAGCACTGAGTTTCCCCAGCCTGGTAGCTCAGGCTTCAGGGTGTCACAGCTGCTGCTGGGCAAGAACGGGGTGTTTCAGCTGTCCCAGTGTGGTTTGGCTGGGAATCCCTGTGTGCAATCCCTACCCCTCTCCTGCAGACCAGCTGGTTTACCAGGCAGCTTCCCCAGATGAGGAGGCGCTGGTGTTGGCAGCCAAGAACTTGGGCTACGTCTTCCTGGCCCGGACACAGGACACCATCACCATCAGGGAGCTGGGCAGCACCAGGACGTACGAGGTGCTGGCCATGCTGGACTTCAACAGCGACCGCAAGAGGATGTCTGTGCTGGGTGAGTGACGGGGGCTGTCTCAGGGGGACCTCCAGGGTCCCTTCCGTGCTCAGCCCTATAAGGGATGGCACCGGGATGGCTGCAGGTGGCCACAACTGGCACCGGGCTCCTAAGGGTCATCCTGGTCATGCCTGTGGATTTGCTCACCCTTGGTGAAGGCAGCCAAAGAAGGGTTTGAGCAGCCAAGAGAGAGGGGGTAAACGCAGGGCTCAGAGGAGTTGTGTGAGGAGCTGACAGTCCCTGAGGCCTGGTCCTGCCCAGTGGTGGTGCAGATCTGGGATATTCCTGTGCTTCCCATGGCCACAGATGGAAAAGCACCAGCGAGCCCTGTGGTGCCTTCTGGGGGTCAACACGGGCCAGTGTGGCCTCTGTGCAGGGGCAGTGATGAATGGGAGCCATCTCTGAGGGGACCTAAGGTGTCCTTCCCCTCCCTGCCAGTGCGAGACCCCCAGGGCACCATCCGGCTCTACACCAAGGGTGCCGACACCGTCATCCTGGACAGGCTGCGGAGGCGGGGGCCCAACGAGACCCTCACCGAGAGGGCGCTGGATGTGAGTCCCACACCAGCCCGGGGTGACAGGACCGCTCTCCCTCCTGCTGGCTTTGGGCTGGGTGTCCTGCAGTGCCCTGCTGCTCTTCCTCCCTCTGCATTAGGGATTTGGGTTCTGCCTTCTGCCCTAGGAGCCCCACCTGCATATGGGACAGGGGGTAAGAGGGCATGGAATCCACCTTCGGTGTTCTGCGTGGACCAGCTGCATCCGAGGATGCTCATGGGGATGCTCTAGGATGGGGGGAGTCAGAGCCCAGAGAGAGACGCCCAGGACCTGGAGTGTCTCTGGCTCTGCCCATGCCCCGCCTGGGGTGATCCCTGGTCCTGTGAGAGTGATCCTGGGGAGGGAGGAGAGTCCTGATGTCTCCTCCCTGCAGCGCTTTGCAGAGGAGACGCTGAGGACGCTGTGCGTGGCCAGCAGGGAGGTGAGCGAGGCCGAGTTCCGCGCCTGGAGCCGGAGGCACCGCGAGGCCACGGTGCTGCTGCAGGACTGCGCGCGGGAGCTGGACAGGCTCTACGAGGAGATGGAGCAGAACCTGCAGGTGCGATGGGGCTGGGGTCAGGAGGAGCTCTCTGTGCTCCAGAGGGCAAGCACGTGGGGTTTGGCTCTCCAGGATGAGGTGTGAGTGTCCAACCCAATGCCCATTCCCTGGGTGGGAGGACAGGAGGAGTTTTCCCCCAGGGTGACTTTGTGACGTGCCAGCGGACACCGGGGTGTGAAGCTGTAGCTGTCAAGTTGTGTCTACCCCCAGCAAGGGCTGCTGGTTGGATCCAGGGGTGATTCCCACCCCCGTATCCTGCCCTGCCCCATGCCATGACACCCCATCACCCCCTCCAGCTGCTCGGGGCCACGGCCATCGAGGACAAGCTGCAAGACGGAGTCCCCGAGACCATCCAGCTGCTGAAACTGGGCAACATCAAAGTGTGGGTGCTGACAGGAGACAAACAAGGTCAGTGGGGGCACCCCTAGACCCCCCAACACATTTCAGCTTCTCCCCTAACCAGGACCAGAGAGGAGAAGGGCCGCTGGGAGTGGGCAGGAACTGGTTCTGCTGCTCCCTTTACTCTCCAGTAGCAGCAGGGGAAACTGAGGCAGGGGAAGCAGCTGCTGCCCACCAAGGGCTCTTGGAGCCAAGGGCTGGGGGCTGCCCTGGGCTGGGGGGCAGCACCATAGCCCATTGACAGCTGGGTGTTGCAGAGACTGCAGTGAACATCGGCTACGCCTGCAGGCTGCTGACAGACGACATGGAGATCCTGGAGGAGAAGGAGGTCAGGTGAGGAATTGTCACCTCCTGGCTCAGGACAGCGCTGCCCCTACTGAGGACACCCGAGGGCAGAGGGGCCAGGGCAGGGTGGGCAGAGCTCAGCTCAGCCAGAGGTGCTTCTCCTTCCCTGTGCCAGCCTGGATGTTCATGGTCCTCATCTGATGCTTTTCCAGGCCTCCCCACCTGTTTCTGCCCCCCACGCTCTTCCTTGGCAGGCTTTGACCAGAAAGGGTTTCAGATTCTCTCCAGCCTCTAAACCAGGCTGATTTCTGTTATCAGCGAGCCTCCTCTTTGTCCCCTCTGTTCCCACCACAGTCCCATCTCCCTGGCTTTGAGTTTTGAGATGACCAAGCCCACTGTGGGTCTCACCAGCATTCCCAGTGTCCCCAGCTCACGTCCAACCCCCGCTTCCTCCCACAGTGAGATCCTCCAGCTTTACTGGGAGAGCAACAACAACCTCAGTGGCAGTGGGGACGCCCCGTGCAGCCGCCACCTCTCCCAGCAGCGCCCAGAGGCTCCGTGCCACCAGAGAGCCATCATCATCAGCGGGGACTTCCTGGTAAGGTGGCACCTGGATGTTGTTCTCTGCTCCCTGCCTGATGGTTGTTCCCACCCTGGCGGTATCAAAGTCCTGGGTGGCACCAGCACGTGTAGGACGTGGCGCTCCTCCTGCTGAAAGGTGGGAAAAGCCCATTTGGGGCTGGGGAACAAAGGGTGGAGAGGAGAACAACCTTGCACTGACCATTTGGTGTTGGGGGCTTTGACCAAAGCTGCCCAGTGTTCTGGGGTGACGTGGGCTGGGTGACACAAGCTCTTGTGGTCATACTGGGACATGCTGGGCTCATACTGGGTCACAGCACCTGCTCTGTGGTGAACGTGGAGAAAATCAGAGGCACTCTTTCGGAGCATTCAAGAGCATTGTTGAGGAGCTGAGGGCTCTGAGGGCTATGGGTGAGGTCCCAACCACGTGTGCTCTCCCCCAAGGACAAAATCCTCCACACGGGAGAGGTGCTGAAGGAGAAGAAGGGGTGGCCATGGCGGTGGCTGTGCTGTGACAGGGCTGAGGCCTCGCAGGACCAGGGAGGTCTGGTGGAGAAGGCCTTTGTAGAGCTGGCCACCAGCTGCCAGGCCATGATCTGCTGCAGGGTGACCCCCAAGCAGAAAGCCCTGATGGTGCAGCTGGTGAAGAAGCACAAGAAGGCCGTCACCTTGGCCATCGGGGACGGGGCCAACGATGTCAACATGATCAAAAGTGAGGCTTGGGGAGGGGGGTTTGGGGTCCATTTGGTGTGTCCCACTGGTGCTGGTGCTGCCCCGTTTGTCATCTCCACCACCTCAGCCTCCCCTTTGGGGTGAGGAGCTGGGAGGGGAAGCCCCAAACCTGTTCCCCACATTGCTGTGCTGGGAGGGGAGCGAGAGGCACAGGACAGGGACCAGCCCCAGACAAGTGCAGGGTGGCCTGCATGCTTTTGGCATCTGGGATGAACCTTGATGAACCTTCAAACCCCAACGTGGGCAGCTGGCAGAGCCGTCCCTGCCCCTCCCAGCAGCCTTGACATGCAGCTGTGCTCTTGGCACACCACGCCTGGAATATCCAGGACATGGGATAGAGGGGGATGGTTCCCTTTGCCTGTCACTCCTGGATTCACATTCCTGGGGACAACCCACGGGGAAATCAAGCCCCCAGCTCGCCCCAAACCTCCCGACGTGCGTTTGCCACCCGCAGCCGCGGACATCGGGGTGGGCATCAGCGGGCTGGAGGGGCTGCAGGCCGTGCAGTGCAGCGACTACGCCCTGGCCCAGTTCTCCTTCCTGCAGCGCCTGCTGCTCGTCCACGGCCGCTGGAATTACCTGCGCATCTGCAAGTTCCTCCGCTACTTCTTCTACAAGACCTTCGCTGGCCTCCTGGCCCAGGTGTGGTTCGCTTTCCACAGCGGATTCACAGCTCAGGTGAGGGCTGCAGGGGTCACATCCATCCCGTGGAGGTCTCTACACCAGAGTTACAACTCCCCCTGCAGGGATCGTGCCTGGGACTGCCTGCAGGACACGTGTCCACATCACCACCTCAGTCCCCTTTTCTCCCTTGCCAAGTCCAGTTTCTTGGGGTTGCCTGGCTGAGGCACAGCTGGTTATCTGCACCAGTTATCTGCTTGTCACCTGGCTGAATTGGGAAAAGCACCCTGGGGAAATTCAGGGTCTCCTTGTAAGCTGCAGTTCAGCCTTGGACAGATGCAGGATCCCACGTGCATTAAGCTGGTTTCCTCCACAATGGGAGCTTTGATCCCAAGGGCCATCATCAAGTGTGACTTGACCAGCAGCGTGGGGGGCTCCAGCCCCCATCTCTGTCTGCAGCATGGCCCTACAGACAGTGTGGGGCTGATGCAGGGGATGGGGCAAGTCCATGGGGATTTCCATGTTTGGATCTGAGTGTCCTGGGGCCTGGGCATCCTTTGTGAGTCTTTCCAAAAGCACCTCTGAGCTCACAGCTTCTCCCTGTTCCCTTCTAGCCTCTCTATGAGGGCTGGTTCCTTGCACTCTACAACATTTTCTACACTGCCTACCCCGTGCTGTCCGTGGGCCTTTTGGAGCAGGTACGGCTTCACCGGGCTCACCCAGCCCCATGCCACCCTCGGCAGGTGGGAATCAGCCTGGCAGTCCCTGCACCCATCTGCACAGCCCTTGGTGCCAGGACACAAAGGCACAATTGGCAGCTCGGTGGGCATTTGGAGCTCACCCTCAGTCCTGGGGTACCTGTCCCCCATCACCCCAGAGCCATTGGGCAGAGGGACCCGCACTGCGTGTGTCCATCTCTACTGCTGTCCCAGAGGGTGTGTGGGGTGGGGTGGCCCCATCCTGCTCCCCCCGTCCCTGCACCCTCTCTGGGATGCTCTCCCTCCCCTAATCCCTGCATCCCGTGTGGGATTCTCTCCCTCTCCCAATCCCTGCATCCCCTCTGGGATGCTCTCCTGGCAGGACGTGAGTGCCAAGAAGAGCCTGGAGTTCCCTGAGCTCTACACGGTCGGGCAGCAGGACGAGCTCTTCAATTACCGCGTTTTTGGTGTCACCCTCCTGCACGGGGTGGGCACCTCCCTCATCAGCTTCTACGTCGCCTTCTGGGCCTTTGAAGACCGCGTTGGCACCAAGGCTGTGGGTGACTATGAGTCCTTCTCTGTCACAGTGGCCCTGTCAGCCTTGCTGTCGGTCCTTGTGGAGGTGAGCACTGATCTGCTCTTCCTCATCCTGCCCCACAGCTGATCTTTAGGGTCCCTGGGTTCTGGCACTATCCCCCAGTGGCTTTATGGCTGGGGGTTGATCTCCCTGGGCTGGAGGAGGAATTTGGGAACAGCAGCTGAATGGACAAGGGTCACCATGGCCCTCATAGGACTCTGCCTGCTCTGCCCTTGTCCCCACAGATCATCCTGGACACTAAGTACTGGACAGTGTTGTCCTTCCTGATGGTCACAGCCAGCCTGCTCCTCTACTGCCTCTTCTCCTTCCTGACCCAAAGTGTTGATGCCTTCAGGATAGCCCCTGCCATCTTCCGCTTCCCAGGTGAGGTACCCCGGGGATCCTTCCCTTCCCTGCCCGTGGTGCTAGGAGCTGTTTCCCACGCTGTAGATCATCTCCTCGTTGCCACTTCTCGATCTGCTGTCTTGACTTTGAACTCCAATTTAGATGCCATCTCCTCTTTAGAGCCCCCAGCACCTTCCCAGGTGGGGGCCTGTCCCCCAGCACTTGTTCCCTCTGCCCCCTCCCCCTTCCCCGCCCAAACATCACCCCCAGCTCCCTGTGTTGACAGATGCCAGCTGGAATGCCCTGACTGACCCCTATGTCCTGCTCGTGGTCCTGCTGTCCCTGGTGGTCAACACCCTCCCCTCGCTCACTGTCCACGCCTTCCGTGCCACCCTGGGCAGAGCCACCACCCAGCAGGTGAGGCCTGGGGGGCACCGACAGGGGCGGGTCCTGCTTCCCACCGGTGTCGGTGTCTGGGACTGGTGATGGCAAGGGCAGGTTCTCCAGGGGTGTAGTGCTGGGACATGTCGCCTCTCCTTGATGGCCCCACTCATGGTGGTGCTCCATGACACTGGCACCCAGCTCTGATTCCAGGGGCTCTCCCCAAATTGTTCCATGGCCCAGCAGGGGGGCCTGGGCCAAGAGACCCGATTCAGGTCTTGGAGAGGGTCTGCCTTTGGCTGAAGTAAGAGTTGTCCTCCAGGAGGACAGGGTCTGGGGTCTGGTGCAGGTCCCGGTGCCACCCCAGCCTTGGTGGAGCTCAACCATCAGGGTTGTGGGTTCAAAAGAGTCCCAGGCGGAAGCTAGGGTTGGGATTGTGCTCCAGAGCTCTGGGAGCTTTGCAGACCCCTGGGAGAGTCCCCACATTCCTCATCCCACCATGGAAAATGAAGTCATGGTGGAGCTGGGATCCAAACCCTATCCTGCTGGAGGGTGTCCCTGTGTGTCCCACCTCGGGGTGAGGGCTTGCCTGGAGTTGTCCACAGCCTGTGTGGGAGCAGGGGTTGACACTGTGCTCCAGAGCTCCCTGAGCTTTGCAGATCCCCGGGAAAATCCCCACGTCTCTCACCCCCATGGAAAATCAGCTCACTGCAGAGCTGAGAGCCAAACCGGCTCCTGGTGGAGGTGCCCCTACGCTCCCTTCCTGTCCCCCCTTGGGGTGAGGTCTCTCCTGGCACGTGTCCCCAGCCCTGATGTCCCCTTGTCCTTGCAGAAGATCCACCTGAAGGCCAAGCGGGATCCCGAGCCCTCGGTGGAGCTGCGATCCCACGTCCCCCGCGGCTCCCTCCGCCGCCGCTCCAGCTACGCCTTCTCGCACCAGGAGGGCTACGCCGGCCTCATCACCCGCGGGGACAGCCTGCGAGCCCGGGCCACCGCCGGCACCGCCCCGGCTGCCCTGCGCCCCGAGGAGACCCTGGCCGTGTCCTCCCTGCCCTGAGCTGCCCCTCGGTGTAGCATCCCCGGCCATCAGCCTGCCACCCCGCTGGGACAGGGCAGGGCCAGCGGGGCACACACCTGGCTGCTCCCCTCCTTTCAGGGGCCACCTTTAATCGTATTTGGTGGTTTTGCAGCCCCCGCGGTCGCAGAGGGGCTGGCCCAGCCTGGGGGAGCTGCTGCTGCAGGCGCTGAGCCCTGGGCTCAGTGTCCCCCCCAGTGTCCCCTGCAGTGGCTGCGTGGCCTTTGCCACTGCCCGCTGCCACCAGGATTGTCCCCTCACCCTGTGCCCCCCCTGGCTGGCAGCCCAGCCCCCTTCCCTCTGCTGAGCCCTCGGAGCCAGAGCTTCCCCCTGTGAGAGGCTCATCCCACCCCAGGCTGGACCCACAGAAGCAATGCTGCTGACCCAGGCTCATTAACCCACCTGTGAATTAATTAAATGCCCCGATGGAGAGCAGCGGTGGGGCTGGGTGGGGGTGCAGCCCCTCACCCCTGCTCATTCCCACCCACAGGGACTGAGCTGCAGTGGCTGCACGAAGAACCTTGTTTTGTGTTCTCCACCAGGGGCTGGTTTTGGTCCTGTGGCTTTTCTGTCACAGAACAGGTCCCAGAATCCCAGAATCCCAGAGTGGTTTGGGTGGGAAAGGACCTTAAAGCTCAACTCATGCCACCCTCTGCCATGGGCAGGGTCACCTCCACCAGCCCAGGTGGCTCAGGCTCGAGCAGTGTAACTTTAAAATGTCCCCTAACTTCTGGAGGGGCAGTCAGGTGTGATTGATTGATTGATTGATTGATTGATCACCTGCAGGTTCCTCTTCTCCAGCCAGACCAGCCTGGCTCCTGCAGCCCCTCCTTGTCACTCCCCACCGCTCCCACCTCCTGCCTTTGCTGTCCCTGCACCAGGGCCAGGTGTCCTCTCTGTGCCTTGCCCCATCTCCACATGGCTCCCCCAGGCCTGGTGTCCCCGCCTTTGGGGACAGCTTATGGCCACAGGCTCTGCAAAGCCCCAAAAAGCACTTCTGGGGGGAATGTGGATAAGTTCTGCCTGGTGGGCACAGGGGCTAAGTCCCACAGAGCCAGGGCCACCAGCACGGGCTGCTGGAGAAGTTGTGTGTGAACAACTGACTGGTGACTGGGTCACCCTTTTATTTGGATTTGGTTTTTAATTAAAAGGACTTTTTAGCTCTTCTCTCCTCTCCTGGAAATCTCTGCTACACCACGAAGGGTGAAAGAGGCACAGGAAAGTCCCGTGGTGCCTTGGTCTGTGCCAGCAGTGCTCGTGCAGTGGCAAAAGGCACAGTAGGACAAGAAATTTGGGCAAAATGATACACAATTAAATCATCCACGGGTACTTGGCCCTGCCTGCAGCACACGTGATTCGATGGGTTTGTTTTACAAGTGCTTTGGCCTCATCTGCACCGGGTTTGTGGGAATTAAAGTGTTTCCCTTGGGCTCTGGCCAGAAGGGCCTGGATGGTGCCAAGAAATAAAAATCTTTCCTCTGGGAAAGCTCTCACTGCTGCAACTGCCAGGTGGAAAATGGGGAGAAACTTTCCCCAGCTTCCTGGGCATGATCCCCGAATCTCCCAGGCCGGGTCTGGGAGAGGAGCGAGGTGGTGAAGGGGGCACGGGGAGGGAACTGAGCCCCTCACCACCGCAGGACACCACACACGCCAGGGTGAATGACTAGAAAATAATTTATTGAAGAAACAGAAAGCTGCAGAAATTACAACACAGTCATGACCAGTAGAGGATGAACAAATAGAGATTAATTTTTTTCTCTCTTTTAAAACCTGTTGACAGGCTGGAGTTAAGTTTCCTGATAACTTCCCCTGCATGAGTCATTGCAAAGAACAAGGAACAAACTCCAGAGCACACAGCACAGTTTGGATAAAGTGCCTGACACATAAGACTCTTTTTTATTTTATTTTTTTTTCTTTTTTAACGTTTGTAAATAGCTTAAACAAATATAGTTGCAAGACACAGAGGAGTAACAATTGCATTTCGCTGTAGAATAAAACTTATCCCATGAGAGTAACAATGAAGCAGCAGCAGCAAAAAAATTAAATTAATTTAATTAGAAGGAAAAAGTCATTTAAAAACTCAGAGATGTGGCCCTCGGACTGCACAGGACGAGGACGAGCGTCACCTATTGCTATACAGAAAAATGAGCAATGTTTTCTGGAGGAGGCTGGGCTGGCAGAGCCGAGGCTGTGGGTTCTCCCTGGCCAGGCTGGATTCTGTCTGACTCCTTTGTTTCCTTTAGAAATCAAAAGGGAAAAAGGAAAACCAAAAAAACCAAACCAAACCAAACCCAAATTTTGTTCTTTGCGTTTTTAATTTCCTCTCTTTAAAAACCCCAAAGAAAGACACGAGAGGAAGTGGGTTCCTCGTGGCAGCTCCTGCAGGTCTGGCCCCGTGGCCAGGTGTCCTCTGAGACAAGGGAAAGGAGCCAGCTCCACGCTGGGGGCTGTGGTGGTGCCAGGGACAGGCAGATGGGGCAGTGACCACCCAACGGTGCCCAACGTGGGTTGGGGAGAGGGGTAACGAGGAGCTGATCGTCTTCCCCACCCAGACTCAGCATGTTCAGGAAAAAGGGTGAACGGTGATTTTTTTGGCAAAGCCGTTTCTCTCCCTCTGTGCCAATGTCCTACCAGCACAGCTGTTGTTGGAGCTTGGCTCTGCTTGTGCCAGAGTGGGGTAAAGATGTTTAAAATCAACCCCAAGAGCCTCCTGCTTTCCCGGTGGGATGGGGACGGCGCTGCCCCACTGCCGGCGGTGGGGTTTCAAAGCATAAAAGCCATCGTTGGAAAACTTCCACCCGAGGAACAGCTGGGGTGGCCGAGGGCACCACAGGTAATGGAATGACCCAAATCCCTGAAAACTTCCACAATTCAAGTAGGAGACAGCGGCCAGGATGAACCAGTAGGTGTCAGTGGGAGATCCCAGGTCTCCTCCTCTTCCTCACTGCCCTCTGTCACCCTCGCAGGTGTTCCCGGGGCCCCGTTTTCGCTCCTGCTCCCCATAGCACAAAAATGCCCTTTGGGTGCAACCCTGGTCAAGAGAATTGTCTTTAGGACAGAGCTCAGATTGTCATTACCTGCGGGGGAAAAAAAAATCTTTGGTATCGTGGCAAGTTGCTCCTTCAAGGCATTTTGGTTGGGGCGGGCAGCAGGCACGGCCAGACCCAGTGTGGGCAGGACTCAGCTGAGCCAGAGAGTCCTGCTGGGCCAAAGGACAGGGAAGAGGGCTCAGATTTTGACTTCTCCAGGGTCTCCCCTGGATGGAATCCAGCTGGTCTCTGTAAGGTCCAAGGACTTGTGACTGGGGGCTGTATCCAAGCCTGGCCAACCTTCTTGCAGTTGGAATCGTGGTCTTGGCCTTCAAGCTTCTCATGGTGGAAAAGGTCTCGGAGGAGGAAAAGGGACATGGGGGAGATGCTGAGCTCCCCAGAGGACAGAAGGGTTGGTCAGCAGATGAGTGGTGCTGCTGGAACCAACATCATCTCCTCCTAAGAGCCAGGTCCTTGGGCAGTGGGTCTTCCTTCCACTACCTGGTGCTGAGCATCTCGGGGCTAGCGGCAGAGGCTGCAGGGACACGGCACCAGACAGAAGCTGCAGACTGAAAATCACCTTCCTTGGCTTTTGGGGGCCACTCTGGTGGGGCCTGAGGAAGCTGAGATCTCTTTCCTCATGGTGAGCTGAGCTTTGGGTCCACCTCGAGTGGAGAAGAGGTCGGAAAGGGCTGAGGAAGCAGCAGTTTCAGGGAAATGCTCTGGGAATGGCACCACTGCCTCCTCCAGGTCCCCATCACCCTCCTGGCCTCCCTTCTCACTGCTCCTCCCCCCCCATCTTTAAGCAGGGAGAGGAGGAGGAGCAGAGGGAGGAAGGAGCCACTCAGGGGGGTGGACTCTGGACACTGCAGAAAGCTCCAAAGCCCTTCCAAAATGCCCTGAGCCCAGCTGGTGGGTTGGGATCCTGGGTTGGGATCCTCCAGGGCCTCTTCCATTGCCTGCACTCCTCTTCTTCAGCCGGGACGGGCATCTCTGCACAGAGTGAGAGCCAGGCTGGCGGCACAGGAGAGTCTGTCAGGGACAGAGCGCTGGGTGTGCCTCTGACCCAAACCACGTTCTTGGGGACAAAGACCCCAGAAATGGGTCACTCCATCCCTGGGTCCAGCTGGGCCTTGATGCAGCACCATCTTCAGCAGCTCTTTCTGTGCAGGGCAAGCACAGAGGCAGGGCTGTGAGGTGGTCCCAAGGATGGGAACATCACCTGGAGAGGACTCAGCCCTGAGAGGGGTTTTGGGGTGCCCAGGGCTGTTTCCCTTGTCTCAGAGCACACGAGGAGCCCCGTGGTTTTGCCAGCTCAGGTTCTGGTGGTGGCTGATTGTCTCTCCTCCTCTTGGCTGCGCTTGGGATTTGACCCAAGAGCTGGATAAAGCAAAAAAACCAAACCCAAAACCCACCAAAACCCCCCACAAACAAACAGAAACCACAAAGCAGAGCGAGGAGCCAGAGCTCAGGGGGAGGCAGGAGGGACGGGTGGGCACGGCAGGGTCCCGTGTCCCAGATTCCCTTACCCTGTTTGCTGGGAACGGGGCCAGGCTTTGCCCCCCACCCTCCCCAGGGGTCCCCCGAGCAGCCCCTGCCTCCCCCTGTGGCTGCCACGCAATTTTCAGGGTGAGGAAAGGAAGAAAAGAGGTGAAGGAAGAAACCAAGGGGATAAAGGATGACTTTCCCGTGGTTGTGAGTTGGAACAGAACCATGATCCATGCAGAGAAATCTTCATCAACCAAAAACTCGTGGACAAAAAAAGCACAGTTTGTCCCCTCCCGCTCCCACCCCACCACCCCTCCCCGAATAATTATTACATTACTTCAAGAAAGAGTATATTTTTTTCATGCATAAATCAAATTCTCATCTTGTCTTTTTTTTTTTTTTTGCCTTTTTTTTTTGTCTTCCTTAAATTACATTTGAACACAGAACACATATAATAAATACTCTTGTACGACATGACTCAGAGAAAAGTAACACATCTGAACGCAAAGGTATCGTCATCATCATTAGTTTTTCTTTTTTTTTTCTTTTTTTTTTTAAAAGGACTTGTTTAAATATGAAATCTGTAAACACCAAGGGTCCTTTTTTTTTTTTTAATCTTTCTCTCTCTCTTTCTCTCTCTCTCTTTCTCTCTCTTTTTTTTTTAATCGTGAAACTATCCAGCTTTCATTTCCTTAACATTCAATATGTCTCCCATTGAACGCATCAAAGAAATAAGAACATGCCGTCTTCTGCAAAATTATAATTTAACAGTATAAAGCTTCAAGTCACAAATTCCAAAAACTAGCTAAGTAATTTTTTTTTTTTTTATCACATAAACTATACATTAAATATTTTGAGGTATTTCAGAGAACATTGTCAAAGGCTTGTAAGGTCTGTGCTGGGTGGCAATGAAGGCTTTCTCCTGCATAGAGAACGTCTTTGGTATCACAAGCCAGGTGGGGATTGGGGACAAGAGGGGTGGCGTGGCCAGGAGGGCGGGCAAGCCCTGGCCAAGGCAATAGTGTGGAGGGGGACGGGGGCACAGGGAGGTGACAGGGTCTGACCGGCCCTCTCAGGCTGCCCAGCAGGATGGGGAACCCGCACAGGGTTGCTCTCACCAGGGGTGTTAGAATCCTGGAATCCTGGAATCTCCCGGGTTGGAAGGGACCCCCAAGGATCACCAAGTCCAGCTCCCGGCCCTGCACAGGACAACCCCAAGAATCACACCAGGGTTGGCCCTGGGCAAGTTTGGTCCAACTCAAAGGAGTCGCCTTGGCTGGAGCCTGAACCAGGCAGGTACAATTCAACCCAAGATTTCCCTAAATTGGGCATTCTGGAGATTGCTGGGGAAGAGCATCTCTGGCAGGTCCTCCTGCTGAAGCCAAGGGGCAGAATGGAGCAGACGGGGCTGCAGAGACCTTCCCCAGTGAGCCAAAAACGCCCCTTTGGGGACCTGGAAACGGCTCCTACTGAAAGGACTCGCAGCTCCAACCCATTCCCTAAAGGAAGAGTTTGGAGGAGGAGTTTGGTGAAGCTTTCCACGGCTCCTGCCTTTGTCCAAACAGAAATGCCACGAGCTGTGCTACCAAAAGCGGGAACCGAAGCCCGAATCTGAGCTGAGTGAAGCAAAAACACCTCGTGAGGAAACTCACTTGGTCACCTGGTGAGGAACTCACTTGGTCACCCTGTGAGGAAACTCGGTCACCTGGTGAGGAAACTCACTTTGTCACCTTGTGAAGAAGCTCACTTGGTCACCCCATGAGGAACTCACTTGGTCACCCCATGAGGAACTTACTTGGTCACCTTGTGAGGAACTCACTTGGTCACCCCGTGGGCTTCTGCGGGGTCGCAGCACTGAGAGGCTGGAGAAGGACACGGAGCAAAGCCTTTCCCTGGGAGCAGCGTCCCTGGACACCAGGTCTGCGCTCCTGGGGCAAGAGGGGCTGGATGGAGGGACCCTGGGGACCAAGCTGGGGGACACAGGGACATCAGAGAGGGGGGACATGCCGGGGAACCAGCACCTTTCCCTCAGCGAGGGGGATGTTTTCTCTTCAATTAGGACAAGTGTTGGGTTTCTTTCCTTCATCCCAACACCCAAAGACTACGAGAGCTGTGGGAATCTGTCCCTGTGGAGAGCTGAGGTAACCGTGAGTCTTTAGGATCAAAGCAGAGGAGCAAAGAAATGGCCACACACCTTTGGTACAAGAAAAAGGCACTCATCTACCACGCTGCCATCCCGGAGTCGCTCGCTCGCCTCCTCCCTCGCTCTCTGGGGACTCGACAGGGCCGGGGCTGGGGCTGGGGGTGGCCAGGGGCTCTGGGCCGGGCTGGCCACAGGGAGCAGGGAAAGTGGCTTTTCCAGCACAGACCAGACAAGGCAACAAAATCTTTGGTATCAGACGTGATTTTCAAATCACAAAAATTGAAAACTCAAGTGAGGTAGCCTTTAGTCTCGGGTTCTCACTAGAAATGTCTTTGCATCCTTGAGGGCCTGTGGCATTTACTCTTTTTTTTTTTCTTTTTCTTTTTTTTTCTTTTTCTTTCTTTTCCTTTTTTTCCCTTTTTTTTTTAATTTTTTTTTTTTTCCTGTTGTGTTTTTCACTTCCCAAACCAAGGCCCCCTTCCTGGCTTTTCAGCCCTTGAATACTACTCGATGGGGTTCAGGAATCCACCACCATCGTCACCACGTCACGACAAGACGAAGAAACAACATCAGGGGAAAAAATCAGTGGCGGGGAGCGGGGTCCTGGGGGGATGAGATTCCCATTAGGTTTTGGGTTCTGGTTGGCAAAATACGCTGCGGCACCCGCCCCTTCCTGCTCTTGCCTCTCTCCATCCCTCTCTCCCGCCCTCTGTCCAGCAATGCATTGGTTCAGTTTGGTGTGACCGTGTCCAGTCTGACACCCCCCAGCCCCTCCACCGCCCACCTACCCCAGGAGCTCTTTGGTTCAAGACGTCCTCTGACCTTGCCCGCTCAGGGCTTCGTGTGCAGGGTTTTTTTTTCTTTCTCTCTTCATTCTTTCGTCCTTTCTTTCCTCTTTTTTTTGGGGTGTTTTTTTGGTTTTGGTTTGTTTTTGGTTTTTTTTTTGGTTTTGTGGGGGTTTTTTTTGGTGAACACATACCCTTTTCTTCTCGTCTCGTTTCTTTTCTTTTCTTTTTTCCTTCTTTTCAACAAGGTGCCTTCCTGTGACACAACTGATCACTCTCAAAGTAAAGTGAATCGAAGAAACCATAGCGCTAGAACACAGATGGTACTTTTTACCCGCATAAATTCAAGAGTGTCCCTTTTTTTTTCGTTGATGGTTGGTTTTGGAGGATTTTTTTTCTCCCCAAGTGGTGGGGGAAGAAGGGGACCTTGCCTTCCCCTTCATCCCCAAGCCTCTCCCAGCCCTTCCCTGTCCCCAGCGGCACCTCCTGCTCCTCGGAGCCCTCGGGGGGCTGGGAGAGGGCTGATTGTAAGGGTTTGGCCTCGTGATTGCTTTTTTATATGGCACAAGTCACCATCGAGAGCTCGGAGGAAACGATCCCTTTGAAGCTAAGTACCATTGCTCCAGAAATCCGCATTTAAGGCAGGTTGTTAATTGGCACAAAAAAAAAAAAATCTGGTGTCTTTTTGGTAAGTTGCCGGTCTTTGCTGAGCTTGTTTGGTTGTGGTTTCGGTTGTTATTCCTTTTTTTCAGAGGGTTGCTTTTTATCCCTTTCAATCTTGTGGGGGAGTTTTCCCCCTTCTCACACCCAGGGCTGGATTTCGCCACCAGATCCCTCGGATTTTTCTTTTCCCACCGTGCACCGACGTTGGTTCCCAGGAGGGAATTTTTTTTTGGTTGTTGTCGTTGGGTTTTTGGTTTTGTAATTTCTTTGGTAACAGAGATGAAGAGGGGGGATGGGAAGGGACAAGAGTGTGTGTCGAGGGGCGGATGGGACGAGACGCAAAGCCAACAAATCTGCTTTGTCTGTGTCCATTCCTCAGCCGAAAAGTGAACCAGAAATCCACAGGTGAAAGGTGGAGCCAGTCACCAGGAAAGATCAGATCCTTCTCTCCAAGTCTCTCCTCCCGTCTCCTTTCGAACAATTGTTATTTTTAAATACCCGATTTCTGTAGCTAAAATGTGCTTCTCTGACCTGCTGGGGCGCCAGGCGGCGCGGAGCAGCTGGGGTCCCCTCGGGACGGGGGTGCTCGGGTCCGTGGAGGCAGGAGGGGACTCCTTCGCCGTGGAGCTTCTCCGGGAGGGATCTGGGGCCGGGGTGCTCTCGTGGGTCGAGGGCTGTGAGTGCGTGAGGGGCCTGGGGTGTGGGTGCTCCTGGGAGGGTCCCGGGGGGATCAGAGGAAGGTGCCCATAGAGGATACGAGGGCTGCAGGAATGTCCTCAGCCAGGTTTCCAAAACCCTCAAGGGACAGAAGTGCCACGGGGAGATGGCACAGAGGGTCTGGCTGCCTTGGGGAAGCCACTGCACCTCAGCAGGGGAAAACCTGCAGCAATCACAGCCCTGGCAGCAGCCCGGGAGGCCTCCAGGCACACCAGGAGCACTTTCCCTGCTCAGCCCGCTTTGAACCGTGGCAGGTTTGGCCCTGGTCCAGCGGGGTTGTGCCAGAACCCAGCCCATGACAGCGCTCCTTGTGTCACCCCCACCTTTACCCCTCCCCTGTGGGAGCTGTAAGGATGGCTGTGACAGAGATCAAGGTTGGGTGAGAGGTCAGGATGGGCCCCTCTCCCCCAAAACCTTCGTGGGCAGGTGAAGACAAGGCTCGGTGATCCCCAGGGACCAGGGATGCTTCCTTCCAAACAGAGCCTCTCTCCCTCCCTCCATCCCACGCCACCCCTTGCTCCACAAGGGTTTCCTCTGAGCCCTTCTGGAGACGGAGCTGGTCACAAACCCTGTCCCTGCTCCACGAGCTGGCAGGATGTGGCAGCACAAGGTGGCAGCAGGAGGTGGCCCGAGGCCCATGCCCATGGGTGACACCCGGCTGAGGGTTTGGGAGGCTGATGGACCCACCCCAAAAGCACCCACCCCGGTCAGGCCATGCGTGTGAGTCTGGGGTTGGCTTTGTCATGAGGGGGGACATCCAGGAAGGGGCAGGGAGGGCTGGGGGACATCATGCTTTGGAGAAAGTGCTTGTAGACGACGAGGGGACCCCGGGGTTGGCGCCTGGCTCCTCCTGCCAGCGGTTCATGCACCGCCGGCGGGCGTTCATGAAGAAGTTGCTGACGGTGTTGAGCTCCAGGCCCAGCTGCTGGGAGATGGTCATCTGCATCTCCTTGGACGGGCGCTTGTTCTCCTTGAAGATGGCGATCAGGGTGCGGCGCTGCAGGTCCGTGAAGACCAGGCGCTGCTTCTTGGGCTGCAGGCTCCGGTCCTTCTGCTGCTCCTGCTCCTTGCGTTTGCAAGCTGGAGACGTTCAAAAGAGAGAACAGGGCTGTTAACTGGGGCTCCCCACCCTGGCCCGCGTGCAGGCTGCCTGGCTGCCTCCCGAAATCCAGGCCCTTCCCTCCAGGAAACTTGCTGGCTCGTGTCCCACCTCTCCCTCCTCTTCCTCCCTGTGTGCCTGAGCTCCTGCTGAGATGGGACAGTGGCCTCTTGTGACACCAGTGTGACAAAAGCCATGGGGAAGGCCAGGAGAAGTGTCAGCATCTGCAGCTGACCCTGGGACTAGAGACTGAGGAAAGCCCTGGACTGCTCTGCTCACAGAGACTGGCTACCGGGATCCATCCCCAAATCCATCGGCCTCCCTCGGCACGGCCTCACTCGCCTCCTCATCACCTCTGTGGGTCTCCCTGGAGGACTCAGGGACCTGGTGTCTCTTGGCCACCCCAAGCTGCCAGCTCGGAAGTGCAGGGAAGAGCCGGGGACAGGGACATTATGGAAAGGTCACTCTGCAGCCTCCACATCCCACAGCACCAGCTTGGAAGGACCGACCATGGATGCACCTGCTCTGGGAAGGGGTTTTCCTGCCTGAGTCACAGGAAATTCTGTCTCCCCTGTGTGCCTTTGCTACCAGATCCTCAGGCACATTTGTCAGCATCGAATTAAAAGCCTTCCCTACAGGTTTGGCCCAAGCCAAAGGTCAGCACAGAGGGGATGTCATGTGGGGAAGGACAGCGAGAGCCAGGAAAGCCCCCCTGACCCCACCCCACTACATGAGGGCAGAGGGGGGAATGAGTTAAGTAAAGAAATAAATGAATTTTAATTGTGGGGATATCAAGCACACTGTTGGTGGAAGAGGTAGGGCAAGGGGACCTTTGCTATGGTGTTTTCCTAGAAAACTACAGAATGGTGCAGGTGCCCCATCCAGTTCCTGCTCAAAGCAGGGCCGGCCCTGAAGCTGTCGAGGTTTGATGTGGGTGCTCACGGACTTGGCTCCTCAGGACTCAACCAGACACGGAACTGCAGGAACCTGTGATGCCACAGGCAAGGCAGGGCATGGATCTGACCCTACACGGCTGGGAACAAAGCATTTCCTCCCAGGAAGCTCCGAAAAGAGTGAGCAAACCGTGGGCCAGGGGAAGTCCTGCTCTTGCCCGGGGCAGCAGCAGTTTTCAGCCTTTGGGATTTCTCGGTTCAGATCTTCTGGAGGATTTTGCAGGGAGGGCACAGGTCCCTTGAGACATTCACTGTCTGGGTGGAAGATTTCAGCTGGCTTCTCTCAGGCCTGGAGGGGTCAAAGCAAGTTCCATGCTCTGAGCACAGAGCCTGGAGGGGCTGGAGGCCAAGGCAGAAACGCTGCAGGGATGGGGCAGCACAGGGCAGGTATTCCCCGTGGGCTGAACACCTTCCTGCTCTCCCAACACACCTCCACAGCCCAAGGGGCGGCCGTGTGCAGCCTAGGAGGAGTGGGAGGGTGTTTGGAGTCATTTCTTTCTCACTAGAACACAAGCCAGCTCCTCGTCCTGTAGTTCCTCAGCTGGCCGCCCCTACAAGCCCTCTCCACATCACCTCGAACTGAGAGAGAAGGATGATGTCCACCCCTTCCACCCAGAGCTGGGCAAATCTGCAGCTCAGTGGAGCAGACAGTTTATCCAGCAGATTTAGCTCTGTGTCCCAGCTGCTGGGCTCGCTCCTGGCCCTGTCCCCACGTGGTGCTGGAAGCCACCAGTTCTGCTCCCACTGGGGTAGGGGACGGGAGGCACCAAGCTGGACACAACCAACCACTCTCTGTCC
This sequence comes from Aphelocoma coerulescens, assembly GCF_041296385.1. NCBI lineage: Eukaryota > Metazoa > Chordata > Aves > Passeriformes > Corvidae > Aphelocoma > Aphelocoma coerulescens. The sequence continues at coordinate 2,326,686 of NC_091041.1, read as the reverse complement.
AAATCACCCGCCCCTGGTACAGCCAGTGGAGAATCTTCCCCTCCCCTTCTCCCCCCCGGGCAGGTTTGGCTGCAAAGGGACACTCTGAGTGATGCCAGGGGACCCTGTCCCAGGGGTACCTTACTCAAACAGCCAGCAGAGAATGTGGAAACCTACCCTATGACCATCAGATGCTTGCAAAAAGAACAAACAAAAAAAGCCTTTATAGAAAATTTGACTTTTTTTTCCCCAGACATGAATTTAAAAAAAAAAGACCCTCCCCAAACTTCCCCCCCAAGCCAAACAATGAACAGAAAAATTCCCCCCACACTTGTGCCCCTCACCCACCCTCCCCACACCCTCCCGGCACTCGTGGCACACTCAGCTCCTCCTGTGTCCATGGTGGGCTCCTCACACTCCATCCACAGGGCTTTTGCTCTGTAGGATGGCACTTGGAATGTCCCCCACATCCCCACGGGACCTGTGGATGTGACCCAGCTGTCACCCCGGCAATCCATCTTGTCCTCTTGCTCTCCTGCCTGCTGGCACCCATTCCCACCCCAGTGCTGGGCCGCCAGCCCGAGATTCAGCCTTTCAGCTTTCCAGCCTCACATTCCAACCCCCATCCCATTTTTAGGAGGGATTGTTACAACCCAGGCTCCCATAACAACCCCGAGCTCCGAGGCAAACACAAACCATCAGGGCCTTGCTGGTGAAACTGGGCTCCTGCAGCAAAACCGGTGCCATTGCTCAGGCACAGGTGACATCCCCCTCCCCACCCCTGAGCCCCCTGGTATTTTGGGTTATTTTTGGCCTGCTCTGCCGCCGGCGGCCGCATCCCACATTTCCTGTGCTCGTTTGTTTATTTATTAATTTCCCTTTCTGCTGACGCAGCCCAACACCCCTCTCCCCCAGCTCAATCTAATTACAGCTCCGCACAGCAGCGATCGATGGGGACGCTGCTCAGATCTATTTACGGCAGCCATCAACCCCTCAACGGAGGATCTTTTTCCCATTCCCCATCCCCTGGGCGCTGCTTTCCCAGGCAGGCTGGCGGTGGCCGTCCCCATGTCCCCGCAGGCAGCCAGGGACGAGGGGCAGCCAGGGGCACGGCTCTGACTCCCACCCAGATCAGCCATGGGTGAGGTGTTTTCTTTGTGCTTCAAAATCCCTTTTTCCCCCAAGTCCTAAGATCCAAACAACCCAACCTTGGCTTAATGTTGTTTTTCCATCATGTCCTTCCCGGCTCTCTGGGCTCAGCTGTGGTTGGTGGGGATGGGGACATTTCCAGCCCTGCCTCTGCAGGATTTATTCCTGGGCTCGTCCTGCTCCTCCTGTGGCACAGAGGACCCTGGCAGTACCAGGACCAACCATGGCAGAGATGGATTGAGGTCTCCCATGGCTGGGGGATGCTCTGTTGGCCAATAATGGGTTGGGCTCACCCACAATGGGGGTTTCCTCCTCCCTCCACCTCTCCCCAGCTCATTTCACACCCTCCAAACCCAACCAAGGAGCCCAGAAGTCACAAGGAGGGGAGGCCAGACGCAGTGGGACGGGGTGACAGCACGGATCCTGCCACACGCCAGGCACACAATCCAAACAATCCCATCCCTAAGGCAGCTCTGACCTGGCTGTGGGAAAACCGCAGGGAGCAAAGACAAGGAGGAACCTCGGGCAGGGAAAGCAGGAGGAAAGAGCTCCAGAAGCAGAGGCGTCCCACCCTCCTCCCCCGAGGACTCTGCCGAGGGTTTCTGCCTCCCGGGAGCCTCATGTCAGAGGGAGCGCGTTTTCCTTGACTTAACCTTGACAGCTCCGAGCGAAACATCTCCCAAATCATTTCAGAGGGGACATAATAGAGACAATCAAATGGCTGCTGCTCAGGAGCTGTGATTATGCCTCGCAGCGTGAACCCCGCTAAGCATTTAACTAATACCTGATGGCTTTGCAGGCTTCCGCAGCCTGCCAGTCCCTGCTTGCTCTATTACACCCGCAAACCTCTGTTTTTCGGCCCCAGCGTGCTCTCCCTCTCCATTCACTTGCAATACAACCTGTAATTTTCTGCCCACTTTGCTTAAGTGCTGGTGATTTGTTGAAATCACAAAAGACAGCCAGGGGCTTTCAGAGCCGGTGCGCTGGCTGTAAGCAAGGTTAGGGGAGAAAAAAAACCTCACAAAAACCACCAGTTTCTCTCTTTTTCTCCTTGTCAAATCATCTCCCAGGGGTGGAAGGGGGACCGAGGAGCATTTATGGGCTCAGAGGGAGGTGGAGGAAGGGATGGAGAGGGGGAACCTGGATGTGGTTGGCCAGGTTGGGAGAGGTTTCACCTGGGGCAAAGGTGGGATGAGCTGATGCCACTGCTGGGCACCGGGTGGGAAATGGGCCTGAGCAAAGCTGCCTTCTCTCCATGCCTTCAAGACGGGTCCAGCCCCTGGACTGCCTCAGTTTCCTCCTCTCCTTGAAGGGGCAGAGGGATCTGAAAGGAGAGTGTAGCCAGGTGGGGTTCGGTCTCTTCTCCCAAATAACAAATGATAGGAGGAAATGACCTCAAGTTGCACCAGAGAAGGTTTAGATTGGATATTAAGGAAAATTTCTTCATGGGAAAGGTTGCCCAGCCCTGGCATAGGGTGCCCAGGGAAATGGTGGAGTCACCATCCCCGGAAGTGTTCAAAAAACCTGCGGATGTGGCACCTGGGGGCCTGTTTTAGTGGGGAACATGGGAGTGGTGCTGTGTTGATGGTTGGACTTGATCTAAGAGGTCTTTTCCAGCCTTAACAATTCCATGGTTCTGTGATGTCACTCCCCTTCCCAGAGAAGGGGGCTGGGTGTTACTGGTTCAGCCCCCACCCTGCTGTTCTGGAAGGTTCTGGGAGCTCCAGCTCCCAGCAAATGGGGTGAGCCCAGTGCCTCACAAAGGGTCGGAGTGAACCTCAGGGCATCTGCTCCCCCAGAGCTGGAGCAGAGCCTGGAGCAGACATCAGGGAGCTTTATCTCCAAACCAGAACCCCTTTGGTGCACAGTGCTGGGGTGCTGGGGCAGCTCTGAGAGCTTGGTTTCACTTCTCTTTGCACTGTAGGAAAAGAGCCCAACGAAATTTGTCACAAGCAGAAATTCAGATTTTCTCCAGCTGGGAGGACACGATGCTGACAGGACAGGCAGAGCAGTACAGAACAAAGGAAAAGCGCTCAAAAAAACAAACTTCAACTTTCTTTTTGCCTTTCTTTTTTTTTTTTTTTTTTTTTTGCTGAAACCCCATTTGGTTCCAAACACAGACGAACACACAGATGTGAGGTCAACCACAGAATGACCTGAGCAGAGCCTGCCCTGCAGTGCCCATTCCTGGGATCCCCCTGTTTTCAGCAGCACATGATAAAAAAAACCACCTTCTGGGCTCCAAAACTTGGGAATTTTGGGTGCCATGGTCCCAACAGCATCTGAGCCACTCTGCAGTGAAAAAAAAGAGCTCAGAGGCCGTTCAGAGTCCGAGAGAGGCGGTCAGGAGCTGCGATGCCTCTGCAGAGCCTCCCAGCCCGGCTGGGTAGGAATGGCACGGCCCAGCCCTAGCTGCCAGCCCCACACGTGTCCCCGTGCCACGTGTCCCCGCCTCGGTGGGGCCAGGCTTCCCCGCTGCTGTCCCTGGCAGCCCGGGGAGGACGAGGAGAGCCCCTGGTCATTGGTATGCAGCCAGCGCTGCAGGGGGAGCCGCTTCCCCGAGCCCAGCAAATTAAATCTTCCTCTGAACGCTGCAAACGAGGAGATGAGATGAGACGAGATGAGATGAGATGAGACGAGATGAGATGAGGCAAAGCGCTGCCGCCTGCACTTCCCTTCGCTTCCCTGCCCTTCCCACGCCGAGGGTTTCGGTGGCTCATCGCAGGGAGCAGCTCTGATCCACCCGGACGGGGCTGCGAGGCTCTGCCAGCCGCCCACACCGACCACCCCACACATTGCCCACAGCCCCGGGGCTCCCAGGGGTTGGCACCTGGAGGGACAGGAGGGGAGAGGAAAGCACAAGCCTTCCGTCCTCCTTCCCGAGATGGGGGGGGTCCCGTCTCTTTCCAATTTGGGATCACCAGAGCCGCCCCAACACGCAGAAGAGCCCTCAGGACACCTCATTTCCTCTCCTGCACTTCTCAAGCTTGGCCTGTTCTTCCACGGGCAGCATTTTCAGCTTTCGCAGCACTGAAGCAGACGAGTTTGTCTGGTCTGAGGGCGGCTGAAGGGATACAAAGGAGCTGTGGCTGCTGCAGCTGTGCTTGGCTCCATCCCTCCACATTTGCCCTGCTTTTATTCTTGTCCTTTCCAGGTGAGCTGTTCTGGCACCAAACCCCTCTCAGGGACACCGAAATGGTTTCACATGACTTAAAGAGGTGAGTTTGTTGTTAAAAGCATGTCCTTTCTGCGGGGGTTTCATTTTCCACTTGCTTTTCCAGCCACCTTTGTAAAGGCAGACCCGGTGCCCCGCCGGGCCCTCCCCATCACCCAGGGGAGCCGGGATCAGCTCATGGCTCTGCTGGGAAGTCGCTTCCCCCCATTCGTCCTATTTCCTCCCTTTCCAGGCCTTTCGTTGGACCAGGATCTGCTGCTTTCATTGTTCCAGTGGAGCCCACGGCCATCGGGAGCTGCTGCCGGGGACCGGCCCAGCTGCTGGTGTGAGGCAGGGCCGGACACGGGAGCCCTGGGAGTGCTCGAGGCTGCTCCGCTCTCCTCACTCCTCTCTCCGAGTCAGCACCACTTAACGTGACGGGAGCAAATTGGTGCTAATGAAGTGCCGGAGTCAGGCAGCAGCCGGCAGCGCCCGGAGGGATGGCAGTGCGGAGGGGATGAGGTGGGGGTGCGGCTGGAAAACCTCCATCCCCTGAAATAAGTTTTCCTTGGAATCAGTGGGACTTACTTGGGCTCAGCGTTGGCGCAAAAGACCCAGCTACGGAATCTGGGGGGGGGGGGGGGAAGGGGAGTTTGGGGTTTGATTTGTGTCACAGCTTCAGGGGAGGCTGGTGTTGGGTCAGACATTAGGGAAAGGTTCTTCCCCCCGAGGCTGCTGGGCACTGCCCAGGCTCCCCAGGGAATGGTCCCGGCCCCGAGGCTGCCAGAGCTGCAGGAGCGTTTGGACAGCGCTCTCAGGGATGCCCAGGGTGGGGTTGTTGGGGTGTCTGTGCAGGGGCAGGGGCTGCACTGATGATCCCTGAGGGTCCCTTCCAGCTCAGGATATTCCAGGATTCTGCCATTCTGTGAGAACGAGGTAATGCTGGACAAGGAGCCTTGTCCCGGGGTGGCATCCCTGTGACACTCGTGGCATTGCCTGCCCTCTGTCCTCGCCCCTTCACGCAGGAAAGCAGCAGCAAGGATCTCCCTTCGGCATCAGGGATTCCCACCAGCCTGTCCCTGCCTCCAGCTGCTCCTGGACCTGGAACTCTGAGCAGGGACAATGAACAAATTCAGCGTCAATGACACATCTTTCATCGGAGCGTGTGTTAGTCCTGAGCTGGTCTCAGCAGAGGTGGTGTCCGGGAGGGCCCAGAGCCATCATCAGCCACAGAATGTGTGCTGGAGAGAGGGAAAAGGCAGTGGGGGGAAAAAACCCGAGAGTTTCCTGCATTTCCTGATTAAATTTGGTCCCGGGTGTGAGATGGGAAGGTCCCTTGGGGCTTGGCCGAGTCACTTCTCAGTGGGCTGCTGGATTTCTTCCTCTGCGGTGCAGGGAAAACCAGGGCAGTCTGTAATCCTCAGGGTGGGGTGTCCAAGGATTGTGTCTCCAGGACGCTCTGAAGGTGGGCAGGATGGTCTGCACAGGGACATTGGCTGCTCCGGGTTATCCCTGAGCTCCAGCAGGAAGGAGATCCAGACTGGAGCCCTTCCAAGGTGTGAGGCCCCTCTCCAGGAGGCCCCCAGGCTCTCCAGGCAGTTCGCAGCCCTCTATCAGCCCATGTCACAGCCCGGCTCTGATGTGACCCCAAATCCCAGGTGTTCCCACCCAGCACAGAGCCAGGACGGCTGGCAGGTGCCCAGCCCGACCTCCACACAGCAAGCAGGGCCCTGAGCACAGCCTGGGGGATGAACTCAGGGAGAGCAGCCCTGGGGAGAAGGACTTGGGGGTGTTGGTGGGTGAGAGGCCCAACCTGCCCCGGCCATGGGCACTGAGCCCAGAAACCCCCCCTGTGCTGGGCTGAGCCCCCAGCGTGGGCAGCAGGGGAGGGGGGATTCTGCCCCTCTGCCCCGCTCAGCTGAGACCCCACCTGCAGAGCTGCCCCAGCCCTGGGGAACAACAGCAGGAGCACGTGGAGCTGCTGGAGCCACTCCAGAGGAGGCCACGGAGATGCCCCAAGGGCTGGAGCCCCTCTGCTCTGGAGCCAGGCTGGGAGAGCTGGGGGTGCTCACCTGGAGAGGAGAAGGCTCCAGGGAGAGCTCAGAGCCCCTTGCAGGGCCTAAAGGGGCTCCAGCAGAGCTGCAGAGGGACTGGGGACAAGGCATGGAGGGACAGGACCCAGGGAATGGCTTCCCAGTGCCAGAGGGCAGGGCTGGATGGGAGATTGGGAATCAGGAATTGTTCCCTGGGAGGGTGGGCAGGCCCTGGCACAGGGTGCCCAGAGCAGCTGGGGCTGCCCCTGGATCCCTGGCAGTGTCCAAGGCCAGGCTGGACATTGGGGCTTGGAGCAGCCTGGGACAGTGGGAGGTGTCCCTGCCCATGGCAGGGGTGGCACTGGGTGGGCTTTAAGGTCCCTCCAACCCAAACCGCTCTGGAATTTTGTGGGGACAAAACCGCATTCTGCTGCCCGGTGTGGCCCCTCAGGTGTGTTCCCCTCACCACTCCGGCCCAGGGTGATGCCGGCTCCTCCCGGGCTGAGGGTGAGGGGGGGTCCCAGCCCGCCCCCCCCGCCATTTCGGAGCGTTGGTCCTGCCCGACCCCCCCCCGCCGCCGGGAATGGTTTGTTCCGCCCCCCGCAGCCACGTTGGGCCGTCCCCGCCGCGCTGGCGCCCCCCTGCGGATGGCCGGGCGCCCTCCCCCCCGGGGCGGTGCAGTGGTACAGCCCGCCACGCCCCCCCGCTGCCCAATGGACCGACCCTTCCCCCCCTCACGCTCAGCGCGATGGGCCGGTCCGGCCGCTCCGCGCACACGGGACGGAGCGGTCCACTCGCGTCCCGGGGGGGAGGACGGCGGGGCAAGGAAGCTCTGTCATTGCCCCAGCACTGCCCATCACTGCCCAGCACTGCCCATCATTGCCCCAGTGCTCCATCGCTGCCCCATCTCTGCCCCATCGCTGCCCCAGCACTGCCCCAGCACTGCCCATCATTGCCCATCACTGCCCATCATTGCCCCAGTGCTCCATCATTGCCCATCGCTGCCCCATCACTGCCCATTGCTGCCCCAACACTGCCCCAGCACTGCCCATCATTGCCCATCACTGCCCATCATTGCCCCAGTGCTCCATCACTGCCCATTGCTGCCCCAACACTGCCCCAGCACTGCCCATTGCTGCCCCATCACTGCCCATTGCTGCCCCAGTGCCCCATCACTGCCCATCGCTGCCCATCATTATCCCATCAGTGCCCATCCCTGCCCCATCCCTGCCCCACAGCTGCTCCAGTCACCCTCCACCGTGTCCCACCACTGTCCCATCACTGCCCAGCGCCTCCCCATCCCAACCCCACAACTGCTCCACGCATATGGGGAGGGGGGCAGGAAAACCACCCCAAAACCCCCACCCAGGCACCACCCCTGTGCCCCCGGGGTGTCCCCGGCCGTCCTCCCACGCTCGTGGGCCGCTGTGGCGTGGCCGGCGCTAAGCCAGTGACTCTTAATACACCGGCCCGGCGTTATTAGTTCAGCTCCCAAGGCATTTCCCGCAGTAATTGCACTGATCTGCCCGGGATTATGCGCTGCCACTGTAACGATGGATGATGTTTTAATTTGAGCTGGGCATCTCCGGGGAGGGCAGGGCAGGACCGAGACCCCCTGAGCGCTGGGGAGGGCGCAGAGCCCTTTCAAAGTCCCGGTGTGGGGTGAAGGGGCTGCTTAGGGGTGTTTTAGGGTGAGGGGCAGCCAGAACTGGACACCGCTGGTCCATCAAGCTGGTCCTGGCTGGGAGCTGAGCCAGCTCTACAACAGGGACACCAGTGATCCTCGCTGGATGGGGTTCAGCTTGCCCTGCGTGGCGGGGAAGGGCTCTTCCCAATTCCCAAATCGCTGCTGAAGGCTGAATGACCAGTTCGTGCCCTCGGGGAGCTGCTCCCGGCCCCATCCTGCCGGGAGGGAACCCCACGGGAGAAAGGGCTTTTGCCTCCTTCCCTCCAAAGACAGCAGAGAAACTCCCTCCTCAACGTTACCTTTAAAAATGACCCCCACCCCGCGCTGTTCCTTCTGGTAAAGCAGCAATTAATCACGGCAAGGATGGGATAGATTTGTAATCAGCTCCCCCCTCCCACCGCCCCCATTTCGCAGCCCTGGGTGTTTTTCCTGCCCCCCGCCCCATTCCGTGTGGGGATGGGGCCAGCGCAGCCCATTGATCCTGCCCGGTCGATTTTATTGAAACTCCCACGAGTGGCTTTAACTGCGTGTTGGATATTGCTGGCACATCACTTTGATGGCGACGTGACCGGCGGGAGCTCGCGGGCAGGTTTGCAGGGAGGGCTGCGGGAAGGGGGGATTCACCCCGGAGGAGCTGCCCTATTCCCTGCCCTATTCCCTGCCCTATTCCCCGCCCTATTCCCCGGGAGGGAGCTGCCCGTCCCCAGGGCTTCCCCCCAAAGGTGGGACGGTGGGATGTGACAGCACAGCTCAGGGAAGGGGCTTAGGAGAGGTTAAAGAGAATGGTTTCTCTTGGAAAGTGGCTGGGAAAGGGGTTGGGGGGTAAAATGGGAGAGGGAAAGGGGGAAAAGGGAAAAAGAGAGAATGAGGCAAGAGGAATGAGAATGAAGTGAAGGAAGAGAGAGAGAAGGAAGAAGAGGAAAAGGAGGAGGAGATGCAGAAGAAGAAAGAAAAGCGGGAAGAAAAATAAATAAGAAAAAAGATAAAAGAAAAGAGAAACATAAGGAAAAGAAAAAGAGAAAGATAGGAAAAGGGGAAAGAAAAAGGAAAAGGAAAAAGGGAAATAAATGAAAAGGGGAAAGGAAAGAAAGGAGGGGGGAGGAGAAAAAGAAAAGGTAAAGAAAAAAAGCAAAAAGGTAAAAGGAGCAGAAAACAAGGAGGAGGAAGAGCAAAGGGAGGCGAGGAGGGAGCGAGAGCACCCACCGGGTGCCACAGCTCTGCCCAAGCCCAACGCCAGCAGCCCCTTTGTTCCCCACCTTCCGTCCCCCTTTCCAATCCTGCCTCTTTTCTCCCGCTCTGGCACAACAGGAGACGCTCCCGGGGGCTCTGCCAGGTGACAGTGACACTGCCAGGGGCTCTGCCAGGTGACAGTGACACTGCCAGGGGCTGCCCCCTCCCACCAGCAGCACCCCCGGGGTACCCGGGCTGGGCTCCGGGAGCACCGGAATGAATCCATCACCCAGAGGAAGCACAAACCCTCCACAGACCCTGAAAAAGTGCTGGGGTACAAGGCTGAGGGGGGCATCTGAACGCCCCCAATGCCCTAAATGTCCCCTCAAGGTCCCTTTTCCAGGGGGGTTATGGACCCCCCAAGGATGAAGAACCTGGCTCACCTCCAGGTACCCACAGTGGGGCAACCACCGTGCCACAGTGACAAAAACCAGAGCAAATAAACAATCTGGGTTTTTCTTGGAGGTTTTGGAGGCAGAGGAATCACCAATTTGGGGTTGAAAAGGTTTTGGGGAGATGCTTTCAGATTTTCTGCAGGAAAAGTGAGCCAGTTTGGAATCAGCTTTTCTCAAAGAAATGCCCTGATTTTGATGATTTATTTTTCAATTTCTGTTCTTTCTGGCTGCCCGTGTGTGTGGGCAAGTGAGCGAGTGGCCTTGGGTGGTCCAGCAGGAATCCAGTAGAGGAGCTCCCTTGGGAATACCAGGGTAGGGATTCACTGCCTTCTGCTTGAGAAATGTCACCAAAATCCTGCAGTTTGGCCCCAAAAAGAGAGTTAACATCAGGCATTGATCCAGGGGATCCATTTCCAGAGGCCTTGGGGTGACTCCGAAGCCTGGCAGGGCAGTGTCAGCATCCCACCTCCCCCTGCGAGCTGGGGGGGAGATGGGGAAGGGACCCCCCATTCTGGGAAGGCTTTGGAAGCCTTGGCATCATTGAGCATCCCATTCCAGCCAAACTGGGCCAGGTGCTGCTCCATCCACAGAGGAAAACCCAGTGGGATCCATCCCCCATCCCGAGCTGGAATTTATCTGGGGGACACCACGTCAGGGCAAACAAGGAAAATGGGGGAAAATGCAGAGTAGGGCCAGATCTGTGGGAAAATTGCAGGGATGGGATGCTGCCACTGCATTCCCCGGCCCTGTGCCGGGGTCTGCGCTGCTCCGCAGTGGGAGCAGCTTCCCCGGAGCCGCTGAGATCTCTGTCAGCCCCTGATGCTATCGCCCGTCAGCAGCTCCCGGTGCATTTGCAATTTTATCCCTAATGGAGAGACTTCGCTCATTACCTGCTCGTTATCGGCCGGGAGGAGCGTGACTCCCACGGAGGGGCCTTATCTCCCGGCTGAAAGGCTCCGTGGCATCCCCGAGTTCCTCGGATTTGATAACCCGGCGCTGCCAGAGCTCTGCCCCACGCTGCCAAAGCCCCCCCATCCCCACTGCTTCCCGGGGAAACTGAGGCACGAGGGGGTTGTGGATGCTCGGCCTCTCAGTCCGTGGCCACGTCACAGCTGGTGTCGCTTCCACGTGGTGGCACTTGGTGTGGGGAGGCTTTGGGACATTTCCCAGTGGCCCAAGCCAACCTTGCCATGGCCCTTGGCTTCCCCAGACTGGGGCTGGGCACCGCTGTGGGCACTCCCTGGGGACACCAGCACCTTTGAGGATCGCTGTGGCCCGAGGTGTTTGCCCTGCTGTTGGTCCATTTGGGGGTTTTAGAGGGTCCCTGACAGCCAAGCCTGATGCGTTGGGTTGCCAGCAGTGCCCTCAGAGCTGTGCCACACTCCGAGCGCCCTCAGCGCACCCAGCCCTGCAAGCCCCAGTGTTTAGGGCTCCCTGGATTCATTCCTACAGCAGGAGACCTCTGTTCTCCTCCAGCCTCGATGGGAGACCAGCAGCTCCCCTTGCTCCTCGTCCTGCTGAGCCCTGAGCTCAGCACAGCGGACTTGGTACCCCTGGCCATGGCAGCAGCAGCAGAAAAAGCTGCAATTTGCTCTTCCCTCTTTTTTTTTTTTTTTGTCCAGATGTTGGGATTTTCCTCCCTTCTCCGCAAGCAAGGGGAATACAGCCAGTCCCAGCCTCCCCACAGCAGCCCCTGCTTTCCCCTCCTGCTCCACACAGAGATTTTTCATCTCCTCCTCCGAGGCTGGGCAGAGCTGAGCCACCCTGAGTCTGCCAGGGGTGATAAGGTTTCCCAGATCCCAAAGTGAAGACGAGCAATACAAGGAACACGAGCAACCTGCAGCCCTGCCCACCTCAGCCCACCGTCCCTGCATCCCACCCGTGCGGGGCTGTGGGCAAAGCGTTGACTTCACCACCCGTGAAACACCTCGAACCCCAACTTCTCCAGCCATAAACCACCCTGAACCCCATGGAATCCCTCTTGAATCACTTCTGAACCTCCTCGCCTTGCACTACAGAAAGCACCAGTGTTTAGAGCAGTGGTGCAGGTCCCTAATGGAATATATAAATATATATAAATATGCTAAGATTGAGTTATTAAGGTCATTCTTGAAATCTTACCCATGCCCATACAAACATCTCTCAAATTTATTATCGGGTCTTTATTTTTCAAATACCCTGGTCCCTCCTTCCAGCACCAGAGAATCCACGCCACCTTTTTCCTTCGCTATTTTTTAACAACCCCAAATGTTTTAAAAATCCATTTCTCCCGTCCAAGACCGACTTGGTTTACGTCCTGCTGGATGCAGAGATCACCCTGTATCATTCGAGGTATTAACGAGATTTTTGAATTTCCATTAAATCAGCAAATTTTGCCGCTCGATGGCCCCGGTCCTGCACGGAGCCAGGATTAAACACACTCGGCTGCCAAAAGCTGCTGCTCGCCAGCACCTCCCCGCCCCAGCGCCGCCCTGCATCACTCCCATCGCTTCTGGATGAGGATGGATGGGCTGGAGGGGAAAATTTTGGCCTCCAACTTTCCCATTTGGGCCAGTTGGCTGGCCCCAACCTCTCTGCGCTGCCCTTGGTGCTGTGCAGGAGTAGGGCCACGGCCAAGTGCACATCTCAGCTGGATCAGACCATATCCCAGGTTGATGGGACACATCCCGGGTTGATGGCACACCTCCTGGGTTAATGGGACTCATCCTGGGTTCCTTTAAGCCTCAGCTTCATGCTAAGCTACAGGAATTTGGACATCTCAGCTCAAATCCAGAAAAGAACCCACGGCCAGAGCCATGCGGGGAATGTGGATATGGGGTGAGGGCAGATCAAAGCTGCCCAATGCCTCCGTTCCTGCTCAGGGTGCCGGCCTCCCTCTGCCTGAACCTTCCCAGGAAACCTCAGGGAACCTCAGGAGACTCTTCCTCCCCAGGCAGCGAAGTGCTGGGGCTGGGGGGTGACGGCTCCAGCTCTGTCCCAGCCGGGGAGGCAGCAATTCCCGCAGGGAATGCGGCCCTTCCTAAGGCAGCAGCGTCCTAAATTGCACCCCAAGGTCTGGAGCAGGAGCACAGTTGGATTTCCACACCCCCACCGAGCTGCCAAGCCTCAGTTCATTCAAACCAGGCTCTGATGGAGTTTATTTCATTTTAAATCTTATTTTTGTGTTTGTGTTTCCAGTCAACCATCACCACCCTGCTCCAAGCCTGCCACGGGCTCACACCAGGAGCCCCCTGTGCCAGGAGGTTTCTGCGGGGATTTGTGTTCCCTTTACACCCAGGTGATGCCCAGGGCAAGGCAGGACATTCCCAAGGCAGGAAAACAGGAGCCTGGGCCCTGCCTCTGGTCTTCTCCTGCCTTCACCATCCCTCTTCCTCCTCTGCTCTTTTGGCACCAAGGAAGCTGGGCAGAAAATGAAGTGATGGGAGCACAGAGCTTCTTCCTCAGCTCCTCAGTGGGGCACGGATGCCCTCCCAGAGCCACAGGCTCCCCGGCCCTGCAGCTGCCTCTGAGCAGAATGAGAAAATATTGGATTTGTTTTGTGAAGGGAAGAAAAAAAAAAAAAAAAATCCAATATTCTGTCTGCGATCCCAGACTCCGTGCCTGGTTATGGCAGGAAAATGCTGTAAATCTCCTCTTTCCCCACCAGCTGGGAGAGAAAAACCCCTTTTCTTTTAATATTCTTATTTTTCTCCTGGTCTAAGCCCCATCATTTTGCAGTCAGCTCTGCAATCTCTTTGTTGACCAGGGCTTAAACCTGCTCTCCCGGCTCCCCCGACCCCGGGAAGTCGCCTCGCACACCCTTCCCAGCAGCTCCCAGGCAGCGGCAATGAGATTTTAATAGATGTATTTTCAAATTAGTTCTGGGCCTTTCAAGACTTATCAGTTAAATGAGGTTTTTCAAATTGATTCAAAGGTCACTCCGAGAGTTTTCTCTTCTCTGTTATCTCTCCCTTATGGTTTCAGTGGCGATTGACAGGACAAGGAAAAAAATTATCACCCCCGTGTTGTACACCCAGAAAAAGATAAACCCAACAAAAACCCACCCAAAATGTGAACCCAAAAAAAAAAAAAAGAAAAAAGGAGGCAGCAAGAAAAGCCCCAGGTGCGGCCCCCGGGGCTGGGCCGATGTGCAGAGCCCGTGGGGGATTTGGGGAGCAGCGTTCGGGGGAGCAGAACCCCGCGGGCGCGGGTGGGTGGGAGCCGGCACCCCGCGGAGAGGGGAGGTTATTTCCTGCGGGGTGGGGGGAAGGAACCCCATTTAATGTTTAACCTGCGGGAGGTTTATTGGCCCCTTCTGACGCGCAGATCGGGAGCAAACAGAAAAACAGCCGCGGGCGGAGCGAGGCGGCCCCGCCGCGCTGATAAGGCGGCGGCGCGGTGCGGGGCGCGGTGCGGGGCGCGGGTGCGGAGCACGGAGGGGTGCGGGGAGGCGCGGGACGTGGGGTTCAGGCAGTGAGAGACACGAGGAGGTGCGGGACACGGTGCAGGGTGCGGAGCGGGCACGCCGGCGGTGGCTGCTCCGTGCGGGCGGCTCCGCACCGGCGGAGGAAGTCGCCTCTTATTCATGGGATCCCAGAACGGGTTGGATCGGAAGGGATCTTAAAGCTCATCTCGTTCCAACTCTATTAACGCGCTAAAAAAAAGTATAGCAAGATAAAATAGTAATTTAAGGGGAAAAAATCAAGAAATTCAAGTTTTTTAAAAAAATATAATCCAAACCAAAATTAAAACCCACACTTTTTTTTCTTCTTCTTCTTCCCAACGGGGACAAAGCTTTGCCACCTTTCCCGAATCTTTCTCGGAGTCCCGGCGTGGGCAGCCCTCCCGGGTCGGGAGAAGCCGCTGGGAGCCGGGACCCCCAAACTCTCGTTTTCGCCCATTTTACGGCGACAAAACCCATTCGCTCCCGGTCCTGCAAAGCTCCCGCGGCTGCGGCGCCTTTTCCCCTTCGCCTGCGGCCACGCGCGGATCGAAAGCAGCGAAACCGTCCGCGGTTTTCCGCCGCTCTCCCGGGCCGGAGCCGGGCCGGGGTCGGGGCCCGGGGCCGGGATCGCCCGGAGCTGCCCCGGTGCCCGGTGGCCGCGGGCCGGGAGAAGCCGTCGTTGGGCCAAAGTCGTTTGAAAGAGGCTGAAATTAAAACAAAACTCGTGAAAAAAAATTAAATATATATCTATATTTCCCGAGGTTTTATTCAGCGCCATCTTGTTCCTTTTTCTAGCAAGTCTGGGTATTAGTTCGCGGTATTAATTAGTGACATTAATTATTGGTGTTGTCAAAGCTCTCGGGCATTAGTTTCGGCCCAGCCCCGCGGTCGTGTTCGCAGTTTTGGGGTGGTTTTGGGGTTTGTGTTGAATAACGACGGTTTGTGCTGCGGAGGAGATATGTTCGGGGAAGGAATTCACTGAAGGAGAGGAAGAATTAAAAAAGAAAGGAGAAGAAAGGAAGAAAGAAAAAGAAAGGAAAAAAGAAAAAGAAAGGAAAAATGGAAGGCAAAAAGAAGGAAGGAAAAATTAAGAGGAAAGAAAGAGAAAGAAAGAAAGAAAGAAAGAAAGAAAGAAAGAAAGAAAGAAAGAGAAAGAAAGAAAGAAAGAAAGAAAGAAAGAAAGAAAGAAAGAAAGAAAGAAAGAAAGAAAGAAAGAAAGAAAGAAAGAGAAAGAAAGAAAGAAAGAAAGAAAGAAAGAAAGAAAGAAAGAAAGAAAGAAAGAAAGAAAGAAAGAAAGAAAGAAAGAGAAAGAAAGAAAAAGAAAAACCAAACGAAACGAACAAAACCAATTTAAAACAAAAAAATTAAAATGGAGAACGAAAAAACGGGGGTGGGGGGTGAAGGGTGGAAGTGCTGACGGAAAAATAAAAAGGTGGGAGAAGGAAAAGGGGAAGCGAATGTAAAAGCGGGAGGAACTGCCCGGCTCCGAGGGCTGCCCAGGCCAGCCGTACCCCACCCGCGGGGTGAATTCCACGCACAGCCGCGGGGAAAACCACGGGAGGAGGGATCCCCCGAACGCCCCTTCGAGTAAGGGATGGAAGAAGACGGCGAGCGGGGAGCGCCTTGTCGAGAAAGGGACACAGCGGTGTTGTCGTCCTCCCGAAAAATATTCACGAGCGAATTTCCTGGTCCTGAGCGCCGGAATAAATCCGTGGCGGGGAAGGGGTTCCCATGTCGGGGGCGCTGGGATGGGAGCGCACCCACGGCCACGCGAGGTTGGAGGGCACCCAGGGACACGCGGGGTGGGAAGGCACCCACTGCCCTCCGCGGACACGCGGGGGTGGAAGCGCAGGAACGCGCCCGATTCCTCATCATCCCACGGGGAAGAAGCCGATGCCTTTTCCTCCCCCAGGGCACGAGGGTCCGGGGTTTAGCGGGTGGGGGTGTCAGACCCGTGCGGGGACCCCCAAAAGTGCCACGGTGGGAGCTCTCCGACACCCACGAGCCCTCGCAGGCCTCGTGGGGTGGTCACGAAGTTTGTGGAGATGAATCTGGAGCGGGCCCGGGGGTCTGCGGCCGCGACTGGGAGTCGCAGAGATGAATGGCCCGGGGGGACGGGCTGGGCACCGCCAGCTGCTGCCCAGATGTTTCTCCGTGGGACCCCTCCTCTTTTGTGGAGCCCCTTGGGGCGAGCGGGGCCGGAGGGAGCCCGGGGCGGCGGGAGCTGCAGCCCCCTCGTCTCCCAGCTGAATAATTAATGGTTCATCTGCGGAGGGGCGGCGGGATGGGGGGAACTGGGGTGGAAAGAGGAGAAAAGCGGCGGGTGCCATTTCTAGGGGCCCGGCGTGGTCATCGATCCGCGGCTCACTGACTCGGACTAATCCATCAGATGGTCTCCTACGGCCGGGCGGCCCCGGACCGGGACCGGGACCAGGACCAGGACCAGGCCGGGTTCAAAAATAGGAACAAAAAAAAAGGAATAGGAATAAGAATAGGACCGGGACCAGAACCAGGACCAAGACCAGGAATAGAATCAGAAATAGGAATAGGAATAGAACCAGGACCAGGACGAGGAATAGGACCAGAAAGAGAAATAGGAATAGAACCAGGACAGGACCAGGAATAGGATCAGAACCAGTACCAGTCCTTGCCCCGGCCGTGCCCCACGTAGAACACTTTTTTCCTTTTACCGGGAAGGAAAAATTCCGCTCGCTTCCCAGGTCCCTTCCCTGCTTGCGGGGGGCGAAGGTTGCAATCATCCGGACCCCTCCGGGCCCCCAGCGCGGGGCAGCCGGAAAGAACGAGCGGAGTCAACCCGAGGCCTCGGGCTGGGCCGGGCTGGGGATTCACCTGCATCGATCGGGGGGCTCGGGTCCGGCTCCCCCCAGCGCGACCCCTTCCCCCAGACGCCGCTGCTCGGGGCAGCCGGGCCGGGGCCGAGCCCGAGGGGCTGGGACGGACCCCACGGCCGAGTTCGGGTGGGCGAGAGGGTGGCAGGAGCGAAACGAAAGCGGGACCCAGCAGGGATCGGGGCCGGGAACAAAGCGGCAGGACCGGGGGGGCAGCTCGGCCGAGCCCCTCCGCGAGCGGCGTGGGGCGGCCCGGGCCCGCGTGGGGAGCGAGGTGCGGATCCACGGGCGGATTCGTGACCGGAGGTTGGGTTGGTGGTTGATGGGGTTTTTTTTTTCCTGTTTTCACAGAGAGCAAATGAGCAAACCCCGTTTCCCCGGAAATCTGGGGGGTTAATTCCCGTAAATAATGGGGACATGGCGGCCCTGGCGCCGGGGAAAGCGGCGCCGGGGAAGAAAAATCATTTTGGGGAGAATAAACCTCCCACGGCGGCGAGAGGAGCAAAGAGGTGATAGCAGGGACAGGGACCCTCCGAGCCGGTTCAGGGACAAGGAACCCTGACCCGGGCCGGGGACAAGGACCTCTCGAGGCAGTCCGAGAACAGGGTTCCCCCCGAGCTTCCCCCAGCTGCGGCCGCCTTTTTATCATCACCATCACGGTTAATTTTAATTATTATTGCTATTATTATTTTTGAATTATTAATTATTATTTCTGGCGAGCCAGAAGCCCAAGCCCGCTGCTCAATTAGCCCCAACAACGGGGGCATTAAACGGCCGATCGCGGCAGTGTTTAAATCTTTATTTACCAGAACCTTGTAAAGCCAGGAACAATTTGCATTCTATTAACTGCTTTTCAATAGGGCATCGACTGGAACTAAAAGATGCCACTACCCTGCCCTAATTAAAGAGCAACTGAATTACACTAAATACATATGAACGCTGCTCTTCCCCATAAATAACGGCGGGTCCTCGTCGCTGGCTTTGTCCGTCCCCACGGGGAGCTCGGATTTCTTAAAAAATAAATTAAAAATCACTAACGCGTGTTTTCTCCGCCACGGCTCGGCCCCGCGGAGCCAAGAGCTCCGGTCGTTTCCGGGGGGAGCGGCTCTGTGCCGGGGCTGGCGGGGAGCCCCAGGCACGTCCCCGCTCGCCGCTGTCCCCCCTGTCCTACCCTCCGGCCCTTTTCCCCGTGACCCCCGCCCACCCTCGGCACAGAAACCCGCGTTTCTCCCGGAAAGCCTCGGCCCAGCGCCGGCCCGAGACCTCGGGGAATGGCGCTGCGGGACCTCAACCCAGCTGGGAACCGGAGACACGGGGCAGGCGGGTCGCGTTCCTTCTGCCGAGGGCAGCCGGTGCCTGGAGGGAGCGGAGCGCGGCCCCGGTCCCGCAGCCCCGGCGGGATGGCCCGGAGATTCCCCTGAGCGCGGCCCCGGTACCGAGCGGGGGCGGCCGAACCGACCGCGGAGGAGTTCCAGGATATCCCAGCGCCAAGGGGCCCGTTCGGCGGCACCGAGAGGGAAATCCCCGAGGCAGGCGGACGTGCGGCGGCGAGAGGCGGGCACCTCTCGGCTCCCTCCACCCTCGATCCCGCGTCTCTCGCGGGCAGCAGCAGGCCCAGGGAGGCGGGAGGTCGCCTTAGGTGTAACTCACCTTTAATCTAAATCCCTTCCCTTTGGTCTTAAGGTTACAAACCGGGTCGGTAACACTCGCCCGAGCTCGGCCCCAGTTGGCAACCCCGGAACCCCCGAGGGTTCCCACGCGTGTTCGCAGCACCCGCTGACCCACCCGCCCGGAGGTGCGGGGCGGGCGGCCCGAGCCGTGCCGTGCCGTGTCCTACCTGCCAGTCTGAGCGCCGACATCCTCTGAAATTCCGGCTCCTGCAACCATTTCCACATCCTGCGGAAAGTCTCCCGGCCGGACTTGAGCTTACTCCAGGGCTTGGGGTTCCTCAGCAGGTCCGAGAGGGTCCCCTGGGAGCGGCACAAGATCCTCTGTGCGAAGATGGCCTGCGGGATGCTGTACCGCTTCAGCTCGGCCGTGATCCGCTGGGCCACCTCCTTGGTGTTGATCTCCTCCACCTGCCCGGAGCCGCCGGGCTGGGAGCCGGGGCCGGGCGCCGGGCGCTCCCGCTCGCCCAGCAGCGAGGCGCCGGGCTGGCCGTGCGGGTGGCCGTGCGGGTGCATCCCGTTGAGCGGCGGCATCATGGCCGAGCTGGGCGCCGCCAGCCCCCGCGCCAGGTGCTCCTCGCCCCGGGACAGCATCGCGGCGTGCGAGTCGAAGCCGTTGGGCGAGAGCATCTTCTCGTTGGGCAAGTGGCCGGCGGGGCCGTAGGGGGCCAGCGGCTGCTGGGCGTTGTGGAGGCTACCCAGCCCGTTGGGCAGCGGCGACAGGGGCTGCCCCATGGCCGGCATGTCCTTGGGGTAGTGGCTGTAGAGGTTGCCCATGGAGGCCAAGCTCCGCTCGTCGCGCATGAGGGTGAAGCTGCCGCTGACGTTGCCGGCCAGGCGCTGGTGCGGGTGGTGGTGGTGGTGGTGGTGGTGCGGGTGGTGGAACTTCTCCGAGACGGTGGAGATGGGCGGCAGGTGCTGCAGGGGAGTCAGCGTGGTGTAGGTGCTGCTCAGGCTCATGCCGGAGGGCGACTCGCAGGACATGCTCATGGCGGGGTGCAGCGGGGCTCCCAGGCTGTGCTCGCCGCGGTAGTCGCCCCCCTCCAGGATGGAGGCCATGCCCGAGACCATGGCAGGCCGGCCGTGCGGCACCAGGTTGCGGTGCGAGCTCTGCCGCCCGTGCGCGGGGCTCAGCAGCTCGGCGGGCTGCGAGTGCGGGACGCCGTGCAGGCTGCCCAGGTTCTCCATCGCCAGCTCCATGGTGGCCGCCGGGCTCTGCCGCTGCCTCGCCCGCTCGCTCGCTGCCTTCCTCCCCCACCCCCCCGCCGCCGCCGCCGCCGCCGCCTCCTCCTCCTCCTCCACCGCCGCCCCCCCTCCCCGCGCCGGCTGCCCGGATTAATTCAGACTCCGCGCCCGGGGATCGATGTCCGCGCCCCGCGGTCAGGCCGGCATGGTGCGCCCGCCGCCCGCCCTGCCGGGCGCGGGGCTCGGGGCGCGGGGCCGTGCGCGGGGCTGTGCGCGGGGCGCGGGGCTCGGTGCGGGGCGGCTGCGGAGCCTCGGCCGCCGGCTCCCGGCAGCCTCGCTCTGGCCCGCGGCGTGACGTCAGCGCCGCCCCGCCCCGCCCCCCCGCCGGACCGAGCCCCCCCCCCCCCCGCACCTCTCCCGGTGCCGCCGGGGGCGGGGGCGGGACGGGCGCGGGGAGCGCGGGGTCGCGCCGCGCCCTCGCCCGGAGCCCCGCCGGGGTCACCTTCCCCCCGCGCCGCGGTGACACCGCCGCCCCGGGGTGATCCCTTGCCACCGGGATGACCCTCCCCGCACCGGCTGTCACGCCCGCCCCGCCGCACCCGGTACCCAGCTCGCGTCCGGAAGCGCTGCAGGTGGCGAGTGCCCACCTGCGCCCCCGCACATCTGGCTGAGCCCAGCCCCCTCCCCGTGCACACATCTGGCTGTGCCAGCCGCCCCTGGATGTGCCTCTCCCCCCTTCCGCCGCTGCCTGCCCCGTTCTCCACCCCGTGCCGCTCCCAAGGGCCCGGCTGTCCCTGCCTACACCAAGTATCCTGTTCCCGCAGCCCCGGGTTTCCCCACGCGTGTGCCCCCATCACCACCTTTCCCCTGCCCCTGGGCTGGCACTGCCTCGGGAAGGGGGAGGTCGCCTTGGCACGGGGAGGGGAGCTGACAGGGACACTCTCGGGGCGACACACGGTGCTGCAGGGCCCTGACAGCAGCGGTGGAGGAGGAAAAAAAGGAAGAAAGGAAGGAAGGAAAGAAGGAAAGAAGGAAAGGGAAAGGGTAAATTGAAATGGAAAATGGAAAACGCAAAGGGAAAATGGAAAATGGAAAGGAGAAATGGAGAATGGAAAGGGAAAGGGGAAACGGAAAGGGAAAGGGGAAAGGAGGGTGAGGAAGATGGAATGAAGAGACAACGTGAGCCGGTTTTAGGCCACCGGAGGGGCTGGTGCTCGGTGTCCTTCCAGACAGGTTTTCAGCTGCCCCTGGCCCCGTTTCCCCGAGCTGGGCTCCCCGCGCAATTCTGGCCTTTCCCGGCCGTGTCTGCTCATCCAGGTCGGCACGTGCCGGTTTCCCAAGCTTTATTGAACAAACCGAAAAAATAAAAATAAAATCCATAGCTTCCTGCGGGTGAGGCCCGCCAGCCTCGCGTGGGCTGCTCAGTTCCCGGCCACTGCCGGGCTCCGGGCGGCTTCCACAGCCGAGGGACGTCCCGGAGGACCTGGGAGCTCCGGTGCGGTGTAGCAGCAGGGCCCGGCCCTTCCGGGGCTGTTCGTGGGGACTCACCCGGCACCCGGCTGCTCAGGGAGTAATTCCGCCAGATGTCACATCCCGTCCAAATTCAGTGCTTTTAACACAAGCCATCTCAAGCCGCCCCATCTCGCCTCACCCCATCCCAACCATCCGTTCCGTCCATCCCATCCCATCCATCCCACAGTATTCTATCCCACCTGACACCCTCTCCGGGAAGTCAATTAAGGGCCCAGTTCATTAAAATAAAGCCCCGCAAATTCCCGGGACGTGAGAGCAAGGGCAGATGATGAACCAAGGCCGGGGGGTCTCCACTCAGCCCCTTTTCTGCCCCTTACACCGCGATCCAGCCCCTGGAGCCGGCACGGGCCGAGCCGAGCCGGGATCTGGAAGGACTCCGGCCCTCCCTTGGTCTCCCCCTCGGTTTATCCCTGCCAGGAGAGCCCGCGGGCCGTGAGCAGGACCCCCAAAACGGAGGCAACCACAGTCCGAGGGTTCTGCCGGGGACGAGAAGTCCCCGATATCCAGCTGCGGGGGGGGGGGGGGGGGCTTCCAGTCAGGTAACGGGACCCGGAGCCGGGCAGGGATGGACAGGGCGGTCTGGAGTCCAGCAGAGATGAGCGGGGGTGCCACAAGTCGAGGTGCCGGGGGTGGGCAGGGAGCCCCAGAGCCGGACAGGGACGGGCAGGGGAGGGCTCGGAGCTGGGCAGAGATGGGCAGGGAGGCCCGGAGTCGGGCAGCGCCAGAGGATGCTGAGCGGGGGTGTCGTGGTGAACGGCGAGGAGGAGGTGGGGAACAAACCAGGGATGAAGCAACCGCGTCTGGAAGGGTTTCATTGGGTGTAATAATGGCGATAGCGCATCGACCGGCCCATCGACCGCCCATCGATAGATCTATCCCTGCAGCTGCCGTCCCGCACCGCGGCCCCGTGCCGGGCTCACGCCGCACCACCCCCCCGCCCCATCCCCAGCACCGCCGGGCCCACAGCACCGGGAGCCCCCCGGAACGGGCTCTGGACTCTGCCCTCCGCCGAGCTTCGCACCGAGCAAACAGCAAAAAAGAGAGAGACTTTTTAGTAATTAGTGCGACATAATTGAGTAATGCGGTAGCCCCGCGCCCCCCTCCTGCCCCCCCGGCCCTTCCCCGATCGATGCAATATCATTAGGGCGAGAGGCACCGAGACACGCGGGGCCGGGGCGCGGGGAGGCGGCGGGAGCTCCCCGGGCCGCCCTGCGGGGTCCGGCCCGGGGCCGAGTCGCTGCGGTCCGCACCAGCCGCGGGGTTCGCTGCCTGCCCGGCGGCCCCGGCCCGGGGAAGCCCCTCGGAGCGCCCAGAGGCTCTGGCGATGGGCCGGGACGCAGCGCGGGGGAGAGGCCCCGGCTCCATTCGCCAGCTGGATGCTATTGATCCCTTCCCTCGCCACCTCTTTCTTCCTGAGCTCCCTCTCCCTATTTAATTCCCTTCCCTCTGCTCCTCCGCAGCCGCCCGGGCAGCGCTCCGAGCGGAGCCGGGCAGCGCGGGCACCCGGGGGCGCAGAGCGGTAAGTGCGGAGGGGGAGCGGGGGCCCGGGGCAGCCCCCACCCGGCCCCCACCCCCACTCCCCCGCCACGTCCTCGCAGCGACCACGGCTTCGCTTAGGCGGAGCGAGGGGCAGAGAGGCGCCGACACAGCAGCCCCCCTCCCCAACCCCCCCCCCCAGCCTCCCAGAGCTGCGCTCAGCACCCCCGCCCGTGCCCCGCTGCCCCCGGGCCGTGCGGGGCTCTTGGGGCGGCCCGCAGCGGAGGGGCGGCGGGGGGTGCGCAGCCCCGGAGCCGGGGGAGGTATCGAGCATTTCCGCCGGTACCCCTCCCTGCCGGTACCCTGCCGGTACCGCTGCCCGCCGGTGCTGCTGCGCAGCTCGAGGGATGTTTTGAGCGCAAATCTGTTGTATTTTTCTTTTTCTTTCTTTTTTTTTTTTTTCTTCTTTCCCCCCCCCCCCCCCCCCATCGCACTTAGGAACAGCGCGAAGGCACAAACGCCCCGGCCAGGACCAGCCCCAGCGGAGGGGCCGCACCGCGGACGGTGCTGCCGCCGAGCAGGCACCGGGCACCTGCCAAACCGTCGGGTTTTACGGGGCAAGGAAAGAGAAGGAGCCGGAACGTGGCTCCACGCACCCCGCCGGGAGCCAAAAAGTTCCTTAAAGTTCTTTAAGGCTTCAAAATAACAGCACCATCGCCTGGCAGGTGAATTATTTAGTGCCTATAGATCCCTCGCAAACCCTTTCATTTCGGTTCCAAACCTTCCCCAGCCCAGCCTTTGCCTATGGATGTCTCGATTTTCCAACAATCAAGCGGGAGGCAAAGAGCGTGGCAATTCCTGCTAATCGATTTTCCATACAATGGGCCCCAGATGATGTTTTAAAATGTGAGAAACTAAAATGTGTTGGTTTAAATAAGACTTTTGCAATCAATAGCTTTTAAAAAAAGAGACTTTGATACCGGTTCTTGAAGGGGATTCAAACGCTTTCGCTTCCAAAACAAAACAAAGCAGGAAAAAAACCAGCCACGCCGGAAAAGTTCCGCCTGGATTTGGGGTCATTAAAGTGGAATATGGAGAAAGCTGCTCGGGGGGCGCCGCGCCGGGACCGCAGCCCCCAGCCCCGCCGTCCCCTACCGCGCCCCCTCCGCGGGGCTCCGCTCCCCCCGGGCCGGCCGCGGGCTGGGGCAGCTCCGCACTTCTGCCCCTTTCCCTCCCTGTCCCGCCTTTTCGGGTGCGATTTTCCCTTCCCCGCTCTCCCGGCGGCGCCCAGTCGCGTTGCACTGTGGTTTGTGGCGCCCCGGGAAGGAATCCAGCCGGGAAAAAAAACTCCGGCCCCTTCCCCACCGACCGCTTCCTCTCCTTAAAATTCCGGCCCCCCTCGGCCGATCATCGAGATCTGCGCCCTCGCAGGCTTTTTTTTTTTTTTTTTTTTTTTTCAATTTTAAGACATTTTAGCTGCAAGATCAGGCCCTTTCCCCACCCCTCCCGGCTTCTTTTCCTTTCCCTTTCTCTTTGGCGGGATATAATGCAATTTTTTTAATGTCCTGCCCTCGTGAAAATTTTCATTCTCTCTGCAGATTCGGCCCAGGACGTGTTTAGGGACAGGACCAGAGCGGGGGTCCCGCCGGGACCTGCCTCCTCCCCCGCCCCGCTCTGCCGCCCGCCTTGTCCCGGTCCCGGTGGGTCGGGCCTGGGCCGCGCTGGGAGGGGGGAAAAGCAGCAGCAAAGGGGGGAAGCGAAGCGGGGGGGTCGGCGGGGAGGGCTAGGGGGTGAACCGGCCCCTCCACGGCCTTTCCGGAGACTTTTCTCGTTTACCCGGAAACTTTGGGCGGCCTCGAAACTCAGCGGGAAGCAGCGGCGAGGTCGCGGTGGCGGCGGGGAGTGGGGCCGGGGGGGGGTTTCCATTCGATTTCGCCCCGGGGGAGCACTTTGAGGACGGGCCGTGGCTCTTTTCGATGTAAGCCCCGCAGGTTTTCCGCGAAGGAAGCGGCCCCGCGGAGCTGCGGCGCATCCCGGGCCGGGGCCGGGCGCCCCCGGGGTTCCGCACCCACCTCGGCCGGGGACCGGGCCCGGGTCCCCCCCGCCGCCCCCGCCCCGCGAACGCCACCGGGAGTCTCCGGGAGCCTTTTTCAGCTGCAATTTGTTTTCAAAAGTTCCCCGCAGAGCAGCACTGAACTTTACACCCTGGCAGCGGCACGGAGAGGGCTCGACCCGGTTGGAGATTTCGGGGAAAAAGCGTTGAAAAATTTCTGGGATTTCGCCCAGCTGCGAGATATAAAAATTATGCAATCGAATTTTTATTTTATTTTTTTTTCCTAATTTTCCCCCTCCCTCCCGTTGTCTCTCCACCTTTCCCTGGTCAGGCCCGGCCATCCCCGAGCCGGGTTGGGATGCGGGTGTCCCACAGCGGGATACATGCAACGAGTCTGCCCGTGCTCTACGGGACGGGACCGCGGGTGTCCCCCAGACCCCCGAAATGTCCTTGTTCCCCCTGCTCTGCCTTCTGCCACTTTTTGCTCCTTCTGCATTTTGGGGACCTTCAAACCCGCGTCTCTGAGCACCCCAAAAGCTCTGTGAGGCTTCGGGGGGTTGGCGGCAGGAGCCGGGGCGGGGCCGGGGCCGGTAAAACCTTGAGGGACGAGGAGGAATCGGGTGCTTTCTGCCGCGCCGCGTCCCACTGTGCACCCACAGCACGCGAGCCAGATGCAGTTATTTTATACACAATATAGATAATCTATAGTATATATGCCTTATACACATTATATGTACAAAGCGAGAGGATTTATTTTATATAAATGCCATTTTAAAAATACACGCTTTATATATTTTTAATTTTCTTCCCTCTGTTTCTCTGTTTCCCGCAGGTATTTTCCTGCCTCTTCAGGCTCCTTCGCCTGGCTCGGGAGAAGCCGTCTCTGCTTTTTCGCTAAGATCCCGGCTTTGGACACTTTTCTCCCCGCTCCCGAGGGCAGAGGGAAGGCAGGGCCTTGCGCGATCTGCAGAGCGGCCCGGGGAGGGGGAGCGGGCCCGGCCCCCCGGTCCCGGAGGCTCAGCCCCGCAACAGGTACCGGGTACCCCGGCCCGGGGCTGCGGGGACCGGCCCGAACTGCGGGAAGAGCCGTGGGAGGCAGGGGTGGGGGCGGGAAGGGCTGGGGTGAGGGAAGATGGGAAATGAAACTGCAACGGGGACAGGCAGGGACAGAGACCCTGATGGGGGTGAGGGAAAGTGGGAAAGGAGACAGGGAAGGGGACAAGGCAAGGATGGTGACACGGCAGGGAGGGGGATGAGGAAAATGGGAAATGATGCAGGGATGATGACAAGGCAGCGATGGGGATGAGAAAGGGAAGGGGACAAGGCGGGGACGGTGACGAGGCAGGGATAGCGACAAGGCAGGGATGGGGATGAGGGAAAAACAGAAAGTGAAGCAATCAGCGGGGACGAAGCAGGGACAAGGCAGGGACCTGCCCACCCCCAGCCAGAGCAAGCAGCTGCCCTGGGCCACAGGCAGGCGGTCTCTGCAGATTGGGATGCCCGGGCCTGCCCCTCGCCCACCCCGACTTGCTTGGGACACGCGGCGCTGGTCACCACAATAATCCCGAGTGGCTCAGAGGCAGCCGGGGCTGTTCCACACGCGCGGAGCAGCCACAGCCGGCACCACGGCACAGACCCGCTCAGGGAAACGCGCATCCACCCCTCCCGCGAAACCCGGCCGCACAAAACCACCCCGTGGCACGGCCCCCCCGGTGGCAGATGCCACCCAAGCCCCAGCCTGGCTGGGCACCCCCTTTCCCCGTGACCTCCTCTCTCCCGCGGCAGTAATTGCTGCTGTATTTATCCAAACTGGGAGGGGGTGCCAGAGAAAGACTTCGAAGAGTAATTTTCCGGGAATTCTCCTCGGTGTAATTGTCTTGATAATAAATCCAGACTCTTAGACTGTGTATGAATTGCTTTTTACCGTTTTCATTTATTATTGAACACAGTGGGGAGAGGGGGAAAACGCAACAGGGCTCTTTCTTGTGAGAGAGAAGGGGAGAAGGGGCTGAGGAGACGATTTCTCTGCAGATCCGGGAAACCAGGATGTGTTCATCATCCTGCTCTCTGGTTTGCTGGGTTTTTTTCTCCCCTTAATACTTAACCCATGTCCCCACCCCCCACTTTTTTGGGGGGTTATTGAAAACTAATTAAATAACCCGTTAGCTAACACGTTAAATTAAGATCCACTCTTGGATTTAATGATGTCTCCGGAAGAATTGACAGAAATGTGAAGACAGACTGTCAATAGATTCCTTCCCGTGGTTACAGTGTATAAATGTGATTAAAACGGATCTCCAAGAAGGGTGTCCCGCCACACAGGGATGGAGCCAGTGGGGCACCTGTGCGGCTCTGGAAAGAAACATCACCCCGGAGTGGGTGCTGAGTGGGGAGACGGATGGCAGGACAAGACTGCTGCTTCCTGAAGGGTGAGAAACCATCGTGAGCCATGATTTGGGCTGGGGGGAGACCCTGGAGAAAGCTCTGGGGAAGGGGGGAGCATCTCGCAGACATCCCCAGGCTGTGCAGTGCAGCACCGAGCGATGCAGCCAGAGCTGCTCCTTCATCCCTGGCCCTCGGAGCGCTCTGGGGCAGCCTTGTGCCACGAGGATGGACGCAAAGCTGAGCCCAGCCGTGCAAACAGCCGGCGTGGCGAGCACACACCCATGGCTTTCTGCCTAAGCTCTCAGGTAAAGGTTACCTTAGCATCCAGGCTGGAAAAAATCAATGGCTGATACAGCATGAGACTCAGAGAGACAACATACATCTATCACTTAGGGATTCGATGGGCTTAGAATAGTCTTGTCAACAAATGATTGTTTAAACAGAATATCTCAACTGTTTATGGCACCCTTAATCCATACATCTGAGCACCACTGGAACATGTCGGGAGCATGGATTGCTCTGTGGAAACCTCTGTCGTTAGGTCCGGGGCTGCAGAACACTTAAGCATGTGCTTAAGTCTCTTAGACTTCAAATTAATCATGTACTTAAGCGTTCTGCTCGGCCAGGCCTGGCCTAAGAACAGGGAAATACCTGTCATTATGTTAATGGATGAAGTTTTTGTTTCCTGCTCTTCATTTGTAAAGGGCTGTGCACACACGTGTGCGCTGGGCACGGAGGCTCCCGGCTGATTTATCCGGTGTGCAAACAGAGCCTGTGTCACCCGGCTTTCCAGGTTATTCCACAGCTCTTCCCTCTCCCCTGGGCTCTGGAGTCCTCAGTGTGGCATTTCAGGGAGGCCTCGGGTCAGTAGAAAGGGGGGTGGTGGGTGAAAACCCCCCCCAGGGGCTGTGAGCTCAATGGTGAGGAGAGGAGCAGATGGAGAGGGCTGCGAAAAAAGCTGCGGAAGAGTGGAGAGGAAAAAGAAGCTGGAAAAGCAACAGCGACGATGTCCACAGGGACCTGAGCAGGGAAGTGCCAGATCCAAGCACCCTGGAGATCCTCTGTGGAGACCTGCAGCCCCCCCAGAGCCCCCCCAGCACCGGGAGATGTGACACACCGGGAGTGGAGGCAGCTGCTGAGGAGACGCTGTCCCAGGGCCCCTTGGTGGCTCGGCTGTGACCTGGGGAGCTCAGGGAAGTGGTGGAGCCACTGTCCCTGGAAGTGTTCAAAAAAACCCTGCGGGCGTGCTCAGGGCCGTGGTTTAGTAGTGGCCCTGGCAGGGCTGGGTTAATGATCTCGATGACCTCAGAGAGCTTTTCCAGCTAAATGACTCCATGAAACTCCAGCATTGCCATTCCCTCCCTGCACCCGTGGCCTGTCCAGCCCGGCCCGGGGGTCTCCTGGGCAGGGGGGACCTCTTGCCGTGGGCTCTGCTTCTCAACACCTGTCTCACGTTAATCACACAACAAACTCAAGCATGTTGGGAAGGTGAAGCTTCTGTTTCTTCCCCCAGGCTTCCAAGTGAGTTTGAAAAGAGCCTCTCAGGTGTTCAGGGGCTTTGCGAGGGACCAGGAGCTTTTAGAAACAGGACCTAAAGAATAAAATCTGCAGTAGTTCTCCTAAAAACGTGGAATGAATTTTCTTTCCCACAAAACTAAAAATCTCACATTGTCAAGGGTCTCTCTCTCCTTCTCACTTGTGGCCCTCCTCTTCCTCCCTCTCTGTGGTGTTCTCAGACAATCCCACAACGGTCTGGGTTGGGAGGGACCTTAAAGCCCATCCAGTGCCACCCCTGCCATGGGCAGGGACACCTCCCACTGTTCCAGGCTGCTCCAAGCCCCAATGTCCAGCCTGGCCTTGGGCACTGCCAGGGATCCAGGGGCAGCCCCAGCTGCTCTGGGCACCCTGTGCCAGGGCCTGCCCACCCTCTCAGGGAACAATTCCTGATTCCCAATCTCCCATCCAGCCCTGCCCTCTGGCACTGGGAAGCCATTCCCTGTGTCCTGTCCCTCCAGGCCTTGTCCCCAGTCCCTCTGCAGCTCTCCTGGAGCCCCTTTAGGCCCTGCAAGGGGCTCTGAGCTCTCCCTGGAGCCTTCTCCTCTCCAGCTGAACATCCCCAGCTGTCAAAGCCAAGCCCCTGGTTAATGCCTCACACCTGAAGGGTCTCACTGGAGGGCACTGGGGTAATTCTGTCCCAAGACGTCACTTCCCTCTCTTCCCACAAAATCCATGTCCCAAGCTCAAACCCAGCAGCAACTTCCTGAGCCCGTGGAGAGCTTCACTCCCCGCTCAGGAAACCTGGGCTGGCATCGATGGGAATCTGGGGGAGGCTGGGGCAGGGATGGCCACAGTCCTGCCCGCTGTGAGGACACCACAAAGGCTCTGAGCTGGGGATCAAAGCCAGCCCCAGCACCCTGGAACCAGCAGCTGCTGGAGCTGTTCAGACCCAGAGAGCTGGGAAAAGGCGGTCGGAAGCGCTGAGGAGCAGCCACCCTTCCTGGATGCTGCAGCTGAGGATAAGCCCTGAAGGTTTCCGTGGCAGGGAGCACCAGGAATATTTTCCCGAGACGCCGCTCAGCTCTCGGGGCCAGTGCAGAGCTTGTCAGATATCGAGCAGGGCCATCAATGCTGCAGCTCTAAGTGAAAGCAGAAATCAGTTAATGGTCTTGCTGAGCCCTGCTCTGGGCGTGGGGAGTCCTCGCAGAACCCGGGGCGGGTGATTTGTGAGGAGCTGCTTGGTAAAGTGATCATTCCGCAGCCATCACCGTGTGTGTAAAACAAAATATCCCAAAAACCCCAGTGGGAAGAGGGAAATCACTGCCCCGACTCGAGGAAGTGCTGCTACTCATCAGAGCCTGTAAGTACCTGCTTAAAGCCCCTGGGAATCTGGAGAAGGGGTTTGGGATCTGACAGGATCCTCCTTCTGTGAGGATTTATGGGAATTTTAATGTCATCATTTAGGGGAAAAAAAGCAAGGAATTGAAAAAAGAAATCCCAGCTGTTACAGACACTGTCAGTCAAGGCAGGGGGTTCTGACAGGCTTCAGAGTAGCAGCTAAATTTAAGTTCGGGCGGTTTTTCAAATTTCCTTTTAGTGTAAATTAATCATGATTTTGAAACAAAAATAAAATCACTCGGGGCTGGAAGAGGAAAATGATTCCCTTGGAAATGTTGAAGTGGATAATCTGGTGACTCCTGCTCTTTTCACATGGCCAATGAAATGTTTGAAAAGGGAGATTTCAGGGAGCAGTGGCTCCTTTGGAAGAAGGTTGTCTTTTGATAAAGCGACATTTTTCTGGTTTTCCAAACTTTTGGAGTATCCCTGATCTCTGGTTGGTGTGGAAAGGCTTCAGATGCTCCCAGGGACAGAGCCCTGCATTGACAGGGCTCTCAACTTGTCCTCCAGGGTTTGCGTCCTGCCCTTCCTCTGGGTGAAAAAAGTAAGTGTAGGACAAGAAAATTCCAGAAGGCAGCGGCAGAGGGGGAGAAAATTGCAGCAGCAGAGTCAGGAGGACTCCCCACAGCAAAGGATTGGCTTCCTTTGGCCACCCTGCATGGGAAACTCAGCCCTACCTGCCCTACCTTGGACTGAGTTATGCTCAGCTCTTCTAGATGAAAAACTACTGGTATTTTTAATCTACATTAAGATGATAATTCATCTTTCAGGATAATAATATATCTTTAAAATAGGAGAATAATCTATCTCTAAAATGGGATAATATCCTGCATGTCCTCTGATGCTTCTTCCTTGGGCTGAAGGTCAGCTGAGGGCCCATAAAGCTGCCCACGGCGCTCAGGGGTTCGGATCAAGGCCGATCCGGGTGGATTTCTTGTTTCCATTACCAGCCAGAGTCCGCCCAGCTGTGATGCAGGTCCTTGCTGACTCCCCTTTCCAGCAGGAAGAAGCTTCTCCACCCAGTTTGACCAGGAACTGTTCTGATGCAGAGCCCCAGGGCTGAGTGTTGAACCCCAAAATCAGTCCCAGGGGTGACCCAGGGAACACCCGGCCCGGTGACAGCAGGGACACGCCAGTGTGGGGGATCTGGGATTTGCTGGAGTCGAAGAGGCTGTGCCAAGGGCTGAGGACTGGGATCAGAACTTCCCTGAGCCAGCTCTGAGCTCGTGTTCTGGCTGGGGAGCATCTCTGGGTGTGAGCCACCTCTTGTGGGAGCTGACCAAAGGGGTTGGGCTTGACGATCCCAGAGAAATGAGGCTTTTCCCAGCTTTTGTGGGAGCCCGCCTGCACTCATGGAAATGAGGCCGCTTCCCATGGGTGTCTCCCAGGGGGAAACATCCACTTGGGAGCACCTGTGGTCCAGTATTGACCCCTCTGTCCTCTGTCCGTGAGAGATAATCACAAAGCAAGGGTTGTAAAGCTCTGGCATGAAGAGTTTGGGCTCGAAATGCAACCTCTTGCAGGGACTGCAGGAACGGGCACGCACGAGGTGCCTCCATCTGGAGTGGGATGGAGCGAGAGCAGCATCAATTCCTGCACAGCAAATGCTCTCCAGCACCTGGGAAAGCACCTCCCTACCCCGATCTGCATCTGACGGAGGAGCAGCAAAACCTGGGCACCTCTTTTAGGGTGAGCTGCAAAGACGACGCCGTTGGGGAGGCCATGGGAGCCAGAGCTCCGAGCCTCCCGTGGCCTGGATTTGCCTAATGAAGGGCTCTTTGGGAGGAGGGATGGACCTTGTCTACACGCAAGATTGCAAGCCAAAATTGGTCTTGTGTAGACACTCTTAAATCATTTTAAAGCAGGTTGGTATTGGTTTGTATAATTCGATTCCTTTACCAAAGCGAAGCGAAATCGATGCAAATGGGGTTTACATTGATCCCAGTACATCCGCACAAAGGTTTTGCCCCAGTTTAATGAAATCAGTTTAAAAAGACACCTTTAGCTAACCTGGCATAACTTTGTGTCCAGCCAAGGTGAGGGAGACAGGGAGAAGGGAGGACAGGAGTGCGGTGTGCCCTAAAAAGGGGCGGTGACGGGGAGCGTGCGGGCGGTGGAGCCCCGGTGCAGAGGCTGCGGTGGTGAGAAGTGATAAGGAATGGGTCAATAGAGTTTTCTCAAAGATTTTTTTTAAAGAAAGGTTAAATGTGAGGTGATATCGATTTCCCTTTTCTCCTCGTCCCTCCTCTCGCACCCCCCCAGCCCCTTCCCTTCCTCCCTGCCCTTTCTCCACCTCCCCGCCGCCCGGAGCCAGCCGTGGAGGAGGACTCGCAGCCCAAAGTGGCCAAGTGACCAGGGAGGACCACGGCACGGCCGCAGCGCTGGCCAATGGCCATCCCAAGGAGCCCCCGTTGCTTAGCAACCCGCGGCGGAGAGAGGCAGGGAGCGCAAAAAGATGGATTTTCAGATTGCAGCAGCCAAGCAGATCAATTCTGCAACATGGGCTACAGTGGCCAAGCGGAATCTCTCTTGCTCCCAGCAGGTATTGATCCAGCCATGCTATAGGCATTGAATGAGCTCTAATAAGTCCTGAGTAAACAGGAACAAGGACTTAAGTGATAGCCCAGCAGTCAAACATCAACTCCCTTTGTCTTCTTCTTCCTCCTCTTCTTCTTTTTTTTTTTTTTTTTTTTTTTAATTGCTGAAGGGTTCGCAAGAAAAGGACAATAAACTTTATTGATAGAAAAATAGAGTCAGGATATCACTTCCTTCGCAGCCTGGGAGGGTTTGGAGGGGAAAAAAGTCTCTGCCTTGAAATTCCAGGTTGGCTTTGGAGAGCAGTGACCTGTGGACTCACGTGGTGAGTGGGGCTCCTGGCTTCCCTGAGCTTCCTTGGGCATGGCCAAGACCCAATGGCAAGGCCTTTCAAAGGGAATTTCCATGGAATCCCAGACTGGTTTGGGTTGGGAGGGACCTTAGAGCTCATCCAGTTCCACCCCCCGTGCCATGGACACCTTCCACTAGAGCAGGTGGCTCCAAGCTCTGCCCAACCTGGCCTTGGACACTTCCAGGGATGGGCCATGGAAGCCATCGTGGAAAACATGGAGTTTTTCCAGGGACAGGCTCATGTCCAGAGCTGCCCATTTGAAGCAGACATGGAAGTGAGCACATGCAGGAGTTTGGACTGCAGATGGAGTCTCCTCCAGATCTCCAGGGGGGGAAAGATGAGGTTAAACCTCCTGGCAGGGAGACAGAACACAGGCCAGCCCTTGGGAAGGGGCTGGGGGCAGGGAAATGACCCCTTTGGAGATGCCAGGGCAGCCAGCAAAGCCAGCAAAGAGCCAGAGGGACTTGTCCAGAGCTGTGGGATGCTCAGGAAAAGGAAGCAGCAAAGTTGGCCTTGACTATGAAAGGTTTTGTTTGCCCAGCCTGAGAGGAACCAGGCAAGGAGGAGTCTGGGCTGATCCAGGACTCTGAGGCCAAAGAAAGGAACCCAGGGTGGCATTTTGGGGGCCATTACCAAGCTTGAAGGACCTGACTGTAAAGGAAATGTGTAGCTGACACCAAGGAAAAGCCCGAATTAACTCAAGTGAGAAAAACTTGACTTGGCAGGTCCCAGACACCGGGAAAAGTGCCTTGAATGGTTTGAGAAAAACCCTCCATTGCTTGGACTTCTCCAGCTGCTCTCTGCTCGGGGCTGCAGTGCCCAGCCCTTTGCAGCCCAAGGGCCTGGAAAACAAAGACCCTGTGGCCACGTCAAAACCTGCTGCACTGTCCCTGTCCCAGTCCCTGTCCCAGTCCCTGTACCTGTGCCTGTACCTGTACCTGTCCCTGTCCCAATCCCAATCCCAATCCCTGTCCCAGTCCCAGTCCCAGTCCCTGTCCCAGTCCCAGTCCCTCTCCCAGTCCCTGTCCCTGTCCCTGTCCCAGTCCCTGTCCAGTCCCTGTCCCTGTCCCAGTCCCAGTCCCAGTCCCAGTCCCAGTCCCAGTCCCAGTCCCAGTCCCTGTCCTTCTCCCAGTCCCTGTCCCTGTCCCTGTCCCTGTCTCAGTCTCAGTCCCAGTCTCAGTCCCAGTCCAGTCCCTGCCCCTGTCCCTGTCCCTGTCCCTGTCCCTGTCCCTGTCCCTGTCCCATTCCCTGTCCCAGTCCCAGTCCCAGTCCCTGTGCCTGTCCCTGCCCCTGCCCCTGTCCCAGTCCCTGTCCTTGTCCCAGTCCCTGTGCCCCCTCCACTCCATTGTTCCCGCACCTCCTCCTGCAGTATCTCCACCCCCTCTCCCTCCCCCAGTCTTCCCCTCCCTGCACTGAGGAGTCCCCCAGGCTCAGGGCTCCCCAGGTCTCAGCTTTACCTGTTCTCTCCTCAATTCCCTTAAATGTCCTAAATTCCCTTAAATGTCCCAAATTTCCATCTCCGCCTCTGTGCACAGTGAAGCCTCCAGCCACTGCTGTCCCCCAGCTGAGGAGCTGCTGCTGCTGCTGCTGCCGACACAGGGAGGGCCAGGATCCCATCCCGGGGGAGCAGCTGGATGCTGCTCTGCCTGGCCATTCCCAAGTGACACCAATTAAACACCTGGAGCTGCTCCAGGTTTGTCCCGGTGTAACCGGGATCACAGGCCAGGGCTGTCTCCAGCGATTATGGGACCGGGGAAACGAGAGCTCTGTGCTTGCACTCCTGAGTTCTCCCAGCCCACATTTCAGCAGCTGCATCATAACAGGGCTGATAATTAATTGATCTGATATTAAGGCTGCTGCTGCCCGCGCTCCCGGCCGCAGCTCAGCACACGAGTGGGTCCTGCACAGTGAGAGGGAGCCCAGGGCAGCCCAGGGCAGGGGCAGGAGTGTGTGGTGCCCGTGTGGGTGTTTGTGACTGTGCACACGAGGTCACTCCGGGGGTGGGAGAAGGAGAAAAGAGCTGAACACTTGCCCATCCCCAAAGATATTTGCCATTTTCCAGGGCGAGGGAAGATTTAGTCTCTTTTTCTGAAGGTTTCTGCATTTCAAAGTAATATCAGAGGGGCTTGAAGCTTAATCTTTGTTACCCAGGAGGCTCCAGGAATCAGGCAAAAGGAGGAAAAAAATCGAATCGATCCTGCAGTATGAATTTATTCCCAGGGGGGTCCGAGGCACCAATATTTTCTCTCCCCTCCATTAAAGGGGTAACACCAGCCCCACACAGAAGCCCCTCACGTGTCCAGCGCAGGAGCTGTGCTGCAGCACTGGGAGCAGTGACACGGGGGATGAAACCCACAGGAGCTTAAACGGCATCACCTGCAGGGCTGGAAGGAGAACCCCTGATGGTAGCGAATGGCCCCTTCTGTTTGCCGGTGGCTTCCTGCATCCCTGGGCTCTGTGTGGTGCTGGGGATGCAGGGAGAGCTGCAGGGGGGTGGCACTGGGCTGCTGAGCAGGTCCCAGGGCTGCTGAGCGGGAGGTGTGGGAGGACCAGAATAGAATCACAGAGTCACAGCATCATTAAGGTTGGGAAGGGCCTCCAAGATCATCGAATCCATCACTAACCCAGCACTTCTGACTCCACCTGAGGTCCCTGGGGTGCTGGGATCCACCTAATCCCAGC
Source organism: Aphelocoma coerulescens (assembly GCF_041296385.1). NCBI lineage: Eukaryota > Metazoa > Chordata > Aves > Passeriformes > Corvidae > Aphelocoma > Aphelocoma coerulescens. The sequence goes on along the minus strand of NC_091041.1, from coordinate 2,291,024 downwards.
CTCAGCTCCCTTGGGGGGATCATGATCTGCCAGAGGGACTCACAGATCCTGACCACAGATCCAGGGAGGGCAGGGGGGGTGCAGGGTCCCGGAGAGATGCTGGTCAAGTTGAACACAAACCTTTCACCCTGAGGAGGAGCCCACAGGGGCCCCAGCAGCATCCAGGGCTGAGCACGGCCAGGCAGGGGAGTGTCCAGCTGCTCAGGGCTCAGGTCCTGCCACCAGAGCCATGTCCTTGGGGCGGTGACCCAGCCCCAGACACAGCAGAGGGGGAAACAGAAACCCAGCCATTGTCTGCACACCAGAACCAGCTGGAGCTTCCCCTCCTCACCCTCTGACAGGAGCGTGAAGCTCCTGGAGTCCCGTGGGATGTGGGTGTCCTCTCCTGGTGTGAGCTGTGTTGGGGAAGTGGTCCCAGGTCCCACCTGCTGCTTGCCTTTGGTAGTGGGAGATGTGAACCACTCCACAGCGCCGGGTGGGGGCTGCTTTGCTCTGGGATTCTCCTCCCTGAGCTCTGGCTGTGGCCAAGGCCACCTGGAGAGGATCAGCACAGAAACACCAAGGGCATGTGGTGAAACTTGCCTTCCTGCCCTGGAGAAACTCCTGCGGTCACAGGAGAGGGGTGCATCCTTCCCTCCGTGCTGCCAGAGCCGGGCCAGTACCTGCAACGACTTCCCAGTGCCAGAGGGCAGGGCTGGATGGGAGATTGGGCAGGAATTGTTCCCTGGGAGGGTGGGCAGGCCCTGGCACAGGGTGCCCAGAGCAGCTGGGGCTGCCCCTGGATCCCTGGCAGTGCCCAAGGCCAGGCTGGACATTGGGGCTTGGAGCAGCCTGGGACAGTGGGAGGTGTCCCTGCCCATGGTGGAGGTGGCACTGGATGAGCTTCAAGGTCCCTTCCAACCCAGTTCTGGGATTCTGTGAGTCAGTGATTTCCTTTTTCACACAGTGAGAAAAAAACTCCTTTTCACTTATTGCACTCAGAGCTCAGGCTTTTCCTTCACAGGTCAAATTCAGAGCATCCTCAGGAGCTGCTTTAAACCACATTAAATCCACCTGAGCACCAAACTGGGCCCACCCAGTGGAGCTGCATTGGGAGCTCCGTGGTCTTTGCTGCATTTTGGGAAGGGCAGCAGGGCCAGGGGCTGGGAGGGGCTGGGACAAGCAGCCCCAGGGTATTTATGGCTCTCAGCGCACGGCTCCAACCAGAGCTATCAGCTTCCCACCACAATGCACCCAATCGTTTGAAATTTAAAACAAAATGTAAAACAAGGAATAATGGTAACAAAAAAGGCTTAATTAATTGAAGTAAATTGCATCACAATAGTGATTTCTCAGTAACTTGGCTAAGTGCCCCATTATTCTGATTTCACTCAGTATTCATGGATACGAAATAAATCACGGGCCCTGCACTTACAGCCTGTGCAGAGGGGCAGGGGGATGGAGGTCCTGCCATCTCCTCCTCCTCTCCATCGATATCCCAGCACTTCCCGAGTGTCCACCTTAAATGGCAGCCAGAGGAATGACCGTCAGAAGGAATTTATTCTACAGCAGGGCTTTCTGGGGGGGCGGGGGGGTTCTTTTTCTTTCTTTTTTTAACCTTTGCAAAAAATTTCCCCTGGAGATTCACCAGGAAGGTTTTTCTCAGGTTGTTTCCCCCCGGTGCTGCCCTGGTCTGGTTATCAATATCCTATTACCGCCAGTTTATTTGAAATAATTTCTTTCCCCCCTGCCTGAGCTGCCTGGCTGCTCCCAGCAGCGATGGGCTCGGCTCAGCCCCGTGGCTGGCACCTCCCTGGGCAACTTTGGGTTTGCTGCAAGGGACCAGTGACCCAGCACCTGGTGCCCAAGACCACGGTGAGGGCCATGGACGGCAGCTGGGTCACGCTCAGCAGGCATTTGCTCGTGGCTTTGCTGTTCCTGCCTATATCCATGGTTATCCAGAGCTGATCCATCTTTGGGAGCAGCCTGGAGCCTGCTGAGCGCCAGCCTGGGGCAGCTTTGAGCTGGTTTGGGAGGTTTGATGAGATGCCCAGCGGGAAAGAGACCCCTAAAGCTGAGTTGAGGAGGATGCTGAGCCCCATCCCTGCAGCCACAGCCGCTGGAGCGGGGTCCTGCATCCCGGCATTCCCAGCACGGACCCATTGGGGCACCACCGGCTTTGTTCTCCCACCCTCGCTAATCACTGCTGCCTGTACCAAGCCTGAGCAGCCCAGAGGCGTCTTCTCCAGGAGCCTGATGATGGAAAAATCCCTCCGAGGTGCTGCAGCCCCGTCCCCCCTCCCCGCCGGAGCGGGGCTTGGTACGGCCAGCATTGATCCGATCGCCGCTCGATGGGATCAGCAGCAGGGAGGCTCCGGGGGGGGACAGAGTCTGTCACAAAGAGGCTTCCTCAGCCTGTGCCTCAGTGGGATCCCGCTCCGGGATCGGCTCCCAGGATCTCCTGGGTGTCCCCGGCAGCTGCCGCGCTCCCGTCTGTGCCACGGCGGAGGTGCCGCGGTGCAGCCGGTGCCGCCGCGTTATCCCTCGGCTCTCACAGGGGCTTTTCCTTCTCTCCTCTCCTCAAAAGCATCATCCTCTCTCTCCCCGCAAGCGTCCCTGGAGGCCCCATCCCCAAATTCCACCCAGGGCCGGCCCAGCCACCTCCCCACTGTGCAATTCCTATGGAGCGGCCACTGCTGCGAGGGGCCGAGGAATCAATAAATCAATGGCAATCAAGATCCCAAGGTGCAATCATAATTAATGTTCATCCCTGATGGATCATGTCATGGTTTCGCCGTGTTCACGTGAGCTGGGATGATAAAACCGACTGTTTAATGGCGCTTTTGCACATCCCTTCCCGTTCCCAGTCCTCCCCAGGGTGTCCCCTCTCCGGCAGGAGGGACAGAGGTGACACCCCAGGAGACCCAAGGAGCCTTTTGGAGAGGGGGACAGCGCGGTGGAGTCTCGGAGGGGACCGGATGTGCGGTCGCAGGGTGCTGGTGCTCAGGGTGGGTGACAGCACTGCCCTGGCTGGGCACGCTGCTGCACTGGAGGGCACCACGGAGAGTGGGTGTCACGGCTGGGTGCCACAGGCAGCACTGGGAGGTGCGGGGAGCTCCTTCCCCAGCTCGCCACTCCCAGAACAGCTCCCAGCCGTGCCGGGCTCTGTGCAGCCCACACCGCCCGCAGAGGCTGGCGGGGAGCCCTGTGAATGTCACAAAGCCGGAGTAACCAGGCTCGGATCAATCCGTCGATGCGCAGCGGTGGTCACACGGTGCTGTGCTCACCTGGCTCCAGTTAAACCATCACCCCTGAGAGATGATCCCTCTGTGCCGCCGTGTCCCCGCCGGGCGGTGGTGACGGTGGCCAGGGCACGGGGATCGCTCCCTCCTCCTGCCGCGCTCGGATCCGCGCTGGCCGCGGGCACGGAGGGGTGCGGAGGGTGCCTCAGGTTGGCTGCTTGGGAGCTCGGGGGAGGATGAGCCCCGGGGGCCAGCTGGGGTTTCATTGCGAGGTGCGGATGGAGCGGGGGGGAGCAGAGGGATGCACTGCTGGTGGTTTGCTCCCCGTTTCGTGGCTGCGCTGCTCGGTGATCCCCGCCCGCGGGAGCAGCCCCACTTCCCGGTGGATGCTCCCCTCTCCAGGGATCAGGCAAGGCTCCAGGTTCTGACCCCGTGTGGGTCGTGGCTGCTTCCTCAGCGCCCTCCTCAACCGGCTGGGGAGATGCAGCGGCCGAGGCTCCGCTTCATCCCTCCCGTCCCACGGGGATTCAGCCCCATCCGAGACCCCTGGAAAGCTCCGAGCCCCCAGCAGCCGCAGGCCTTTGTCTGTAGCCTTTCACTAACGGCTGGGTGGATGCCAAAACCCCTGTTTTCCCACTTTTTAGGGGCTGTCCGGGGCCATTCCAGGGTGTGCAGGAAGTTGGGAAGCGCCCGGGGAGCGCAGCAGCAGCAGCAGGGCCTGGCGGGAACCCACGAAGCAGAGCCGGGTATCGATTTCCCATTGATCCCATGCAACCACATTCTGCAGCGGCTGCTGTCCTACATTTCAATCCCACACCTTCGCCTCTGACTTTAATGGGCTTCATCACAGCCCAAAGCTTTATTTAACCAAGAGGGGAGGGAACGACAGGCGGCTGCCAGAAATCAGAGCAGCCGTGTGCCCGGGGTCTGCCCGGGCACAGCCGGATCCTCTGGATCCCTCCCAGCTCCCAGGACAAGTTTTCTGGGTGTTTTAGGGGATGTGGGTGCCCCCACACCCCCACAGCCCTGAGGAGAGGGCGCTCCGGGTGTCGGTGCCAGCACCCGGCTCTCCAGCAGCGCTGCCACCCCCGGGTCTCTCGGCTCCCCGTCCCGGCTGTACCTGCACAGCTCCATCTCCCGAACAAAGGGCTCCAGCTGCTGCTGGAAGGGCAAAATGAAGCTCCACCTTAATGGGGATCTGCACGATAACGTGTGTGGGAGCTCTGCCGCCACCCCAGAGCCCAGATGTGCGGTCACAGCCGGCACGCACAGCCCCGCGACAGCTGGAAGGTGAATACGGAGGCGCTGGGTCCGGTTAGGGATGCCTGCGCCTTCCATGGGCGTTCCTTGAGTATCCATCAATGCAAATCGATGTCACGGCGGTCCGGAGTGTTGGGATTCAGCTCCTGTGAGCAGCCCGGGGGGCTGGAAGCAGGGACACAGTGCAGGCAGAGCAGGGGAGCACGGAGAGAAGCAGCTGAGCATGGGGATGGAGAGGGCAGGAGCTTCAGGATGGCCAAATCCTCCTGGACAAGGATCCTGAGAGACGGGAGAAGGAACCAGTGGCACGGAGGGATGGTTGGTGCTCCAGACCTGCTCAGGCAGATGGCTCTGGTAGAGGCAGGGCATTGTCCTCGCCATTCCTCCTCCTTTTCCAGGTTTTCCTGGACTGCGTGGGTGCCAGGCCAGTGAATTCCCCCAACACCATTCCAACAACCCGAAAATGTCTCGCCAGAGGCTGCCAGTAGCTCAGGTGAGCCATGGCTGGGAGCAGGACGAGATGCACGACTCGAGAGCAAGAGGGATGGAGGGCCTAGGAGCAGGAGGGATGAAGGGCTTAGAAGCAGGAGAGATGGAGGACCTGAGAGCAGAACTGGAGGACCTGGGATGAGGAAGGGTGGAGGACCTGGGCTCTGGGAAATGCCCAAAACCACTTCAGGCTTTCCCAGTGGCAGCAGATTCACAGCCCAGCTCTGCTGGTCCCTTTCAGGTCTCACCTCGAGGAGCCTTTTAGTGCTGATTTCAATGGGAGAAGCTCGAAGCCAATGTCAGCCTCTTCCAAAGAGCCCCCACTGCCATCCCATCCTCCCCCCATTCCAAGGCAGCTCCCAGCCCAGCTCCTGCCCCTTCCCTGGGGCAGAACATGGATGCTGTGTTTATTTTTGATTTATGCCAAGCTGAAAAAGAAATACATTTTCTTCAATTATTAATCAGTGAGGTGTGAGAGGGGGGCACGAGCTGGAATTAACTCCGTGACCTTTGGGGGTGGGGTTTTAGCTCCCTGCCTCCCTCCGCTCCCGAGCCCAGCACGTGTCCCCAGCCCTCTCTGCAGGAATGGGGCCACTCCCGTGAGCAAGCCCCTGGCAGACGTCCCCAGGGCTGCTGAGGGTGTTTAGATGGTGGGACAGTGTAGGATGCAGGCACTCAGTGTGGGATGAGGACATCCAGAGCCGTCCTGGTGCTCACACCCACTCCACGCATGGGTGACCTGAGCCCGAACCGGGTCAAGGCTGTGGATCCACATTCCCTGCTCTGCTCTGTCCCTCCTCACCTTCCTCAACGCCTCTGGTCACACAGAATCACTGAGTCACTTCGCTTGGAAAAGACCTCGGAGATCATCAAGCCCAATCTGTGTCCAGTCTCCACCTTGTCCCCAGCCCAGAGCTCTGAGTGCCACGTCCAGGCCTTCCTTGGACACCTCCAGAGATGGGCACTCCAAACTTCTGTGGACAGTTCCAAGGTGTGACCACTCTTTCCATGGAGAAATTCCTGCTGATATCCACCCTGAGCCTCCCTTGGGCCAGCCTGAGGCCGTTCCCTCTCCTCCTGTCCCTGTTCCCTGCCAGCAGAGCCCGACCCCCCCCGGCTGCCCCCTCCTGTCAGGGACTTGTGCAGAGCCACAAGGTCCCCCCTGAGCCTCCTTTGCTCCAGGCTGAGCCCCTTTCCAGCTCCCTCAGCTGCTCCTGGGGCTCCAGCCCCTTCCCAGCTCTGTTCCCTTCTCTGGCCACGCTCCAACCCCTTGATGTCTCTCTTGCAGTGAGGGGTCAGAACTGGACACAGGATTCGAGGTGTGGCCTCAGCAGTGCCCAGCACAGAGGGACAATCCCTGCCCTGGCCCTGCTGGCCACACTGGTTATGACATGAGCCAGGTGCTGTTGGCCTTCTTGGCCACCTTGGCCATGCACAGGTCCTTCGGCAGGGGGGGACACCCCAGCCCCACCTCTGCTCCTACACTGCCACTCTCCTATAGCGAGACACAGCAGGACCGGGTGCCTCACAGCTCCCCACAGTCCTTGGGGTGCCCTCAGTGGGCTCCCAGCCAGGACAGAGACCACATCTCCCTCTCCCTCCTTTGGCTCCTGGCTTCTGCTCTTGGCGTTGGGTGGACGCCCAGCTTAAGGTGTCTTTGGAGGCTTTGGCAAGAAGGCAGCTGGGCAGGAGAGAGGAGATTTTTGGACTTCTCCTCCACCCTCTTGCTTTGGAAACACCCCCTGAGCCAAGGCCCAAGGCCAGAGCTCGCCCTGCCTCCCTCAGAAGGGTGGGCAGGCCCCGAGTCCACTGGGACAAGGCAAAGTTGGCCTTGGGAAGTTGGAGCATCTCTGGCGCAGGCGCGCTCTGGGCTCCCTGCCCCCTCCTGTGCCGCTCCCTCCCTCCCTCTCTCCCTCCCTCCCCGAAAGCAGCACTGCGGCAGCAGCACCAGCAAACTGATCAAGGCGAGAGGACTGATCAATAGGTGTATTGAGCACTGTTCAAGGTACGGTGATTTTTGCGGATTCAGTGCTAACCTCACGCCAGAGCCCCGAGCTGCCTCTTCTCCCCTGGCACCGTCACCCCCAGCGCCGGCTGGGCCACCCTCTCCCGGCACGTGTCCATCCTGGGGACAGCCAGCCTGCTCCCAGGAGGAAGCAGAGACCTTGCGGGCTCGAGGCACTGGTGGCACTTCCAGCTGGGGGGGAGGGGACAGTGAGCAGCTCCCAGGGGCATTTCTCCGCAGTGGGTTCATGCCAGAGTCTTGGGGACAACCTTATTCATGGAGCTCAGACACTCTCAGACAGGTGCATCCAAACGGTGACACTCCCATGGACGGGGATGGAGGGGCTGGGGTCGCTGTGATGGTGGGAAGAGGAGAACAACCACCCCAGGGTGTCCTTGAGAGAGGGTGAGGGAGGAGATTCTGCCCCTCTGCCCCGCTCAGCTGAGACCCCACCTGCAGAGCTGCCCCAGCCCTGGGAAACAACATCAGGAGCACGTGGAGCTGCTGGAGCCACTCCAGAGGAGGCCACGGAGATGCCCCAAGGGCTGGAGCCCCTCTGCTCTGGAGCCAGGCTGGGAGAGCTGGGGGTGCTCACCTGGAGAGGAGAAGGCTCCAGGGAGAGCTCAGAGCCCCTTGCAGGGCCTAAAGGGGCTCCAGGAGAGCTGCAGAGGGACTGGGGACAAGGCATGGAGGGACAGGACCCAGGGAATGGCTTCCCAGTGCCAGAGGGCAGGGCTGGATGGGAGATTGGGAATCAGGAATTGTTCCCTGGGAGGGTGGGCAGGCCCTGGCACAGGGTGCCCAGAGCAGCTGGGGCTGCCCCTGGATCCCTGGCAGTGCCCAAGGCCAGGCTGGACATTGGGGCTTGGAGCAGCCTGGGACAGTGGGAGGTGTCCCTGCCTATGGCAGGGGTGGAATGGGATGGGCTTTGAGGTCCCTTATGCCCCAAACCATCCTGAGACTCTCTGAGAACCCTCTGTAGCTCACGGGCTGAACCGAAGGCAGCGGTGCGAGGGGGGAACCCTCCACCAGCCCAAACTTCCCGGCAGAGCTTGGATGGAAAACGTAGGATGACCACAGACACCCCCCGTGCTCCTGGCATGGCAGGAGATGCCTCTGGAAGGAACCTCTGGAGCCCTGGCTGGGTGTTGCTGGGCTGCAGCCCCCGGGAGACACCCGCGGGATGCGCTCCTGGCTCGGGGTCTGACCACGGCCCCGCTCGGCATCGCCCGCTCCGAGGTTTTGATGGAAAAGGATTTTCACATTTAGCATCCCCCAGCTCGCTGACAGCCACGAGGGGAGGGATGGGGAAGGCAGATAGCCCGGAGAGGCTGATAAGGTGCTGGGAAAGATAACGCAGAAATTGAACAGAAGTTCATGTGAAGAGCTGCTGCTTTAAAACTGTCCCAGCCCCTCCACTACCGAGCACGGAGGGATATTACACCTTGTGAGGTAAAAATAGCACGTTTAATGAAGCCGGGAAAACGTCAATCGTATTTGGTTGGAATTGCAGAGACCTCATTTCCATGTTCCCCGTGAAAACGCTTCGGCTTTGGAACAGATATGAAAGCTCCACACGCTGATCTGCAAAATGAGCTTTGAGCCAGAAAAACAGCAGGAACCAAACACAAAACCTTGTCCCACACCCCCGGATCTGACCATTATCGCTCTCACACTGCTCAGGGGTTCAGATTTTGGTCACCTAGGGGAAAAAAAAACATAGCACATTTTAACCCTGCTAAGTTTGTGATAGAAATTTGCCATCTAAGCTGAATTCTGCTCCAAAACTGAGGGCGTTTGGGAGTGAATGCTGAAGGGAATGGGAGGCCATCCAGGCTGCAAATGCATTTAGGGGGAAAGGGATGGACCATTGGCCTCTCGGATGCTGTCTTTGATTTAGGAGGAAAGGAAACGTCTGTGTCTGGAGAGGAAGGAAACGTCTCTGCTCACTTTAACCTGGCAGCACGGACGTGTCCTGGCCCCTGTCCCAGTGCCACTCCGGGAGGACGGTGCTGGGATGGATTTCTGAGGGAGGGGAGCAGCGGGGAGGGCAGGGAATGCCAGCGGTGCCATTTCGCTTCTCTGCGCAGCGCTCGGCTCACGCGCTCTCCGGCGGGCCCATCCGTCACGCTCCTCGTTAGGGAAAATCCATTCTAAAAACCCCTCATTTTTATTTTAAAGTCTAATAGAGCTCGCTGGTAATTTTCACTTTAAGTAACGATTACACACTTCGAAGTACAAGGTGTGCTTGTGCAGGAGTGAGCTGTGGGGCCTGGCTGTTCCCTTCCCTCTGGGCAGCACCCAGGTGGTGCTGCCCAGCGCTCCACAAGTGCAATTCCTATTTGCACTCCTTAAGTTGGTCCTTTTTATATTTAGGAGGGATCTGGGGCAAACTTTTCATTGGGAAGTGCTGACATCGGGCCTGAGGCAGCTCTTTGGCCGAGGTGGGGACACAAACTCCCCCTCTGCCCATGCAGGGGCTTTGGGAAGGAGCAGCTCTGAAACCCAGAGTGAGAAGTGGCACGTCCCTGACAGAGCTGGTGGGTTCCTAAAAGCACCCTGAGAAACAAAGGTGCATGATAAAAGGGGCTCAGCCCCTGAGGTTTCTCACCCGTTCCCATCTCTTGTCTTCCCTGCTCTCTGCTGATCCCTTCCCCTGCCATTTCCCATCTCCCTGGCCCCCAAACGTGACCCAGGAGCCACCGTTGCGCACCTGGAGAAGCTGGGCTGGCTCTGCAGTGTCCCTGGAAAAGTCCTCTGCTAGAGAGTGGGATTTCCCAGGGCAGCTGCCAGGGTGCTCCACAGGGGGATTGTCTTGCTGGGAGCATCGTCTGCCCATCCAGGATCTCGCTGCCCAGCCAGGGAACTTGCAGATCTCCAGGAAAACACAGGGAAGAGCCGAGGTCTCCTGAGGAAGCTGCACGTTTGCTGCAGCCCTGCAGAGCCCTGGCAGGACCTGGAAGCTTGGCTGGAGCTGGAGCAGAGCACTGAGAGAGCGGTGGGAGAGAGTCAGACACTCACCAGGCGACAGCCGGGCTGGAGCTGGGACAGCCACCGGGGTTTGGGCAGGGCTGGGAACGTTCCCTGAGTGCAGGAGCTGCTCTGGAGCCCATCCACCCCTGAGGTCTATCCATCCCTCAGTCCCATCCAGCCATCAGTCTCTCAGCTCCATCCATCCCTCAACTCCATCCATCCCTCAACTCCATCCATCCATCCATCCATCCATCCATCCATCCATCCATCCAACCCCCAGCTCCATCCAGCCCTGAGTTCCATCCACCCCTGAGCTCCATCTGGCCCAGAGCTCTATTCATCCATCAGTCCCACCCAACCATCAGTCTCTCAGCTCCATCCATCCCTCAGCTCCATCCCTCAGCTCCATCCAGCCCCAGCTCTGTCCATCCCTGAGCTCCATCCATCCTTCAGTTCCATCCAGCCCCCATCTCCATCCAGCTCTGCTCCATCCAATCCTCAGCCCCATCTCCATCCAATCCTCAGCTCCATCCATCCCTCAGCTCCATCCATCCCTCAGCTCCATCCAGCTCAGCTCCATCCATCCCTCAGCTCCATTCATCCCTCAGCTCCATCCAGCTCAGCTCCATCCATCCCTCAGCTCCATCCAGCCCAGCTCCATCCAGCTCAGCTCCGCCCATCCCTGAGCTCCCTCCATCCCCCAGCTCCATCCATCCCTCAGTTCCATCCAGCCCTCATCTCCATCCAGCTGAGCTCCATCCAATCCTCAGCCCCATCCATCCCTCAGACCCATCCATCCCTCAGCTCCATCTATCCCTGAGCTCCATCCATCCCTGAGCTCCATCCAGCCCAGCTCCATCCAGCCCAGCTCCATCCAGCTCAGCTCCATCCATCCCTCAGCTCCCTCCATCCCTCAGCTCCATCCAGCTCAGCTCCATCCAGCTCAGCTCCCTCCATCCCTCAGCTCCATCCAGCTCAGCTCCATCCATCCCTGAGCTCCAGCCACTCTCCTCCACATCACCTCATGACACAAGGTCTCAGCCCACCGAGCAGGGCAACCTCGAGCTGCTCAGACCTCCCAGGCAGCCAAACTCTTCTCCCTGTCCCCTGCACCCATCCAGCCCCATCCATGCCCACTTTCCCTGGCAGATTCCAGCTCCTCCTTGGCCTGGCCGGTACCTGGAGGATGCTCGGGGAGAGTCCGCTGAGGCCTGGTGAACCCACCCAAGCAACAAACAGAGAAAGAGATGCAAGGATGGAAAATTCCCCTTCATAATTAATAAATGAAGAATATTGTTGTTAATCGATGTAGCTGTGAAGAGAATATCGATCCCAGCCTCATGCTATTTTTTGTGCGGCTTAGATTTTTACACCTCATTTAGAGGCAGGTCTCTCTGGGGACCTCTTAACACCAAAAGATATTTGCAGGAGTCCAAAGTAGAAGGGAAGAAAAGGGGGGAAAAAGATTAATTATTACCAGAGCTGGAGAATTATGTGTGTGTCCCATTGTGGCCAACTGCAGCACGGATTTGAATATTTGATTAATAGTGATTCTAGCCAGGGTTGATAACTTATCTCCACTCTGGGTATTTAATAAACAAGTGGGAGCCATTAGAAACATTTTTAATATTAATCCCAGGAAATTATGCTTATGAAGGCCAACCCGCTGCTTGTAAGGACTGCGCAGGAGGATTCCCTGCTCGCTTGCCTCATTCTGTCTTTGGGTGGTTTAAATCCCTCTGTGCCTCAATTTTCCTTTTCCAAGATGGATCAATCCAGAGCTGGGAGTGGCACTGGTTAAAGCAGCGAGTGAGGAACTCTCATTAGCGCCAAAGCTTTGAGGAACAGCCCCGGAGATGGTCGGGATGAGCAGTGGGAGCAGCGGGCTCAGGGAGCTGCTGGGGGCATTCTGCAAGGCCCTGGTGCAAGGCTAGCTTTACTCCAGGAGGGATTTCCTTCCAGCTGCTGGTTCCTGGCTCTGGGATGAGGCAGAGCAGGAGCTGTGCATCCCTGTGCCAAACCATGTCTGGTGGGGACATGGCCCAGCCTCCTCAAGTGTTCAGAACAGGTCACAGAGCTGAGGAGTGGAGGCATTCCTGAAAACCCTGGCAAAATCCACCTGGGAGGCAGCAGGAGGGCCTGGGACAAGGCAAACCATGAGGGACACCACAGCTTGTCCTGGCTCCAAGGAGATGCTCCTCCAGCAGAGCATGCTGGGGGTGTGCAGCCCACTGGGGCTGGAGGGTGAGCTCTGGTATCCCAGCAGGAGCATGGGATGCACAAAGTGCTGGGAGAGGGGAGAATGAGCCATGAAACCCCATTGTGGCAGTCAGGGATCCTCCTGCTGGGAGGCTTTGTGGGACGGTTGGAGAGGGGAGAAATTGATCCCTAAAGAGGAGGGTGGTGGCAGATCCTGCTCCACACAGGTTCTGCCAGTGCCACCTGGAGTTTGGCTTTGGGGGATGTCCAGGCCAGGTTGGTAAGCTGAGGTCAAATTTCAGCCAGGGAGGGAAAAATGTGTGAGGGGAAAAAAATACACTTAGAAAACACCAGATGTTTGGCTTTCCACTGGCACAAAACATTCCTGAGAACAAACACACGGTCCCCAAAAAGGGGAGGCTGAGCCTGCCCCAGGTGGATTAAACTCAGCGTTTAGGCACGACTCAAAGGGTGAATCAGCAGGAGGAGCAGGATTCTCCTTGGCAAGGCAAAGGGAGACCTTTACAATCCCTTCCAAACCAAACCATTGCACGATTCTACGAGAGCAGCAGCCCCCAGGCTGTTGTGGGTGCCCCACAGCATTTGCAGAGGTGGCAAAAGGCAAATTCTTGCTCAAAAAAACCCCAAGGGACTATTGAGGAGATGGGGAGAAGAGCAGGGCATGAAGGAACGTGCAAGAGGACGGGACAGGACCCACCGGGATGTGCCACCCCTGACAGGGCACTCCCAGAAGCTGCCACTTTTGCTGGCCCTGCTTTGGGGACAGCTCTGTCCCCTCTGTCTGGGGGAGCCTCGGGACGGGGAGGGAGCGAGAGGAGCCGTGGGAGCCGGGCTGTGGAAGCGGGAGCGGCGTGGCCGGGATGTGCTCCCTCCTCCACACTCCAGCAGGGCTCACGCATCCATCTCCTCCTTCGGCCGTGATAGGCCCTGGTGCTGCAGATCCATGCAGATCAATGCAAAATTAATTAGAGTAATCAACTCAGCTGTACCACAGAGATCATACAGGCAGGGTTTTAGGTGACTAATTGGTGGAAGCTGACAGCCAGTGTCCCCGGTGTCTTAGAGGTATTAACACTTTTTTCTCTGTAGATTAATTACCTTTTTCCACCTTTCACTTGAAGGGCCTGTCCGTGCCAGGCTGTTTGGGGGGAGCAGGGATGGAGGCCGGGCCTGAGGAGCATCCCGTGGAGCGCAGCATCCGGATTTGGGAGCAGGCAGGCCCAGGCTCCATTGGGAGGCACAGCTTTGGCAGCAGCAGCCCGATTTTAGGGGAGGGGTGGGTGTCCCTGTCCCCCTGCTGAGCCTCCTGGCCATGGCACAGCACATTTACAAGGGGCCACGCTCCTGTCGTGCCTGTCCCAGCAGATCCACGGACCCTCCACATCCCTCCTCTTCTGCCTGGGATCAGGGTTGACACCACTGGAACAACTCTTGGCCCAAGCCAATGCCCACACTGCTGGTCTGAGGCTGTTCCACAAGTCCATGAGGAGGTTCAGAGGTGGATTTGTTCAAATACCGGCACGGGGGCTCTGGGATAGAGACCCAACGAGACTCTGATGCTGCTGGAACACGAGCGGGGAGCTGGGCAGAGGCTCTTAATAGCCAGGGTAATTAATCACCAGCAGTTATCCACCACCAGAGCTGGGTGTTCCATCACCTGGACTCTAAGTTGCCAGTGGGCATCTTCCTGCTGAGAGTGCCCCGGCTTGGATGGAAATTATGGCACGAGAGAGAGAGAGGGACAAAAACTCAGCACTGCTGAGGCCCCACCTCGAATCCTGGGTCCAGTTCTGACCCCTCACTGCAAGAGACATTGAGGGGCTGGAGCGTGGCCAGGGACAGGGGAAGGGGCTGGAGCCCCAGGAGTGGCTGAGGGAGCTGGGAAAGGGGCTCAGCCTGGAGCAAAGGAGGCTCAGGGGGGACCTTGTGGCTCTGCACAAGTCCCTGACAGGAGGGGGCAGCCGGGGGGGTCGGGCTCTGCTGGCAGGGAACAGGGACAGGAGGAGAGGGAACAGCCTCAGGCTGGGCCAGGGGAGGTTTGGGCTGGATATTGGGAAAATTTCTTCCCAGAAAGTGTGGTCAGGCACTGGCACAGACTGCCAGGGCAGTGGTGGAGTCACCACCCCTGGCAGTGTTCAGAAAGCAGAGATGTGGCACTTTGCCATATGGCTCAGTGGGCAGGGAGGTCTTTGGTCAAAGGCTGATCTTGGGAGAACTTTCCTGCCTCAGTGATTCTCTCATTCTGTGATTCCACAACGGTCCCTGGTGCTGCTCTTGGTGACCTTCACCCCCCTGAGCCTGGGGAGCGAGGGCGAATCTCCCCTTGGCTTTGACAGATGAGGGGCCAAAGCACGGGTGAGTAACCAAAGGTATTTCCTGCCTTAGTGGAACACATCAGAGGCACTGGTTGGACACAGAGGAAGGCAGGAGAGTCCTCCTCCTGCCCAGGATCTCAGCACTGAAACCCCACGAGTCGAGCCCTTGGATGTCACTTGTCCCTGGAATCACGGGAGAGGCGATGGAGGGAGTCCCTGCCAGGCCGGGTCAGCAGCAGCTTTCCCAGCCAAGTCTTCAGCCGCCCAAAGGGGAAGGGTTAAATCCAGAGCAGTCCCCAGACTGAGGCCACCAGAGAAGGATCTGCACCCTCAGAGAGCCATTTGTCCCCTCTGACGGCCGGTGTCCGATAGCCAGGATGAATGGTCCTCTCGAGGAGGACAGATGTCCCCACTCAGCTGCCACGGCCACCTCGGCTCGTCCCGCTCCGAGCTGGAACATGGATCCTGCCACCATTGATCCAGGGCTCGGTCTCAGAGCAGGTTTTATTGGCAGGGATAACAGAGAGGGCAGCGGGAAGTGCCAGTCAGGCAAGCACAAGTCTCCAAGACCAGGAGGTTCGTGGGCACAGCTCTGGTGAAGCGGAGCTGCTTTTTGGATCTGCAGGGAAGGGTGGAGTCAGCAGAAGGAGTTATTTGTTACAGGAGCATCCAGACAAGGGGGGTTATGCCCAGGGACAGGACTTGGCTCCAAGGAGCTCAGCAGCATGGACAGGCAGTGGATTTAAACTGAAAGAAAGCAGGGTCAGATGGGATATTGGGAGAAATTCTTCTCTGTGAGGGTGGGCAGGCCCTGGCACAGGGTGCCCAGAGCAGCTGGGGCTGCCCCTGGATCCCTGGCAGTGTCCAAGGCCAGGTTGGACAGGGCTTGGAGCAGCCTGGGGCAGTGGGAGGTGTCCCTGCCCATGGCAGGGGTGGCATTGGGTGGGCTTTGAGGTCCCTTCCACCCCAAATCACTCCACGATTCTGTAATGACAGACTGGGTGACCTGCAGAGCCAGAGCCCAGTGACTCTGGGGTGGAGCCAACACCTGACTCCAAACCTCAGCAGCATCTGACTCCCATCAAACCTTGATCCTCCCCTTGTATTTACTTTTCTTAAAATGAAAAGCAAAACCCCTGGACCTTTCCTGCAAGGTAAAAGGCAATTTTCCAAGGAAAGCGCCTCTCTTTCCATGCAGCTTCAGTCAGCCCCCTTCAAAAATCAACCTCTCAGGTGTGTGGCTTCCCTTGGGAGGGCTTTGGGGTGGTGAAAGGGGTCATGCAGAGAGGGCAGCACCGTGTCCCACAGCAGCACCCACGGTCCCCCTGCCCCAGCAGGACCTGATGCCCCAAGACAAGGCGGGCAGAAGCTGCTGATGCCTGTCCGTGTTCCCTGTCTTGGTTCCCACGTCCCGCTGGCACCAAGTGAGTCACAGCACCCCATAAGACACCAACCCACACCCCAGCCCATCCCTGGAGTGAAAATCCTCTGCTGGCTCACGCTGTGACCCTGCTGCCACCTCGCAGGAAGGCAGAGGGCTGAAGGAGGGGCATTATTCCCTCCTCAGCTCCCAGCACTTTAGAGTGCTTTCATCCCTGAAAGCTTCGGCGGGGAAGAAAGGAGAGTGGCCTGAGCCCCAGCAGCACCGTAAGTGCTTTCCCTTTTTAACAAAGCCCCAGCGAGGGGGAGGACGGAGCAAGGGCTGAGCAGGCCCTGCACCAGCACCAGGCACGACCCCTCCCACCGTGGGTTATCGGGATTTGCCCATCCTTAAAAATAAATCTTCCCCGGTTTCCTTTTATAGGGCCTTTCAAGCTGTATCCCCCAGGTCCTCGTGGAGGGTAATGAACGTGCAAGGCAGGGCTTAGAGCTGCCTGAATTATTCATTGGGAATAATATTTGTGGCCCTTTCCTCCTCGTGGTGGATCAATGGAGAATTTATAGGCAAGGATCCCCGCTACTGGGGGGCCACTGGCTGTGGGGACAGCAATATTTGCCAAAAACGGGGGATTCACCACCATTTCCATGGGCCTTCGGCACAGAGATCCCAACCCCAGGCACAGCCACAGGGATTTCGCTGGTTGGTGGCCAAAGCCAAGCCTGGCCTTGCCTAGGAGAGGCACAGGAGCAGAAGGGGAGGATGGTTCACATGGGAGGGGTGACTTCAGACCCCCCCAGCAACACCTGAACCGCTGGGGTAGCACCCCACGCACAGGGACACCACGGACACACAGAGGTCACCGGGCAGAGCACAGCGGGACCTGAGGTGTCTCCTCACATCCCCGCAGGCTCCTTTGGGAAGTTGGGCCTGGCAGCCTGGAGCAGGGGCTTGGCTTTGTGAGGAGGCTCTGCTGGAGAACCAGAAGGCAGGACAGTGCACGGCACAGCCACTGCAGTGCTGCAGGGAACTGCCGAGTGGGGAACCGAGGAGAGCCCCGGCAGAGCACCTGGAGCCTCCTCCCACCTTTCCTGCTGGCTCTGAGTTCTCCTTCAGAGCAAGGGAAAATCCCATTTCTGCCTCTGCATGGGCAGCTAATGCTGCAATGAGCCCTGCTTCCCACCCCATCCCATCCCACCCCATCCCATCCCATCCCATCCCATCCCACCCCACCCCACCCCACCCCATCCCATCCCATCCCATCCCATCCCATCCCATCCCATCCCATCCCATCCCATCCCACCCCACCCCACCCCAGGAGACAGAGAAATGTTTTTGACAGCTCCTCTTCGAGGGAGTTGCAGTTTTAAACCTGAGCTGAGCAGTTTTGCAGGGGTCCATCCCATCTTCCTGCTTTTTCCCCTGCCAGGGATGAGACTCCCACCAGAGCAAAGAGGTGGAAGGTCCACGGACAGTTCTCCTTGCAGAGCCACTGAGGAAAGGGAACTTTGGGGAGCCACTTTGGGGAAAGGCCCTTTCTAAGCTGCTTTTGGGATGGGAAGATCCGTGCTCAGAGCACAGGGACCTCACAAGGGATCGGCTGCAGCTGGCTCAGGGTGAGCAGAAGCAACTCCCTGGTTTGGATTTAAAGAACAGCTCATGGAATCGTGGAATGGTTTGGTTTGGAAGGGACCTTAAAGCCCCTCTTATTCCACCCCCTGCCACGGGCAGGGACACTTCCCGCTGGACCAGGCTGTCCAGCCTGGCCTTGGGCACTTCCAGGGATGAGACAAGGTCAGATCATGTTCAGCCATGTGCGAACTGCGCTGAGCACAGGGGAGATCTGAGAGCAGCGTTTGCTCCAGCAGCAATACCCGAGATGTAAAACTTGGCTTTTGGATCAGAGATTTGCGCCTGCACCCTCTCCACCCAAAAAAAACCCTCCAAGAGCCCTTCACAAACCTCCAAACCTCCCCACACAGCCGCCCCAAATCCCAGCAGCGGTGGGGCTGAACCCGGGGTCTCATCCTTTGTCATCCACCGCCTCCAGGTGACAGCGAGAAGGTGGCTGTCGCTCGTCAGGGTGGCACAGTGTCATCCAGGCGGCGGCCTGGGGCTGGCCCACGGGAAGAAGAAGAGCCCTAATGCAGTTTTGACAACGAGGCCATCAGTTAAGTGCTCTGTGTGGATATTTCCCCCTCTCTCCATTGTTTATTATTGGAAGTTACAAGTAGCTAAAGACCTCCCCAATTATCTGGGAGCCACTTAAGAGCAATTGAGCACCTGTCACCCACTGAATGGGCTGCCTCGCCCTAATGACAGGAGAGGAGAAAAGCTGCAGGTCAGCAGTGCCGGGATGCCGGCAATTTACAGCCGAGACGGGGAAAAAACACCCCAAGAGGCAGGAGCAGGAAAGGAACAGGGATGAGAGTCCTCAGGGCTCCCTCGTGGCGTGGGTGGGAGACTCGATGACCACAGCTTGAGGGTCACTGCTTGGACAGCGGCGCTCTGCAGCATCCCAGGGGATGTGGAGCAGGCCGTGCCATTAACGGCTCAGTCCTGTAAATAGGAAAGAGAAAACTCCCAGGAATCATTCACTGACCATCAGCCAGCATGAAAAGAAATTACCTGTGCTGCTTTCCCTGCCTGGGGTACCACACCAGGGTTTGGTTTGGGCTGCTGGAAGGGCTGGAGGTGTTGCAAACCCCCAGCACAGAGCCTGGACCTCCGGGATTGTGGGTGCATGTCCCATATGAGGCCACTTCAGTTCTCAGCTTTAGACATGAGAACCTTTGCTTTTGAGGCATCATTTGGATCAGATTCATTATCATTTCTGTGTAATAGGAATGTATGGAGTGGGCCAATTGTACAGAACGGTGCAAAAAAATCTGACACAATACCAGCCAAAGCTGGGGTGATGCATCCCCACCATGAACGAGAAAATGTGTGTGTGAAATACCCTGAAAACCGTGTTGTAGGGAGGAGGCTGCACTCAGCTCTCTGGAACAAAGCCTGAACCCATCCTCTCCCCTCCGGCTGTGCCTCAGGAGCAACTGAGAACCACCTTCCCTGGAAGAGCAGGGGTTTTTCTCCTGAGAGAGGAAAGCTGCCCATGCCCAAACACCCTCTCCTGCAAACAGCTCTGGATTTGTGGAGCAAGGACGTGGGAAGAGGCCGGTGGAGTCCCCAGCGATCCCCTAATCTTGGAGCCTGCCCGGGAAGTGGGGGGCTGGGAATGGGGGAGAAGGTGCCAACCTGGAAAAGTTCATTGATAGAAACATAAAATTAAAATAATTTGCATCAATTCTGCTGAGTGGCTGTTAGGCCTAATTGTTATTGACTCGTCACTGTAATTATTAAGGCTTACACAGAGCTGGGCTGGCAAAGGAGGTGGGTTTGGAACCCCACCACACTCCCCCACCCCTGGGAGTGGGACAGGGACGTGTCAGCTCCTTGGTTCTTGGAAACAGCCCCCAAAAATCACCAGTGAAGCAAAGGGGGGAATTTGGCCCGTTTTGGTGTGCAGGAACAAGGGGGAAGATGGAGAAGGGACAAAGGAGGGGAAAACCAAGGGCAGAAGGGAGGAATGGGGCAGGCTGAGGAGGCAGCTCCAGAGAGACCCCGTGGATGCTGCCAAGGCTGCTCGCTCGGTGTGGGGTTGGGTGATTTCCTCCCCTCCTTCCTCTGGCCTTTGTTTCTGCTGCCAGCACAGACCCCCAAGCAGCAGAGGAGGCTGATCAATAGGAACACGGTGTTTGCATGGATCATACATGCGAAGAGCACGTTCCCGGATCAATGCCGAGGTCTCGCAGAAGGAGAAGGAGGGAGGGGAGAGCAAACCCACCCTGGCAGGATGCTCTCACCACAGGATGTTCCGTTTCCATGGCAATGGGCTCTTCTCCCACCACCCCGGCCTGTCCTCTGTGGCCATGCTGGGGACCCCTCTCAGCACCCCAAGGCACAGCAGTCCCACCAGGGTCTCCACCTGGTGAGGGGGGTCCCGCTGCCCTCATGGCCTCAGGAATGGGGGTCCACCCCCCAAGCTGTTTCTGCCCCTCCCATGAAGTGACAATGAGGTGTCACCATCCTACATCCAGCGGTGGAGAAGATCCTCATCCTGTTTTTCCTCACTCCCACAGGCCACAGCTGAAATCACAGCTCCCAGCCGCCCGTGGGCCGTGTGGATCCCAGCTCCACCTCCCTACCTGCTCCTTCCCCGGGGGCTCCCAGGAATTAATTAGATCATGTCTTTAAAGTGCTCTGGCAATGAAAAGCACTTGAGAAAAGTGGCCAGAAGCCTGAACAGAACCAGAGCTTGCCCAGCCAAGGATGGACATCCCCTGCTTTGTTTCCACACAAGGAAAGACACCCTGAGCCACAAATCCTCCTGAAGCCTCCCAGAGCAGCCCTTGGGGGCTTGCCCAGGCTATGGGACCCTGGGGTTTTCTGGCCCACCTTCCACGCCGGGCTTCACTCGTGCCTGGCTGTGCAGAGAGGAGGGAGGTTGGTGCTGCAGCAGAGCCAGCCAATAATTCCCAGCCAATAAAGTTATCTAAGGGTAATCATTAAGCCCTTACGAGCAATGCAGCTCGTGTGGAGCCGGGGGAGAGCGCGAGCGAGGCGCTGCTGCAAATGTCCTTGCAGCCAGCGGCCGACCTTGGCCGGGCACAGGCACACAGCTGCCTCCAGACCCCCTCCGAATTCCGGGATGGGACATCACTGCAAGGAAGGTCTCCTTGCCAGGAGTCAAAGGGCTCGTGGTGGCCACAGTGGCCAACTCCTTGTGTCCCTCCAGCAGTGAGGAAAGGGCACAGGATGGTGGGAGGAGGACAGGGAGCAGTTTGTTGGAAGTGGGACAGGCTGGAAGCCCTCAGAGTCACAGCTGGAGGCTGGAGAAGAGCTCTGGAATATCATCTACCCATCCCTGGAGGTGGGCAGTTCTCCAGACTTGTTCTGGGCAAATGGTGGATGAGAGGCTCAACCTGCCATGAGTGTTGGCCCCCAGAAACCCCCCCTGTGCTGTCTGAGCCCCCAGCGTGGGCAGCAGGGGAGGGGGGATTCTGCCCCTCTGCCCCGCTCAGCTGAGACCCCACCTGCAGAGCTGCCCCAGCCCTGGGGAACAACAGCAGGAGCACGTGGAGCTGCTGGAGCCACTCCAGAGGAGGCCACGGAGATGCCCCAAGGGCTGGAGCCCCTCTGCTCTGGAGCCAGGCTGGGAGAGCTGGGGGTGCTCACCTGGAGAGGAGAAGGCTCCAGGGAGAGCTCAGAGCCCCTTGCAGGGCCTAAAGGGGCTCCAGGAGAGCTGCAGAGGGACTGGGGACAAGGCCTGGAGGGACAGGACGCAGGGAATGGCTTCCCAGTGCCAGAGGGCAGGGCTGGATCGGAGATTGGGAATCAGGAATTGTTCCCTGGGAGGGTGGGCAGGCCCTGGCACAGGGTGCCCAGAGCAGCTGGGGCTGCCCCTGGATCCCTGGCAGTGCCCAAGGCCAGGCTGGACATTGGGGCTTGGAGCAGCCTGGGACAGTGGGAGGTGTCCCTGCCCATGGCAGGGGTGGCACTGGATGGGCTTTGAGATCCCTTCCAACCCAGTCCTGGGATTCTGGGATTCTATGAAATCCCACCCTTGGAGCACCAGAGCTGCTTCCCAAAGCAGCAGGTGCTGGCAGCCTGTGGGCAGAGATGCCACTGAAGTGTCTCTGACAGGGTTGGCACCACCTTGACCCCCTGCTATTGTGTGAAACATTTGTTTTTAGTCAGCCAGGAAGCAAATTAAAAAAGTTGGCTGTGCAGGAATTAGGCCTTTTGGCTGATAGTTTGGGAAGCATCCGTCTCCATTGCCTGCAAATTAGTCCTGCACAGGAGAGTAATCAGATGTTTAATGCAGCCGCAAAGGAAATCACCCGTCATTAACTATTCAAACCAGGAGCTCTGGAAAGGACCGGCCCGACAGATCCAGGGGAGCTGGGGAGGGGCTGGTGGCACATCTTTGGTGCCATGGGATGGGGATGGGCTCTGATCATGAGGCTCCACCTGCCCGGAGAGCCTGGGGAGGGGATGGCTCTGATGAACCAAAGCCCAGCTGCGGTATTTGGAGCAAAAGCAGAGATATGAGCCCAAAAGAGACAGGTTTGGGAAGGATGAGGGGTCAGTGAGGTGACATCTCAGAACCTGCTGGCCTCCTAGGAACTGACTTGCAGTTTGCTAAGGCAGCATCTCCCCAATCCCAAAAGTGCTGCTGCTCCCTCACCTCGGGGCTGGATGTGGGAATCGCTCTGGAGAGGCAGCACTGCCTCCTCTTCCTCCTCCTCTTCCTCCTCCTCCTCCTCCTCCTTCTTCTCCTCCTCCTCCTGCTGCTCCTCCTCCTCCTCCTAACCCCCTGCCCACCCAGCACGCTGTCCTGGAGCTCCAGCGTGGTCCCACTGCACCCAGTGGCACAGGTGAAGGAAGGGATGCACAGGACAGGGAATGTGCTGGGATGTCCTGGAGAAACAGCCCCGGGCGTGACATCCCAGAGAATCGCCGAGGTTTGAAGGCTGAGTGACAGACTGGTGGTTTGGAGCAGGGAAAAACAAGCGTCAAAAGGGCCTTTCCCCCTAGGTTTGGTCTCTCCAAACTCCTGGCCAGTGAATTCCTGGGAAAGAAAACCGCCCCAAGTGCTGAACTCGCCAGCAGCCACGGGAAAGGGGAAGGTGCAGATGTTGCCAGCTGTGTCCTGCCCTGCTGGGGAAGCCCCAGCACAGGAGCTGTCTGCAGCCTCCTACAGCAGGATTTTTAGGATATTTCCACACATATTTTCTCATTCGTGATGGGAATACATCACTTCAGGTATTGATCGAGGGGGTTTTTCACATCATTCACCCACAGGTGCCTCTGGCCCCCAGCACCCGTTTGGGCTGGAAGTTCATCCTCAGGATGCAGAAAAAAAACCCCAGGGGATTTTGGTCTCAGGCTGACACCAAGACAAACACATGACAAACACGGAGAGCCAGGGAGACATTTACCCCTGTGAAAGAGGTCAGCACAGAGTTTATGGAGCATCTGAGCCCTGGGGAGCTGCCTCCATCCACAGGGCTGCATCCTGCCCTTAAAGAGTAATCCCTTAAAAATGACTTTTGTGCCAGAGAAGGGAAGGAGATGGAGGGAGTGTGAGAGCCTGCGTGCTGGAGGAGTAAGTTCTTTGTTGCCTAGAGCTTGCTCAATCCATACATTGAAGAGAAGAATAAATAAAAAATCAAATCTCTACTTCTGAAAAGCGTTTCTGTGGGGAGCTGCTTCCCTGAATCTTCCAGCCCCGGCCTGTGTCAATAAATCAATAGCTGATGCAGGTTGGCTGCAATCGGCTGCAGGAGAGCAGGCGAGTGATGGATGGACAGGAGAGAGGCCAATCTGAGCCATAGGGCAGAGGTGATGCTCACCTTGAGCTTTATTGTTTGCCACGGACAGACAAGGTGGTGTGGAGGCATTAACGGGAGTGCTGAGGGTGGGAGTGGCACTGGAGCCCACACACCCAGCCCAGAGCCCTCCTCTCCTCAGGGTCTCTCCTCTGCCTCTTACCCAGGGGTCTTCTCTGCCACACCAGAGGTTCAGCTGAGGTGAGGAGAGAAGCTGAAGGATGCTCTGCGTGGCTGGGAAGGAGGGGTGGCCCCCAGGCTGTGCCCAGGGGCTCCCACAAGGAGCTCTCCAGTTGCGGCTGCACGGGGCCCTCGCTGCTCCTGCGCGGTGAGGAGGGGACAGGGGACAGAAATCTGGGCTTTCCACAGCTGATTTCCCAGTTCTGTGTCAGAAAGGGGACAACTGCACCAGGGAAAGAAGGACCAGATCTCCTGGTTTGGGGTTGGGTTCAGGCAGCACAGAGCAAACCCGGCCCTCTCTCACAGCCCAGCACCAGGATCGGCCCAGAGCAGCGCTGGCCTTCCGTGAGCCCAACTCATGAGGGGAAGATTTTCCTTCTGCCACCCTCCTCCTGCCCCACAAGTTTGTTGTTCCCTGCCATGAACTCGGGGAGAGATTTGGGACCCTCCCTGTCCCCTGGGACAGGTGCCAGAGGGAAGCTGGTGAGAAATAAGGTGACCCTCGTCACTCTGAGCCACTTCTTAACTTCAGCTTCAGGAGTTATTCCACTGAGGCTGCACTGGCCTCATGCAACTGCCCTCAGGGGTTATTCCAGCCCCTCCAAACACATTCAGGGAGTTCCTAAACACAAGGAAGCACAGAGGGAAAAGGATTCCTTTTGGTTTGCCCTCAGCCTGCCCTCAGAGAGGGTTGGAAACCTCCACATTCTCTTAGGAAAACAAGAAAATAACCATCTCCCCTCTTCTCCAGGCTGATCTCAATCTTTGGAGCTCCTCAAATGCCCCTTCATGTCCCTGCGTGGGTGTCCCAGCCACCCCCACCCTTGGTGCTGCTCCTTGCTCGGCTCCCGGGGCAGGAGGGGCTGGGTAAGGGAGCATGGATTGACACAGGACCATAACGAGGCCTTCTGATTTCTCCTCTGCTCCTCTCTTAATCATTGCTAACATCCCACTTGCCTTTTTGTCTGCAGCTGAGCATTGAGCTGACATTTCCAGAGAACTCCCCTACATTAACTCCAAGAGCTCTTCCCTGAGCAGCAGCAGCCGATTTGGAGCCCACAGAGGTGGTTAAGGTTGTTTTCCTCATGTGCATGACTTTGCATTTATCAACACTGTATTTCATCTGCCCTTTTGTTGCCCAGCCTCCTCATATGCTCACCTCCTCCTGAAAACTTTCCCAATCATTCTTTGTGGCAACTTCCATGAAAATTCCTGCCTCCCCACCAAGCTGTATCGCCGAATTTTCTGCTTTTTTTCTGGATTATTTAAGAGTGTGGATCAGGGTGGGTCCCAGAACCGATCCCTGCAAGCCCCACGTGGAAATGCTCCACAAGGGTTGGTATCCACCTGGTCACACTCCTGGTCCAAGGCTCTCCAGGAGAAGCAAACCTATTGCAGGCCCAGGACACAGCGTAGGAAGGGGTCTAATTCTGGAGAACGTGGCAGCAGCAGCAGATCCTGTAAGATAAACAGGAATGTTGAGGAACATCCTTCACCCAGCAAGAGGCTTCTGCCATGGAGGGATTGTCTTCAAGCCCTTGTTCTGTCCTGCGTGTGCACATCTGTCCTGAGGTCTGTCTGTCCTGAGGTCTGCGTGTCCAGTCTGTTCATCCCCTGGCCTGGGATCCCATAAGAGCAATTCCATCCTGGGAACCTGCAGAGCTGGATTTTCACAGAATCAGAGAACCCCAGACTCCTTTGGGTTGGAAGGGACCTTAAAGACCATTTGGTTCCAGCCCCCTGCCATGGGCAGGGATGACACCCACTGGACACCACTGGTTTCTCCTGGGATGTCTGCAGGCTGGGGATGGAGCTCAGGGAAAGGTTCTTCCCCCCGAGGCTGCTGGGCACTGCCCAGGCTCCCCAGGGAATGGTCCTGGCCCCGAGGCTGCCAGAGCTGCAGGAGCGTTTGGACAGCGCTCTCAGGGATGCCCAGGGTGGGGTTGTTGGGGTGTCTGTGCAGGGCCAGGGGCTGCACTGATGATCCCTGAGGGTCCCTTCCAGCTCAGGATATTCCGGGATTCTGTGACTCCCAACCAAGCCATGGAGATGCTGCATCACCTTCCCTTGGCTTTCAGCCTCATTGTGTCCCAAAGGGTGCAGCAGACCCACAACCACCCCAATTTGCCCAGTAGCTTTTCCCCGTGCACCCCCTGACAAGGGGAGAAGGAGGGGAATCCAGCTTCACTTTGTTCCTCCCTCCAGTTCACTCTTGGTTTCTCTCAAAACAGCTCAGAAAACAATAGCCAAAAATAACCAGGCTGGCAGGGAGGGCTGGAGGGAGAGGACACTGCTATGGCAACTGCGATCACTCCCTGCCCTGCTGTGGAGGCAGAGCTGCAGGTTTGTCTCTATTCCCGAGCAGATTGGCTCAGCCCCAGCCCCAGGCATGCCCCGAGCCAGTCTCTCCTTGGGTGGCCAAACTGGCACCTCACCCGCTGGGCACTGCTGGGCTGGCGAAGGGCAGCCAGAAACAAATAAAACCTGGGGGCTGCAAGTGGGTGGAAAAGAGCCGAGTTGTGGTCTCCGTGCTGGGTCTCCCCCTCCATCCGTGCAAAGGTTTCATGAGCACGGCCACAACAAGGCAGAGATGCTTAAAAATAAAAATAACCCAGCCAAGGGCAGCCAGAGAGTGCTCTTAGGGCGACGGCACGGGCTGGATGCGAGAGGATGAGATGTTTAAAAGGTTTGAAAGCAAACCTAAAGCCAGATCAAAAAGACAGGCACGGCATGGTGTAAAAACCCCTCAGGCTTCTGCAGATCACTTCAGACTCCTCAAGGAGACTGTGGGTTGAGGCTGAAGTAAATGACATGGGGAGATTTGGACTCCAACCACCCTTCCTTGTACATCAGCAGCCCTTGGCCAGCCCAGCCTCACTCTGGGGAAGCCAAGACCTCGCTCACAAGCTCCTTCCCCAGGCCGGATAAGGAGGTTTGTTTGTGCTGTTTGTGGGTTCCACGCTGTGAGTGCCTCGTTAGGATCATCTTGGTCTTTACCCAAATCCTCTTGAGTTCATCTGAGACGCCCCTTCAAAGCAGCACATGCACTGGAGGGCTCTGCTGTCCCTTCCCAACCTGCTGTTTATTGCTGAGGACAGCATTTCGGTAGGTTTTAATGTCCCAAAATCTGCAGATTTTTGGGTCACACTCTGCTTCCTTCAGGATCCTTTGGAACAGACAAGCCACGTCCAACCCTCCTGCTGAGGGGTCACCAGCCCACACAGGGCTGAGTGGGAGCAGGGAGCCTCCACAGCTCTGGCCCAGAGTCATGAGAAAAAATCATCTTCAGCCTTTGGTGTTTTTTTTCCCCGAAGCTACAGCTTGTCAACATCTCCCGTGAAATAAACCCAGGGAAGGTACAATTAGATTAAACCCGAGTAACTTCTTCACTCACTCAGGAGCATTATAGGCACCTTACACGTGGAAATTAAGTACCATTTGAAACATCCTGCATTGGCAGGTCAAAGTATTTAATTTCAGCTTTTAAATAGCATTTCCTTCCGGAGCTTTCCCTTGCCCACTTCATTCAGCTGAAGTCAACACCGTTCCTGGTGTTTGTCTGACAAAGGACTTGTCACATCACAGGTTACATTTCTGCTCATCTTTGCTTTGATTTTCACATCAGCTTTCCTCCAAGAGAGCAGCCAGGCTCCTGCCTCAGCAGCTATTGAGAGCCTGAGGTGCCGAGAGCCTGGCACAATCCCAGCTGGATTCCTCTCCAGCCCGGCCACCCTGGCATTGCCTTGGCACTCTAATTAAGAGCCAGCAGGGTGCCACATGCTCCCAGTTTGAGGACTGGAAACCAGCTCAGAGGCAACAAACTCATTCACTCCAAACTCCTGAGGAAGGGAGTGGGGCTGGACTGCAGAGCCAGGACTCAGGATCATGGAATCACAGAATCATTAGGTTTGGAAAAGCCCTCTATGATCACCAGGTCCTACCACTAACCCAGCCCCGTGTTCACCACTAAACCACATCCCCAGGCACCACATCCACACATTTTTTTGGACACTTCCAGTGCAGACACTTCCCACTGCTCTGGGAAGCCTGTGACAATGCCTGGCCACCCTTTCCATGAAGAAATTTTTCCTAATGTCCAAACTAAACCTCCTCTGGGGCAACTTGAGGCCATTTCCTCTCTTCCTGTCACTGATTACCTGGGAGAAAAGACTCAAATCTCCCTCTCCAAAACGTCCCCAGTGTAGCCCCAATATTCAGGCTGGCAGCAGCTCCAGGAGGTCTTTTCCAGCCTAAATGATTCTATGATTCCAAAATCACCAACCATTAGCCCACCACCACTAAACCACGTCCCTAAGTGCCACACCTACATCCCTTTGAAATCCCTCCAGGGATTGGGATTTGTGTCTTGGTGTCTCTGTTGTCTGGTTTCAGTGGTGCCTGAGAACCTACCAGAGCGGGTTTGACCGCAGGAAGGGGATAATTTAAAGAATTACTGAGTGGTTTGGGTCAGAAGGCACCTTAAAGATCTTCTCATCCCAACCCCTGCCACGGGCAAAGACAGCACACCTCCCCTGGCACAGCTGGAGACAGGAAGGTGTCTCCAGGTGTGATGAACTTGGAGCTGCACGTGAGGCTGCTGGCAGGATTGCCACCTGTGCAGGCACGGAATCATTCTGTGTCATGGAATCATTCAGGGTGAAAAAGACATTTAAGATCCTTGAGTCCAACCCACACCTCTGCAGCCACAGCCGTGCCAGCTGCCTTGGGCCTGGCAGGGTGAGGATCTCCCAGGGGTAACGAGGGAGGGCTGGTGGCTTCCTGGGACACCTGGCTGTGGTGTCCCAGGCACAACCGTCCCACCTTGCTCAGCACCACCCGGCCTGGGCAAGCACAAGAGCCATGGGATGTGGAGTCCTGGGATGCCAGCCAGGAGCAGGGAATAGCAACAGCAAAGCAGTGGCAGGGAATTGAGGGGGAGGATGGGCTTTTTTGTCCTCTTTTTATCCTTTCACTGACACCCCCTAGGTCAAGACTGACTCTTCCACGGGACCAGCGCTGCAGAGCCGTGCCCCGGGCCCACCCAAAACGCCCACTGCCGTCACCTCCTCCCAGCTGCTGCAGAAAATCCCCGGTGTCCCTGCTCTGGCCGGGCTCTGCCGCCTTCCCTGGCTCTCAGTACAGTATCTGCCAGCCCCCTCCCTGCTCCTCGGGCTTTGTCAAAGCACATTTCCCAATTAGAGGATAAAAATATTCCATTCCTGACTCCGCGCGCTATCGATTTTGCCTGTAGCTGTGGAGGGGGCGAGGGCGGGCGTGCGCGGGGTAGGGAGAGGTGAAGGGCTGCAGGCACGAAGTGCAGCTGCCTCCCCCCTACCCCTTTATTATTATTGTTATTATTCATCCCGGTGAAAAGCAGCGAGCAGGACTGGTTAGCTCAGCTGACCACTGATAGAGAACAGGGGATCGATACTTAATTGACACAGGCTGGGCAGCCGGAGCAGGGATTGGAGATGGGGGAAGGCTTCTGGGAGGAGGGAGGGGAAGAGGAGAGAAGGAACAAAAGCCAGGGGAAGGAGGAGAGGCAGCGTGAGGGTGGGAGGAGCGGGGAAATAATGAAAGAAGAGGCAGAGGGGCCGGGAAGCCCACGGAGCCCAGCGTGCCCCGCGGGAGCTCTGCGCTGGGAGCTCTTCCACCCCTGGCTGTGACGGGACAGGAGAGGTGACAGCGTGGCAGGGACGTCCCACGCGCGTATCTGCAGCCTCTTCGGGGAGCAAGGTGTGGCCTCTGTTCCTGGGTCGGTGTTGGGCACCCTCAGCTCAGCAAAGTGCCCAGGGCCAGCACTGCCAGCTGTCCCTCCTTGCCCGGCATCATCAGGAGAGGGACAAGCCCTGAATGTTGCTCCAGTGACAGAGGTGCCCCCGGGAGACCCGAACAGTGCCCAGGGAGCAGCCTGGGATCTCTCCCACCAGCTCAGGGTAACTCCACCTCCTGCTGTGTCCCTCCCTGGGCAGCACAGCCTATCCCACGTGGTGTATCTGCCACTAGATGTGGTCTAAACTCCCCAAAGCTCATTTTCCCACCTCTGGATGATGCCTCCCGGAACTGTTGGAAGGGTGAGTTTGAGCACAGCTCATCCAGTGAGACTGGTCTAAAGAGTGGCATCCCAGCCCAAGGAAGGAGTTGGAACAAGGTGGTCTTTAAGGTCCCTTCCAACCCAAACCAGTCTGGGATTTTACGATCCCATGGCTTGTTCTCTCTCATTGGCCATCCTCTCCCTGCCCAACCCTGCTGTGGAGCTGACAGCTCACAGGGTGAGGTCTCACTGAGGACAGATGTGTCACCTGGTGGCTCTGCTCTCTCCAGTCCCTCGAGGACAGCAGGGTTTGAGTGCTCAACGGAGCCCACAGTGCCCTGATTTCATGGGAAAAGCCCTGAGCAGGTTGGGGAGTGCCCAGAGGCCAGGTGAAGTACCCGACCTGGCAGCCACCCTCTCGTTCAACTCAGCTTTAGTGAGGGTCCCACCAGAACCTCTCACCTGGGTGGGGCACCGGATTTACAAGGGAAATGTGGACAAGCTGGAGAACCATGAAGGGAAAGAACAGGAACAGGAGGTGTGGAAGACGTGGCCTTCGAGGAAGAGTAGAAGGCAGTGAGTTCCTGTGCTCCAGAAGGGAGAAGATACAGCAGCAAGTCCCGAAGGAAGGACACTGGCTGGTTTCTTCTTCATCTCAGACAAGGGGAGGACAGGAGAAACCATGCCAGGCTGAAGGTGGGCTCCCAGGCAGCAGTCAACTTCTCTCTGAGGATTTTGGTGGCATTTAGTGGCCCTGAACGTGATTATTACAGAGGTCTGGGGAGAACAAGGTGGAAATTCCTGCAGAACTCCAGGAGATACTCCCTGTGGTACGGAGGTCTCCACAGGGAACTTTGACCAGAAGAACAGAAAATTGCTGAACTTCTCCAGGACTTGGCTGCTCCAAAGCACTGGACAACAAATCCTTGGGGCCAGGAAGGGAAAAGCCAAGACATGTCTTGACCTTCAAAGTCCTTCAGCTGCCCACAGCAGGGGCTGCTCTTCCCTGGGAGCAGAGCTGGGCTCCCAGCCCAAGACAGAGGCAGCAGGACTCCTTCCATGGGCAAAAGGCTCTTCGTCCCTGATGGTGGAATAAGAGGGATGACCTCTCCCAAGCCTAAAGGTCACTTTTCTTCCTCTTCCATTTTATTCTTGGCCCTTCCAGTTCTCTCACCCACCATCTTCAACGGGACACCCATGCACAGAAAGTCTTCAAGGTTGACCTTCAACAGCACCTCCCACCACACAACCCAACCATCCAGGGAGAGGCCGGTTGGCCTCGAGCAGAGCCCGACAGAGCCTGTGGCTGCCTCCCAGTCAACAGGAAGAAGAAGGCTCTTCCAGGCATCTGCTGCTGCTTCAGACATTTCAACCCCCACAGAACGTGTCAGCCTGGAGACACAGCTGGAAGTGCCTGGATGGGAAATGCTCAGACCCTCTTCCCACCCGTTGCCCATGGATGGGAAAGGCAGATATATTTAACTTCTCTCGGCACCAGCCAAAAAGAGCTTTGAAAGCAGGGATGGGGTGGTGGGAAAAGAGCGCTTTGATTTTACTTGTTGTTTTTATGGACTCTTAGAGGCCCGGCCTGACATTTGCTCCTTGTTCAGGTGTGGGCCCCACCAGGCCATGGCACAGGGAACCTCATCGCAGGGCCTGCCTCGTCACTCTTGATCTATAACACGTCAGCCTTAAAAGGATCCTCTCCATCTCCTTAAACAATGCATTGCCGCTGTCCATCGCTCCCATTAATGCATAAAAAATCATTAGGCATTTCTATGGAGACCCATCGCCATAAACGCAGCCTCCAAATGCACTCGGGCACTAAAGCGGCCAAAGTAAACTGAGGCGATTCCTGCGGTAAAACCCTCTCCTCACTCATCCCACCCCAGCCCTCCCCCAGCCCTCGCCGTCTCTCTTCCCTCGATCAATTTTATGGTGCTTGCCTGGGGTTCATTAATGTTTCCGGAATCTTTCTGTGCCCTGTTTAAAAATTCTTAATTAAGCAAGGTTTTTTTGTTTACACTTGAACTAATTACACTTTTAAACCCGACAATAAAACATCAGCTCTGGGCCATTAGGGCCCGCCACGGGCAGGCAATTCAGGAACTGCCATGCTCTGCAAGGAGATAGGAAGGCCGGGGATGCAGCCTAGCTTCCGTCAAGAGGACGCCAGGATCTTCACTGGGTACATGGAGATGGGGGCCAAGGGTTCGAGCAGCCAGATGTCCCCTTCAGCTCTTCCTCGTTCCCTCCGGATGCGCCTTCCCTCCGAGATAAGGCCTGGCAGAGGAGATGGATGGGGAGGTGTCCTCTCCCAGTGCTCATCGCTGTTTGCCACGCTTGGGTTCTCCACACAACCAGCCTGTTTTTCCAGAGGCACGTTGGCCCAGAAATGGGCGGTGGAGGAAATGGAGGCCTGGGAAATGGGCCTCATGGAGGAGGTAGGCCTGGGATGGCAGTGGTTGGGTTGTGTCCAACGGGCTGGGCTAGAGCACCGGTCTGTACCCGAGGAGAGGCTCTCCCAGGTGGCCAAGGAGAAGAAGGGATGGAGCAGAACCTCTGGGACACATCTGTCTCCATCAGCAAGGGAATGTGCCCCAAGCTCGTCTCAGGAGCTTGGGCTCAGCTTCTCAGCACTGCAGAAAACATTTTCCTGGCCATTGTCTGCCTTGGGCTTTGTGTGTCCATCCCTGGGGACAGGAGCTGAGCTGAGGTGCTCAGTCCTTGGGGCGGTGGCAGCTGATGCTGCTGGAGACCCTTTAGGCAGGAGATGGTGCCGCTGGTGGTGAACACAGGGTCACCACTGCCCACTGGTGTTACCCCTGCCCACCACCACCACCACATGAATGCCCAAAAGTGCCCATGAGCACAGAAATAGGGGTCACCCAGGAGCTGTTCTGCTCCAACCAGGACCAGCAGATGCTGATCATGAGTTCACTTCCCACCACAGTGGTGGCTCTCCAGACACCAGCTCCAAACTGGTATTTCCTGCCTTCTTTCTGTCCCATCTGAAAATACCCTTCCTGACATCAGGAAAGCACATGGGGCAGGGTGAAGCTGGGGCAGGATGAATTTGGGATGTGAGGAAGATGGGACCATGAAGATGGGAATGGAGCAGGGCTGTTGGGAGCCTTCGGGTCATGTCAGTGGTAGCCATGTGGAGAAGGCAAGGCAGGACATGGCCAGCAACTGGTCCCTGCATGTTGGCAGCTCTTGGTGGCCTCAGGTTCCTGATTTCTGTGAGGCTCTTGATGCCCAACAGCAGAGGGGTGGAAATCCTCCATATCCCACCCAGCCAGGCTGCCTCTTCCAGGTCCTTAAGGGGCCCACCAAGAGGAAACGGCCCAACTTCTGCTCAGGTGCCTTCCTGAGGTCCTCACCAGAGGGAAAAACCAGAGTTCCAGAGCTCCCCCTGCAAAAGGGTGTGTGGCAATTGAGCCCCTGGAAAGTCCTTCCACCAGGGGAAATTCAGATTGGATATTATGAAAAATTTCTTCACTGAAAATGTGCTCAGGCACTGGCACAGGCTGCCCGGGGCAGTGGTGGAGTCACCATCCCTGGAAGTGTTCAAAGCCATGTGGACGTGGCACTTGAGGACTGGTTCAGTGGAGAAACAGTGCTGGGTTAATGGTTGCATTCAATGACCTTGGAGGTCTTTCCCAACCTTAACAATTCCATGACTCTGTGACTTTATCTTCCCCATCCACGGAGCAGAGAAGGCTTTTGCAGAGCAATAAACACCCTGAGCAGGACCAAACGCTTACATCCAGTCCTGTACCCTGCTTCCCACCTCACTCCATCCCAAAAGGCTGCTCCCAGCACGGCTGCCTTTGGAAATCCCTTTCCCTGACTGTTGCCAGCGGGGAGCTTGGGAAAAATGTCTCACCCTCGCCGAGATCCCTGCAAACCAACGTGCTTGATAAACTCCCCCCCATGGTGAGAAGTGGGGCTTCAAAGGCATTTTGGTTTTTCCATAGATATTTATTTTAAAAATAAAAATCCATATATGAAACTTTTTGGGGAAATGCTGCATTTTTTAACCCAAAAATAAAAACCAACCAGATGCTCAAAGGTTTTTGCGAGCCTAACTCATAAATAAACCAGCAGATTTGCTTGGAAAGACAGGAGGAAGACGGGAGTGGAATTGTCGGTTCCAACACACTGATCTTTCTTTTCTCCTCTCCTTTCTGAAGCAGAAAATGTCACATTTGGTGAGAATACCTGAAGCAAAACCCGAGCAAAGATTTGATTCCTTCCTCCCGGCCGCTGCTGCCCACGTGAGCTTCCAGCCCTCCTCCTGGACAGAAGCGGGAGCGCAGCGGCAGCAGCGAGTCAGTCCCCGCCTCCGCCAGAAATCCCTCTGATTTTGGGGTTATTTTATTCATTCTGGACTCGACCTGTTTGGTGTCAGCTGCTGGTTCATGTGAAATCTTCCTGGACCAGTCCCAGGTGAATGTCAGCTTCCTGTGCTGCCCCTGGAGCAGCAATTCCCTGGGGATGCCGCTGGGGGGGATTTTACCCCGGCGCAGCAGAGTCCAGCCTTGTCCCAGGGCAGGTTGCAAGGAAAGAAATTCCATTGTCCTCCTGAGCCATGAGAGGAACCCGGGCACAGAGCAGGGGAGCAGGTCCCCAGGATTCTCAAACCATTGGCAGCCCTGGGGAGAAGGACTTGGGGGTGTTGGTGGGTGAGAGGCTCAACCTGCCCCGGCCATGGGCACTGAGCCCAGAAACCCCCCCTGTGCTGGGCTGAGCCCCCAGCGTGGGCAGCAGGGGAGGGGGGATTCTGCCCCTCTGCCCCGCTCAGCTGAGACCCCACCTGCAGAGCTGCCCCAGCCCTGGGGAACAACAGCAGGAGCACGTGGAGCTGCTGGAGCCACTCCAGAGGAGGCCACGGAGATGCCCCAAGGGCTGGAGCCCCTCTGCTCTGGAGCCAGGCTGGGAGAGCTGGGGGTGCTCACCTGGAGAGGAGAAGGCTCCAGGGAGAGCTCAGAGCCCCTTGCAGGGCCTAAAGGGGCTCCAGGAGAGCTGCAGAGGGACTGGGGACAAGGCCTGGAGGGACAGGACCCAGGGAATGGCTTCCCAGTGCCAGAGGGCAGGGCTGGATGGGAGATTGAGAAGGAATTGTTCCCTGGGAGGGTGGGCAGGCCCTGGCACAGGGTGCCCAGAGCAGCTGGGGCTGCCCCTGGATCCCTGGCAGTGTCCAAGGCCAGGCTGGATATTGGGGCTTGGAGCAGCCTGGGACAGTGGGAGGTGTCCCTGCCCATGGCAGGGGGTGGAACAAGAGGTTCTTAAAGGTCCCTTCCAACCCAAACCGTTCTGGGATTTTGTGATACGGCACCAGCCTGGGGGTGCATCCCCTCCTCACCCCACAGTCCCCCTGCACTCAGCAGCTGGAGCTGAGCCCTGGCAGAACATGTCCATGGAACAGCAGCACTGCTCTGTCACACAATCAGGGGACAAAGCCACCCCAGGCCACTGCCAAGGGAGCAGGAGGAGAGTGTGGGGCTGCTGGGAGGAGGAGGGTGAGGAGGGAAAGGAGGAAGGAGCAGCAGGGAACGGGGCTGGGTTTCCAGCAGGGGACAGGGCTGGGTTTCCAGCAGGTTCCTGTCAGCGTGATTGGCTCAGGTTGCATCGATCCGGGTGTGATCAGGACTTTGTATTTGCTGCACAGGGGAGGGGGAGAGAAGCTCCGAAGGGAAGAAAATAACAAGACTGGGAAAACTGGAGGTGGGAGTTTTCCTGTCCCTTCTATTGCTCTAGATGAAGGCAAAATAACAGATCCCCAATTCCTGGCAGATCCATCCTAGTGCCAGTGTGGAGCATCCCAAAAATGTCACAAGTCACACGGAGACCACAGCTCAGAGGATCAGTCTCAGCTATGGGGGCACCTTGGATGCCAAATCCAACCCCTGTTCATGTCACACTCTCCCTCAGCACCTTCTCCTCCTCTTCCCAAGCCCTCCTTTACAGACTCCCCTGCAGAGGACCCAAGCTGAGCCCAGCAAACTCATCACACCTGTAACACAGGTGGGCTCCTGTTAAATCCACAGGAGGGCATGGAATAAATCACAAGACACCGTGTCTGGGTGGTTTGGTTTTCCTTGAGTGCCCACAGGCATCCACAGGAGCTGGGAAGGCACAGGGAGAATGGAGAGGTGCTCACCTCCCCCTGCCCACCTCCTGGGAGGGGCCTTTGGGGGCGATAAATCTCCCTGGTTAAGAGGGAGCAATATTTGGGGAGGATTTACAGCAGGAAAAATGCCCCAAAATGTGGAGAAGGGAAACAGCGCAGCATTGTGTGGGGTTTGATCCATAGGGAGGAGGACAAAGAGGCAGGAGAGGGGTGAAGGAGCAAATCAAGGCAGGGGAACCACACAGGGACTGTGGCCCTTCACACCTCTCCTGGCACGAGGAGTCACCCCTGGGTGTCCTGCTGGCTGGGACGGAGGAGTGGGGACAAACCTCTTTGGGGCACAGATGAGCTGATGCCCCTGCCCACGCCCACCTGTCCCTCTTCATTCTTTCCCCAATTTTTCTCTTTCCTCTTCAAGGCCTGGAGGAAAACGACTGCTCCTGGAAATGTCAGGCAGGGTTTGCTCTTCAGGGTGGGGAAGCAGGAGGGACAGGATGGGACAGGCTGGGACAGGATGGGACCAGAGGGGAGCAGGGATGAGTGGCTGCAGGTCTCCTTTTGCCTAGGGAGGGATAAGGGGGAACAGCACCTTCCTCATGTGCGTCCCCCAGAAATAGGTCAGGACCCCACAGCGGGGTTTGAGGTGGCCCCAGAGCCCTCCCACAGTCGTGTCCCTGGGGTGTGTGGGTGACAGGGGCTTGTAGAGGACTGGGGGCAGGAGTTTGCTGGGGTTAACCACCCAACCCCCCTGCCCCCAGCCCTGTGTCCCTCCATGCTCACGCCTGTCCCCCACCCAGGCCATCATTTGGTGCTCCCCTGCCCCATGGGCAGGGTCTCCACCCCACAACCCCTCCAGCACCAAATCCCAGCCCCTAAACAGCCCCCTAGGATGGGCAGCTTCCCACATCCCTTTCCCCTTCCCGCAGCCAGCATTATGGCTGGAGCACAGTGAGGCTGCAGCGTCCTCCTCCCTCGCCCTGCCCCTGTTTCCATTTTATGAGCTTTTTCTTGCTATAAATATGGTTTTGAGAGCCCATTTATCAGGTCCTGCAGCTCTGGAGTCAGCCTGCCGCGCTGCCCATGACAGGTCAGAATTGACTCGTATGATATTAGAATTGCTATTGATCCCTTCGGCACCTCGCCCCGCGCCCGGCTCCGTGACCCAGTGTCAGGCTGGGCAGCCCCCCTGCTCCGGCCACCCCCTGCTCATCCTGGCAGCTGGGATGGGGTCCCTGGCTCCCTGTGCACCTTCACCCTGAGGGGACCCGGCCCCCATGTCCCCCCATGGGTCCTTTATCCCCCCATGGGTCCTTTATCTCCCCATCGCCTCCCCCCTGCTGGGGGTGCTGAGCCACCCGGAGCTGCTCTGTGGGATTCCCAAGGGAAAATCCTGCTCTGGCCTGGGGGAATTTCAAGGCTCTGAGCCCATTGCACAAGGACTTTGGGGCTGAGATGGGTGTGGCACCCCAAAAAGGCTGTCAAACCCTCCGTGCCTCAGTTTCCCTACCTCCAAAGCAAAGCACCCCCACCGCCTTTTCCTGCAGGATTCTGGACAGAAGGCCACTGAAGTCTCAAGTATCTCTGGGCACTGCTTTTATCAACACAGGCAAATGCCACCAGGGATTTAAGCTGAATTAACCTGGTTTCTTCCATCCCTGTTTTCTGAGGGATCCATGCAGGCTCCTGCTGAGCTGGAAACCTTTCAGCAGTTTCCCAAAACACGATGATTTTCACCCCCAGGTTACTTTGACCTCCTATCAAACCTCCATCTTTCTTTTCCCTGTTTTTCCCTAGAGGAGGAGCCTGCTTTCTGGTCCTTCTTGGGCAGAATGAAGAGCACCAAATGAAAAGAGCAGGCAGCAGGATCAAACCATGCAGGAGAAGGTCCTTCTCCATGGACATGTCCTCTGCAACAGCAAGATGCTGCAGACACTGCAAGGCTGGTCAGGAACAAATATTTTCATGGGAGACAAACTATCCATGGCCATGCACAGCCAAGAAACCAACCCTCCACCTGGGGGCTGAGGGAGTAGCTGGGGCTACATCTGCAGTAGGGGGACATTTCAGAGCCACACATGGTCATATGTGGTCATCCACAACTGGGCATGGTCATGGGTGGTGGTGAGTGGTCATATGTGGTCATCCACAACTGGGCATGGTCATGGGTGGTGGTGAGCGGTCATATGTGGTCATACACAGTTGGGCACAGTGATACAGGGTTGTCTGTGGTCATCTGTGGTTGTGTGCAGTCATGGATGGTGGTGAATGGTCGTGCATGGTCATCCATGGTTGTGCATGGTCATGTGTGGTCATACACAGTTGTGCATGGTAATATTTGCTTGTACACGGTCATGCATGATTGTGTGTGGTTGTGTGTGGTCATGGATGGTGGTGAGTGGTCGTGTGTGACCATCCATGATTGTTCGTGGTCATGCATGATAGTGAGTGGTCATACATGGTAATACAGGGTTGTGTGCGGTCATGGGTGGTCACGTGTGGTTGTGTGTGATCACAGGTGCTGGTGAGTGCTTGTGCACTGTCATGGATGGCGGTGAGTGGTCGTGTGTGGTCATACAGAGTTGTGCAGGGGAATATAGAAGCGTCCGTGATCATGTGTGGTTTTGTCTGGTCGTGGACGGTGGTGAATGGTCATGCATGGTCACCTGTGGTTGTACATGGTCAGCCATGGTGGCAAGTGGTTGTGTGTGGTCATACATGGCTGTTCAATGTAGTATTTGGTTGTACGATGTTGGGTGTGGCTGTATGCGGTCATGGATGCTGGGGAATGGTCGTGCGTGGTCATCCATGGCTGCACATGGTCATGGATGGTGGTGAGTGGTCACATGTGGTCATATGTGGTGATAAAGGGTTGTGTGTGGTCGTGTGTGGTCATGTGTAGTCACATGTGGTTGTGTGTGGTCACAGATGGTGGTGAGTGGCTGTGCATGGTCATGGATGGTGGTGAGTGGTCATGTGTGGTCATGGATGGTGGGGAATGGTCATGTGTGGTCATCCATGGTTGTATATGGTCATCCATGGTGGTGAGTAGTCATGTGTGGTCATTCATGGTAACATAGGGTTGCGTGTGGTCATGGGTGGTTGTGTGTGGTCACAGATGGTGGCGAGTGGTTGTGCATGGTCATGGATGGCGGTGAATGGTGGTGTGTGGTCATCCATGGTTCCACATGGTCATCCATGGTTGTACATGGTCAGCCACGGTGGCAAGTGGTTGTGTGTGGTCATACATGGTTGTTCAAGGTAATATTTGGTTGTAGAATGTTGTGTGTGGTCATGGATGGTGAGAAATGGTCATGCGTGGTCACCCGTGGTGGTACACGGTCATCCATGGTGGTGACTGGTCATGTGTGGTCATACACAGTTGTGCATGGTAATATTTGGTCGTACATAGTCGTGTGTGGTCGTGTCTGCTGGTGAATGGTCATGCATGGTCATCCACAGTTGTACAAGGTCACACACGATGGTGAGTGGTCAGACACGGTAATATTGGGTTGTGTGTGGTTGTGTGCGGTCACGGATGGTGAGGAACGGTCAGGAATGCTCAGGTGTGCCTGTGCGTGGTCACACCTTGTCCTGCCCGACAGTGAATGGTCACACACGGTCACACACGGTCACACACGGTCACACACTGTCCCACGTGGCAGTGGTGACATCCGGAGCCAGGTCTCTGTGCCCACAGCCTGGAGCAGGACATGAGGAGCCGCCAGCTCACAGCTCCTGGGTGCAGCCTTAGGGACGCCGAACGCCAGCCCCAGCTTTCCAAGGAGTTTCTCTCCAGCCGGGACTGGCGATCAATCACGGGGAAACTCCGCATCCTCCTGAGCAACCCAGGATTAATTTATGTTTGTCTGAAAGATGCTAATTAAGCCTGTTTAAGAGAAAGTTAACTTTAATACAGTGATCCAGTTGATATTAAGAAGCTGCCAAGGAGAGCTGGAAGCAGCTGATCCAACTCCTGGCCAGAGGCTCTGCTTCAGGATCTGCTCAGCCCAGAGCCAGGGCAGGACCCTTCTGCCCTGGGATGCTTCCCACGACATTCCCTGCTCCTGCATTCCACCTGCTGCAACACCCAGAAGGCACAAAACAGAGACCAAATCTGATCCAGCCTGGGCTTATTAAACAGGACCAAAAGTACTTTTTTTTCAGTTTATCGGCAGTTTACCACTCCCCAGCTCAAAAAAAAAAAAAATAGAAGTACTTTGATTTGAAATGAAAACTGGTCCGAAATCATTAACAAATCGATAGTCAAGCAAAACCCGATAGTTCTGGGTCAGGCAGCACGTTTGGGTTTGATTTCAGGCTTTGAGGCACAGCTCGATCATTTTAAGGTCAAACCAAGGGAAATTCTTCCAAAGTTTCTCTGGTGGAGAAACTGGAGCTGGAGCTGCTCTGACGTGAGCTGGCACAACTGGGCTGTGCCAGAGCCCGACACTCCCTGGGACGCTCCCATCACCCTGGGGCAGGAAACGGGGCCTGATCCTGCTGCCCTGGGTGCTGCAGGAAGCCTGGAGCTCCCTGTGCTCCCCCTGCTTCCCAGTTCCACCAGTGACAGCTCCCCACCCACCCCAGGACAGGCCACTAGCCCCGGGCTGAGCAGTGGCAGCAGCTCCTCGTCCCGGCGAGCCCCGTCACCCGGGGCAGGGCGACACACATCGAGTCAACAAAAAAATCTCCTGGCAGCTCCATCTCTTTTTTTTTTTTCCCCCCTTAAAGCAAACATCTTCATTACAGCTCGGAGTTGTTTAAATAAATGAATTAATATTGACAAACCATCAACGAGGCTAATAAATGATTAGTTAAAGGCATACATACATCACATTACGGTTAGCATTAGCCGGAGCTTAATTACTTGTGGAGAGGATCCCATTAGAGGAGGTGCTACGTCGCCGTCACCCTCCACAGCCCTCTGCTCCCACGGGGCTCCCGTGGCCCTGCGGGACCCCCGGTGACACTGTGGGGCCGTGCCAGGGTGGGCATCAGCAGGGCAGGGAGTGGCAGAGGGATCCCGTCCCCGGCTGCTGCTGCAGGCACATCCCCTGCGTGCAGCGAATGGGGCGGACTCGGCAGGCAGAGCTCCGGGCAGGAGGAGTTTGACCCCTGGCCTGGCACGAGGTGGTCAAACACCCAGATCCATGCGGCCTGCGAGGAGAGACACCGGCAAATAAAATAGGCAATAAATAATAATAACAATATCATAAAATTTTCAAATTTATTGAAAACCGGTCCACTCGCCGAATATTGGATTTTTCTATTATTTACGCAGCTGCTGATTTTCTGTAAATATTTAATGCCCCATGGATTTTTTTTTTTTTTTTTCCAAAGTACAAATCTGAACAATTTCTAAATTTAAAATCTATTGCAACGCGGCGAGGGCCTGATCCTGCCCCCCTCCCTCAGTGGGAGCCATCCCGGAGCCGGGATGGGACCGATGTGCACCCAGAGGTGTCCATGGAAACTCCTGCTGGGGGTGTTTTGAGTCGTCCTCTCAGCCCTCAGGTATCAAAGGGGACAAAGTGAGACCTCTAAAACCTCCTAATAATCCTTCTGGTGTGTCCAGCAGGCTGTGCCACCCACACCAGGGTCCCCAGGCCACCGTGCTGGTCACACTCGTGGTGTCACTGGGTCGCTGCTGTGGGGACAGAAGCCAAAGAGCCCAAAAGGCAAAAGCTGAGATGAAAGGCAGCGAGAGCGCCAGGCTCGCATCCATATGCAATCGGGCTTGGAGAGGTTTGTTAGGACTAAAGAGGCGCTTTCATCCCTTCCCAAGGTGTTGTAATGTATCCCCAGCTGGCTTTCATCTCCCCCTGATTGATACTCAGGGCTCTAATGAGCGTGACGGGAAAAGTGGCCGAGGCAGGGGGAGGGGAGGGGGGGAGACAGACCCCTCTGCAAAGGTTTCAAAACACTTTCCGTGTTGCAGCTAATGAGGGGATCAGGAGAGGGGAGCTGGAGCTGTGCCAGGGAGAGGTGGGAGGACGGGGCTCCTCGGAGGCTCTCGGGTGCAGGTCTGCGCCCACCTTGGGGACATCGAGCCCGTGCAGCCATGGGTGACCCCCAGCAGCATTTAAAGCCAAAGAAGGATTGAAAAGCCCCATTGCTCTTGTGTCCCCTCCTCTGTGTTTGTCCCCGAACTGCAGAGCAGGGGGAGAATGGCCGCAGTGGTCACTCTGCCCTGAGAGGGGAGGGTTTGTCCTCCTCTCCCTGGGGTGGGCGAGTGAGAGGGGAGCCCCAGGACAGAGCACCCCGCTCCCAGGGAGGTTCGATGCTCAGCAGACATCCCCCATCCTCCTCCGCAGGTCTGGGCTGAAAATCACAGAATCCCGGAATGATTTAGGCTGGAAGAGACCTTAAGGCTCCTGATAAATGCCCCCTGTCATGGGCAAGCACACCTCCCACTAGACCAGAGCTCAGAGCTCCATCCAGCCTGGCCCTGAGCACTTCCAGGGATGGAAAATCTGGACAAACACCGATGGGACCCCCCTGCACCCCCCAGCACCTCCCTCCCCCTGCTCCTTTCGCATTTATGCCACCAAGGGCAGGTTGGTGGCACCCCTGGCTGCACTCCATGCCGTGAGGAGCCAGCAGGACTGTCACCCCCCCTCTTGTTATGGCATTTATGGCACCTGGGATCAGCCCTGCTGGCACCTGCTGCTGCCTCCCGACACGGCCACCCCAGTGCCACCAGCTCCGGGTGCAGGGCAGCGCTGCCACATTCCCACCCCCGCAGAAACGATCTCACTTCCAGCCTCTCCAGCCCGGGGCGGGATCCGCGCTGGATCCCTGTGGGATGCGGGATGGACGGAAGCTGCTCTGCTGTGTTTGGGAGCCAGGGGAGTGTCCTTGGATCCTCCCAGCAGAAGGCTCCGCTCCCAGGGGACAGATCCTTCCCTCAGCCCCATCCGGCTGTCACCGGCATGGCCCCGAGCACCCGCTCCCTCTCCTTCCCCCTCCTCTTCCTCTCCCCTCTCGTCCCTGCCGGCGTTCCCCCGCTCCTGTCCCCGGGGCTAACGGGGCTGCTGAGGGATGGGCCACACGCCGACACGGCTCTGACAAACGCAGCCTGGGCGCGGCTTCTCCCTCTCCCCTCCCGCCCATTTGTTTTCCCTGATGTCCAAAGTGCTTTTTTTTTTTTTTTTTTTTTTTTCCCAAAGTACAAATCTGAACAAATTCTAAATTTAAAACCCATGGCAAGGCAACGCGGCGAGCGCCTGATCCTGCCCCCCTCCCTCGGTGGGAGCCATCCCGGAGCCGGGATGGGACCGGTGTGCACCCGGAGGTGGCCGTGGTCTGGAACTGCCAGCTCCTCTCAGGAATGCCAAAAATGAAAAAGCATGGGGA
This sequence comes from Aphelocoma coerulescens, assembly GCF_041296385.1. Classification (NCBI taxonomy): domain Eukaryota; kingdom Metazoa; phylum Chordata; class Aves; order Passeriformes; family Corvidae; genus Aphelocoma; species Aphelocoma coerulescens. The sequence continues at coordinate 2,248,066 of NC_091041.1, read as the reverse complement.
GAAAAAGGGGGGAAAGGAAAAAAAAGGAGGGAAGAGAAAAAATGGGGAGAGAGAAAAAGAAAGGAAGGGGGGGAAGAGGGGGAAAGGAAAAAGAGGGGAAGAGAAAAAAAGGGAGGAAAGGGAAATAAAGGAGGGAAAACGAAAAAGGAGTAAAAAAGCAGCAGAAATCAGGGAAGGGAAGGGAAGGGAAGGGAAGGGAAGGGAAGGGAAGGGAAGGGAAGGGAAGGGAAGGGAAGGGAAGGGAAGGGAAGGGAAGGGAAGGGAAGGGAAGGGAAGGGAAGGGAAGGGAAGGGAAGGGAAGGGAAGGGAAGGGAAGGGAAGGGAAGGGAAGGGAAGGGAAGGGAAGGGAAGGGAAGGGAAGGGAAGGGAAGGGAAGTTACAGCAGCTTCTCCCAGGCATCCAGACTCCTTAAATAGATCCAAAGGGAGCATTGGATCCATGGATTGGGAGTGCTCCAAGCTGCACATCCCGGGTAGGCTGGGGAGCCAAGTGCTGTCTCCCCGCTCCATCCACTACCCCGGTGCCGTCCTCTCCTCTCCTCTCCTCTCCTCTCCTCTCCTCTCCTCTCCTCTCCTCTCCTCTCCTCTCCTCTCCTCTCCTCTCCTCTCCTCTCCTCTCCTCTCCTCTCCTCTCCTCTCCTCTCCTCTCCTCTCCTCTCCTCTCCTCTCCTCTCCTCTCCTCTCCTCTCCTCTCCTCTCCTCTCCTCTCCTCTCCTCTCCTCTCCTCTCCTCTCCTCTCCTCTCCTCTCCTCTCCTCTCCTCTCCTCTCCTCTCCTCTCCTCTCCTCTCCTCTCCTCTCCTCTCCTCTCCCCAGCCCAAGCAGTGCCTGCTGCTCTCTGAGGGGCTCTGCCACTGCCAGCCCCTCTCCTGGCACTGGGCATCCTTCCCTGCAGCAGTTCAAGGCAGCTGGAAGGGAAAATCAAACCAGCAGAACCCAAAATCCCAGCCCAAAGCCCAGACCCTTTCCCAGGATCTGCAGGGGTTTGGGGCAGAGCATCCGTGTGCATCCACCAGGGAACAACAAGGATGGGATTTTGATCATTCTGTGTCATTTCCTATTTTCACAGAATCTCAGAAGGGTTTGGTTTGGAAGGGACCTTAAACTTCATCCAGTGCCACCCCTGCCATGGGCAGGGACACCTCCCACTGTCCCAGGCTGCTCCCAGCCCCAATGTCCAGCCTGGCCTTGGACACTGCCAGGGATCCAGGGGCAGCCCCAGCTGCTCTGGGCACCCTGTGCCAGGGCCTGCCCACCCTCTCAGGGAACAATTCCTGCCCAATCTCCCATCCAGCCCTGCCCTCTGGCACTGGGAAGCCATTCCTTGGGTCCTGTCCCTCCATGCCTTGTCCCCAGTCCCTCTGCAGCTCTCCTGGAGCCCCTTTAGGCCCTGGAGGGGGCTCTGAGCTCTCCCTGGAGCCTTCTCCTCTCCAGGTGAGCACCCCCAGCTCTCCCAGCCTGGCTCCAGAGCAGAAGTGCAACAATTTATTTTAATTCTCTTCCAGCCCTTGGAGCCAGCAGGAACAAGAATTAACACATGAAAAAGGAAGAGGAAGAGAAAGGGGGGACAGGCAGGGATCCCCACTTTGTCTGGAGTTCCAAGAGACTCACTCAGAGCCTCCAGAGCCGCCAGCCTGGTGAGGAGCTGGGGCCTGGGGGTTTCCCACACCCGGCACTGCCGTGGTTGGGCTGCCCAGGACCCATCAGAGCTCCAGAACCCACGGAGGGGCTTCCTCAGAGCCTCCAGGCCTTCAAGCAACTGCTTGGAAAACCAGAAATGCACTTAAAAGCCTCCCAAAATTCAGGGCCTGAGGCTTTAAAAAGCACCCCCCAGCCTGGCCATAGGCAATGTCTGTCCAAGCAGCCTCAGCTCCCGGAGCAGCTCAGGACTCCCCCGACCTCGGCCCCAGCCTGGAGCTCCAGCCCTGCAGCTCCACGGCTCTGCCCCAGGGCACCCCTGCCTGTCCCACAGAGGGCTGGGAGGTGCTGCCGGGCATCCCAGGGGGAGGTGGCACAAGTGCCTCAGCCCCTGGTGTTTTGGGATCCATCCCTCTCCCACCATGCACAGGCTCGGAGCGCCCGGCTGAGGGATCGATAGGATTTGATCTTACACTGGGAGGAGGAAGGTAAAAATAAACGGGAAAGGGAGGGAGGAGAGCACGGAGGAGCAGATGGAGTGTTTGGCACTGGAGCAGGGGCTGGGAAGTGCCTGGAGTGCAGCATCTCCAGCCCTGGTGGGTCCCAGGGGTCCCATCTCAGCCGTGAATCTCCAGCTGGGAGCACTGGGGCCAGATGTAAAGGATGCCCTGCAAGATGCAACAAATAACTTTGTGTTCTCCCCCAAATTCCCTTGTCCCATCTCCAACCAGTCTCCCACTGCCCCAGCATTGCTCACGGACACCACCAAGAGTCCTGTCCCCTTCCCTTGGCTCCCTGTCCCCAGTGCATCCCAGCCAGGGCCTGGGTTTGCTGCTCTGACCCCAAACACGGCACCATCTGTCCCAGTGGGGGTGTTTGGGGACCCCCACCCTGTCGGGGCTCCTCGTGGGGCAGCTGCTCCCCCCGATCCAGCAGCACCAGGATCCAGAGTGGCTCCAGGGCAAAGAGGGAGGGAAAAGAGTGGAGCAGGGAGCAGGCACAGCTTCCCCCCAAGGCTGCTGTGGAGACACCCCAAAGTGCATCCCACCCCTCTCTGGCAGCTCGTGACCTCCCCTGGGCCGACCCTGCTTCCCTCAGCCCCTCCAGCAGCCCTGCCGCCTTCCCCTCCCTCCCCACTCCCAAACGATCCCGAAGTCTCTCATTTTCCAAGCCCAATTACTCCGGCACAATGCCCCCGGCCGCGCTCCGGTGCCTCCCGAGGCTGCCCCAGGGCTGGGGGAGAGACCGGGATCCACGTGGAGCCTTCATCCCCCAGATGTGTGTCGGGGTGGTCGGGATTCCCACCGGGCTCTCCTGGAGAGGAGAACGCAGCAGGAGCAGGATGAGCCACGTCCCATCCCTTCCCTGCTGGTGAGGGAACGGGCGCAGAGGGATGGGATTTGTGGGATTGGGGAGATTTATCTGCCCAGACGGGAGCTGCTCCCTCCTGGCACTCCTGGAGAGGGGTTTTGGTTGAAGCCCAGCTCCTCGCCTTGTTCCTGGGGTCTGTGCAAACCCAGGAGCGGGGCTGGCAGGAGCCTCCCCCGCAATGCCAGAGTGCACCTAGGGCATGGAGCTGCAGGGCTCGGACTCGCCAAACGGCCAGGATCAGCAGCAGCTGGCTGGAAAAGGATTTTGGCAAACCCACACCCCTCCCCAGAGCCCCCTGCCCTCCCTGTGCCACAGCCACAGGGAAAAGCTGTGTGTGGCCAGCTCCGAAGGCAAAGCCCTGGCAGATGGAGAGCCTGGGGTGAACCCAGACGTTTCACCTGCCCTGTTTCATGGGGCTGGGTCCTTCCCCGCGTGTTTTGCCTTCCCAGGGAAGACCAGAGGTGGGAATCGCTGTGGCTGCTTTGGGAGGAAAGGTTTTGCCGTGGGCTTGTACCGCTTCTGACCAGTTCCACAGGTATTCCCATCTATCTGAGAACACCCTTGTGGACCCTCCAGGTCCATCCCTGTGCCCCAGAGGAGCCCCCAGGGTGAGAATCCCAGGGATCCCTCGGTGTCACAGGTGCACCGAGCGCTGCCTGTGCTCAGCTGCCACTCCACAGGCCCTGCACAGCCCAAACCTCTGCAGGGAGCTGGTTTACAAGAAGAGGAGTGCTGGCTTCCCAAACAAGCCTCCCAGTCCACAACACATTTCCAGCCATACATAATCTAATATACGTTACCATAGCGCCAATCAATAACTCAGTAGGCCAGCTCCGAAATTATTCTCTTAAAGGGCCAGCGCTCCTCTTCCTCCCCCTCCCCAGGCCCATCTGCCTCGTGTCACAGCCCAGAGGAGCCTCGTGTCCCCAGGTCTCACCTGCCAGGCAGGGCACGACACCAGGCTGGTGGTGACACCCTTCACCCATCACATGCCCTCCGTGCCACGTCCCTGTGTCACAGCGTGAGGGACGCGTGGGTGCCACCCCCAGGGCACGTCTCTGCCACCACCAGCAGCTCCCTCCCTGCTCTGCAGCTCCATCTGGGCGCAGCTTTCCCCTCCTCAGCACCCCCAAGCTGCCTCATCCCAGCCACTCAGCAGGATTCTCCAGGCTCCCGGGAGCAGAGGATGCCCTGCCCAGCAGCTCCCTGCCCCTGTCACTGTGAGCTGGGGACGGGGACCTCGGCTCCGGGCCAGTCCCTGCCCTTGGGCAAACCCCCAGGGTGCTGCCCCAAAGCTCCCGGGAGCACCTGGAGTGCGTTCCCAGCCTGGCTCCCAAAGCACCGCTGGCAGGAGCTTCTCCTCCTGCTCGAAATCCAAGGAGGGGGAAGCTCCAAAAGCCCCCGGAGCGGCCATGGCCTCCCTGCAGCCTCCCTGGATTTCACCCCGCTGCAGGAAAAGCGTCCCAAAAGCTGCTCTGCGCTCCAGGCATCCCGTACAAACCCATCCCGCATCCCGGATTTCCAGACCCGAAGCTGTGCCCTCCTCCCCTCAGGCACTCGAGATCCCTCTATAAAGGTGACAAAGAAGTGGCAGCGCCTGGAGCCGAGCAAAACGAGCCCCACAGCCCCGGGCGAGCCCTGCAGGGAGCGCTCCCGTTCGTGGATCCTCCAACACCGAAACCCAGCCGTGCCAGCCAAGGGCGCCTCCTCTATGTCTCAATTCCAGCAAAGACAAGCCAGGGAGGGGAAGAATAATTACGAGGGAGCTGGAGAGGGGATCTTCATCAGGAACTGGAGTGACAGGAAAAGGGGAATGAGTTCACACGGAGAGAGTGGGTTTAGATCAGATGCCAGGAAAAAAGTCTTGGCTGTGAGGGGGCACAGGGTGCCCAGAGCAGCTGGGGCTGCCCCTGGATCCCTGGCAGTGCCCAAGGCCAGGTTGGACATTGGGGCTTGGAGCAGCCTGGGACAGTGGGAGGTGTCCCTGCCCATGGCAGGGGTGGAACAAGAGGTTCTTAAAGGCCTCTTCCAACCCAAACCATTCTGGGATTCTGTGACAATTAATAAGATCCTAATGAGCAAGCGGCACGGGCTGCAAAGTGCCTCATTTTGGGTGGAGTTTGGGAGGTTTCTGCGCTGACCACGTGCTCCTGTTTGATTGGCGTCGCCAGAATTCGGAATCTCCCCCCTGCACCCCGGGCTGAGCATTCCACGCCCAAGGAATGAACCGAAGCTGCTGCTGCCGCTGCCGGCGGCTGTCCCGGGCTGCTCCTGCCCCCTCAGCGCCACGGGAAACACTTTGGGGGCGATTTTAAGGTTTTGCTTTTTTCCAGGCTCACAACAAAACACACTGCAAAGGCAAAGGAGATGCTGGAGCTGTGAGCTGGGTGTAGGCAGGGTCTGGTTGCACCCCGCTCCTGTGAGCACGAGGAGTCCTCTTGCAAGAAAAGCCCACAGATTTTCATGGCAAACTGGGGATTTTTCTCCCCTTCTTTTCATCACGCCCCCAAAACGTTTTCGTGGAAACCCTGACCGAGCGCCCTCCCTGACAGCTCTGCGTTTGCCACATTTCTACCCCCGAGACGCCTGGCTGTGGGCACCGATGACCTCGCCGAGCTGGCATCCCACGGGGGAACCCTTGGGCACAGCCTCAGGAACCAAACCTCGAGTCGGGGAGAAGCTCCAGAGCCACAAGGTCCCTGCAGCCGCCCCCTGCCCCAGCGGCATCCCCGGCCCCCGGGCAGGGCTGGAGCCGGGGCCCCCGGGGACCCCTCTCGGCATGGCCAGCTGCCTTCCAGCAGCCCCCGAAGGGCAGCGCGGCCCCGGCAGCGCTGTCAGCCAGGCTCTACGTCTTCCATTAATTCACTTCACACTGTCCATATTGATCGGCTCTGCTCTCTCCCCGGTGCCCCCCCTCGCAGCCCTCCCCCCCGCCGGCTGCTGCACCGCTGGGCAGCCCAGCCTGCATGCTGCATGATCCATACAAACTCACTTACTCAGGGAAATCAATGGGCTCGAAAGAGCACACGCAGCAAGGCGAGGAGTCTGTCTGGGGATCGACCGCCCAGCAAGGAGACACAGAGAGCAGCAGCCCGTGCCCCGCCGCTGCCCGGCGCCCCGGGGGCCGGGGGGTCCCGCTGCCACCCCGCCACACCCCCCTGCGTGCCACAGCCCCCCGCGGGATGCTGGTGACAGGGGGCGGCCGTCCCGGGGGGTTTCCTGCCGGGAAGGGGTGTTTCACCTCGGGAAGGGGCAGGGGAGGGTCCCGCCGGGATCGCTGCCTCCTCCCCCCAGACCCAAGAGGAAGCTCAGCCCCCTCTGATGCTCCAGCCAGCGCAGGCTCCAGCGTCCTCCCTTTGGTTCTCCTCAGCTTCAGCCAAGTCACGCTGCAGCCGTGCCTCAGTTTCCCCATGTTTAACCAGCAGGGCGAATCCCGGAATTCCAGCGTTATTTGGGTGCCCGGGGTTGATGGGTTAAAGCCCTTCTCGTTCCACCCTTTCCACTGTCCCAGGCTGCTCCAAGCCCCAATGTCCAGCCTGGCCTTGGGCACTGCCAGGGATCCAGGGGCAGCCCCAGCTGCTCTGGGCACCCTGTGCCAGGGCCTGCCCACCCTCCCAGGGAACAATTCCTTCCCAAGATCCCATCTAATTCTACTTCCCTTCAGCTTAAAGCCTTTCCCCCTTGTCCTGTCACTGGGTGCCCAAGGAAGCTGGAGGGGCGTTCCCCTTCCAGCCAGTTTCAGGGTTAGGGAATGCCCTGTTCTGCCAGGCCCGTCCACGGCAGCAATAACTGGTTCTGGACCGAGGAGAAGCTAAAATTGAGGGGGTTTTGCCCTCTCTCAGAGCACCGCCGGCCCAGTTTGCCCCGGGAAACTGTTGCCACCGCACAGGCAGCGCCGGGGTGATTAATAAATCCTGCCAGAAGAGCTGCTGCTGTGCTGAGTTTGCCCATCAAGGAAGGAAATCTTTATTTATATATATTCTATAAACTAATTTTTGCATCATTGCAATAAATCCATCTTCCAGCCGTCAGCTGCAATCCGCCGTCAGGCCCGGCCACGTGCGGCTCCGGGCGGGATGTGGGGGGTGCGGGGAGCAGGAACGGGAGCATCCCGGCACCGCTGGTCCTGGGGGGGTCCCCGGGGTGCCCACCGGGGCTGGAGCCAAAATGGGAACTTGGGGCCGTGTCCGGGGGGAAAAGGAGCAGCCGGTGCCCCCCTGGGCGTGCGTTCGTCACGCGGGGGGACGGGGGGACCCCGGGGGCATTGAGGGACTGGGGTGTCACCGCACCGAGGAAACGGGACCCCAGCGGGCTCGAAGCCGCTGCCTCACCGGGGAGGGACTGGGGGAACTGGGAAGGCCCCGAGACGATGCTGGCGGCCCAGTACCGGTAAATGCCGGCAATGCCCTGCGTGGCGGGGGAAGCCTCTTCCGAGCAGCCCCCTCCCCTCCCCGGGGCAGTGTGGTTGTGCTGGAGACACCGAGTCTGTGCTCCGCAGGCTCCAGCTCCCGAGCAGCGCTGGGGGCAGTGCGGGGCCCGGGGAGCAGCGGCAGAGTTATGGGGACAGCCGCTGCCCCCACCCCAAAGCCATCCCCCAGCGCCGGCTGTCCCTCGGGGGGTCGATTTGGGGGACAGGAGGTGGCAGTGAAGGTCCTGAGCAGCCTCTGCTGGGACCTGGCGGCTTTTTGGGCTGGGACCTCGTCCGCGGGTGGCTGCACCCCGAGGCGGCTGCCCCCCTGAGCCACGGAGCATCCCGAGATGGGAATTGCACGGGAAGTCGGGGTTCCCGGACAGCCTGAGGGGTGTCCCGCTCTGCCCTGCCAGCCCGGGGTGTTCCCGCTGGGGGAAGATTTCGGTGCCTCACCCCCTCTCCCTGCCCGGGAGGGGCTCTGCTGCCCGGCCCCGTCCCAGCACAGCCCGGGGCCGGCGGCCGCCGATCGAACCCAGCCGAGTGCCCGGCAGGAGCTGCGGGCAGGGATCCACTGGGAGATGAGTCTGCTGGGCCTCAGCCAGGCCAGGAGGGGCCGCAGCCGCGGCTCCAGCCCGGACCAGGGGTGCCAGGAGGGTGAGGAAGGCTCAGAGCACAGGAGGGGATGGAGGAAGGTGAGGCAGGCTCAGAGCAGGGGGAATGGGGGAAGGTTGCCATCAGCTCCCCTATTCAGCAAGCAGAGCCCCCCGAGCCCTCCCAGGGGGCTTCCCCATTTTGGGGGGCCGCAGGACTCTCTGCCCCCCTCCCCTCCAGGGCAGGATGGGGCTGCTGGGGTGCAGCAAAGCCCCCTGGCCCCCCACCCCTTCCTGACATCGTCTGGCAGGTTGTGGGGAGGTTGGTGGGAGTGGGGGTCACCCCCATGGGCAGCGGGATTTGGCAATTGGAAGCCCCCCCACCCAACCCTGGGCACCCAGACCCCCATCCTGCCCAGGGACCCCCACCCCAGCACATCCCCCTGTCCTGAGGTCCCTGCAGAGCCCTGGAGGGACCCATCTTGGGGGATGCTGGCACAGGCTTTGGGAACAAAACTCTGAGTTGCTTTTCTATCATTTCCCCCCAGTTTTATCCCTTTTCCCTCGCCTTTCCCAGGCCTGCCAGCCCTGGCACTCGTTATGGAGGTAACGAAGGGCCCTGTGCATAGCAATGAGATTGATTGACCCCACTGACCCCAGCCAGGGCCTGGGCTCCCTCCAGGGCACCCAGGTCACCGGCTGCTGACCATCACTGGTTGCCACGGTGACACCAGTGGTCCCTAGGGATGGATGGGGGGCTCTGGGATGCAGGGGGCTGCCGGGGCAGGTCAGAGTGTCAAGGCTGCTGCGTTAGTGAGATGCTGCTGGTTTGGGGAGGGTGAGGGTTAAATTCCCAGCCCGGGTGGGACCCGGGGGCAGGTCCCTTCCAAGGGGAGCAGGACACGGGGTGCCAGGGGGTGCCAGATCACCTGTGAGGCTGGGCGTGGTGTGTTCTCTGGGGAAACTGAGGCATAGAGGGCCGCCGGGTGGCACAGCAGGAACCCAGGAGTGATGGGAGCTGGTGGGGAGAGGGAAGAAAGGCTGGGGAGAGGGAAAGGCAGGCAGGGGGTGTGGAGAGCGGTGGAAGCGGGGAGAGGTCAAGGGTGGAGGCTTGGGTGGGGAGTGCAGGGTGAAAAGTGGAGGGGTGCAGGGCAGGATGGGGGTGCAGGGGTGCAGTGTGAGAGGTTGTGGGGTGTGGGCAAGGGGCAGGGTGAGGAGTGGTGGGGTGGAGGATGAAGGGTGCGGAGGGAAGGTCAGGATGGAGAAGCGAAGTGTGAGGGGTTGTGGGGGCAGGGCCGGGGTGGGGTGAGAGGTGCAGGGTGAGCGGTACAAGGGGAGGGGTACAAGGTGAGGGCTGCAGGATGAAGGTCCTGCCCCGGGACCCCAATCCCTGGGCTCCGCTGCCCTCTAGCGGGCAGATCCCGCCCCTCCCCGCTGCGCCGTCCCCGCGCTGTCCCCTTGTCCCCTCTCCTGGAGGTCCCGGAGCCGCCTCCGCCCGGTCCCCAGGATCCCGCGTGGGGCCACTGCCGTCCCCCGGGGGGACACGGCGGGGACAGGTCCCCGGGGTGAAGGGGATGGGGGCAGCTGCGGGCGGGTCTGGGGTTAAAGCCACGCAGCCCGCCCTCGGGGGATGCTCCGTGCGGGACCCGCGGGTCACCGCCGGGGTTCCCTGTGTCCCTCCCGGTCCCACCGGGTCCCCCCGACCCCCGGACCCGCGGCCCTGCAGTGCCCGCAGAGGCCGCCAGGTGACGCCACGAGCCCTCCCCGGCGGCGGCGGGACCGGAGCGGGACCAGCCCCGACTGTGCCCTGTCCCTGTGTCCGTCCCTGTCCTGTCCCTGTGTCCGTCCCTGTCCTGTCCCTGTGTCCTGGCTCCTGTGTCTGTGTGCCTGTCCCTGTGTCCCGTCCCCGTTCTGTAACCGTCCCTGTCCCTGTCACCAGCCCTGCTCTATCCCCCAGCCCTGCCCCTGTCTCTGTCCCCAGAGACGATTCTGTCCCGTCCCCAGCCCTGTACCCGACCCCGGTTCTGTCCCTGCGCCCTGTCCTGAACGCGTCCCTGTTTTCAGCCCCCACCCGATCCCTGTTCCGGTCCCCAGCCCCGTCCCCAGCCCTGTTTCCAGCCCTGTCCCTGTCTTCAGCCCTGTCCCCAGCCCCATCTCCAAGCCTGTTCCCAGCCCTATCCCTGTTCTGTCCCCGTCCCTGAGCCCATTTCCGTCCCTTCCCCTGTCCCCAGTCCCGTCTCCAGCCCTGTTCCTGACTGCAGCCCTGTCCTCAGCCCTGTCCCTATGTCCAGCCCCTGCCCTGTCTTTGTCCCTGTCCCCAGCTCCGTCCCTGCCCACGCCGCCTCCTGACGCTGGGCTGGTGCTCAGCATTCCGCAGGGGGGTCACACCCCCAGCCCCTCTCCGCACCCGCCCTTGGTGGCACCGGCCAGGCTGAGTCGCGCTGGGCAGCCCCGGCTCGGCGGCACCTGGGTCACCCGACGGTCGGGACACGCGGCCACACCTCGGGCTTCGGCCGGGGACGGGAAATTCCTGGTTCTGCTTCTGCCCCTCTGACGAGGGTGAGCCGAGGGAAGGGAGCGGAGCCCCACCCCCGCCACGGGCTGGGGTCAGGGCACATCTGGGGACCCGCTGGGGTTCAGCCGGATCCCGACAGCCGGGACGGGCCCCTGGACACAGCCCGGGACAGTGACAGAGGGGCAGCTGGAGCAGGGACAAAACACCGCGTGGAGAGGCAGGAGAGGGCTCAGCATCCCTCATCCCCTGAAGCCTCCCTGTTGCCATCAGATATTTCGGGAAGCGACACCTGCACATCCCGCCCGGTGCCAGCGGGAACAGGGATGCGCGGGGCTGGGGACCGAGCGAGGCAAACTCCCCCCCGCTCTGCCCGGAGCGCTGCGGTTGGAGCCGTGGAGTGGAAGTAACAGGCGGTGACACCGCTGCCCAAAAACCGCCACCAGAACAATGGGCGGGAGCGCGGGGGACGCAGGCGGCCACGCCGCCCCCAACGCTCGCCAAGGAGCCGGGGACATCCTGAGGACTCCCTGTACGGGCACCTGGCATCCCACCCGAGGGACACCCCACCCACGGGGCTGGGTGGCCCAAAGGGGTGACCGAGGCGCCGTGAGGAAGGGCTGGAATTCCCGAGGGTGGCACTGGGACGGACAGAGCGGGGCCATCGCACCGGGGGCACCCGCCCAGCCCGGGCTGAGCCGCCTCCGGCCCTGACGGGGAGAAAGTGAGGGAACAGAAAATGGCAGGAGAGACAACGGAGGAGCGGGGCTGCTTTGCCTTTAAAATAATGCAGCAAAATTAGCAGCTCTGCAGTCATTAATATGCAAAAATGCAAATGAGGAGGTAATTAAGCTGCAGTCCTCCGGAGGATATTTCCATCATAATGAATTCTATTGTCAGGGAAAGAGCAGCCAGGCAGATTTATGGTGCTTACATGAATAAAAAATATGAGTATCCAAGTGGTGTCCTTGCCGCCGGCTGCTGTCCCCTGCCCCAGCCGAGGAGGGCACAGGGCACTGAGGAGGTGTCCATCCCTTGTGCCATCCCGACTGGCACCGCCCGTCACCGAGGCACAGCAGCAGCCGGGGACTTGGGTACCTTCAACAGGGCAGGGGGAAAACAACTCCTTCCTTCCCTTCCCTTCCCTTCCCTCCGTGCCACAGCCCCCGGCAAACCCCCAACGAGACCTGTGCCAGGGCCATGCCGGTTCCCCGGGAGCCACAGAGGGACTGGGGACACCCAAGCTGGGAGGTGACTCTTCCCTGCGGGGTCCCAACGTGATGGGGCTCTCCCAGGGACACCCTGGGCTGGCCAGTGACACCCTGGGCTGGCCAGTGAGACATCTCTGCGAGGAGCCGGGGTCTGAACACACCAGGATCCTCTCGTCCTGCTCCCGTGAGAGCTGGATCATCACCTGGTGCATTCCTCTCTTCCCGCCCCATGAGTGCACTGGGGGCCAGGACCCGGCCAGGGCTGGCACTGGGGACACAGGGGACACTTGGACACCAGGAAGGTGGCAGCTCCAAGCTCGGGGGACGACCCATGGGTATCCCCAGGATCTGGGGTGCTGCCAGCCAGACCTCTGAGCCACGCAGGTGATGCCCCAGCCCCAGAGCCACCAGTCCTTGGCCATGGGGTCAGGGTCCATCTGCGGGGTCAGCCCCGTCCCCTGAGCCACCCATGGGTGCCCCCGGGCAGCCCCCAGACCTGGCGGGCGAGGGCTGGGGCTCAGCCTTCCCCTTTCATTCCCGCCAGCGGCGTCCGCCACGGAAAACAAACCGAAACCCACCCAAAACGAAATAGTTGGCCGCGTGCCACCCTGCAGCTGCCGGCTCCGGCTCAGCCTGGCATTTTTCAAATGTCACGGCAAAAGGCTGCGGGGCCGCCCGGCTCGGGGGGCTCGGCACCGGCGGGGGGCTGGGGACAGGAGGGGGACGGGAAGGGGTGCGGGAGAGGGGGAAGGGACACCCGGCACCCTTGCAGCTGTCATTGTCACCTCCGAGGTGAGGAGCGGGCTGGGGGAGGCGCAGGGAGCTGCGGTGGGTGGGAGGGAAGCGGCTCCATCTTAGCGTCGGTGCGGTCGAGGCGAGGGGAGACGATTAAAGAAAAAAGGGAATAAAAGCAGGGAAGGAGACGGGCAAACAGCAGCAGCTGCTCCTGGGGATGCAGAGCTCTGTTTTTGCTTTCAAAGCCGCAGAAGTTGTTGGTCGCAGGCTCGGGACCCCCTCCCGTGGTCCCCCTGCCCCATGCCGTGGGGCCGAGGGTGGCCGGGCACCTGCGGCCGGAGGCTGGAGCCTCGCTGGCTGGTTGAGGATCCAGGGAGCCGGAGCTGAGCTCATCCCCATCCCGGGGCATCGCCTTGGCTCACTCAGAGGGATCGGCCCTCCCTGCCCTGCACGGGGTTCGGGGGGCAGGGGACACGGGGCAGGCGGAGCTGTCCCCAACAGGATCATCCTCATGCTCAGCTGGGTGCCCCTGCCCGGGGTGGCTGAGCCTTGGCACCCCTTGGTCCCCGTGCCCCACACCCCTCTCCCCCCACCCAGCCCCACCGCGCACCTGCGGAGCCGCAAACCTTCCCCTCCCGCTGGAGCCGGGGCACGGGGGGCGGGGGGGGGGCAGGATGGGGGTACCCCGATTCCTCCTCCCCGTGCTCTCCTCTCGGTGTGGAGCAGGGGGAAATCGCAGCCTCTTCCCAAGGGAAGCTCAAAGCCAGGATGCCCCATCCCTGGGCAGGTGGGTGCTCAGGGGGCACCTCACAGGTGGGTGCCACCTCCACCGAGGAGCATCGGAGCTGTGGGACCACAGCAGGCGCTGCCTCCCCCGGCTGTCCCCTCCCCAGCACCCTCCTGAGCCCTATTAGGGTCAGGGGGTGCCAGCAAGGCTCTGGGGGTGTTTTAGGAATTTAGGAACGGCTCATGGCCCCCCTCCTTGCTGGATCCCAGCCCCACACCCAGGGGGTCGCAGAGCCTGATGTGGTTGAGGGTCCTGGGTCCAGCTTTCAGGGTTCCTGTGCCCCAGGTGGGCTGGGGAGGAACTCGTGGATTATGGGTGAGCAGAAGGGATTTGTGGTGGTGATGGGCAGTAAATTGGTTTCAAACCAGCTCTTGAAGAGCCCAGAGACGGAGAGGGCTGAGGGCAGACCTGCCCCATTTACCTCCCCGGCCTGAGGACAGAGCCCCCTCCCCCATGACCTTAGGGGGCTGCAGGGTCCCCACCCCTTGTCCCAAAGCTGCCAAATCCATCTCCCGGTGGATTCGAGGGATCGGGGTGCTGTGCAGACCCGAGAGAGGGGGACACCCTCATGCCACCACCCGAGAAGGACCCCTGAGGGCATCAGGGCACTTTCTCCAGTCACGGACCAAACACAGCCCTGCAAAGGGTCGTGTCCCCACCCCGCCGGCCATTCCCTGTCCCGGTGGGGACACAAGAGATGCTCAGCACGACGGGGGGGCTGTGGAAGGAGCCGGCTGGGAGAGGAGCACCCGTGTTTACATTGGGTGCCTCGAAACCCCCTCCAGCATCCCGGCCACCCTCCCCCTCGGCAGCAGCTCCTCTTGAGGTTTGAGGTGACATCCTGCCTTCTGCATGTCGCTGGCACCCTGCCCCGGGGGGCCCTGGAACCGCAGAGGCAGCGGAGGCAGGGCTGGGGGTGCAGGTCCCCCTGCCCAGCTCCGGCTGCACCCGGGAAAACGGCAAATCTGCAGTGCAGTGACCCCCCACCCTCCTTGCACGGTTTGTGGGGTGGAGGGCTCACAGATTCCTTTCCTGAGCACCCCATCCCTGTCTCCTTCCACTGTTCTGGGGAAAACCATGCCAGTATTTGGGTTTATAAACTACCAGGCAAGGAAAACAGCAAGGTCTGGATCGCAGTGACATCCTGCCGAGGAGAGGCTTGGAGCAGCTGAAGCCTTTTGCACCAGGGCTTTATTCTGGAAGCGTGTGTGGGGGCAGGATTAGGGCTGAACACGCGGCTGTGCCCCACAGCCCACCCTGGCTGCCCCACAGCACGGCACCCACAGGGCCTGGGCACCTGCAGAGCTCCAGCACAGCCAGAAACCAGAGAAATGCGGGGAAACAGAGGCAAGGATGGTGCCAGGCAGCTCAGCCTCTGCTTCCTGGGATGCTGGGGGCTGGAGGAGGGACTGGAGCGCTGGGAGCGCTCCCTGTTGTGCTGTACGGAGCAGATGCTCCCCCCACGTGTGTCCCACTCCTGTGATGAGCTCACGGGGCTGTGCCTGAGTGGTGCAGGTGCCCCACAGGGGTGCTGTGGGTGTCCTGGCAGGGGTGGTGTGGGCGTCCTGGCAGGGGTGGTGTGGGTGTCCTGGCAGGGGTGGTGTGGGTGCCCCACAGGGGTGGTGTGGGTGCCCCACAAGGGTGGTGTGGGTGTCCTGGCAGGGGTGGTGTGGGTGCCCCACAAGGGTGGTGTGGGTGTCCTGGCAGGGGTGGTGTGGGTGTCCTGGCAGGGGTGGTGAGGGTGTCCTGGCAGGGGTGGTGTGGGTGCCCCACAAGGGTGGTGTGGGTGTCCTGGCAGGGGTGGTGAGGGTGTCCTGGCAGGGGTGGTGTGGGTGCCCCACAAGGGTGGTGTGGGTGTTCCACGGGGGTGATCTGGGTGTCCTACAGGGGGCATTTGGGTGTCCCAGGGGTGCTGCGGCTGCCCTGGCAGGCAGCAGCAGGGGAAGTCGAGGCTCTTGGCACTCGCCTCACTGCAGCACAGCTCGATGCAGAGATAAGATAAGATAAGATAAGGTGTCTGAGGCTGCCAAGGTAAACCGAGGTCACTGCAAACCCCAGCAGGTGAACGTGTCCCCACAGCCCCAGGTTACACACACAGAACCCCAGACTGGTTTGGGCTGGAGGGGACATTAAAGCCCATCCAGTTCCACCCCCGACATCTTCCACTGTCCCAAGTTGCTCCAAGCCCCGTCCAACCTCTCCAGCACTTCTAGGGATGGGGCAGCCACAGCTTCTCTGAGCACTGTGCATCTCTGGGCAACATCCAGGTGTTTATTTTCATTTTAGGCAGACTTTTGTCCCTTCACTCACCTCCTGGTGTGATAAAGTGGCACCTTTTCCCACAGTGCCAAGTGTTGAGCAGAGCTGATGGCAGGGCCAGGGGGTTCCAAGCTCCTTTTTGCCTGGTTTTGCTCAAAATCTGAGCAAGGTGCTCTGTGAGAGAGGGGCGGCTCCCGGGGCAGGCAGGATTTTTGTATTTCACAGTTTCAGCGAGGGGTTGAGGGCTTTCCCTGGGGCTGGGGAGGGGCTGGGCTGTCAGGGCAGCTCCCAGCCTGTCCCGGTTCCTCCGTGCTCCAGCCAGTGGCACCCCTGGCACCTCCTGGGGCTGGCAGGGCTGGCAGATCTGTCCCCAGCAGCTCCTGCGCATTCTCCAGTGCTGCCAGGCATGGAAAGCTTTGGAAGCAGCTCCCAAGGCCAGTCCAGGAATGGCAGCGCTGGGTCTCGGCCACACGTGTGGGCAGCCAGAGTCACCTTCCTGCCCCTTCCTCTCCCATCCCCAAATGCACTTTTTTCTCCCTTAAGCTCCTGATTTTAAATAAAACTGTCATGAAACCCCCTGGATCCTTGAGCTGGAGCTTTTGGGAGCCCTCCAAAGAGGAAAAAACTCCTGGGTGTGAAAATCCTGGGCTGAAGGCGAGGGGGGCGCCCAGGCCAGGGGCTGCCTGTGGGAACGAGAGGCACATCCAGGGTTTAACAAAGGCAAAAGCCCCTTTGACACCCCACGGCCTCCTCTCCCCATCGGAGGGTGCTCCCACAGCCCCCCCGGATGTGGGTTTGCAGGGAGCAGGGTGGGGAGGGGTTGCAGGGGGTGGGGGAGGCATCGCAGCCGGATTCGAACGGAGCCGCCTGACAGATGGGGCTGCCCTACATTTCACGAGTGGCTGCCGTTAATCTGCTTCCTGCACCCTCCCCCAGCCCACCTCCCTGCAGCCCGGGGCTCCCCACTGCCAGGCCGGGGGTGCCAGGGCCCTGTGGGGACGCAGGCTGAGGGTCGCAGTGCAACGGGGCCATCGGGTGTTCCCCAGCCTTTGGCAGGGCTGCTGGGAACCCACCAGCCCGTGGCCAGGGCCACAGCACCCTCCTCTGTCCCAAACGTCCCCTGAGCCTTGGGTGCAGCCCAAAGCCCAGCCCTGGGGTGCCCGTGGCCCCTCCTGACCCCCCCACTGACAAACTCCTGGCCACAGCTGGGTGCAGAGGGGATGTGCTGCTGTGTCCTTTCGCATGCCCAGGGCTGAGCATCTCTTCAGCCTCCTCCTCTTCCTCCTTCAGTGTCCCTTGCCCTACCTTTGGATTCCATCCCATGTCCCCTCTGTGCCCCCCTCGTCCCCAAAATCCTGAACGTAGGGGAGGGGCAGCGCCCTGCAAAATGCCAGGGAGGGGACCAGACAGCTTCAGCCAGGGAACAGACACGCAGGGCCAGGCTGCTGCCCCAGTGCCCTGTGCCACTGCCCTGGCAGCAGCCCCATTGCCTGCCCTGGGGGCACGGCACAGCTCGGGGAGGCTGCTCCGCTCCCCTTGGCCACGGCAGCTCAGCCCTGCCAGGAGCTCCTGCTGCTCCTTCCTCTCCCAGTGACGGGAGCTCCCGGGGGTGCCGGCCTCTGGTTTTACCAGGATTGCTGAGGTTGGTTCCCCCCACGCAAGATCTCGGCCTGGGGAAGTGAGAGAGGAGCGGTGCCATGGTGGGAGGACACGGCAGAGACGCATCTGCAGCTGTGGTGAGGATGGGCAAGAGCTGGAACACCCACAGCATCCCTGTGCCCGGCCCTTCCCGGCAGAGAGGGCTGGAATCGGGGCTGTCCTGCGGCTGCAGCCCCCAGCACCCTCTGGGATGAGGTGATGTGGGGTTGTGTCCTCAGGAGAGGCACAGCCAGCCCCTTGCCCCTCGCTGGGGAGAGGAGCTGTGAATTTAGGTCACTCAGGGGTCACACCGGGGGAGTTTTCAGCACTGAAGGTTCTTCCCCCCGAGAGTGCTGGGCACTGCCCAGGCTCCCCAGGGAATGGTCCCGGCCCCGAGGCTGCCAGAGCTGCAGGAGCGTTTGGACAGCGCTCTCAGGGATGCCCAGGGTGGGGTTGTTGGGCTGTCTGGGCAGGGCCAGGGCTGGACCAATGATCCCTGAGGGTCCATTCTAACTCGGGATACTCCAGGATTCCATCCATGCCAGTCACACGCAGTGGGACGAGGACACGGGGCAGTGTGGAACAGGACAAAGTGGATGTTCCCAGTGCCAGCAGGGCTGGATCCAGCAGTGGGAAGGCAGACGGGGCAGGCGGTGCCCAAACCACCCCTGGGCTGAGATCACGAGAAAGGGGGATGGAAAATGGGGCTGAGATGGAAAATTGGGCTCCTCTCTCCTGGCTGAGCCCTCTCCTCCTGCAGCAGAGCTGTCACCAGGATCTGGGAGCCTCTGCCATGGATGGGGACAGAGCCTGGAGCAGGGACTCACCTCACTGTGAGGTTTCTGTTACTCCTCAAATGAAGCTGAAACTTGACATTAGATCACAAAACCCACTAAGGGGAGAAATCTGGGGAGGGAAGGGAAATCCCCCGTTGGGTTCCAAAGAGGCACCACGTGTCCTCTCCTTCCCCCTGAAGCAAAGGCACGAAGGCCGCCGTGGCCCCAGCGTCCCAGCGCTTGCATCAGCCCCACTTCAGGGCACTGAAACTTCCCGATCCTCTCCCACGGAAAGGACGGATTCCCCGAGCTTGAACAATCAGGAAAAGTGCCCCAAGAATGGCCCATTCACATCCCAGTGACATCCAAAACTCCAACTCAGCCAGGCAAAACCTTTCCACCTCCTCCTGTCCCTTCCTCACCGTGGGGCACCCACCCCTGCTTTGGGACTTTTCCTAGCAGTCCTGGGTGCTGCCCCCTTCCTTCTCCATGGACAATATTTACCCTCAGCTGCCCTCAGGCCCTGCTGTTTTCACCTGTGAAGGTGCCGGATGCCCCATTTGGCATCTTGGACAGCCTCTGTGGGCAAGGCTCCTGTCCCTGTCCCCTGCTCCGTGTCTGACTCCAGTGACAGCTGTCTCCTTTCCTCCATCTCTCACTTTCCATCTCCCTCCTTCCCTCCTCTCCTCCCCCCTGTCCCTATCCCCTTTTCCAGAGCCTCCTGCCTGTGCCCTGCCCACACCAGGCTCCCTCAGCAGGTTCTCACACCCCTTTTAAAGTTTCTCCCACCATGAGCTGCCCCAGCCACCCCTCACCCCACGCCCCGGTGGGGGAACACGGTCCCACCAGGCTCCCCGGGGCACCCCTGGAGATCCCCTGGCCTCGGGGGAGGGGCTGAGATGGTTTCTGGGGGCGGGGGCGGCTTTTCTTTCCATTCAGAGGAGATTCCCCCGCCCCGTGAACACGCACTGAGGGTTTCCTGCCCGTGGGCGGATTCTATCTTGGGCTGCAGCCGCCGGGGGACCCCACCTGGGGCCGGGGATGCCGCGTTTCCTCCTCCTCCACACCATTCCCAGGGCGCTCTCATCACCCCAGCTCATTTCTTTGTCGATTTTAAGGCCGTTTTCCAAGCCCCCCAGGCAGGATCAAACTCCCCAAGGATCCCCGAGGATCCCCTGTGCCTGTGTGGGATGATACCCCACTGCCGAGGGAATATGGAGCAGAAGGACCTGCTCCTCACCTGGCTCGCCCAGGGTGCAATTTCTGCACAACCAGATCATCTGAACGTGACAATTTGGGGGCCACTCTCTCTCCTGAGCCCTGTGAGAGTGCTCAGGGCTGGGGCGCGATCCCCCGAGGTCCCAGCAGCAGCCTGCAGAGGAAGGGGTGAGGGATGATTGTGATGGGTGTGACGAGGGTGAGCAGCACCGTGGTGGCCCTGGGGGGTGGCCGTGGGAGGTGACCATGAGAGGTGACCACGGGAAGGGGCCAGAGGGGTTTTGTCACCAGCGAAGCAGCGCTGCCATGGAGCGCTTTTGCAGTTTTCAACACTCTGCACAAAACACGGGGGTTGCACTCAGAATTCCCCGGTGACCTTCCCAAGGAGCTGCCCCGAGGCTCTCTGACGTGGGCTTGAGGAGTTTCCATTCCAGCTCTGCTCAGGCTGGGGCTGGGTCCCTCCTGTGGGTCCCAAATGAGGATTCCAGGCCTGTCCCCCCAGGGCCTCCCCCAGCGCTGCTGTGTCCCCTCCGTCCCATGGCTGCTCCACAGGGACGTGGCCCTGCCTGGCAGGTGCCTGTGGATGCTCGGTGGCCATCCCAGTGTCCTCTCCTGTGCCAGCTGCAAATGGGGCTGGGGGCTGTGCAAACCCCCAGGCAGTTCACACCAGGGCTGTCCCCTGCCAGCCCCGGGGCCCTGGGGACACCCACAGCCCTGGGGACACACAGGTGGCCCTGAGGACACCCATGGCCCTGGGGACACCCACAGCCCTGGGGACACCCACAGCCCTGGGGCACCCACGGCCCTGGGGACACACACGGTCCTGGGGACACGCACGTGGCCCTGGGGACACCCACGGCCCTGGGGACACACAGGTGGCCCTGGGGACACACACACAGCCCTTGGGACACACACATGGCCCTGGGGACACACGTGGGCTTGGGGACACACCCACAGCCCTGGGGACACCCACAGCCCTGGGGACACCCACGGCCCTGGGGACACACACGGTCCTGGGGACACCCACAGCCCTGGGGACACCCACAGTCCTGAGGACACACACATGGCCCTGGGGATACTTGTGGCCCTGGGGACACACGTGGGCTTGGGGGACACACCCACAGCCCTGGGGACACCCACAGCCCTGGGGACACCCACGGCCCTGGCCGTGCGCAGCCGTCAGTCACACCCAGCCAGGGGCAGAGCCCGATGGAGCTGTGTCCTCCCCGGAATGCCGGTGACAGGGACCCCCGGGGTGGTGGCAGCGGGGGAGCAGAGCCACCGATGTCCCGGGGCCACGCTGTGCCCAAAGGAAGAGAGGAAGAAGAGGGTCCCTGGTGCCTCCTGGCAGGGAGGACAATGAGGATGACAATGCTCTCGGCATCACTTCTGTCCCCACGGCTGGAAGGAGCAAAATAGGTTGGAGGAAGGGATCCATCGCTGTCACCAATGTCCCTCAAATGCCCTGTGGGGCAGCCCCAGCAGGCAGAGATGAACCGGGATCTGTCCCCAGACTGTCCCCTGGGGGGATAGTGACTGTCACAATTCAGCTGGCAGGGTCGGGACAGCGGCGGGGGCTGCTGGTGTCAAATGGGACCCGAAGGGAGGACAGCAAGCAAAGCCAAGGATGCTCCCAGGGAGCTGCTGGTGGCACGTGTCACCCTTTGGTGCAGGAAGTGTCCCTGTGGGTGCCAGAGGGTGTCCCAGCTGTGCAGGGGTGGCCAGGAAGGAGGGGGCACCCTCGGAGGGACCCAAAGCAGCCCAGCCAAGCCCAAAAGTCGCCCCCGCTGGGAGCCCATCCCGGGAGCTGCTCCCCACCGCAGGGCTGGGAGGGAGCTGGGGACAAAGTCGATGTAATGTGAGAGATGGGCGGGATTTAAACAGAGGAGGGAAAAAAAAAAAAAAAGGAACGAGTTTTGAGGCCTTTCTTCTCTCTCGCTGTTGTTGTTGTTATCCATAAATAATAATTAAACCACCATTTCCAGCCCAGGCCACTTGTTTTAAATTTCCTGGCTAAAGTGATGTAACAGCTGTGCGTGATGCAACGCCATGTGGAATGCATCATCCAGGAAACCAGAAAAAAATCGCCTTTCTGGCCAAGCGCTCGGCACAGCTCCTGCCCCCGGCCCCCGGCGCGGGGGTCCCGCAGCCCCCACGTCTGGGCTGGACACCCCGAAGTCCCCGTGGGACCCGGCTCTGGGTGCAAGGGGAGGACACCAGGGAGAGGCAGCTCCTGCTCCGAGCCTGCTGAGCTCCAGGTCAGTTCTAATTAAAAACTTTACAAATCAAGAACTGGCGTTTTGCTGAGGACAAACAAACCTGCACAAGCCCGACACGTACCCCGGAGCAGAGGGGAGGGGCTGGTGGGCTTGTCCTGGCAGTTTGTCCCATTTCCTCCCACTCCTCCCCCCAGTTTTGCCCTGCCCTGGGACCTCTCCGCAATGGCCAGGGGAGCCAAAAGCTGCTGGTGGCTTCAGTGCCACCCCCTGTGTGCCCCCACCGCTGCGGGAGGGGTGTGGGGGCTCCCTGGCTCAACCCCCTCCACCTGGTAGGGTTTAACTCTCCCTCAGCTTCCCGCTGCTACAGGGAAGAATAAACTCTCTGGGATGCCCGTGCCCATCCCTCTGCCCCATCCACCTGTGCCCGGTGCCACTGACCTGCCTTTGGAATGGGGCTGCCCAGAAGGGGCAGAGAAGGGGAAGAAAAAGAAGAGAAAGGGAAAGGTAAAGAGAAAAGGGGAAAAAAACCCAAACAAACAAACAAAAAGAAAATCAAAAACCAACCCAAGGTCACAGTGGGAAATCAGAAGTCAGAGCTGAGGCATTTCGGCAGCCGGGGCTGGAATGTCTGACTCACACTGTGACTAAATGCAAATATGAGCTCAAACCTGCTCCTTAAAGTCCTCGGGATCCAGCGAGGAGCCCCGAGCCCCCACAGGCCCCTTGCCAGTGGCCCAGCCTGGCCAGACACTGGCCACGTCTCAGTGGCTCCAGGACGGGCACCTGCAGCGAGCAATGCTCGGCACGTCCCGCTCGGATTCACCTCCCTGAGCTGGGATGAGAGGGAGCCTGGGGCAGGATGGGGCTGCCAGACCCCGGCTCTGGGGGGGATGTGCTCACCTGTTTGTGCCCCTCACTGTCCCCACACCCAGGGGACCTCCTCGGGCTGTCCTGGTGTTTAGGGCAGGGGGGCTCAGTGCAGCCTCCAGCCTCGCCGGGTGGTCCTGGCCCATCCATCCCCTCTGGACCGGGCATCAGGTCATGGCTGTGGGTGGCTGTCACAGTGTCCCCAGTCAGTCACAGAAAGGAAAAGGATCTGGGTACCTGGAAGGGGCAGCGCCATGCCCAGGGAATCACAGGGTGGAAACCCAGCCCAGCTCAAAGGAAATTCCAGGGAAATGGGAACTTTTCTGCAGTACATATATAATCTTTATTTTTTTTTACAGCCTATTTTGTTGCCCAGCACTGACTTGTACTTTATTCATTTCCAGTTTTGTAAGAGCGGGTGGGAGGCTCTGAGGGCAGTGGCAAGTGTCCCACAGCCCCCACTGGGGACAGAGCCTCCCCCACCCGTTTCCACTGTACAGAGGTTGGACCAGGCCAGCATTTCCAAGCTCTCCTGGCCAAGGACTGCAGCAAGCCTTCCCCAGACCCTCATGAACCACTGGAACGTGCTGTGGGGACATTGACAGGCCAGGGTGAGGGTTCAGAGGCAGAACAAGCTGCCCCAAAGCTGCCTTTGAGCAATCCATCCATCCATCCATCCATCCATCCATCCATCCATCCATCCATCCATCCATCCATCCATCCATCCCTCCATCCCTCCCTCCATCCATCCATGCCTCCATCCATCCCTCCCTCCATCCATCCATCCATCCTTCCATCCATCCATGCCTCCCTCCCTCCCTCCATCCATCCCTCCCTCCCTCCCTCCATCCATCCCTCCATCCCTCCATCCATCCATCCATCCATCCATCCATCCATCCATCCATCCATCCAGCTTCAGGTCTCAGCCTTTCCTTTTGCACCGGCAGCCCCGAAGTGGGCCCTGCCCCTCCTCAGTGATCTCAGTGACCTTGGCTGGTTTTTGGCTCTGGGAATGGGGCCAGGACACCTCATTTGGCCCCCCTGGGTCAGGCAGGTTCTGCCTCGGGCCTTGTTCAGGGCTCCCCTGCCCAGGGATGGTGGTGTGGGCTCACACCCAACAGAGCCTACAAAGGTCTCCAAGGGTTCCACATGAGCAGAGTGTGGCCCTGAGGTCATCACACAGAGGGAAACTGAGGCACAGAGACCAGGGACAGAGATAAAAACCCAGCCAGAGGAAGTGCTTCTCTTCCAGGGGACATCACAGAGTCATGGGATAGTTTGGGTTGGAAGGGACCTTAAAGCTCATCCAGTGCCACCTCCTGCCACGGGCAGGGACACCTTCCACTGTCCCAGGATGCTCCAAGCCCTGTCCAGCCTGGCCTTGGACACTGCCAGGGATCCAGGGGCAGCCCCAGCTGCTCTGGGCAGCAGAGCTGAGGATGACACCCTGGAGGATGACCCACCTGTGGGGGAAGCTGTCCACGCCTTCCTTTGCACAGTGCTGCCTTTGCAGCCTCCACTACGCTTTTCTCCCTTGGCATCGCCAGCTCTGAGCATTGCAAGAGTCACTGAAGCTGCTTCATTTAAGCCACGGCTCCCAGCACCTGGACACAACCTCGGCATTATTTTCTTATTTAGCAGTTGTTTGTCATCAGCACGACCAATTGTGAAGAGGGTGAAAACTGTTATCCCCATCCCAAAGGTTCAGGGGATGGAAACAATGAGAATTGAGATGTTCTTGGGAGAATCTTGATGGTTCTTGGGGCTGCCCTGTGCAGGGCCAGGAGCTGGGCTCTGATGATCCTTGTGGGTCCCTTCCCACTCAGGAGGTCCCAGGGTTCTGGGGTTCTACGTTGCCCATGATGTGTTTTATGCCCCTACCCCACCTCACAAGGTGCCCAGGGGATGTTGAGGTTGCCCCTGAGCCTGAGGCTCCAGCACCTCTCCAGGTGGGGAACGTCACTGGAGCCCCTCTGGTGTCACCTCTGGGTGGATGTGTCTGCACAGCATCCTCGTGGTGACCCTTGGTGCATCCCCCATCCCCTCTGCTTCCTCCTGCCCTACCAAAATAGCCTGAAATGGGAAACTGAGGGGGCCACGCTGAGAACTGGAAGGGGGAACTTCTCAGCTTCCAAAAAAACCCCCACGATGTCAGAGGAGTTTGAAGCCCTCCTGGTTCCCTATGAGCAGGCCTGGGGACACACTTTTTGCCATGATGCTGGCGCCCACCAGGAAGGAGGCATTATTAATCACAGGGTAATTAATTATAGGCTGCAGAGCCGGGTGGGGAGAAACCTGAGGAGGTTCAACAAGGGCGAGTGTAGGGTCCTGCACCCGGGGAGGGATAACCCCAAGTGCCAGCACAGGCTGGGGGTGACCCACTGGAGAGCAGCTCTGCAGAGAAGGACCTGGGGGTCCTGGTGGATGATGAGCTGTCCCTGAGGCAGCAGCGTGTCCTGGGGCCAGGGGGGACAATGGGACCCTGGGGGGCATCGGGAAGAGTGGCCGGCGGGGCAGGGAGCGATGCTGCTCCTCTACTCGGCCGTAGTGAGGCACATCGGGGGTGCTGTGTCCAGTTCTGGGACAAGAAGGACAAGGAACTACTGGAGAGGGTCCAGCAGAGGCCCCAAAGATGATTTGGGGTCTGGAGCATCTCTGTGGTGAGGAGAGCCTGGTGGGAGCTGGGCCTGGTTAGTCCAGAGAAGACAGAGGGGATCTCACCAATCCATACAAGTGTCTCCGAGGGGTGTCAGAGGATGGAGCCAGACTCTGTTCAGTGGTGCCCAGCAACAGGACAAGGAGCAGTGGCCATAAACTAAACCACCAGAAGTCCCACCCCAACATGAGGAAGAACTTCTATCCATGAGGATGGCAGAGCCCTGGAACAGGCTGCACCAAGAGGCTGTGGAGTCTCTGTCCAAGTGAGGGAGACTCCAAAACCCACCTGGACATGTTCCTGTGTCACCTGCTCTGGGTGACCCTGCCTTGGCAGGGAGTTGAACTGGATGATCTCCAGAGGTCCCCTCTAACCCCAACCATCCTGTGAAATGCAAATTCCATTTTCAACATAGACCAAGTGAGCAAAACAGCTCGGAGCAGGAAAATCTCCTCACTGCTTTCATCCCACACTGTCCTGGCCATGGACGCCTGTGGAAAACCAGCGAGGCTCATGCCAGCTCCTGCCCATCCCATCCCACCTCTCCATCACTTGGCTTTGCCCAGCCACCAGCAGCGGGAGAGCAAAGCTCGGAGGTTTAATTACAATTGCTGACAGGGAAATTATGGCCACACACACAAAATTAGAACATAATTGTGTTAGGGAAATGTTTCATCTTCTCCCTGTCATCCCCAGGAGCGGAAGGCGGAGGGGGAGCAGCAGGAGAGGGAAGATGTTGGCAGGAGGCCTCACAGTGGAGGAGTGGCTGGGCTCGGGGTGCTGGGGGTGACCCCAGTCCCAAGGGCCACTGGGCACAGAGAAAATGCAGCAGCAGGTGGTGAATGGCTCCTCTTCACAGAGCAGCAGCAACAAGGCAACACTCGCCTTCCTTCACCCAGAGCTGGAGAGGGACTGGGG
Source organism: Aphelocoma coerulescens (assembly GCF_041296385.1). Taxonomy (NCBI): domain Eukaryota; kingdom Metazoa; phylum Chordata; class Aves; order Passeriformes; family Corvidae; genus Aphelocoma; species Aphelocoma coerulescens. The sequence continues at coordinate 2,222,263 of NC_091041.1, read as the reverse complement.
ACAAGGCCTGGAGGGACAGGACCCAGGGAATGGCTTCCCAGTGCCAGAGGGCAGGGCTGGATGGGAGATTGATCAGGAATTGTTCCCTGGCAGGGTGGGCAGGCCCTGGCACAGGGTGCCCAGAGCAGCTGGGGCTGCCCCTGGATCCCTGGCAGTGCCCAAGGCCAGGCTGGACCAGCCTGGAGCAGCTTGGAGCAGCCTGGGACAGTGGGAGGTGTCCCTGCCCATGGCATGAGGATGGAACAAGATGAAGTTTAAGGTCCCTCCCAAACCAAACTGTTCCATGATTTTGTGATTCCATGTGCCTTGGACCAGCACCTCTCTGCCAGCCCACAGCCCCATCCTCGCTGAATTGGGGCGGGTGCCATCCTCACCCCTGGGATGATCCATCCTGATGACAGGAGATGACTTTGCTCAGTGACCCCATCTAAATGCAGGAAATTCTTTCCACTTTAAAAAAAAAAGAAAATAAAAGCCAAATGGCCCAAAGCTGCAGGTGACAGCTGGCCCCAGATCTGGCTGCAGAAGGGTCAGGCACAGGGAAAGCCAACCCAGCTTTGCTGACCGATGAGCTTGGAGCTGCCTGGGCAGGGCAGGAGAAGCAGCTTTTGCCAGGGAGAGCAGCCCAGCTCCTCCATGATCCCTGTGTTGGGATCCAGGGTGGATTCAGGGAGATGAGGTGCACCCCTGCCCACACCTGCTGCACCCATGTGTTTGTGCCTCTGCTCCTGCATCTCCTGAACCAAGTGTAACTGGACAAAGCACCATCTCGCCACCCCCACTCCCAGCTCCTCTAAAAACCCACTGGAGAAGAGGCAGGGGAAGCTCCCAGGACCCCAGGGAATGATACAAACTCCCTGACCCCAAAGAGCCAAGCTGACAAACGTTCCACGGTCCTGTTGGCACCTGCCGGCTGCTTCTGAGTGCCGGCACCGGCTGCAATGGCAAAGTGGGCAGGGAAATGGGCAGGGAGGTGTGGAGGCCTATCCATGACATGGACAGTGGGATTGAGGGCACTTGGTGACACAGAGCTGTGTGGTGGGGTCACACGCTGGAGAGAAGGGATGGGGAACCACAGGGACCTGGACAGGCTGGAGAGGTGGAATTGTGCCAAACTCATGAAGCTCAACAAGTCCAAGTGTAAGGTCCTGCACAGGGATCACAGCAATCCCAAGCAAAAGTACAGGCTGGATAAAGAACGGATCAGGAGCAGCCCTGGGGAGAAGGACTTGGGGGTGTTGGTGGGTGAGAGGCTCAACCTGCCCCGGCCATGGGCACTGAGCCCAGAAACCCCCCCTGTGCTGGGCTGAGCCCCCAGCATGGGCAGCAGGGGAGGGGGATTCTGCCCCTCTGCCCCGCTCAGCTGAGACCCCACCTGCAGAGCTGCCCCAGCCCTGGGGAACAACAGCAGGAGCACGTGGAGCTGCTGGAGCCACTCCAGAGGAGGCCACGGAGATGCCCCAAGGGCTGGAGCCCCTCTGCTCTGGAGCCAGGCTGGGAGAGCTGGGGGTGCTCACCTGGAGAGGAGAAGGCTCCAGGGAGAGCTCAGAGCCCCTTGCAGGGCCTAAAGGGGCTCCAGGAGAGCTGCAGAGGGACTGGGGACAAGGCCTGGAGGGACAGGACGCAGGGAATGGCTTCCCAGTGCCAGAGGGCAGGGCTGGATGGGAGATTGGGAAGGAATTGTTCCCTGGGAGGGTGGGCAGGCCCTGGCACAGGGTGCCCAGAGCAGCTGGGGCTGCCCCTGGATCCCTGGCAGTGCCCAAGGCCAGGCTGGACATTGGGGCTTGGAGCGCCCTAGGATAGTAGAAGGTGTCCCCGTCCATGGTCGGAGATGGAACGAGACGAACTCTGAGGCCCCTCCTCACCCAACCCGCTCCGAGGTGACTCCAGGATGTCACACACGGACTCTCCATCCCAGCCCCGCTGCACTGCAGGGTCCATCCGGGGCCGGGTCGCAACCGCGCAGGCCCGTCCAGGCCTCAGCGCTCCCGGGTGACCCCAGAACCCACAGCGGGGCTGCCCCGGCCCCACCTGCCCCGGGGCCTGCGCTGTGCCGAGGGGCCGCGGAAGGTGCCCCCGGGGGCCTCCCGGGGGGGCGGCGCAGCCGGGCTGCGGCCGTCACACAGGTCCCGCCGGGCCCCTCCGGCCCCTCGGGGAGGCACCCGGGGGGCGGCGGCTGCGAAGCAGCAGCTGCCGGGCGGGGGCTCTTGCGGCGGGACCCCCGGGGACCCCGGCCCTGCCCGCCCTGCCCCGCCAGGGGCCCCGTCGGCGGCGCGGGGGGAGCTGCGGGCGGCGACGACAACCTGCGGCCGCCCCCGGTCCCCGCCGCCCCGCCCCCGCGCTCGGTGGGCGGGGACCGCGGCAACCCGCGCTCTGGTTGGCCGCATCACCTGCCAATCAGACCAGCAGAGCCTTTCCATTGGTCGGAGCCCCCCTGTCTTATCAGTCCATCTCGCGGAGCTCCCGTGTCGTCACCGTCGCTGCACTCGCAGCTGACCGTCCCCCTCCGCTAGGAAACATAGTCCCCACCACGGCGGTGCCCCCGCCGCGCCGCCGCGGCCCCATCCCGCCGCCCCCGGTGCGGCCACGCGTGTGCCGGTGCCCCCGGGGCGCGCGCGGGGCGGCATCATCCCCCCGCTCCCCGCTGCTCGTACGGGCAGCGGAGGGATACGCCGGGGGCGGGGCGTGCGGCAGCGGGTCGGGCGGGCGTGCGGGGGGAGGCGGCAGAGGCGGGCGCGGGGGGGTTGCGGGGGGGAGACGCCGTCGCTGCCGCCGCCGCGGGGGGAACCATGCGGGGGCCGCGGGGCGGGCGGGCGGGACAGCGGCGGGAGGCGGAGCGGCGGCGGCAGCGGCGGCCCCGGCGGCGGCAGCAGCAGCGTTAGGGCCCGGCCCGGCGCGGGGCGGGGCCGCGGGGCGGTCCGGGGCGCACGCGCCGCCCGGTGCGGGGCGATCGCGCCGCTTCGCTACATTGTATCCGCCGGCGGCGGAGAACAATAGGCGCCGCCGCCGCCCCCGGGCCTGGGCGCCGCGGCCGCCCCCGCCCCCGCCGCGACCCCCGACACCCTTCATGCGCTTCCCCTGCCCCGGGCGCGCCGGGCCTGGAACAGGTAAAAAAAAAAAATAATTATATATAAATAGTAAAATAATAACCGAGCCAACCCGGCCGCGCCGCCCCGGGGCTGCGCGGAGCGGGGGTCCCGGCGCTGCGGGCGCGGGGGGTGCCGGAGCTGGGGGTGCCGGTGTGGCGGGGCTCGGAGCGCGGCCCCCTCGCTCGGTGCGCCCGCGGCTGCGGGCGCGGAGCGGGACGGGACGGGCTCGGCGCTATTGTCCCCTCGGCAAAGTTTGCCGGGGCCGGGGAAAGGGGGGGCGGCAGCGGCGGGGCGGGCTCGGGGGGCGTGCGGGGCGGCTGGGAGGGGGTGCGCGGGTCCCCGCCGGGGAGGGGGGGCCCGCGCTCGGTCCTGCTGCGAACTTCAGCCGAGCGCAGCCCGCCGGCCGCCCCCGGCCCGCCGCAGCCCCCCCGGGGGTCCCTGAGCCCCTTCCCGGCGCGGGGGGCTGCGGGAGCCGCGGGACCCAGCGCGGGGGTGGCTGCTTCGGCTTCGCCCCGCGGCTGGGAGGGGGCCCGTGGGGGCCGCTTCGCCCCCCTGCGCTCTCCGGTCCGGTCTGGGCGGGGGCTGGGGGCTGCCCGCCGGGACCCCCTCCCTACGGCGCGGGGGTCGCGGGTGGGGGGCAGCGAACAACTTCACCCCCAGCCCCGGCCCGCGCCTGTCCCGCGGCCGCCGAGCCTTTGTCCGGGCCGGGGAGGGACCCCGGGGGCACGGGGACGTCTGGGAGGGGGACCCGGCCCAGCGCCCCGGCCCCGCGGGCTGCTCTGGGGTCAGAAAGTGTGCGCGGAATAAATAAAAATAACCCCCCCCCAGCCTGGCTTTGGGGCGGCCACGGGTTTTGTTCACGTTGTCCCCGGGTGCCTCGGGGGTGCAGGGTTTTGGGGGGGCTGGGAAGTGATGTGCCCCCCTCCCTCCTTCCACGCGTTCTCCGGGGTTTCTTCTCCCCCAGCCACACTTGAGGCACCGGGGCAGAAGGTTGGGAAAGTGGCTTTAAAAACACTGACCAGATGCACTGATGACACTTTGAAAAAGGCTTTTCAAAGAAAATGAAAAGAAGGAGAAGAAAAAAAAAAAAAAAAAGAAAATTCCCTGGCTGTTTTTTATAGTGGTGAAGGCTTTTTACACGCTGGGCTGATTTCAGCCTTTTTTTATGAAACTTCATTGAAATGTAGTGGCTGAGCCTACAAACACTTTGGATCGTGTGGAGTTTTCTTTTTTTTTTTTTTACTTCTTTTTTTTTTTTTTTTAACCTTATGATTAATGAGTTAAATTTATTGGCCAGCTGCCCTTTGTAACCATGAATGAGTTCCTTAAAAAAAAAAAAAGGCTGAAAAAAAAAAAGGAATCTTTTATCTCATCCCAGGCCTCTCTTCTTCCCTCCCAAAGAAATATTTTTCTATCATAGCAAGCTGGCCAAAAAGATCAATCTCCCTTTTGAAAAAAAATAATCTGCAAAATTAGGAAGAATAATATTTACCTATCTTGCAAGGTTGCCTGGAGGGCTTTATTTTTGCAAAAACACTCCGAAAACAAAATTTTTTTGTTTCCAGTCCCTTTTGGGAGTGGAGAGGTTCAGTTCTCACTGAGCACAGCCTGGCTGGGCATCCCCAAACACAGCCCCTGAAAAAGCAGCTGCAGGTGCTCGACGACCCGAAGGAAAGAGCTGTAACATCAGACTTTTTATTTTTTTTTTTTTCACTTTTTTTTTTTTTTTTAAAACAAAACTCAGCAAGGACAAGAGAGCCTCCTGCGGGGAGCAAGCGTGGGGGAAGGCGAGGGGGCGAGCCGAGCCAGACAAGCGCCTGAGTGATAACTTGCCTGAACCCTTTGATAAATGAGTTGACTCTTTTTTTTTTTTCTTTCCCCTTTTTTTTTTTTTTTCCCTTTCCCCCCCTTCATTCGCCACACGCCAGGAACAGAATTGGCCCGAACTAGTGGAATTGGCAGCAAAAAACTAACATACAAGTGTGTCTGGTCAATGGAGCGCTTGTTCGTGCCGCTGGGTGCTGTGTGAGGACTCCGACTGTGCTCTGGCCCCGGAGTTGGACGCTGCAGACGCGCTCAGGGTTTTTCTTTTCTCGCCCCTCCGCTCTGTCTTTTTCAAATATTCATCAATGGGGTGGGTAGTTTGCTGTAGTCATTAAAATATCTCTCTCCCCTCCCCCTCGCTTTCTCCAGGACTGCCACTGTTGAGTCTGTGGGAATATGAATCAGCAGCAGCAGAGAATGGCTGCAGTTGGGACAGACAAAGAGCTCAGTGACCTGCTGGACTTCAGTATGGTGAGCGAGCGCGGCCGGGGGGCTGCACAGCCCCGGGGCTGGGAGCTGCACAGGGGAGGAAATGTGAGCCCGTAAATTGGACATGATGGGTTTCAGATGTGCCGTGTTTGTGTGCGTGCACATGTGCTGCAACTTGTTTATTTTCAAGTTAAAGCAAAGCCTCTGCCCCTCCTCTCCCCCTCTTCCCCTCAGACGTGTGTTGTTCCCTCGCAGGGAGGACGGAGAGGTTTCTTTTCTGGATGGGAAATTTTGGGGGAATTAACAGAGTTGTGTATTCTCTGTTTAAATGCTCGCTGGGTGACTGTTTCTGCAGCCCTGCAGAGATGTAACTTCAGTAGCTGATTAATCAAGCTTTTTTCCTCTCCCTCGATCCAGACTATTAAACTTTTGCTCCCACAGGTTATTTTGTCACAGTTTGAAACATGTCCAAGCTCTCCAGCACGTTATTTTTGCAGGAGTTGGACACTTGTGCTCCCCATGCTCTGCTCTTCTGTATCCTGGAAACCTTGAGCTGCATTTAGGAGCTGTTTATTTTCAAAGAAACAGGACCTAAGAGTTCCCCCCGAAGGGTGTGCACAGCTCGGAGGGAGGAGAAGTCCCTTTAGTCACAGCAGAGCGGGGTTAGTCCCTGGCACATCCCACCGTGGCACTGCCAGCGGTGCCGCCTCTCCTTGGCAGGTGACTCATGGAGGGCAGAGCTGGTGTTCAAAGGCAAATAACTGTCTGTGGGGTTCCTCTGTTGTGTGCTGCACCCTCATGGCACTCGGAGCGTGTGTCTTGCTGTCGAGATAAGCAAACGTGCTGCAGAGATAGAAACAACAGCTCCAGCAGGGGGAATGGCCGTGAGAGTCACCCCAGCCTGGGTCACCCAGCCCACATCACCCTGCCAGGCTGATGTTCCTGCCCCTTGGAGGAGAAGGGACAAAAAGGGGTGGCAGGGCAGAGCTAGGGTCACCTGCTGTCCCGGTGGCTGTGGCACCTGTGGGTGTGCTGAGGCTCATCCGCTTTTCTGCCTCCACATGCTGAGGTTCAGCCCTGGGAAATAAACCTTTGCTGCAGCTGGGGGTTGTACCTGTGCTGGCAGGGCTCTGTGCTGGAGAGGGGCACGGGGGAGGGAGGTCTCTCAGCCCCTCAAGAGCAGCTCTCCTGCAGGAGAGGCCCAGTTCTCCCAGTTTCACACTTTTCTTGGGAGGCTGGTTCTGTTAACGTTGCTGGTGATGGGCTTTTCCAGTAGAACACGTTACAGTGGGTACAGGGCCTGCAGTGGTGGTATCCCCGTAAAACCTGGAATCTGCTCAGGGCTTGCTGTGGTTATTTGTCCCTCTCAGAGGTCCTGCAGGTTGGCAGGAGCCCTGGGGCTTTCCATCAACTGCACTTTGGGTCAGTAACCCAGAATCTGCTCCCTGATGGGGGCTGCAGCAGCTCCCGCTTCATTTTTTCTCCTCCTTGGAAAAAAAAAATCAAATCCCACTCCCCATGTAGAGCTTTAAAAAAACCCCCAAGGCCTTCTTTTCCAATTTAACCACCCATCCTCATTTGCATGCCTAGAGCTGTATTCCCTGCAGGAGTCCTGACCTGGTCCCTCTGTACACAAATGTTTCCATCCCTGGAGGTGAATCCCCACCAAAAAGGTTCAATTTGGGTTCGGATTCGATGCTTTTCCATGGTACGATTCTGGGAAGGACCAGAACTCATCCTGTGCTCCTCCAAGGCTGGTGTAGAGGTGCTGGGGGTAGCTGCTCACAGCATCAGGGCCTGCAAATGTCATTTGCCAGCAAATGACTCGAAGACATTCCCTCCAGAATCCACTGGCCGATGGGCTCCGGCGCAGCCTGGACCGGAGCCAGCTCTGTTTCACAAACCCTCATCCCCGCACACCCATCTCCTCGCTGTGCATAAAGGGAATATTAACATCTCTCCTCGAGGATGAGGAGCTGAAATGGAAAAGCTTCCTAGACAGGAGATGGGTCTGTTGAAGAGGTGCTCCGTGGCTTGTTCTCCCTGTGTCCTTGGGATACAGGATTTTTGACCACAAAGCTTGCTCTTTCAAGTGTATTTATATTTTTCTTTGAATAAACAGGAGTGGAGCATTGGTTCAGTAATCCTCTCCAGCAGAGTAGAGGGGAAGGAAAAGTAGAGATACTCAGAGCAGCTGGAAGCGTTTGCTCCAGATCAGTGTTTTGATTCCTTTTTTCTAGGGAAAATGTGTTCAGCCCCAGCAGTCTGTGGTCCAGTCCTGTACTGGGTTTTGCTGTGCAGGGAAGGAATTTTAAGGCCCTAAGGGGGTGGCATGGCCTGCCATGAGTTCCTGGGGTCAGTCAATGACAGAGTTGTGCGAGATGCTGCAAACTGGGCCTGCACTCCTGAAAGAAGAGACTCATCCCCTCTTTAGTAAATAAATCCATTGGGTAGATATTGGGCTCCAAAGCACTCACCAAAAGCTTTGTGCCACTGTAATTTGCCAAAAAGGGCAGAAATCGAAGGAATCTGTAAGTGAGCAGGAGTCAAAGGAAAGGCCCAGTGATGCTTTGGGGTGTGCATGGTAGCACACTTACCTCTACCCCCAAATAAATTGCCTTTTCTAATTGCCCCAAAGTGCAGGTAATTTGTAAGCTTGCCTTCACCACTGCTGCCTGGCAGCAGGCCCAGATGGGCTGGCAGATCTGGAGAGGAGCTTTCGAGAAAGCATCCTGCCTATAGACCCGAGTGGGCAGCTCAGCCTATTGATTAGGCTGGGCTTTGGTGGCTGCCAGGCTTTGCAGCTCAGCCTGATGAGCACAGGCTGTGTATGGGGGGAGCTGCCCTTGGCCTGTGCTGTCGGGAGATGCTCAATCACAAGAACCTGGATATGAGGAAAAGGTTCTTCCCCCCAAGGCTGCTGGGCACTGCCCAGGCTCCCCAGGGAATGGTCCCGGCCCCGAGGCTGCCAGAGCTGCAGGAGCGTTTGGACAGCGCTCTCAGGGATGCCCAGGGTGGGGTTGTTGGGGTGTCTGTGCGGGGTTGGATCCATGATCCCTGAGGGCCCCTTCCAGCTCAGGATATTCCAGGATTCTCGGACATTTTGTGGTTACTGGTTACCCCAGGCAGTGTCTCGCCTGTGCCAGCGTTGGTGTGCAGTGGGTGCCACACGGGTGTCCTGGCTGGGCTGAGCTGCTCTGAGGGGCAGGGACACCCCGGGCAGGGGACAGGGGAGCGGAGCAGCCCCGGGTGTGTTGGTGCCGCCGAGTGCCAGCCGAGCCGGGAGCGGGCGCGTGCCAGTGCCAGCCGGGGCTCTGGCAGGAGCGAGGTGCTGTTAACAGCCGTGATTATTAGCAGAGTATTAACCATATGCTGCGGGGAGCTGCCTGGCAGAGGGGCTTTCTGGCTCGCCGCAGGGTGGGCAGGGGCTTGAGCAGTCACACGGGACCTGCTGCTCCCGCTGCGCCGCGGCCCCGGCCCCGGATCCGGGGGTGGGAGCCGAACTGCTGGCAGCAGGCAGGGCTGGAGCAGCTCCTGCTGCTCTGCTGGAGGATGCTGAAGCCGTGCCCTGCTCCGGCCAAGGCCCAGCACCTGCATTTCCATGATAAAACTCTTGAGTTTTGCTCAGAGCGAAGCAGTTGTAGAGTTTAAAGTTTGACTTCACACCGCAGTGGGCGTTTGGGGCTGTAGTCAGGAAGGTCTGTCTTAAGTGAGCGTGTATAAAATGTCCTGCTGGCAATGTATTTTGAGTCAAATTCCCTCTTCTCCCCGAATTAACAGCTGGATACTTTCCATGCTGCAAAATAAGATTTCAGGTTTGGAGTTCAGGCCTGAGGTTGGTTCAGCCTGGAGTTCATCAGGTGGGAGAGGGGAGAGAGTGAGCACTGATTTCATTTGAGAAGCGATGCACTTCTAGATGTGCACAATCAATGAAATGCTGCTCGATGTTCCCTGTTTCTGGCAAATTCCCTTTCTTCCTTAGGAGTTTGCTGTATGAAGTGTGGGGTCTCTTGGCTATAACCTCCTCAGGGGAGCATGCAGGCATTTGGATCTTCCTGTGCTCTGGATTTGCCTCTTTTACTCTGGGAGAAACAGAGGGAGAATAAATTCTTTAGGAGGGGTGGAAATCGAGCTAGGAGGGAATGCAGAAGTCGTTGTCAGCTCTCAGGGAGGCTGGAGGTAGGACTTGAAAAACCAAATACAGCGACTTAAGGTGGGGGATTTTACATAACCGTTTAAATCTACATTATTCAAATCTAACAAAGGCCGAGTAATGACCCAATTACAACCCTTGAGAGCTCATGCCTGGGTCCCTCCTCAATGCCTGGGTCCCTCGGTAGGTGCCAGCTCCGGTTCATCTCCTCCCTCCCCCCAGTTTATTTTTAAAGCAGCATTTAAAAGCAGAAAGGAAATTTGCAGTGGGTGGATGAACTTTGCCTGTGAGCGACACACGCCAGCGAAGGCACTTCATGTATGACTTGTGCCAGGCTCCTCGGGGCAGCCTCAGCCCACACCTCAGTGGAAAAAGAGGCTGGGAGCAAGAAAAAAGCCCAAAGCACCTCCTGGGGTTGGCAAGTCATAAGTGTGGAGGGGTAACCCGGGGTTCCCCCCTCTCCATCACCCTTCTTTGACAACATGAGGTTGTGTCAGGGCTGGGCATGGAGCTCAGGGAAAGGTTCTTCCCCCCGAGGCTGCTGGGCACTGCCCAGGCTCCCCAGGGAATGGTCCCGGCCCCGAGGCTGCCAGAGCTGCAGGAGCGTTTGGACAGCGCTCTCAGGGATGCCCAGGGTGGGGTTGTTGGGGTGTCTGTGCAGGGCCAGGGGCTGCACTGATGATCCCTGAGGGTCCCTTCCAGCTCAGGATATTCCAGGATTCTGTGCTTTAGCATCCCCACTTGCCCTGCTGCAGGAAGGGGTCCATGACTCCTAAATCCCCTGGGGAGGGAGAGCAGGAAGGTGTTGCATCATCCTCAAAATCTCTCTCCAAGCAGGTGGAGGAGGGGAGGGGTTCCCAGGGCTGAGAGGGGTGTGGGGGTGTTTTGGGGGTGCTGGGCATCGCTGCCCTGGGGGGGGACACTCCTGTTCTGCAGAAGCAGAAGGTGCTGGGTGCACAATGGAACAAGGCTGTTCATTTTCTCCACTCACATTTGCTGCTCAAACCTTGGGTTTTTCAGCCTCAGCAAGTGCTGAGCAGAAACGCTCCTGAAAAGAGCCGGCAGTGCGGTTGTTTTAATTTTTTGTTTGTTTTTTGTGTGTGTGTGTGTGTGTGTGCTCCCTGCCGGTCTGTTCACGGTGCATCCCTTCCCCCCTGCTCACACACACAGACCTGCCCCTCGGGAGTTTAATCTTAATCTCCTTCCCCACCTGAACAAGAGGGAGTGAGCACGGGCAGGGTGGGATCAGCCACCTCAGTTCCAATTTCAGCACTTCTGGAGACGTTTGCAGAACCCCCCCCCTGGCCTGCAGCGGTGCAGAGGAGCGGGAGCTGCAATCTTTGGGGTTTGTTTGTATTTTCTAGCCCAACTTCCTGAGGAAACAAAGCTCATCCGATGGTGGGGCTGCTGGGCCACCCCAAACACCTCGGGAGCCCCTGGGGTGAGCAGCAGCCTCGGGGCACATGCCAGGGGGCTGTGGGCAGGCAGGTGAGGGCAGGTGTGTGCAGGCAGCTGGGGTGAGCACTAAACACTGTTTACACCTTCATTTAAATCGGTGTATAAAACATCTACACCCCGCGCACGCACGTACACCATCCCAAATTTGTGCTCTTTATGAATGGCACTTGGTTCCTTAACTGCTCTCTTTGCATCTCTACCACATTTAACTGGTTTTTGTTGTTGTTTTGGTTTTTTTTTTTCTCCCCAGCATTTGTGAAAACAAAGCTGGGCAGACAGTTCTGTACAAAGGAATGTTTCTGACCACGGCCAGACATCAGCTATGTCAGGGCATGAAACGCTGCCTTTCTGTAGGCTCTTGTGCCATTACATTGTTTAATCTTCAAAGCATTAAACTTTTAAGTTACTCAGACATTACAAAGCTAAAAATAATAAAAATTCAAATGACTTGGTGGTGAAAGTATCTTGAGTAGAAAAAGGATATTAAAATGTTAATTCACTGAACGTTTTCCCACCAGTTGTTTTATTGGCTGGAGCTCCATTTGTGTGGAGGAGAATTAGTTTTCTTTTCTGCTGCACGCAGGTGCATGTAAATTATTAAATAGCAGCCTCTGAAACTCTCCCAACTTTTATTAAAAATATTTATACAGGTTAGGTGACGAGGTGTGCAGTATTTTTGAGGAAGCTCCTGGCAGGAGAGGCTCAGTTGTGATAATGAAGCTGCAGCGACAGAGCAAACAAGTCCCCAGAGCGACCGATTCTGTGAAATACATTAATTTTTTAAATCATGAGTAACTGCCTTTGCCCTTGGAGCAGCTTCTCCCCCCAGGCCCCAGGGCTGTGTCAGCTCCTGGTGCTGCTGCAGCCCCCAAAGCAGCAGGGTAGGAGCTGCTCCATGAGGCTGGGGGTCATCCCAAGCCCTCCCTGCCCGTGCCAGCCAGACCCATGGGCAGCCCTTGTCCTGCCCAGGCCCTGCATGTGGCTGGAGGTGTGGGATGGGAGCTGGGAGAGTGAGGGATAAAAGGAGCTTTGCTGTCATTATCCTGCTGGCTGTTTATGAATGGAGTCGGCCTTTCCCCAGGGCTCACCTGTAGCCGGGGTGAGCAATTTAGGGATGAAACTGTTGGTTTGGACCACAGCAGGGATGCTCCTTGGCTGGTTTCCAGCTGCCCTGAGGAGCCAGGGGCTGTGCAGGTGGGGGTGTGTGTGTCAGAGCAGGGCTGTGCCTCCCTCCTGCCCTTCCTGAGCGATGGAGCAGGGACACCAGGAAAGTTTTTTGCATCAATAAAGGGCTGCTCTCCCCCTCCCCTCCCCCAGCGTGACCCCTTTGCAGCAGCACAGTAAAACCAACACACTGAAATCTCTTTTCTCTTCCCTTCTCTCTCATCTCCTTGTTTTTCTAGATGTTTCCCTTGCCAGTGGCTAATGGAAAAAACAGACCCACGACCCTTGCGAGCACTCAGTTTGGAGGATCAGGTACTGTCATCTTTTTTTTTTTCCCCTTATACCAGAATGTTTCTTGCAATAAATCTGTGTTTGGTTCCAGAGACGCCGTAGCAGAGGGGGTTCTGTTCTTTGGTGATGTGTTTTTCTGGTGGTGCTCTGCTGCTGTTTCTCTGCATGGTTTCCGTGTTGCTCCACGTGTCTCTGGGTGGGCAAAGCTGATCTGGCTCCCATTAAGAAGCTGCTGCCCGAGCTGGAGGTTGTTGTCCCACTGCTCCAGGAGCCTGGGAGCAGACAGGGCTGTTCTCTAAGCTGCTCAGATGTGTCTGCACTGCCCTGGAAGACTTCTGCTGTTCCCCTCTGAAGAGGGGGTGGTGGTGGCTCGTTCCTGGTGCAGTTTGGGGGTGTGCTCCATGCAGCCCCTCCAGCAGCTCCCTGCTCTTGGGTGGGATCTCAGCATTCCCAAGGGGATCTGCAAAGCCCTGCAGGGTGCCAAGAGGGGACCAGGGATGCTGACATCTGAGGGCTTTGGGAGCAGGGTGGTGGGGAGGAGTGGGCTGGAGATGTGCCTGCAATTGGAGACTGAAAATGTGCTGGTTGGTTTGAGGCTCAGGTGGGGAATTCCTGGGCAGTGCTGTGCCAGGATTGGAATGCCCAGGGAAGCTGCTCTATGCAGGGCTTGCACAGCCCCTGGTGTGAGGGAAGTTCAGCTAATCTGCCCTTTTTGCTGAACACTTTGTGAATGGTTCAAACTCGACTTTCCTTACCCTGGGCTGGCTCCAGTGGTGCAGGGAAACTCCTGGCTGTGCTGTGACACTGGGAGGCATCCCAGAGACTGGGCTGGGATTTCTGGAGAGCAGCTTTGATGCCCCAGTGGGGCACTGGGGAAGCTGCAGCAGCGGGATGGGCAGTCTGCCCTGCCCTGCTCCTGCCCTCTGGACCAGGGAAACGTGATGCTCTCAGACTGAGCTGTTCAGCTGCATGTCAGGATGGTTTGGAGCAAACACTTTTGCAGGGAGGGAAGCTGTTGAGTGGGCGCTGGAGGAAACTGGAGGGGAGAAAACGTTCGGGTTAACCCAGATGGAAGCTGATCTTTGCAGAGAGTGTTCCTTGTGCTGTTAAAATAATCCACAAAAGACGTGCTCCACGCTGGGGAGAGAGGAGCAGTGCAGGAGCTCCCATTAATCCATTTCCTGCTCAGAGCCTGCCTTGGCTGCCGGGTCCGTGGTGCTGGCCAGGAGCAGGGGCTGGAGCGGGGCCCTGCGGCTCAGCCGGACCCCCCTGCAGCCCACACGACACCGAATCTTTGATTCTTCCCCCAGCCCTTCTTTTCTTTCGGGTGAGTGAAAGGTAACATTGACACCACCCTTCCTCTGGGCTGCTCTGAGCCTGACTGGGAGCAGTTCATGAAAACAGAGCACTGGTGTTATACAACTGCTCTGAGGGACCCTGCACAATCCCTGCTGTCCCAGCCTCGGACGCTGCAGAGGCTCCCTCATCCTGCCATGGCCATCCTGGCTTGGGAATGCAGCTCAGGGCTGGGTGTGGGGCAGGAGCTTTGCTCCAGCAGCACAGTTATCCCTTGGTCAGCCCTTTGGCCTCACCTGGAGATCAGGGGACAAATTTCATCTGAGACTCAGCTTTGGGACTTCTCCCTGCTCCTGAATCTTTGGCTTTTTGCTGGAGGGGTGGATAATTGCAGTAAGGCATCAGCGAGCTGTGCCATGCACAGGGCTGTGCTCTGCCTGCTAGAAGGATCCAGGGTGTCTAAACAAGGTCCTAGAACATGGCAAGGGGTTGTTCTCACAGTTTGTTGGTGTTGGTTTAGCTTTATTCACTGACTGACAGCAGGGTGCAATCAGGTACTAGTTAGAATTGTAGTCATGGAGCGCTTTGGGTTGGGAGGGACCTTAAAGTTCATCTTTTTCCACCCCCTTGCCATGGGCAGGGACACCTTCCGCTATCCCAGGGTGCTCCAAACCCCGGCCAGCCTGGCCTTGATCATCCCCCAAGGTAGTTCAACCCCCAGGGTTGTTCATCCCCCAAGACAGAGGCAGCCATCCAGCTCAAACTTTGATTTGAAGTGGAACCATCATTAACCCTGATGTGGTCAGAGGGTGGAGAGCAGATGGTCCTTGGATTTGGGGATCTGGACTTGCTGGGGGAGCAGAGCACCTCACAGCCACACCATAACCTGCACCTGGAGGTGATCACCCTAAATCTTGCCACGCAGGAAGGCCTGGGCATCATCTTTAATGTGCCACATGTGTTCCAAGCACTTCTCAGTCCGGGGCCTGGACCAGCACTGAAGGCAGTGCAGCATTTCCCCTCTGCCTGCAAAGGAGAAGCAAACCCTGATTTGTCTGAGTCTTAGCTCTGTGCTGTGCACCACAGTGCCAGGATCTCTTTATTTGGGCTTCTTGTGGTCACCTCAGGATAACAAACTGCTCTTGTCTCGTGTGCCAGAAATATTGGTGTTCTATCCTTCTGCCCACCCAGGATGGGAACCTGTCCCTGGGTTGGTGTAGTTGGCTTGGACATGGGAATTCATGATCCCCCTCATCCGATCTCCTTGTGGAAATGCTGGGGCAGTGTGCAGCTTTTATTCTTCTTCCCCTCCAGAGGAGCTGTTACCTCCAGGCTCTTTCCTGGGCTGAGGGAAGGGAGCAAAGCACTGACTGATCAGTCTGGGCCAAAATGAGATTGTTGCTTCCCAAGTCCAGCTGGCAAATAAAGGAGCAGAGCCATTTGAAACAGGGAATCCCAGTGATAAAATTGCCCCAAATTCAAATCCTTTTCAAATTCAACATTTCTGTACCCAGAAGTGTTGTTAACCACTGGCACAGGCTGCCCAGGGCAGTGATGGAATCACCATCCCTGGAAGTGTTCAGAGCAGGTGTTGATGTGGCACTTGAGGACGTGCTTTAGTGGTGAACATGGTGCTGGGCTGACAGTCGGACTTGAACATCTCAAAGATCTTTTCCAACCTGAAAAATTCCATGTTTCTGATAACTGCCCTGGCCAAGCTGTGGCCCCTTTACCACGGGAACCCCTTTTTTTCCCCGAGGCCAGAAAAATTCAAAGTCTTCATGCAAACCCTCCAGCGTTGAGATCCCTTTGCTTTCCTCTTTGTCTCCTGCTTTTATTTTAAGCCCTGCCACCGTTTCCCTCGTTTCTGTCCTCAAATGCTCCGGGGAGGAACTGGCTTCGCTCCCCTGCCGCATGGACAATCCAGCACCTCCGCTTTGCCTTTTCTTGGCAAGGAGAGACCCAACAATTGCCACAAGGATGGAGCTGACGTCACCCAGGCCGTGGCTGCAGCATTTATAGCACATATAGGTCACCGCGGGAAGTTGGTCTTCCTGGGGCAGGGAGCTGCAACCAGTGTTTTCCAGCATGGGCTGTTTGCTGCCAGGGTTTTATTTTAGCCACGGTGCTCAGCCCGTGCCTGTGGTCCTGCTCCTCAGAGGGTTTCACCATCCCCTCCCCAAAAAGTGTTTGTTACTTGCAGCAGCAAAACATCCCGAAGCGCGTCCCCCGTCGTATCACAGTTCACAAATGACTAATCTGAGCTGCAGCAAGCTCCCTCCCAGCGCCTCACCGAGCCCTGCCTCGAGCAGGAAACCACTGGGGCTGAATTTCACATGGAAATGACCATTTTAATTGACATCAAGGCAGTGGGAGTGGCCGCAGGCAGCAGAGTTGTGCTGTGACCTCGTGGCTGCTGAGTTTTCTGCAGGCTTGGTGCGTGCTGGCTGCACCTTTGCTCCAGCAAAGGGGTTTGGGCTCCGCAGAGCAGGGAGATAAACCCAAGGCACGTGGCCATGCGAGGTGAAACATCTCCTGGAGCAGCACACGAGCAGCACTTCCACCTGTGGGTAATGTGGAGGGTGTGCAACCATCTCCCTTCCCATCCCAAATGGTGTGGGGTGCCAGGACTGCGTCCTGTTGGGATGGGAGCCCAGGGGTCTCCTGCTGACAAATTATTCTGCTCTCAACAAGGAAAACCTCTGCTAATGGTTTTCCTTGTTCTCCCCTCTAAAATAAGCTAATTCAGCATTAAGTGCCTTTTCCTTCTTTGTGCTGGAGTGGGTTGGGCTCTTTGCTTGGGCTCTCGGGTGGGTTGGGAAGGGTGAGTCCCCTCCTGGCCCGTGCTGTGGTTCCCACCCCCAAAATTCGTTGGGTGCTTCCTTGCTGGTGAGCTGAGGCTCCCTGTGAGGGAATTGCTTTGATCGGGGGAAGTTCATCAAGTCCATTTGAAGCTGGTGAAGGAGGGAGTTTTTCAAAGGGTTACAAGCTGGTGCATGTAACAAATTTTAAGTTATAGTCTGGTGAACAAAGCAAATGGATTCTCCCTGGAGGGAGGCGAGCCCGGATCCCCTTTGAAACCCGCTTTAAACAACGCACAAACGTGGATACCTGTGGCAACAGCACTGAGAGTCATAAATTCTCTGAAAGCTGGGGTTGTCTCTTTAATTGGTGCTGTGGGGGAGCTGTTTGAAGGTTTAATTATTTCGAGTGCTCAGGCAGCCCGGGGTTGGGAAGCTCCAAGCGGGATGGGCACGGTCTGGAGCAGCAGGATGGTGCTGGGCTCCCCTCTGCCCCGTGGTTTGCAGGGACACCACGGCTGCAGGGCTGGGAAGAGCCAAGCACAGCGTTTGTGTCACCGTGCTGTCAGCAGTCGAGTCCCAGGCTGCAGAAACCCATTTGCAACTGTTCTCCGTAGTGAGGAAAGCAGGAGCTTTTATTAGCAAGGCTGTATCACGTTTTCCTACTCACTGCCTCGAGTTCCCACATGTTTTGCTTATGCTGAAGTGGGAGTGCTGGGCTCCGCTTGCTATTTTGATGGATGATGAAAGGCAGACATGAGGTGTGCAATATGGGGCTTGATATTTAGAACTGGCACTTGCCGTTCGAGTTTGGGATCCGGGCTGCGTGTTGTTGTGGCGTGCCCCTGCAAACTGTCACCAAGCAGGCCAAACACAGAGCCACCACGACAGAAAAAGGCAAAGCAGAAGAATTCGCTTGCCAGCCCATTGCTGTGACCATTTGTTTCACAGTAAATGTTGCTGTTTAGCCATTATCAAAGGAAGACAAAGGAGAGCTGGGGGTGCTCACCTGGAGAGGAGAAGGCTCCAGGGAGAGCTCAGAGCCCCTTGCAGGGCCTAAAGGGGCTCCAGGAGAGCTGCAGAGGGACTGGGGACAAGGCCTGGAGGGCCAGGACCCAGGGAATGTCTTCCCAGTGCCAGAGGGCAGGGCTGGATGGGAGATTGGGCAGGAATTGTTCCCTGGGAGGGCGGGCAGGCCCTGGCACAGGGTGCCCAGAGCAGCTGGGGCTGCCCCTGGATCCCTGGCAGTGTCCAAGGCCAGGCTGGACATTGGGGCTTGGAGCAGCCTGGGACAGTGGAAGGTGTCCCTGCCCATGGCAGGTGTTTGGAAGGAGATGAACTTTGAGGTCCCTTCTAACCCAAAACCCATTCTGGGATTCTGTGAAGAGCCTTGCCATGGCCAGGTCCAGCTTGCAGAGCTGTGAGGTCTCAAGTACAGTCCCTGCACCCCCTGCTCTCCACTGCTCTGCAGCCTCTCCACTGCTGCTGCTGGCAGAGCCCGCTCTGGGATGCAGGAGGATGCTCCAGGAGTGACAGGGACACACCCGTGTGCTGCAGAGCCTGGACACTCTCACTGAGGTTCATCTCCTCCATGCCAGTCGGGCTTTCTGCTTTGCTTCTGTCTTTGCCCTTGGAAAGCTCCTGTTCTCCTTTCCCTCCCCATCCTGCTCCCGGTTTTTCCCATGGGCTGTATCCCATTTCCCAGGACATGGGAAGCAGGGTCTGGAAGAAAAGGTTGGCAGGGAGTGCAGGAAATAACATGTTTGGGGGAACAAATGGCAGGGGGAGACCTTCACACCTGTGTCCCTTAATCCAGGGTCACACCCCATCCCTGATCCTCGTGTCCTGGAGTGCACGGTCCTGCTCCCAGGGCTTCCCCACCTGCACAGATATTTCTCCAGTGCCTTTGCAGAGAGGTTGAAACAGAATCCCAGAATGGTTTGGGCCCATCCCATCCCACCCCTGCCATGGGCAGGGGCACCTTTCACTGTCCCAGGTTGCTCCAAGCCCCGTCCAACCTGGCCTTGAAATACGAAGGGCTCTCTCTTCCTTGCAATTAATTTTTTCCCCTTGGATTCTATTTCATTACTGGGAGTGAGGGTTTCCTGTCCTGCCAGAGGCACAGCTGGTTTCTAGTGGACACAGCAGGAGCGAGTCTGGGAAGAGCAGGGACATGGTGACAGTGCTGTGAGGATGCTCTGGCAGCAGCTCAGGGCTCCTCTGGCAGATGGGGAGAGGCAAATGTAACCCAGTCCCTGTCTTGGTGTGTGTGTTTAACTTGGGGGATGAAGGGTGCATGTTTTCAAGGGAAGGTTTTTGGGGGTTCTTTTGGGGTTTTTTGTTCATCTCCCACCCTGGAGAAGAATCCTCCTGACTGGATTTGAGATTTTGAACTGGGAAGGAGAGCAGAGAATGCTGGGGGTGCCAGAGCCAAAGCTGTACTGAGATAAGTGACAGCTTTTGTTTAGAAACTGCCAATTTGCCACAGACCTTGTTTAAGCACAGTTTTAACTTTGCCAGAATTGCTGAAGCAGTGCAGGGCTCTCTTCCCAGCAGGGCTCTTTCCTTCCCTGGATGAGGCAATTCCATACCAGGGAGGCTGTGCCTGCTCCAGGGGCTCTGATGGGATCTGTGGGTCCGATGGAAAAATCGGAGGGGCTGAGGGGAAGCTGGGCTTGGTGTGCACCTTCAGTGTCACAAGAACAGGGACAAGCTCCAGCACTGCCTTGTCTGTAACAAGAGGAGCTGGGGGGAGCAATTAGTAAGCAAAGAGAGTAAGTTTAGCTTAGATATTGGGCAGGAATTGTTCCCTGGGAGGGTGGGCAGGCCCTGGCACAGGGTGCCCAGAGCAGCTGGGGCTGCCCCTGGATCCCTGGCAGTGCCCAAGGCCAGGCTGGACATTGGGGCTTGGAGCAGCCTGGGACAGTGGGAGGGGTCCCTGTCCATGGCAGGGGGTGGGAATGAGCTTTAAGGTCCCTTCCAACTCTAATCATTCCGTGGGTCTATCTGCCTGTTGGATTCCCATCTGTTTGAGCTGGGATATCCTGCGCTCTCCCAGCCCCTCCAAAAAGCTGGGAGCAGGGGCACTGAGTCGCCCACCAGTCCCTGTGGGGCCAGGACAAGGGACCTGGGCAGTGTCAGGACCGGGTGCTGGGGCTTCCCTGGCACATCCCCAAGCCACCAGCCCAGCTGGATACATGCAGGGGCCTCAACCTGATCAGCTTGGGAAGCCAGGATGGGCAATGATCCTCTTGGTGCCCCTCCTCCCAAGGGGAGGCGGAGGGGCAGGGGCTGAGCTCTGCTCTGGGACAGGGACAGGAGCCCAGGGAACGGCTGGAGCTGGGTCAGGGCTGGGCATGGAGCTCAGGGAAAGGTTCTTCCCCCCGAGGCTGCTGGGCACTGCCCAGGCTCCCCAGGGAATGGTCCCGGCCCCGAGGCTGCCAGAGCTGCAGGAGCGTTTGGACAGCGCTCTCAGGGATGCCCAGGGTGGGGTTGTTGGGGTGTCTGTGTGGGGTTGGATCAATGATCCCTGAGGGTCCCTTCCAGCTCAGGATATTCCAGGATTCTGTGATTTCCACCTAGTGGGCAGCTCCCAGACCCACACAGCCCTGGCATGATGTGTGGGTGCTGATGGAGGAGGGATTGCATTTTAGGAAATCAGAGCTTTTTCAGAGGCTGCCCTGTGCTGGGACAGTCGGTGCCTGGTCCCCTCCAAGCAGAGCCCACCCCATGCACACCTCAGAGCCACCTCTGCCAGGAGGTCCCCAAATACTTGGCAAGCCTTGATTAGCACGTTGGCTTAAACAAATTGAGTTATACGCCCACGGAGGGAAGAGGTGCTGCACTCCTTCACTGGTGACTTAGAGTTTAATTAATTTTGTTGCCAAATGAGGCATGAAATACAGTCTGAAATACATTGTGGTGCTGAATGTGTAATTGTGCAGGGGCCTGGGAGCACAGCTGAGGATTGGGGATCACCTGAGGCGAGCCAGGCATGGAACTCTCGTGGCCCCTGAACGGGGCTGTGCAACAACAGAGAGCCCATTTGGGGGGACAGACAGGGGACAGAGCCCCCCCATGGCAGCAAAGCAGTGCCCAAAGATGTCACTGTGCCCACAGGTTTGTCACTGTTTGGGGTTTTTCTGCCAGAGGATCCAGCTCCTGGGCAAGGCTCAGACTGGTGGCAGGGTCCCCAGGTGTGTCCTCACTGGGGCTGTTCTGTCTCTGCCATCCAAACAGGGGTTTGGCTCTGGTTTGGGGAAGGGATGGCAGCTTTGAGATCTTGGTCTGTCTGTCTCTGTCTTGCAGGGTGCAAGTACATCTGAACGAACATCAGAAAGGGAAAATCTGAGCCGTGAGGGGAGATTTCTTGGTTCAGCTTTTGAGGGTTTCTGCAGTGGCTGTTTGGATGCTCTTCTCCCTGCCCTGATTAATGTTTCTGGAGGGACGTTGCCCCCAGTGCCTCACTCCCTCAGTAAAGAAGGGAAAGAGGCAGTCTAGGACATCTGCCCTCATTTTTTAATCCTGAATTTTTCAATTAACTCGCCAGGTAGCCCAGCTCCAAAGCCAGCGGGGAGAAAAATCTAAAAAACACTGTCCATCTGCCTGTGAACCCTGGGAAGCACATCCCCACCTCCAAAGTGACCTCAGGCAACGTCTTCCTCTAAATTTAGCTGGGGATTGCGTCAGGAGTAAGAAGGAGGTGAAGTTAATGTGGCATAAGCTTTTTCTAGCAGGGGAGTTTGCCTGGTTAGACAGGGACTGAAAATAAATAAATGAGCTTCATATCAGAGCCTCTGGGGCCAGGGCTGGGAGGGAGGGCAGCCTCCAGCACAAAGGGACGTGGGCAGGTGGCTTTTTTTGGAGCAAGCAGGGCAAGGCACAGTCATCTATAAGCCTTGGCTTGTCCTAGCTGGGAATAACCTGCCAGGAAAGTGGGTGGTGCTGTCTGAGGGCACTGGATGTGGCCAGCAAGCTCTGGGGTCACCTCTGGCCGTGGCACCTGCCTCTCCTAGGGACTGGTGGCAGCAGGTTTGGTGGTGGCTGCTGGGCACTGCTTGAAGCAGAGCTGTTCCTCCCCTTCTCAAGGAGCTCTGAAGCATCTTCTGCCCATCCTTCCTCATCCCTGGCCCCTGGGGTGAGGAATCAGTAAGGTTTTCCCCCTCCAAAAGCCCTCCCAGGTGGGTGTGTGTGTGTGGCATCCAGGGGTGTCCCAGGGGACAACCTGACCTGGAAGAAGCCAAAGTCCTTCAGGACAAGCCTTGGGGTCACTGGTGTTGCCAATCCTCTCTCTTACCTTTCTGCCTCGTCCTGCCCAAGCTGGGGGGGGACAAATCTCACTTTTGGCAAGTGACAAACCCATCCTGGTGGCGGCGAGTGCGTGACCTTTCCTCAGAGAGCGGGGCTGGCCTGGGCCCCTGCTGCTTTCTGGGACATTTTATTCTGAAGCGATGTGGTGTCCCTTGCAAAGGCTCCTCCTGCCCTGCTAACATTGTTATACAAAGCAGCAGTTTGCCATCTAATTAGGAAAAATACGCACTAACCTCTACCATATGTTGCTCTTCTCCTCGGATTTGCATTTGAAAGTCCAGCTGAATTTCAATGTGAAACTGGATTTTATCCAAATGATGAATGGCCCGAGAAGCTGTGGGAAGGTGGATGTGCCTCCCCATCACATATGGTTGGTTGGTTGGTGGGTTGGGTTTTTTTTTCCTTTTTGAAGAAAAAAATTTAAAGCAGGGTTCCTTCATTTCTTGTCCATGGTTCAAAGTGTTCACACCTTTCCTCCCAAACTGGGTTTGTCTGGCTGCGTGGTCATTCCAAGGCTTGTGAGGTGCAGGAGCTCCAGCTCCACGAGGGAGAGGGATTAGATTTAATCCTAACAACTCGTTTTTGGTGGCAGCTCCACTCCTGGCTGTGCCCTGGGTTGAGCCCCCAGTGTGGGCAGCAGGGGAGGGGGGATTCTGCCCCTCTGCCCCACTCAGCTGAGACCCCACCTGCAGAGCTGCCCCAGCCCTGGGGAACAACATCAGGAGCACGTGGAGCTGCTGGAGCCACTCCAGAGGAGGCCACGGAGATGCCCCAAGGGCTGGAGCCCCTCTGCTCTGGAGCCAGGCTAGGAGAGCTGGGGGTGCTCACCTGGAGAGGAGAAGGCTCCAGGGAGAGCTCAGAGCCCCTTGCAGGGCCTAAAGGGGCTCCAGGAGAGCTGCAGAGGGACTGGGGACACAGGCTGGAGGGACAGGACCCAGGGAATGGCTTCCCAGTGCCAGAGGGCAGGGCTGGATGGGAGATTGGGAAGGAATTGCTCCCTGGGAGGGTGGGCAGGCCCTGGCACAGGGTGCCCAGAGCAGCTGGGGCTGCCCCTGGATCCCTGGCAGTGCCCAAGACCAGGCTGGACATTGGGGCTTGGAGCAGCCTGGGACAGCGGGAGGTGTCCCTGCCCATGGCAGGGGTGGCACTGGATGGGCTTTGAGGTCCCTTCCAGCTCACACCACTCTGGATTCACTACATTTCCCAGCCCATCAGGAGCCCCTCCCGTTGCTCCTGGTGCTCCCTGGAAGGGCCCCAGCCACAGCTCCCAGGCTGGGGGTTGAGGCTTTTTGGTTTTTCACTTGGGCTGGAGCAGTGGCTGCTCCAGGCCCCTTCCCACACCGGGTGTGCTTTGGGCAGTGCTCCCCGGGGAGCAGGCGCAGAGGCTTTGCTGCTGCCTGGGCTGCTGGAGGTTTTGGGAGCCATCGCCTTGCTGAGCCCGCACTGCACACCCCCACAGTCCCTCCGAGCTGCCTGGACTTCCCACTTGGCTCGAGGCTGGGTTTTCCCCTTGTCTGAGGTCTGTTTAAGCTGAGTTAAGCTCTGTGACAAAGTCGGCATTACGTTGCTGAGCTGGGTGAGCTCACATGGCTCTTAGTGACCTTTTACCTCACCTGCCTGGCAGAAAAAGCTCTTAAAAATCACTTCACATCCTGATTATTTCACATCCTCTGTGAATCTGTCATTGGAGAGTGGCTTGGGTGCTGGGCTGGCCATGGTGCTCACAAGGGGAGGGAGCTGTTTGCTCCGGGTTTCTGACTTTTGTTCTCCTTTCTCTTCACTCCTTGGAGATCAATTCAATCTTTAAGACAGTTTTTGTTGGGATTTTTTGTTGTGTTAATGCAGCTGAACTAATATGATTACATTTCCAGATTTGGGTAATGGAATAACAAGTCAGGAAGCTTTTTTTTTTAAAAAAAAAAAAAAAAAGAAAAAGGAGAACTTATGTCACTTCCAAGTCTCCAGTTGGGAAGCTCTTTCCCTTTATCAGTTACTCAGACAGGCTGGGGACTCTCCATCCCTGGAAATGTCCAAGGCCAGGGGCTTGGAACAGCCTGGAGCAGTGGAAGGTGTCTCTGCCCATGGCAGGGGGTGGAATGGGGTGGGCTTTGAGGTCCCTTCCCACCCAAACCATTCCATGATTCCGTGTTCTGACCTTCTGGGGCTGTGGCCGTGCAGGGACACCCCAGCCCTGGGTGCTGCACTTTGTGCTCCGTGTCCTGGTCAGCCACAAACACAGAGAAGCCACAAAGATGTTCTGGGTGCCCAAAAAGATGCATCTTCCCTTTGCCCTGCGAGCTGCCAGGCCAGAGGGGCCGTGTCCCTCCTGCAGGGCTGTGTTTGGGGCAGAGGCCCCAGCACACCCACCCTGCCTGGGGCAGTCTCACCAGCATCTTGAGGCACGTGTGCTTTGCTCGTCTCATCTCTGTGCTTGCTCTCAGGTTCAGAGGAGGGATCTGGAAAACAGCTCAGCCAAAGCATCTCACAATGGCAACTTCCTCTCTAAAAAGAGAAGGATGTTGTGGAGTTGGTGGCTTCCCATTATTTTCCCCAATTTGAGCTTTCTTGCCACTGGTCCCGCAGTGTCTGCAGTATCAGAGGGATCCAAAGCTATTGGAGAGTGTCCAAAGGAGGGACACGGAGCTGGGGAAGGGTCTGAGGAGCGGCTGAGGGCACTTGGCTCGTTCAGCTGGAGCAGAGGAGACTGAGGGGAGGCTCCTGGGGGCTGCAGCTCCTCCTGAGGGGAGGCGGAGGGGCAGGGGCTGAGCTCTGCTCTGGGACAGGGACAGGAGCCCAGGGAAGGGCTGGAGCTGGGTCAGGGCTGGGCATGGAGCTCAGGGAAAGGTTCTTCCCCCCGAGGCTGCTGGGCACTGCCCAGGCTCCCCAGGGAATGGTCCCGGCCCCGAGGCTGCCAGAGCTGCAGGAGCGTTTGGACAGCGCTCTCAGGGATGCCCAGGGTGGGCTTGTTGGGGTGTCTGTGCAGGGCCAGGGGCTGCACTGATGATCCCTGAGGGTCCCTTCCAGCTCAGGATATTCTGGGATTCTGTGATTCTGTGTCAGGCTGTGTGTCCTGCTTTGCTCTGGAATCAGCCTCACGGCTGCTGGAGCTCGCTGTGGCTCGGGATGTCCGTGTCCCAGAGCCACGTTGTGTCACCGAGCTGCTCCTGCCCCCCCGGGATGGGGTCCTGGCCAGTGGAGCAGAGCAGGAGTGGGGCCGTGGTGTTTTCCCTTTTTGGGAATGCTGTAAGAAGGTAGTGACTCACTTTCCATGGAGCTGATAGTTACCCTGCTCCTGTCTTGGATTTGTGTTGTGTAGCCAGCGGGATTATTTATAACTTAGCCAGCATCCCGAGTCTATTGTTTCTGCAAAGAGCAGGAATGACTAGATGACTTCCTGAGATTTTTTTTTTTTTGCCACCCCCTCATTTTTTATTTTTTTAAAAATCTGCTTTTCCTTCCAAGTATTATATTCGCCAGTTGGATGCTTTCCCCCCACATCTTCCCCTCCTGATTGTGCATTTGTGCTGCTGACAATCCCACTACCGGTGTTGCTTTAACTCTAAACTCTCTCCCAGGAAAGGCTGGGGGCTGTGCCCCAGGAGGGCTGGGGCACCTTCCCGTGGCACGAGGGGCTCTCTGACCTCGCAGGTGACTGGGGACTGAGGCAGGAGGCTCTGACATTGCCATCAATGGGTAGACTCTCACCTCTGCACCCTGTGGATGCTTTGGGGTGGGAGGTGCATCCCAGGAGCAGGGTTGGTCTGGTCTGGGATTGCACCATCGAGCTCTGGGTCAGCCTTGTTGTCTCTGCCTGTCTGAAGGGTCACTTGGGACAATCCAAAGGTATCCCTGAGCCCAGGGATGCACGGAGCAAAAGCCATTTCCATCCTGGCACAGCCAGCCCTGGGGACGTGGCACTGGTGGGCGTGGAAGGAGTGGGTCCTGAGCTCCTGTCCTGGCTGTGTGGCTGCTCTCCCGATGGCCATCGGGGCACTGTTGGACCCAAACCCTGGAGCTCTCCTGGTTTTTGCCCCTTTCTCTCTGCCCACCCACCTGCTGTTGATTCACTGTTGGTATCATGAAGCCCAGCAGCTGTCACCACTTTAATTAATTAATTAAGAAATCAGTGGGGAGGGAAGGTGCAGGATGGAGAGAAGGGGCAGGGTGGGTTTGGCCAACTGAGCTGATCTGAGCCCTTGGAGGGGACCTGCAGGTTGAGCTTCCTTGGGGAGCATCCCCCAGCGCCCCGAGGCTGCCGTCCTCAGCTTCTCCTCACCCAACAGCTCCACTTTGCACCTTCTTGCTTGGCCTTCACGCCTGAGACTCCTGATTTGGGTTTGGCTGAGTCCAATTCCCTTTTGGGCGAGTGTGGAGCCTCAGGGGTGCCCGTCCCAGCTGTGTTTCCTTCATGATCTGCTGCCTGGCCCTGATGTAACGAGCAGCCTGAGGTTGGGGCGGCTGCAGAGGCGACCGGGGGCGAAACAGCTGAAGGGGAAGGAGCCTGGGCTGCCTTGCGGGCAGCAGAGACCCTGCTCAGGTGCTCTCGGTTTCCATTAGTTCAAAACTCAAAACCTGGGGCTCCTTGAATGTTAGGCTGCTGTTTCTGGCCGAGGTGCCTGGATGCCTCTGCCCGGCCTCTCCCCATCGGTCACCAAGAGCTGCCTCGTGTCCCCTCCGGCTCTGGCTCCCTCCCGAGCTGCAGGGGAGCCATGGAAGGGGCTGAAGTTGTGGTGCTCCCCCTTTCCAGGGCTCGTGGCACTGAGGTGCTGCTGTCCCTGCACTGGCTTTCCAGGAACTGCCTGGCTCCACAGGGAAGCGTGAGGTTGGTCCAAGTGGAGTTCTGTCATGCTGGAAACACCACTTGGATGTGAGCGGCTTGGAGTGGAAAATGAGTCCTGAGTTCTGTCCTGTGGGGTTTTTACATGCTCTTCACAGAATCCCAGACTGGTTTGGGCTGAAAGGGACCTCAAAGCCCATCCAGTGCCACCCCTGCCATGGGCAGGGACACCTCCCACTGTCCCAGGCTGCTCCAAGCCCCAATGTCCAGCCTGGCCTTGGGCACTGCCAGGGATCCAGGGGCAGCCCCAGCTGCTCTGGGCACCCTGTGCCAGGGCCTGCCCACTCTCCCAGGGAACAATTCCTGCCCAATCTCCCATCCAGCCCTGCCCTCTGGCAGTGGAACCCATTCCCTGTGTCCTGTCCCTCCATGCCTTCTTCATAGCCAGTTTTGCTCTTCCAGGTTTCCTGTGGTGCAGAGCACCAGGTGTGGGTCAGAACCCGGAGGAGTGTCTGTCACCTGAGATCCTGGGCTTGGGGGAGAGGTGATGCCTGAGAAGGGCCTGGGAATTGAGGCATATCAGAGAAGTGGTGTCTGGAGTCACAAGCTCACAACAAACTTCTGCAGTTCTCTTTGGTTGCTTGTTTTAGTCAAAACTGGAGGTTCCTTAGGCCTGGCACTTCGCTTGCTTCCTGCGAGAGTCGCTCCCAACACCTCCCCAGCCCGAGCGGAGCAGGTTTGTGCATCCTAGGGGATGCCTGTGCTGGGCTGCTCCTGCTGCTGCTTGTCCTCATTCCTGTGAGGTTTTCCAGCTGCCAGGGCACCCTTGTGCTGGCTCCTTCCCATCCCAGGCACTCAGGCATTTGGGGTTTCTCCCTTAGCTGGAGCCTGCAGGCACTGAGTGATGTCCTGAGTGAAGTGCTGGTACAATCCCATCCCGTCTGGCTCACTGCAGCAGTGCCCTGGAGCACTGGGCAAAGCCATGCTGGGTGGCTCTGAATTCCCGATTCCTGCTGGCCCTCAGGCTCCTTTAAATTGAAGTGCATGGGAAATAAAGCTGAGTGAAAAGATGGGGGAGCTCCCCACGGTGCCCATGGGCAGCAGGAGCTGAGAGCCAGGCAGGAGCATCTCCCCCAGCTCCCTGCCCTGCCCAGCCTTCCTGGGTCAGCTCAGAAATAGAGAAGAGCCCTTCTCCCCCAGCTTGCTTTGTATTTTTAAAATCATTGTGGTTTTTTGTTCTGTTTTCTTTAAATAATTTTCTAAAAAGTTGAAACTGTAGAACTGGATGGGGTTTTTTTTTTACCCAAAGAAGAAAACTGAAAGATGGGTGAGACGTTGTGGTTTGGAGCACCAGTTGTAAATAAATTTTTGGGTGCTCCAGCGTGCCAGGCTTTCCCACCTGGAGAATGAGTGCTGCTCCCAGGAGCTGTGTTTGTCCACTCAGCTTCTTCCAGGGATAATCTGTGTCGCTGCACTTTGTGCCCATGGAAAGCTGAGCTGGCTCAGCTCTGGGCCCTGCTGCCTCCCTAGCTCTGCCCTCATTTTTGGGCAAGTCTCTCCATCTGTACAATCGCAGAAAGAGTTTTCTTCCCTGGAGAGGCTTCGAGGTTTAACATTTACAAAATGTTTTGAGATCTGCAGATAAAGGGAAGCCAAACAATAACCAGTGCCCAGGGCTGTGCCAAAGGAGTCCCCTGGATCACCATGGCAAAGCTGTGCAGGATTGGGTGGAGGTGGCTTTTGTGAGAAGGCAGAAACTGCTCCAGCTGCAGCGCTGGTGCTGACCTGGCCTTTAAAGGGCTCCTGGCAAGGAGCTAACAAGAAGATAACATCATGGAGTCACAGAGTGCTTTGGGCTGGAAGAGACTTTAGGGATCGTCCAGTGCCACCCCCTGCCATGGGCAGGGACACCTCCCACTGTCCCAGGCTGCTCCAAGCCCCAGTGTCCAGCCTGGCCTTGGGCACTGCCAGGGATCCAAGGGCAGCCCCAGCTGCTCTGGGCACCCTGTGCCAGGGCCTGCCCATCCTCATCTGTAGATCAGAGCATGACTGAGGCACTTGGGTGATTTTTTCCAGGGCTCCCTGGGAGCAATCCTGACCTGGAAGAGACTCTGTCCATTTGCTCTTCAGACAGGGCTTCACAAACTCCCTGGTAAACCAGATCCACCCCATAAACTTCATGAACTTTCCTTTCGCTGCCTCTGCCTGTCCCTGCAGCGAACTCTCTGCAGTCCCCAAACAAAGGCAGGCAGTGGTGGGCAGGACAGGCCAGAGGCACCGGGAGCTGCTCCTCCCTCCCCGGGGCTGGGCTGGAGCTCTGGAGCTCTCGGGCTCAGCACAGGGACCTGGGCTGGGCACAGGGCCCCGGGCTCCTCACTGCCAGCACTGCCGGGCCATGGCAGCCCAGAACGAGCTGTCCAGGGGTACGTGCTCCTGCCACACACCTGGCACGGTTTTTTGGTAAAGGGTGGGAGGATGGAGTGTGAAGGGGTAATTTGTAGTGGGGTCGGTCGGGAGTTTCTCGAGGGATTGGGTGGGCTGGAGGGTCAGGCTGAAATTGTGCAGGGATCTTCTTCCTCACATTCCCAGTACTTTTCAGTGCTGTCAGGTGGGAATTGAGAGCCTTAAAGCTGCTTGAGGACACCCAACCCTGCTGTGGGAGCAGGAACAGCCCGGCTTTGTCTGCTGCCTCCGCACTGCATGTGCCCAAGTCCCCTAAACCTGTCACAGCTGTGGCGAGGGCAGGGCTGCAGGAGGAGAGGGGTCTGCAGGTTGGGGACACGCCACAAAGTTCAGGTGCCAGCTGAGGGTGTCCTGTGTAGGGTCACCCGTGGTCCCCACGCCGCGAGCCCGTCGCTGGCGCAGTTAATTGCTGTATTGTTAATTGCTGTGGTGACATGGCCTGGGTGTGGGATTTCCTTGCCCTACAAGGGGCTCGTGGGATGGTTTTTATTTCAGGTGGTTTTAGATATGAATCAAACAAGGCACAGCTCCCTGGAGGTGGTCTGGCTTTGATTGGAGTGGCTTGTGTGTGTGGAGTTGTAATTTAAGAGGAATTGTTTTGTCTGAACTGCTGCACGTGGTGCCTGCTTTGAGCTGAGGTGGGCTTCAGGACACCTTGGGAAACCTGCACCTCTGGGTTTTAAATAAACATGGGCTTGTGTGTAGGTGAGGCATCATCCTGGGTGCAGACTGGGCTCTCTCTGGGATGCCAGGGAGCAGCTGAGGCTTTGGGATGCTGCAGGATCAGGGGGAACTGTGGGGTGGACAGAACGGTGCAAGCCCAGGAGCACGTTCCCGTGAGCACCCTGGGACAGTGGAAGGTGTCCCTGCCCATGGAAGGTGTCCCTGCCCGTGGCAGGAGTGGAACAAGATGAACTGTAAGGTCCCTTCCAACCCAAACAATTCTGGGGCTCTCAAGAGAGTTAAAGCTCTGTGCCCAAGGTGAGCAGAGGTTGGTGTGAGCTCCTCACCCTGACCACAGCAGTGTGGGCAGGAGCTGGATGTGCAGCCCCAGAGTGTGGTGGATCCTGGGCACTAGAGAGATTGATAACAGCTTGTTTCCCCTTGATTCTGTTGGGAAATGAGGGGTCTGGTGGAGCAGCCAGGGCAGTTTGTCCCCTCCAGCCTGTCCCTGCTCCCTGTGCCCGAGGTGGCAGCAGTGCTGGGGCTCTGAGAGGCGAAGGTGTGAGGCTGTGGTTTTGCAAACCAGCTGCCAGCTGAGATCTTCCTCTTCCCGTCCATCCTGGCCTGCCCCATCTTGGGGGCTTCTGGGGCACGTTGTGCTCCAAATGGGGAACCGATTTTCTTTGGGTTTCCTGCTGTCTTACATGTTCAGCAGCCCCTGGAAAGTCCAGCAAGCCCAGAACTCACTCAAGAAAAATGCAGGGTGAGAAGGGCCCTTTCCTGCCACAGCAGCCCATGCTGCCGTGCCCTGAGCCACTCCTGAACCTGGGGCAGCGAGGATCTGGAGGGAGCTTTGCCAGGGGCCAGCGTGGCCCTGGGTGTCCCTGGAGCAGAGGTGGGAGCTGCCAGCAGAGCTCACGTGCTGTATGCAGTCCAGGCATCTAGAGATGACTTTGGTCCTTGTTTTCCTTGCAGCACTAGGCTGGGAATGGCTTTTTTTTTCCCCCCTTCTCATTTTTATACGTAGAATTTTAATTATTTTTTATTTCGAACTTGCATTTGAAAATGCAGCCACTTTCCTTCAAGACAGCAGCTTCTCCTCCTCAGTGGTGAGCTCAGCTCTCAGCATCCCAGCAAACTGCAGCTCCAGGTTTTTAACTGCTGCAGCTCTTTTCTTCATGGAGGAAAACATTCCATTGAGCTTCTCATAGTTGAAAGAAAGCAAGCTTTGAGCAAAATATCAGAGGAGCTTGTTGATGGTCAATTTTCCTGGACAGCTGTATTGGGATTCCTGATAAGGAGCATTAGTGCTTGGCTTGACAAAAGCACCAGAGATCGAACCCTCATGTAGAGAGAGGAGACACAGATGAGATAATCGAATGGGTCTCTTTTTGTCTCCAGCTTGTTCTGGGCAGCACAGAGCCCTGATGTGTGAGCCCTGGGAGGGCTGGGATGGGCTGTGAGGCCAGGCTGATGGAGCAGGGAGGGGAAACCTCCTCCCACCTTCCCAGGGCCACCCATCCACACCCCAAACAACAGTCAGTGCGTGCCCAGGGTAACGTGAAAGATGTCAATAACAATAATAAAATCTGCTTTCCTGAGATCTCTGTGGGGCTTCTGGAGCACTGGGCAGTGGGGTTTTTTCAGGGCTCTTTTTGCTGCCCAGCACAAGGGATGAGACCAAGGAGCAGCAGCCCCCACCAGCCGCTGTTGGGTGATGCCAAAGTTGCACCCAGGAAATGGTTTGAGATGTGCAGGCAGGAGAAAGGTGCTGGTGAGTCCTGGGAAAGAGGAGGATCCGTGCTACTCATTGAGTGCCATCTACTGGCACCTCACCCGTGCCACCGTTTGCCCGGGGACGGAGCGGGTGAAGGCGGGGGACAGTGGGTGCCCAGCCTGAGGGGGTGGTGAGGGTGGGCTCCCTTCTCTCCCTCAGCCGTGCCCTCCTTGCTCCTCGCAGCCCCTGCCGAGGGTGGCACGTCCCAGCCAGAGCTGGTGTCACCACGACCCATCCATCACACACAGATGGGATCCAGGCTGCCCTTGGCTCCGTCCTGTCCTCTCCCTGGAGCTGCCCCAGGCTCTCCTCTGCATCCCAAAGCAGGTGGCACGTTTAGGTTTGTAAAACCCATCCTTCCCACCAGCTCAGTGCCTTAATCTCTCCACCAGTGTTTGGGCACTGCTTGGAGACGTGTGTTGGGAGCTGGATTTAGGGACAAGGGGATGAGGGTCTGAGGGGCTGGAGCAACTTTCTGGTGTCCCCTGACCAGTGTGTGGCAGACAAGGTCTCAGGGGCTGACTGACAGCCTGAACCCACAGCAATGCATCAGTGACTCCTGCCAGGCTCACAAGAGCTGCTGGCCCTGCCCCATACACACCATGAGCCTTGGTGGCCTTAAAGCTGATGGGTTTGGATTTGTCTTCAGGTCAACTCTTCCTGTGACTTGTCCTTTTGGCTTTAGGGCTACAAGGGGAATTTGGGCCGTGGGGTATGGTTGTACTTTGTATGGTGGTATGCCCTTTCAGGGCAAGGGACAAGTGAACATCTTGAAGTGTTTATATTTGAAGAGGGGGGAGAAAAGAGTTGTGGTTCATGGAAATGGTGCTTTGTAGGAGCAAGTGAATTGAATTCAGCCCTTTTTAATGCAATTTAAATAATCGATGGTCTATTCAATTACAGAAATATTTGGCAGAGCTCTAAATAGGTCACATCTGTCTTTAAATTGTTCTTCAGGTAAATACCTCACTGTGTGGTGTCACATGGACCAGATTCTGTGAGAGCTGCTGTCTGGGAGGGAGAGCTCCTCGGCTGTACATGCAGTTATCCCCAAAACTCTGCACCTGGTGTGCTCTGACCCATGGATTTGCTTTAGGGATGCCTTAGGAAGCCTGGCTTGTATATTTTGGGTGTATCCAGCTCCTGAAGTTTGCAGCCCTGAGGTTGCTGGCTGTAACTGGACATGGCCAGGGGCTTTGTTGACAGCTTCTGTGTTGCTCTCGGGAGCCAGGATGGAATCCTGAGCCCGCTGTGCCCCGGGAATGCTCACCTTGGGAAAGGGGAACACAAAAACACCGACGTTTGTTGTGGTGACCGGAGCCTGGAGGTTACTCTCGAGCAGGAGCCGGGGCTGAGGGAGGGAGGCAGGTGGTGGTGAGAACGCTTTGTTTGGGAAAGTTTTCCTCATTGTGTCCAACAATTCTTCTGAGATGATCCTTCCTGTGGGCTGAATCATCGTCTGGGCCAGCGCTGGCTCTCGGGCCCTGCGGCCGAATCCTGCGCCCTTGGGGCATCCACAGGGGCCCAGCACCCCGCAGGACCACACCCCTGGGCTTGGAATCACCACCCCTGGCTGTCTCCCTCACCCCTTTGGGGTCTGCTTTTCCCAAGGAAGCTCGCAGGGACTCGTGCCTTAGTGCACAAGTCATTCCCCACCATCCCTCTCCTCGCTGAGAGGAGGCTCACAAGCAAACTGCCAAGGCCACCCCGGCGGGGTGTACGTGTGTTTGGCCACTTCCCCACGCAATTTCCACATTTTTTTGGAAGCCATCCTTAATTTGTGTAATTTTTAACAGCCCCTGGCCTCCGTACCTGCAGGGCTGCAGCGGTGCAGGGCTGGGAGGGCTCACGTACACACAGCTGGCACTGCCTGCCTGTTTGATCTCAAATGCCCCTCTGGCGAACTTGTGGGGGTTTTTTTTGGTCACTTGTAAGTAAACAAGCCTCTGTCCCCGTTCATCTTCCTTGGTGAGTAATGGAAACCAAGTGGGAGAAGATTTCTGTTCCCCAGTGTTCCGGTTGCATCTCTGAGGCTGTAATTTGATTTTACATTGCAAATTAAACAATACTTGGAAAGATGCAAATCAGGGCGGAAATAGAGGTGGGTGCTGCTAAGTGGGGGTGTTGCAGCTCCTCCGTGCATCTGTGGGGGTGTGCAAAACACCCCATGGCCCGAGGAGCACGGGAGGTCACCGAGAGTGTCCCAGGGGAGCTGCTGTGTTTCAGTCCTCGCTGGCTTCAGGCTGCTGAGTTCCCTGGTTCACTCAGCAGAACGAGTTTGTCCCTTTGGACAGCAATCCACGTGTGAGTGTGGAGCGTCTGCAGCTCTCGTGGCTGTGCAGCTCTGTGGTACAATAAATGACCCGGGAAAACCAGGCTGTGGATTTATGCTCAGTCTTCTCCCTGAAGCTTTCTGTTCTGTTTAATGGAATATAACCCCTGGCTTTGGGAATGACCCCATATCTACGGAATTTCAGTAGTCTTGCGGTGGCAAATGTGTTGATGTTGTTGAATGCACGAGAGGCGGAACCAGGGAAGGTTCTCCAAGGGGCTGTCTGGGCTTTTAGGGCAGAATGGATGGAGAGCAGCCCTGGGGAGAAGGACTTGGGGGTGCTGGTGGGTGAGAGGCTCAACCTGCCCCGGCCATGGGCACTGAGCCCAGAAACCCCCCCTGTGCTGGGCTGAGCCCCCAGCGTGGGCAGCAGGGGAGGGGGGATTCTGCCCCTCTGCCCCGCTCAGCTGAGACCCCACCTGCAGAGCTGCCCCAGCCCTGGGGAGCAACATCAGGAGCACGTGGAGCTGCTGGAGCCACTCCAGAGGAGGCCACGGAGATGCCCCAAGGGCTGGAGCCCCTCTGCTCTGGAGCCAGGCTGGGAGAGGAGAAGGCTCCAGGGAGAGCTCAGAGCCCCTTGCAGGGCCTAAAGGGGCTCCAGGAGAGCTGCAGAGGGACTGGGGACAAGGCCTGGAGGGACAGGACCCAGGGAATGGCTTCCCAGTGCCAGAGGGCAGGGCTGGATGGGAGATTGGGAAGGAATTGTTCCCTGGGAGGGTGGGCAGGCCCTGGCACAGGGTGCCCAGAGCAGCTGGGGCTGCCCCTGGATCCCTGGCAGTGTCCAAGGCCAGGTTGGACATTGGGGCTTGGAGCAGCCTGGGACAGTGGGAGGTGTCCCTGCCCATGGCAGGGGTGGCACTGGATGGGCTTTGAGTTCTCTCCCAACCCAGACCTCTCCATGATTCTGTGACAGACATTGTGCTGTGACACCCTCCCATAAAGGGGGTACCACAGGGTCAGGTCTGGGCCACCTCCTTGTTGTTCTGCAGGGTTGGGTTTATCCCAAGCTGCTTCCAGAGGTTTGGGACATCCCCTTGTGCTCTCCCAGCCTCCGTGGTCCCTGTCACAAAGCAGTGGCACCGCAGGGCTGTCCGGCCTGGCTGTGGGGTTCCCACTGTCACCTCACCCTGGGTCTCTGTTTCCCTTTGGGCAGAGGGAGCAGAGCTGCCCCTCCAAAGCATGGCTGATCTGAGAGACAGCAGAGAAAAGCGACTCCTCTGACACCTGTTGTGGGGCTGACTCAGCCCGGTGTTATTCTTGGTCTGTTTCCCTTGGACCCTCCTTGTCCTCCTGCTTCTTGCAGGGCCGTCAGGCCTGGATGGAGCCTGGGCATGAGGGACATGGGTAGGTTTGTCCTGGAGAGGCTGGAGACCAGGGGCACGGTGGGTTCATCCCACAGACTGATGACCTTTAGAAAGCCCTGCCTGCGTTATCCTCCATCCCCTTCTCCTGCCGCTCCTTTGTGCTCGTGTTTGGTCACTGCTGGCCTTTGTTTTTACAGCTGGGGGAAGTGTTTTGAGCTTTAAAGTTTATTTTCTTCCCTCTGGTTGTCGTCACAGGTTTGTTTTCTTTCTCCGTGTGGCATCTTGCTGGCTCTCCCAGGGGCTGGGAGAGGGGCTGGCTGCTGCTCTCGGGGCGTTCCTGCTGCAGGGAGCGGATCCTCCCTGTGTTTGGGAGGCCCAAAGGCCTCCCTGCCTTCACTTCTCTCACTGGGTTTCTATCACAGGATCCCAGAAAGGTTTGGGTTGGGAGAGACCTCAAAGCCCATCCAGTGCCACCCCTGCCATGGGCAGGGACACCTTCCACTGTCCCAGGCTGCTCCAAGCCCCAATGTCCAGCCTGGCCTTGGGCACTGCCAGGGATCCAGGGGCAGCCCCAGCTGCTCTGGGCACCCTGTGCCAGGGCCTGCCCACCCTCCCAGGGAACAATTCCTGCCCAATCTCCCATCCAGCCCTGTCCTCTGGCACTGGGAAGCCATTCCCTGCGTCCTGTCCCTCCATGCCTTGTCCCCAGTCCCTCTGCAGCTCTCCTGGAGCCCCTTTAGGCCCTGGAGGGGGCTCTGAGCTCTCCCTGGAGCCTTCTCCTCTCCAGGTGAGCACCCCCAGCTCTCCCAGCCTGGCTCCAGAGCAGAGGGGCTCCAGCCCTTGGGGCATCTCCGTGGCCTCCTCTGGAGTGGCTCCAGCAGCTCCACGTGCTCCTGCTGTTGTTCCCCAGGGCTGGGGCAGCTCTGCAGGTGGGGTCTCAGCTGAGCGGGGCAGAGGGGCAGAATCCCCCCTCCCCTGCTGCCCACGCTGGGGGCTCAGCCCAGCACAGGGGGGGTTTCTGGGCTCAGTGCCCATGGCTGGGGCAGGTTGAGCCTCTCACCCACCAACACCCCCAAGTCCTTCTCCCCAGGACTGCTCCCATCCATCCCATCCTCCGGGAGGGGCACAGCCCAACAATTCACTGCTGGTGTGAACATTGGCACCCTGGGTCGGGTCCTTGGCCATGCTCTGGACACGGGGGGTGGTGGCTGTGTCCCGGTACCACCATGGGCACCCTGTGCAGTCGTTTTGCAAGGCCTTGATGAGGCTTGGGCTGGCCCAAGTGATTAATTTCCTTAATGATGACTTAAAGGCAAGTTTTTATTTTGATTACCATAAAAACACTCCCTAGAATGCAGTGGGGACCTTCCTCTACAGCTGCAAATGCGATTCATGTCTGAAGTGAGGGATGGCTGAATTTGCTGGTTGGGTTTTGTTGTTTTTTTCTAAAACTTCCTCACCCCTGCTTTGTACATTTATTGTTGCATACAATTATTATTGTTTATGCACAGGGTGGGATTGCTGGGGTGTCCTGTGCAGGGACAGGAGTTGGACTCAGTGATCCTTGTGGGTCCCTTCCAGCTCAGGACATTTCAGGATTCTGTTTCTGGGGTACCACACCAGCACCCCCAAAACCTGCCCGGGGGCTGCCTTGGAACCTGCCCTGTCCTCCAAGAGCAGTTTCAGTGATATCAGAGCATCTTCCAGAAGACCAAGAGTTACTGAAGTACTTCTTTGGCTCTTTCTCCTCTTTCTGGCTTTGTTTGATTTTGGTGTAGTTTTAATTTCCCCCCATAGTTATCCCTCATGGAAAGCCGATGGGGGATGGATCATTTTTCCCCACTCCTTCCCTGGTTCTCTCCCATTTTTCCCCAGCCCCAAACATTTCCTAAAACCCATCTGTGTGTGTGCAGAAACTGCTGAACTGGAATATAGTGCAGGAGATGCCGAGCAGATGCTGAGCAGAGGAATTAACAATCACCAAAGTGGTGGCATCAGCTTTTTGAAGTCAAAAATTATCCCTGAGTGCACATTTGGGGAGGGGGCAGCAGCAGCAGGTGCTTCCCTGGATCAGGGGGGTGTGGGGGTCTGTCCTGGCTTTGGGTTCTGGGTTCATTCACCATCACAAAGATAAAGGGGCAGAATCTGCCCAGAAATCGTGCAGGGATCTGTGGGTTTAACGTGGGTGCTGTTGTGTGTCCCGTTTGGGGGATGGTGTCACTGGGCTGTCCTGGTCCACAGCATCTGTTTGTGGAATCCTGGAATATCCTGAGCTGGAAGGGACCCTCAGGGATCATCAGTGCAGCCCCTGGCCCTGCACAGACACCCCAACAACCCCACCCTGGGCATCCCTGAGAGCGCTGTCCAAACGCTCCTGCAGCTCTGGCAGCCTCGGGGCCGGGACCATTCCCTGGGGAGCCTGGGCAGTGCCCAGCAGCCTCGGGGGGAAGAACCTTTCCCTGAGCTCCATGCCCAGCCCTGACCCAGCTCCAGCCGTTCCCTGGGTCCCTGTCCTTGAGGGAAATGCCACCTGGCCCACTTGATGCCCCTGGACAGGTCAGGAAGTGGCAGCACATTCCACCCTCTGCCATGGGCAGGGACACCTTCCACTGTCCCAGGTTGCTCCAAGCCCCATTGTCCAGCCTGGCCTTGGGCACTGCAGGGCAGCAGAACAGCTGAGCCTCACGGTCCCAACCAGTCAGTTTTGGTCCAACCTCAAATTTCAAGGCAGCGAAGGGGACAAAACCTCCCCTGACCTGCCCCATGAGCAGAGCCCTGCAGGGTGGCAGTGCCAGGGACCTCGTGCTGCCCTCCAGGTGTTCAGGGTGAGTTTTTTACCCCCCCCCTCCCCCGCCTTATTTTTATTTTAATTGTTTTGTCGTGCGCCGGGAAAAGGAAGTGAAGGAATTGTATGGTCCCGTCCACAATCGACGTCCTGTAAACAGCTCCCGGCTGCCGTCCACTCACAGCTGTTTTTTCCTATTTGGGGGTGGATGGGGCTGGTAAATAAACAGGAATTCTGGGAGCTGCTTCCAGCACCCCCTTTTCCCTCGAGGGGCCTGTGCCAGCACCTCAGGGCCTTTCCCAAGGGGTGCCCAGCTGGGTCGTTCCTCACCAAGTGGAGCCAACTCTTGTCAGGAAAAACAACTTTGCTGGTTTTCCTGGGACTAAAGCTAATTACTGGCCGACTAATTTTATTGATTTCCAATCCCTTTTAGCAGAGATTTTGCTGTGGGGCTGATCACCAGAGCGATTAGCACACAAAGCCGCTTAATTTGGAAGTGTTTATCGAGCAGCCTTCTGTCACCTCTGCTTCCAGTCAAAGCACGGGGCCTCCGGTGGCCCTGCCTGTGGTGGCTCGAGCCATCCCACCCCCGAGGGAGGCAGGTGGGGAGCAAGGCTTCTCTGGCTTGAATAACCATGGCAGGGGGCTTGGAACTAGATGATCTTTAAGGCTCCTTCCAACCCAAACCATTCCATGGACCTGAATATTCCATGAGCTTGAAAAGCTGCTGGCTGTGGGGTTTTTACTTCCAGCTGCTGCCACATCCTTCTCCTGCTCCAACCCTCAGGCGCTGCTGTGGCTGCAGAGCTGGAATTTCCCTCCTGGCCCTCAAATCCCCACCACGGGCACTGTGTGGTCTCTCTTGAGGATGGAGGATGTACCTTCGTGGCAGCTACAGCTGCTTCCAGACCTCCTCCAGCCACAGGAGGGATTTGGCCTAAATATTTTTAATAAAATTTAAAATAAAAAAGCTTGGCCCAGTCGTTTTGCTGGGAATCAGATTAGGGAGGGCAGATTGTGGAGGCCGGAGGGAGGGAGAGGCTCAGCCCAGCTCAGTCACAGCTCCAGCAGCACAGAAACCCCAGCAGTGTCCCCCAGCGTCACCCCCAGGGCTGCTGTGAGGGTCCATTGAGGGTCCCTGGCTGCCTCCTCCTCCTCCTGACAGTGAAAACGGGGTGCCTTTGGGACATTTCGAGTCATAGGAAGAAATTCCAGCAATTCCTCCCTGTGAGGGTGGGCAGGCCCTGGCACAGGGTGCCCAGAGCAGCTGGGGCTGCCCCTGGATCCCTGGCAGTGCCCAAGGCCAGGCTGGACATTGGGGCTTGGAGCAGCCTGGGACAGTGGGAGGTGTCCCTGCCCATGGCAGGGGTGGCACTGGATGGGCTTTGAGGTCCCTTCCAACCCCAACCAATCCGTGATTTGGGGCTGCAGCTTTCCAGCAGTGCACGCTGTCCTCAGGGTACCCCTTGGAACAGGATTTAAGAGCAAAAACTCTGTATTTGCTTTACAAATGGTGTCTGAGAGGGCTCAGGAGTAAAACATCCTGTTCTCCATCCCTGCGTGTCCTCTGGATCCGGAGAGATGGCTGCACACCCCTTGAGCTTGGCTTTGAGCAAAGCAGCTGTCAGGGACTGAGCTTGTTTTAAAAGACCTTTCACAGCTCCTGGGATGTCCCGAGTTGGGAGGGACACACGGGGACCCCTGAGCCCAGCTCCCAGCCTAGAGCCCAGCTCCCAGCCTCGAGCCCAGCTCCCAGCCTTGAGCCCAGCTCCCAGCCTTGAGCCCAGCTCCCAGCCTCGAGCCCAGCTCCCAGCCTCATCCTCTTCACACAAAGGCCGTGTGCCCTGGGGCTCTTGGCTGTGCTCAGAGCTGACTCCAGAGCCACATTCCCTCCCACACCATATCCAGGTGCTGTGCTCAGGCTGTTCAGAGCTCAGGGCTCCAGGACCAGCACCTGTGCCCAGCTGGGTTTGGGGGCTCTGGCTGTTGAAACCAGGGCAGCCTCTCTTGGTGTGGCATTTCCAGCTCCCGTGGGTGGTAGCTGGAGGTACAGGCTGGGAACTGAGCAGGAGGATGTGGGGTGTGGGATGGATCACAAAACCCTGCCCCCTTTTAATGCCTTTACACAGAATCCCAGAGTGGTTTGCTGGGTCACGTGGGTCCATCATCTCTGGAGGTGCTGCACAAACCCTGTGAGCTCTGCTGAGCTGGACAGGGAGAAATCCCAGATGTGCAGAAGGCCGAGGGTGAGGATGGCACCAGCCATGGACACTTCCCAACCCATGGACACCCCCCAGCCCCACACCAGGGGCCGCAGTGGCCAGGGAGTGACACCAGAACCTCCCCGTGGCAGCACCAGGGCCCTGTGGCTCTCCGGGGACCCGTCCTGTGCTGGTTCTCCCAGCAGGGACGGCACTTCCAGGTGCCCCAGGATGCCCTTTCGGGAGCAGGGAAATCACTGACTCACAGAATCCCAGAACTGGGTTGGAAGGGACCTTGGAGATCATCCAGTGCCACCCCTGCCATGGGCAGGGACACCTTCCACTGTCCCAGGCTGCTCCAAGCCCCAATGTCCAGCCTGGCCTTGGGCACTGCCAGGGATCCAGGGGCAGCCCCAGCTGCTCTGGGCACCCTGTGCCAGGGCCTGCCCACCCTCCCAGGGAGCAATTCCTTCCTAATATCTGAATTAAATCTGTCCTCCTTTAGGTAAAGCAGTTCCCTTTTCCTTTCCTATCATTCTCTGCCCGTGTTTTTTGTTGGAGTCGTGTGTCCAAAGTGGTTCCGTTCCTCCTGGATGGGGTTGGCTCTCATTGCTCTGTGTCACTGGACACTTGTCCAGAGCCCTTTCTGGGGTTCAGTACTGCACCAAGGATGGCTTTTCTGAGCCGAAATGTGGTTAAATTATTTTTATCCCTGCTGAAGCTTAGGACAGCTCTTGTCTATCAGCTCTTCTTGGCTGCGGCAGGAAAACCGTGAGGGAAAAAAAATGACTGTCTGACAGCTACATCTTATTCTATTAGTATGTTTTAATTAGAACATGAGCAAGAAATGTGTTATGAATATTCATGCTCAGGGTTATTAAAATGCACAATTAATCTGTACGCGGTTTAATAACTGTATTAATGGCGAGAGGAGGTAGTTCCTATTTTTGTCTTTTCTCAATTGGAAAGTGTGCCTTAACTTGGGGAGTTGGGAAATGGGGTTATTTTAAAATCAAGTTGGCTCCTGCCAGCAGCGTGGGCACGCGGGCGTCTCCGAAACTGGCAGAGCTCACGGTGGGAGCACTGGAAGGGTGGCAGAGCCGAGCACTGTTCTGTTCGTGCAGACAGAATTCAGCCCAGTGCCATGGGAGTTCTCAGTCACAGAATCACAAAATCCCACAATGGTCTGGGTTGGGAGAGACCTCAAAGCCCATCCAGTGCCACCCTTGCCAGGGGCAGGGACACCTCCCACTGTCCCAGGCTGCTCCAAGCCCCAGTGTCCAGCCTGGCCTTG
Organism: Aphelocoma coerulescens; assembly: GCF_041296385.1. Taxonomy (NCBI): domain Eukaryota; kingdom Metazoa; phylum Chordata; class Aves; order Passeriformes; family Corvidae; genus Aphelocoma; species Aphelocoma coerulescens. The sequence continues at coordinate 2,180,852 of NC_091041.1, read as the reverse complement.
GGCACTGCCAGGGATCCAGGGGCAGCCCCAGCTGCTCTGGGCACCCTGTGCCAGGGCCTGCCCACCCTCCCAGGGAACAATTCCTGCCTCCCAATCTCCCATCCAGCCCTGCCCTCTGGCACTGGGAAGCCATTCCCTGGGTCCTGTCCCTCCATGCCTTGTCCCCAGTCCCTCTGCAGCTCTCCTGGAGCCCCTTTAGGCCCTGCAAGGGGCTCTGAGCTCTCCCTGGAGCCTTCTCCTCTCCAGGTGAGCACCCCCAGCTCTCCCAGCCTGGCTCCAGAGCAGAGGGGCTCCAGCCCTGCAGCACCTCCGTGGCTCTTTGGACACGATCTCCCCTCATTTCCTTGGTTTTAGGGTCTTTTTGCCAGCACTGTGGGTGCTTTAGGGCAGGTCTGTGCACAAGGATGGCACAGTTGGGGTGCGGAGGATTCCCCGGGGATCTCCGTCTCACCTGGGGCAGCTCCTGGGCGATGCCCAGAGGCAGGAAACGCATTCCCAGGTGCCCCAAGGTGCCTCTGACCCTTCCCTGGGCACCTGGCTCACCTCCACAGCTGCTGGGGTGCCTTTGGATGATCCCCAGGGTTGCTGAGCTGTGTCCTTCCCACCCCAGCTTCCCTCTGGTTCTCCCCTTGCCCTTCCTCTCCCTCCTCTCATGTCCAGCCACAGAGCTGGGGTGTGACCGTGCATGGGGTGACGCCGTGGCCGGGGCTTTGTGCCTTGAGTGGAGCAAATCCTGCTGATGGGAGCTTCTCCTGACACACCTGTCCTCGGCCAAACGTTGGGGTTTTGCAGGGTTGGCCGAGGGCATTGGCTGCCAAATTGTAGCTCCTTAGGAATACGAAGGGAGGGAGGAGTGGGCTGGCAGGGAATGTAGGACACATGCCAGACGTTGAAAGAGGGCAGTCTGCTTTTTCCTGGCTTCATCCCAGAAATCCCTGAGTTCCTAAAACACCTGCAGGCTGAAAATAGGGAGATTTTTTGCTGGTGCCTTTCAAGCCAGTGGCTGCAGCTTGGGGAAGGTGCAAGGCTTTATTTTCCAAGAGACATCGGACAGAGCTGGCATGGGCACCTTCAGAGGTGCTTCCAGAGCCTTGGGGTGCTCTTTCCTGCTTTGGTGGGAGAATGGAACCTCACTTCACCTTGGCAGCCACAGGAGCTACCTGGAGGTACAGGAGACTTTTTGGGTTTCCCCAGGGGTTACAGAATCCCAGAATCCCAGGCTGGTTTGGGTTGGAGGGTCTTGAAGCCCATCCCATTCCACCCCTGCCATGGCAGGGACACCTCCCACTGTCCCAGGCTGCTCCAAGCCCCAGTGTCCAGCCTGGCCTTGGGCACTGCCAGGGATCCAGGGGCAGCCCCAGCTGCTCTGGGCACCCTGTGCCAGGGCCTGCCCACCCTCCCAGGGAACAATTCCTTCCTGAAAAAGAAAGGGTTGGTTTGCTGTGACCCCACTTGGGGTCCCAAAGGGGCCAAGGAGGGGGTCTGGGACCTGGACATGCTCCGGACGAGTGGCTCATCCTCGGCAGCCGCTGTTGGAGCTCCCAGGGGTTTGGCCCCTCAGCAAGGTCTCTGCCATGCTGGTGGCACCACAGGGTGCAGCAGCTCATGCCAGGGGTTTGTCCTTGTCCAGGGCATGTGTGACCCTCAGCCTCAGCCTTTGCTGCCCGTGCCACTCGCTGTCTCCTCTCCCTCCTTCCTCAGGGAGACGGGGCAAGGATTTACTTCTATTTCTCAGGAATTTTGGCACAGAGTCCCAGAATGGGTCAGGTTGGAAGGACCACAGTGGCTCATGTGGCCTCACCTCCCTGCTCAAGCAGGGGCATCCCAGAGCACAGGGCACAGGGTTGTGTCCAGACTGTTCTGGCATAACTCAGGAGCAGATCTGCAGGGACGTTCGAGGGAGGGAGACTCAACAGCCTGAGGAGAATTTCCCTGGACTTCCAGGCACCCCAGCTCTCCAGGCATATCCTGGCCTGGGAATGCTGCTCTGCTGTGGGTGGGGTGGTGGCAGGACCAAGGGCTCTGTGAGAGCTCAGGGTGAGCCAGGGTGGCCCAGGCCCCCCAAAGCCCGTCCTGCGTGGGGCAGGGTGGGTGTGAGGCTCGGGACCCCCACGCCTTGGCTTCCCCTCTGCCTCTGAGGCTCCTGGGGCTCCTCCTGGGGACTGTGGTGCTGCAGTCCTTGTCCTTCCAGCCCGAAGGGACCACTTGTCCAAGGATGTCCAAGGCTGCTGATCCTGCTCATGTCTTCTCCCCGACCCTTGGGGAGCTTTAAAAGCACCCATGACAGCAAAATGACTCAAAGGAGCGTTTCTGCCTCCTGCCTCGCCGGGCTTCGCAGGGATTGCAGATGAATTGCTTTGGAAAAACACATTAGCAAAGCAAAAGTTTATTCTAGGAAGTAGGAGGTGGGAGAATTGGCAGTAATTCTCCCTAGTATCCAAGGTATTATTAGAGGCTTATCCCTGCTCTGCACAGTAATCACATTGGAAATTTTTGATTAGAAAACAAAATCTAAATGAGAATTATGAATATTCATTAGGTGTGGAGATTAATATGCATAATTATGCAAATTAGACAGCAATTAAACACCAATTCTCTGGGGAAATGATTAACACAAAGGCACAGAAATAGAAGGATGTAATTTGAAAGAAGTTTCTGGTTAAATGAACAGTGAGGGGAGCGGAGGAGACAAATCCGAGGCATGTTTGCCATAATAATCAGCCTTGCCAAGCAAAATGGGAGTGAGCCCTGGCCCCCTGCCCCCGTGTCCTTGCTGCCACTCAGCTCCCTGCTCCCGAAAGGGCATCCTGGGGCACCTGGAAGTGCCGTCCCTGCTGGGAGAACCAGCACAGGACGGGTCCCCGGAGAGCCACAGGGCCCTGGTGCTGCCACGGGGAGGTTCTGGTGTCACTCCCCGGCCACTGCGGCCCCTGGTGTGGGGCTGGGGGGTGTCCATGGGTTGGGAAGTGTCCATGGCTGGTGCCATCCTCACCCTCGGCCTTCTGCACATCTGGGATTTCTCCCTGTCCAGCTCAGCAGAGCTCACAGGGTTTGTGCAGCACCTCCAGAGATGATGGACCCCCACCCTGCTCAGCCCCTCTCAAATCCCTGGATTTACCCCCTTTGAGCACCAACTGCTGCTCACCAGCCCCTGGTCAGCCCCTGGAGCAGGAGATGGAGCAGCACAGTCAGAGATCCTGCAGCTGAGTCAGGTCGAGGCTGTTTTCCAGGGAAGGTTCCTTCCGTGTGGTTGTGGTATCAGCTGGAACTGTGGGAGCTGCGCTGATGCAGCATCCCGGGCTTTTGTGTCATGCTGGATGTTCCCATCCCACTGAAGGGGCTCCAGGAGAGCTGCAGAGGGACTGGGGACAAGGGCATGGAGGGACAGGACACAGGGAATGGGTTCCCAGTGCCAGAGGGCAGGGCTGGATGGGAGATTGGGCAGGAATTGTTCCCTGTGAGGGTGGGCAGGCCCTGGCACAGGGTGCCCAGAGCAGCTGGGGCTGCCCCTGGATCCCTGGCAGTGCCCAAGGCCAGGCTGGACATTGGGGCTTGGAGCAGCCTGGGACAGTGGGAGGTGTCCCTGCCCATGGCAGGGGGTGGGATGAGCTGAGTAAGGTCCCTTCCAGCCCAAACCATTCCGGGATTCCCTGGCTCCTCGGGTGCCTCGTGCAGCCCAGGAGCTGCTGCCTGCGTGGCCTTGGCAGGGGATGAAAGGAGCCGATTTCCCACCGCAGCCTGTGCAGAAACATCACAAATCCTTCTGCCCGCTCCTCTGCCGGTTTGGGCTGGATCCCTTCTTGCTGAGGATATTCTTGGGAGGGCTAAAGCTGGCAAGGCCGGGAGCGTGCTGTGCTGGCCCCACCTCCTCAGGGGGACCTCGGGGGGCTGCAGGAGCACCCCTGGACAGGTGGCTCTGGAGCGTTGGACCCCCAGCACTTCCCACCTGAGGATTTCACCTCTGGGCACTCTGTGCTCAGGGGCAATGCTGAACAGGGTTTGGTTGTGATCTTGCAGCACCATGGGCAAACTTCAAGTCCTGCTGGAGCATCCAAATGGATGCGATGTGGTTTTGGTTCATAGTTTAGTCCCTTTCACCGTGGGTGAAGGAGGTTCGTGGGTGCTCTCTGGAGTAAAGGAGTTAAAATACTTGTTGCTCCTCTTCCCACTGTCCCACGTTTTGAACCATTTCCAGCCTGTGGTGGGATTTGCTTTGAAGTTTGTGGAGTAACTCCCAGCGGGAGTGGGAAGGTGAGGAGGCAGAGGGGAGGCTCAGTCACGCCAAGTGGAAGTGGTTTATTAATGAAAATATTGTTTTGTTTGTAGAAGGAAGAGTTAATTTTACGAGAACACCTTTGAGGCTTTGCTGATAAAGCAAAGAGTAACCTTTGTTCTTCCTGTTTTTCGGTAGGCTTGGATGAAAGGCCGGGATCAGGTTCCTGGGGAACGGGAGATCAAAACAGCTCCACGTTTGACCAAGGAAGGGTAAGGACGAAGCACAAACACCCAGCTCCAACCAAAGCAAGCGGGGGCTTTCCTGGGCCTTTCAGAGCGTTGGGCCTAACCCTGCAACAGCTTTCCTTGCCCCATTTTGGACGTGCATCCTGGGAAGTCTGTAGGGTTTCCTCCATCCCCATCTCCCCAGGCGTTCCTGCCTTGAGGTCTCCTTGAGGTTCCTCCTCCAAAAACCTCTGCCAGACCTGCACTAGGAAGGGCTTCTGTGGCTGCTCAGGCATCTCCTTCCCTGCACCCGGTGTTGGCGTGGGAAGAGGGGGCTCAGGGGGTGGGACAGGTCCCCAGAGGAGACACGGGTGGGTGGGTTGAGGGATCTGAGTAGGTTGAGGGATCTCATCTGATGGCAAAGCTTCCTGGGCACCCTCCCCCCAAGACTTTGGGAACTTGAGGAGGGAATCCCTGCAGTCCATCACCCTGTCCAGCCCTTGGTGGGGATGGAGAACTTGGGAAGAGTTTTGCAGGGAAGGAGTTGAGGCTGCAACACCTCATGACTGGGGCCTGAGTATGGGAAGAGAGAAACACCATGAACTTCATGGAAATGGGGTTATTTTTGTTTTAACGGGTTTGTGTGATTTGTTTTTGCAATGGCACCTTTCCCTCCCCTCCGGTCAGCGGCGTTGCTGGGGCTGTGGTGTCAACTCTCATTTGTATATTTAGAATTTATATCTTTATATAAATGTATCTAAAAATACACATTTATATTTATCCAGCCTTTTCCTCGCCCCTTCACCCCCCTGGTTCAGGGAGGGGCTGCCTGGCTCTTGCCTGGTGGGTGCTGCCCAAGAGCTGCCAGGACATGGTGCCATGTCCCCTCCCAACACCACAGCCTCTGCACTGCCCACCTCTCCCTCAGCATGAGGATAAAATCCTTCCCATGCCCTTTTTACAAGGAGCCTTTGGCTTTGCCCCTTCCTGGGAGAGGCTGGCCCTGGCAGCCTCGTGTTTCGGGACTGGGCTCAGCATCCCCACGCTCCCTGTGACTGTTCCTTGTTTTCCCAGCAGAGCTATGGCGAAGGCCCCCACTACGGCGAGCACCGGGATCTGCCATCCCATAACAGCATCTCCTCGTCACCGTTCCTGGGAGCTGGACTCGTGGGTGAGTGCCTGCAGCTGCCTGCCAGCTCCCCGGGGCAGGGGACTCGTGGCACTGGCTGGCCCGTGCTGGGGGGAGCGTTGGGACAGCATTGCTGTTCCCTGTGCTGGAGCTGCTCCAGGTGTTCTCCAAGCTGTGGTCCAGGGGGGTGGTGTCCAGAGGGTTCCGTCAGTGCCAGCTGTGCCAGCTGTTTTGTGTGTGTGGTTATTCCCCTGCTTTATGGTGGCAGCTCGAGGCAGTAGCAGGGATCGATGCCTGCCAGGATGGGCTGAGTGTGCTCCTGGGAGCTGGGAATCAGGGAGGGAGAGATGCTCATTATTAACGGTTTATTAAGGACTTGGCATGACCCTGCTTGAGTGGGGAGATGGCAGCAGCTGACCCCACTGTGGTCACTTCCAACCAGACCCGCTGGGTGACTGTGACCTGCGAGGGGCTGCTGGCCGTGTCCCAGAGCGCTGGGGATGCTCCCTTTGCTGCAGTGGCGTTTGGAGGGGCCTCTTCCCATATCCTGCCAGGCTCCAGCAGCCTTGCCTGGCTCCTCCATCCCCAGCTCCAGGCAGGCAGCGTGAGGAGCTCACAGGGACTGCCTGGGGACGGTGATCCTGCGTGACCGGATGCGAGTGACCGTTCACCCAGATGCCTCTGCCAGCCCGGGAGTGGGAGGAGAGATAAGAGCAGAAAATATCCCTCCTGGAGGGCTTAGAGAGCTCTAATGGCATTAGGTCAGGAATTGGGGTTAGTCCCCCCCACCTTTGCCCACAAAGGGGTGGTTAAAGCACTCCAGCCCATGCGGGAGGAGCGGGGCCGGGGCAGGGCTCGCTCGTGGTCGGAAGGGAGGGGTAAGAAGAGGGAATCGTGTTTGAAACAGAAAATCCCCCCAGCACAAAATCCCCCCTGTGGACTTGGTGGCAAAGGGGAAGAGCAGAGCAGGGTCGTGCTGGGACAGGAGCAGCCACACGTTGGCCCCTCCTGGCCTGGCTCAGGGCTCGCTGTGAGCTCTGCTCCCCCCTTTCACCCCTTGTGCTGTTGGGGACAGTGCTTGGGTGTCCCTTGGAGATTGTGTGCAGGGGAGGAGCCTTTCTGAGCAGCTCCCCCTGTCCCTCTGCAGGGGAGGATCTTCCTTCTCCTTCTCTGCCCCAAGAGGATGTCAGTGGAGCACAGAGAAGGTTTTGGGTGGGACAGGGGAGCCCTGCTGCAGCCCAGCGGGGTTTGGAGGGGATGTGCGTGGGGGGGACCCAGCCCAGCCCAGCCCTGGGGCCAAGGCAGCCTTGAGAGTTTCCAGCTGAGAAGGAGCTGCCTGGGGAGGAGCACGGAGGTTTCCCCTTTGATGTGTGCAGGGCAAATGCCTTTGGCTCCCTCTCAAAGCCAGGGCTCCCAGTCCCTGGCAGCCACCGCGGCTCTCCCTGCAGGCCCGGCCGGTCCCCGGCACGTGGAGCCCCCGTGGGCGATTCCCAGTGGCTCTGGAGCTGAGGGTGAGCGGTGGCCCCGTGGCCAGCAGGACAGTGGCCACACTCTGGCCCCAGGCTCAAGAGGCTGCGTCTCCCCAGGGGGGTCAGGGGCAGCACCAGGAGCTCCACCACTGAAACAGGGAACAGTCAGGGGGGGAAAAGGGTTTCTCACATTTCCAAGGCCCTTTTGTTCCTAAAATTGAACGTGGTTTAAGTAGAAAGCATCGATTCTGGGAGCAGGTTCCAAAATACATAAATCAGTTTTCATTGTAGAATCAAAGAATCCTGGAGTGGTTTGGGGTAGAAGGGACCTCAAAGCCCATCCAGTGCCACCCCTGCCATGGGCAGGGACACCTCCCACTGTCCCAGGCTGCTCCAAGCCTCAATGTCCAGCCTGGCCTTGGGCACTGCCAGGGATCCAGGGGCAGCCCCAGCTGCTCTGGGCACCCTGTGCCAGGGCCTGCCCACCCTCCCAGGGAACAATTCCTTCCCAGTGTCCCATCTAACCCTTCCTCTTTGTTCATGTGCTGGAAAGGAAGGACACAGGGGAAGAGCAGGGGTGGGATTTTCTCTTCCTCTTCTCCAAGCTGCTTCTGAAGACTTTGAGAGTGGCAAAATGCAAAGGGAAAGGGCATGAAAATGAAATAATGCTTCTGTAAAAGCAGAGGAAAAATGGGAGGGAAAGGAGAGTTTGGGAAATGTGTCCCCTTGGTGCCAGGCCCTGGTTGCCAGCAGGGTGCCCCTCAGGGCAGGAAGTTCATGTTAATGGGGCAGTTGAGTGGAACCAGGGAATTTTAAAATTTGAGGAGGTGGAGGGAGCAGATGAGGATGAACATGTTGTGGTAGCTGATGAATGAAAGGTGTCTGAGACATCTAAGCCCTTCTCCATGATCAGAATTTTCATCTCTTTCCCATTCGACCTCTGTTTCTTCAAGGAGGATCAGGACCTGCGGGAAGAACCATTTTGGGAGCAGCATGGATGCTCTGTGGTGGCAGTGGTGGGTTGGGCCAGGAGAGGGGGAGGCTGAGCTGAAAGGGCCCCCCAAAGTCAGCATTGACTCTGAGCAGTCAGGGTGGTGATGGCTCCTCCTGGGACCCCCATCCTCTGGATTCTGTGTTCCTGGAGTCCGTGCATGTCCCAGGGCCAGGCTGCAGCCCCTTGTCCTCTGAGGATGGGCTTTAGGGACAGCAGGCACCTTCCCACAGCAGAGGGACACCGCAGGCTGGCAGCACTTGGTGGAGAAACGGAGCAAATGGTGATTTTTTGCCTCAATTTTCCACATGGAAAAGGAGGCTGTGCTCTGACCAGTCTTTGGTGGGCTGAGGAGCTCCTGCCAGCCTGAGCTTTGAAGCAGGGGTCGCATCCCTTCCAAGGTGGAGCCTTCCCCTATCCCTGCAGGCTGGTGGCATTTTGGGGCTCTAGAGATCCCAAGGGGGATCCCGGGTACAGCTGGTGCTCCCCCTCCTGCACGAGCCCTGTCACCACTCCGAGTGATCTGGCAGGAGCAGGGAGCAAGGAGAGAGGCTGGGAAGCTGCAGGGTGGAGTGGCCCTCTGGATAAGGGAGCAGTGAAATGTGTCCATCCAGATCTCTGCCCAGCGTGTCCCTGTGCTGGGAGCTGCTGCCACAAACTCCATGAGCAGCAAACTCCGTGGGAAAGGCAGGGCTGGAGGGATTTGCCTGGCCCGGGACAGAAGGAAAGCCAGTCTGAGTTAGGGGGGAGCAGGACACTGCCAGCACATCCCTGAAATCCCCTCCAGGCTGCATCCCTGCCTCCTGTTCCTCTCCTGGTTGGGCCCTTTGGTGTCACCCCAGCCTGAGCTCTCCTCCCCTGCCCAGGGTCCCCATCCCAGGGGCAGTGAGGAGGGGGCTGCGCAGCCCCTGGGGTGGAGCTGGGCGAGTACAAAGCTCTGATTTAGTCCCTGTTTTTCCCTGCAATGGCCCCAGAGCAGGAACAGCAGCCAGAGGGATGGTCACTGCTCCTCACCCCAATCCAGCCCAGTCTCAGGGTGGTGACCTTGTGGCTCTCAGGGTGCACACCTCATCCAAAAGCAGTTTGAAGGGAAAAGCACTGATTTCTGTTCAGCAGTTGACTTTGGGCTCACGGATGTTCTTTGGATGAGCAAAGCTTGGCTTTGGGAGGCACCTTCAGCACGGAGCCCAGAGGGGCTGCACTGGCACAGCACCTGGGGGGTGCTCCCCCTACCCAGGGCTCCCCCAGGGCTGTGGGGGATGCCCTCCCTGCTCTCATTAAGGGGACAGCATGAGGGGAATCTTCAGTCACTTCCCTCTGCCACAGCTTCAGCTCCTCAAGGTGATGGGGAAAACCAGAGCTCTCTGCAGGACTGACTGGGCAGGGAGCTCTGGGCTGTGTTGCACTGGATGGAATAACATAAATTTGTCAAAAGAAGAAGAAAATCAATTAGAAAGTGTCCAAAGGAGGGACACGGAGCTGGGGAAGGGTCTGAGGAGCGGCTGAGGGCACTTGGCTCGTTCAGCTGGAGCAGAGGAGACTGAGGGGAGGCTCCTGGGGGCTGCAGCTCCTCCCGAGGGGAGGCGGAGGGGCAGGGGCTGAGCTCTGCTCTGGGACAGGGACAGGAGCCCAGGGAACGGCTGGAGCTGGGTCAGGGCTGGGCATGGAGCTCAGGGCAAGGTTCTTCCCCCCGAGGCTGCTGGGCACTGCCCAGGCTCCCCAGGGAATGGTCCCGGCCCCGAGGCTGCCAGAGCTGCAGGAGCGTTTGGACAGCGCTCTCAGGGATGCCCAGGGTGGGGTTGTTGGGGTGTCTGTGCAGGGCCAGGGCCAGGACTGGATGATCCTTGTGGGTCCCTTCCAGCTCAGGATTTTCCAGGATTCCATGATTGTAAACCCCTGGATGGAAACACCACCAGTGCTCTGAATGAGAAGCATCCCAGGCTGCTGGGGGGGCTCTTTGAACCAGGTGAGCAAGTGCAGAACCAATGTCTGAGCCCTCCATCGCTCCCTCCTCTTGAGTTTTCCAGCTTTGAGCCTTTGGTGCTGCTCCTGGAGGACAGGGAATGTCCTGGGGAGTTCTGATCTTCCCAGCCTGGGGTGGGGAGAGGTCCCTGGCTGTCCTGGGGTGGTGCCGGGACACAGCACGGTGACAAACCGGCTCATCCCAGAGGGTCAGCAGGGTGAGGAGGGCTTTTCTGTCTGTTTGAAGTCACCAATTTCACAATTTACCATTCATCTTCAGCAGGGACAGGCAGGGAGGGGGGTGGTGAAACAGCGAGGAAACTGATAAGCCATAACAGATTTCTTTCTAGTAATTATTTCAGTAATTAGCTGCCTTTCAGAGCAGCGTTCCTAATCGGGTGGGTATTGTCAGCGCCTGTAGATTGGGGTCTTCCTGGACAATGGGTTTAATCAGGGGCTTGTTGCTGCTCCTGGTTTTTTAACTTCTTTTTTTCCTCCCCGTTTTTAATCCCTGGCTGTGTTTTGCCTCCCCTTTTCCCCCAGGCCGGAATTCTAATGGAATTCTAATGGAATTAGCAATGTGGGGCCGGGGGAGGTGCACGGTGGGTGGTGGCTGTGCTGGGGCTGGGGTGATGTGGGGGCACTGGTTTTGCCAGTGGGTGCTGGAAAAACTTGCAGGCAGCATTTTAATACTTTTTCTCGGGCTGTCAAGTGCACGGCCAGGAGTTGGACTTGGATGATCCCTGTGGATCCCTTCCAGCTCAGGCTGTTCCATGACTCTGTGGTCTGTGAGAGAAATGGCAAAGCCATGAGTTTATTTAAAAGCAGTTTGCTGCGGTGGAGGTGAGATGCTGCCGTGATCCAGGGTGCCAAAGCCAACCCCTGACACTGCCAGAGCTGGTGGGAACCTCTGGGAAGAGCAGTTTTTATTTTTCCACCTCGTTCCCCCCGAGCTCAGGGCAGCTGTGCCGTTGGGAGGAGTCACACACACGGCGTGGGGGGTTTCTCTGGAAAAGCCCTGGGTGAAGGCAGGGCCTGGGGAAGGCTTCCCAGAGCCCCACGCAGCCAGATCCTGCAAGAGGGAACATGCTGGGAGAGGAGAGAGGCTGGAAAGGGCTTCTTAGCATGGCTGGAGGCAGCCAGGTGAGGGGCAGGAGAAGGAGCTGGCGGGGGGAAGGGCAGGAGGGGGATGCCAGAAAGAGCTGGAAATGCTGAATGCTCTCAGCCAGTGTCTGGGGGCACTGACTCGAGGTGCCTCTGCTGTGCTTCACATCCTTTCCAAAGGAAACCCTCTTCCTCTCCAAGGGATTTATTCCCACTATCTTCTCCTCCTTCTCCTCCTCCCACAAGATCCCTCCATGCCCATCTGCAGGATTTCAGTAATTCTCTTGGCGGCAAGATGGCGTCTGGGGAGATTCCTGGTGGTTTTTTCCCACCCTGGTCCTTGCCTTCTTCCTGGGGCTTTGCCACCTTTCCTGGTTGGTGCCCTGGGCTGTGGCTGCCAGGGGGTGACGGGTGGATCTGGGTTTGCCACCTGTGCCATCTCCTTGCCCACAGAAACAGCTCCTTCTGCTGGCAGGTTCAGCCTTTCCTTGTGCACCTTTTGAATCTCAGCGGGCTTAGGTACATTCCAATCCAGAAAAGTTTGCCATTCTTTCTACTGCCTTGTTTTCGTAGACAATTGAATGTAAAATTTCTTCTGCTGAGTTTTTACTGCTTTTTTCCCTTGTTATGTGATGATGGAGGGTGCAGGAGCTGGGGCTGGCCAGGGCTGCTCTCTCTTTCCCAGTGTCCCCCATCCCATGAGGCACCCGCAGACCCAAGGGTGCAGCAGATGCTGAGTGAGAAATGAGAGACATCCAGGGAAGGTTGTGGGTTTGGAGCAGAGCTGGCACTGAGTTCAGAGAATCCTGGAAAATCCTGAGCTGGAAGGAACCCTCAGGGATCATTGATCCAGCCCCTGGCCCTGCCCAGACACCCCAACAACCCCACCCTGGGCATCCCTGAGAGCGCTGTCCAAACGCTCCTGCAGCTCTGGCAGCCTCGGGGCCGGGACCATTCCCTGGGGAGCCTGGGCAGTGCCCAGCAGCCTCGGGGGGAAGAACCTTTCCCTGAGCTCCATGCCCAGCCCTGACCCAGCTCCAGCCCTTCCCTGGGCTCCTGTCCCTGTCCCAGAGCAGAGCTCAGCCCCTGCCCCTCCGCCTCCCCTCGGGAGGAGCTGCAGCCCCCAGGAGCCTCCCCTCGGTCTCCTCTGCTCCAGCTGAACGAGCCAAGTGCCCTCAGCCGCTCCTCAGACCCTTCCCCAGCTCCGTGTCCCTCCTTTGGACACTCTCCAACAGCTTTGGATCCTTCTGATCTCTTGGTGCCCAGAGTGCCCCCAGCACTGGAGGTGAGGCTGCCCCAGTGCAGAGCAGAGCGGGACAATCCCTCCCTGGCCTGGTGCCCCCCAGGACACGGTGGCCCTTTGGGCTGCCAGGACACACCGGGGACTCAGATCCAACTTGGACTGACCAGGACCCCCAGGTCCCTTCCCACGGCGCTGCTCTCCAGCCTCTCGTTCCCAGTCTGTCCCTGCATCCTGGGCTGCCCCATCCCAGGGCAGGATCCAGCACTTGCCCTGTTAAACATCACATGGTTGGGGATTGCCCAGTGTCCCTTCACACTTCCACAAATATCTGGGGGCCCCCTGGTTCAGCCCGAGTTCTCAGGTGATGTCAGAGGCTGCTGGACGGGGTCTGGAGCAGCCTGGGATGGTGGAAGGTGTCCCTGCCCATGGCAGGGCTGGAACTGGATGAGCTTTAGGGTCCCTTCCAACCCAAACCATCCTGGGATTCCGTGATTCCCCACGCCAGTGACACATGGAAGCAGCAGTGTGTTATCAGACAGGAGACCTGGCTGCTGCTGTCCAGCCAAACCCCCGTGGCATTACCCTGCCTCTCCTGTGCTTTAGGAGCAATCAGGAGCTGCCTGATGCCACAACCTGCTGAGTCCTTTGTGCCTGTGGCCGGTGCTGCAGCAGATCGAGCTCTTAAGCTCTTTTAGAAATTAGGTCATTTAGGAGATCCATCCCCTGACATTCTGACCTTTGTTTACTTAACGTTTAAGCCTCTGAAAGGAAATGGCAGCAGCGCCCAGAGCCTCCGGCTGTCGCTGGAGGTGAGGGAGGGGGAGGCTGCACCGTGCCAGGACCTTCCCATCAGGGAAGCTCTGGGGCTTGGGGGTTGTACTGGGGGAATCCACTCTAAAATATTTGGGTTGAGTTCAAGGCCTCCATGGTAAGGTTTTAAAATGAGCAGCCTCCTCTCTCTCCCCATCTGGCACAGGGTGCCCAGAGCAGCTGGGGCTGCCCCTGGATCCCTGGCAGTGCCCAAGGCCAGGCTGGACAGGGCTTGGAGCAGCCTGGGACAGTGGGAGGTGTCCCTGCCCGTGGCAGGGGTGGCACTGGATGGGCTTTAATGCCCCTTCCAACCCAAACCACTCAGGCATTCTCTGATCCCTTGGCCCTGTGCTTCAAGGGGGCTGGTTTGAGGCATTTTGTTTCCCCTCCCCTCTTCATCTGCTCCCCAAAACCTCTTAGTGGTGTGGGGAGGGTCCTGCCAGCCCCTTCGTCGCCCCAGTGCATTAACCTGCATCTTAGTGGCCTCAGGGCTGGCTTTAGGCTAAGCAGATTGGCAAAATCCTGCCCCTCCCAATTTTGCTCACTAAGCCAGACCAGAGGCAGGATGTGATCTGTGATCCCCTTTTCGGGAAGGGTTTGGGGGTGGGGGCTGCTGGAGTGCCTGTTCCCCACTGGAAGAATGTCTGGCTTTGCTTTAGGGGGATGGAGAGAATCCCAAAGGACGCTGTTGTGCCTGCGGCTGCTCTGGGCACAGCACAGAACCATTCCCTTTCTCCCAGCCCTGTGTCCTTTGCTGTCCTGGCACCTCTGGGTGCTGCTGGCTGAGGCCATGCTGTGCCCAGGGCAGTGACCATGAGGCAGGAGAGTGCCAGGATGTTTTGGGGAGGGAGCATCCCACCAGGGGGCTGGGCTCATTTTTTTGGCCCTTCAAAACTTTATTTTCAGCTGCGTATGTGCAGGGTGAGGTGGGTGTGAGAGAAGCCCTTGTTGATGCTGAGTGCCAGGACAAGGGGGAATGGCTTCCCAGTGCCAGAGGGCAGGGCTGGATGGGATCTTGGGCAGGAATTGTTCCCTGGGAGGGTGGGCAGGCCCTGGCACAGGGTGCCCAGAGCAGCTGGGGCTGCCCCTGGATCCCTGGCAGTGTCCAAGGCCAGGCTGGACACTGGGGCTGGAGCAGCCTGGGACAGTGGGAGGTGTCCCTGCCCATGGCAGGGGTGGCACTGGATGGGCTTTAAGGTCCCTTTTAACCCAAACCACTCTGATTCTCCTGAAGTTCCCAGGGGCACATGGGCACCGCTGGCACGGGGCTGTTCCCACACCGATCCCAGCGGGCAGCGATGCCCCGGCTGTGAGGAACCCGCAGGTTTTGGGAAGTCGAATCTCCCGCAGGAGAGGGGAGGAAGGTGCCCCGGGCCTGGTGTGGGGCAGAGCTCAGCTCTCGTGCGCTGGGATTGCATTTCCTGTTGTCTCAAAGCGCTCCCACAGTCTGGTCCCTCGTCCTGGCCCTTGGTCTGCTCCGGCCCTGCCTCTGCCAAGTGCAGCTGGCCGGGTCTCCGCTGTCTGCGGGGAGGTTTTGGCTCGGGGCTGACCCTGCCAGTTTCCATGGCCACAAGCACTTCCCTGCACCGCTGCAGCTCCAGGCTTTTGGTGTTTATGGACCAGCTCCCCCAGCAGCTCCTGTTTCAGCAGGAGCTTTTCCAGGCTGTCCCTTCATGGAGGGCAGAGGTGCTGCCTCATGGGAACAGGATTTGTCCACCCCCTCCACCTCCCTCTTACCCCAAACTTTGTTTTTTCTCTTCTCCTTCTGCAGGGAAGAGCAGTGAAAGAGCCTCATACTCCACATTTGGAAGAGACACAGGGATGCCAGGACTAAACCAGGTAATGATAAAATGCAGTGAGATTTTCTGCTTCATTTACTGGCTCCCGAAAGTGAGAGTCTGGTCCTGAAAACCAGGCTGGATTTACATCCCAGCTCCATGCACGGGGTCCTGGAAAGCCTCTGCTCTGCTCCAAAACCTCTGTGGAGTGTTGGGGGTTCATGCTGGTGTGTGTTGCTGGCTCCAAAGAGTTGTCAGAGGTTAGAAAATGTTGGTTGTAGCAGCCTCTCGCTTCTTTCCCAAACTTCTCCAGTCTCACTGGTTTTGTTGTTGTTACTCCTGGTTTGTGTTTGATCAGCCATGACCCAGCCACGCTGCCTCGCTGGGGAGTTCCAGGGAGTCAGATCCAAGCAACACCTTCCCTGTGCCAGGCTGGCCCTGGGCAGGGGAGCGTTCCAGGCGGCTTCTTCCCCCTGCCCTGTGTGCCCTGGGCTTTCCCTCTCCCTCTCCAGCAGCATCTCCCAGTTCCCTGGGCAGGGAGGCTCTGTGGGGTGGCTCCTGTCAGTGACTGTCCTGTGCAGCTTTGGCTTCATCGTGGGGCTGTTGCTGTGGGACCTGCAGCAGGAGCTCTCTGTGCAGCTCTGGGGAACAACATCAGGAGCACATGGAGCTGCTGGAGCCACTCCAGAGGAGGCCACGGAGATGCCCCAAGGCCTGGAGCCCCTACGGAGCCAGGCTGGGAGAGCTGGGGGTGCTCACCTGGAGAGGAGAAGGCTCCAGGGAGAGCTCAGAGCCCCTTGCAGGGCCTAAAGGGGATCCAGGAGAGCTGCAGAGGGACTGGGGACAAGGCATGGAGGGACAGGACCCAGGGAATGGCTTCCCAGTGCCAGAGGGCAGGGCTGGATGGGATCTTGGGCAGGAATTGTTCCCTGGGAGGGTGGGCAGGCCCTGGCACAGCTGTGGCTGCCCCATGATCCCTGGAAGTGTCCAAGGCCAGGCTGGAGCAGCCTGGGACAGTGGGAGGTGTCCCTGCCCATGGCAGGGGTGGCACTGGATGGGCTTTGAGGTCCCTCCCAACCCAGACCACCCTGGGGTTCCATGATCTCCACAGTCCAGGAGGGGACCTGGCACAGCAGAGCCACCTCTTGCAGACACAGCCCAGCCCTGTTGGGTCACCCCACATGAACCCCGGGGCTGTGCTGGGGGGAGCAACGGTGCTTCCTGTGGGGAATACCACAGGCGTCAATCCGAGCCCGGAGCGCAGTGGAGCAGCCCTGGATAACCTTCCCTGCTGCCTCCAGCATCCAGAAATAGCTTTTTGGGAAGGAGTGAGCACCTCCCTTTGATGTGTGGCTCCAAGTGCCCCCTCGGTGCCCGGCGTGGTCCTGGGGAAGCAGTCCCGGCACCGGAGCCAAGGGAGGAGTTTTGGCCGGACAGCTTTTGTTTTATCCATGTACACACACACATATTACATGTTTTAATTTTACACAAATTTGTCATAATTTCCTCCTCTCTGAAGTGAGGATGTTTCCTTTGCTGGAGCAGCTGTGCTGGCTGTGCCAGAGTGGATTTCATTTACCACTGAAGCTGCTCAAAGAAAACCGGGCCCGGTGCCAAGTGTTGCTTTTGGATGTGGTGCTTTTGCTGGGCTTTCGTGGAGGAGGGGGAATATAAGGTAACAGAAATGGGGGGGCAAATGGCCGGGAGAGGCCCCGGGAGAGGCGGGCACAGGGCTCGGGATCGGGTGGCAAATCCCACTTGATGCGGAGAGGAGACAAAACCCCCTTGTGGGGGTGGGGGGAGGCCAGCAGAGCCTGTGGTCCCCAGAGCAGTTGTTGCTTCTGGCTCCAGTTTGGGGGAGTGAGGAGTGTCGACTTTTTTTTTATTTGTTTTCGAAAAGATGAAGAATTGTCTGGTGGAGATGCCCTGGATGGGGATCAGGTTCTTCCCCAAAAATGCCCTGCTCTGGGGCAGAGCTGCGGCTTCCCCCTTGTTTAACCCTGAACCATCTCTTGGGGCATCCCCAGGGAGAGGAAACGGGAAGAAAACCCCTTTCTCTGGGAAACTGCCTCAAAATCCCAGTGCCTCCCCTGCCTGCAGGAGGAGCAGGGCAGCAGCTCCTGGGGTCCCTCCGGGTGCTTTCCTTGGCCGGGCACAGAGCGGGTCCGGAGCGAAGGAAACCTGAGCAGTGGAACAGATTGCAGGAATGTCACCAGCTGTGAACACACGAGCTCCTCTTTCCCTCCCTGACCCCTTTCTGGAGGAGATGGAGTTTGGAAGCAAAGATTTTTCTTTCCAGTTTCTCAAAAGCTTAAAATCCTCCTTTATTTCCATGTGTTGCCCTCGGAAGATGGGTCAAAGCTGAGCTTTTGGGCCTTCAGGGCCCTTTGCCAGCCCTGTGCAATTCCATGTAAATACACTGAACTTCCTCTGAGCTGAGAGGGGCAGTGCTGGAGGAGAGGCTCCATCCCAGGAGGGAGCACCCCAGGCTCCGGCTCCCCCAGCTCTGCTGCTTCCCAGCGTGCCCAAGGTCAGCCGGGATAAACACGAGGGGAGGAGTTTCCTGGCTTTAGAAAGAGGGATTTGGCTTCTCCCTGATAAAACTCAGGAGAAAACCACCCTGGGCAGCGGCAGCACCGTTCCATGGCTCTGGTCATGATGTGGGCTGGTGACATGGGGCTCATCCTGCCCTCCTGGACATCAAGGTGACCATGGGACCACACTGTCCCCCCCCCATGGCACCTGCTGGTTTGCATCCCTGGTTTGCAGAGGTTCCTCACTGGGGTCCAGCAGGAAAGCACAAGTTGAAAGGCCCTTTTGTTCCCCGACACCTATTCCCCCACCTCCACCCCCATATTTACGGATTTGCTTTCCCTCCTGGCCCCTTGGCTCGTGTTTATTTTTCCCCTCAGCTGAATTGGTGTGAAGGTGACTCAAAGCAGCTCTGTTCTCTCCCAGTGAGTCGTTTTCCAGTGTAATTCCATGGAAGGGCTTTTCTCTCTCCTTGTTTGCAGCCCGGTTTCCTGCCCAGCGAGATGGGAATCGCCAGCCCCAGCACGCTTTCCCCCACCGGGGGCAAAGGGGGGTCTCAGTATTTTTCTTACCCCAACAATCCTCGCAGGAGAGGTGCTGAGAGCAGCATAGGTGAGTGGCTGCGTGTCCCCCGGGTGCCACCACGCCACAGGGTTGTCACCTGGGCAGGTGCCCTCGTCAGCTCTGCCTTTGGGAATGAGGAGCTGATGCTGGGAATGAGGGCGTTGATGTTGGGAACGAGGGACTGATGTTGCCATAGGTGCACCTGGCATGAATTTGGCATTTGCTCTTTGTTGGGGAGGGAATGCATATAAATACCTCTTACCTATATAGAGATATCTGACTTCAAGAAAGGGGTGCTCAGAGGCAGGTGCAGTTTCCCTCTTTCTGGAAAATGCCGGATTAGCTGAAAGCAGCAAAGCTTGAGGTTCTTCTAAAAACACCTCCAGCCACACTGCACATCACTCGTCCTTCCTGGAAAACCTTGGGCTGCCTCGGAGGCTGTTTCCGTGGCTGGTGGCCCTCCTGGAGCTGCAGCGGGCAGGACTGGCAGGAGCAGGGTGTAGGAGGCAGCGGGAGGTCCGGGCACTGTGCCCTGGGACTCAGGGAATGTTTGCTCCAGGAGCTCTCCCTGCCTGCTCCGGGGTTCCTAAGCAGGACTTGCCCATGTCTAGATCGACCTGGGAGTAACTTTTACCACAGGCTGGGGTCAGGTGTGAGTTTAGCTTCGGAGGGAAGACAAGCTCCACTTCCCCAGAACTTGTGTTTCTCGTCACAGTTCCCCCTGCAGCCTCCAGAGCCACTTTCCTGCTGCTATTTCGGGCTTTCCCCAACAAGTGAAACCAGAAGTGACCCAGCGATGGGTGCATTTTTCAGTGCTTTTCAGAAAAAGGCACCTACTGTGGTGCTGCCACTTCAGCCTGGAAAATGATTCTTTAGCATTCTGTGGGGTGAATTCCTGCTCTGGAGGTACATCCCAGCTGAGTCCCTGGCTTGGCAGGTTGCTGTGTTAGCACCCTGCACCCCCCAGCCAGGGCTTTCCTTAATTATGAAAAATAATAAAAAATAATTATGAAAAAAAAATAATTAAAATAGTTATAAAAATAATAATTAGGAAAAATTGAATTCTAAAAAAATTTAGCCTGTGCTTCACCTTGAGCCACTCCTGGATGCTTCCCCACCACCTCCCAGAATTGTCCCCTTCCCCCAGGACACTGTGTCCCCCTCCAGAGCTGGAACAGGAGGGAGGGGCTGGGGTCTGTCCCTGGGAAGCACATCCCTGCCTCCTGCAGCAGTGAAGCTTTCCCAAGTATATCCCTGTATAGGGAGCAAATGAAAATACAGCCCAGCCCTACACGTGTTCCCTTTCTGCATCCTCTCTCTGCAAACCCACTTCAAGTTAAAGTGTTTCCCAAAAAACCCCAATGAGGGGTTATAACACTAAACGTTATTACATTTATGGGCTCAGTCTCTCCCAACAAACCCTTGCTGTCCTGGGATCTCTGTGTGGCTGTGAAACCTGTCCCCAAAAGGTGCAGACGAGATTTGGAGGGGCTCATCCTTGAACATTTTCACTGTTGATGCTTCCTTGGCCACGGGACATTTGGGATCTCAGCCCTGTCAGTACCTGCAGCTTCCAACCCCAGAGACTTTTGCTGCAGCTCGTTTCCCCTCCCTGTAACCCCTCTGAAAACTCAGATCCTCTCTTCTCTAACACAGATGGACAGCCCAAAAAGGTTCGGAAGGTGCCTCCTGGACTCCCCTCCTCGGTAAGTGGCAGCAGCTCCTTCCCTGTTTCCCCATCCCCTGGGAGCCATCCCTGCTCCCTGTGCCACAGCGCTGCAACCCCAAACATCGAGGGCTGGGCTTTTAGTGGGACGGGGAAGGGTTTCCCGTGTGGGAGAGCGGGGAAGCTTTGGGAGAGCTCAGTGGGGAAGAAGCCCGGGGCCATGGCCTCGTGCCCCGCAGCCCGGGCTGGGTTTGACGTCATGTCACAAGTGAAAGGCGAGCCCGGGGCTCGGGTGTCCTGCAGCAGGGGAAGGGGAAGCAGCGCAGTTGTGCCGGGGGCAGGCAGCTGAGCCCGCTGCAGGTGTGCGCTGCTTTGCAGGAAAGCTGAGCAGCCTGCAGGAATACGCTGTCCCCGCTCCCGCGGCTGTTCGGGGAGTGAACTGAACAATGTCTTTGTGGCTGGGAGTAATGGGATCTCCAGGAAAGCTAATTGGGGTGGGCTGGAGGGTTCCTGCAGGAACACGGGAGCTGTCTGGCGGCCGGGGCTGCATTCCTGGCTGGAATGTTTGCGTGCTTGGAGGGGGACGGTGCTGTCCCATTGAGCTCTGTCCCATTGGGCTCTGTCCCATTGGGCTCTGTCCCATTGGGCTCTGTCCCCAGACCAGGGCTGTGCTGGGGATATGCCCTCACTCCCTGCCAAAGCTGCTGTGACTCTCTCCCATTCCCAGGGAACGCCCCATCCGTGGGGGAAGCCCCGTGCTGTGGCATTCCCTGACTACTCGAGCAGAGCTGTAACCTCCAGCACAGGCTCTGCCTTTGGAATTGGACCCCGAGGTGCTGGGTTTGGAGGATAGAGGGAGAGGAGGGTACTGAGGGCTTGCCAGGTTGGGCTCGCAGTCCTGGGGGTGTTGGAGGGTCCGTGTGGATCCGCATGAGGCAGAAACCAGCTCCAGTTGCACCAAGAGTCTGTGTTTTTACAGGGAAAACCTGCTCGAGTCACAATCCATGTCGCTGCCTCGAGTTTCTGTGTGAAATTTGGAGTGTTAAACCCCAGTCGACATGTGGGGAAAACATTGCCCCCGACAAATGGCCTTTATTGGCCTCGGATTTCAAAGTGCTGGGGCTTGGCCCGTCCTCCTGGCAGAGCCCTGGAGGGCCCTGATTCCCACAGGAGGAGCTGCTTGGCATTTGCCACAGCTCAGCCCCTTCCCCGTGTCTGAGTGACACCTGCACAGCCTTTCATAGGATCATGGAATGGTTTGGGTTGGAAGGGACCTCAAAGCCCATCCAGTGCCACCCCTGCCATGGGCAGGGACACCTCCCACTATCCCAGATTCCTCCAAGCCCCATCCAGCCTGGCCTTGGACACTGCCAGGGATCCAGGGGCAGCCCCAGCTGCTCTGGGCACCCTGTGCCAGGGCCTGCCCACCCTCCCAGGGAGGATTTTTTCCCCAACATCCAACCTAAATCTCCCTCTCTGCCCTGGCTGTTGCCTTGGCTGGCCCTTGATGCCAAAGCTCCAATTTTCAGAGCACGGGCTGGTTCTGCCTCTTTCCCTCACCCTCCCTGTGCTGGGAGCTCCGGCTTCCTGGTTTGTTTTTGAACTTCCACACCTGGGGAGACAGATCCGTGCCGAGGCGGCAGGAGAAGTGTGAAGCAGAAGGAGTGGCCTCAAAGGCAGCAGATCAAAGGCTCTTTCTTGTCTTACTCGCCCATGCAGGAGCCCGCCCCGTGTTATCGCTGGACCCCGTGCAAAATAAATAGGTTAATCAGCATCTTATTAAAATGAAGTGCTTTAATCTGTAATTCCCAAGCTGCTTTGAAAACTCGCCGAGGTCAGCGGCTGCAGGAGCTGAGGGTGGGTGGGTGAGCAGGGAGTGATGCCAAAGGCATCGAGAGGCACCAGCAGCGTGAGGGGGTGCAGGGGCTGTGAGCAGCGATGCCAGGCAGGGACAGGCACAGAGGTGCCTGCGCTGGGAACCCAGGACCTTTGGGCTCAGGGCTTTTGTCCCGAGGAGGCCACGGAGATGCTCCAAGGGCTGGAGCCCCTCTGCTCTGGAGCCAGGCTGGGAGAGCTGGGGATGTTCACCTGGAGAGGAGAAGGCTCCAGGGAGAGCTCAGAGCCCCTTGCAGGGCCTAAAGGGGCTCCAGGAGCCAGAGGGCAGGGCTGGATGGGAGATTGGGAGGCAGGAATTGTTCCCTGGGAGGGTGGGCAGGCCCTGGCACAGGGTGCCCAGAGCAGCTGGGGCTGCCCCTGGATCCCTGGCAGTGCCCAAGGCCAGGCTGGACACTGGGGCTTGGAGCAGCCTGGGACAGTGGGAGGTGTCCCTGCCCATGGCAGGGGTGGCACTGGATGGGCTTTGAGGTCCCTTCCAACCCAAACCATTCCACAATTCTGTGCAGTAGGTGCTGGGTTGGGGCTACCCTCAGGGCATGGAGCCCCTGGGAGCCTTCCTGCAGCTCTGGAGCTCCTGGCCGTGGGCTGCTGTGTCTGGGCACAGGATCCAGGGCTGGACGTGGCCCCACATCGGTGTCGGTGCCAGAGGAACCCAGGCAGGGATTTTGTGCAAGTCGGTTCCTGCAGGGTTTTGTTGCCACAGTGAGTTCACTGCCTGGGAGCTGTTTCAGGCTGTGCATTCCCAGTCTGGTCACCGCTCTGTTTAGCCTCAGTCTGCCCAAAGTCCCACCCCAGCTCCTGCATTTAAGCAAGAAAAACAGGGAGGAGAAAACAACCCAAGACCACAAAGCGCTGCGAATCCCAGCGCTGGGGCTGTTGGAGCGGCTCTCGCCGGCCGCGCTGGCAGATTTTAACCGGAGGAAATGACCTCACCTGGAGGTCCCCGAGGCCGGCGGCGGCGTGAGGGCCGGGGCCGGGCCGGGGCCGGGCTGGGGCACGGGCCCGGCCCTCATTTCCAGCGGCCTGCAGTGCCCGGCCCGGCCCGGCCCGGCCCGGCCCGGCCCGGCCCGGCCCCGCACACGGCTCCGTGCAGAGAAGGATGGAGCTGGCGTTTCACAGCCTCCCCTGCGCTGGGCAGCAAAAGGAAAAATTAGCAGGGGTCAGGGCCAGGATTGTGGTGCAACTTGGCCCCCAGGATCCAGCAGGAGATGTTGTGGGGGTGGTGGAGCAGGGTGGATACACGGCAAGGTGAATTCCCTCCCCCCTGCTCTGCTTTGCACCCCTGGTCCCTCCATCCCTGCGATTTTACCCCCCTTGTTTTCTCGGTGGGTTCCTGGCTTGGCTGTTGGTGCAGCTGCCGGGCGCCTGGCCCCGAGCCAGCCCCTGCCAGATGGCGCGGGGCTCTCAGACGTGCTGCACTCCATTCCCTGTCCCGGCTCCCGCTATTTAATCAAATTATAGGAAAAGTCAATTTGCTGGATTCCCGTTCTCCGCTGCCTCCCCCATCCCCCCCAGCCCACGCGTGGCTCCCTCTGCCCACAGCACCCGGCAGCAGCCTGGACCAGGGCCTGGAATTCTCTTTTTTGAGCGAGGCACAAAGGGCAGCTGCCAGTGTGTCAGGATTTGCCCTTCCCCCTCTCTCTCTCTTTTTTTTTTTTTTTTTTTGGTCTTTATTTTACAAGCTCCCTGTAGAATCACAGAGTCATTAAGGTTGGAAAAGCCCTCTAAAGGTCACAGAGTCCAACTGTTCCCCAGCACTGCCAAGGCCACCACTGACCCACGTCCCCACGTGCCACATTCACACATTGTTTGAACACTTCCAGGGGTGGTGACTCCACCACTGCCCTGGACAGCCCCTTCCAATGCCTGACAAACCTTTCAGTGAAGAAATTTTCCCAATATCCAGCCCAAACCTCCCCTGGCCCAGCCTGAGGCCGTTCCCTCTCCTCCTGTCCCTGTTCCCTGCCAGCAGAGCCCGACCCCCCCGGCTGCCCCCTCCTGTCAGGGACTTGTGCAGAGCCACAAGGTCCCCCCTGAGCCTCCTTTGCTCCAGGCTGAGCCCCTTTCCAGCTCCCTCAGCCACTCCAGCCCCTTCCCAGCTCCGTTGTCCCTCGTTGGATTTCTGGGGGGGCTTTGGGGTAGTTTTTTTAAACAAGAAGAAGCCTGGCACCGGCTGCCCAGGGCCGTGGTGGAGTCACCATCCTGGAATTGTTCTAAAAACGTGTGGATGTGGCACTTGAGGACAGGGGTTAGTGGTGACCGTGGTGGTGCTGCTGCTTTGATGGGTGGACTTGATCTTAAAGGTCTCTTCCAACCTTAAGGATTCTCTGATTCTGACTTTTATTTCCCACCATCAATTTTGCCCCTTTTTACTGGTGAGGACCGGGGCTGGAAGGGAGCAGCTGGCTGTGGGGAAAAAGAAACTCAGGCAAGTTTCCTTCCCAAAGAGAACCGTGTGTGCCAGGCAGAGCCCAGCCCCTGCCCCACCTCTGCTTTCAGCTGGATTTAAAAAAAATGATTATCGGTTTCAGAATGAATCAAAGAGGATGAAAATAAGCTGTGACAAAAGTTCTCACATCATTCTGAGTGCTATTTCAGTTTCTTTGAATGCCATTTCGGTTTCTTTGCGTGTTGAATTTCTGCTTTAAAAAAAGAAAAGTCTGTTTTTGTCCTGGCAGAAGCTGATTTTCGGTCAGGGCTTTCTAGGATGGGTTTGGTTAATTTAGAAGGGAAGGAAAAGCTTTTTCTTCTGCTTAATGTTCTGTTAAATCACAGAGCTGAGCAGTGCTGCAGAAATCTGTCCCAGGAGTTGTCCGAGGGCTGTCTGAGAGTCATCCCCTCCCCTGTGACAATGCCTGTGAGGGGCTGCTCAGCCCCCCTGTGCCTCAGTTTCCCTTCAGCCTGGTTTCCCTGTGGGCTTGGAGCAGGGGCTGTGCTTGGGAGCCTGGCACATGGCAGGGTTGGCACAGGGGGTCCTGAGGTGCCCCCTGCCCCTACCCAGCCTGTCCCTCTGGTGTGGGGTCACTGCAGCAGTGGTGGCTTTTGTGGTTACCCAGAACAAGTTATAACCATGGAAAACGGAACTGGAGCGGAGTTGAAACTTCTGCTGGAGCCGGGCAGGTTCTGGGGACCACGGAGGGTGACGGGAACACAGAGGAGCCCTGTGCCCTCTGCCCTGTCCCCTCTGCCCTCTGCCCTGTCCTCTGTGCCCTCTGCCCTGTCCTCTGTGCCCTCTCCTCTGTCCCCTCTGCTCTGCTCCATGTAGGGCTGTGCCCTCTAAAGACTTCGGCTGAGCTGTTCCAGTTCCCCCCCCAGATCTGCTGTGGGATGAATAACAGCAAAGCTCCTGGGCTCATCAGATGGTTTGGGGTGGAAGGGACTTTAAAGCCCATCCAGTTCCATCCCTGCCATGGGCAGGGACACCTCCCACTGTCCCAGGCTGCTCCAAGCCCCAATGTCCAGCCTGGCCTTGGGCACTGCCAGGGATCCAGGGGCAGCCCCAGCTGCTCTGGGCACCCTGTGCCAGGGCCTGCCCACCCTCACAGGGAACAATTCCTGCCCAAGATCCCATCCAGCCCTGCCCTCTGGCACTGGGAAGCCATTCCCTGGGTCCTGTCCCTCCAGGCCCTTGAAGGGTCAGTTGAGTGAAGCGCTTGCTGCTCTGTTGTGGTGGGAGAGGTGGTCAAACACTGCTGAAGTTTGAGGTTAGAAATTTAAGCTGTGCAGGGTTGGGGGCAGCCATGGTGAGGATGTGGGGCCGTGGAGTCACCAAGCCCTTCTCTTCAATCCCTTTCCTGCCCCACAGGTGTATCCATCCAACTCAGGTGATGACTACAGCAGGGATCCAGCTGGATATACTCCCTCGAAACCTCCCAGCACTGTGTATCCTGGAGCCTTTTATATGACAGGTGAGTTATTCCTCAGAGCAGGGGCAGCCTTGCTCGTTATGGGCCATGGGAGGGATTGCAATATGGAGGGGGCTCAGGGCAGGAGTGTGTGAGAGACACTGCAGCCCCAAAATCATGGAATCCTGGAGTATCCTAAGCTGGAAGGGACCCACAGGGATCATCCAGTGCAGCCCCTGGCCCTGCACAGACACCCCAACAACCCCACCCTGGGCATCCCTGAGAGCGCTGTCCAAACGCTCCTGCAGCTCTGGCAGCCTCGGGGCCGGGACCATTCCCTGGGGAGCCTGGGCAGTGCCCAGCAGCCTCGGGGGGAAGAACCTTTCCCTGAGCTCCATGCCCAGCCCTGACCCAGCTCCAGCCATTCCCTGGGCTCCTGTCCCTGTCCCAGAGAGTTTGTCCTGATTTGCTCAGCGGGTGATGCTCAGCACAGGCAGGACATGCTGGGGACAGTCCCAGCCCCTCAGCCAAGGCTGATTTGTGTCCCCCCAGGGGCTGGGGGCTGCCTGCCGGTGTCCCTGCCCCACTCAGCTCTGGGTTCCTTGCAGACGGACTCCATAACTCGCCTGACCTGTGGAGTTCCCCGGGTGCCATGAGCCAGTCGAGTTACGGTGCCATGCTGGGCAGCTCCTCGTCCCCGCTCCCGCAGTCCAGTGGCTTCAACAGTTTACATCAGCATGAACGCATGGTAACGTGTCCCGTGGCTCTGGCACCTCCCTGGCACCTCCTCCCCTGGCACCTGGGTCCTGCCCTGGCTGCCAAAGCCCCGCAGCTTTCCCAGGGCCCCTCTCACCGCTCTCCCCCTCCCTGCCAGAACTACCAGCTGCATTCAGGAGAGGTGAACGGCGGACTCCCCTCCGTGTCCGGCTTCTCCTCAGCCTCCACGGCGTACGGAGTGTCCAGTCACACGCCCCCGATCAGCGGCACCGACAACATGATGGGTATGGCCAGTCACCAGAGTGACCCCCTGGCTCCACGGCCGGGCACAGCTCACCTGGAGAACCAAGGCTTGTGCAAACCTGGTGCCTGAGGCATCCAGTGCACCCGGACACCTTTGGTCCCTCGTGTGTCACCTGTGCCTGCAGTCCCTGCCCGGGGAAGAGGCACAGCGAGGTTCTTGCTGCTGGAGCACCCGGGTGCTGGTCTGGGGGTTTACACCTCGTGGGGTGGGTCTGAGAGGAGCCCAGGAGCTCTGGCCTTATCTCCTGGAGGTGCTGTGGCTTAGATGAGTTGCGGGAAGGATTTGCACCTGTGTGAAGCTGCTCCCCTGGATCCAGAACGGGAATGTTCGTGCTGTGTTTGATACCACGTTAACCCCTGAGTGCTTTAATCTCTGACCCTGCTGAACATGTTACAAAACCTGTTACTGAAATAGCTCATGCTCCCCAGGAAATGAGGATCCCAACACAGATTTGTAGAAAAACCCTTGTTTTTCTATGGAGAAGCAAGTTTGGGATTCACAGAATGAAAGTATCATTAAGGTTGGAAGAGACCTCCGGGATCATCCGTTGGTGTTTGTGGGGGTCTGAGATGCCCCATGGCGATGGCTGTACTGCAGCAGAGATGTCTGATTGCTGTTGTTGGCACTACACCTCCAGCCCAGAGCTTGGAGAGATGTCCCTGCAGCCCCCTGAAGGCTGCCAAGAGAAGGTGCCCCATGCCCCAGCTGCTCTGAGCTGGACAAACATTGAATTTTCAAGCAAAGCACTAAAAGCAGAAAACTTCCACCCCAGAGCAGGTGACTCCAGAGAAAGTCTTGTAGGGTACTGTGTCCTCTGGGGTCTGGGGCCTCGGCAGTGACATCTGTGTCCTCTCTTGGCAGGTAACAGAGGAACCACAGCCGGGAGCTCCGGAGACGCGCTTGGGAAGGCTCTGGCCTCGGTAAGAGCTTGGGGTGGTCCTGATCCGCTCCCAGTCCTGCTGCTGCAGGGACCCTCTACCCAGCAGGGAATATGGACACATGCTGTGAATGCACCCCACATCCAGGGCAGCCTCTGAGGGAGGGTTTTCCCCTCTCCGTGTGCTGCCTTCTCAGTCCTGGTGCCTTTTGGTGGATGGGGAAACTGAGGCACTGATGGGGAATCTGAGGCAGTGCAGGCTGTGGTGGCCCTGCAGCCCCATTTCCAGCTTCGTGCCCTCCCAGCCTGGTGCTGCTCTGCCAAGACCACCCTACAGAGATCTTGTGGCAGGACTTGCAGGTCCCAGTAGTCCTTGCCCTGCATGTGCTGGTTCAGACTGGAGGGCACTGGTCTCACTGGGTTACCAGAGAGTTGCCTCTGTCCCATTCAGTGATCTTTGCATGGTGGCACAGGGGTGCTGGCAGTGCACCCTGCAACAATTCCTGACAGCTCCTGCTTCCTCCTGAGAGGCGACCTGAAGAGCAGAGGCTGCACTCAGGGGTGGTGACAGTGGGGACAGAGAGAGACCCCGGGGTTATTGGGGGAACTGGGGGGAACTGGGCTCGGCCTTTGTGCTGGCTGTGGGTTTGGGGAGAGAGATGCCAGCGGGGTCCCAGTGGGTGGTGGGTGCCACTGGGAGGGGACAGCTAGCTCAGGGTGGCACTGCTGACCGTCCCCCTTCTGTCCCTGCAGATTTACTCCCCCGACCACTCTAGCAATAACTTCTCCTCCAACCCCTCCACCCCGGTCGGGTCCCCACAGGGCCTCGCAGGTGAGTGACAACGTAAAGGATAAGGGGGGGTCGGGTTTGCTTTGGGGAGCTCCCAGGCAGCAAATTCCCCAGGTCAGCCCCAAGCACTCAGCCCAGGGCTGGCAGCAACCCCAGGACCTTCTCCTGCCCTTCCTGACCCTGTCCCTGAGTGTCCCATCTTGGAGAGGCTGTGGCTGGATTTGCCTCCCATGGGAGAAGCGCAGCAGGAACTGGGAAGCCACCAAGTGGTTCAAACCCATGTTCAGCACCTGCTGAAAGCCCATTCCTGGTCCCCTCGGGCAGCTCAGGTCCCGCTGTGCCCAGCAGAGCTGGTGCCCAGGCCCCCTGTGGTTGGGGTGCAGCATAACCTGGCCCCGAGGTCACAGCGAGTCACTGAGACCGGGGACGTCTGGACACCTCCTGAGGTGTGAAGGGCTGAGCCAGAGCAGAGCCCGCAGTGCCACAGTGTCCATGCAGTGCCACAGTGTCCATGTGGTGCCACAGTGTCCATGTGGTGCCACAGTGGCCACGCAGTACCACAGTTCCATGTGGTGCCACAGTGTCCATGCAGTGCCACAGTGTCCATGTGGTGCCACAGTGTCCATGTGGTGCCACAGTGTCCATGCAGTGCCACAGTGTCCATGCAGTGCCACAGTGTCCATGTGGTGCCACAGTGTCCATGCGGTGCCACAGTGTCCATGTGGTGCCACAGTGGCCACGCAGTGCCACGCAGTGCCACAGTTCCATGTGGTGCCACAGTGTCCATGCAGTGCCACAGTGGCCACGCAGTGCCATGCAGTGCCACAGTGTCCATGTGGTGCCACAGTGGCCACGCAGTGCCACAGTGTCCATGTGGTGCCACAGTGTCCATGTGGCGCCACAGTGGCCACGCGGTGCCACAGTTCCATGTGGTGCCACAGTGGCCACGCGGTGCCATGCAGTGCCACAGTGTCCATGTGGTGCCACAGTGTCCATGTGGTGCCACAGTGGCCACGCAGTGCCACAGTTCCATGTGGTGCCACAGTGTCCATGTGGTGCCACAGTGGCCACGCGGTGCCACAGTTCCATGTGGTGCCACAGTGTCCATGTGGTGCCACAGTGGCCACGCAGTGCCACAGTTCCATGTGGTGCCACAGTGTCCATGTGGTGCCACAGTGGCCACGCAGTGCCACAGTGTCCATGCAGTGCCACAGTGTCCATGTGGTGCCACAGTGTCCATGTGGTGCCACAGTGGCCACGCAGTGCCACGCAGTGCCACAGTGTCCATGTGGTGCCACAGTGTCCATGTGGTGCCACAGTGGCCACGCAGTGCCACGCAGTGCCACAGTGGCCATGTGGTGCCACAGTGGCCATGCAGTGCCACAGTGTCCATGCGGTGCCACAGTGTCCATGTGGTGCCACAGTGTCCATGTGGTGCCACAGTGGCCACGCAGTGCCACAGTGTCCATGTGGTGCCACAGTGTCCATGCGATTCCACACAGCTCTCTGGTGGCCCATGCGGTGCTGTGGTGGCCCGTGAGGTGTCAAGCAGTGCTGTGGTGGCCTCTGCACTGCCACAGGGAATGGTGTGGGGCTGTAGTGGCCCATGCAGAGCCTGTGGTGCCACAGTGGCCCGTGCAGTGCTGTGGTGGCCCGTGAGGTGCTGCAGTGGCCCATGCGGTGCCATGGTGATCCATGTAGTGCCATGCAGTGCCACAGTGGCCCGTGCAGTGCCATGTGGTGCCACAGTGGCCCGTGCAGCCCCGTGTGCTGCTGGTGTGGCCCGAGCAGTACCCGTGCAGTGCCGTGCGTGGTGCGGTGGCCGCTGCGGTGCCCCAGCTGCCAGCCCCATCTAGTGGCCGCCATGGCCGTGGCCGGTCCCCAAGCCTGCGTTTGTCCCCAGGCTCGTCGCAGTGGCCGCGGGCGAGTGGAGCGGGTGCCTTATCTCCCAGCTACGAAGGGAGCCTCCACACTTTGGTGAGTGGCACCAAAAATTCCAGCTTCTCCTTTTCTCTCTCATCCCTCGGGGCCTGGCGGTGAAGGGTTTTTGGGTGACATCCTCTCCCCTGAACGCCTGGGATCAGCTGGTTGGTCAGGGGTGGATGTTGGGGTGGCAGCAGCTGAGCAGAGCCCGGGGCTGCCTGCCTGGCCTGGAGTCCCCCGGCAGCCTGGCACCCTCCCCCTGGCCCCAGCCCAGGCCCATCCCGGGGTCTGGCCCAGCCAAAGGAATTCCTGGCAGGTTTCTGCCTCCCTGCCCTGAGCAGTTCCACTTGTGTGGCCCCTCGTGCCTTTAGGTGATGGCACTGACTGGGGGGGTTATTTCTCTCCATCCCTGCCCTGTGGCACCTGAGTCCAGGACTGGCACCAGCACCAGCCACTCTGCAGTGCAGGGCAGCAGGAGGCTGTTGGCTTTATGGGATTACAGTCATGGAATTGGATTGGAATCATGGAATGGTTTGGGTTGGAAGGGATCTTAAAGCTCATCCAGCTCCACCCCCTGCTATGGGCAGGGACACCTTCTACTAGACCAGGCTGCTCCAAGCCCCATCCAACCCTGGACACTTCCAGGGATGGGGCAGTTAACACAGACCTGTCTCTGTCCTGCCCTTCCAGCAAAACAAAATGGAAGACAGGTTGGACGAAGCCATCCACGTGCTGAGGAACCACGCCGTGGGCCAGACCTCTGCCATGCCCAGCAACCACGGGGACATGCACGGGCTGCTGGGCTCAGCACCACCCCACAGTGCCGCCGTGGGCAGCCTGGGCCAGGCCTTCCCTGCCTCGGTCATGGCCCTGGGGAACAGACACCCGAGTCTGGTGAGTGTGGGAGCACTGTGGCAGCTGGCAGGGACACGCTGGGGACACGTGCCACGTGCGGGGTGCCCTGGCATTCAGGGGGACGTTGCCTTTGGTGCAGGAATAGCTCAGTGTGGTCCAGCTTGGGTCAGGTGTTGGCAGCATTGCATGGGTGACATGCACAGAAGTCACTCCCCATGTTCCTGCAGAGAGAGTTGAGTCATGGAATCCCAGAGTGGTTCGGGTTGGAAGGGACCTCAAAGCTCATCCAGTGCCACCCCCTGCCTGGGCAGGGACACCTTCCACTGGACCAGGTGGCTCCAAGCCCCATCCAGCCTGGCCTTGGACACTGCCAGGGATGGGACAGCCACAGCTGCTCTGGGGACACTGAGTACACCCTTGGCACAAGCTCCGTGTGCACTTCCCTTGTTTGTGCCCCTTCTCAGGGCAGGCAGAGGTGGTGAGAGAGCTGCTCTTCTTTCCCTGCAACATGACTGGAAATCCCTCAAAACAACTTCAAGGCATCCCTGGGATATGCAGGGAGGAGAAGAGGGATTCAGTGGGTATAAGAGTGCCAGGTGTCACCAGGAATTCCCTGCTCTAAATGGTTTGGGCAGGCACCGTGTCCCTCTGTGCCCGTGGGGAGTGCTGGTGTGTGAGGACTCATTCCAGCTCCAAGGGAATGTGATGGATCCAGGGTGCCCTGAGCACGTGGATGCTGGGGTCCCGTGCTAGGTTACCTGGGTCCCCCCCTTGTCTAGAGGCTGGTGACCACAGCAGCACATTTTTGGCAGAAGTGTTTACCTGCTGCAGCAAACAGTGACACATCTCCAGTCTCCAGAGAACCAGTTGTGATCCCCTTCCAGGCTCCCTGGATTCTGCTCCTGACCTGGGAATGAGATGTGTGTCCTCTGTAGGCTGCTGCCAGCTGGGGAGTCAGCAGGGCTGGCTCTATCCTGTCCATCCCCAGCCTGTGTAGCAAAGCCTCGGGGCCATGGGCTCAGAAGGGGCCCTCACCCTTTCCTTCCAGCCCCTTTGGAGCCAAGTTTATGTTGCTGGGATGTCCCTTGCTCTGGGGGCACTTGGGAGGTGGCAGAAAGAGTGGTGCTCAGTGGAGACAGGACACGTGTCCTCTCTGGTGTGCTGCCTTGCAGCGGGCACAGAGGGGCTGTTCCTCGGGGGGCACAGCACTGACAGGGGCTCTGGGCTGGGTCTGGCTCCTGCTCAGAGCAGGGAGCTGCAGTGTCCCCACCACAGTCCTTGGGGAGCTGTGCTGGAGCAGGCTGGCTCTTCCCTCCCGCATTCCCAAGCCCCAGGGGTGGGAGTGTGAGGGGAGCTGTGCCTCAGCCCAGTCTGTGGAGCCCCGGGGTGTCCCTGGGTGGCTGTGCTGGGCTGATCTGTCCCCACTGCCCACGGGCCGTGACACGGCTCTGCTCATTGTGCTGCAGGTGGGAGGAGGCCACCCCGAAGATGGGTTGTCCAGCAACCCCAGCTTGCTCCACAACCATGTGACACTTCCATCACAGCCCAGCTCCCTCCCGGACCTCAGCAGGCAGCAGGACACCTACAGTGGTAAGGCAGCTCTGCACGGGTGCAGGATGGGGCTCACCTGTGCCAGGGGTTACCTGTGCCAAGGGTCACCTGCTGGGAGGCTTAGGGATCACCTGTGGGGTTTGGGTCCAGCCCTGTGCAGCAGCAGCCCGGGAGGAGATGGATGTCTCTGCAAGGCTGGTGCTTCCTTGCAGCATTCACGGGGCAGTTTCTACTTGGAGCCTTTTCCAGAGGTTTCACAGAGTCCCAGAATGGTCTGGCTTGGAAGGGACATTAAAGCCCATCCCATTCCACCCCCTGCCAATGGGCAGGGACACCTCCCACTGTCCCAGGCTGCTCCAAGCCGAATGTCCAGCCTGGCCTTGGACACTGCCAGGGATCCAGGGGCAGCCCCAGCTGCTCTGGGCACCCTGTGCCAGGGCCTGCCCACCCTCCCAGGGAACAATTCCTGCCCAATATTCCATCTAACCCTACATGTCTGACCTGTATTTTCCTGTCCCCCTGCCAGATGTGGGTGCACAGCTTGCAGTGCTCTGCTGTGTAGGTTGGGTTCCTGTGTTGGAGGGTTTGGGAAGTAAGGGGGAGAACAGGGAGCGTCAGCAGGGCAGAGCCAGCACCCCTCCATCTTCCCTGAGTGTGGAGCAACAATGCAGGATGAGTTTGGGATGCCACTGCAGGAGCAGGGCCTGGGGACCCCCCAGCCTGCTGTGTAGGTCAGGCCCCTCAAGCTCTGGGTGTGGCTCTGCTCTCTCTGCAGGCTTGTCCGGGGGGCTGGGGCGGAGCAGCGTCTCCTCAGGAACGAGCGAGATCAAGAGGGAAGAGAAGGAGGATGAAGAGAACACGTCGGTGGCAGATAACTCTGAAGAGGAGAAGAAGGAGCTGAAACCCTCCCGGAACAGAACAAGGTGCTCTTTGAACAGGTCTCTCCCTTCACTTTCTCTGTCCCCAGGCCAGGGGTGTTTGGGCCGCGGGGCACTGGGCTTGGCCCGGTTTGGCCTGGGGTCACCCTGGGGCACAGATCCCCCAGCCCCTGCCCACCCTGGAGCCTGGTGTGGTCTCACACAGCCTGGGCTCCTGCTACTGCCCCAGGGGGAAGAGTCCTTGCCACCCTCCTGCTGGCTTCTGTCCCCGTGGCCTCGGGGCATCCTCATGCTCCTAAAGCAGAGGGAGGCACCTTATCCTGCACCCACCTGCAGGCTGTGCAGGGAAGGAGTGAGTGCTCAGCCCCGTGCAGGGAAGGAGCAAGTGCTCAGCCCCAGACAGGGACAGTCTGACCTCTTCCCTGCCTTGGGACATCTCTGCTCTCTGCTTTGGGCTCCTGCATCCTCTATCACATCCAGCCAGAGGAGTGGCAGTGGCTCAGGTAGAGTCCTTCAGCGTGCTAGCTGCTCTGCAGCCTCGCCACCAGCTCGGAGACCTCACCAGGGTGATGGTGCCCAGAGAGGCAGCACCAGCCCCACTCCTGCCCTGGAGGCAGAGGGCTTCGTCGTCCCAGATTCCAGCTGGGGATTCCAGTGTTGGCCTTCACCTTGTCTGGGCCGCCCTGCACTCTCCCGGCAACAAGCTCAGGCCTTAATCACATTGTGGTTTCTTTCTTTGCTGTTTAAAAACAAAACACAACAAAAAAGAGGCAGAAGAAGAGCCTTAACTGCTTCTCTCCAAAGCCCCTGCATGTGCCTGCATGTGGCACAGGCCAGCAGGTCCTGGCAGGGCACGTGGGGGGCTCGGCATCTTGGTGCCTCACCGTGTGTTTCTTGTCTGTGAGTTGACCAGTGCTGAGAGTGCACGCGAGGAATGTCCCTGTCTCGTTCTTATTTTAAACCATTAGTCAAGATGAGGATGAGGAGGACGATCTTCTTCCCCCAGAGCAAAAAGCCGAGAGAGAGAGAGAAAGGAGGGTCGCCAATAATGCCCGTGAGCGCCTGCGGGTTCGTGACATCAACGAGGCCTTTAAAGAGCTCGGACGCATGTGCCAACTGCACCTAAACAGCGAAAAACCGCAGACCAAACTGCTAATCCTACACCAGGCCGTATCAGTCATACTGAACCTGGAGCAACAAGTTAGAGGTCAGTGAGGGTCCCGGAGTGGTGATATTTTACGTATCTGATCGGCACGGGGCTGTCTGTCTGTCTGTCTCCTGTGACGTGCTGTGGTGCCTCGCACTGTCTCTCTCCCCTGTGGCCTTGGGGACCAACCCAAGGCTGTCGATGTCCTTTTTATGTTGGTTTTTTTTTTTGCCTTTTTTGCATCCATCCCTGCTGTTCTCTCCTTTGTCCCCCGCTGCCACTGTGTGTGCTGCATGCCGGTCCCGCGGGGACGCCTGTGCCGTCCTGCTTCCCTGCAGCCAGGAGCGCTCCGTGCTTGGCCAGCAAAGTGACAGAAACCCCACCAGGAAATCTCCCAGAGGGGTCCAGCTCTGCCGTCTCCAAGGGCTGCTCCAAGCACAGAGCCCGTTCCTGTCCCCTCTGTGTGCCTGACGGGGCTCTACGCTCCTGTCCCCGCAGTGTGGCACCTGGCAGAGCCCTGGGACCATGGGAGCTGTGTGAGGGCAGCAGGATGCCCTGGGCTGAGCAGCCCTCGCTGCCTGCACTCGCCGGTGTCCGACACGAGCTGGGGGCACTGTGCATTCCGAGCCCGGAGCTGCCAGCGGGCACCTGCAGGCTCTGCCCCTCACCGGGACACCCTCAGGGCACCCTCGCTTCCTTCCACACGCGTGTGCACCCATGGTGTGCGTGCACCCACGGCGTGTGCGCCCATCCCAGGGAGGGGAAGCGAGGGGCGGCTGTCCCGCTCCGAGGACGTGGCTGCTTTGTCCCGCACCCCGCAGTGCATGTCCCCGCCCCCGCTCCCGCCCCCACTCCCGCTCCGGCCCGCGGCGGGCGTGCCGGGGCAGGATAACTCCTTTCTCTCTGCAGAGCTGTCGTAACACGCGTCGGGGGCTGTGCCTGGCTGTGCTCCTCTCTGCTGGCCTTGCTGTGCCTTGATGTTGGAGTCCTTTGTGCCTCTCTTCAGTTTGTAATTTTTTGCCTTTCATAACATGTATATTTTTTCCTGTCTTCTTTTTTAATTTCCCCTTTCTTTTGATTTTTTTTTTTTTTTTTTTTTTGAGTTTTTATTTTTTGGTTCTGTTCTTTCCGATCTCCTACAGACAGTCCCCAGCCGTGACCTCTCGGTGGTCCCACTCTACCTTGTACTTGCTGCTCGCTGATGCCAGGCAGGACCGAGGGTGGGGCAGGGCTTAGGCAGAGTTGGCACCGTGCTCACTTTGGTCTCCCACGCTTGTCCCTTTTTAAACCCTTCCTGGAGGCAGCCAGGGAGGTGGCTGAGCCCTGCAGGCTCCCTCAGCAGTTAGTGCAGACAGGCAGTGTCCCCTCTGTGGGTTTGTGCTGCTTTCCAGGAGAGAATCCCACCCTCGCACCCCTCTGGCAGCACTGCCGTGGGAGCGGGGCCGTCAGGTCCCTGTGCACCCAGCCAGGGCTGCCAGGATCCTCTCTCTGCCACAGCAGCTACAGGAAGGGAAGGGAGGAGACTGAGGAGTTTTAGGCTGGTTGGTGACCCCCGGGGGCTCAAGGCAGCCGAAGCAGCCCCTCCTCACACAGTACCAGCTGCCGGTGGTACGTGCTGGTGGTGGGGAGACGGCTCTGTCCGGCCCAGCTGTGACATCCGAGCCTTGTCCCTGCTGGGGGAGCCACCAGCCAGGACTGTGGCCACCAGCAAGGACCTGCAGCCACTGGCCTGTGCTGGAGGAAGGACCTGGGATCCTGCTGTGGGGGGCACAGGTGCCAAGATGGCCCCATCCCCCCGCCCATCCTGGGCGCGAGGAGAGGAGGTGGCAGTGCCAGCTGGGGCAGCGAGGAGGGGACACAGGCAGGGACAAGGCAGCGAGGAGAGGGTGCAGCAGGAACAGTGGGCAGCCCTCTGTCCCACACAGGCCAGTGCCTGCCCGGGAGCCCTTGCTCCCCCTTCACACGGCCCTACACTTCCTGGAGGCTCTCCAGGAAGGCTCTGACTCTGCGGCCCCTCTTCGCTAAAGGCTTATCCCCACAGGCTGTCCCAGTGCCAGCTCTCACCCAAGGACCCTCCTCAGATAGGTGTCTTCCTGCAAGAAGTTTTGCTCTGGGGGAGAAGGTCGTCTGGGCTTAAATTGGGGGTTTCAAGGCAATGGGCAAGGCCACGGTTCAAGATGCTGCCAGCACAACTTTGTTTCCCCCCATCCCTGCCTATGCTGGGCATCCCTGGGGAGCTGTCAGCAGTGGGGCTCTCCCAGAGCTTCTGACTGTGCCTGAAAAAGACAATCACCCCTTCTGGGGGCTTCTGGTTGTGTGGAAAGATCGGGATTCAGTGTCTGCATCCGAGTCTGATCCTCAGAGCAGCCCTGGCTCCTGCTCTCGATGCTGCCCCAGCCCCTAAGAGGGTGCCAGGCCAGGCTGCTCCTGCTGCTGCAGCACCACCGCTGCTCCAAACACCTGCACTGGGAGCTGCAGATGGAATCTGGGAAGGAAATCTTACAAAGAGGGATTTGCTTCCTGCCAAAATCTTTCCTTGGGGGACAAACCTTATGGTTTTGGTGGAGATCCTCCCCTAAACTGTGAGTTTTCAGTCGAAAACAAACTGGAAGGCATAATTTTGCAGAAGGTAGAAGGTGTCGGTGGCAATGCTGCATCACTGCCTGCCCTTGCCCCCAGTGCCCCCTCCAGCCCCCTGGGCACCTGGCCCTGTGCTGGCAGCACCTTCCCCTGGCTCGCAGAGGTGACACAGCCCGGGCTGCTCTGGGAAGCACCTGGAGGAATTGGCTTTGCAAAGTGAGGCCGTTTGGGCCGTTTCCAGTGGACACCCGGAGCACTCCCAGCACGGCAACATAGAGCCCCCCTCGGTGCCACCCCCTGACTAACCCCTGTGGTGCTATAAACCCAGCAGTACAGACGAGGCCTTGTCACTGGAGGACAAAGATCTGAGGGACCGGGAGAGGAGAATGGCCAATAACGCCAGGGAAAGGGTGCGTGTGCGGGACATTAACGAGGCCTTTAAAGAACTGGGACGCATGTGCCAGATGCACTTAAAAACGGACAAAGCACAGACCAAACTGATCATCCTACAGCAAGCGGTGCAGGTCATTCTGGGCCTGGAGCAGCAAGTACGAGGTATGGTACCACTGGCAGGTGCATTTCGGGGCCTGTCTCTCCCCCTGTCTCTGCATGCT
Organism: Aphelocoma coerulescens; assembly: GCF_041296385.1. Lineage (NCBI taxonomy): Eukaryota > Metazoa > Chordata > Aves > Passeriformes > Corvidae > Aphelocoma > Aphelocoma coerulescens. The sequence continues at coordinate 2,143,187 of NC_091041.1, read as the reverse complement.
CGTGCTTCTCTGTCCTGACTCCTGCTTTCGGTGTGAGGTGTGTGTTTGCAGTGCCAGCAGCACCTCTGGATGCTGATCTCTCCCCAGCCCCGGCCCAGGGTGGATTTGAGGCTCCTCTCTCCCTCTCCGCTCATGCTTAATGGGAATTTGGCACCTGGATCCCATTAAGCAGCTTTGGAAAATTCAGTCCTCAGCTCTGAGTGCTGGCTGAGGCACTTGGGGGTTCCTGTAACAAGCACATGGAGATGTCCTGGCACAGGGTGCCCAGAGCAGCTGTGGCTGCCCCTGGATCCCTGGGAGTGTCCAAGGCCAGGTTGGAGGGGGCTTGGGGCACCCTGGGATAGTGGAAGGTGTCCCTGCCCATGGCAGGGGGTTGGAACAAGATGGGCTTTAACATCCCTTCCAACCCAAACCATTCCATGATGCCATGTTTAAATTGGCGTGGGGGTGGGTTCTGCTCGAGCAGGGGCCTGGCCAGATTCGCTGTGGGGAGCAGCGAGCGGTGCACGGAGCTCATCTCCTCACACGGTCCATGGGCCTGCCCAGGACTCTGTCCCCACTGTCCCTCTGGGGTGCTGCTGCCCACACTGAGGTTTCTCCCCTCGCCTCCTGTTTTGGGCACAGAGCGCAATCTGAACCCAAAAGCGGCCTGCTTGAAGCGTCGGGAAGAGGAGAAAGTGTCCGGAGTGGTAGGAGACCCCCAGATGACACTTTCAGCTTCACATCCTGGTCTAGGAGACGGTCACAACCCTGTTGGACACATGTAAAGGTACCGTTCCCCACCTGTGATGCCACATCCCCAGCCCTGTGCCCACATGCCCTGCTCTGCTCCGGCTGCTCAGCCCGCTCCCTCAGCACCAGCCCTGCTTCATTTACCTGAAATCAATGACTCGCATGTGGGCAGGCCCTGGCACAGGGTGCCCAGAGCAGCTGGGGCTGCCCCTGGATCCCTGGCAGTGTCCAAGGCCAGGTTGGAGGGGCCTGGAGCAGCCTGGGACAGTGGAAGATGTCCCTGCCCATGGCAGGGAGTGGCACAAGATGAACTTCAGGGTCTCCTCCAACCCATTCCATGATTCTCTCTGTGTGTCATGTGCCCCATGGACACCCAAAGCCTCTGGCCCACAGGAGGGTGCAGCCCCACTGCTGGGATGGGGGGATTTTGGAGCTCTCTGAGTGGGCTCAGCTCTGCTCTGCACCTCCCAGTCCTGCCCCAGTTGGCTACTGAAAACCAGCAACTCCTTTTCCTTGCAGCTCTATGAGAGGGAATGGGCAGGTCCCAGAAATGCCAAGAGAGTCAGAGAAGGTGAAAATCCCCCAGGGAGGCTGTGGCAGGCACAGGCTCCGATGGGCTGTTCCCGTTTTTAGAGAACCCAGGAGCATCTGAGCCTGTTTATCCAAGCAGTGCAGAGATGGTGGGGGGATTGAGCAGATCCAGGAGTGGCAGGTCAGGAGCTGATCCCATGGAGTGCACAGAGAGGACACAGTCCCTTGGTGTCCCCTGCCCCAGTGGGTGCCTGGGGATGGCCTGACCAAAACAAAGCTCAGCTGCAGCCCTGTCCAGCCCTGCAGGGACAAGCTGCAGCAGGAGCCTTGGGGCCCCCTGTGCAAGGAGCACAGTTTTATTCTCATTTGGACTTTCCTTTTTTTTTTATTATTTTGTTTGTAGATCTTTTTGTTCCTCTGGATACGGAGATCTGTAGGAAGAAAACCCTCGGTGTGACCTGCAACCTTGTTGAACCATAAACTGTAGTACTGCTCATACTGACACACGCAGACGGATCCTGGCGTGACGTAAGGGGTGGAAAAAACACTTTGTCAGAAACAAAACGGAAACAAAAAAATTGCCTTAAGTATAAAGTGCAGAACAGTCAATACATATCACTCAGTTAGGAGGGGGTGGCGTGTTCTCTTGGCTTGTTCACAAGCAGCCAGCAGCAAAATTGTGCCTAAGCTTGATATTTCTTTTTTAAAAAAAAAGAACATTAGTTATGAGATTTTTTATGTAGAACAAATAGCAATGCCTTTTGGTTTTTTTTAGCTTCTTTTGCATATGTTTTGTAAGCAACGAAAAATTTTTTTTTGTATAAAAACATGTCTTGTACCCTCCGCTTTTCTGCTGCTGTTTCTATAGTTAACGTTGCATCTTTAGGATCAACCAGAATATTAAAATTGTATTAAGAGAGACTGGATATAAAGAGAGGAATTCTCAGATTCGGCTCGGAAAGCCACTAAAAGCGAATGTAGCCACAGTGAGGGAATGTTCTTCCTTGCCTGGCTTGTACCTTCCATGACAAAAAACAAACAAACTCATGTGCTGAATTCACCATCTCTTTGCTTCGGCCACTTCTGATTTGGGAAAAGGAAGTCAAACAGCAAAGCAAGTGGCAGCAGTGCTCGTGCTCCTCCCGGGTGGTGCCCGAGGTGCTCGGCGAGGTTTGCTTTACTCCCGGAGATCCCGAGGCCCCGCGGTTCCGTGTGGGAGAGGACGTGGCCACGGCTGTCCCAGAGCGTCGCCGTGGGGAGGACAAGCTGCTGGGAGAGATCAGGCCCCGAGTGGAGGAGAACCAAGGGACTGAGGCGCTTCCAGGTGAGCAGAGCAGCAATGGATGCACGAGGGAAGCCTCTTCCCACATGCCAGAGCTGTCGGAGGCACTTCCAGGAGCAGCGCTGAACAAAGACCAACTGAACAAAGCTGGAGCACTGGCAAGAGGCGGAGGCAGCCGGAGCACGGCAGCAGCAGCAGGATACAGGGCCAGGAAGCCGGGCAGCAGCAGACCTGAGGGTGCTGGAGGCAGGAAAGGAGCAGCGACCTGGTTCACTCCAGCCCTCGGCAAAGCCATGACCAGCAGCAGGATCCCTCCTCCTCGCAGTGGAGCCACCACCCTCGGAAATGCAAAATGCTGGCTCCGGGAGAGGGGTGGCTTCACACCCTGCTGTCACATCTCCCGAGCATCCTTGGAGGCAAACTGAGCTCAGCACGGTGCCATGGGATGTGAGTGGCCACTGTCACCTGCACGTGGGCTTCTCTCTCGGCACTGAGAAGGAGGGCAGCAGGAGCGCCTGTCCCGCACCATGTGCTCCAGCAGCCAAGCTGGGCCAGCCATCCCTTCACTCCGAGGGATTCCCAGTCACTCCAGACCACTCTGGTGTGTTCAGCAGGAGGAGGATCCCTGGCAGCCCCTCTGGGTGCCCCAGAGGTGTGGAGCAAACGAAGAGGTGCTGGGCAGTGCTGAGCTGCAGCAGCCTGTCTGGAGATGGCCATGGAAAAACATCCAGCAGGAATCTACTCTTGTTTCTTCCCTCTCCTTCCCCTTCTGAAACATTTTGTGCCTGGTTCTTCCCAGCTCTGCAGAGCCCAGTCAGGCAGGATGGTGCATGGGACACGGGTGCTGGTCTGGGGGGATGTGGGGACCCCCCTCTCCCCTGCAGGGTCCGTCTCTCCCCTGTGCTGCTCCAGCCTGGGCTCCTGGGGAAGCTGTGTTGCTTTGGCACGGGGAAAGGGAAGGACTGGCAAACAGGATTAGGTCCTATGGCACTTCCCAGCAACCCCAGGCTTTGGCATAACCTGGTGCTCCTCCATGCTCATGGCAGTGCTTTGTGCTCTGGCAAACCCTGCTGGAAGTGCTCAGGGCAGTGCTTATCTCCCACCCACACCTGGGCACTGTGGCCTCAGCGCCTAGAGCAGCTCCAAACGGAGCCACTCCAAGTGCCAGGGCAGGATGGGACTGTCCCTGCTGCCCCTGGCCCTGCCCTGGGGCTCCCCAACATCCAAGCATCGCTCTGAAGCTTTTGGGTGCTCCTGGCTTTCCCCAGATTGCTGCTGCCAATGAGTGAGACCTCAGCAGCCCCAGCTCTGTCCCTGGGAAGGCCAGCAAAGCTCAGTGGTTCCAGTAGCCCAGGTTCTTCTTGCCTGTGTCATCAGACACATTTTGGCCTAATCAGCTCGTCAGGTTACGACACTTCCCTCCCTTGGGTTCTTCTGGCTGCCGAAGCAGTGCACAGGGAGATGGATGAGGTTTTCCTCTGTGTGTGACAGCCTTGACTCCTATTCATGCTCTGGAGTGCAAATCTGAGGGCTCAGCAGCTGCTTTTTGTTTCATCCATGAGAGCTCCTGCTGCACTGGTGAGACCGTGCTGGGGCTGCACAGTACCCACTGCTCAGGGGTTTTGGCTGGCTCAGTGCCCCTGTCCCAGGGCCAGGAGGGAGGGAGCAGTGTCCCAGGCCAGGGCGGGATGGAACAATTCCCCAGGACTGGGAGGGATGGAGCAGTGTCCTGGCCCTGGAAAGCTTGAAACCCTACAAAAAATATTTAAAAGTGCTTCCCAAACCCTTTGATTTTGCCCCAAGAATTGGAGGTGGCAGTCATGGACAACTGGACTTAAAGGGACTAGTCAAGAAAAATCCATAAATGCAACAAAATTGGAAATCTGAGAAGATTTATGAGTTGTGCACAATTTTGCTGAACTTCTTCATCCCCTCCAAGTCCTGAAGGCCAGGAGGGAATCCTGACGAGCCAGAGCCTTTCTCACCATCCCCAAATCCCCAGGCATTGCAACAAAAATGGGGCTTTTCAGCTGCATTTAGGTGGTTTAAGATGTTATTTTGACAGCAAGCCCGGCCAGCTTCCTTCCATGGCAAGGCTTGGGTGAAGATCCTTGAGCATAAGCCCTCAGAGCCAGGGTTTGGAGAGATCATCTCAAAAGCACAATGTAGGGGGTGGCAGTGCTGTCTCTGGAGCTGCCTCGATGGCACCGGGTGAGAGCTTTGTGTGCCAGCCCAGTGTGGCCTCAGTGGCATCTCTGCTTTCCAGGTGCTCAGGGAACAACTGGGAAGAGCAGCAAGGAAAAATTCCTTTGTCTTGCCAGCGTGTTTGGCTCGGTGTGAACATGGTGCCTGTAACCTGCCAGGGGAAGTGGCTTTTCTGAAAACGACCACTGCTGGGTGCTGTCCCCAAAATGCACCAGCCCAGCCCCAAAATGTCACTCTGTAGCCATGAAACTCTTGTCTTTAGGTGTTGTGGTCAGTGAGAGCCAGGTCTGTGCCCTGCCCAGCCCACAGCTCTGCTCCATTCCACTTGGGATCTTACAGATCCCCAAACCTGCCTGTCTGCGTGTCCCCCACACCAGTGCCAGGAGAGGTGTCACAGGTGGGTGACATGCTGTAGGGTGCCATTTATTCCATTTTCTCTTTCCTCTCTCAGCCTTTGCTTGCATGGCTGCTCCTGGGGACACATGCCCTCCTCTTTGGGGGCCACTGAGCCCCCCCAAAGCTTCCTTCATCAGACAGGGGGGCTGCCTGCCCTTCTGGGCAGCTTCTAGTTCCTCTTTTCCCAGGCTGCATCCCAGTGAAGCAGCAGAACTGGGACACTGCCATGGGACATTTCTTATGTCTGGGGTCCCCAGCCCAAGGGCCTCCTCTTGCCCCCCTCAGCCAGCCCCCTGCCTCCCTGCACACAAGCTGTACATGCCACAGTACTGGGGAGTGTCTGGAATCCAGTCTACGAACAGTCAAATTGCAGATTTTTGTTCTTTCTCACTTTTCACCTGCTTTTGTCCCAGAGCAAAGCAGCTGCAGCCTCCCATGGGCTGGTGCTCAGGCAGTGGTGGCAGCCCCAGGGAGCAGAATTCCAGCTGTTTGCCCATGACCCTCTGTCAGACCTACTCACAGCCTGCCTGGAGTTCAGGCCCAGCCAGCCTCTGTGATGGCTCTCTGCTCCCCTGCTTTCACAGCTGTCCCACAGAGGTGTGTTGGCAGGAAGGATGGAACCTAGCTGGGGTTTCCTCAGGAGGCTGCAATTCCAGACTCAGTGCAGAAACTGCTCTCCAAGGTCCTTTGTCTCTCACCAGTGTCTCCACTGAAGCCAGCAGAGCCTTCGGGCCCTTGCTGGGTGATTCCAGTTGTGGGGGCTTGAGAAACAGGAGGCTTTGGAAACCCCCGATCCCTTGCACCCCCTGAGCTTTGCTGCCAACTTTGGGGCCAGTGGAACCCAAGTTCCTCTTGCAGGCCCTGCTGTGCTATCCTGGGGACCCCGGGCCAGCTCCAGTTCCACCCGTGGGTTTTGGGAGGTGAAGCAAAGCTGGGGATGGAGCTGGGCCAGAACAAGCCTTCAGCCCCTAGCCTGCAGTGCTGGCTAACCCAGAGCAAGCCCTGGCCACTGGACTCCCCCATTCCTGCCTGACACCAGCAATAGCAAGGCCTGTTTTCTGTACCCTGAGCTTGCACAAGGTCTTTGCCCTGTTAAATCCTATGCAAATCTTATCCCTCTCCCCTCTCCCGGGGCTCTGCAGATCCCAGCCCAGCCTGTTCACTCTGCTCTTGTCCCTGATTGCCGAGTTCCTGCTCCGTGCTGCCCTCAGGGTCCAGCTTCATTCCCAGCAGCTCCAAAAGCATTTCAAGACCTGTGCCCTGGAGCTGGGAGGGGGCAGATGAGACTGTAGGAACAACCAGCTCATACTGAGCACTGAACTGGAGGGGGCAAGGCCTGGTCCTGGGGCTCCTTCACGCACCCTTCACCCTCCTGTGCCTTCTGCTCGATGCTGGTGGGGCGCTGCCAGCATCCTTCGTCCCCCCAGCCCCCTGAAGGGAGAAGCTCTGTCCCACCTTGTTGCTGCCCAGACTGCTCTGTTCTAACACCTGAGCTTCAGGTTTGGCTGGGCTGCTCTTCCTTCAGCTGCCCCAGGCCTGAAGGAGTGTTTCCCTTCCTCCCATGCTCCCCAGTCTCTCCAGCCAGCATCTCTGAGCTGTTTGCAGAGGAGCAGCCCAAGCCAGCAGCTGCCCCTCGGCTGGGGTGCAGGCAGGAGGATTTGGGAATGGATGCTGCCAGTGTCCCACAGCACAGCTGCCTCTTCCTGCCTTTGGGGCAGGTGTCGGGGGACCTGGTGCTCTGTACTTTGATTCCCAGGACAATTCAGCCCTTCTGGGGAGCCAGCACTGCTGTGCCTTGGCCTGCAGGACTCCCGCGGCGAGCTGGGCTCTGGTTAGGAGGGTGGTGCAGGCTCCACGTGACCTTCTGCCAAACCTTGTGTGTCCATCTGCAGCCCAGCTCAGGGCCAAAGGCAGTCCTGCCGTGGGTCTCCCTCCACAGTGGTATCTCTGTTCCCCTGGTTTTGTACCCCTCCTTCTCCTCAGGGCTCTCCCTTCCCACCTTGGCTCAGCGTGGCTGCAGCACCAGCTCAGGAGAGCAGAGGGGTTTCTGCTTCCAAAGGGGGTGTCCTGGTACCGAGGCCTTTTGCCAAAGAGCATCCCCGTGCCCCGCATCCCTGGGCTGTGCCCGGGGGAGCCGTGGAGCTCCTGGCAGCAGAGCTGGGAACACCGCAGGTCCCCCTTCCCGGACCCACGTCTTCCCAAATCACTTGAACCCACCAGCTTTTGAGCAAACCTTGTAACATGGAGCCACTAGGGAGGGAAGGAGCCATGGCAAGCCACGCACCAGCCGTGTGCCAGGAGAGGGGAAAGAGGCACCTGGTGAGGCAGGACAGGGAGGATCCCAAGCCCACGCATGGGAATGGCCCGTTGGGTGCCGAGGGCTCCAGCTCTCCGGGGAAACAAAGCATTCCTGGGATGTTCTTTCTCTATATTTTTGTAGGAATGGGGGGTGGGAGAGCAGATGGGAGATGCCTCCGGAAGTTATTTTTAACCCTGTAGAAAGTTTTGGGTTGTTTTTGGTTTTTGGCCTTTAAAATAAAAAATGGTCCTTGCTTTTGATGTTTATGCTGCCTACCTGTAAATCCAGATGTACTTAAGTGGCTGAAATCCTTGTTCTTAAATCAGATACACATTATAGTTTTGAACTATATATATAGTAAATATATATATATATATGCCTAACCCAGCAAAAAAAAATAAAAAAATAAAGTATTTGGGGGTGGGAAATGCGTTGCTCTTTGAAATGAATCACAATTGGGGGATGAAATTGTGTTTCTGAGTGCCTCAAGATATGAATTGTTTTCATTTTTTTAAATAATTTTATACAAGTGTCAAAACAGCTGGCTGGATTATTTGGAATTTTTAAATAATCCTAACTTTTTTAAAGTAGATTTTGAGAACTGTCCTGTATATAACAGTAATGTAGCAATAAATGTGACATTTTATAACAATATTACTTTTTTTTTCCCCATGTGTGTCCTTCAGATGTTGTATCCCTAGGAATAAAAAGTTGGAATAAAGGCTTTGCCTTGTACTAAAAAAACAAAAAAAGAAAGAAAACACCAGACAGGTTTTCAGACACTTGCTCTGGGTGTGGATCCTGCCCCCCTGTATCACTGTTGTTTCCTTGCCTCTGTCCCTGGGGAGCAGCCACAAGTGGGAAATCCAGTTAAATGCCCCCAGCCCCTCTCAGGAGCCCAGCACAGACTGGTGATGAGAGAAATTCATCAAATCAGAGTCGTTACGGTTGAAAAAGACCTTTAAGATGATCAAGTCCAACTGTCAGCTCACCACTAACCCATGCCCCAAGCACCCCATCCATTGGCTGAGCACTTCCAGGGATGGTGACTGCTCCTCTCTGCCCCAGGCAGCCTGTTCCAATACTTGACAACCCTTCTTGGGAAGAAAATTTTCCTAATATCCAACCTAAACCTTCCCTGGCACAACCTGGGGCCGTTTCCTCTCATCCTGTCCCTGTTCCCTGGGAGCAGAGCCCGACTCCCACCCGGCTCCATTTTCCTGTCCTTCAGGCTCCAACGATCCCCAGGACTTTCACAGAATTGCAGATTGATTTGGGTTGGAAAGGACCATAAAGCCCATCTCGTTCCACTCCCTGCCACAAGTAGAGACACCTTCCACTGGACCACAAGCCCCATCCAACCTGGCCTTGGACACTTCCAGAGATGAGGCATCTGCCTGGAGTAGCCTTCCTTCCCCAGGCAATTGCTGCCTGTGTTTTACTGGCTCGGGGCTTGTCTGCACAGAGCAGGACAAACAGTCCAGACTGACTGAGAAGTGGCTCTGGCAGTGGTTGGTTAAATCTCCCTTAGCCTTGGGTTCCCCCTCTCAGCAGTGAGCCAGCTCTGCCCTTCCCAAGCTGCTCTGAGTGCATGGAATGACAGTCCTTCCTTAGACTCCATCATAAAATCACAATCATTAAGACTGGAAAAGACTTTGAAGGTTACCCAGTCCAACCATTAACCCAGCAGCAGCACCATGTTCACCACTAAAAATGTCCTCAAGAGCCACATCCACACATTTTTTGAACACTTCCAGGGATGGTGACTCCACCACTGCCCTGGGCAGCTGGTGCCAGCAGTTTACAGCTCAGATCCAGACAAGGGAGAAGTGTGTGCTTGGGAGCAGCCTGGAAGATGGATGCCCAACAGCTGTACGAAGTGGAGAATAAAGCAGGCGAGTGCTGGTGTCCAGAGCAGGCTTGGGCTGGGAGAGCCAGTGAGGACAGGAACAAGGAGCAGCACACAGGAGTTGCTGAGAGCATACAGCTTCCCAAGACCTGAGCAGCGGCCACCAACTGAGGCAGAGCTGGAGGTTCCTGCCAGCACTCCCTCCCTGGAGATGAGTCACTATCAGCTGGAGATGAGCTGGGATGAGACTACCAGATCCTGTGGGAAAATACCATGTCATGCAGGACAGAGAATCACAGAATCATGGAATGGTTTGGGTTGTAAGGGACGTTAAAGCTCATCCCATGGGCAGGGACCCCTTCCACTATCCCAGGTTGCTCCAAGCCCAGTCCAACCTGGCCTTGGACAGTTCCAGGGATTGGGCAGCCACAGCTTCCTTGGGATATCTGCTCCGGTGTTCTGCTGAGCAGGCTTTGAGCAGAACCTGGAGAACATTATGGAATTGATGGTGATTTTATGACCCTCTCCTGAAAAATCTGGCTGGAAACTCCCTCTCCTGTTGGGGGAGACTGAGTGGCCACGAGAGGAGGGTTTGTGGAGGCACTGATGGGCTCTGGGGAAACCACTTTGGGAAGGGGCCACTTCCCTCCAGCACATGAGGCTGAGAAACAGTCCCAGCTCTGTGCAGGAACAATGCCACCCCTCAGGGCCGGTGTCCCCTCCCCAGGTGGGGACATCCTGTCCCCTCAGGGCTCATGCCAGAGATCGTGCTCCCTCTCTGGTGCGAAGACAGGCCTCATGTCCCCTCTCCAGGGCAGGGGCAGCCTGTTCCCTCAGGGCAGCTGGTGTCCTCTCTCCGGTGTGGGGACAGCCCGTACTCTCGGCCCGTGTCCCCTCAGGGCTCGTGTCAGGGCTCATGTCCCTCCCCAGCGTGGGGACAGACTGTCCCCCCAGGGCTCGTGTCCCCTCTCCGGTGTGGGGACAACCCGTCTCCTCGGCCCGTGTCCCGGCTCATGTCCCTCCCCAGCGTGGGGACAGACTGTCCCTCCAGGGCTCGTGTCCCCTCTCCGGTGTGGGGACAACCCGTCTCCTCGGCCCGTGTCCCCTCAGCGCTCGCGTCCCCCCTCCAGCATAGAGACAAGCCCGTCCTCTCAAGACTCGTGTCCCATCAAGGCCCGTGTGTCACCAGGGCTGGTGTCCCCTCGGCTCGTGTCTCCCCAGTCCCCACATCCCCTCAGGCCCGTGCTGCCGCGGCTCCTCAGCACCGCGCGGGGCCCGGTTCGCTCCCAGCCCCGCCCCGCTCCACCCCGCGCGTGCTCGGAGCGGCCCCGCCGCCGCCGCCGCCGCCCCGGCGCTCGGGGTCACTTTGAGGCGGTGCCATCGCCATGTTGAACCGACTGCTGGGGCCGCGCTACGTCCAGCTGCTGCAGAACTGGTGAGGAGGGACCGGGCTGCCCACCCAGCCCTGGGGCTGCCTGGGGCCTGCCCGCCCCGACCCCGGGTTTACCCGCTCCGCCCGGGCTCTGCTCGCTCCGCCCGGGTCTGTCCGTCCGGCCCGGGGCTCCGCGGTCCCGGGGGTGCAGCGGCCCGCGCTCCCCTCACCGCGTCCTCGGGGCACGGCCGCGCCCTCAGCGCGCACTGTGGGAGCCTGAAGGGCTTCCCGAAGCCCTGCCCGCGGCCTCCCCGTTCTCCCTCGGGCCGGGGCTGAGGAGCCGGGGAAAGGGCTGCCGGCCCACCCGGCGCTGGCTGTATTTCACATCTATAAGTATAGCAGTGCCCGTGGGTGCCCCTTGCAGGGCTGTGAGAGGCAAAACGAATTGTTCGGTGGGCCAGAACCGAGGGGATGTGGCTGCAGCACTGTATGGCAGTGTGTCTTCTCTTTGTTGAGTAGTAGTCTTTTTAAGTAAAAGACTATGACTCTTTTCCTGTAAAATATCTTGGCTGCCCTGAGGACTGATGCTGTTCCATGTCTGTGAGGTTGTTTCAGTATTTCTGTATCCACTTCGGTCACCACAAGATCAGAAGGGTCCAAAGCTGTTGGAGAGTGTCCAAAGGAGGGACACGGAGCTGGGGAAGGGTCTGAGGAGTGGCTGAGGGCACTTGGCTCGTTCAGCTGGAGCAGAGGAGACTGAGGGGAGGCTCCTGGGGGCTGCAGCTCCTCCCGAGGGGAGGCGGAGGGGCAGGGGCTGAGCTCTGCTCTGGGACAGGGACAGGAGCCCAGGGAAGGGCTGGAGCTGGGTCAGGGCTGGGCATGGAGCTCAGGGAAAGGTTCTTCCCCCCGAGGCTGCTGGGCACTGCCCAGGCTCCCCAGGGAATGGTCCCGGCCCCGAGGCTGCCAGAGCTGCAGGAGCGTTTGGACAGCGCTCTCAGGGATGCCCAGGGTGGGCTTGTTGGGGTGTCTGTGCAGGGCCAGGGGCTGCACTGATGATCCCTGAGGGTTCCTTCCAACTAAGGATATTCTGGAATTCTAAGCTCTTTTCTGATTGAAGTGACTTTCTCAGGTACCTCAGCCATGAGCATCCACCAAGCCTTTCACAGTGGTAATTTGTTGTTTACCTGGGTGTGTCTCTTGTTTAGGACCCCCACTATCCTGACATGGGGTGGTGTGGCCGGTGTTGGTGTGATCTGGGCCACAGACTGGAAGCTGGTCTTGCAGTACGTTCCCTACATCGGCGGCAAGTACAAAACTGAAGACTGAGCTTCCCTCTAATGGTGAGTTTTGTTTGTGCATCTCTTGGCTGAAGTAATAGAATCATAAAATCACAGAATCCCAGACAGGTTTGGGTTGGAAGGACCTTATAGCTCATCCTGTTCACCCCCTGCCCCTGAGGGGCAGGGACACCTTCCACTATGCCAGGTTGCTGCAAGCCCTGTCCTACCTGGCTTGGAACACTTGAACACAATAACCCTGTGTTGGTGTGACAGTGGATGTTTCCTCTGTGCTTGGGGCATGATCATATTTTTTGTCCAAAACTTCTCAATTTGATTATTCAGATTTTTTTTTCTTTTTTTTTTTTTCTTTTTTTTATGGAGCTTCACAGAGCACCAGAAGGATGAAATATTCATTAGCATATGTTTTTCAGGTGGTCACTTTGCAAGTGGTGGGTTTTCCACAACATGATGTGGTTCTTAAGAGGTCAAATCAAGCTTATTTGGAACATTTGACATACCTGTTTACTTCTGTTCCTGAGCAGAAGGGCTATGAGCTCAGCATTAGTTTTGTGAGTAGGCAAATTCAGACTCCTTTCTGCTCCTTGTAACTGGCATTAAAAGTAAACTGACTTTTCAGAGCTGGTTATTGTATTCCACAAATTCCTTGGAAGATTTGCTTTCTCAAGGTTTTGGTTATTTTCCTTCTTTAGATGTGTATCAGAAGTGCTGTTCTGAATGTTCTGGAAGTCTGACCCCTCCTAAAGCTGGAGCAGCAATTAGACAATCTTTCTGTTGGGGCTCTAACTGCATGTTTTTTCTAGTAGGCAGGCTTTGGATTTCTGTATTCCTTGCTGCAGGTAGAAGGGAGTCAGGAGGATTTTTCCCTGTCATTAAAGGATGCTAATGGGAAAACTCTTGAGTCCAGAGGAAACTGTCTACCTCAATGTTTGTTTCTTCTGCTAAGAATAACAGTTACATCTAAATGTTGATTAATGAAAGTGAGCTATTTGTGTTCCAGCTTCACTGTATTTTGTAGGGAAGTCAGTCAGTTTGGAAAGCACAAACAGTATTTTAAAGTCTTTTTTCAGCAATAGTTGTTGCAGTTTAAACAATTTGTTTGTAGACTTGGTATTGCACAGATCCTTCTGTAACCAAAAGAGGAATGAAACTTGTCATGGAAGTCAGCTGAACTGGAAGCATTTTGGGTCATCGGGATGTTGACAGACAAGTCATAGAACCATAAAATCACAGAATGGGTTGGGTGGGAAGGGTCCTTAAAGCCCATTCAGTTCCACCCCCTGCCATGGGCAGGGACACCTTCCACTGCCCCAGGTTGCTCCAAGCCCCATCCAACCTGGATGGCGAAAAGTTTTCAAGTGGAAAAGCTCTCAGGTTATGTAGAGGCAATTAAATTACCTTTTAAGGGCTTTCTTTACTTAAAAATGGTCAGTAGTAGGAACGCAGCTCTATTCCTGAGCCAACAGTTTGTGTTTTCTGTTGTGGAGTAAGAACATTGTGTCAACCCTGTGGGAAGGGGAGCCGAGAAAGGGAATGTCTGTGGTGGCCTGTGCTCCCTTCCAAAGCCATTCCAGGCCTGCACACCTGCACCTGGATCAGCTCCTGTACCAGAAACTTCTAACCTGGGTACTGGAGGCTTTTGAAATCTCTCATGTTGGCTGCTGTGGCACTGTGCAGGAAGCTCTGCTTAATGACTGCTCTGTGTTTGTTGTAGGAATGTTATTGCTGGAGGGAGTGTTTGGAGCCGTCCGTCCGCTGAGACCCTGCTTGGGGGTGACCCTGAAATGCCCAATACAGATTCTGCAAGTTGTGGTGTGTGTGTCTCTCTCTCCCATGAACAAACTCATCTTCACTGACCACCTCCTCTGAGCACTTTCCCAGCACGTCTTGCCTTGATGGGAGTAATTTATAAACCTGGTGTACAAAATAAACCAAGTGAATGATTTTTGGGGGGTTGGGTTGGTTTTTTCTGTGTGTGTGTGTTTGTGTGTTACCTTCTTAGTCCACATTCTTAAGACCAGACTCCTGGTTTGGTTTTGGGCTATAGAACCGTGGAATCACAGACTGGTTTGGGTTGGGACACCTTCCACTATCCCAGGTTGCTCCAGGCCCCCTCCAGCCTGGCCTTGGACACTTCCAGGGATCCAGGGGCAGCCACAGCTGCTCTGGGCACAGTGTTATGTCTTCAGCTTGTTGGACTGTGTGTCCTGAGGCAGATCTGCCATGTGTTTGCCTCTTTTCCTGTGCAGGTTCCTTGGGAATCAACCACTGGCTGCTAGGATGCTGGGTTTGATGATTTATTTATATCAATTACAGCTCTTGAGCTACTCTTAGTGATGTGTTGATTTTAGGCTCATCATTCCTAGATCGCTGTGGCCTCATGGATACAGTTAGCTTTTCATAGCTAGCATAGTTTCATGGTAACAGATTCCTGAAATTTAGTTTGAAGAAAGGAGTTGGGGTTTTTAACATCAATTCATGGACCCCTTAAATGGTCTGGGTTTTAAGCTTTTCTGGCTTAATCTAGGGGCTTGAGGAAGGGAGGCCCCAAATCCTGGGTGTCTTTCTTTGTACCAGGGTGAAAACCAGGGATTCAGAGAGCTGCTCAGTTCTTAAGGCGGGGTTTGAGTAGAAAAAGAACCTGTATCCTCAATTCATAGATCTATTTATTTGTGGACATAAATCAGTGATGAAACAACCCCCAAACACAACCCTTTAGGCAAGAGTTTTTAGCTGTTAGAAAACCCCTCCCACAACCCCTTTACATGAGAGGTTTTAGCTGTTAGAAAAAGGAAGAGTGAGAATTATTTTGCTCTGGTCTCTGCCACTCAGTCACAGATGACTCAGACTCGGGAAGAAAAGTTCATCCCTTTTCACAAAGACCAGAATTTACAAACAAACTTCCTCTGTGTGAGAACAGGGTCACTGTTTTCTCACTGCTTCGTGCCCAATTTCATCTTGCTAGAATGTTTGGCTGTAATGCAAGGTTTGAATCTCTTCAGGGGAAAATCCGAGTTGTAGCTGTGCTGCCTGTGTGTTGCTGTCAGGGCTGTGTCACCCTCAGGGATGTTTCTATGGAAAACTGTTGGAAAACCTGCCCAAACAGTGGCACTATGCAGGACACTTGGACTACTTAATTAACAGTAAAATTTCTTAGTGTTCCTTCAGCAACATCGCTGTTAATTAATTGGGGGCAAAGAATATCATTTTCACATGCAAAAACTGCCTTTGCTGCTCTGCTGTGTCCAGTAAGATGCAATCACAGAATCCTGGAATATCCTGAGTGGGAAGGGACCCTCAGGGATCATCCAGTGCAGCTCCTGGCCCTGCACAGACACCCCAACAACCCCACCCTGGGCATCCCTGAGAGCGCTGTCCAAACGCTCCTGCAGCTCTGGCAGCCTCGGGGCAGCTTCCCTGGGGAGCCCAATGGGACAGAAGCTTATGGAATAATGGGATAACGGCGCTGTCTCCTCAGGCTGTCCCACTCCCTGCTCCAGCAGTGCTCTTGGCTGACTCGCAGGAGGCCAAAGCCTCCCCTTAACCTCAGGATACTGAGGATGTAGGTTTGTCAACAGCTGCCCCCTGCCATACACTGGGGTGTTGATACTGATCCATTTCCAGCCAAATTATGCCTGGAAAGTGGAGATGCCTGGAAAGTGGAGCTTCTGTCAGCCTGTCCTTGCAGGGCAGCAGGATTGTAAGCTCAGGTCTGAACAGCTCAGTCCCTGCTCTTACCTGTGTAGCACACCTGGACAGGATGGGTGTAAATCTGCTTCAGAAATTCCTGGTTTTGCCTTGTTCCCATGGGTGAGTGACCTGTTCCCATGGCTTGGAGTTCTTTGGGAAGCCTGAAGCTGGGGGTCTGTGGTGTCCATCCCTCTGAGGACCCTGGGGTCCCTGACCTGCCAGTCAGTGGTGGCAGTCACCTTTACACAGCCCTGCTGACAGAGGTGTGCCCAGCAGGTGAGATTGGGAGATACTGAAAGGAGAAAAACGTATTTAAAATCCCAGCCGTGTGCACAGGCAGCACTGCAAGGAGTGTACAGACCTTGGATTTGTTTGGGGATTGTTCAGCTGCTTGTTCTTCGTGCAGCATTTCCAATGATGGATTTATTGTTAATTAACCCTAGGATTAGTGTATAACTAATTTAATTGCTATATTTCTCCTGCTACAAGAGCAAGAAACACTCTTGAAAATACCTTCTGCATTCTTGGGCAACTCTGTTAAAATTCAAATAATTACTGTTCAAGTGGCACGGGTGATCTTTCTAATTTTTAATATCCTAGCATTGCCTCTCTTCTAACAGTTAATTATTTTCATAATGAGCTATGAATGGCACATATGCTAGAGGAGCAAATTAAAAGACAACAACCTGACAGAGGGGGAAAAGCTTCCCCTTCCAAACCTGGAGAGGGCACAGAGGTTCCTTTGGATTTACAGACATCAAACAAGCTCTGGGTTGATGATGTAACTTTGAAACAGCCTTTAAGAAAAGAGAGGCTTTGCATTCCTGCCTGCCTCTTCCAAGTGTTTGTTCTTGTTGGTCCCCCCTTGACTTTCCCCGTGGAATGTATAAGTGGAGATGGGACAGGGGTTTTTTACTGCAGCCAACTCGGCACTGGGAGCCTGCAACAGCCCTTGTTGGTCTCTTCTCCTGGAAGAGCCTCTGCTGGGGCTCCTGCTCCCAGCTCCTGGGAATTCCGTGGCAAATCCTGCTCTGGAATAAGCTCCTCTGTTGGCTCTGGGAGTGCAGAGTAGGAATTTTCAAACCAGGGATACCTGCAGGGTGAAATCAAGAGTTTTTCTGTCAGGATATCCTTCCGCTTCCTTCCATGTCTGACAACAACTGATTTTGGTGATTTTTTGGATTATCTGCTCATGCTGGGGGGGCAACACGGAGTCTCTGGCAGCTGAATCCACCTTCAGCTGGTGGCTATACCTGCAAATACCTCACCTTGGCAGTGTTCCCAGAGGAACACTGGAATATTTTCCCTTGGGTTCAAGAGTTCATTTCTACCCAAACATTTCACGCAGTCCTTGGACAGAGTAAGTGTTTCCCTTGCACAAATTGGTGCCAGTGAAAACTGATTTTCTACCTCCTGATACCCTCAGCTTGAGGTCCAGAGGACATTGCAGGGACCCCCTTCCACATCCAAAGCCACAGCTCCACTTGCTCCCAGTTCTGCCAGTTCATTCTGAAATAAAACCACTGAAGGTTTCACCGTGCTTCAGTTTCCCTTTTGCACTCCAAAGCCCCATGTCAGTAAAAGTTTTTGGTTACAACAGCATCAGTTGAGCTGGGTTGTGAGGTTTGGGGTGTTTTATAAAAAAAAAAAAACTAGGGAAGTGCACTTATAGAAAATAGTGTGGGTTTGATCAATAGTGGGTATTGGAAGTTTTCCATCTCCTTTGTGCAAGATTGCAGGAAATAACAGCAGTAGCAGAGCGAGACATTTCCTACCTGTGAGCCCAGAGGTGACAACATGAACTACCAAACCCCAGACCAGATCCCTGGGGAGCTGGAATGCCTTCAGGGCAAAGCTCAGCATTGATCAAATTAAAGACAACACCTCCACCCTCATGGATCTTAAATCTTTCTGAACAAAGCAAATGTAACCCAGCACCTACTGGCACACCTGGCTCTTGGAAATTGTTTCTAGTTTCTACGCCCAAGTTTGGACAATTTGCACCCCATTGTGGGAGTGTGGGCTTCCCTCTCATCCGTGACATGTCTCACATCCTCCCTCAAGCTCCTGCTGCTTTCCAAACGAGGGAGTTCGAAACGAGTGAGCCCTGACTTAGGAAAAAAAAAAAAGGTGATAAGTGATAACCAACCATGCGATGTTTAACAGGGCAAGTGCTGGATCCTGCCCTGGGATGGGGCAGCCCTGGATGCAGGGACAGACTGGGAATCAGAGGCTGGAGAGCAGCGCCGTGGGAAGGGACCTGGGAGTCCTGGTCGGTCCAAGTTGGATCTGAGTCCCCGGTGTGTCCTGGCAGCCCAAAGGGCCACCGTGTCCTGGGGGGCACCAGGCCAGGGAGGGATTGTCCCGCTCTGCTCTGCACTGGGGCAGCCTCACCTCCAGTGCTGGGGGCACTCTGGGCACCACAAGATCAGAAGGGTCCAAAGCTGTTGGAGAGTGTCCAAAGGAGGGACACGGAGCTGGGGAAGGGTCTGAGGAGCGGCTGAGGGCACTTGGCTCGTTCAGCTGGAGCAGAGGAGACTGAGGGGAGGCTCCTGGGGGCTGCAGCTCCTCCCGAGGGGAGGCGGAGGGGCAGGGGCTGAGCTCTGCTCTGGGACAGGGACAGGAGCCCAGGGAACGGCTGGAGCTGGGTCAGGGCTGGGCATGGAGCTCAGGGAAAGGTTCTTCCCCCCGAGGCTGCTGGGCACTGCCCAGGCTCCCCAGGGAATGGTCCCGGCCCCGAGGCTGCCAGAGCTGCAGGAGCGTTTGGACAGCGCTCTCAGGGATGCCCAGGGTGGGCTTGTTGGGGTGTCTGGGCAGGGCCAGGGCCAGGACTGGATGATCCTTGTGGGTCCCTTCCCGCTCAGGATACTCCAGGATTCTAAGTTACTGCCAGCTGAGGACTGGAGGAATCACTGGCTATTGACGCAAACCAAGTTTGATGTCAGACCACAGCAATGGCTGGAGAGAGCAGACGCACTCCTATGTGGACACCCCTGCTGTAAAGTCCGACACTGATCCCTTCCCGGCTGCTGCTCTAAGCAGGATTCTTAACAAAAATCTAACATATCATTCATTAAAGGAAAATTGATTCCTCTGACTTGCTTTGGGAAGGAGGCTGCCTTGCAGTGTTTGGTGTTTTCCAGCATGTGGATACTGGAATGGCGAGGGACACGAGCTGCCGGAATTCAGCTGCTGGGTGGTGCCTCATTCCCAAAGCTGGGGTTCCCAGGTGGGTATTCCTTGGCAGCGGGAGGCAGACACCTCTCCTGGCGGTACCACAGTGGGGAATTTGGCCACTGCAGCTACAGTAGGTGTTGGTTTACACGCTTTCCTGAAGAACTTTTCATTGCTTTGTCTTCACTCCAGCTCCTCGTGTGCAGATTTTCCTTTTTTTTTTTTTTTTTTTTTTTTTTTGGGGGGGGGGGGGCGTTTTTTTGGTATGCTGCTGTTGCGCGGCACGAACCCCGCGGACCCCCGGGGGCAGCCCCAAGGCGAGGGCCCGGTTCTCCCCCGGGGCTCCGGGCGGGTCCGCGTCCCCGGGGCGCGGGGCGGGGCCGGGGGTCGCGGGGCCGCCAGAGCGGCCGAGGCTGGCGCGGGGGAAGATGCCCAAAGCGGCGCTGCCGGGACACCGGGGGGGCCCGCGGCGCTCAGCGCTGGGGTAAGGCCGGGACCGCGGGGGTTCGCCGGGGGGAGCGGGGCTGAGAAAGGGGGGGGTCCCACGTGGGGGTGGCGGGGGGAGGGACTATATGCGGGCGGAGGGATCCGGGCGCGGCGGGCGGTGGGAGGCGGTTCGGTGGGTGGAAGGGGCGGGCGCGGAGCGGCGGGGGCGGGCGGAGGGAGCGGCGCGCACCGGGCGGCGGGAGCGGGGCCAGGGTCCGGCGGCGCCCGCGGGAACGGGACCGGGAGCGGGACCGGGAGCGGGACCGGGAGCGGGACGAGCCGGGGCCGCGGCGCCGCCTCCCGGGGGCAGCGGGAGCGCGGAAGAGCCGGCGGCGGGAGGAGAGCGCGGCGGCCGGGAAGAGCGGGAGGCGGCCGGAGCCAGGCGGGAGCGGGCCGGGAGGAGCCGCCATGGAGCGGAAGAGGTGGGAGCGCTCGGCGGGGCCGCCCCGGGCGCGGGGGGGCCGCGGGAGGCCGGGCCGGGGCTGCAGCCACAGGTGGAGGGGAAGGGAGCGGGGACCTGCCCCGGCGTAGCCGCTGGGGGGGTCGGGGATGCTCGGCTTCCCCCTCAGGGATGGGGGAGCGCCGTGAGGAGCCCCCCGCGTCCCCTCAGAGCGGCTCATGCCCTGCGAACGCCTTGGGTTCTTTATTCTCAAATGAGCAGCCGGGGTGGTGTTTCTTCTTTCTCGGGGCTCGCTCTGCTGCTTTTTGGGTGTACTTAGGAATTTTGGGGAGGGAGCGTCGGCTGCTCGCGGTGGTGGCCCCGGGGCGGGCTCGGGATGCGCCTTCCCGGGAGTGTGGCTGTGGGGGAGCACATGGCCCGGGAGCTGGAGGGTTTCTATTTATAGCCCTGCATGGCTCATATGGCTGTAGGTGGCCATATGGATCCTCCCCGCACCCGCGGGCTGAGGTGTGAAACTCGGGTCCAGCGGGAGCTGGGAACGCAGCAGGAGTTGTCCCTGTGTCCTCACCTGGCCCTGCTTGTCGGGAAAATCCATGCCATCAACTTCTGCATCTGTCACAGAATCCTCACAGGATGGCATCGCATTCCACCCCCTGCCATGGGCGGGGACACCTTCCACTGTCCCAGGCTGCTCCAAACCCGGTCCAGCCTGGCCTTGGACACTGCCAGGGATCCAGGGGCAGCCACAGCTTTAGCTTCAGGTTTCATTTTTAGAATCAGATTATGGTTGTGAGAAAAGGGTGAGTGAACCAGAAAATGCCATCTTCGAGAGCATGAAGCTGATTCTGCTGCTGCAGCTCGGGGGCTGAGGGCAGGATGAGACCACCACCAGCAGCAGCTGAAAGCTTCAAAGATCCCTGTTTTTCCCAGAACTTGTTTGTAAAGTTGTAGTGTCAGAGCTGAACTTTAAAAAAAAAAGGGGAGAGAGGATAAGTAGCATGTTTTTATTCCCAAATTATTATGGGTTTTCCCTTTGTATCAATTTGGACAGAGATCAAAGGTAGAATAGAGCTTTATTGCGCTAGTTTTTGGTTTCTGTTGCATTTTGCATTACCTCAGAGTGGCAAATACAGGTGTGGCAGTTCAGTAATGCCTGTGCAAGTTCTGCCTGTTGTTTACCTGGGTGATTGTTCTGTCCAGCTCCCGGGGATGTACAGACACAGGGGGGGTTTGTGGAAAGCCCCCTGTGAGATGTGTGTGTGAGCCAGTCTCTGGCTGGAAATTACACCTTCCTCGAGGTGTGAGTACCTGGGCAGGTTTTTAAAACCAGTCCTCGAACCTCATCCTTAGGAGGGTTTCTGACTGATTTGGTGGGACCTGTGGGTTGGATTCGGAGTGAGCAGGAAAAATTCAGGATTTCAGGAAGAAAACCGTGTCAGGGATTTTGTCAAGGTGGCAGAGCTGTCTTTGAGAGAGTTTTGGCTCTCTTCAAACTCAGGGTTCCACACGGAGGAAGGAGAATTTAGTGCTGCTATGTGGGGCTCTTTTCTTCAGAATGTTTTTCTCCTGAAGGTTTGATGACCAAGTGTCAGAAATTTGGGATCGCTGCTTGTCTCTGCCTCAGGTTGTTGACATCACTGTGCTGGGAAACTTCACACTCTTGTGTGAAACTTATTTTGTTGAGAATTCCTTACCTTTGCAGCACAAATGTAAGAAGTTGGAAGGGAATGTTTTTAACACTCCCCCAAGGATATTTTGATCTTTTCCAAAAAAAATTGTGGAGCAGAATGCTTTTACTGAGTCTGTACTTTGCTTTTCCTCTGGTGCTCTGGTTTGCCTGCATGGAAGCTCATGATTTCTTCTCCTGAGAAGGAAACGGCCTCAAGTTGCACCAGGGGGCGTTTAGGTTGGGTATTAGGGATTTTTTTTTCATGGAAGGATTAGGACAGGCTGCCCAGGACAGTGGTAGAGTCATCATCCCTGGAAATGTTCACAAAACAAGTGGATGTGGCACTGGGGGACGTGGTTTAGTGGTGAACACGGTGGTGATGCTGGGCTGATGGTTGGATTTGATGATCTTAAAGGTCTTTTCCATCCGTAACAATTCCATGATGCCTGAGTTGAGCCCTACAGAATCTTCTGGTTGTATTTGTGTTTGTCCCTGTGTTACAGAGCTGCCACTTGGGCTCTTCTTTAGGGGTGTGATGCTTCTGGAAACTTGGGAGATTCTGTGTGTCTCAAAGTGCTTTGTTTGGGGTTTTGGGGTTATTTTTTTGGTATGGTTGGAGTCCAAGTTGCTGAACGAAGACCCCCGCACCCTGTTGCCCTGCGGGGCAGGGAGCATCATCCCTTGGGAGCGTCATCCCTGCCACGTGCTTGGGACAGCCCCGGTGGGAAGGGACAGGTCGGGTCCCCGAGGCTGCTCCAAGCGGAGCCCCGGGATGGGGCTGTGGATGTGTGAGGGTGTGGGGTGGGCTGTGGCAGCTGGAGGTGTCGCCCACCTGGTCTGGCATGGTTTTATGGCTGTGCCAGCCCATCCCAGCATAACCCAGCTGGAGCGTGGGACCCCGAGGCAGGGCTGGGTGTGGATGCTGCATCCAGGGATAACGTGAGGATGCTGCGAGAGAGACACTGACAGTGGTGGGTTGTGCGGTGTCCTGGGGTCCCCATCTCCCTCGGAGCACTGTCGGGGGGTCCTGCAGCCCTCCAGGAACCCCTCGTGCCGGGATTTGCCTGGAACAGAGCTGGGGAGAGAAGTGAGAGGAGGGAGCAATGGAAAGCAAGAAGGAGAATCACTTTGTGTTCTTCCCCTGCCCCATCCAGCGAGGAAACGAGGCTCTGAGTGTCTGCTTTCCATGACCCTTTTCCCCTGGGTTATTCCTGCCTCCGTTTCTTCCCGAGGCAGGCGGTGGCTGGGTTTGCTCGGGGTTTTTTTTTGTCTTTTGTCCCTTGCTTCCCAAGTTGTGCAGAATCCTGTGCAGGATAAATGGGAGAGCGGAGGGGAGGAGACTGTGATGAGGGAGGAGGGGAGAGGGCCTGGGCAGCCGCTCTCTCCTTAAGGATATAAGGCAGGAAACAAAGGGTGAGCTGCACATGGAGAGCAGGGGCACCTGGCAGGCCTGGCCCTTCAATAGGCTGCCCCGAACGCGGCTTAATCCGCACGGAGAAGTCTGGGAATGAGAGCTGGGGGTGGCTCGGGGTGGGTCCCAGCAGCCAGGTCTGTTTTGTTAGCGGGAGCCAGGCGGGCCGAGCGATAAAGCCCCGGAGCTGCTGATGGACGAGCATGTAAAATCCTTTGCAACTTGTAAACTCCTTTGCAACTTGGCCGTGTCCTTGCCTTTCACACTCGGGGAACTGTGACAGATCCTAATTCGGGAGCCCGGGATCAATCCGGGCTCGAAGCGTCGCTGCCTGGGGGGGTGTTACAGAGCAGAGGTTGGGGTTTGCAGCTTTGTACCAATATGTCTCGTTTCTGGGCCTCTTTAAAATCTCTGTGCAAAACCAGGAGTGCAGGAGGAGTGGAAGGAGGTAAATTCTGTGTTTTGTGACATTTAAAGGGCGCCTTAACAGGGCTCAGAGTTCCGTGATGTCGGGGGAGTTTCTGTGTGTCCTGGTGTGCAGCAGGAATCCTGCTCGAGGTTTGGGTTCCTCTGGCTCCCCCCACACCTCTGACCCTCCCAGGTGTGTGTGGGTGCCCCAATGTCCTGCATGGTCCTGCCAGGGGGTCCCCAGGAGCTCCAGGGCACCCCACCCCTTCCTTTTTCTGTCACCTTTTGGTCATAGCTTTGCTCCCTGATCTGCTGTTGTCCCAGAGAGCCTGGGGATGATCCTGCCTTTTGCAAGACCTAATCAGAATAAAAGTTTTTCTTCTGAACATTTCAGTGCTTTTCCTTTGGGCCAAGCTTCCCCAGGAAGAGACAGGACTCTCAGTCACTTCAGGTGGGTTTTTTGAGACTCTGAGCAGCTTTTCAGTTCTTCATTGCAAAATGACCACAGCACATACTAAACACACAGAGATGGAGGGCTCTGTTCACTTAAAATCCTGTCTTTGACTGTACTGACTGTTCTGGAAGTTACTCTGCACTTAAATGCATTATTTTTAAACCTGCTAAGACACTAAACCCTAAATTGGAGCAGCAGATCTTGGAAGAGGAAGCAGTGCCATGTTCTTCATGCAGCAGGAGTTTCTCTTCCTGGCTTCACTGGCAGTGACAGCTCTGTCCTTAAGCTGCTGGAGTTGGTTATTCCTCTCTCTGGATTGAGGCAAATAACTCCCTTTATAGTTTGAAAAAGTGATTCACAAATCTGAGGCTGGACACAGGCTCTGTTCCTGGCTTCTTGGTCCTACTCTGTGTTGTCTCCTGACCCAAGTGCAGCTCCACAGGGTCCAACTGAGCAATAACCAGTGAGGGAGTGTTTCCTCCTCTCCCTGCTCTCCAAAGATGGATTATTTTCCTCAGCTGGTTCGTTTGCATGAACACTGGGCTGTGTGAGCAGTGGTGGTGGCAGGGAGGAGATCCAGGCAGGATAAGCAGCTTGGGAGCAGTTGGAGCCAGGAGCTTCCTAAGCAGATGCTGTGTGGGATGACCACAACCTTTCAGTCTTAACTCCTTTGAGAGACTTCTCCAAATTTCAGTTTTAGTATAATTTATATGAAATTTATCTCAGTTTTTGGAGAGCTTTTAATACTTTGATTCTTTCTGGGTTTAAGGGGTTTTTTATATTTTTTTTTTCCTGCACAGTCTGACTTGGCCTAATTGCTTTGTCACTGTCCTATACCAGAAATTCTCTGCTTATGCTGGTTTTCCCCAAACAAAGCTTCAGGGCAGCAGACTAGATGTGAAAATAGACTTTTCTTCTGTTTTGTTTTGTCTCTGTTAAGACCCTGGTGAGGTTGTCAGTATCTCACCAGTGTAAGATAAGGTGGTAACTGTCATTTTTGCTCTTAAAATGCCTTCCAGCCCATTAACCTGTGATAGTGTGATGGATATACAGGGAATGAGCTTCTCCTGGATGGGAGCTAGGATTGAATATGCAAGGTGGAGCAAACCAGAAGTGAGAGTAATTGAGGGAATAAAGAGGTGTTATGATGCTCACTGAGAAGGTGAAGAATACTTGGTGCTTACTGTCTGTACAGTCCTACACTGCAGCATAGCACACTGGCTTATTTTTGCTTTATGAATAAAAAAATAGCTTATGATGTTGGATTACTTAAAAAAAACCACAAAAAAACTCCAAACAAAACACCAATAAAGAGTTGGAATAATTTGTGCCTACTCTCCAGGTTGAGTCTTTGTGGAAACCCAGGTGTTACAGAAGAAACTCTCTTCCCTTTTGCCATTAAAGGAAAATGTTCCAGGTTTTGACCTTTATCTTTGCATCACTTTGTAATTCTTTGTTTTGCAGCTTGTCTGCAGTTAACTTCTGCTTTTCTCCTTTCCTGAAGTCTTCAGGATGCTACAAAAGACATAGAATCAAACCTGAATGTGCTGTTCAAGGGGCAGGGAGAGGAGACAAAGGAGCATTTGTGGTGCTGGTCAAATGCAGCAGTCCTGGGAGAAGAAATTATACTTGAAAATGGGCATTTACTATGAGAAACAACTGAATGAAAAGTGCATATGTGCTGAGATCCCCCCTGATGGTTATTGTGTGAATTATGCTACATGTGTTTACCTGATCTGAGTCTTCCTCTTGACATATAAAAACATTTTAACTTAATTTGTCTGTTCCACACGAGGAGGAGTTAACATGAAAGCAAAACCACGCATTTTAGAGTTGAATGGGAGCTTCATTCTTGAAAGTTCAGCACGTGTTTTTCAGGAAGGAAATAAAAATTCTCTCTCCTGAGTTGCACAGACGCTGCTGTGGAAGTGCAGAGGCTTTTGGTTTCCCTCCATGGCTCTTTGGTGTGTTTTTTCCAGCCCCAGTGGGAAGAAGTTCCGGAGCAAGCCGCAGCTGGCACGTTACCTGGGCAGCTCCATGGACCTGGGCACCTTCGACTTCCGCACAGGGAAAATGCTGATGAACAAGATGAACAAGAACAGGCAGAGGATGCGCTATGACTGCTCCAACCAAGCCAAAGTAAGAGTGAGAGGCAGTGGTGCTTCCCCTCCCTGCTGTGGGACTGCCAGAGCAGTGTCTGGGAGAGAGGGGAAGTGAAGCATTTCATAACTGAAGCGTGAACTTGGAGTTGTGTCAGAACAGCTCTGTTGGTGGGGGTTGGACAGATCCCAGGGGGTTGGTGCCATGGAGGAGAGTTGTGGTACTGCTCAGCCTTCTGTGTAGAAGGGTGGGGAAGAGACTGTCACCTTCCTCAGTTCCCAGCACAAGGAAGGCATTGACCTGTGGGAATGAGTCCAGAGGAGCCCCTCTGCTCTGGAGCCAGGCTGGGAGAGCTGGGGGTGCTCAGCTGGAGAGGAGAAGGCTCCAGGGAGAGCTCAGAGCCCCTTGCAGGGCCTAAAGGGGCTCCAGGAGAGCTGCAGAGGGACTGGGGACAAGGCATGGAGGGACAGGACCCAGGGAATGGCTTCCCAGTGCCAGAGGGCAGGGCTGGATGGGAGATTGGGCAGGAATTGTTCCCTGGGAGGGTGGGCAGGCCCTGGCACAGGGTACCCAGAGCAGCTGGGGCTGCCCCTGGATCCCTGGCAGTGCCCAAGGCCAGGCTGGACACTGGGGCTTGGAGCAGCCTGGGACAGTGGGAGGTGTCCCTGCCCGTGGCAGGGGTGGCACTGGATGAGCTTTGAGGTCCTTCCCAACCTAAACCATTCAAGGATTCCTTGATCCCCCTCCTTGGAGTGTGAGCTCACCTCTGGCATGATCTCCTCCAGATCCCCACATGTCCTGGGGCTGTGCAGCAGCTCTGCCCTGCCCTGGCCTTTGGTTTAAGAGGAGAGAAGGGATGTGGGTCCACAGGGATGAGGAGATGCTGCAGCTCCTGCCAGTGACTCCCTGGAGCTCTCCCAGGCTGTGCTGGTGACTCAGCTTTGGAATTGATGGAAGGGGAGGTGGCATTTGGGGCAAAAAGCAGGAGAGGGAAGAGGACTGTGGGGCCTATTTGTAGAACAAAATAAAAGATTCTCTAGCTGGTAATTGAGATTGTTGAGGTGTAGTCAGGGTGGCAGTGGCAGGCTCCCTGTCTGGATTGTCCCAAGTCATTCCTAAGCATCTTCATCGGATGCTAAAATCTTTCCCAGAACCCCAAAGCTGCTGTCCATGCACCTAAACACCAAATGTGGAGAAGGTACAATGCTCATTTTTAAAATACATCAGCCAGTCAAGAATCATCATCACGAGAGTGCTGGGAACATTTCTTGCAGCCCTGGGTGCTGCAGTGATATTTTGAGACCTGCCTTGAGGCAGAGACCAGCAGCTCACACACCTCTCAGGCTAAAAATTCTGCCCAAAACTCTCAATAAATGTACAAATGTTATCACTGGCTTCTGAATGGATTAGCACCCAGATGGTTCAGAATTATATTTGTCCTGAATACATCTTTTCTGCATCTCATGAATAAATCTGTGAAGCAGAAGTGGTGTTTGCATCCCCGAGAACAAAGTGTGTCCTACAGCCATTCCAAGAGTTGTGTGTTAGATTTTGGGGATGAGGAGCAGTCTTCCTATGCTCTCCCTAACAGAAAATGCAGTTGTGTAGTGCAAAATTGATTATGAGCTTCATTAAAAGCTGAGCTTTGTTCAGAACCAAAGGTAAAAAAAGGGATTCAGCCTCCAGCTGTGTTGGTTTGTTTGTTGGTCACAAGTGGATTTAAAAGGAATGGTTTGGAGTGGTTTCTGGATTCAGAAAGCAGCCTCTAAATTCCTGTCTGTAATGTTTTTATTTTTTAAAAAATATTGTGTTGTAATCCTCTGTTTTAGTGATTACACGTGGCTTCTTCTGACTCCTAAAGCCATTAAAAATGGGAGTAAAACTGATGTGTATGAACTAGAATGGGAGGAGGCTGCTATGTTAAACAGAATGAGTGGAAAACTTTGATAGGTCTAAGGCAAGATTTGAATTTAGTTATGCATTTTTAGCAGCCTAACTTGTATAACTTGAGATCAGACAAGATTTCAAGCCCAGGAACTGTTCCTTGCTGCACATCTTCGTGGCTGTAGTAGCATTTCAGCAAATTGAAACTATTTTTGTGGGCTTTTCCTTTTCTTTTTGTTTGAAACAGGGCAAGCCTGATTTGAACACAGCCCTGCCTGTGAGACAGACAGCCTCTATCTTCAAACAGCCCGTCACAAAGATCACAAACCACCCCAGCAACAAGGTGAAGAGTGACCCCCAGAAAGCTGTGGACCAGCCCAGGCAGGTAAGGCTGAGAAACTCCTGGATTTGCTACTGGGAGGATCCCAAAATAATCTGCTTTAATTGTGTGATGCTGAACAAATACTTCCTGGCAGTTCCTGATCTCTGACACTTCAGAAAAACCTGGTCTTTCAGGAGCAGTGGCTTGCAGTGCCCCCAGCTCGTACATCAGAACAAACCCCATTCCCAGTCTCTAGCTATGGGCTCTGTGCCCTGGGATTTATAAACTCCAGCCTTTGGCTAGATCACAGCTCTGGTGTAGCTAAACTTGAATTTCCTTAATGCTGAAATTAAATGTTATCTACAAGATGATTCAGACATTGTAACCACTTCAGGGGACGCTTAGGTTTAGAATCACTGTCAAACGTTGTGATTGTGTAAGAATTGCATGTTCCATTAAATCCATGTTCCTGCACAGACCCCATCCAATGTGATGTTACTCTGCCAGTAGAAGATCATACATTCACTTAGAATGTCATTATTAATACAAAATCAAAGCGTTTTTCTTATCATAATGTGTATTTGCAAGCAAGAGAACACACCAAAATTAAAGGAAAGGGTGCTCAGGACAAGGAGAGGACCTGGTAAAATTAGCTGTACTGGTTGGAACACTGGCAGCCTTTTCTGAAAACTTCAAGAACCACATTTTGAAGGCAGTTTTTAAGAATTACATAAACCTAGTTCAACTAGAACCTCCAGGTGTGAGATAGAATTTACCTGAAATGGACTTGGGTGGGATTTTTTGGTGGTTGGGGTGGGTTTTTTTCTGTTTTTTAAGCAGGCTGGCAGGGACTTACCATGGTTTCCTAGGGAAGTAGAACCTGTATGTTCACGGTGTTGTTGCTATTCCTGCAGTTTTTATAGTTAAGGCAGCAAAAGAGAACACTCAAGATAAAATGCCCTCTCCAAATTCTGAGCTGGATTTGTGTTCCTGTTTAAGATACTTTACTGGACTGCAGAATATTCTGATTTTTGCTCAGCAGACTCCGGGTGTTTCTGCAAAACTTGAAAGCAGTGCCAAGTCCCATCGTGCACTGGCTTAAAAATCACAGAATCCCAGAATTCTTGGGGGCTGGAAGGGATCTTAAAAATTATCCCATTCCACCCTCTGCCATGGGCAGGGACACCTTCCACTATCCCAGGTTGTTCCAAGCCCCGTCCAACCTGGCCTTGGGCACTGCCAGGGCTGGGGCAGCCACAGCTGCTCTGGGTAACAAGAAAAATCAGCTTTTTGAAAGGCTGGAGAACAGGCAGCCTGTGCTTGGGCTGTGCCCTCATTCTCCTTTTTGGAAAAGTCACGTGGGGTCAGTTGCACTTGGATATTGACAGGCAGGAAAAGGGGATGGGATGTGCCTGGAGTGTTTGAGGTGAATTCTTGATTTCTCAAAACCTCGATAAAAATGTGGTTTTTTGCAAGATAGTTGATCCTCCAGCTATTCACTGATCACTCTCCTGCACCAGGTGCAGAGTTGAAGGGGTAGCAAGGTGATGTATTTGGCCTTCTACCAAACCAGACTTTCAGGTGCCTTTAAGCTTGGGGAGAGCCTGTGACTCAAAATCTGGTAAAGAACAGACACAGGGGAAAGGACTAAACTGCTGGAGAAGAAGAAAATAATAATTTACCTTGAATAGAGTTCTTGCATTCCTTAACTTTCTGTGGGATATGTAGGAGAGAAATAGGGTGTAAAAAAGGCTGTCTCATGCTGTGGGCTTGTAGCTGAGGTCAGCAAGCCTGGCCTTGCTGCTGCAGCTCAGAGCAGGGAAGGTACCAGGCCCTGGAAGAAAAGAGAGTTTTTCAAGGCAGCAAACTGGGACAGAGGAGTTGTGGGGCTGATTGGCAGCGAGGATTGTTCCTGCTGTTGGATGTAGCACATCCCTTCTGTGGTAAATCCACACTAAACTGTCCCCAGCACTGCTGTTCCCTCTCTGCACAGGAGCAGGGATTTTGTGGAGTTGTCAGTTCTGTTTCTGGTTGTGCCAACAACCACCAGTAACCACCTGCTTTGACTGCAGCTCTTCTGGGAGAAGAAGCTGAGTGGACTGAATGCCTTTGACATTGCAGAAGAGCTGGTGAAAACAATGGACCTTCCCAAAGGGCTGCAAGGTAATCAGAGGGTGCCCCTCACTTAGGGCTGGCATTTTGGCACCTGGCAGCAGTGAGTGAAGGTGCTGAGGGTGAGCTCCCTGTTCCCAGAGCCTGGCAGGGCCGTGGCCATTCCTGCAGCAGCAGGAGCTGTAGTGCTTTGCCTGGGGGCTCCAGTGCCCTTTGTTCTGAGGAAACACTGAAGCAAAGCTTCTCAGCTTTTGGGGGGATTCACCTTCCAGAAACAGCAGAGTGTCCCAGAATGCTGTTTGGGTTTGGGTTGGAAGGGACCCTGAATCTCATCCTGTTCCACCCCCTTCCACTGTCCCAGGCTGCTCCAAGCCCCAATGTCCAGCCTGACCTTGGACACTGCCAGGGATCCAGGGGCAGCCCCAGCTGCTCTGGGCACCCTGTGCCAGGGCCTGCCCAGGGAACAATTCCTCCCAATCTCCCATCCAGCCCTGCCCTCTGGCACTGGGAAGCCATTCCCTGGGTCCTGGCCCTCTGAGCCCTTGTCCAAAGTCCTTTTCCAGCTCTCCTGGAGCCCCTTTAGGCTCTGCAAGGGGCTTTGAGCTCTCCCTGGAGCCTTCTCCTCTCCAGGTGAGCACCCCCAGCTCTCCCAGCCTTGTTCAAGCAGAATGGAAGCATCTCCCCAATTTGGTGGTTTTTATTATCTTTTGGTTGTAACAGAACGAGGAACTGCTCTAAGCTTAAATACCCTTGGAGAGCTGCACAGGTGCTGTTGGAAGCATTTAGGTCTGAGATTTATGTCGTGTGAGCTTTCAAACTGACAGCCTGTGCTTTGCCATTAAAATTTCATTCCCATTGTCCTGATTTCCCACTCCCTGCCTGGGGCAGTGCTGCTTATGGATTTCCCTCCCCCTTGCAGGGGTTGGCCCCGGCTGCACGGACGAGACTCTGCTCTCTGCCATCGCCAGTGCCCTGCACACCAGCACCATGCCCATCACTGGCCAGCTCTCTGCAGCCGTGGAGAAGAACCCTGGGGTGTGGCTGAACACCTCACAGCCTCTCTGCAAAGCCTTCATGGTGACAGATGAAGATATCAGGTATGAAGTAGCACTTGCTGTCCTGGAACCAGGTTCCTTATGCTCAAACAGTGCTTTGCTTTTCTTTCTAAAGGTCTGATGGAGCATTGTGGTTTGGGAATTAATTTGAATGGCTCTCTAGCAATAGAGTAGACAAAAGTTGTCACATTAAGCTGTCATGTGCTTAAAGCCCATTAGTTTTCATTTTGGCCATGCTCAGGTACTCTGGAGTTTCAGGCTCACGATTGTTTTTCATGTCAAAGTTTCCTTTTATTGACAAAAGTGTCTGAGTTGGGGTAGCCTTGACTGAGGCACCTCAGAGCAGAGATGGGATTGGAGAAATCCTGAACAGTGGGATTGGGTTCTCTTCACCTTCCTCTGTGTCAGTAAATGAATTAAATAAAATTTATGGATTGACCAAATGCAAGCCCTGCCTGCTGTGGCGGCAGGGAACAAAGATGCAGTTTATTCTGCTATAGGTTGCTTTAGTAGTGAAATATTGTTAAATCAGGACTGGTCAAACTCAGCTTTAAGCTTTTGATGGAGAACTGAACATACCAAAGGCCTGCAGAATGCAATTTGCATTCATTAAGTGTTTAAAGGCAGTCCTTGCTTTGACTGCTTGATAAATCTTTTGGAATTGCAGGATGACTTTTCTGTGCTTGATTTAGACATAAATGACCAGGAAAAACAGTCTGTTTATAACTTTGATGTCCTGTGGCTGAGCTGAAATAGGAGCCCCATGAGCCACTGATTGTTGATCACTTCTTTGCTGTGACTTTGACTTCTTAGGGTTGGGGCTCAGAAGGAAAATGAGCAAAAAGAAGTGGCCTGAAACTTAATTTTCTCCAGTCTTATTTTTGAAAGCCTGTGCAGGGTAGGCTGACTTGTTAGATATTAGTACTAGGAGTTAAAAATTAGCGATAGGCTAAAGAAAAAAAAAGTCAGTTGCCAGATGAGCCAAACTTCAGCCAGAAATCAACAGGTGCAGGACTCATGATAGAGAATACTGGACAAATTTTTAAAGTGTTTTTCATCTTCACTTCCAGTACAATGCCAGGCGGGGCTTCTTTGGTTTTTTTTTTTGTTTTACAATGGAGTTCTTGGAGGCCTTTTGCAGTCCGTGCTTGTCTGGTGCTGGAGGGGACTGGAGACTCTTTTCCCTTGGCAGAGGCAGCCTTGGGGGCTGATGTTGGGTGTCCCTTGTGTTGGGCAGGAAGCAGGAGGAGCTGGTGCAGCAGGTGAGGAAGAGGCTGGAGGAGGCCCTGATGGCCGACATGCTGGCCCACGTGGAGGAGATTGCCAGGGATGGGGAGCCTCCCTCGGAGAAAGAAGGAGCAGAGGAGGAAGGAGAAGAAGAGGAGGAGGAGGAGGAGCAGGACCATGACCAGGAGATGGAGAATGTATAGTCCAGGTAAGGTGATAGTGCTGTGTCTCACCTTAAACACTGGGGACAGGGAGGTTTTTGGGAGGAATCTTAAATATTGATGAATCTTTGCTTTTTAGGCTGTGCTTTGAAAGGTGTGGTGGCCTTGGGTCAGGAACGGGGAGGTGGGTGTGAGACCCCACCTGCAGAGCTGCTCCAGCCCTGGGGAACAACATCAGGAGCACGTGGAGCTGCTGGAGCCACTCCAGAGGAGGCCACGGAGATGCCCCAAGGGCTGGAGCCCCTCTGCTCTGGAGCCAGGCTGGGAGAGCTGGGGGTGTTCACCTGGAGAGGAGAAGGCTCCAGGGAGAGCTCAGAGCCCCTTGCAGGGCCTAAAGGGGCTCCAGGAGAGCTGCAGAGGGACTGGGGACAAGGCCTGGAGGGACAGGACCCAGGGAATGGCTTCCCAGTGCCAGAGGGCAGGGCTGGATGGGAGATTGGGCAGGAATTGTTCCCTGGGAGGGTGGGCAGGCCCTGGCACAGGGTGCCCAGAGCAGCTGGGGCTGCCCCTGGATCCCTGGCAGTGCCCAAGGCCAGGCTGGACATTGGGGCTGGGAAGGGTCTGGAGCACCAGGAGTGGCTGAGGGAGCTGGGAAAGGGGCTCAGCCTGGAGAAAAGGAGGCTCAGAGTTCAGCCCCAGCTGTCTCAGCCTGTCTCCATAGGAAAGGTTCTCCAGCCCTAGGATCAGCTTAGTGCCCTCCTCTGGAGGCTCTGAGACAAGAATCGAGAATGTGGTTTGGGGGAAAAAAGGAACTTTTTAGGATGAATAGCAGAAGAGCTCCTTTGGAGGGAATGGGGATTTCAGGTAGGAGGAAGATTGATTTTGTTAAGCAATCCTTGAAGCCTGAAGGTTGATTATAATGTGTGATCTGCTTGGCCTTTGGGAGATCCCATCTTATACCTGGGCCCTTTTTTCCCCATTTTCCCATATCACCAACAGTAGCTTTATTTGGACAGTGAATACCTTGAATTCCTTTCTGCTGTTGAGGTCTGTCAGCAGGCAGGAGCAGAACAAACTGACTGCTGCAGGTGAAATCCAGGAGATAAGGACATGGATGTGTTGTGACAGGGGGATTTCTTCTTTTAGGAAAAGATATAAAAGTTCTTTTTGACTTGCAAGTTATTTTTTTCCTCTTTCAGGGAGTTCCATCAGAGAATTCCCAGTATAAACCCACTCAGCAGGGTCAGCACAACCATTCCCAGAGCCAGGAGTGCACCACCAGTCCAGCTGTACCCCAGAGCCTTTGGATGGACTTCAGGAAACGTGGAAGCTGAGGGTTCATTCATTGCTGGGGACTTTGGCAGATGGAACTTGACTAAACTCTACTCCCCTTCCTTTTTCTAAAGGGGTAGGGTGATTGGCAATGCAAAAGTGGGAGGGGATAAAGGAATATCACATGGTGGGAGGGAAAATCCTAGGAACTGAATTTGCTGGCTCTTTTTTTATTTCTTTTTCTTTGGTGTTATTTTTTGTGGGTCAGTGCTGGGTGATAACGTTTTTAAGCTTTTCTATCAAAGTACTTTTAACGACCCACAGAAACAATTTTCTCTCTAACCTGAGGGAGGGAGATGCTGTTTCACTCCTTGGCTACTCTGCTGTGGGCTACCTGTTTGTACCTGACTGTAGGGAGGTCATTTCATGTCGTCAGTGGTTCATTCCATGTGTGAATTCCAGTCACTGAATTGCCATTTCCTCACAAGACCACATTGGTCTTGGAAGTGTAGTCTCAGAGCTGAGCTGCCAATGCCTCTGCCACCTGAGCTTGGGTGAGGAGGGGAAGTTGCACTCGAGGACTTGGGCTGCCAGCTCTGGGAATTGGGGGTTTTGGTTATTCCACACCACGGTTTGGATACAGAGTTGTGTGTGTCCAGACATCCTGAACAGAGTCTTGGAGGCAAATATACCCAGCCTGGGGTATATTTTACTTGGGTTTAAGTCCAGTCAGAAGGACTTTCTCAACTGGGGATGGAAGGATGACTCATTTCTGACTGATAATGAGGAAAACTTCCTCCTTTTTCTCTTCTGGTGCCAAGAACCTGCCCTCTGTTCCTCTGTGTGGAGGGAAGGGGATCCATTCCAACAGGTGTGGCTACACACCTGCTTTTGTTGTGCAGTAATGTTCTGACCTCTTTAAAAAAAAAAAAAGGAAAGGAAAAAGGTTGATTTTTCTATGATTGATATCTAAAAAACGAATTTAAAGCTTTTTATTAAGTATTGAATCTTTCTTATTTGCATGTGCAGTGAAGTGACCAGCATTTTGTGTCAAAATTGGACTGATGTGAAACCTGCCTTAATGTGTTTATAAGTATTTGGCTTCACCATGGGTACCTTGATTGATTCCTCAGTCTCTTCCAGTACATCTTTGAGCATATTGGGGTAACTTGTGGCTAAAAATTTATTTCTCTGGGAAGGGAGACAAGGAGAGGGGAGGAAAATGAGAGTTGATAGCTTGGGGAATGCGTTGACTGGGTTGCAAAAATTATTTTAGTCTTAGGGTATCCATTGCATAATCTGTGTGTGGAAGTCTCAGCTGAGAGAACACTACAAAGTGGTGGATTAAATGTTGTGCCACCAACCAATTGTACAAGTTGTTGGTATCCCATAACTTGGGCAAGAAAGTAGCTCCCAGAGCCTTTATTGTGTGAGAGAGATTAGCAGGGACAGCCAGGGGCCAGGGAATTACCTTGGGGAGTAGTGCAGCTTAGTGATCCCTGAAAAATATCCCTTGGCAAAGTGATTGATCCTGTTCTCACTCTTTTCTTAAAGGTTTGAAAACACAGACTTGGTTGATATTGCTCATTTGAGTACTGCAAGGAGACTGAATTGTACTTTGCTGCTGCTCTGCCAGGTGCTGCTTTGGGGAGCTTTACCTGGCACTGCAGGCAGCAACCATTATTTTCCTTTCTGAACAGTCTGTTACAGTTATTACTCTGTAAATCTGTCCTCTTGTAAGTCATGGTGTTGAATTAAATGTTTCTCACAAAGAAGAGGTTCTTCTAGTCTGCCTCAAGCCCTTACCTGGAGTTTTGTGCTCTGCCCTTTCCACTTCTCCCAGTGGAGGTGCTCTGGGGGTTCTGTCATGGGCTCCACGCTGAGATTTGGATCTTGAATCGGGGGAATGTGGAGGAAAACTTGAAGAAAGCAGTTCATTCTTGCTGCAGAATCCTCTCCTGTGCCCTCAGCAAGGGAGAGGCTGCCAGGGTGTCCCATCTCTTGGGCAGGTTGGTGATAGAGTCACAGAATTAAGGTGGGAAAAGATCTTTAAGATAATAAAGTCCAACCATCAGCCCAGCACCACCACATTCACCACTAAACCGTGTCCCCAGGTGCCACATCCACACTGCTTTTGAATGCTGCCAGGGGTGGTGACTCCACCACTGCCCTGGGCAGCCTGTGCCAGGGCTGGGCAACTCTTTCTGTGAAAAAATAAATAAATACAATTCCTACTATCCAGTGTAAAGCTCTCCTGACTGAACTTGAGTCTATTCCCATATGGCCCTTTGAAGCTCAGTGCCAGCAGTTCACATCCCACACCAGAGGTGTCCTTGTGGCCAGAGCCATCTTGTTCAGATGCTGTGTCTTTTTTAAAACTTGTTTCATATCTGGTGGTGTCTTCATCTACTTTTACTTGAATCTAAACCTACCCTAAGTGTAGGTAGAACCAAACACCAGTGATTGAGATCTTGATACTCGTATTTTGACACGCTGAATATTAGGTTTAAATTGCTGCCAACTCTTTTGTTTTCCCCCCCACTGCTTTCCCTGTCCAGCTCTCTTCCCTTCAGTTTACAAAGTTAATTTATGTTTTCATTGATACGGAGGAGTTGCTTGTGTAAAGTGCCAGAAAGGGGCTCAGGACTCCTCTCACAGCCAAACAAAGTCAAGTATCTTTACGTGCTCACCAAGGTAAGGAAAACAAGTGTTTCTTTTCACTGACCATGATGTCATTTTCACATTGCTGCAATAACAACTGGATTAGTTTGTCTTATCTCAGCTCTGGACATAACTGACAGGCATAAAGTGTCTGCCATCATCAAATCTATCCCCAGGGTGGAGAAAGCAGCTTGCTTGAGGTATAACTTGTTAAGCAAGTGATCAGTAAATAATGTACTTAAAAGCAGGTGAGTGGAATTGGGGCAAAGCTTGTATTTCATTAATTAATACTCTCTTCTACATAGGATATTGGTGGCTACAGTTCTTTCCACTTTGTTTTACAAAACTTAAAGATTTAAAGGGAATGTCATTTTCCTGCTCTTTGGGGAGTGTTATTTTTACTGAATTCTAGCTGGATGAAATTTTGTGCAAACCATAGGATGAATTGGAATGGATATTGGTGCAGTCTGGATTTGGCCAGCAGAGCTCTTGGAGGTGGTTCTGCCCAGGAAAAGTTGGCTCGATTCACATCTGAAATTGAACTTGCTGAACTGGCTGTTGAGCAAGGAAAGGGAGGAGTTGTGTTGCTTGTAAACTGAGCACATCAGGAAGGGAAGACAGTCAGGGATGACATGGCTGGACTCTGGGAATGCAGGCATGTTAAACCCTGCCTCGGGAGGCTCTGATGTCATGGCCGGGAGTTTGGGTTGGAAAGGACCTTAAAGCTCATCCCATCCCACCCCCTGCCATGGGCAGGGACATCTTCCACTCTCCCAGGCTGCTCCAAGCTCCAATGTCCAGCCTGGCCTTGGGCACTGCCAGGGATCCAGGGGCAGCCCCAGCTGCTCTGGGCACCCTGTGCCAGGGCCTGCCCACCCTCCCAGGGAACAATTCCTTCCCAAGATCCCATCTAAATACTCATTGTTGCTCTGTGGGATATGAATGAAGCAGGACACCTGGAAGGACTCCTGAGTCATGTGCTTTTGTCTTGCTTTAAGGAGGGACCATTCTGTCTGGACTGATACTCCGGTCCTTGGAAAGAGCGTGGGATAATGTGTTTAAAGGGGGAGGAGGCAGGAGAATGTTTAATGAAGAAAAAGTAGTATTTTTGGTAATAACTCTCCAGTCAGGAAATTCTAGTTAATTGGGATTATGTCCATGAGAACAATCTCCAAGAGTCCAGATGCCCATGCAAATACTTGGATAATACCACTTCTTCCCTATCACATAAAATGCATATTCCTAGCTGTTGTCACTTGGAACAGGAATTTCTGCATCCCCTGGAGCTGCTCCAGACTTTGGGGTCGGTTGAGGTTCCCGGTGTTGCCTATTTTACCTCCCTGCTTTAATGAAACACAGACACGGGAAGGTGGTGTCCTAATTCTGCAGCACAGAAAATAATGTCCTCTATGGGCTGTAGTGAGCTAAAAACTTGGATTTGTTCTCAGATTAGCAGGGATCAACTTGAATTAATGAGGGAAAACCTTTCTCCCCCTCCTCCCCAGGCTGATCCCGTGAGTAGCTGGAGTGTAGGAGAGAACAGCACAGAACAGTGTGTGCTAAATGGTATTTACAGTGACAGAACATTTGGGAGGGTGGGGAGAGAAAAACGTTTTGAACTCCAGAATGACCCACCAAATGCACTTGGAATTGTCAGGGCATTGCTTAGCAGTCCCATTTAGTATTGCTAATTTCTTACCAATACCCGTAATTGCTGCTGACTAACTAACACCACTAACTACTAGTAAGGAATAACACTGACCTCCAATGGGAAAGCTTTTGGTCAATTCATTAAATAAATCTCTGAGTGGGTTTTTCTTACCTCGCAGAGTCACAAATGGCAGTAGTTGGAGACTGCACAGATTTGGGCAATGAGTGACCTGAAGGGGTTTGGCTTCAGTGGCAAAATTCAGAAAAGCGCCGCTGTAGGAATCGGGTTTCATTTGCTTATACAAACGCCAAGGCTTCTGAGAAATAGAATCCCAGAATGGTTTGTGTTGGAAGGGACCTTAAAGCCCATCCAGTGCCACCCCTGCCATGGGCAGGGACACCTCCCACTGTCCCTGGATGCTCCAAGCCCGTGTCCAGCATGGCCTTGGACACTGCCAGGGATCCAGGGGCAGCCCCAGCTGCTCTGGGCACCCTGTGCAAGGGCCTGCCCACCCTCCCAGGGAACAATTCCTGCCCAATCTCCCATCCAGCCCTGCCCTCTGGCACTGGGAAGCCATTCCCTGGGTCCTGTCCCTCCATGCCTTGTCCCCAGTCCCTCTGCAGCTCTCCTGGAGCCCCTTTAGGGTCTGCAAGGGGCTCTGAGCTCTCCCTGGAGCCTTCTCCTCTCCAGCTGAGCACCCCCAGCTCTCCCAGCCTGGCTCCAGAGCAGAGGGGCTCCAGCCCTTGGGGCATCTCTGTGGCCTCCTCTGGAGTGGCTCCAGCAGCCCCAGGCCCTCCTGATGTTGGGGGCTCAGAGCTGGACACAGTGCTCCAGGTGGGGTATAGACCCCCAAGCTTGAGCTTTTGGAAAAAGGTGAATCCTAAAAAGTTCCTGCATGTTTTTGTTTGCAAGATAAGTGCAGTTCCATGTCCTGGATTAGCCTCCTGGGCACATTTGGTGGGGTTTAGTGATCTGAAGGGCTGTAAAACCTGAAAGTGTGGTGTACCAGCTTTTATTATTTCATGCTTTTGTCTGATCTGCAATTAATTCTTAGCTTTCCATCAAGTTGGCTTCTCCACAACTCCAAAGTCATTACCTGACAGCTCAAGTCTTCATTCATCTAATGCATGAAAAAGAGCCCTTTGCTAATGGCTTCCCCCAAGGTGCCTCTTTCATGTCCTGCTGTAGGGAAGGAATCTCTGAAGGTGCTGTGGTGGGGATGCCAAGAGGAACAGAGGAAAGGCTGCTGGGCCTGAGGGATCACAGTGGGCCAGGCTTTGGGTGACCTCAGTTGGAGCTTGTGCCTCTACTGCAGCTGTGGCACATCTCGGTGACATTGAGCCTCATCACCTTGAGCTGTCCCCATATGCTGTTCCCTCAGTCAGCGACTTTGTGGGATGATTGATCTCAGGCTGAGGTCATCTTTCAAGTTCCAGATCTTGTCAATCCGTCTGGCTCCACCCACATGCAGTGATTCAGCTCCTGATGTGCTGAAATATTCCCTTAAGCCTTCCCACACAGAGTAAGGGCTTTTTTGTGGTTCTGCTCGGAGCTGCAGCACCTCTTCTGTGCTGTGCTCCAAGCCTGTGCTTTCTGCATGGTATTTGCATGTGCTTGGAGAGCTGCAGAAAGTAGAGATTGACCTCCTAAAGAGGAGGAGAGCAGCTACAATCATTCTTTAAAAGTATTTTTCCCTCTAAATTTTGGATCTAATTTTATAGAATTTGACTAATGTGCTGTGATTTAGGCAAATGTTAAAATACAGAGAGCAGCCCTGGGGAGAAGGACTTGGGGGTGTTGGTGGGTGAGAGGCCCAGCCTGCCCCGGCCATGGGCACTGAGCCCAGAAACCCCCCCTGTGCTGGGCTGAGCCCCCAGCATGGGCAGCAGGGGAGGGGGGATTCTGCCCCTCTGCCCCACTCAGCTGAGACCCCACCTGCAGAGCTGCCCCAGCCCTGGGGAACAACATCAGGAGCACGTGGAGCTGCTGGAGCCACTCCAGAGGAGGCCACGGAGATGCCCCAAGGGCTGGAGCCCCTCTGCTCTGGAGCCAGGCTGGGAGAGCTGGGGGTGCTCACCTGGAGAGGAGAAGGCTCCAGGGAGAGCTCAGAGCCCCTTGCAGGGCCTAAAGGGGCTCCAGGAGAGCTGCAGAGGGACTGGGGACAAGGCATGGAGGGACAGGACCCAGGGAATGGCTTCCCAGTGCCAGAGGGCAGGGCTGGATGGGAGATTGGGAAGGAATTGTTCCCTGGGAGGGTGGGCAGGCCCTGGCACAGGGTGCCCAGAGCAGCTGGGGCTGCCCCTGGATCCCTGGCAGTGTCCAAGGCCAGGCTGGACATTGGGGCTTGGAGCATCCTGGGACAGTGGGAGGTGTCCCTGCCCATGGCAGGGGTGGCACTGGATGGGCTTTACCATCCCTTCCAACCCCAATCAGTCTGGGATGATTCTATGACAACTGTGGGATTTTTTGTTAGGGGAGCAGGAGGGTTCCCCTGCCTGTGTTCACTAATCCCGTCTTTAGGGGTTGATCTACAAAGGATGGTCTCTATTGCAGAACAAATATTCCAGCTTGGATCTTGTCACTTCTGCCACTGCACACTTGACCTGGAATCAGCAGCAATTGCAGAGTTGTTCCTGGGGGAGTTGGGCTCACGGATCTGTGGTGGCACTGCTGAACTTCTGTTGCTGTTTCTCCATGTAGGAGACACCTGAATGAGCTGTGACACCTGTTGTGCTTTAGTTCCGTAATTCCCTGTCTTTACATGGAATTGTGTTGTTCTTTTTGGGGACATCTTCTGTAGATTACAGAATCCCAGACTGGTTTGGGTTGGAAAGGACTTTAGAGCCCATCCCATTCCACCCCCTGCCATGGGCAGGGGCACCTTCCACTAGCCCAGGTTGCTCCAAGCCCTGTCCAGCCTGGCCTTGGAGACTTCCAGGGATCCAGGGGCAGCCACAGCTTTAAGGGTCAGACACAAATGATTACAGGCAGTATAAACAGCTGGGAATGCTGGGACATGGGGAAAGCACCTGGACAGATGGGCTTGGAAGCAGCAAGCGCCTTCTCTGGGTTTAGCAAAGTTGGTTCTTCTGCATGGTCATGTTTTGATAATGAAATAGAGTTGTGCTGAACAACTTCCCTGGTTTGTAGACTCATTTCCTCTGTTAATGAGAGACACAAGTCTCTTTAAGAACTGCTAATTGCTCAGGTTAAAAAAACCCCAAAGGCCACTTGGTGTCATGCCTGGAATTAAGACTCTCAGAAGAAAAGTGTGAGCTAGTTCTGCTGAAAATGGAACAGATCAGAGGCACAACATCTACAAACCAGGTTTGCCAAAGTGCTTAAAATAACAACTGGCAGTTTCCCTGGGTGTTGTTGGACTTGACGTAGAAATTTCCCAAAAGGACTGAGAAAGCACAGAGAGACAAAAATGGCAGTGTTGGGAGTGCAGCTCCCGAGGGGACTTGGAAAGCCCACGTAAATCACACATCAGAGCTGGTGATGTGGTGGCCTGCGGTGGCCAGGAGTGTGTTTAGTGTTGGAGCTGCAGCAAGGACATCCCTAAGGAGCCGTTCAGGCACAAGTGCACTTCTCTTGCGTTGCTCGAGGTTGCCAGAGCTGGTGTCGGGCATGCCTGAGTTTCCTC
The DNA here is from genome assembly GCF_041296385.1 of Aphelocoma coerulescens. Taxonomy (NCBI): domain Eukaryota; kingdom Metazoa; phylum Chordata; class Aves; order Passeriformes; family Corvidae; genus Aphelocoma; species Aphelocoma coerulescens. The sequence continues at coordinate 2,101,440 of NC_091041.1, read as the reverse complement.
CATTATCTGGAAACAGAAGGAGCTTGGAGAGGAGGGGTGTTACAGTATCCCCCACTGCAACAGGAGGGGTTGTACTCTTCTGTCTCAAGTTATGGAAACCCCACTATTTTGTTTCAACTTACTATGCTAAATATTCTGGGAAGTGGAGGGACAAAGGGGGGGATGTCTCAAGATCAGACCTGGATTTCCTGTGTCTTTCCCTGGAAGAGAAGCTTCTCTCCTCAGTGGGTGCAAACCCTCATGCCAAAACTGGCTGGAGCTGGGTCAGGGCTAGGATGGATCTCAGGGAAAGGTTCTTCCCCCCGAGGCTGCTGGGCACTGCCCAGGCTCCCCAGGGAATGGTCCCGGCCCCGAGGCTGCCAGAGCTGCAGGAGCGTTTGGACAGCGCTCTCAGGGATGCCCAGGGTGGGGTTGTTGGGGTGTCTGTGCAGGGCCAGGGGCTGCACTGATGATCCCTGAGGGTCCCTTCCAAGCTGGGATATTCAAGGATTCCATGCAATAATCCTGGAGCCCGCCAGCTCTCTGAACAGCTCATGGCATGGAGAAGGCAGGTCTGTAGTGGGAGGATTCCCGGAGCTGAGCTGATGCTGTTGGATGTGTGTAAGCACAGGAACTGGGATGGATATGGACACATCTCTGTGAAATTGAGTTGTTCAGGGAGAAAACAGAAGTTGCTCCAGCTTTCTCTGCAGCAACCAGACAGAAGGAAAGGGCTGGTGGGAGTTCACAGCTGAGTCCTCTGGAGAGAAAGCAGGAGGAGAGGAAGAAGAGGCAAATCAGGAGGAGAAGCAGCTTGTTAACTGTTTTCATTAAACTTTTTAGCAGCTGGAAGACGCTGGGTTTAGTTGTCAGGTGAAAGGAGGGGAAAGAATTAAGGAGCCAGTTCCTGGTGGCTGTTGCCTTGCTGGAAAGATCCCACAGAAGTTTCAGGTTTCTTTTTCAAAGTATCAGAATGTGAAAGTCTCTGTCCGTAGAAGAGTCACCAGCTGAAGGGCAAAGCTTGGAAGCACAGGGCCAGCCCATGTGCCTTGTTTTGGGGCCATGGAGCAGCAGGAGTTAACGTTTCCTGGGATCTGAAATGGGAACAGAGTGGGTGGATTGAAGGGGGGGTTTCTAGCCCAGACACTGATGGTTCTTGCAATTAAAAACAATCCCAAGACAAACGGTTGAATTAATCCCAAAGACAGTGACTGGGAAAGACAATTATGTGTAAATGGAGAAAATTAAACTTGAGTGTAGAGCTGTGGAATGGGAATGTCTGGGCAGGTGGGTGAGCTGGGAATTGCTCTGTGTTTTTCTAGGGAAGGAGTGCAAGTCCTGGCTGTGGAAGGGCCCTGTGAAGCCGTGGCCCAGCTGGGACAAAGGGTTTGGAGGCAGCAGCTTGGCAGTGAGCCGTGGGGGGACATCCATGGCAGCAGGGCCCTGCTGTGGCGGCGTGGTGAGGAAGTGGGAGCCCTGGTCTCGGCGCATCCAGGCTGCCGAGGTGTTTGTGGCTCTGTCAGGCACAACCAGGTGACGCTGCTGCTGCTGAGCGTGAACGGCAAAACGGGGCTGGAACTGGACGGTCCCTTCCACCCCAAAGCGCTCCGGGACTCTGTGCAATAACCCTGTGAAACAGAAGCGCAACATCCAAAGGGAAATGGTGGGGGAAAAGACGGCGATTTTATGTTTTCTTAAGTTTAGCAACTCGGGGAGAAGGCGGAATCCAGCGGTCTCGGAGCGGGGCTGTGCCACAGCTGTGTCCCCGAGTGCGCGGAAGGGGCGGAGGGAGCGGCTGCCCGGTACCGGGAGGCGCTGCCGCTGCTGCGGCGCTGGCGGCTCCGCTCCCTGCGGGGCCGAGCGGTACCCACTGACCTGCTCGGTCCTTTGTGCCGCGGGGCGGTGGCACTGCCGGGCTGTCCCCTCCGAGCCGGTTGCCTCCCGCCGCCCTCGGTTTCGGCGGCGTTTTCCAGGCAGCTCAGCCCCGGCTCCGCCATGGGAGCAGCCGTGTCTGAGCTGCGGATGGGGGGAGGGCGACGGTGCCGTGCGCCGGAGATGCTCGTGGCCCCCGGGGACGCTCGAACCCCTCGGGATGTTCGATAGCCCCCCCCTCGGTGGTCGGGGTCCCCTTCGGATGCTCGGAACCTCTCGATGCTCAGAACCATGTGCGATGCTGGAGTGCCTCTGGGATGCTCAGTACCCCCTGCAATTTTAGGAAACCCCTCCGGGGATGCTCGGAACCCTCCGGGATGTTCGCAGCTCCCCTGGGGTGCTCAGAACGCCGCTCCGATGCTCGGACCCCTCCCATCCCCCTGCGATGCTCAGGGCCCCCTTACCCCACACTCGGACCCCCCCCCCCGGGATGCTCAGACCCCCCCCCCCCAAATGCTCGGAGCCCTCGGGCTGGGCCGGGCCGGGGTCGCGGCTCCGCGGGGAGGGCGGGGCCCCAAGGGCGGGGCCCGGTGGGCGGGGCTTCGGCGGGGCGGGGCCGGCCCGGCGGGCGGGGCCGTGGCGCGCATGCGCGCGGCGGGCGCGGCCCGGCCCATCGCCGGGCGGGGCGGGGGGCGCAGGGAGGCGGCGGCGGCGGCCCCGGGCAGCGGCACCGCCCCGGCCCCGGCCCGCTGCGCTCCGCGCCCGCTCCGCGCCATGCCCGGCTCCATGTACCAGCCCGAGCCCGGGCAGCCGGCCCGCGGCCCGCCGCGCTGCCTCACCCTGCTCAGCCCGCCGCCGCCCGCCGGGCAGGACCCGCCACCGGAGCCCGAGCCCGGCCGGGAGCGGGAGGGGCCGCCGGCGCAGGGCGAAGCCGCCGCGCTCAGGTTCGCCCTGGACCAGCTCTCGCTGCTGGGGCTGGAGGGCGCGGAGGAGCCGGCGGGGGGCGCGGGGCCGGGCGGCCTAAGGGAGCGGGAGCGCGGCGGCGGCGGCGGCTCCCCGGTGCCGGCCCCCGCCCCGGCCGCGGGCGCCTTCGGCAGCCTGGCCCCGCCGCTGGGGCCGCCCGCGCTGCTGCCCGAGCCGCCGGCGAGCAGGAAGAAGAGCGTGAACATGACCGAGTGCGTGCCCGTGCCCAGCTCCGAGCACGTCGCCGAGATCGTGGGCCGGCAAGGTAACGCGGCGTGGGGACCCGGCGGGACACGGCGACCCCCCCCCTTTCCCTCGCGCCGGACCCCGCGATTCGGGGCAATTTCGGGGCTTTGTCTCCGTGCGGAGGCGGAAACTTAACGGCGGCAGATCCCACGGCCCCGAAAGTCGGCCACGGGTCCCGGGAGCTGCGCTCCCACCGAACTGCCTGGAAATAGCAATTAAACTCCATCGGCCCGGGTGGGATCACGCCGGGTACCCACGGAAAGTTCCCGGGAGCCACGCGAGTCCATGGGAGCTGCCAGGACACGGAGCGAGGCGAGAGCTTTGGTTTTATTGTAGTTATGCCTCTGCCCCCTCCCCTCCTCCAGCTCCCTATCTCAGACCCGGCGTGTAAACGGTGCCCCTTATCTCAGACTTCGTTTACAAATCCTACTGATAAATCCGATATAAATGGTCATTAACGCGCTCGTTTGTAGGTGGCCGGAGCTCCGCAGGCGGCCGAGGAGCCCCTCGCACCCAGCTGTCACAAAAGGACGCCCCAGCCCTCGCCGGGTGGGTGTGCCTGGAGTGGGCTTTGTCTCCAGGACATACCAAATAAACCAAACTTTCACCTTAAAAAAACAAAAAGAAAAGACCCCAGGGCGGAGGAATTAAGGAAAAGGAAAGGAGCTGCTGCCCGCAGGGATCCCGGCAGGAATCCCCTCGCAGGGAGCGTGACCTCCGGGGTGTTTTGCCCTTGTGGGGTCTGGCACCCCAGCCGTGCCCTCGCCCCGCGGCTCCCACCCCTCCCTGCCCGGGGGGGCTGCGAGCCGGGGGTCGGGGGGCTTTTTTTCCAGGGGGGAAGCGGGGAACTGGGCAGCCTCATTGTTCTCTTTGTTAGCCAGAGCCATGCTGTGATGAGCGCGGTGACATCATGCTCGGCGCTTCCCATTGGCCTGCGCCGCCTCCCAGCCGGCCCCGCTTCCCGGCCTCCCAACTTTCCGAGCACCCCTCTCCGGTCCCACCGCCCCGGCCGGGGGTCCCCCCGGGCTGCCGGACCCCGCCGGGCCGGGCGGGCGGCGGCGCAGAGCCGGAGGAGCGGAGCGTGGCACCGCGCCCTGCTCCCGAGGATTCTCCTCCTCTTCCTCCCGGGCTGGATGGAGACCTGGATTTGGTGGCCTCGCCGCCGGGCTCTGCGGAGCCACGGGCTCCGGCAGCGTGAAACCGAACCTGTGCCGGCGGCTGGGCTCTGCTGAGAAGCCCTGGTTCTGCCAGGGGAGGAGGCCGGGGGAATGGCTGCGTTGGCCCGGGGGCTGCCGGTCGGTGCCTTTCCCTGGGCGTTTCGGTGTGGTGAGACCCCGGTGCTGCACCTCCCGCGCCCCGAGGAGTTGGGTGCGCAGCCAGGTACCTGCCCAAGCACCTTGGCGGAGTTTGGGTGCTCGCTGAGCTCTGCGGGCTCGTGAAACTTTTGAAAAAATTATTACACCAGCTTGAGGAGGGGTGCTTGGGGGGCAACCGTGTGGGGTTGGAGGTGACGTGCGGCCGGCTGTGAGCTGGAGCTCCGTGCTGCAGCCCCAGCCTGTGGGCAGGAACAGCCCTCTCCAGGGGTTTCCTCTTGTGTGTCCTGCCCCTCTCCTGGTCTTGGCCTGCTGGGATGCAGCGTGGTGGCCTTGCACTGGATTTTCGGTGAGGAGGGGCACTCAGAACCCTCGATCACACGGTGGGGTGGGGTGGTTGGGCAGCACGGGGCTGGCAGCAGTGTGCTTGTGCTCCAGCTGCTCTCCAGTGCCACTGGCCGCTGGATTACACCAAGGATGCTCAGGTGTAGCCTGAGCAGGGGCAATACCAAGGTTGTTCCCCAGGGCTCACACCGAGCAGAGCCCTTCTCACTCACCCTGTGCTGCCTCCCGGGTCCTTCTGGTTCCCAGATCCCCTCTGCGAGTCTCCCTCAGTTTTGGCAGCCCCATGGCAGCGGGGTCTGGCTGTAGAGCTGAGCCTTGGGGTGTTTGGCTGGACCATCATCATCGTGGTGACCAAATGTGCCCTGCTGGTGACACTGCAGGACTGGGTTGGGTCACCCAGACCATGTCCCTGTCGCTCTTGTCTTTCCCTCACTGTCCAGCCTGGCCGTGACCCAGGGAGCAGAAGTTTGTGGTGCTGCCACGCCTGGAACACAGGAGGGGATGAAGATGTGCACCTCAAGTGCCCTGGAAGGGGCTGGAGTTGGGGCAAGGCTCAGGATCTCTTCCCACACACCATGTGCTGAGGAGCAGCTCCTGGGGCACTTTGGGACCTGTCCTGCTCTGCCCAAACCCAGCTGCTGTGGCAAGTGGGGACCAGGGAGGTCCTGGCAGCCAGGACCAACACACGGATGTCCTGTCCTGTGCAGGCTGAGGTGGGACCCCGGCAGCTGGACACAACTTCTCCTACTTCTCCTTTTCTTCAATTTCTCTCCTCCAGATCCCCTAATTTAACCCTTTCACAAAGAGCAGCAGCAGCTCATCAGGTAAATCTTTGTTCTCTAAAGCAAATTGGTATTTTCTTGCCTGAGCTGGAGAAGTGTTTGTCATGACCCCAAGTCCAGACTGGCATTGGTGACACCACAGAGCAGCATCTGCCCACTGGCATCCATGGCTCCTCTTGCAGCCGGGATTTGTGGCTCCTCTCCCACATGGCTGCGTGGCCGGGCGGGATTCCCTGGCCGTGCCTTCGCCTGCAAGCCCAGTCATGACTCCTGCCGTGGGAGGGACCATCTCCAAAAGGTGCTGTGGGCACCGATTGCAGCAGCGTGGGCTCCTCTTGCCATCCAGCAGCGAGAGCCATGGGGATAACGGGAATCAGCGGGAGCACAGGGCAGGTGTTGGAGCTGCCCTGGCTCTGGCACGTGGGCGCTGTGCTGGTGTGGATTCCTGCTGTCCCAGCAGTGTCTGCTCTGCCCTCCCACACCAGGTGCTTCCCATGGGATGGAGCCACAGCTCCTCTCCCCATCTGTGACACTCAGGGACTGTCACAGCTCTACAAAAGGAAAGTTGCTGTTTAGAGAAGATGCTGGGATGCTCAAAGGGGAGATCCTGGGAAGGATGGCACATGGCACTTCTCCTCGCTGCTAGAGGATGGCTGGCATTCCAGTGCTGGGAGGATGCACAGGGTGACCGTGGGCCTCTCTGGGCCAGCCTGGGCACCTGTAACCTTGCCATGGATCACAGGGGTGCAAGGAGTCCTCTCATTTCGGAGCCCTGGGTTGCTGCTCTGTTGTCTCCTGCCCACGGTGCCACGTCCTTGGAGGCACCTGGCACATCCTCCTGGCTGCCTCCTCCCAGCTGGGTTGTAGCAGAGCTGGGAACTCCTGAGCTTGGTCACACAGATGGGTCTGGTTGCTGAAGGATCTGCCTGTACGTCTGAGAGCTGGCACTGGCTGCACACTGTGTCCCGAGGAGAAGAGCCCAGCCTCCCTGCCCCGCTCTTCCCAGTGTCTGGAGAAGAAGCCAAAGTGTGCTGTGCTGGCTTCCTGCAGCAGGGTGAGGGATGAGCTCGTTCCTGTGTGCAGAGCTGGGAGGGAGCGCTCAGCACGAGGGAGAGGAGCTGTGATGGAGGTGCAGCATTTTCTCCTCCACGCCTGGCCCCAGTCCGGGCCCATCCTGTGGCATTTGCTGGTAGCAAAGAGGACCAGGAGCTCCAGAACTATGGGTCCGAGGCCAGGAGATGCTGCAGAGCTGGGGAAGATGAAGAGCCATGGCTAGAGCACTCCAGGGGTGAGGCACCAGCGGGTTCCCATGTCTGGGACAGAACCATCCTCCTGCGTGGTGCCATCAGAGGCTCCTCCAGAAAAGCTCTGCTGGTGCTTTTTGGGTTTTACCAGCTCAGAGCTGGGCACTGCCAGCACAGACCTCCTCAGGCAAGCAGAGATGTGGTCTGGGCAAGGGGATGAGCTGGCTCTGCCCTTGTGTGCAGGAGGCACCTGATGTGGGAGCAAGAGGCTTCCCGGGCCATGCTGGGATCGGGGCGTGGATGAGCTGCGCAGGATTCGTCACCTCCAGCGTGGTTTTTGGAGCACAGAGGATCTTCCCAGCCCTCTCTCCCAGTGTTGTACTGGTTTTCATGGGCTCTTGCAGTGGTCTCAGCTCTGATCTGTCTGGGGCTTCTCGCAGAGAGCCAAGTTTTCTTTGGTGATGCCAAGTGAGGATGTTCAGGGAGAGCAGGCGCCTTTCCTGGGGTGCTGCCTCCATCACCACATTACCCGGGGAGAACCCCCTGGGATTCTGTTCCTTGTCAGAAGCTGCCAATGTCCCATCCCAGGGCAGGTGGGATGGGTGCAGGCAGGGCAGTTTTGCAGAGTGGAGTGTCATGGGAGCCATGTGGGATGGGGAGAGGGTGAAAGAGGAGGGTGTGGAGTTGGGACAGAAGGTTTGGGAGGAGTGTCCTGCTCACCCCCCATCGGGGCTGTCCCTGCAGGCAGAGCTGAGTGTGATGGCACGGGGGGGGTGGGGGGCTGTGATTTGGGGGGCAGGGTGAGACCTCTGGAACGCAGGGATTTGCTGGCAGCTGAGCAGGGATGAGTTTGTGCCCACAGGGACTCAGAGCTCCACCAGAGAGCTGTAACAGCAGCTGAGCTGCTCTCGGGCTCTGGTGTTCAAAAGGGCTGTTGGGGCTGAAGCATCCCTGGGTCTGTCCCCTCCATCCTGCCCCTGGTTTTGAGGTGTTTTTATTTGGATCTTTAAAGCTGCTTTGGTGGGGACTTGCAGCAAAGTCAGGCACTTTGTTCTGCTCTGTTGCCTTTGGTGCTGTGCAGCAGCCCTTGGCTGGGGGAATGTGTGGGTGCCACCTGGTGCTGCTGGGCTGAGGTCTGGCACTGCCTGGGCTGGGGGCTTGGCAGCACTGCCAGGCACCTCCAGGTCCTTTCCACAGCCTCCTCCAGCCTGACCCTGATCCTGCAGCAGCTTCACAGGGATGTGGCCGTCCAGGATGGTGGCACAGCGTGCTGGGGTGGAGGTTTGCAGGGACTCATCTGAAATGGCTTGTACTGGTCTGGGTCATTCCGAGCACAGGAAAGATGTGGAGCTGCTGGAGCCATTCCAGAGGAGGCCACGGAGATGCCCCAAGGGCTGGAGCCCCTCTGCTCTGGAGCCAGGCTGGGAGAGCTGGGGCTGCTCACCTGGAGAGGAGAAGGCTCCAGGGAGAGCTCAGAGCCCCTTGCAGGGCCTAAAGGGGCTCCAAGAGAGCTGCAGAGGGACTGGGGACAAGGCATGGAGGGACAGGACCCAGGGAATGGCTTCCCAGTGCCAGAGGGCAGGGCTGGATGGGATCTTGGGCAGGAATTGTTCCCTGGGAGGGTGGGCAGGCCCTGGCACAGGGTGCCCAGAGCAGCTGGGGCTGCCCCTGGATCCCTGGCAGTGTCCAAGGCCAGGCTGGACATTGGGGCTTGGAGCAGCCTGGGACAGTGGAAGGTGTCCCTGCCCATGGCAGGGGGTGGCACAAGATCAACTCTAAGGTCACTTCCAAACCAAACCATTCCATGACTCCCCCAGCTGCAGTTGCTGGTTAAACCACCAGTTTGCACTTCAAGTTCCTCTGTCTCTTGGGGGCTCAGCCATCCCCCCTCCCAAGCACGGGCAGGGGCAGCCCTGGCTCAGCCGCCTCGGGGGGTGCAGGTGTGCTGGGGGACAGCAGTGTCCTGCTGTGAGGTTGTGTCTGTCACCAGTTCCCGGTGTCCCAGAGCCACCACTCACTGTTCTGGGCGGGGTTCAGCACTCCCTGGATCCCAGCCTGGGGAGGCTGCTCATCCTGCCCCTCCTGCCCACTCCGGGCTTTGGGACCTTTGCCTGGGAGTCCCTGTGGCCAAGGGGTGTCTCAGGAGGAGTTCAGGCCTGGGGACAGGGCAGGACAGATTGGTGCCCTGCTGTGTCCTGGTGCTGGAGGCTCCTCTCAGGCACAGTTCCTGGTGCTGGTGCCAGCACATGGCCTCAGGCCGTGGCTTCCCTGGCCGCTGCCTCCCTTCCCAGTGTTTCCTGGTGTGGTTCTGGGACAGGCAAGGGGTGACCCCGCATCCCCATCCTCCCACATCTGCCATCCTCTTCTCCTACCCCTCCCCTGGGAAAACCAGCTCCCACCCCAGCTGTGTTTGGTGCCATCCATGGCCCTGGCATCATCCAGCAGCCACGGGTTGGGGGCATTTTTCCTGCACTGCTGGTTTGAGGAGGGTGGAACTGGCCAAGCCAGGCACCCTTTGATTTTTATCCAAGGTTTCTGCCTTTGTCCCTGTGAAGAGCTCATGGGAGCAGCCAGACAAACTCTTCCTCTCTGTGGTGCTGCCATGGCATCATTTGGGTGCTGCTGGTGTGAGGGAGTGGGGTGAGGAGGAGCCTCGCTGGGCCATGTCCCCCGTGGGACGTGGCTCCTGAGCAGCTCCTGTGTGCAGCTCCTGGAGCTGCCAGTGCCTTTGCATCCTGAAATTGCCACTTGATAAGGGCTGGGGATGGATCTCAGGGAAAGGTTCTTCCCCCCGAGGCTGCTGGGCACTGCCCAGGCTCCCCAGGGAATGGTCCCGGCCCCGAGGCTGCCAGAGCTGCAGGAGCGTTTGGACAGCGCTCTCAGGGATGCCCAGGGTGGGGTTGTTGGGGTGTCTGTGCAGGGCCAGGGGCTGCACTGATGATCCCTGAGGGTCCCTTCCAAGCTGGGATATTCCATGGTTCTGTGATGCTGCAAAGAATGAATTTGGGACCTTGGGCATGAGGCTGGTGCCCATGGGAGGCACCAGCAGAGCCTCTTCCCACTGCCTTGGCTTGTCCTGGTTTGCCAGGTGCTGGAGCATGGGGAGATCTTACAGCAGGTACCAGGATAAATCTGGGAGGGGAACATGGGAAGTGCAGGTGCCTCTCCCAGGACAGCCCTGTAGGAGCTGGCACATGATAATGGCTTCAGTAAATGTCACCTTCGATGGTTCCCCAGTCCCTGGGCTGTTGCTTTACCATGTGCCCCAGCCATAAATCCACCTGCCAGGGGTCAGTGGTGCTGAAGAGCCTGGCTGTGGCAGCCAGGGCAGCTCCTGCTGCTCACTGACTGAAGTTTTTCGCTTCTGATCATCCACGAGGTGTAATGCCCACCTGGGGCACAGGCACAGCACGGCTCCTGTTCTCCCTCTGCTCTCCGGGTGCTGCTGCAGAGCCTGGATTGATTTACCTGCTTGGGACAGAGCTGGCTCAGCTTCTTGTGCCATTCCAGCCCTGGCTGAGTCACAGAATCCCAGAATGGTTTGGGTTGCAGGGGATATTAAAGCTCATCCAGTCCCACGCCTGCCAAGGCAGGGACACCTTCCACTGTCCCAGGCTGCTCCAAAGTGTCCAGCCTGGCCTTGGGCACTGCCAGGGATCCAGGGGCAGCCCCAGCTGCTCTGGGCACCCTGTTTCACTGTGACTCTGGCTGGTTCCAGGCACCCACCAAGGCTGCTCCATCACTGCCCTCCACAAGTGGTCGGGGGAGAGAAAATACAGCAAAGGGTTCATGGGTTGAGATAAGGGCAGGGAGAGATCCCTCACCCAATGTCAGGGGCAAAACAGACTCAGCTTGGGGATATTAATTGAATTTATTATTAACAAAATCAGAGCAGGACCGTGAGAAGTAAAATAAATCTTTAAAATACCTTCCCCTTACCCCTCCCTCCTTCCTGGGCTCTCCCTCTTCCCTCCAGCAGCACAGGGAGATGGGAATGGGGATCACAGTCAGTTCATCCCACGTTGTTCCTGCTGCTGGAGCCCTTCCCCTGCCCCAGTGTGGGGTCCCTCCCATGGGACCCAGTTCTCCATACACTGTCCCAGCCTGGGTCCCCCTCAGGGTCACAAGTCCTTCCAGCAAACCTGCTGCAGCGTGGGCTCCTCTCTCCATGGGTCTGCAGCTCCCTGCCAGGACCCTGCTCCAGCTCAGGCTTCCCTCAGGGTCACAGCCTTCTTTGGGCACGCCCCTGCTCCAGTGTGGGCTCCTCCTGGGGCTGCAGGTGCCTCTCTGCACCCCTGTGGACTTCCACGGCCTTCACCATGGTTTTCCCCACAGGGAATCTCAGCTCGGGTGCCTGGAGCAGCTCCTGCCCCTCCTCCTGCCCTGCCCTGGCTGTCTGCAGAGCTGCTCCTCTCACGTGTTCTAACCCTGCTCTTCTCTAGACCCAAGGACAGCTGCACAACACCTTTTCTCCTTCTTAAATCCCTGATCCTGAGGTGTCTCTATCATCTCTGCTGGGCTGGGCCTTGGCCAGTGCCAGCTCCATTCCGCAGCCGGCTGGAATTGGCTCTGCCAGACATGGGGGAAGCTTCTGGCAGCTGCTCACAGAAGCCACCCCTGTAACCTCCCTGCTACCAACACCTGGCTACAGAAACCCAATATCCCCACCCTCCCAGGGAACAGTTCCTGATTCCCAAGATCCCATCCAGCCCTTCCCTCTGGCACTGGGAAGCCATTCCCTGTGTCCTGTCCCTCCATGCCTTGTCCCCAGTCCCTCTGCAGCTCTCCTGGAGCCCCTTTAGGCCCTGCAAGGGGCTCTGAGCTCTCCCTGGAGCCTTCTCCTCTCCAGGTGAGCACCCCCAGCTCTCCCAGCCTGGCTCCAGAGCAGAGGGGCTCCAGCCCTTGGGGCATCTCCGTGGCCTCCTCTGGAGTGGCTCCAGCAGCTCCACATCTTTCATGTGCTGAGGCCCTTCAGCCTTCTAGGCCGCTCCTTCCCCAGCCTCACAGCTGGAAGAGCAGCCCTGCCCTTCCTCAGGGAGCGTCTGGGAAGAGGAGGAGGAGGGGAAGGAGTGCCCTGAGCCGTTCACAGAGGAGCCAACCAGGCACTGGCAGCTGCTTGGCTGTGCCCAGAGGAGTCGAGCTGTTTATCCACAGGGATCTGCAGCAGCATTTGCCAGGGACAGGGACAGGCTCAGGGCTCCGAGCGAGCACCCTCCATCCCTGCTGGCCCCCAGCTTTGTGTTGGATGCCCTGCAAAGCTCAAGGGTGGGAGGGGACAGGCGGGGGTCACTCCCTGCTGTGTGCCAGTGGCCGGTGAGCCCTGGTCACATTGTGCCTGGTTCGCGGGGACTTAATGAAGAGTGGATGCAATTAGGGCTGGGGGTGCAGGGAGTGGGGCTGGGCTGGCAGCCACAGACTGCTCCTCAGTGGAGCAGAGCAAAGTGACCCTGGAGGAGACTTGGAGCCTTTTGCAGCCCCGGAGGAGAGCGGGAGCCTTCGTCTGGATGATGCTGCCAGGACCTGCAGCCGGAGCCCGGCAGGGCCGTGCCCGGGGCCGTGCCTGGGGCTGTACGGGGCGAAGGCAGAGCTGGCAGCACCATCCTGCAATCCCACATCCGGCCATGCTCTGCCTGCTGAATCACGTTCCTCCTGCGGGGGAAGCAGGACTTCACAGAACAGGGAGAGCAGGAGCCCCGGGAGCACCCCTGTCCTGGGAGCACCCCTGCCCCGGGAGCACCCCTGTCCTGGGAACACCCCTGTCCCGGGAGCACCCCTGTCCTGGGAACACCCCTGTCCCGGGAGCACCCCTGTCCCGGGAGCACCCCTGCCCCAGGAGCACCCCTGCCCCAGGAGCACCCCTGCCCCAGGAGCACCCCTGCCCTGGGAGCACCCCTGTCCTGGGAGCACCCCTGCCTCAGCCCAGGCACTGGGGATCCCTCCCTGGGGACAAGGAGGGGAGGGGGTGGCTGTGCCCCCTGCCTTGGGGAGCTCTGGCTCCCCTCTCACTCCAGGAGTGCATTCCAGGGCTGTTGCTCAGGTTCAGCTGCTGGCTCAGGGGTGTCATTGCACCTGCAGGATACAAGCAGCCTTTTCCTTCCTTTCCATCTTGACATCTTTTTTTTCCTTGTACCTCCTTGAACACCTCTGGAGTGAATCCAGCTTCTCACCCACTCAGTGGCCCCTCTGGCTGCCTGCCCTGGCACCTCTGCCCATGCCTGTCCCAGCCCTCTGGCTGCATCCTGCTGATCCTCAACCCCTGAGAGGCAGAGCAGTGCCAGGAGCCAGGAGAAGCCAGGGCAGCCCCCCAGCACCGAGCCATGAGCCCCATCTGCCTCGGAGGCGGGAGGGACTCCTCTCTCCAAGGGTGTCCATGCTGCAGGTGCAGAACCAAAGGGGCCTGCTGGTTCCTGCTGGTCCTTTGTGTCCCCATCCTGGGTGAGCAGAGGGTCACTGTGAGATCTCAGCGTTGATGTGTCATTTTCCCCCCTTCTCGTTGCCCTGCAGGCTGCAAAATCAAAGCCCTGCGTGCCAAGACCAACACGTACATCAAGACCCCAGTCAGGGGCGAGGAGCCCGTGTTCATCGTCACCGGGAGGAAGGAGGACGTGGAGATGGCCAAGCGGGAGATCCTGTCAGCCGCCGAGCACTTCTCCATGATCCGGGCCACGCGCAACAAGGTCAACGGGCTGACAGGAGCCCTGCAGGGACCCCCCAACCTGCCGGGCCAGACCACCATCCAGGTGAGGGTCCCCTACCGCGTGGTGGGGCTGGTGGTGGGGCCCAAGGGAGCCACCATCAAGCGCATCCAGCAGCAGACGCACACCTACATCGTGACGCCCAGCCGGGACAAGGAGCCCGTGTTCGAGGTGACGGGGATGCCCGAGAACGTGGACCGGGCGCGCGAGGAGATCGAGGCGCACATCACCATGCGGACAGGCTCCTTCATCGACGTCAACGCCGACAACGACTTCCACTCCAACGGCACCGACGTCTGCCTCGACCTGCAGGGCAGCGCGGCCGCCCCGTGGGCCAAGGCCCCCCACCCTGCCCAGCGCCCCTCGGCCGCGCTGCGCAACGACAGCCTCAGCTCCCTGGGCAGCGGCTCCACCGAGTCCTTCTACAGCGGGCGCGTGGCGGCCGCCAGCCCCACCAGCCCCTACAGCACCTTCAGCGAGCCCCCGGCCCCGCTGGGCTCCGACGAGTGCGACTTCGGCTTCGACTTCTTGGCCCTCGACCTCACCACGCCCACCACCACCATCTGGTCGCCCTTCGAGCGCTCGGGCAACCCCCTGCAAGCCTTCAGCAGCTGCTCCTCCATCAACAGCTCGCAGAGACGCAACAGCGGCCCGGCCACGCCGCGCCACTCGCCCACCCTTCCCGAGAGCGGGGCGGCGGGGCTGGAGCACCCCTCGGCGCGGCGCATCCCCAGCGACCCCGCCGGTGCCCTGGCCTGGCTGCCCGCCCAGGGCTCACTCTCCTCCTTCTCCAACAGCACCGGCTACTCCTCCTCCTCCTCGCTGCCCGGCAGCATCTCGGCCGCCTCGGGCTCGCCCACCGACTCCAGCAGCTCGGATGGGCACCGCAAGAGCTCCCGGGAGTGCATGGTGTGCCTGGAGAGCGAGGTGATGGCCGCGCTGGTGCCCTGCGGCCACAACCTGTTCTGCATGGAGTGTGCCCTGCGCATCTGCGGCCGGGCGCAGCCGCAGTGCCCCGCGTGCCACGTGCCCGCCACCCAAGCCATCCACATCTTCTCCTAGCCCGGGGGCTCGCCCGGCGGCCCCCCCCTCCTCCACCCCAACACCACGGCGTTTTAAGGACTTCAAACTGTTTAAATCGAGCTTTTTATTTAATACCAGATCCGATGGGCGCACGGGGCGGGGAGGGGGGAGAGGCGGCGGCGAGGAGCTGGAGAGGCGCAGAGGGCACGGCAGGGGCGGGGGGAGGCTGAATCCGGGGGGTCGGGAGGGTTGGGGGCGAAGGGGCCGAAGAAGAAGACGAGGATGAGGATGAGGATGAGGAAAGAGGGGCGTGAATTCTGCAAGGAGGAAACTCCGATGTTTACAGAATAGCTTTAACTCTTCACCTGGCTGTGGGGCTGGGGAGGGAGCCCGGCTGTTCTCCACCAGTCCTTCCCAAATACCAGTATTCCGTTTGCAAACTGAAATAACCAGAAAGAAAAGGTCCGGTTGCACTTTTTATTTTAGGACACGCAAGGGTTGTCTTTTATTTTTTTAAAATCATTCTATTATTATTGTAATAATTTTTTTTTTTTTGTGGTTCTTTTTGTATGTAGTTATTTTTTTGGATGATTCTCAGTGGTTCTATAAATATATATATATATATTTTTTTTTTTTTTTTTGTAATGCAGGTCTATCTTGTATTTTGCCAATGTGAAAACTGCCCAAAAAAGTGTGATGTGAGGTCAGGAGGACAAGATGGAGGGGGCACAGTTAACACACCACGTCACAAAAACCAGACAGATTTCTATCTCCATTTTATTTTGTGGTTGGTTTGGGGGTTTTATTTTTTTTTGTTTTGGTTTTTTTTTGTTTTCTTTCTTTTTTTTTATTTTTATTTTTTTATTTTTTACCTCTTTATGTATATGTAGGGAATTTATAGGAAAATATGTACTTTATTGAATAAATTTTAAAAACTAAAATATATTTTATTTTAAAAAGAAAATAACGGACCTTTAACCTTACATGGCTAAAGTACTGATTATATATTTGCTGAGCTGACTTGACGGTTATGAAAATTGTATCAAGAGTTTTATTTTTTGACTTCAAAGCCTTCTTAATAAAGACTTTTTACTATATATGAATTCTTGTGCTACCCATGGTGTCTCCCTGCCTGGAGCCTCTTGGTACCCGTTCCCATGTCCTTGGGCCCAGGGAGAAGAACAGATGCCAGCCTGGGGGCAGGAGCAGGAACTGACGGGGATATCTGCCACCTCCCACAGGTGGATCTGTCCCTGCCCAGGCTGGGTGACCCTGCTCTGGGTCTGCCCTTGTCCCCACAGGAGCTCCTGTTCCAGGCACTGTGGTGCTGCTGGACAGGTCCCAGTCCCAAAATCCATTGGTGCCCTGGGCTGAGCCCCCAGCGTGGGCAGCAGGGGAGGGGGGATTCTGCCCCTCTGCCCCGCTCAGCTGAGACCCCACCTGGAGAGCTGCCCCAGCCCTGGGGAACAACATCAGGAGCACGTGGAGCTGCTGGAGCCACTCCAGAGGAGGCCACAGAGATGCCCCAAGGGCTGGAGCCCCTCTGCTCTGGAGCCAGGCTGGGAGAGCTGGGGGTGCTCAGCTGGAGAGGAGAAGGCTCCAGGGAGAGCTCAGAGCCCCTTGCAGGGCCTAAAGGGGCTCCAGGAGAGCTGCAGAGGGACTGGGGACAAGGCCTGGAGGGACAGGACCCAGGGAATGGCTTCCCAGTGCCAGAGGGCAGGGCTGGATGGGATCTTGGGAATCAGGAATTGTTCCCTGGGAGGGTGGGCAGGCCCTGGCACAGGGTGCCCAGAGCAGCTGGGGCTGCCCCTGGATCCCTGGCAGTGCCCAAGGCCAGGCTGGACATTGGGGCTTGGAGCAGCCTGGGACAGTGGGAGGTGTCCCTGCCCATGGCAGGGGTGGCACTGGATGGGCTTTGAGGTCCCTTCCAACCCAAACCCTTCTCCATACTCATCATCCCCCACCTCACTTGGGCACCCTGTTGTCGCTCTCTGCCCAGCTGCACCCACTCTCCGTGTGGCACCCGGTCACCAGGGTTTCATTCTGCCCCTGCAGGGCTGGCCAGGCCACTCAGGCGAGCTGGGACAGCAGGGATCCAGGGCTGTGGGGACACACAAGCAGTTGGGGGCTGTGGAAAAAAGGGAGCTACAGACAGGGGCACCCCTGGAGAGCAGCACCCATGGGCAGTGCACCCATGGGCAGTGGGGGCCCAGGCAGTGGCACCTGTGGGCAGTGGGGTCAACCAGAGGTGTCAGAGCACCACCAGTGCAATGGCCACTGGTTTCCATCGTTACTGGGGTCCCTGTAATGAGAGGAGTGGGGGCTCTGCTGTGGGGCTGCGGGGGTCCTTGGGGTGCCCTGTGTGAGGGACCTGGAGGGGCCCTGGGTGCTCTTGAGAGAGGACAGTTTTGGGGTATCCTAAACAGAAGAGGCACTGGCTGCCCTCGAGGGGCTCTTGGGGCATCCCAGGTGGGAGGGGAGTGAGAGTTTGGGGTGTCCCGTGTCGGGGGTGCCTTATGAGGCTTCTTTGGATGCCCCAAGTGGGGTCGTGGGGTGCCCCTAACGGGGACCCTTGGCTTGTCCCGAACAGAGGTACCGGAGCTGGGAGGGGTCTCGGGGTGCTGCAGCAGGGAGGGACCAGCCCCAGCACCCCCAGGAGCTCCTCCGGCCCGGGGAGGGGCTGGGGGCCAGAACGGGGGGTAAAGAGGGGCGGGGAACATAATCCCCGCCGCTTCCAATTAGCGGTAATTAACGGCCATAAAGGGCTGCAGGGGGGGGCAGGAGGAAGACTGGCAGCGGCAGTGGCGGAGGCGGGGGTCGTGCTCGTGCTCTGCCTACGGGGGACCCCATGGCTGCGAGGGACCTGTACCAGGGGCCCGGGGGTCCCACCCGCGGGGCTGTGAAGGGAGCTGGGGGGGCTTCACCCCCTACCCGCGGGTCTGGGGGGCTCAGTGCTGACCTGAGGGGCTCCACACCCTGCAGCCGTAGGGGCTGTGGTGGCTTGGGTGTCCCCTGGGTCACCTCTGTGCTGGTGCTCAGCCTGGTGGCCACAGGTGACGACAGGGTTGGTGTCACCTGGGCACCCAGCTGTGCTGCTGCTGGCCCCACTCACCCTGCTGCTCATCCCCTGCCCCCCGGCCCCATCCTCTGCCCTGGGAGCTGCTCCAGCAGCATCAAGGACCGTGGGCAGGCAGCCCTGGCTCTTTCCTCGTGCTGCTGTGTGTCACACATGATCGCCACAGCCACGGGACAGCCCCAAAACATGGCCCTTCCTCCCGGCACGTACAGCATGAACCTGGGGCTGGGCGGTGCTGGAATCTCTTCCCCATCCATCCTCACAGAGTGAGTGGGATCCTCATGTCCCGTCCCTGAAATGTCCAAGGCCAGGTTGGACAGGACTTGGAGCACCCTGGGATAGTGGGAGGTGGCCTTGCCCATGGCAGGGAGCAGAATGGGATGGTTTTTAAGGTGCCTTTCAGCCCAAACTGTTCTGGGATTCTTTGGGGATTTCTTGGACGTGAACCCAAAGTTCAGCCCTTCCTTCTCCCTTCCCGGCCTATTCAGTGCTTGGGGATGGCGCTGGAAATGTTTGCTGCAGCCAAATTTGCAATCCCTGGATTTGCAAAACCAGCAAAGCGGGGTGGTTCTTCAGGGGCTGAGCTCTGCTCTGGGACAGGGACAGGAGCCCAGGGAACGGCTGGAGCTGGGTCAGGGCTGGGCATGGAGCTCAGGGAAAGGTTCTTCCCCCCGAGGCTGCTGGGCACTGCCCAGGCTCCCCAGGGAATGGTCCCGGCCCCGAGGCTGCCAGAGCTGCAGGAGCGTTTGGACAGCGCTCTCAGGGATGCCCAGGGTGGGATTGTGGGCACCTCTGCCAGGGACAGGGGCAGCAGGAGCAGGTTCCCTGTCCCTAGAGCTCAGGTCATCCTTTGCCAGCTTGGGGCCAGGTGCTCACCCTCTTGCCAGCTGACCGGGTGTCTGTACCAGGGTTTGGAGGGTTTTTTGGCCCAGTTTTCACCTCTCGTCCCCTGTGGTTTTGTGCTGCTTTGTTTGTGCTGAGTGTGGGATCCTGCTCCCTGTGGGGTGGCTCCAGAGAGGATTGTTCCAGGTGTGAGGGAGGTGTGAAGTCCTTCTGGAGCTGGGGGGACACACCCGGGTGCTGGGTCCCGTGGCTTGCCCTGCCCCTGGGCTGCCTGTCTCAGGTGAGAGCTGTGGGAAGGGCTGTGGCACTTGCCTCCAAGGCTGGTGGCCAGATGCTTTCCTGGCTTGTGGCCATGGCTCTCTGCAGATCCCTCTCCCCTCTGTGTCCCACAGGGTGCCCGGGTATGGATCTCCAACCCCCTCGAAGTCTGGAGGGTGGCAGAAATAACCAGAGGCTACAGGGAAGGAGACGCCGTTCTCCACCTCCGCCTGGAAGGTGGCTCCGTAAGGCTGGAGCTGTGCAGCCCTGTGGGTCCCTCCTGTGCTCCCCACGGAGTCAGGAATCCCCAGGAGCGGGAGATGGCTCACTCTGCATCCCAAAGTAGCCTGGGCTCCTCAGCAGGCCTGGGGGGCTCACACACTGACTGGACATGGCCCACCTGGTGCCTGAGCAGGTGCCCAGAGCCTGCAGCGTGTGTGGTGCCCCTTGTCCCCTGGCCGCCTGGGGAGCTGCTCCTCACTTCTGCTCCTCCCTGGCTTCCCAAAAGGCCTCCAGCTCAGCTGAGGCTGGCTGGGGAGGGATTCCTGGTGACCACCAGCCCAAGTGTGGCCTGTAGACAGAAGCCCTCTGGCTATGCTGCTCCCACAGCCCCATCCTGCTTTTGTGGAGCCACCTGTCTCTGTTCAGCCCTCCTTCTGCTCCATCGCCATCCCTGCAGGCACTGGCCCACCCCATCAAGCTCCAGCTGCCTCCTCTCTGCAACCCCAACTGCCCTCGGGTGCCAGTGACCCGGTGGCCGTGAGCCACCTGCACGAGCCAGCTGTGCTGCACTCGCTCTGCTGGCGCTTCCTGGAGGCCAATTCCATCTACACCTACTGTGGTGAGCCCTGAGCCCCCTCCTGCTCCCTGCCCTGGGCACATGCCCTGCTCTGTGTCTTGGTTTGAAAGACAGGATTCTGCTAAGGAAGGCAGGAGCCTCCCTTGGAATGGCAGATGCAACCCCCCTTCCCTCTGAGTTATTATAATTTTGAAATCAAGGGGCTTTTAGGCAAAGATGTGGGAAATAGGAATAACAGTTCTTTACTATTATACATCTATATGTGTATAACCAGTCAAACGAACAGCAATAACTGTGGCAGTAACAGCAAACAATCCCAAACCCAGTCCCAGCCTTCTCGGCTGTCGGGCCCTTTCCCCTCGGGTGCAGTTCCGCTCGCAGCCGGCAGGGGCGCTGGCGGCTCCCGGTGAGCAGGGCAGGTGCGATGGCTCCCCCGCGGCTGCAGGGGGCGCTCCGGAGCGAGCTCGGGGAGCAGCGGCACCGGTGCCCTGGGATCCGGGAAGGGATGGGACAAAGGAGCTTCACAAACCCCTGGGCAGCCGATCCCGGTGTCCGGCCGGACCCTCGGGAACAGCAGGCTGGAACAGCAGGGACGAGCACAAATCCCAGGTGGCAGACGAGATGTATCCAAACTGCGGTGGGAACCCCCCCCGGAGGTCTGGGCAGGCAGGGCGAGCACGGCTACAACACAGCAAAGGCTCAAAGCAACAGCAGGGGTAGGGCAGCCACGGCCCAGCTCCCAGCGGGGCAGGGAAGGCGAGCTTGGGATCCCAGGGTTTCTCTGGCAGAAGGAAAAGCAGCCAATGAAAAAGCCTCCCTCTCCGTCCAAATGCCAGGGACTGACTCACCACACATCCAGGTGAAACAAAAGAGCAGCCAGATGCACCCCACCCCAATGGCCAGCTCTTTTGTTTCTCTCAAGTACCCAGAAATTTGTTCCCCTAGCAACAAGTATGGGGAAAATTCCTTTAATAGAAAAAAAAAAAACCAGGAGAGCTCCTGAAACCCCAACAATATCAAAGACTGCTTTTTAAATATCCCCCTTCATCCTTGAGATGCACCCCAGTTTGCCTTCTCAGTCCCATCCCGAAACAGGCAGGCCCCTCTGACAAGGTACCACTGGCGAGTCCTCCCTCAGGGGATGAAAAACTCACCTTCCATCTGCCAGTGGTATGCAGCCCACATCCTCTCTCCCATCAGAAAGACTTCTCCAGATGCCATCATCCTGCACTACATGGATGATATACTAGTTTGTTCCTGAGATCAGTCCTATTTAGACACTGTTCTAACTAAGACAATAAAGGCTATTGAAGACACTGGATTTGAAATCCGTGAGGACAAGATCCAGCGAACCTGCCCTTGGACCTACCTGGGACTCTGAATTGGTGAGCGGAACGTCGTACCCCAGCATCTCACTGTCAAAGATAACCCAAAGACCCTCCGCGACTTCCACCAGCTCTGCGGGTCCATCAGCTGCCTGCATCCACTGCTGAGGATCACAACAGAGGCCCTCACACCACTCTTCTATCTCCTCCAAGGCAGCGATGACCTCGACTCACCCCGTGCCATCACTCAAGAGGCCCAGGAATTCCTGGATGAATGTCCAAGAAGCATTATCTTCCCGGCAGGCACACAGGACTGACCCCACTCTCCCTTTCCAGCTCATCGTCCTGGGTGAGTCACCCAGCTTCAATGCGTTAATTTTTCAGTGGGACACTGCACAGAAAGATCCACTCCTTATCATCGAGTGGGTCTTCCTACACCATGAGCCAATTGAGACCATTACAACACCTCAAGAGCTGATGGCTCAGCTCATTATAAAAGCCAGGGCGTGCCTCCGCACCCTTGTGGGGTGTGATTTCACACACATTGGCCTCCCATTGACCACCGGGGTTCTGGACCATTTGTTCCAGAACAACGAGCACCTCCAGTTCGCCCTTGACAGCCACACATGGCCAAATTTCCATTCACCAACCCAGTCATAAGCTGTTTAATTCAGCTTTCCTTTTGGCCCCAAAATCACTCCAAAGTCAAACACCCCTGAAGGCCCTGACCATTTTCACAGATGGCTCGGGGGCATTGCAAAAGTCCATGATGACTTGGAAAGATTCAAAGATGCAGAAGTGGGAGCCTGACATCGACTGTTCAAGGGTCCCCGTAGATTGCAGAGCTAGCAGCCATGGTCAGGGCTTTTGAGAGATTCAAAGAGCCAATTCATCTGGTCATTGATTCGGCATATGTGGCCAGTGTAGTTGCAGGAGCTGAACACTCCTTGCTAAAGGAGGTGTCAAACCCAAATTTACACAGGTTGCTTTCGAAGTTAATCCACCTCTTCTCCCACCGAAAGCCACCATTTCATATAATGCATGTGAGGTCACACACCGACCTCCCAGGGCCCATTGCAGAGGGCAGCAGAAGAGCAGATGCCCTGGCCATGCCTGTGCAGACTGCTAACGTACTTGACATCTTTGCACAGGCCAAGATGAGCCACGGCTTTTACCATCAGAATGTGCCAGCCCTCATGCACACGTTCCACCTACTGCACGACCAGGCGAGGGCCACAGTGGCCACATGCCCCACCTGCCAGCAGCACTGAGTTCCATCATTGGGCTCCGGGGTTAACCCCCAAGGACTCAACAGCTGCCAGTTGTGGCAGACAGATGTGACCCACTATCCGCCATTCGGCAGGCAGAAATACATGCACGTGTCCATTGACACATTTTTCAGGAGCAGTGTTTGCTTCAGCTCATGCAGGAGAGAAGGCCAAAGATGTCACCAGGCACTTTCTCCTGGCATTTGCCACCTTAGGTGTCCCGGAACAAATTAAAATTGACAATGGCCCTGCCTACACCTCCCACAAACTCAGGGATTTTTCAGTCAGTGGGGGGGTGAAGCACGGCACAGGCATACCAAGCTCCCCTATAGGACAGTTAATTGTTGAAAGGGCCCACGGCACCATTAAGGGGGTCCTCGATCAGCAGCGAGGAGGGACAGAAATCAGTTCTCCCATTGAGAGGCTCTGTAAAGCCCTTTTCCCGATAATTTCCTAAACTGCTCATCCACAGAGCCAAAACCCCCTGTATTCTGGCACTTCTCCAATTCGGCCCGAGCTAAGCTCGATGAGAAGCCGCTGGTGCTGATCAAAGATCCTGAAAGCCAACAAATACTGGGCCTTTTCCCTTTGATAACCTGGGGGAGGAGGTATGCCTGCGTATCAACACCGTCAGGCCTGAGGTGGCTCCCAGGCAAGAACATAAAGCCTTACATTGGCCCAGCAAACACTGCTCCCAAAGACACAGCCGTGCCTGGCGCTGATGCAGAACAACCCAAGGACCAAAGAAACACAGCCTGAAGACGGAGACGAGGCAAATCTCCACCGCAGACACTGACCTGCCATCCCACAACCAGAGCTGCGACCGGATAAGTTTACACCACTGACATGTTCCCATCCCCCTGTTACCATTCCCCTTTTTTTTTTCCAGCTTCTTAGTTAATAAAGAAGGGGGAATGTAAAGAGGGAGGGAATGGAAGGCCACCCCCCAAAATTGCAAATTTTTAACTCTGTTTAAAACTCTAGCAGAAACACCTGCCAACCCATACTCCATCAGGAAATGCAGCATTTGTCCCACCACCACCCTCTGGATGTTCCTGGTACCACTGGCAGTGGAGGCTTGAACTGTACTGCAGCCAAAAAGAGACTCTGGCAAAGACTACCCCCTCCGTGAGAAAATCCATACCAGTGTCCAGAGAAAAAATCCCCTGAAGGATTTGAGGACCTGTTGGGATGATGGGTTGTGGGTGTTTCTGATTGTTTTTGTTGTTTAATGCATAATTGGTTGTTTGGGGTGTTTGGTTGTTGGGAAATAGAATTATTGGGATCAATAAAAGGACTGTGCAAGCAATAGGCCTGGAAGCTTTAGGCTTGTGTGTGAGAAAACTTTCCATGGGAAAGTCCCTGTGTGAAAGATAACAAGCAGGGCTGGGAACAAAGAGGGAGTCTTGAGATGGTCCAGCTGTACTATCCGGGAGTGAATGAGGGAGATAGACACTGACTTCTTTATGGAAGCTTGCCAATGTAAGTCCAATTATGTAGAAATAGAAATGTGTTTTGATAAGCTTTAAGCCACTTAGGAGTTAACAAGCTGGTATAGTATATAAGTGCCTTTGGACTGCTAATAAATGGAGTTTTGAGGAGTTTGCTCTATCCACCATATTGGCTGGCTTGTTTCACTCTCTCCCCCCGCCGGGGGCCCAGGCTCCTCGTCCTGTTAAGCTTCTAACATTTGGTTCTGGGATCTCTGGGAGAAGCCTCTTTAATTAATACAGAAAAGAGGAGTTGTGGTGGCAGATTGACCAGGGGTACAAGAGACAGAGCGAGTTCTTGGTAAGACAGTCTCTGGTGCCAAAGACCTAGCGGTTATGGTGAGGGAAAGGAGCCTCTCCCAGGATGTTTGGTTATGGTAATGTACCCCAGTTCTGCTTCCCCAGATGGCTCCTGGTGTTAGCCACACCCCTGTACTTAAGCCTGAGCTGCCACATGTTCGGGGTCATTTGCCTCTGGAAACCTTCACAAGTTGTAGCAATAAACTGCTTTTTGTGGAACTCTACGCAAGGACCCTTCTCAACTCCTTGCCGTCGGCTTAATATTACTGGGGCCATCCCTGCGTCTGTGTGCTCACGCATGAGAGCCATGGGGCTGGCTGGGACCCCAGTAATACCGTGTCACCTTCCAGGTGGGTCTGTGGGGTGGCACAGGGAGGGGGAGCCCTAGTCCTGGGAGTGGGAGGTTGTTCTTTCTGAGCATCCCCAGGGGATGTGACCCCAGTGCTGACGAAAATCTCTGCTCGCTCAGTTGGCAGATTTACTGGTCTCTGCTCTGGAAAGCCTCGGGCTGCCTAGAGAGACGGCACAGGCGATCCAGCGGCTCGGCAGCTCCGATACGCGACAAGTGATAGCTGTAAAGCTGTCATCAAAGCAGAAGCAAAGAGTAGAAATATAGCCCAGACTCCGTGCCTGTATTCCTGTTTTCTTTGTTCCTCCTGTCCCAGGAGAGACGGGAGAGTCTGTTCACAGAAATAGAGACAGGAGCAAGAGGGGCAGGGCCAGCTGGGATCGCTGCTTTATTTGGGGGAAGGGAAAGGGGAGAGCAGAGGGTGGACCCGTGGTTACCAGCCAATCGGACTCTGTTTCGGGGCAGTCCGTGCTACTTTCAAGTCTTACCCGTGCTTGGAACAAAGGGGATTCAGAGCACATGGCAGGGACAAATCCGGACATGCCTGGGCAGTCCCGGGGCCGGGCTGCACTTCCAAGCAGGCAGCAACAGGCGTGGGCAAGGGTCACCCACACGTTTTCTGGCATCAGGGGTAACGTGGTAAGTCCTTGCTCTGTCTCAGCTTGAGTCAGGACCATCCACCAAATGATCCACGGCATCATCGTCTTCTGAAGGTTGCCCGTTGGTTTGCTGGTCCACACTGCTGTCATCTTCTTTAGGTTGCCTGTTGGCGCTTTTAATGTCGCAAATCCGGGTGAACACACCTTACAGGTACCGGTATCTGTGGAAACACAAGCATACCCGCATATGTGACAAGGTCCCATGGGCCTTCCCACTTGTCAGTGAGCAAATCTCGTACCCAGACTTTCGCTCGGGGCAGGTGCGTTTCGCCTGAAGACTGCAACGAGAAGAAATGATTCAAAAGAACAGGATTATCAGAATTTGGTGGCACTGTAAGACAATTAATTGTGTACAAAGCTTTTGCCAACCAACTCTGTGGGGATTCTCCAGTCATTCCCCCTTTTTGTTTTTCCAAAACACGCTTCAAAGAGCCATGAGCACGTTCAGTAATAGCTTGACCAGTGGGAAAATGGGGAATACCAAATTTATGGGTTACACCCCGCTGTTGTAAAAACCTCTGCATCTTCTGTGAGACGTAGGCAGGACCATGGTCAGTTTTTACAGAGGAAGACACACTCAAAACAGCAAAAGCCATTTGCCAGTGGGTGATAGCATCGTGACTCTTCTCTCCTGTATGTACAGACACCCACATGGCAGAGGAAAAGGTATCGATAGAAACACGTACATATTTGTATCAACCGAATTCAGCAATATGGGGAATATCTGCCTGCCCAATTTGCAAGGCTTGCAGACCTCTGGGGTTAGGGGTTAACACCTGCCAGTAACGGCGCAGTGAACCCTTGACAATCAGGACAAGAACTGATAATATTATGAGCCTCAGCAGAAGTTAATGAAAATTCTTTCTGCAAGGCATGAGAGCCTCGGTGAAAGAAATCATGCAAGGCTTTAGCTTGTGCTAATTTGTCAGGTTGAGGCGTCCTCCATGCAGGGTTGGCCAATTAACAGCTCTGGCATGACCTTCCTCTATAAATGCTGGCAAACTGGTGTGGCTCCTTATATGTAGAACATAATAGGGAGGGACTCAGTTCTGAATTGCACACCACAAAGCTTTCAACAGTGAAAAAAGAACAGCATTATTAACTTCCTTCAAAAGAGAGCAATCAAGATGCTGTGTAGTATCTGCAACATAAGCAGAATCAGTAACGAGATTCAATGGTACACAAGAGAATTGCTGGAATGCCATGGCCACAGCCCTTAATTCGACAAGCTGGGCAGAGCCTGACTCGTGGCCTTCCAGCATCTGCCACCCAGACTCATCCTTCCAGGTAAGGCCTTTCCTGTTCTTCCTGATCCAGTAAAGACAGTGGGTCCTTGCAGCGGTACACGGCTGTTTTTTGGCCGCAAGGACAAACTGGTTGATTTTGCCAATTGTAATAACTTGTGGCTGGGCAAATGGTAAGCAATTTGCCCAGAAAAGTTTTGCAATGCACTCTGCAAAGGAGCACAAATTGCAGAACTCCATTCAAAATATTCTTGCTGAATAGGAATTACAATTTTTGCAGGATCTTTGGCCATCAACTGCAGGCACCTCTGCTGGCACTTGATAATCAGTTGGGCAATGAGCTCAAACAGCGTAGATGCTGTTTTCTTAGGCTGGTGAGGCAAAAAGACCCATTCTAAAATGTGCAAAGGATCAGGCCATTGATCACCCCGCTGTGCAATGATGCCTGTAGGATGGAAATCTGGAGTGACAAGAAACACAAGGATATCAATGGTGAGGTCCACCCAGTAGACCTGACGATTTGAAATCACTTGCTGCACTTCTTCCAGTGCTTGTTCTGCTTCAGGGGTTAACTTCCTTGTCAAAGTTAACTCTGGGTTCCTTTTAAGGATGTTAAACAATGGGGATAATTGTGCTGTGGTCAATTCCAAATAGGGTCGCAGCCAATTTATAGTACCCAAAAGTTTCTGTGCATCATTCAAAGTCCAAGTTGATTTTTCAAACTGAAGGTTTTGTGGCTGCACAGTCTGTTCAAGCATTTTCACTCCCAGATATCTCCAGCGTGCCTGATGTTGCACCTTTTCTGGAGCTATCTGCAAGCCATAATTTTGCGGTGCTTTGAGCAGATGTGGTTGGATTTGCAACAGCTCATCTTTTGTAGGAGTTGCTACCAGTATATCATCCATATAGTGATAGCAATAGGCTCCAGGGAACTGTTCCCTAATACCAGACAAGGCTTGTGCAACATACCATTGACAATTGATTGGGTTCTTTCTCATACCTTGTGGCAACACTTTCCATTGATATCGTTCCACAGGTTTTGCGTGATTAACAGATGGCACTGTAAATGCAAATTTTGGAATATCTTTTGGATGCAGTGGAATGGTAAAAAACCAATCCTTCAGATCAACAGTCAATATGTCCCACTTAGCAGGTATCATTGTGGGGGATGGCATTCCAGGCTGTAAAGCACCCACGCTCTCTATTACTGCGTTAATTTGACGCAGGTCATGGAGCAACCTCCATTTCCCTGATTTCTTTTTGATCACAAAGATAGGTGTATTCCAAGGGCTCATAGAAGGTTCAATGGGCCCTTGTTTTAATTGTTCCTGGACCAATTTGTGAAGGGCAACTCATTTTTCTTTTGGTAGGGGCCACTGGGTTTCCCAGATAGGTTGTTCTGTAAGCTACCGTAGCGGCGGTGTAGGGTGCTTCATGCCCTTCTGCACAGCGGCCCCAATCAAAAATTCATCACCACTTTCACCCCCCAGGCTGCCAGAACATCTCATCCCCACAGATAGAGGGGTGCTGCAGTGATGCAGGGACAGACAGTGGCTATTTGTCCTTCTGGGTTTGTGATCAACACAGGTTTAGTACTCAAGTAGCTTTGTGCAGAGCCCCCAAGGCCAGCAACAGCAGAGCCCACTGGCATTGTGGGCCACGAGGGAGGCCATGCAGTGGCAGATTTGACAGAGACATCGGCTCCTGTGTCCATCAATCCCTTGATGGTTACATGTGATGGAGCCATGCCTTGCACTTCCAAAGTACAAACCATTCTCTGGTCAGAGATGTTTTGAGTCCAATACACTTGAGGCAGCCCCGTTGATCCGAAGCCTTGATCCCCTCGTAGTCTGGAATCTGTTTTTGGGGCACAAGACTTAAAAGGCTGAGTAATACGAGTCTGAGCAGGTATGGTAACAGGAGGACTGGGGGTTGACACCATAGCATATATTTGTCCCGTGTAATCAGCATCCACAAGCCCCAGATGTACAAAGATACCTTGCACTGTCACACTCAATCTCCCTATTAGCAACGCGCTGAGCCCCAACCCATGGCTCCATGCGCTGCTAGGGGGGCTTTATGTACCTGCTGCGAGGCTAAGATGACTGTGCTGGCGGTGGAAGCATCCATGCCAGTGGCTCCTCTTGTCCACCCGGTGAGGTGGTTGCATAAGCTTGCTCGGGGTGTGGCCCCTGGGAAGTGTTTGTGTCTGTGAGCGCTTCCCTTTCGCGTTCTTCTTCCCGTTTCCCTGGTGTGTGAGGGGCTGCCCGTTCGCACGGAATTCAGATTTGCAGTGCTTTGCAAAACGTCCTGGCTTTGCACACTTAGTACAAAGTTCCACCCCAGGGGTTCCTTTCGGGTTTTTTGGCACACTTGATAATTGGTTCTTGTGGGGACACTGAGCTTTGGTGTGACCTTGTTGTCAGCAGCTATAGCAATGATGCTGTACCTCCACTGCAGCTGCAAGAGAGTCTGCTAGCGTGGCCACATGGTAGGGAGCAGTTCCTACCTTGGAATAAACATGTATTATCTCCTCCAAAGAAGGAGAGCCACTCGGCAAGAGATCTATGGCTCTCCAACACTCATCATTTGCATTATCCTTTGCTAACTGCAAGAACATCTGCTCCCTTGCTGTTGGATCTGCTATCTGTTTGCCTAAGGCATCCTGCAGGCGATCCAAAAATTGCATATATGGCTCATGTGCACCCTGCTTTATTGAGGTGTATCGTTGTGTTGGTGAGGACATATATGCAACCTCCATAAGAGCCTGCATACCCAAATCACGAGACTGAGCTAAATAGAAGGATGCAGACAAGCCTGTAGCTGTGGGTTATCCAAAGGAGGGAATCCCAGCAGCTGAGCCATGCCTGCTCCGAAACGAGGATCATCCGGAGATAATTTAAAATTGCTCATTGTCATTGCTTCAGCAAATCGACGCCAAACAGACTCAAATGTTAAGTATTGAATTGGAGAGCAAAGCAATCTTGCTATTAGTTTCATATCAAAGGGAGTCAGATCTTGTGCAGCTAAAAACGACAGCATCTTTGCTATGGCTGGGGATGCCAAACCATGCTTTGTAGCTATTTTGCCCAGTTCTGAAAGCACTTGCCAATTAAACTCAACGTATTGATTTGGTCCCTGACCTCCGCTTCTAATGACAGGGAACGCTCCCATTGCCCCCTCAGAACTCATTTGATTGTTCAGAGCAAAAGGTTGCCCAGGCATAGGAATACAGTCTG
Organism: Aphelocoma coerulescens; assembly: GCF_041296385.1. Classification (NCBI taxonomy): domain Eukaryota; kingdom Metazoa; phylum Chordata; class Aves; order Passeriformes; family Corvidae; genus Aphelocoma; species Aphelocoma coerulescens. The sequence continues at coordinate 2,072,128 of NC_091041.1, read as the reverse complement.
CCAGTTCGAAGTCTCCTCTGAGACTTGTTAGTGCTTTGATCTGGTTCCAAAAGCTTTCCGGGTCATAAGCAGATACTGTTAGTGAGACTGGTTGTACCGTGAGCACGTGTTCCGGAGGATTTGCGGGTGTGAGGGACGGAGTATTTCCCTTGCTGGGGCCCCGTCCCAGCGCCGGCTCCCGGCAGCGTTTTGCCCGTATCGGTCACTGGGCGCCTGCGCCAAGGGCTGAAGGCTGATCGGCGCATGCGCGGGGGGCGCAGCGCAGGCACAAGCCAGTCCATTGGAGGAAAAGCGGGGGGAACCACAGCAGGGGGAGCCCTGGCTTCGGCTCGTCGTCTCCGTCGGACCAGAGGTCATCGGGCAGGGGTGTATCGAACGGAGCTGCCAGACCAGCGGGACCGGGCCAGTCGGCCCCAAGGTCCGTCCGTCCTTCCGCCGCTTCAAGTGAGGGCGCGGTGCCGCCACGCCCCACCGAGCTACTGCAGATGGTAGCGCCCGGCGCGGCCCCGCCCCGCCCCGCCGCCAGTACCGGCGCGGAGCAGCGGTGGAATCGACCGGCCGGGACGGGGCGCGCCCGGCGCGGAGCCGTGTGGCACTGCTGTCCCGTATGGCACTGCTGCCCCGTGTGGCACTGCTGCTCCGTGTGGCACTGCTGCCCCGTGTGGCACCGCTGCCCCGTGTGGCCCTGCTGCCCCGCCGTGTGCCACTGCTGCCCCGCCGTGTGGCACTGCTGCCCCGTGTGCCACTGCTGCCCCGCCGTGTGCCACTGCTGCCCCGCCGTGTGCCACTGCTGCCCCGTGTGGCCCTGCTGCCCCGCCGTGTGGCACTGCTGCCCCGTGTGGCCCTGCTGTCCCGCCGTGTGGCACTGCTGTCCCGTGTGCCACTGCTGCCCCGTGTGGCCCTGCTGCCCCGCCGTGTGCCACTGCTGCCCGGCCTCCGCCCTTGTCCGGGAGCGGCTGCCCCGGCGCCGGGAAAGGGCGGGTGGCTCTCGGGGCAGGGTGCGCGGGGCTCGGGAGCGGCGGGCTGGGGTTGCTGGTTGCTGATCGCTGTTGCGGGCCGGTTCCGGGACAGGGTCCGGGGCAGGGGCTGAGGGCTGGGGACGGTCTGTTGTAGGACTCATTAGCGGCACGCAGTTCGGTGACTCAGGACACGGCCCAAAGGCGGTTTCTGCCGGCGCCTTTGTCTCTGTGCCCGGGTTCTCACCGGCCCCACCGGCTTCCCCTGTTCCCTCCTGTCTCTTCTGCCCCTTCGCTTTATCTTCCGCATCCGCGGGGTCCCGCGGTTCTAAGTCCCGTTCCTTTTCTACCGCTTTTAAAGAAGTCTCCAACACCGCCCTCCAGGTTGTGAGCAGAGTTTTTGTAGCCTCATCACCCCGGGAAGCGAAATCAAGAATTCGCAGTCCAACTTTTTCCCAGGCTGCCACCTTAAAGGCACCCTCAGCAATAAAGTTTTTAGCACTTGTTTATCCTACTTAATGCCTCGTTTGTTTAGCATAAGCGTCCATACATTTACTGTAGCTTTTTCTTCTTGGGATATTTGAGTTCCCATGGTCTCCTGTAGCCTACCTTTAACATTCAGTCGTCCCAGGGCTTTTGGCACCTCTCCCCGGTGCTCTTTGGCTGCAGAGCTCCGTCCCCTCCGCTCTCTCCCGGCGCTCAATTTTCTTGCAGTTCCTCGCACGCGCGGACAGTGCCTCGGATAAAGTGCAGAAAAGGCGTTTATTAAACAAAGCAGCCCCTTTTTTACACTTTTTGTATGTTGTCATTTGTGTTACAGATTCGTTGGCTGCTAAACTACTACAATGGACTCACGGGCTACTATCAACTAAAACATATAGCCATTGGCTACCTGTGGCATAAGCATTCAAGCATTCAGAAAAAGAACAGGTGTGGATATGTTGCTGTTTTTCTCCTGTTGTTTAACTTTCATGCTTCTGTTTATACTATATCCTCATGGATAAAAACTAACTGCTTTTCTTCTCACGGGCTTTTCTCATGAATAGAAGTTACCCATGTCCAAATGAAGGTCTGTGAAGCCTGCAGACCTGCTGTCAGCCTCAGCACTGAAGGGCACCATCGTGAAGCAGATCTGCAGCACTGCCCTTGGGAGACTGCTTCAAGTAAGGGTCCTGCTTTGGGAATGCAGCTGGGATACCAGAGTGTCCCTTGCAGGTGCTTTTCCCCGTGTTTTGGTGCCCACTGAGGCACAGAAATGGGTGAGCTGGGGATGAGCTCTGCCTCGAGGGAGGCGGGATGGGAAGGATCCCTGCTGGAGGAGCCTGGGCAGTGCTCTGTCCTGGGACTGACTCTCCCTTTGCTGCAGGACCCCAGCAGGTACGAGTGTGGGCAGACCAAGGTGTTTTTCCAGGCTGGCCAGGTGGCCATGCTGGAGGAGCTGCGTGTCCGGAGCCCGCGGGCAGCCTGCACATAGTCTAATTGGACAAAGGATCAGCCACCCCTTGGGGTGATTGGCCAAAATCCTAAAACATCCATTGTCAAAATATTTTTCTACTATACCATAAACAAGACTTCTCAAGGTTGCAGGTGTTTGGTTGTTTACAGAACTCTGCTACCTCTTCTGTGAGAGAGAAAAGTCTCTCACGGACATAGAAAATAGCAAGAAAATCCTTGCTAGCAGCATTTTTGTACCTACACAGCTCTGTCCCCCCTCCAGGCTCTGCCACCTCCTGCCCAGCTCCCTGTTCCCCCTCTTGGCTCCCTGCCCAGCTCCCTGCCCAGCTCCCTGCCATCCCCGCAGGTTTGTGAGGATGCTGCAGAGGACCAGGGCTGCCGTGGTGCTGTAGAAGACCCTGAGGATGGTCCTGGCCCGATGCTCGTTTCTGCACCTGCACCAGGCCACCGTCACGATCCAGGCCTTCGCCCAGGGCCCGTTTGCCCGGTGCCGGTACCGAGAGGTGGGAGCCCAGCAGGGCGGGGGGTGCCTGGCTCCCCTCCGGGGGTGGTGTGGCACCGCGAGGCCGTGGTGATCCAGGGGCTGGCTGGCCCAGAGGCGCTACGGCCGCGTGTGCAGGGCCGTGCTGCCCCTGCAGTGCTGCTGCCCCGGGCCTGGGCACGACGGGAGCTGAGCCGGCTGTTCCTCGAGGTGCGCTCGGTCAGGCACAAGGAGCTGCACAAGGGCACGGAGATCAAGGTGATCCAGTTGCAGTGCAGGCTGGACGAGCAGGTGGGTCCCAGGGGTGTCCCAGGGGCAGGGCTTTGTGCTGACCACCTCTTACCTGGCCCTGGCCCAGCTGTGTCCTGGGCCTGGGGCAGGAGCTGATTGCCTGCCGTGGGTCCCCAGGAGAAGCGGTGCCTCTGGGCTTTGTTCCCAGGTTTCTGTGCTCCTTGGGACAGGTAGGGCACTCCCCTGGGTGCAGCCTCACAGCAGTGTCAAGTGCTGGGGACAGTCCTGGTGTGACATGTTCCACTCTGCTGCTGGAAGCATCCCTTTTCACCATCTGGGTTTCTCTGCTCTGACTGTGGCTGCTCCAGTTCTGGGGGTGTCTCTGGAGGATGAGGGAGGTGGTGTGATCCTGTCTGGGAGTTGGAGGAAACAGGGCAGGGTAATCCCGCTGTGAGGACCAGCCTGGAGGCAGGGAAGGGACCCACACGTGAGCTTTGCCATGGCTTTGGAGCCCATGGGGGTGGCAGGTCAGGGACAGCTGCTCTCCCAGGCCTGAGCTCTGGAGGGGGAGGATTCTATGGCTCAGGGCTCCAAGGAGATGATGGGAAATGGGGTCTCATTACAGAGGGGCAGCCTGAGTGCACGGGGCTCTCAGTGCTGTGACACGTGGGGATGTGTCCCTGCCCCTGTTCCTGACCCTGCCCCTGTTCTCAACCCTGCCTGATGCTCTGTCCCTCGCCCCAGGCCCAGGAGAAGCAGCAGCTGGTGGAGCAGTTCTCAGGGCTCAGGGCTGCCCACAGCGAGGAGCTGCAGCACCTGCAGGATGAGTTCCGGCGGCTGCAGGAGGACATGGCTGGCAATGTCCAGGTCGAGCAGCTGGAGGGGCACAGCTGCCTGGGCCCAGAGGTCGAGGAGCTTAGGCAGGTCTGTTGGGGGATGCTCCTGCTCCTCTAGGGCTCCACGGGGCTCTCCTGGGAACATGCAGTGGGAGTCCACTGGGCAGGGCTCAGGCTGTACCTCCCTTCTGCCTTCCCGCAGCGCTTGGTGGAGATGGAGGCTGTGCAGCTGCAGCTGGGGGAGGAGAGAGATGCCCTGATCCAGCACACGTTGGAGCAGTCAGGATCTGGAAGGTAAAAGGGGTGCTCTGACCCCCTCATCCCCCGGGGTATGAGCAGGTCCTGCAGGCAGAGGCACATCCCCTCTCCGAGGGGTCACGGCGTGGCTGTCCCCACTCCCCGCTGTGTCCGTCCCCACAGAGCTGCACCAGCAAGTGGCACGGGAGAGCCAGGGGCTGCTGTGGGAGCTGGAGGAGGAGCAGGAGCGTTACCAGAGCCTGGAGCAGGAATATGCCCACCTGGAGCAGGAATATGAGACCCTGCGAGATGAGGTGGCCTTCCACAGGCTGAGGGCCTGGCCGGGAAATGGGAGCCTCCAGGCAACCCCTTCCCTGGCTCCTCGTGCGGAGTGGGCAGTGCTGGCTGCTCTCCTCTGGGAGAAGTGGATTCCCCAGTTCATCTGCTGGGGGTCCCCAGCCCAGGTGCCCTCCCGAGGCTGTCACTGCTCCAGGGGATGTGGCAGCAGAGGATCAACCTCGTCCTTCTCTTCCCCACTTAGCAAAGCACCTGGAGACAATCCCCTTCCTCAGAGAGCTTCTAGGGCTCTGAGAGCAGCTTCTGGTCCTCCTCTGTGTCCACGGCTCCCTCGAGAGACAGCTCTGGCCTGCAGGCTGAGGCCAGTGGGGACACTGGGGACAGTGCGGTGGGGGTGACAAGTGGGCTGTGCCTTCCCTTGGCTGTGGGGACAGATGTGCCCCAAGGCAGCTGGCTGGGGGCTGGTCCCCTCGGGAGGGCTGTCCCCAGGATTCACTGGCTGCTGTTTCAAGCCCTGTCTGTGCACAGGGGCTGGAGGAGCCACAGCCTGCTAGTGAGACCCTGAGTGGTGTGGAAGGCCAGGACCCCTTGGAGAAGTCCTATCTCCTCCCCAAGGAGGAGCTGGCTCGGACCTGGGAGGAGCTGCTGAGGTTCAAGGGCTCAGTGCAGCTGGAGGAGAAGAAATGCTTGGAACTCCTCAAGTGCAGGGTGAGCTGCTGCCCTGATGCCATGAGCAGGGCTGGGCCCAGGCTGTGTCCAGGCTGGCAGGGCTGGGTCTGGACTGGTCTCACCCTGCTCTCCCCTGCACAGGACACAGCGGAGATGCCGGGACCGGGCAGGAGCTCGGGGCAGGTGGTGGGCGATGACCTGAGATACGCCTACGACGCAGTGCAGGCTGCCAACAGGTGAGTGTGCTCCCAGGGAGATGGTCTCAGCTGAGGCTGGCTCCCCCATGCTGCTGGTGGGGCTTTTCCTGGTGTTTAACCAGCTGTGGCCTGGCTCATGGTGCTGGGCAGCTGCAAATCCTCTTTGAAGCAGCCCCATCCTCCCTCGTGAGGGGCAGGCACCCAGCTGGGTGTGGGGCACCCCTGACTCCCCTTCCATCAGGCCTACCCAGCTGTGTTTTCCTGGATGGGGCTGGGGCATCCCACTGTGCTCAGAGCAGCTCTGTGAGCAGGTGGGATGTCCTGGACTCCACAAGAACCTCCTGAGCACTGGTGGAGCCCGTTCCTGGGCCGTGCCACGTGTGCTCTGTGCTCAGAGGGGAAAGGCTGGGGCTGTGCTGCCTCAGGGTGCCTGGGCAGGGGGCGAGCCCCAGTTCTGCAGCTTCTGGGGGGGAAAGAAGCTACTGCTTCTGCAGTTCTGCCTCCTCGGCAGCCCCCCAAGGGCTGGGGTGGGGTTGCAGTGCCTCAGTTTCCCTGTGCTGGTGTGCAGGCTGCTGGTGAGCCAGCTGAGGGAGGAGAAGCAGCAGAACGAGGAGGAGGTCCAGGGGCTGCACCTCGACATCTGCTCCCTGAAGCAGCTGAGCCAACAGCAGGCAGCCCTGAGCCAGGAGCTGCAGGGCCAGGAGGGGCTGCAGCACCACGTGCTGCAGCTCGAGGAGAACTGGGTAAGAGGGGCTGGGGGACAGGAGTGGGTTTGGGGCTGCCCCCTTCCTTGCCCTGGGATGAGCTGCAGTGACTCCTTAGGGAACGATGTGGGAGCCCTGCTGTACCCCCAGCTGGGACACAGAGCCCCAGAGCAGAGCCTGGCTGCTTGAGGCACCACCCAGGGTTTGTGAGCCACTGCGATGAGCTTTTTGTACCCTTTAGTTGCTGCCATGCTGGAGAGCGAGCCCATCCAGGGCTTGTCCTCCCCCGACCCCTGGCCATCACCGCTCCTCCTCAGCCTCAGCCCCTGCCCACTCCCTGTCCGAGCTGCTGCAGTGCCTGGGCTCTTTCCACACCACTCTGGACCGCCATGGGCTGGCCCCCAGCGTGGGCCACCAGGCCCTGTGCCAGCTCCTCTTCCTCATCAGTGGCACCACCCTCAACTGCCTGCTCCTGAGGAAGGACACGTGCTCGTGGAGCTGTGGCATCCAGCTCAGGTCAGTCCCCGAGTGGGGCACGAGTCCCTGGGGGTGGCGGGAGGTGGCTCATGCCCTGCCCTGAGCCGTGTCCCTGGCAGGTGCAACATCAGCCAGGTGGAGCAGTGGCTGTGGGCACAGGGGCTGCAGCAGAGCAGGAGCTCTGTGAGGAGCTGGAGCCCCTGGTCCAGGCTGCCCAGCTGCTGCAGGGGAAGAAGGTGACAGAGGAGGACGCTGGAGCTCTCTGCAGCCTCTGCACGGTGCTGTCACCCCAGCAGGTACTGGGAGGGCTGGAGCTCTTGCCTGCCGGGCATCCACCTTGCCATGGGGCTTCTGGGTGCACCAGGGCTGCCCTGGGGTGGGGACCAGGCTGTGCCCAGAAATGCCAGGATGTGCCCAGCCCTGCCCTGTTGACGTCCCCGCCCTCTCGTGCAGGTTGTGAAGCTCCTCCGGGCGCACACCCCGGCCGTGGGGCTTCAGCAGCAGCGTGGAGGTGAGTGGGGCCCGGGGGGCTGCCCTGCATGGACACCCCCACGCTGGGGCAGTCCTGATGTGACTGTTGTCCCCACAGAGGCGGCTGCAGGACCAGTACAGTCCAGCTCCTGGTGGACACCAGCCACCTCTTCCCTGCTCACCTGCCCTTCACTGCCTCCCCGCTGCCCCTGGGTGAGCTCCACATCCCTGAGACCCTCAACCTGGCCTTCCTTGGCCACCACTGAGCCTGGGGCTGCCCCTGGGCTGCTGCCAGTGCCCCATTTCAAGGTATCTGCACCCTCTGAAGTTTGGGAAGGCTGTGAAGGCAGGGGTTCAGCACCTTTTGACTGCAAAGTTGTTTATTTATTGAAATTTGGGTGCCTTATTTGTGGCACAGGCAGGGCCCCTGACAGTCCTGCACTGGGGGGTTTGGCCATGTTTTAATCCTTTGGAGTTAAGAGAAGTCTTTGCAGGTAACTCTGGCGTTGAGGCTGTTTGCAGGGCGGTGGGAGGGAGCTCTTCTGGCCCCAGAGAAGGGGTGGTCAGCAGGCTTGGAACAGACTTACCTGCTTCCTGTGAAGACAGGGAGCATTTATTTGAATGACCTGGCTTAGCTGATGTCACACAGACTTTAACTCCTCAGCCTGTTCGGGTTAGGAGTGTTGGCAGGAGTCATGGAGGAGCAGGAGCCTTTCTAGAGAGGTTTGCTGCAGTTAACCACGGCTGGGCTCCTCTTGAGAAAGAGTAAATAATTGTACACTGCTCCCTGAACTACCTGTGCAGTTCCAGTTAAACACTGCCCCACAGCCTCCTGTCTCAAGGAATTCCTCTGAGGAATTGCAGTATCTCCTGAACACAAGCCTCCCCTTTCTCCATAAACAGGATCCACTTCAGGAGTAGATGAACCAATCCCATGAAAATGCTGTGTCCTGGTCTTGAGTTACAATGGCTTTGGGAACCTGAGGACTGGGAGGTGCATGAAGGTGGTAGGATGAAGTGGCATGAGCGTCAGGGCTCAGAGGGACTTGAATTTAAGTTCAAGAATCCAACTGTTTCCCATTCTGTGACTGAGGTGAGATCTGGTGGGTGGGAGGATGGACCAGTAATACCCAGTCCTGCTCTCTGGCAGTGGAAGCCATTCACCCTTGTCCCAAGTCCCTCTCCAGCTCTCCTGGGGCCCCTCAAAGCACTGAAAGGAGCTCTCAGGTCTCCCTAGAGCCTTCTCTTCTCCAGGCTTAAAGGAGTCTGGTTACACCCAGTCCGTTTTCCCACTTAAGGTGGGTTTGGGTTTTCCAGTGCCCAGCATCACATCCCAGAGCTCACAGACCAAGTGGCCACCAGGCTTGCTCAGAGCTTCACTTGGACTTCCTGAACAGGGTTTGAGGGCAACTCTCTCATTATTGTCCTGCTCACAGTGGGCAGCTGGTGCATAAATTATTATATTTTAAAAATCCCTTTTTTGTCTTTACTCTTAAACATATTGTAATACAAATATTAACGTGCCATGACTTCAGCAGGCCACATTCTAAAATAACTGATTTTTATGTACCTCAGGTCCTAATTAGTTCATAGAATCATGGTAGGAAAAGACTCAAGTCCAGCTCTCAACCCATGTTCACCACTCAGCCACATCCTCCAGTGCCCCATCTCTGCAGTGTTTGAATGCTTCCAGGGATGTTGATTCCACTCTGGCCCTGGGCACCAAGGCCTGACCCTGCTTTCAGTGAAGAAATTTCCCTAATATCCAATATAAATCTCCTGGTGCAACTTCAGGCCGTTTCCTCTCATCCTGAAGCTCCCTGAAGCCTGGTACTGAGAGCAGGTGTGTCCATCTCTGCGTTTCAGAGCCTTTTGGATGTATTGAGGTACAGATCCCAAAAATTAGTGCCTTTTACGGCTTCCAGGGAGCCCTCGGGGATGGGAGTGAAGGGCAGTACTTGGTTTCAAACTCCCCATGATATTTATATAGCTGCCAAAAGGCCCCCAGGGTCAGGATTCTGCCCTCCAAAAGGCTCCTGGATCAAGGTCCAGTCAGGAAGATCACTCAGCATTTACCCTCCCAGCCTCAGCTGGGGGGAACTTGTTTAAATTGTTGTTAATTGACTCCTATGAAGATAATGGCAAATAGAAATAAACCTTAAAACAACTTCCCTCCAGCTCTCCTTTCTCCTCAGGCTCAACTTCCTTCCCAAATTCTCCACCTCCTCCCCCACAGCTGTGATGGGGGATGGGCAATGGGGCTTGTGGTCAGTTCATCACCCCTTGTCCCTGCTGCTCCTTCCTCCTCCTCCTCTTCCCCTGCTGTAGCGTGGGGTTCCTCCCATGGGTGCCAGCCCTCCATGAACCCACCCTGGCTGGATCCCTGAGCTTCTGCCCCAGCACAGCCTCTCCACGGGGTCAGAGCCACCGTAGAGCACATCCCCCTCTCTGGGCAGGCTCCTCCAGGGGCTGCAGGTGCAGCTCTGCTCCACAGGCACCTCCTGGGCTGCAAGGGCACAGCTCCCTGGCACTGCCAGCTACCGTGGCCTCCCAGGGAACTTCTGCTCTCTTTTCACACAGGGACAGGAGCCCCATGTGAAATTATGATGATTAAAGCTAATTAATTACTCCAGGAACCCTCAAGAAATGGTGTATCCACCATGAATCACTGGAAAGGGATGAGCCCAAGAGCCAGGATGGGGTTGGACTTGAGCTTTAAAGGTCCCTTTCAGCCTAAGTCATTCCATGATTCTAGCAAAGCCTGGTGGCAGGCCCACAATTCTCAAGGGTGAAGCAGGACTGTGCCAGACCCCAGGAACAGCCCCAGCTCTCTCTGTAGGTCATCAGGGCCCTGCATTCATCAAATCTACATCAATCCAATTTAGCAGGAAAGTGTTTCGAGGGACTGTGTCAAAAGCCTCACAGAAGTCCAGGCAGGTGCCAGCCACAACTCATCCGTTCTCTGCTGATAGAGTCACCCCAGCATGGAAGGCCACAAGAGCAGCAAGGGATGGGTTTGCCCAGGCTGTGCTGGCTGTCCCTGATCACTCCCAGGCCTGGGAATTATCAGCATTGTGCTCGGGAGCAGCATCACCTCCCAGGACAGGTCTGTCCCAGCTCTGCAGCTCCTCCCGAGGGGAGGCGGAGGGGCAGGGGCTGAGCTCTGCTCTGGGACAGGGACAGGAGCCCAGGGAAGGGCTGGAGCTGGGTCAGGGCTGGGCATGGAGCTCAGGGAAAGGTTCTTCCCCCCGAGGCTGCTGGGCACTGCCCAGGCTCCCCAGGGAATGGTCCCGGCCCCGAGGCTGCCAGAGCTGCAGGAGCGTTTGGACAGCGCTCTCAGGGATGCCCAGGGTGGGGTTGTTGGGGTGTCTGTGCAGGGTCAGGGGCTGGATCAATGATCCCTGAGGGTCCTTCCAGCTCAGGATATTCCAGGACTCTGTGTTCTGTGATTCTGTTTAACACCTATCCTTAGTGCAAAGGCACCCTCATGGAGGCTGAGCAGCAGCAGGGACCATCCCTGGGCTGTCAGTCCTTGGAGCTGGTTAATCTTGGAGCTGGTTATCCTTGGGGTCGGATATGCCTGGTTTTCACTTTAAAGGTGGAAGTGCTGCACTGGGGTGGGAGTGGAGCTGGGGGGGCCCCCAGGTGCCTGTCCCCTCCCAACTCCCCACAGGAGCCACAGTGAAGGGTGTGCTTTTTAATGTCAGTTATAATAAAATATTTTTACAGAGCCCAAAAAATTCAAAATAGTGCAAAACATCTCACTGTCATGCATCCATGGGAGCCGCCGCCGCCGGCGGGACAGACACACAGGCATCGGTGACACTGTGCTACAGGAGCAGAATTGGTCAGTTCAATCACATGCCAAACAGGACAGTCTGGGGAGGGGGCACAGGGCCAGGGGCACCACGGTCGGGGTGCGGGGCCGAGCCCCAGCCTGGCCGTGCAGGAGCAGCCGGTAGAAAAAGGGTGTAAACATTGAACAGAAACGAGAGAGGAAAGTGAAACCCTTTGGTCCCAGGCAAACCCTCTAGAAAAAGGAGCGTGGGGGCCGGTCGGGGTACCCTGTTTTGGGATGGGAGGGGGCTGAGAGAGCTGTATTGACTTGTGGGGTCATGAGGCCTCTGCCTGCCCCATGACTCGGGGCAAACTGGCCGGCTGGGGTGGCCACCCCACCACCACACACCCAGGCCTCCCAGGCACTCGCACGAGACATGCACACCACTTACCACACAGAAATGGTGCTCATTGGGGAACTGGGGGCACAGAACTGGTGCTTACTGGGGGACTGGAGGGAGGGGGTCTCTGGGGCGGGGTGGGAAGGGTTTTGCTTGGGCCAAGGAGATCCCGTGGGCTGCACTGCTCAGGGATGCTGGTCCCCACCGGCCAGAGCAGAGAGGAAATGAGTCCCTCTGCCCTGGTGCCCCCAGCCCTTGCCTCCCCCCAGCCCTGGCACCTTGTGGGGGGCAGTGGGGCAGCCCACGGTGGCAGCAAGGCAGGGAAGACAGGATATGGGCCGGGGGCTGCTCCCTGCTGCTCCCGACCCTGGTGATGCTGCTGCCAGCCAGGGAGGGGACCCTGTGCAGGGCACGTGGGGGCTGCACCCGCCAACCCAACAGCCCCAATAGCCCTTCCGGGTGCAGGACACAGCCTGTCCAGCTGCCCTGTATGTACAGGTATTTACATATGTACAGGTGCTCAGGGCTGGGAGCTGCCCTGCCCTCAGGGCACACCAGGGATGGCGACAAGGGGCCATCGAGCTGTGCCAGCCACTCACCAACACCCGCACATGGCACGAGACACACACACCCTCCCCAACCCTTTCCTTGCATCACTCGGTCAGGTTTGGGGCTGGGTGGGACAGTGGAGGTTCAGGGATGGGCCACTGGGGTTCCTCCATCTCAGACAGGCTGGGGAAGGGCGAATCGCGCCCCTCACCCAGGCTCGGGTCCAGCCCTTTCCTGCAGCCCCCCAGCCCCAGCACCTTCCTGCGAGGCAGGACGGGGGCCTGGCTGTGCCCGGCACCGCTGTCACCCAGCCAGCGTGGCCAGGGAGGGAGGGGAGGGTCTGTCACTGCAGCCACAGCACGCCCTCCCCAGGGCCGCGACGGCGACTCCTCTGTGGCCACTCCTATGGCTTATACACGGCTGGAGGATTCTGTCAGGGGGCCGGGAGCAGGGGGCGAGGGCTGGGGGGCTCGAGGAGTTTAACTGCTGCCCTCCTCGGCCGAGCGCGTGTCCGACTTGAGCTTGACGAACTCCTTGGCCACCTCGTCGTTGTTGCGCTGGGACAGGATGCGCAGCACGGTGAGCCCGGTGTCGTCCATGTGGATGCGGCGGCCCAGGGGCAGCCAGCAGGCGCAGCCGGGGCGCTGCAGGATGTCCCGCAGCTGCAGCACGGCGATGCCCACGGTGCGGTCCTCCCGGGCGAAGCAGTAATCCTTCACACACACCTGCAGCTCGTAGCACTCGGGGCCCGTCTCCGTCCCCAGCGTGCTGAGGGGGGACAAGGGACGGGCAGTGTTGGGGTCACACTTCACCCCTATCCCAGCCCTCTAACAGCCCCTACATGGCTGCTGTCCCCACCCCCACCCCTAAAAAAGCCTTTTCCTTTTTACTCCTTCCCCCCTCCCTGCTTTTACCAATGAGAAAATACCTAAAACACATCCCATTGGGGATTAGCAAACTCACTGGCAGACCCCAGGAGGTCCCCACATGTGGGGGACACGTCCCCCAGCCTGTCCCCACGTCCCCAGCCCACGGTGCCACTCACAACTGGAAGCTCTCGTTGTACTTGGGGGCCCAGCTGTTGTTCTTGGATTTGGTGGCGAATTTCCTCTTCTTGTCACTGAGGTGGGGCCCGATGATGTTGACCTCGATGAAGGGCCGGAAGATGCCCGACGTTTGCCACTTGAGGTCATTTGCGGCCACCACTGCAAGGAGGGGACAGGTGAGGCTCATGGAGCACTGTCACCTGCTGGAGCCCGGCACCCTGGCCAGCAGAACCCACCTTTGACGGTGACTTTGTGCTCGCCACTGCTGGGGTGGGTCAAGAGCTCCACGTGGATGGACACCTCCCCAACGGGGTCATCCACACCAGAGCCTGTGACAGAGGGAGAAGATGTCAGCGCCTGTTCTCCCCGTGCTCCTGACATCCCCTGCCCAACGCTAACCCCACTGAGGAGGCAGGTCACCCACCGCGGGGTGTGGCCCAAAGGGCTGTAGGCACAGCAGTGTGGGTGCAGCAGCTGTGATGGACATGGCAGGACACTCTCAGCACCAGGCTGACTCTGCCATCCCACCGCTGTGAACGCCCCCTTGCCCAAGCAGGGCTGAGGGGCCTGTCTGGGATGGGGCAGAGGACAGTGGCCCAGCTCGCCCTGCTCTGGCCATGGAGGGGTGAGAGTGTCATGGGCACAGCACTGGGCAGGAGGGATCTGGCCAGGGCAGCCACAGCCCTACCAGTGTCCGGAGGCTGACCTGCCCCCTCGTACCCCTCCATCCCAGGGACCACATCAAGCCCAGGAGTCCCCAAGCCTGGGGACCTGGGTGACCTGTGACCAACAGGTCAGCCCCCCCTCCCATGCCACCCCAGAGCTGTGCATGCACCCATGGTGAAGGATGGGGTGCAAGGCAGAGGGACAGAGGCTCTGTGGGTCTGATGGGGCCATGGAGATCCGGCTCAGTGGGAAGCCCTCAGGGTGGGAAGGAGGACGTGTCCCTGTGTATCACTGAGGGTGCCAGGCCGGAGCGAGGCTGGCGATGGCACATTCCCCTCCATGCCCCCGGCCCCCGCCCCCCATGCTGAGCTGGGATGGAGGCGATGGCTGGGGAGGGGGGCTGGGCATGGAAGGCCAAGCGGGGGTGCAGCCCCGGCCCCCAGCGGGGTGTGATGGAGGCCAAGCAGGGCCCGTGGGGGGCTCATTCCCTGCACCCCAAGACAGGCAGACGGAGCGTGCCAGAGCAGGGCTAGTAATGGTCCTTAGGGCAGCAGGGTGGGCAGGAAGGGGACAGGATGTGGCATGGCCTCCCCTAGGGCCACATGTGCCACGGGGAGGTCACTGTGGGTGCCCACCCCCAGGCAGCAGTGCTGGGGACAATGTGGGGTGCCCAGAGCGTGTGGGCAGACACCCCTACTCCCAAGGGGACAGCCTCAAACCCGCTCTGGGGGTGGTCAATATGGCTGAGCACAGTTCCTCCAAATGCCCCCCAAAGCAGCCCTGGGAGTGGGAGTTTGCCCGTTCTGGGGGTCCCCGAGGCCGGCGATGCTGAGGGGTCCCCAGGCCCCCCCAGCCCGTGGTGCCGGGACTGTTACTGGCCCAGGCCGGCGGCAGGCAGGTGCAGGGGCGGGCGAGTAGCACACGTACCCTTCTCAGGATAAACCTCTTCACTAAGGGTAAACCTAATCCCTTTCCCACCATGAACTAGTGGGAAGGAGAGAGAAAGAGACAGAGACACGGCACAGAGTACACAAAGAGAGGAGGAAGGAGATGAAGGAGGAAGGAGATGACAACGGAGAGAGGAGGGAGGAGATGGAAAAGAAGGGAGGAGGGAAGAGATGAAGAAGAGAGGAGGGAGATGATGTGTGGGGGGAACGGGAACAGTGAGGGAGGGGGGGAAACAAAGAGAAAGAGAGATCAGATCTCGCAGACAGACTGACGGCCAAGCACCCGGACAACACTGCAGCGACACAGGAGTGCCAGGCACCCCCAGCTCCAAGTGTGGGCTCCTGGGGACAGGGTACACCCAGGGGTGCTGGCACCCACCAGACCCAACCCCACGCCCCCGACATGGCTGGCACAGGAGGCACAGACAGGACAGACGTCCCTTGAAGGAGACTCACGGACAGCAAACGCACGTCCCACTCCCCGAGGACGCAGACAAGCCTGGCTGGGGCACCCTGCAGTGGCCTCTGACCACCACCGAGCATCTCAAGGCCCTCCTCAAGCAGCCAAGGGACAGAATAAAGGGCAGCATTTAGAGCTGAGGGCTCATCCTGCCCTGGAAGGTGCCCAGCATCCTGCACTGCACCCCAGCACCCTGGAGCCCAAATCAGGGGGTTGGACACCCAGCATGCCCAGGACAGGCCCTGGCACCGCACCTGGATCCAGTGGACTGGTCTGTGTTGGGTGCCTGGGGCCATCCAGAGGGGACAAACACTGTGACACTTGGCCAGAGGGTGACCTTCCCCCTACCCACAGGCCCCACTTCCATGCCAGTCCAGCAATGTCCTGGCATTGGGGACCCACTGTTCTTGCTGGGGGCTGGGGAGTGCCAGGCTGCTGCTGGGCACCCACGGCCCCTCTTCACCTGCAAACCATGGGAGGAAAAAGCCCTTCCTTCCCCACCCATCTCTCCCCCACTGTGAGCCTGGCTGGGACCCCCAGCCCCACTGGGACAGAGCCAAGGTGGGTCCTGGCCATGGGGCAGCCGAGCCCGTGGGGAGGACGAGGGCCCAGGGGGGCCAGGGCAGCGTGTCCTACCCTGCGACGACTGGGTCTGCACGAAGGTTTTGATGAGCAGATCCGTGGCCTGGGTGTAGAGGGACAGGGCGTAGCGCAGCGACTGCAGGTCGGGGCTCTTCTCCAGGAATGTCTTCTTCAGCCCCACGCCACCGGCATGGAAGTATTGCTGGAGGGGGAAAGGCCTCAGGCTGCTCAGCAGCTCTGCCAGGGTCCCCCTGGTGCTCCCCGTGTCTGTGCCTCAGGGTCAGAGCCCCAGGGGCACCCGAAGCGCCCCAGAGTGCCCTCACCTTGATGGTGTCCAGTGCCAGCTCCACCACAGCGCACTGCTTCGGGGTCAGGCTCTTGGCTTCCTCACGCACCATGTGGTCCTGGGGGGCACAAATCCTGCTCTCAGCACAGGGCCAGGACCCTGCTGCCCCCACCCCAGCCAAGCCAGCAAGGGGGCAGTGGTGGGGTCCTGGCAGCAGTGGCACTGGCACCCACCCTTGAACAGAGAGCACCCCAGCACCCCCAGCCCTCAGCTTCAGCTCGGTGACCCCCAGCCCTCACCTTCAGCTTGGAGAGCTGCCCCAGCTCCTTGGCGGCGTTGAAAATCATCTGTGTGCCCTGCAGAGAGCAAAGAGACAGGGAGGGCCCCGGTGAGCAGCCAGGCTGGGGTGGCATGGGCAGGCTGGGCACATCATGCCAGAAGCTTGTTGCAGTTCCAGGGGCTCCCCCAGGCTCCAGGGGACGGCAGCCAGGAAGGTGACACAGGTACCAGGCTGGCAGCCCCCATCTCAGCCCGAGCTCTCAGCACAGGTGTGAGGCTGCAGGCTTGGGGACCCCAGGGCAGGACGTCACCCCGGCATCAGGGACTTCATGCCCTGCTCAGCACAAGCAGCTCATCCCAAGAGTCCCATCCTGCTGCCTGTGCTCCAAGCACCTGTTCCTGCATCCAGCAGGGCCTGGCACAGCACAGCACTGACCACTCGGACATCGGACGTGGTGGGAGCAGAGAGCGAGTGCGAGGGACAGCGGGCACGGGGAGGATGTGGCCTGTACCCCACGGCCACCAAACAGCCCCTGCTACACAGAGCCCCCGGTCTCAGGGAGGTTCCCAGCCCCTTGGCACTCCAGGGAGCCCCCCAGGTGGGAGACCCGGGCTGCCTCTGCCTGCCCCGTGCCCCCATCATGGCTGGGGCCATGGAGCCATTCCGTGGTGTCCACGGGAACAGCAGCCCCCTGGATGGGCAGATCCCGCTCACTGCCCTGGGCTGGCACCTCTCACTGGGCTGAGCACACGCTCCTCCAGCGTGCAAATGTAACTGGATAAACTGGGGCCCAGAGACCTCCGCCACCTTCCCTCTCCCAGCACCAGTAGTTCCAGTCCTTCCCAACACAGAAACCTCAGCATCTCTCCCATTAACCATTACCTTCTGCAGGGGTCTGCCCCCTCCGTGCCCTCATTTTGCATCCCCCCATTAACCCTTTGTGCCCACCCCTCTGCCCACTCAGTTCTATCCCATTAACTCCACCCTCACTGTTCCCATCTCCCCCAGTCTGTGGATGGGCTGGGAGCTGGGGACACTGGTGTCCCCAAAACAGAGCAGGACAGGACACTGTACTGAGCTGGGAGCCCCCAAGCCAGAGCACAAGGGACAAGGGGCAGGGAGGAGGGAAGGGGAGAGAGCAGTGCCAAGTGGGGAGCAGAAGAGCCATGTCCTTACTTCAGTGTGACTGGGCAGCTTCACCCTGCTCTGGAAGAGAACAGCAAGGGACAGTTACTGGTGGCCCCAGCAGCATTCGGCCGCGGCTCCAGGCCCCCCACATCCCCCAGCCGTGAGGGCTCTGGCCCTGTACTCTCCTCTGGCTGTGCCCAGTTCTCCACTGGTGTCCCTGGTTTGGCACCAGTGCACAGCTGCAAAGGCTCAGCCCAATGCTGGTGCTGGTGAAGCTGTGATGAGTGTGGCAGGTCTCTTCTGAAGGGGGGCACATTTGCTCCCCACCCCGTCTGGGGCTGGGAGATCAGAGGGAATGAGCTCCCCCAGCACACTCAGCAAACTGGGCAGGAGCCAGTGTCCCCCAGGAGAGGAGGGGGAGCCGCAGGCCTTGCCCAGACAGATGCTGGCATGGCTCTTCCCAAGAACCAGGATTTGGGGAGCAGGCTGGGGTCACTCCTGGGCCCCCCACCCTGTGGTGATGAGCCCCCAGACAGGGCAAGAGCCCATGTGCTGGAGAAAGCCCTTGGGGCAGGGCTGGGGCTCAGCAAGGAAGGGGGAGCAGGCTCAGAGATCCGGGGGATCTCAGCAGCCCCAGGGCCCCCACTGTGCCCAGAAGGGCCCAGGATGGGGGGTCCCCCTCTTCCTGAGCCCCCCACAGTGGGTTGTGGGAGGGTCTCCCATGCAGGGAGTCTCAACCCCTCGCTGTCCCAGCCAGGCAGCTGGGGCTGAGGGCTGTGGGGCAGTGTCCCCCGTGGGCACGGGTGACACCCCACATCCGCCCCATGGGGACTGAACACCACAGAGCCCCCGCTCCCTGCCCCGGGGACACACAGAACCGGGACTGTCCCCAGCACACAGCACAGCACACCTCACCACGACACCACGCAGGCAACAGCACATCCAGACAGCACAACAGAGGAAGCACGGACAAGCCGGGACCTCCACAGCAGGCGGGTAAGAGACCACGAGTGTGGCCCCGGGGCGGTGACACACACGGAGCCCACAGCTATTTACCTTCTCTGTCCCCTTGCCATGTTTTCTCAAGAGCGTGCCCTGTAGAAGCAATGTCAGAGGTTGAGTGTGGGGTGGGGGGGACAGCGTGGGACAGGACACAGGGGCACAGGTGGCAGAGACATCATGAGCTCCTGAAGGACAGCCAGTGGGGGACTGGTCCCCACCAAGATACTCAGTGAGAGCCTGGTGTCACCAGGGTGCTGGATCCCCACTGGAAAGCAGGAAGCTGCACTGCTGGAGAACTTGTCCTCACACTGGGAAACTGCTGGGATGCAGGGATGCTGAATCCATGAGGGATGATCCTCGCTGGAATACAGGATCCAGCTGTGTGTGGGCAGGCTCTGGTGCCCCCACACATCCTGTTCCAGCTCTGGCAGGTGCTCCCAGCGCTGGGGAGGGAGCAGGGAGGGAGTAGCTGGGATTTGGGTTTAGCACACAGAGCTCTGGTTTGTGCAGGGCTGGGCCCAGTGACAACCCCACACTGATCCAGGAAAGAGAAACTGTGTGAAATGAGGCAGCAGTGCCACGGGGGGGGGGACAAACTCAGCTCTCAGGGTGGACCGGGGCATGTTGGAATCAGGAGAGGGGAGCAGGGAGTCAGCTGGCCAGGAAGCCTCAGAAGGAACAAGCAGCACAAGGAGGGCCAAGCAGGGCTACCAGGAGGGGTTCTGGCCCTGGCACGGGGTGATGGGTGAACAAGAGGAGCTTGTACCACACAGAGCTGACACTGCTCTGTCCTCAGAGCCTCAGCAAGGCTGGGACATGGGGTCCCCGTGAGGTCCCCATGAGGTCCCCGTGAGGTCTCAGGCTGCCCCCAAGGCCTCCCCAAATGCTGCTGTTGGACACAAAAGGTGTTGGGGGACAGCAGAGGGGTGTTTATTCCCGCAGGGATTGGCACCAGCACCCGACAGCTCACTCCCACTGCTCTTCGTGCATGGGTGCTTGAGTCACAGCAGGGGTGGGCACAGGACTGGGGGGGAATTGCCCTTTCCTTGCCCCCAGGGGCATAAACCCACAGCCACAGACTGGTCAGAAGAGGACAGAAGGAAACTGCTCAGTCAAAGCCATGCAAGGACCCAGCAGCGATGCCGAGAAGGGAACCAGGAGTCCAGGCTCCCAGGGTAGTATCCCAACCAGGGAAGGAGCCTCACAACCCATGCCAGCAGCTTGCCCCGCCACCGAGCACCGGGGCCAGGGACCACGGTGTCCCCCCGAGAGACTCCTCCTCTTCCTCCTGGCAGGGACAGCCTCTGCCCTCACCCCCAGCACAGCCAGACCCCAGCCAGGGCCTTGAGGGGAAACTGAGGCACGAGGGGAAACTGAGGCACGAGGGAAAGGAAGAGCAGCCCTGACTCCAGGCACGCACCGCTCCCTGCTCGTGCCTCCCGTGGCATTTCTTCCCTCAGCACGAGTCCTGGTTTGGCACTGCCATCACCGTGCCCTCCCAGCCCACCACTTGCCCTTGCCCTTGTCCCTCCCCACATCCCGACACTGCCGATCTGTCCAAGACCTCTCCACCCACCACATCCCGGAGGGGCCGCTGGCATGTGCCGGCCAGGAGCCAGTGCCAGGCGGGCAGCACAGGGCTGGGGACCAGGAGCTGGACCAGGTCAGGAGCCGAAGGAGGGTGTGGGCAGGGCACGGGCAGCCACACAAGACAAGAACCGGCGAGGCCAGGACCGACACAGAGCGGACAGACAGACAGACAGACAGGGAGCTGCCGTACTTACAATCATCTGCCATTGAGAGGCGAGAGGAGCAATTGGAGAGAACAACCGTGACGTGAGTGTCGGTCCCCGCCTCCTCCATCCTCCCCAGTGCCAGCCCTGGCTGCCCCCCACCCCCAACAGGGCCATGGGTGTCCCCCATCCACAGCACTCGCTGTCACTGCCCTGTCACCGCAGGCCTCCACAGCCCCCGAGGGGCCCCATCCCCACCTGCCCGGTCCCTCCTGACTGGGGGGACTTTGCCCCAGGAGGGCTCAGTTCCAGGGACCCCACTCAACACTCAGCTCTGACATGGACCCCCAAACCACCAACCTGTCCGGCCACCCTGCAGGCTGGCACCCAGGGACACCTAGGCAGGCTGTCCCCTGCCTGAGGGACCAGTCCCAGCACAGCTTTCTCCAGGAACTGTCTGCCCTCAGGAGAATCACCCAACAGAGCCACGTGTCCGTGCCCCTTCCTCTGCCCTAGCACAGGCCCCAGTGTCTCCAGAGCACGGCTGGGAAGGGACTGGGATGGGGACTGGGACGGGGACTGGGTCTCAGTGGCACCAGCATTCCTATGAGATTTGGCCACCTTTGGCCAAGGGTGTGTGAGCCCGGTCAGGAGTGATGTGGGGCTGACCTGAGCCAGGCTCAGGGCTGTGACACGGTGCCAGTGAGGTGGCACCACTGGGGGCTGACATGTCACCACTGTGCTGCCCCTCGTAGACACAGCACAGGAGCTCCACAGCCCCAGCAAGTGACATAAAGGCTGACAGCTCCAGGAACTCCAAGGAAGAACCTGAGCCCAGCTTTGTAACAGTGACAAAAGCCACCAAAGAGAGACAGGAACAGGTGTGTGCTGGTCCAGAGCACTCGGTGTCACCCTTTCCTGCCTGACTTCGAGGGAAGCACCCCAGGAAGCTTCAGGTGCTGGGGGAGCAGACAAACAGCGATGTGATACAGAGCCTCAGAGTGGGACCATTCCCTGGGTTTGCTCTGCTTCCCTAAAATCCCCAGGAGCAAGGAACAGCTCAGCCCTGCTGGGGAATATGCCCCCATCCTCATGAAACCCCCAGCCCCTCAGGAAGACCAACAGGCAGCGTATCCCAGCATTCCAGGAGCCTCTGGATTCACCTCCTGGCACAGGGAGCATGCCCACAGCCAGTGTGGGTGAGTGTAGCATGGGATGCTGCCCCAGCTCTGAGGGAAGGATGGATAGGAAAGGGCCAGTGTCCCCTCTTGATGCCACAGCAGAGGTGGCAGGAAGGTCCTTTGGCAAAGCTATCCAAGAAGGTCCTGGGGCAAGGATGACCTATCTCTCTTCCATCCTTTCCTCAGCCAGGAGCTGGACACAGGTTTGGAGATGTCAGTGAAGTCCCCACCCTCTCAGGTGCGGGTGAGGGCACCTGGCCAGCAATGTCCCACACTGGTTCCAGTCAGTCACCCATGTCTCAGGGTCCCTGGTCCCTCTCTCCATCACTCACCGTCTGGTCTGTGAGTGGGGGCAGGACAATGGTCTTCTCCATGGTGTTCATCACCAGCTTCCAGAGCTCCTTCAGCACCCGCTTCAGCACCGTCTTCTCGCAGATCTTGGCGAAGAGCGTCAGGCTGCGCAGAGGAGACAGCGCTGGAGGACCCCACGCGTCACCCTGACCCTGCAGGTCCCTCACACTCCCTGACGAGGCCAGGAGGGGCAGGGTGGGGTTCCAGTTGCCCCCCACACTCACTTGCTGTCCAGCAGGTCCATGATGGGCTGCAGGACGTTGTCAGCATCCTGTGCGACGCTGCTGCAGGTGCTGGCGGGGACGTTGCCGGTGCCCTTCACCTGGCTCAGGATGTCACCCATCTGCTTCACGCACTCCTCGATGTGTGGCTGGAAACTGGGGACCACAACACACAGGCAGCTCAGCACCTCCTCCCCAGAGCCCCCAGCCTGGCCCCAGCCACAGCTTCTGGACCCCCAGACCTCTCCTTTGCCCGCTGCCCCTGCCCTCCCACCCAGCTGTACCTGGTGGCAAAGACTCGGCTCAGATCATCCAGGACGTTGTTGAGTTTCACCTGCAGCTCCTTGAGGATATCACTGGCTTCTGTGTCCAGCTGCAGGAGGGACAGGTTGGGGAAGCTGACAGGGTCCCTGAACCAGCCCTCAGGGAGGTTTCTGCACCCCAAATGCATCCCTGGGCAGGGTGAAGCCCTTCCCAGTCCGACATGGTGAGACAGCAGCGTGCCGTGGGGTGGGACGGCGTGATCCCACACAGGAGTGAGGAAGGGGTCTGCTCCCAGCACCGGGAACTGGGGAAGGGGCTACTTCTGGGGGAAGGGAATGATCCAACCCCCCACCGGGCTCCCTCCTGGAACCCCCCCACACTCACGTCCTTCCCACCCATGGCTTCAAACATCTTCTCAAGCTGGACACGGAGCTGCTGGATGTTGTTCATCAGGATGCAGGGCTGGAGGGGTGGGATGGAGAGGGGCGTCAGCACCAATAAATATGGCTGGGACAGCTGCCCACAGCCCCAGGACCCTCCCGCCCTGCACTGGGGGACATCAGGACAGGGATGGCATGGAAGCCACCCTGGCAGCGTGTCAGGAACTGCCATGAGGAAGGGACCGACCCGCCCTGGAGCTGAGGTGACAGCTGGGGCCACCGTGTGGGGACAGCAGAAGGGAGATACATCACCACTTTCTCCTTCTCCTTGGAGCAGTACGAGGCAAAATCCTTGGAGATGATCTCAGCGTACTGGAGCAGCACATTGCTGATGGTCTGCAGCCAAACAGGGCACCAACGAAGACACCCAGACAGCAGCAACAGAGGGGAAGGAGGGAGAGAAGGAAACCATGAGTCCCACAGCAGCGAAACAACCTCGTATCTGGATACATACGGGGACCCCCAGACCCTCTGGCCCCATGAATCATAGAATCATGGAATCCTTAAGGTTGGAAAAGCCCTATAAATTCAAGTCCAACCATCAGCTCAGCATCACCGCCAGGTTCATCACTGAACCATATCCTAAATGCCACATCCACATGTTTTCTGAACACTTCCAGGGATGGTGACTCCACCACTGCCCTGGGCAGCCTGTGCCAGAGCTGGGCAAACCTTTCAGTGAAGAAATTTTCCCAATACCCAGCCCAAACCTCCCCTGGCCCAGCCTGAGGCTGTTCCCTCTCCTCCTGTCCCTGTTCCCTGCCAGCAGAGCCCGACCCCCCCCCGGCTGCCCCCTCCTGTCAGGGACTTGTGCAGAGCCACAAGGTCCCCCTGAGCCTCCTTTGCTCCAGGCTGAGCCCCTTTCCCAGCTCCCCCACTGCTCCTGGTGCTCCAGCCCCTTCCCCATCTCTGTTCCCTTCTCTGGACACGCTCCAGCTCCTCGATGTCTTTCTTGTCATGAGGGGTCCAGAACTGACCCCAGGATTTGAGGTGGGGCCTCAGCAGTGCCCAGCACAGGGACAGTCACTGCCCTGGTCCTGCTGGCCACACCACTGCTGGTACAAACCAGGTGCCATTGGCCTCCTTGCCCACCTGGGCACACCTGCCTCACGTTCATGCACCAGGAGCCACATGGGCACAGCCACTGGAAGCCAGATCCAGCACAACTGGTCTCCATGGGCAGCTCCATCACCAGCACAGCTGCGAAGGCAACAGCCACCAAGCCTGCATGCAACTCCCTGCTATACTGCAGCAAGCCAGTTTTAATTAATCTATATTAATTAAGCAAATAACGAATCAATTAGCTCATAATTAATTAATTAATCTCCTGTGCTAGCAAAGCTGGGAGTGTCCCAGGGTGTGCTGGTGGTATATTGGCTGCCCACAGCCGGATGGAGGAGGCACAGAGAGCCCAGGAGCCCCAGCCAGGGCTGGGACTGGGGTCCCAGGGGTGGTGCTGACCCCTGCCCTGGCAGGTGCCCACCTTGGCAAACCGGCGCATGTAGTGCCCCACGATCTGGGGGTCGGGGCACTCCAGCTTCTTGATGATCTCAAAGCTCTGGTTGAGCTGGGAGAAAACGTCCACCACGGAGCAGGAGAAGAGCGCGTGCTCCGAGGTCTGCTGGAACTGTGGGAGTGAGACGAGGTGTCAGCAGGGCGTGTGGGGGAGATGCTGGCCCCAGTCAGGACATACTGGGCATACTGGGCCCCCGAGACTGCGTCCCCAGTCCTGTTCATACCCCATCCTTCTTGTCCCGCTCCAGTGCTCCGTGCAGGAAATCCCGTGACACCTCTTCATTCTCATCCAGCCACTGGATGACGAAGGGCTCGAACCAGCTGGAAGAGAGACCCATCCGTGGTGAGGCCAGCAGCCCTCGTGGTGCCCACCCCCCTGCCCGGCCCCAGGGCTGCACTCACGCGGGGTACTCGGGCACGCGGCTCTTGAAGGAGGGCAGCTCGGTGACGTACTCGTTGTACAGCCACTTCACCTTGAAGTGCAGGTTCATGTAGTCTGCGCTCTTGCACAGGCGGTGCTTCTCGTGCTCTGCACGGGGAAAGGGCGTGGGGGTCACCTGGAGTCCCAAATTTGGGGGTTGGCTCTCCAGGGGCAGCTCCAGGGTAACACGGTGAAGGTGGAAGTGCTTCTAGGGGGGGTTAAGCTAGGCATGGACGATGAGGAGATGAAATGGGTTTGCCCAGGGAACAGGTGAGGTGTGAGCTGAGGACAGCTCCTGCCTGGTTCCCCCCTCTCCGGCTCAGGGTGGCAGGCGGGACTCACCCTCCATCGCGTACTTCATGTCCTGAGCAAAGAGGTTCCACATCACCTCAGCGCTGATCTTCCCCACGTTCAGTTCCTGGGGGAACCTGGGGCGAGGGGAGAGCGTGAATCACAGAATCATTCAGGGTGGAAAAGACCTCCAAGGTCATCAAGTCCAAGCTGTGCCCGATTCCCACCTTGTCACCAGACCAGAGCACTGAGTGACACATCCAGGCCTCCCTTGGACACCTCCAGGGATGGGGACTCCAAGCCCCATCCAATACTTGACCACCCTTTCCATGAATTCTTCCTGAAGTTCAACCTGAGCCTCCCCTGGCACAGCTCGAGGCTATGAACACAGGGTGAACCAGCCCTCCACGTGGACAGCCTCCCTCACACACCTCCCAGCAGCCTCAGCCTTCCCATCTGTAGAACGGATGTTACAACCACTTCCAAAGGCCTGAAGATCCCACTGCCTCCACGTGGGCACCCCCTGCGGGCACAGCAGCATCCCCCTCCCCAGCACCTACTCACTGGTTCAGGCAGGGTGTGTAGGAGTTCTTGTCCTCCTCGATAATAGAGACAATCAGGGTGATGAGCTTGGACCAGAAATCCAGGTTTTTGATGCTGGGGCCCTGCTCCTCAGGGGGCACCTCGCCTTTCTTAGTCTGGAGGGATGGGGACACAGTGGAGACTCCGGTCACCCCAGTGCAGGGCTCAACTTTGTGTCAGGGCTAACAAGGGGGCGAGAGGGAACACCCTGGAGGCCCCATGCAGCCCCCTCATCTGTCCTGGTCTCAACCCCACAGCTCAACGCCTGCCCAAGCCTTGGGGCTTGTTCTGCACAGGACTGAGCACTCTGGAGAGGGAGCAGGAGCACGAGGAAAAGAAGAAGGGCAGGGGATGGGGAGGTCAGTGCCCGGCACCCCCCTGCCCCACGCACCGGGTCTGTCTGGTACTCGCGGCTGTAGAGCTCGTGGCAGTTGTTGAAGATGTACTCGTAGGTGGAGTTGAGACAGGCCTTCACACAGTCCTTCACCACCTGGCTGGCTCGAGGAGGGCTCTGCAGCTCCTGGACCTGGTGTGCAGGGAGGGTGTGGTGTTCAGAGCACCCCAGACACCCAGCCAGGAGCACCATGGGCCAGCTCAACCCCAACCCCCAGAGAACCAGGCCCAAAGAGAGCCAGGCTCCCTGAGGGGCTGGGTGAGTGGGGCCCCAGCAGTACCTTCATCCGAAAGAAGGTGATGCTGGTCAGCAAATCCACCGTGGACTTGAGATCCTGCAGCCGTTCGGGGCTGCTGGCAGGGAAGTTGTTCTGGGAAGGAAAGAGGGGAGCTGCCCTCAAAACTCACAGGGGCAAGTGAGGGTAAGGGAACAGCCACCTGTTGCTTTGGGTGGGGACACTGAGGCAGGGCAGGCACCTTACCCGGTACATGGAGAGGTCGATGCGCAGGGAGTTGTGCAGCTGGTCCAGGAGTTTGACAAAGCGATCTTTCTGCGGAGAAACGCCCCGGGGGCAGGTGAACAGGGGAAAGGGGGGAGGGACCCACCCCCTCCCCCATCCCTTGTCTCTCTCTGCTCTCAGCCCAGTCCTTGCTCATCCCTCTCCTTCCTTCCTTCCTTCCTTCCTTCCTTCCTTCCTTCCTTCCTTCCTTCCTTCCTTCCTTCCTTCCTTCCTTCCTTCCAGCCCTGCCTGCAGAGAAGAGCATCTCCTTGCCAGTGGCTGGGGCTCACTTGAAGGCCTCAGCAACTCCTGGGGCACACGTGGCCGTGCCAGGTGTGGTTCAGGATGGAGAGGTGGCCCCACATGTCCCCTGTCATTGCTGGGAGGCTGACAGGCTGCTCTGTCTGCCCTGCCCACTGGAACAGCTCTGAGCTTGGGCTCAGGGCAAGAGTTGGGAGAGAGGGTGCAGGATCAGTAGCCACTCAATTGGGGATTTCCAAGAGCTCAGGAGAAAGGGCAGGGAAAGGATGTACAGTGGTTGCCCATCTTTACGGTGGCCCCAGGAGTTGGACATTTCCATGGACTCCTCACTTGTCCCACTGGGCTGCATCGAGGGATGTGGGCAAGGAACACCCCGTGGGGGGGTCTCCATCAGGGCTGAAGGGCTGTAGTTCAGCTCAGCCCAGCTCCCACCCAGGGAGCACAGGGCAGAAGGATGCAAATCCCATCTGGGGTTGTGGATTGGACCAGGGGTCAGAGCTGATGGTAAAGCAACTGGTCACAGAAGCCCAGACTGGATGAGACTAAAGCACCACCTTGTTCCAGGCCCTGCCAGGGGCAGGGACACCTTCCACCAGACCAGGATGCTCTAAGCCCTGTCCAACCTGACCTTGAACACTTCCAGGGATGAGGCAGCCATAGCTCCTCTGGGAAACCTCAGTTCTCACTCCCCCACAGGGAAAAATTTCTTCCCAATATTGGCCCCAAAATGTTGTTGGGGAGCATTTCCCTTTGCGTTCCTGCTGGTGGGGAGGCTTTGGGCAGCCATGTGGGCCCCCCATGAGAGCCCTGGGTTCCCCCCTCAGCACTGGCTGTACCGGGTCAGGGCCGACCCGCAGGGCTCCGGAGAGCCCGGAACAGCGTCTGAGTCCTGGGTAAGGACACGGGGGCGGGACGGGGCAGCGAGTCCATGGCTCGGCCACACCCACAGCCTGTGCTGGCCACCGCAAACCTTCGGCGCTCGCCGGGATGGCCCAGCCGGGCCCTGGGCCGGACCGTGCGTCCCCGACACCCAAGGAACGGCTGCAGCACTCTAACACTGGACACGACGGGTACTCAGGGTTAAAGCGGCATGGCCGGGCACTTTAGGACCCAACCTTAGGCTCTCTAAAAAAGAGAAAAAGACAAGTTTTTAAAATCCTCCATATTAGAGAAAAGGCGGGTTTCTGGTACGGCTTCCTCCTCCTGCGTGATCCGGAGGCACAGCTCGCTCGGCTCCAGCTACCCCCTGCGACGGGAACGTGGAGGTGAGCCAAAGCTGCCCGGAGCTGTGCTCGGCCCTGGCTGTGTCCCTGGCTACCCAGCTCCTTGCTGCACCCGGGGCTGGGCACTGACCCTGGCTCGACCCACGCGCATCCAGAGCGACCATGTCCTGCCTCTGGGATGGCACGGGGGGAGCCGAGGCGAGGGCTCAGCCCCTCCTCGCCCATGTCCCCGAGGGGCACCCGGCCCTGCCGCAAACTCGCCCCACTCACCACCCAGCAGTGGTGGCACAACCGGCTGAGTTTGCAGCAGGCCAGGGTCCCCCAAAGCACACGAGGCTGTGCAAGACCCCCCACGAACTGCAGGGTGGCTCATGGCCACAAGCTTCTGATTTTGCCACCAAGGTGTCCCCTCTCCTGGCATGCTGTCACCCAGCATCCCACTTTGCTCAGGCTCCCACAGTAATTAGGGGAGCAAATTGAGCCCTTCTCCTGGCAAGGTGGTGGCCCTTTTCCTTCCTGAGAAACAAGAGCGGGATGATTTTTGGGGCAAGCAGAGGCTGACACCGCTGCTGCCTGGCTGCAGTTTGGAGTGAGGTGTTTTGCACAGCTCGTTTTGCTCCCCGAGCCCCCCCACCCCCTCCCACAGAAAGGAGAGAAAAAGAAAAGAATGTTTACGCACCATGGGACTTACCCCGAAATTGGAGGCGGCAAATCGGTCGGAGGCGTTGACGTTGCTGGAGGCGGTGGTGTGGGCATAGTAGGCGTTGATGTTGGCCAGCAGGGTGCTCATCACCGCTGGCACCCCAGGGCACATGTACTTGGAGGAGAGGCAGGCAAAATGCCTACGGAGAGAGGTGGCAGGTGAGGGCTTTGGGCCATGGGAGGGGATGCAGGGTTTGGGGTGCATGAGTCATTGAATCCAAAAGAATCCCAAGTTGGAAGGGACCCTCAGGGATCATTGTTCCAGCCCCTGGCCCTGCACAGACACCCCAACAAGCCCACCCTGGGCATCCCTGAGAGCGCTGTCCAAACGCTCCTGCAGCTCTGGCAGCCTCGGGGCCGGGACCATTCCCTGGGGAGCCTGGGCAGTGCCCAGCAGCCTCGAGGGGAAGAACCTTTCCCTGAGATCCATCCCAGCCCTGACCCAGCTCCAGCCGTTCCCTGGGCTCCTGTCCCTGTCCCAGAGCAGAGCTCAGCCCCTGCCCCTCCGCCTCCCCTCGGGAGGAGCTGCAGCCCCCAGGAGCCTCCCCTCAGTCTCCTCTGCTCCAGCTGAACGAGCCAAGTGCCCTCAGCCGCTCCTCAGACCCTTCCCCAGCTCCGTGTCCCTCCTTTGGACACTCTCCAACAGCTTTGGAACCTTCTGATCTTGTGGTGACCAAACTGGACACAGGACTTGAGATGAGGCTGTGCCAGAGGTCGTTGGGAAGGGGAGGGATGGGTGCACAGGTTTGGGGCAAGTCTGTACCCATGGCAGGAAGGTGGGTGCCAATGGCAGCAGGGGAGGATGATGGGGACAGTAACCCTCCACCTAGGGGGTGGGTGCAGCCCCTCTGAACCAGCTGGGAGTAGGGGACTCACGTCATGGCCTGGTAGATGGACTCCACCCCATAGCGCATGGCAAACTCGTCCACGATCTCCTGTGCTGTCTCATCAAAGTACACCTTCCAGGCATCATCCCCCTTGGCGTCGGGGATCTTCACCACCCCGTTGTTTTGCAAATCCGTCACAAAGTGGAACAGGTTCTGGAGGTACAAATGAGTCCTGTGAGCTCCCCAGGGTGTGTGGTAGCAGGGTGGCATTGCTGGGGAGGGGGCCGTGCCCCCTGTGCCTGCCTGGGCTGCTCACCTCGTGCAGGCAGGTGTACTGAACATGGTAGGGAGCCACCTTCTCCTCACCCTTGATCTCCACGCTGATGTGCAGCCGGATGGCTCCCGACACTGCTGACTTGTCTGTGCGCTTGTCTGTGGGTGCAGGGAGAGGGACAAGGTGTGAGGCTTCCCTGGAGTAACCCTGCTCACTGCCAGCCCCAAAGAGGGGCACAATGCTCTGGCACAGGGCCAGGGCTGAGGGGACACTCAGCACCGCATGCAACCAGGCTGAGCTGGGATTTGGCCACATGTCCAGCCACTGGAGACGTGGCCTTTCTGTGCCTCAGTTTCCCCTCTGCAGGGGGCTGGTGCTCTAGAACCTCCTGGGTAAAGGGTTCTGAAAATGACCCTGGGAAAACACTTGTTCCTGATGGCTTTTGATATCAAGTGTTCCTAAGAGCAGACCCTGCTGCAACAGCCATCAGCCTATGGCTGGCAGCACATCCCCCCTGGAGCCCAGAACTGGGGGTCCCATCCCCAGCAGGATGTGTCACCCTGCTGAGCCCAGGGCGGGGGTGGGGAGCTGGTTACCGAGGTTGTACCAGACGTCCATCTCCCCGCTCAGGGTCCGGACCTCGATGATGGTCTGGCCCAGGAAATCGTCAGATTCCCTCTTGAAGCGCTGCTTGACGCGGGACTTGATGTCATCGTCCTCGTCCCACACACGGACCTTGATGCGGTCAGAGGAGTTATGGCACTCGCTGGGGAGGCGAGAAAGGGCAAGCCCCAGGATGAGCAGGGAAATCTTTCCAGCTACTCCCCATCACTGCTTCCCTAAACAAAAGTGACCAGCCCAGCATGGAGCAGGAAATGGGGAAGAGAGCAGATGCGGGGGCACCAACCCTCCCCGGTGGGCTCTGTGCCACACCCAGGCAGCCCCAGCACAGCCTGGATCAGCCCCTGGAGTCACACCCCCATGGCACAAAACAGCACCCCAAGGGCCCCCAGCACCCCTTCCACCCTCAATGGGGGCAGGATGAGGCCCGGCTGGCTCTCCCCACCCTACAGGGACATGGCAAGAGCCAGCACAGCCTGGCACGACCACGGGTGGCCAGGGAAGGGAATGGGGAGACTGGGGGTGAACTTACAAATGGAAATTCTCCTCCCAGACTGGGTTGAGATTGCCGTAGATAGTTTTAGTCCTTTTTTTTGTCTTTCCAACCTGGACAGTGACATAGGGGTCACTGGAACCTGTCTTATCCTTTGCTTGCAGGCCCTGGGCACAAACCACTGCAGCACAGCACAGCACGGCAGAGAGAACAGACAGAGAGAGAAGTCAGTGCCACAGCCTCACCAAGACCCCCAAAACAGACACCTGTGTCCCCACAGGGGCTGAAGCTGCCTGGCAGGAGGAGGGGTTGAGCAATGGGAACATCCCCATGGTCCCCAAGGCTGAAGGTGACAGGTTGCCTACCCGTGATGCTGATCTTGGCTGACCATTTGGAGGTGCCATCCAGGACGCTCTGCTTGACCGCCTTCATCTGCTGCGTGTGCGTGGTCTTGTTGACCCCAAACACCTCCTGGATCAGCTCAAATATCTCTGGCTTGTTGCGCTCCCGGATCTTCATGCGGTCCTTGAGCACCATGATGATGTTCTGGGTCCGATCCTCCGCTCCATGCTTGGAGCTCTTCTCCGCTGCCCCTGGGAGAGGACAGGCATGGGTGAGATGGGGTGGGGGGCTGGTGGTACCCAGGAGAGAGACAAGAGCTCTCACAGGTTGGAGTGGTGGGCTTGAGGACAGGACAAGAGGAAATGGCCTCAAGTTGCACCAGGGAAGGTTTAGGTATTAGGGGAAACTTCTTCCCCGAAAATTTTGTCCAGCCCTGGCACAGGCTGCCCAGGGCAGTGGTGGAATCACCCCTGGAAGTGTTCAAAAAACGTGTCTCTGTGGCACTTGAGGACATTGTTTAGTGGTGACCACAAGGACGCTGAGTTGATGGTTGGACCTGATAATCTTAAAGGTCCTTTTCCAGCCTTAACAATTCCACAATTCTACAATTCCATGCATTCATTAATTCAAACCTGGAGGATCTATCCCCTGCCCGGGATGAGTCTGCCCTGCCCAACACTTCTCCCACGCCCAAGTCAGGAGCGGAGCTCTCCCGGGCTGCTCCCTCCTCCCTCTCCAAGGTGAGAAGGGACGAGGCTGTGGGCCCCAGGTCCTTACTCTGCAGGCAGTCGGCGTTGAGCAGGTCCTGGCACTTCTCGTGGCACTTGACGCCGCACTCGGCACAGCGCATGCCCTGCCGGGCGATGCCCCACAGCAGCCCCTCGCACTCGTAGCAGTAGGTGGGGGTGGTGGCCGTCCACACCTCGAAGTTGTGGGGGGTTGTGCAGGAGATGGGGTACACTAAGGCTTGCAGGGTCTTCTTGTAAACATGGTTTTTCTGTGCAGGGACAGGGGAGAGGGGGGGAGAAATGCTGAAGCAGAGGATGCACTTGGGGACGTGGTTTAATGGTGGTGCTGCTGGGTTGACAGTTGGACTTGACGATCTTACAGGTCCTTTCCAACCTCAATGATTGTGGATACAATACTGCAAGAATTTTCTTGCTTCTTTCTAAGCCCCTGGGATACTTTTCTCTCTCTCTCTCTCGAAGAGATTAGCAGAAGTTCTATAAACTATGAACATCTGCAACCTTGAAAAGTCTTGTTTATGGTACAGTAGAAAAATATTTTGACAATGGATGTTTTAGGATTTTAGCCAATCACCCCAAGGGGTGGATGATCCTTTGTCCAATTAGACTATGAAGAAAAAAGTCTATAAAAGAGTTTGTAAAATAACTAAATAAATCAATCTTGCTGCACAATTCCTGCCTGCTGGATCTTCTCTCCTCTCCTCCCTACGGCTACGGGGTATAGTAATAAATGATCCCACAATTCTATCCCTGGGTGCATCCATGAGCATCCTGGTGAGGATGCTGGTGGGGCACAGACTCTGCACCTTCACCACTGGCCTGGCCCTCGAGGCTCAGTTTCCCCCCCCCCCCCAGCCATCCCCAACCCAGCCCACCCCAGCACCTACCAGCTCCTCATTGTTCAAGGTGCTCGAGGCCAGCGCGGATGTGATGCCCGCTTTCCTGGACTGGACCAGGGACTGTGGGAAAGAAAGAGAGTTCCCAGATCCAGCAGACCATGAGAGGTCCCTCCTCCACTCCCAGCTGGCTGTGAAACACCCAGGACAGACCCCAGTCCCAGACAGGGAGGGGTCCTGGCTGCATGGAAGGCAGTGGGGACAGCCCAGCCCCCACTGATGCCAGCACCGCTGTGCAGTGGGACTGGAACCAGTTCAGCAACCCGTGACATTCCCAGTTCAGCTCCAGTGCAGCAGAGCCTCTCACCACGTGTCTGAGATCCAGGGGGAGATGGGGTAGGGGGCACTTACCATGGCCTGTGGGCAGCCAGAGCCAGCGAGGGGGGAATAAAGAGCCATTAGTGTAAACACTTCCCAGGAGAGCCCCTTCCCTGCCATAACCGGTGGGAATTGGGGCAACAGCCCCGCCTCCAGCACTGAGCAGTCCCTGGTGGGAGGGACTGTGTCCCCAAGCCCCAGCACTGGTTGCAGCCTGCAAATCCCAGCAGGGAAAGGCAGCAGCCCTCCCAAAACCCCACACATTGCCCACCCCATCACCCCCCACCCCCAAAACACCGACACAGCACAGTGCAGAAGCATCAGCGGCTGCCCAAGAGGGCTGGGGTGGGGGCACCGGGTTGGGGGCAGCAAGGGGGCAGGGGGATGGCCGGGAGGCAGGTTGGGAACAGGAGGGTGGCACCCCAGGGAGGGCACACAGTGGAGCTGACAAGGTGTGAAGAGAGGGGGAAGGAGGAGAAGGACACCTAATTCTGGGGGCAAAAGGTGTCTGGTTTCCAAAATTGCTGTCTCTTATCATCAGGGGCGGGAGAGGACCAGCAGAGTGATCCTGTGCAACAGAGCCCAGGGGCTGGAGGGGACCCCATCGTGGGGGGCCCATACATCGGGGGGTCTCCAACCCCATAGACTGGGACAGTGGGGACAGGAGCACAGGGTCTGGGCAACTTGGAAAAGCCACTGCCAGCCCTCCCCTGGTATGGGGATCTGTCTGTCCAGCACCAGCGTGGTCCAAGCTGCAGGGACCTATGGCAGCTGGGACAGGGAGGGACCAGGGACACGGCACCAGTAAAAAAATGGGAAACCAGATGCAGCCCTGGGAAACCTTAGGCTGATGCTTGGGGTAGGGACCAGAGCTCCGTTAAAGAGAAGCACCCTCGGGTAAGGGAGAGCCCAGCTCCCCACTGCAAGGAGGGCCAGGAGCCCCCCAACGCAGAGTGGGATACCCCCGCCCCCCTTTGGCAGGGCTGGGGGCTCGAGGGCTGGCCGGCAGCCCCCAAGGGCGCTGTCTCTTTAACCCCTCGCACCGCGCTCACCAGATCGCTGACTAGAGGGAGAGATTTGCGTCCAGGCTTAATGTCGGGCATGCTGTTAATGCAGCGCAGAAACCTTACAGCCGCCCCCCTGCCGCGGGGAAGGCCCAGCCAGGCCACAGGAAAGAAAACAGAGAACACAAGCCATGTTAGAGGCAGCTGGGGAGCGGGGCACGGGCGGCGCAGTCCGGTGGGGCGCAGCGGGAGCGAAGCCGGCAGCTGTGGGGGGGTGCCTTGGGGGGAACCTCACCAAATCGCTAACTAGGGGGATGGGCTTTCGCTTGCGAATGTCCGGCATGCTGTCTATAATGATCAGCCCGCCACCAGGCCTGCAAGAGAGAGGAGAGTCAGCGGGGAAGGGGGAACTGAGGCAGGAAGGGGCCCCCTGTTGCTGCCCCGTGGTCACTCAGCGCTTTGTAGAATCACGGAATGGTTTGGGTTGGAAGGGACCTTAAAGCCCATCTCATTCCATGCCCTACCATGGGCAGGGACACCTTCCACTAGATCAGGTTGCCAACCTGGCCTTGGACACTTCCAGGGATCGAGGGGCAGCCACAGCTGCTCTGGGCACCCTGTGCCAGGGCCTCCCCACCCTCACAGGAAAGGATTTCTTCTCAATATCTAGGACTTGGTGAATATGACTGCAAAGCAACCCCTGTGTGGTCTGGGACCCACCCATGGGATCCCCATCCCCACCACCAGCCCAGCCAGGGCAGGGATCACTGGATTAAAAACTGAGGGGGAAGGGGATTTTGGCAAAAACTGTGATTTTTCCCCATGTGAAGCGTGACAGTGAAACCCAGGAGAAAAGCTGCCCATTTGGCTTAGTCAGCTTTGGCTTTGCAGCGTGAGGCTGGGGAGCTGGGGTTCCCTCTGGGACCCCAAAGAGGAGCACTGAGCAGGTGAGCCTCGAGTTCTGCTGCAAGGGAACCCAAGGCAGGAACAGCACTTCACAGCCCTGTCGGGAAGAAATCCCTGGAGTGATCTGGGGGTTCTCAGGCAACCTACCAGGTTCTGCCCAGGTCCATGGCAGAGGGCATGTCTGCGAGGGCAAGACAGGACTGAGACCTCCAGCCTGTCCAGGTGAGATGCTGAGGATTGCCCATGACACCGCTCCATGAGGGAAGCAGGAGTTGCCACCCCACCTCATCCCCATCCCAACTCACCTCCTCGCTCTCCCCCTTGGCAGCAGCTCTTGGGGTCACAGAGCGATGTCATGTCTGCTGGCTGCTCCAAAAGCACTGGCCAGCCCTAAAATTCAGCCCCAAAAATCTGGCCTCCCTGCCTGCCCACAGCTTAGCAACCCTTCCCCACACAAGCTCACTGCTGAGCTCATTAATCACATCCTAATGAGGAGGGGGCTGAGATCCCGGGGGGCAGAGTGTACCCAGCTTCCCCTTGTACTCACCCGCCTTTGAACCACAGGGATTTTTCATCACCTTCCCCGCGGGCCTGGAAAACAAGGGACAGTGTCAGGGCACAGCAGGAGCCACCAGCATGGGGACAGCCCCCCAGGGCAGTGAGTGCTCACAGCACCGCGGGAGCACGGAAGGATGAGCAGGGTGGGCAGAGAAAAGTGTGTTCCAAAACCAAGGGGGCTCTTCCCAGCCAAGAGCTGGCACTGGGAATAAATATCTTCAGAAGGCCGAGCTGGGTGAGCAGTGGGTGGGCTTCAGTAGAGGGGCTGAGGCTGGCAAAGCAGGGGGATGGCTACACTGTGCGAAAATTCGGGGCTTGTGGGATTGGAGAAGCATCATACAGGCTCAGCAGGTCCTCAGGGACCCACAGCAGTTGGAAAGAAGAGCAGGGAAAAGCCAGAGCACATGGAAGAGGGTGTGTGTGCAGGGATCATCCAGCAGTGCCACCTCCCCTGAAGGGAGGGAATTATTTTGGAGGAGAAGGGAGGAGAGAGACCATTGCCCGTCCTTCATGGGCAATCCCTGCACACACACACACACACACAGAGGGAAGGCACACACGTGGCTGGGAGGTGCCAGGTGGACATGCTTACCTGCAGGCAGCCTACATCCCTTCCCTGCAGGAAGGGGAGACGCGGGTGCAAGGGCCATGGTGGTGGACAACTGAAAAGAGAAGCGGTGGGGAGGGGGATCGAGACCCCGGGGAGCGAATCCAGAGCCAAAACAAAAAGAAAAGATGGAGGATGGAGTCTAAAAACAAAACAAAATATTGTCAACTCAACAGAGGGGAGAGGGCGGGGGGCTCGCACCAGCACACGCATGCAGCACACACGGGGGGTCCTCAGCACTCCCGGCCCCTCCGGGACGTCCCACTTGGTGGGAATGGGGTTGTGGGCCACCACTGTTGGTACCCCCAGGTCCGTGGATGTCCCTGGAAGCTGCCCAGGTGTGGGAAGGGGCCGTGCCCCCAGCCCGGGGCCGTGGCGGTGGCCAGGGGGTCCTCACCTCCTGCAGCTGCATGCAGACCTTGTTGAAGGCTCTCAGCCAGTTGGCTTTGGCTCGTGCTTTGGGGTCCTGCACCTCCTCTTCTGCCGGCTCCCTGCAAGCACACACACCCCCTGTCACCTCCCAGCATGGCACCAGGGAGGGGGGAGCAGCCCCCACACCCCCAGCAGGCCTAAGGCTGCGATTTGGGGATCCTGATGGGCCTTGAGACAGCGTGGCCATGGCAAAACCCCCTCTCGGTACCAGGAAGGACCTGAAAATTGGCAGCAGGTCCTGCTGCAAAGGGCAGCACAATCAGGGCAGGACGCTGGGGAGAAGCCAGAAGCTTCCCCACCCTCAGGAGACCCTGCCCTGGGCACCCAAGTGACACACAGGGGACAGTTGGTGACACAAGCGTGTGAATTAAACATCCCTTGCCCCCCACCTCCCCAGCACAACATCCTCTGGCCACTTCCTGGGGCAAAGGGCACCCAACACGTCGGTGGTTCCAAGCCCAGGGAAAACTGTCTGCCTGGACGTGCTGGATGTTGTGGGGGTTTTTGCCCTCTCCTACAAAATCAAGACATGGAGGAAAAGAAAAGAAATCCTCCAAACATACCAGTCTCCTGGAGAGCCTGGTGTGATGTGACACTGGAGAGAGGAGCCCAGAAACACACTGGGAAGAGGCCGTGGGGTGCTCAGGAGATGAACCTGCCCAAACCTGGGGGGCTTTGTCTGTGCTAATCTGGGATCCCCAGCATTAACCTCTGGTTCCCAGCACTAATCCACAGTCCCCAGTGCTACTCTGGGGTCATCAGTGCTAATCTGAGGCCCTTAGCACTAATCTGGGGGTCCCAACACAAGCTGGGGTTCCCAGCACAATCCATGGTCCCCAGCACTAGTCCATTGTCCCCAAATCCTAGCACAGGACCCCCTGAGCCCCCTGCCCAATGGGCACTGCAGGCAGACATGACCTGAGGCTCCTGCCAGGTCTTGGGCTTAAATATCCATTTCTTTTAAAAACAACTCATTACACACTGTTTTAAATTAGAGACTCCCCATTCCTGGTCTGTAATTTAAACTAAACAAAAGGCTGAAAGAGCCCATCACAGCTCACCTCTGCACAGAGGAGTGACACTCACTGAAAGTGGAAATGGTCAATAATGATATTTGAATCCTCTGTCCCCAAGATAGGAATCATTCCCATGCTGCACCAGGACCCTGACCACCAATTAATTCACCTGTACAGCACAGGAGGCCATGGATGAGCTTTTACCAGGCCTAGGGAGAGGATTGACTCCCATGAAGGAAATCTCCTCCTCTGACCAAGCTCCACCCAGGGTGCCAAGAGCCTGTGCCAGAGGAGAGGAATCACAGCCCCGAGACCCCATTCCCCCAGCCCCAGGTTTGTCCCAGGTTACGAACCTGCAGCCCTGGAGCCCCAGGAGCTTGAGCTGTGCTTAGCACAGGGGGTGGCTGGGCCAGGGCAGTGCCCAGGGTGCTGGCTCTTGCCTGGGTGGCACAAGGTGGGCTTCCCCCATGGCTCAGGCACCTGGCAAAGCTCCAGACGTGACAGAAGGTCCCTGGTCCTGCGCCAAGCACCAGCACCATCTCTGAGCCACCTCCAGAGCATCCTCAGTGCCTCCAGGCACAGTGCCATCCCAGGGACACCACAGCCCAGCTCCCCCTCCTACCTCTCAGCCGGTTTTGGGGGCTCAGTCTCCGGGGCTGCCTCTTGCATGGGAACTTCCTCCTCTGCTCGCTGGGCCTGGAGGGCCTCAGGGGCTTCCTGGGGGGCAGAGGTGTCCTTCTCCTCCTTCCTCTCCTCTTTCCTCTCCTCCTTCTTTTCCTGTTGCTGAGGCTTCTGCTGTGGGACCAGCTGGGGCTGCTGCTGCTGCTGCTGCTGCTGCTGTGGGACCTGTTGCTGCTGCTGCTGCTGTGGCAGGGGTTTCTGTGGTGGTGGGTATGTTTCATGCTCAGGGGGTTCATAGGTGTCCTGCTCCCGCAGTTCCTCCTCCTCCTCCTCCAGTTCCTCCTCCTTGGGGTAGCCTTCCTCAGTCTCGCTGTAGTCCTCAATGAACTCCTCCTCCTCCTCCTCCAGGTAGAGATCATCATCATCCTCCTCCTCCCAGCGCGGCGAGTCCTTGCGGTAGCTGACGGAGCTGTGGCAGGAGTGGTAGGAGTCCCCGTCCCTCTCGTCCAGCTCCGAGTCCCTCAGGCTCTCGTTCTCGAAGTCCTCGCTCAGCTGGGAGCTGCCCTGGCTCAGCTCGGCCGACGAGGCGTAGCGGCTGCTCCCTGTGGGGCTGAGGGGCGAGGGGACACAAGGACAGGGCTCCCGTGGGTCCGTGCCACCCCAGGCAGAGCCCCGGGGCCCCGCACCAGGGGCAGGAGGAGGTGCAGCTCCCATCGGGAGCATCGGGCTCCTCATCCTGGGAGCCGAAGGCACAGAACCAGGAGAATCCTTGGGCTGGAAGCAGCCCCTCAAGCAGGTGCACTTGCAGGGTCTGACCTCCCTGCCTGTGCCTGGGCTGAGAGCGGGTATGGGGGTGACAGTGTCTGTCCCCTAGGCTCACCCCAGCCAGGGGTGGGGGCAGCAGCACCCCCAGCCAGATCCTGCCTCCTGCTGCTGCCGGACACCCTGTCCTGCCCCCGACACACAGATCTGTCACCCAACCTCTACCCTGATGTCCCAGTGCTCCCTGCAGCCCTCCCAGGCACCCCCACCCCAGGACACCCCCTAAACCCCCTCACTCCTCTTAACACCATCCCTACCCGAGGCTCCCCTCTCCACTCTTCCTGCCAGGCCAGACCCCTTCCCCCACCCCATGTGCCCCCCGGCTCTTCCAGCCCCCTCCTCTCACAGCTGCCTGCACTGGGGGGCCCACAGGGGCCCTGTGCCCCGGAAGGCTGCCAGGGACAGGGCAGCCCCGTGGCTCCGTGGGGACAGGCTGACAGAAGCAGACATGCAGACAGGACAGGGACATGCCGAGGAAGAGGCCGACACCACGTCTCCAGCACTGGCAGCCAGGGCTCAGGGGGTGCGTGAGGGGACAAAGAGGAGGGGCTGGGATGGGCAGAGCCCAGAGTGGCTGAGCCAGGCTGTGGGAAGCCAGGGAACATGGCAGGGAAGAGAGTGCTGGGGGATGGCTCAGGCTAGTCCCAGCTGGGAGGGGTACTGGCATGATCCAGGTACCTTGGGAAGGAGCATTTGGGGCACAGGGATACAGGAGACACAGCTCACACCTGGAAACCCCACACCTCCCCATCCTGATCCTGGCCAGAGCTGGGAGAGGGGCCCTTGGCACATTGCAGGATCCCAAATCACTGCATGAGGCTTTTGCCCAGCCAGGCACACCCTGGCAGGTGACCAGGAACAGGGGGTGGCATTTGAGTCCCCAAGGGCCCAGTCCCACACCCGCTGGCACGACAAGGAACGAGCAGCAGTGCCGCCAGACAGTCGCAGTGCCAGCAAGCGGGACCAGGATGCTGGGATGTCACCCCATGAAGCGGGGTGCAGCAGCAAGAAGGAACACCACAGGGCTGGGGGGACACCTGGAGCATCCCACTGCTGTCCCTGTAGCAGACCGATCCGGGGCGGGGAGCGTGGCACAAGGCCGCCCTTGCCAGGACTGGTGTTGGCCTCACCATGGCTGCAAGGACCGACCACAGCACTCTGCGACGGCACACGGCACACGGCACAGGTAGCCACCCACCTATCCGATAGGTCTAGGGACCGCCTGCTCTCAAGGGAAGGCTGGCGGCTGGTCCGCCTGCTCGACTCAGAACCGGACTCAGCGTCGCTGCGTCCGTTTGCGGCAGAGTCTACGCTACCATAGCGTCTGCCAGGGGAGGAGAGGAACATGGTCAGCGAGCTCCCAGGTGCCACACCGCCGCCACCCGCCACCCCCTGCTGCCGTGGGGACGCTGGCAGGGAGGCTCTGTCCACTGGATGGGGCTGGCACTTTGGCCTGGGCTCTGCCACGTCTGTGTCCCCAGCCAGCCCACACCCCACTGTCCAGCTCCCAGCAGGGACAGCCAGGGGTGGGGGGCCCCAAACCCAGTGAGGACAGAGGAGGGCAGTGACCCAAAAGAGTTTGAAAACTTCCTAGTGAGAAGGAAAGGCTTGGCTGGGGCCAGCACCAGCCCACTCTTCCTCACCTCAGCATCCTTCCCTCTGTCACCCACCGCACCGGGAGCGCCATCCCTGGTGTCACCCTGGGGACCTGCTGGCCTCTGTCACCTGCGGGGGAGGTTGAGAGAGCGGGTCCCAGGGTGAGCTGGCTGTGGCCACACTACCTGATGGGAGCCTGGTCCGAGTAGTCCATCTCGTAGCTCTGCATGGAGTCAGTGTAGGAGTCACGGGAGCTCTGCTGCTGGTGCCTCATGGGGTACTGGTGCACGGAGGCGTTGGGCTGGGATGTGGTGTAGTAGGGCGGGGGGATGCTGTTGCTGGTCTCGCTGCGGTAGTCACTGTCCCGGTCGTCCACGGTACTGTCGGGGTCATCGTCTGCAAGGGGCCACAGTGAGTGGGGCAGGGGATGGCCCAAATCTTCCCCCCACCCTGCACAGACCCTTTAGTGCCACCACTGTGTCCCCACCACTGTGGGACCATGCTGGGGAGGTGGGCCCAGGGCAGGGTGAGGGGGGAGCTGACATGTTCACAGCGCAGGAAGGGTTTGGAGGGATGAGGGGAAGGCGGAGGGGGAATTTGGGACATACAGACGGGGGAAGAGGACGGGGGCAGGGACCCTCCCTCTGCCCCATCAATGTTCCACCACAGAGGCAAAGCCCAAGCTGCTCATTGCCACTGGGACACCCCAAAGGCACAGAGCCCCATGGTGCCATGTCCCCACCAGCCCATGGGGACAGCCCTGCCCAGGACAGGGCACTTGGTGACACTGTCCTCACCCAGTACAGAGTCATGGCACAAGGCCACAGGCTAGACCCGAGCTCCAGGTCCCCTGAGCCCTGGGCCAGGCAAAGAGGGATGTGCTGGGGACCCCCAGGCTGGGAAGAGACGAGTGGGCAGGATACTTACTCTGCTGTTCTCCCCAGCCAAAATAATTCCAGTTGCCTACAAAGAAAGGGGCAGAGATAATAAAGATGGAGGCAGCTGGTTGGGAGGAACCAGCATCTCCCTAGAGGGCACACTGGGTTGGGAACACTGCCCTGGGGACAGTATCCAGGATGGGGCACACTGGCACTGGGACAGTGCCGGGGCCTGAACATGGTGATACCAATCAGGACTGGAGACCGTGCCTGGGGTGGGCATGGTGTCACTGACCCTGGCTGAGGACAATGCTATGGCCAGGCATGGTGGCACTGACAGGGGACAGGGCCTGGGGTTGGGCACAGGGGCACTGAACCATACGTGGCCCTGGGGCGGTTACAGAAGGGGAAACTGAGGCACGGGTTGGGACAAACTGAGCTGCCACCCCAAATGCCTCTGCGGGGCCCCCCTCCAGCAGCCCCCGATCACCAGTCTGCTGCCCCTCGCCACGGGGGGACCGTCCTTGCCAGCCCCACTGCTCCCATGCCCTGCTCCCTCCACCCACAGGAAGGCTCACCCACTGAGGAGCAGGGAGACAGCAAAGGAACGCCGGCAAACACAGGAAGGACAACAGGAGTGGCGATGGGGACAGGGTATGGGGTGAAGCTGAGCCCCACTTGGGGTGGGGTCCAATGCCCCAAAGCAGATGCGGAGC
The DNA here is from genome assembly GCF_041296385.1 of Aphelocoma coerulescens. Classification (NCBI taxonomy): domain Eukaryota; kingdom Metazoa; phylum Chordata; class Aves; order Passeriformes; family Corvidae; genus Aphelocoma; species Aphelocoma coerulescens. The sequence goes on along the minus strand of NC_091041.1, from coordinate 2,030,242 downwards.
CCACCCCTTAAAATTCCTCAGTGTGGGATTGGGGAGAAAGGAGGGTGTGGGGGTCCCACAGCGGGGCAGGGACAGGGCAGCACTTACAGCACTGCGAGCCATGCACGGGCAGAGGCTTTTCCTGCTCCTCCTGGAAGGCATACTGGAGAGAGAGGGGCTGGTGAGGGCTCCTGCTGGCAGCACTGCCCCTGCCACCTCACCCAAGGCCTGGCTGCACTCACATCATCCTGGTCCCGCATCGCGTTGAGCTGCTCCAGCTTCTTGGCCCAGTATCTGGCCTCCTCCTCAGGGATATCTGCGAGGGCAAAGACCCCAGCTGGTGCACAGACCTCGCCCAAAACAGCCCTCGAGCTTTTGGGGCCACAGTATCAGACCCTCAGCCCCAGCTCCAAGGCTCATGAGCATCCTTGGGGCTGTGGGCAAGGAAGGACACGGGCCGGGCCTGGGGACCAGGGATGGGGTACCCACCCAGTGGCAGCTCAAAGCGGGTGTCAAGGAGGATGCGGTGGAAAGTCGGATCCTTGGTGCCCGAAATCTCGTTGTCGGTCATGATGACCTGGGAGTCGAGCGTGAGCCATTCCCCAGGGCCCTCCTGTGGAGTGGAAAAGGAGTGAGGAGAGCTCCCAGGCCCCCCTTTCCTGGCCTCACAACCCCAGCACACAGAATCTGGCCTCAGGCAGAATAAGGAAGGCTCTGCTTGGCCCAAAGGACAGCTGGGGGTGGCACAGGTCTCTTGGGGTTCAGCAGGGAGATGGCTGTGCCCGGCTCCCTACCTCATTGGACTGCCGGATGGTCCGGAGGGGGATCCACACCGTGCCCACCATGGTGTCCCAGATGAGCCCCTTGTTCCACACCTCCACGGTCAGGCCCAGGTCCAGCCGATTGATCTCACTGGGGACAGGAAAGGTATCAGGTCATCCCCCATGAAGTTAACCCCCCTCAGGTTACCCCTTCTCAGCAGCCCTCTGGGACCACCCCAGCTTCTACCTGTCCCCTCGGGCCCAGGACTCAGGTGAGCCCCCCAGACCCGGGGTCAGGGCAGTGGGGGGCTCCCCGTGTTATTTACAGGGGTGAGGGGGAGCAGCAGGGATGGGGGAGCTCGAGGGAGCCCCTGGACACTCACAACATGAAGTCCTGCTCCCAGGAGGGCAGGTTGCCCCGCACCGCGATAGTCGTGCTCTTGACATTTTGCACCTTCAGGGTCACGTAGGTGTTAAATTTCTCTGTGGGAACAAGCAGAGGGTGAAGTGACCCCCAGTGTGTCCCCAACCCCCGCCACTGCCCACTGCCACCCACACACACTTCCCTCAGCACGCCAGCCCCAGGACGGACCCTACACCCAGGGCTGGCAGATGTGAGCCCCCCGCGCCTGTCCAGGGCACCCCCATCTCTGTGTGTGTCCTCCCAGCTTGCCAAATGATGCCTCCAGAGCTAAGGGTCCCCTCGCCCCCTGTCCCCAGCCCTTCCCCTGATCCCACCACATCTGACCAGCCCAAGAGCTGCCCACCCTCTCCCCTCAGGTGGGCAGGCAGGTGGGGTCTCACTTACCTTGGGGCCCATCGTACTTGGCCTTTTTAACTGTGGGGACAAAGGGAGAGAAGAGAATCAGGCTGAGACCCCAGGGGAAGGTTGGGGATCCCCACCAGGGTGTCAAGGGGGTGGGAGGACCCCAGTCCTGGTTGCCCCCCACACCCCCCCAGCTGCCAGCTGGGAAAAGTGTTGGGATCCCCAATGCCAAATGAGGGTGGTGGATCAGACATGAGATGGAGGTGGGCATCAGACGGGAGCAAAGGCTCCCCCAAAAAACCTGCTACTCTGGGACAGCTTGTAACCCCAAATGACCAGCCTTCCTCTGCTGAGGGAGTGTTACACCCTCCCCCCTTTTGATTTGGGATTTATTTGGAGAAACAGATGATGTTACCATCCATATCCAGAGGGAAAACCTGTGGTCTGGGGGGCCCTGTCCCCCACTCCAGGCCCAGTTGGATGGCACTAGCCCAGCAGGACCAGGGTTAAGGCTCTCCCAAACCACTGACCAGGATTTCCCACAGGAAACCTGGTGGGTGGGGGCCTGCCCAAAACCAGCCCCAGGGATAGTGGAGACAGCCCCTCAAAATCTTATACGGCCCCAAAACATCGCCACTGCACCGCAGCCCTGTCTGCCCCCGGGGGCACCGTGGGGCTGGTTCCCATCCTGCCCATTGGGGTGTGCAGGGGGCCCTCCGATCCTGCTCAGCTCCAGGGAAAACCCTCCCAGTCCTGGCTGTCCCCCCCCAGCTTTACCCAGTTGGGTGGGGGTCGGTCCCCAACTTTTGGCTGCAGTGGGGGGGGCAAAAAGGAGCTGAGCACAGCCAGGTAGGGACGCTGCCCATGCCGGGGGTGGCGGGGCCGAGGGGTGTCCTCGGGGCTGCCAGGAGGGGATCGGGCGGGCAGGGAATGACACAGCACCCGGAGAACGCTTAAATGACGCGGGTGCCAGCGGGTGCAGGACCAACGTGACCGAGGAGGGATGAAAATAGCCCTGGCGACATCAAAGGTAATTTGATTTCGGAGACGTGCCACTCGCCAGCCGCTTATCAGCCGCCACCAGCGCCGGAGGGGACGCGGGGCTGCCGCCAGAGCCACGTGCCTGGCAGGGCTGGGAGGAGGCCACGTGGCACCGGCGGCCTCGGGGAAACTGAGGCAGGGGGAATCATCGCCTCGGAAAACAACTGGGGACCCTTGGATTCGGCTGCCTGCCCTGTGCCACCGAGAGCTGGGTGACACGCTGGGTGGCTTTTGTCCGAAGGAAGGCCACCAGCCACGTCACCGGCAGCCATGTTCCCAGGGAATCACAGGGCTCCGGGAGCTGCAGCTGCACTCAGGGATGGGGAATTCACACGTGGGGGATGGCACAAGGCTCCAGGATCCCAAAGATCCTCGAATGACACCAGGTTGGAAGCCTGGGGGCTGTCTGGGGATGGCTGGCATCACTGAGTGTAATAATGATGTAAATTAAATATAAGGTATTTATACATTATATGATACATATTATAAATTGATATTATTCTATTCTAATAGAGCATTTGGAGCCAGAACCTGCCTGTGGCTGACAGGGATCCCCTTCCCCCGGGCCCAGGGGCACCCACTACTCCTCACCAGCTGCTGCTTCCAAAAAGGAATGGGAGAGCAGAGGAAGGAAAAGCTCCAAAAATACCCGAGCTGACAGGAACAAACAATTACCCAGGGAACACGTGGCTTTCCTGGCTGTCATCTCCTGCCAGGGAGAAGTCCTGCTGTCACCATCTGCGGGATGTGCTGCCCTCACACCCATCAAAGGGTCCCCAAAGCTAGCAACAGGGGTGGTGAGTCCTGGGGTGCCACCCTGGGGCTAAATTCTACCTGAGTCCCCAGGCAAGGAGCTGAGGACAGTGTGACACTTGTGTGACACCAACAAGCTGGGATCTTCCCAGGCTGGGGGGATCTGGCTCCCCTCTGGGGACATTGACCAGCTGGGGAAATTGAGGCAGGAGGCAGCTGGCAGAGATTGGACTGGGAATGGCATGAAAACTGGGCTGGGCTGTTGGCATGCCACAACAAGCCTGTCTGTCTGTCCCCCCCATCCACCCATCCTGCTGTCTGTCCATTTACCTGTCTCTCCACCCACCCGTCCCTCCGTCCATCCACCCATCCATCTGTCATCCATCTTGCTGTCCATCCATCCACTCACCCCTCTGTCCATCCAGCCACCCTCTGTCCATCCAGCCGCCCCCTGTCCATCCAGCCACCCCCTGTCCATTTACCTGCCTCTCCATTCACCCATCCATTCTATCTTCTGTCTATCCATCCATTCACCTGTCTGTCCATCTACCCACCCCACCACCCACCATGTCCGTCTCCTGTGTGTCCACCCCTCTGTCCGTCCATTTACCTGTCTCTCCATCCACTCCCCTATCTGTTCATCCACCCATGCCTCTGCCCGCCCACCCCACTATCTGTCCACACACCCATCCCTATGTCCATCCCCCCATACATCTATCTGTCCATCCCTCTGTCTGTCCATTCAACCCTCTGTCCATCCCTCTGTGCACTCCTCTGTCCATCCTTCCATCTGTCCATCTATCCATCCACCCCTCTGTCTGTCCTCTCCCTCTGTTCCTCCACCCCTCTGTCACTCCCTCCACCCACCCCTCAGCCTCCGTGCTCACGTCTCCCATCCCCTCCATCCATCTGTCCCTCCGTCTCTCCATCTGTCTCTCCGGATGCCCGTCCGCCCGCCTGTCCATCTGTCCGTCTGCCTCACGCCACTCCAGACACCCCCTCCTGTCCCCACTCACCCCACAGTCCCAGGTCACTCCAGTGCCTGTCACCCAGGGACACCCCGTGGCACGAAGCCCCCAGGGGCTGCACGTGGCCGCAGCCCCCCAGGAGGGGCAGGGAAAGCTTGGGGGAGGCTCTGGGGTGGCACCCCCGCCCCCGGGACCCCCAGAAATAGCATGAGAAGCGTGACCAGCGAGTGGTGACGGGGCCCTGGGGGAAGCCCCAACCCACTCGGAGCTGTTTCTCAGCAGCCACCCCCAGCGCCGCCGAGGGTGTCACCACATGTGACAGTCCTTTACGTGGGAGTAAAGAGGCGTCCCCCCCGCCAGAAGAGGGTACCCCAAATCTGGGGCTGGCTGGGGGGCACACGGGGGCACGGTAGTTGTGACACTGCCAGGGGAGAGGGGGCTGTGACAGCACCTAAAGGACAAGGACATGGCAGGGGGTGGGAGGGGGCACAGCCCCCATCCTGAGGAACTCGGGCAGCACCAGGAGAGCCCCCATATTCCTCCAGATTTCACCTGGCGTGGGGGAATCCCAGACACCCTATGCCCCACCTTGTCTCAGATATCATTCTGCCACCTCCATCCTATGACCCCATGACACACAAGTGCTACCCCATCCCCATCAGGGCCTTGGGAAGGGGGTAAAGGGATCCCCTTCCGACTTCTACTCCCCCCTTACTGAGCATTCAATCCAGAGTGATCAGCGGGGCTGAGGCCCAGCCAGCAGGACTCATCTGTGCATCGAGCTGGGCAAGGCTCAATGTGCTGGGTGCCGGGATCCCCTCCCTGTGCACTCCCCCCGGTTCATCCCAATATAGGGTGACCAGCACCAGATCCCCTAACTGGGCAGCAGATCCCCTAACACACCAGCACCAGACCCCCAGGCTCCTACCCTGAACCCCCCCAGCTGCCCTGGCTCCCACCAGCATCACCATGCCCAGGTGGGGCAACACCTGCAGGGGCATAGGGGGCTGCAGGAGGTGGGGCTGGGGCTCGGGGTGTAATTTGAGGTGGGTATTTAGGGGTTCACAGAGGGAAGAGGGGAGAGATTGTGGGATTTGGGGTGCATGGGGTCTGTTTGGGGGAGTGAAAATGTAGAGATAAATAGATGGGGAAAGATGATGCTTGGGGTTGGAGGGATTTTAGGGGCCGGGGGTGCTTGAGGGTGGAATTGGGGGGTTGGGGATAGATGTGGGGTGCTGGGGGCACGTATGGGGTGTTTTTCATGAGGGGGTGTTTGGGAATGCAGAGGGCTGTGTCTGCAGGATGGGGGTGCCTGAGGATAGGCGTGAGGGGTGGGGTCCTGGGGGGGTTGATTAGGGGGGTATTTGGGGAGAGATGGGATGGTGGGGGTGTACGGGCAGGGGTGTTTGGGAGGTAAGCACGTGGGGGTCTGCGTTTGAGGGGGGTGTGGGAAGAGACGCGGGGGGGGCAGGGTGGGAGAAAAGGGGCTCCGAGGGGGCGGGAAGCTGGAGATTGATAGCCAGGAGCGGCTGGGGTGGGCGGCTCGGGGGGACCCCCTCCCCACGGCAGGGGAGGGCTACGGAGGGAGCCCGGGGGGGGGCTTATAGGGGAGCCCCCTCCGTCCCCGGCAGTGGGAAGTTATGGGGGGGAGCTCCCTCGCCACGGCGGTGGAAGGCTATGGGGGAAGCCCGGGAGTTGTTACGGGGGGAGCCCCCTTCCCAGGGCGGGGTGGGAAGCGGCGGGGGGAGAGCCAGGGAGGGTTACGGGGGAGTCCCGTCCCTCCCCCGCCGTCCCCATGGGGCGAGGGGAGGCGCAGGGGGAGCCCCGTCCCTCCCGGCAGGGGTTTAGGGTCAGGGTTCGGGGGGATCCCGGGGGGTTCCGGGGGGATCCCTGCGCGGGCAGGGCGCGCCCACAGCCCCGTCCCTCCCCCACCCCCACTCCCGGCTCCCGCGCCGCGCGCGCGCCCCCGCCGGTTCATTCATAAATCCACGCGCCGGGTGCTTGTGAATGGAGCCGTTCCCACGACCCCCCCCCCCCATCCACCGCCCCCCCCTGCTGCCCACACTCCCCTCAGCCCCGCCGGCCCCGCGCTGCCCCCTCCCCGCCCCGAGCAGAGGGGCTGCGGGACGCGCCCCCCGCCCGGTCCCCGCGGCCCGTGCCCTGTGCCCCGGTACCTCCGACGCAGAGCAGCGACATGGCGGCGGTGCGGGTGCCGGGGGGCGCGGGGGGCCCTGGCCGCCGCCCGGCTCTAGCGCGCCGCCATCTTCCCTCAGCACCGCGGACAGCGCCTGACGTCACCCCCGCCCCCGCCCGCGCGGCGCCGCCCCCCGAGCCCCCCCCGAGCCCCCCCGAGCCGGGGCCGCGGCGGGTCCGGGACGGGTCCGGGGCCGGGGCCGGGTCCGGGGCCGGGGCCGGGGCCGGGGCCGGGGCCGGGGCCGGGGCCGGGGCCGGGACGGGACGGAGCGCGGCCACACCCGCACCGCCCGCGGCACGGCCGGAGGCTCCTGCCCGAATCGCAGGGACCGTGCCGGGGGGGTGGGGTCTGTCTGTCTCGTACAGCCTTGGGGGGCTGTCGTGCCCTCCTTTCCCTGGGAGGGTGGGGTCGTCTGGTTTGTGCAGCTGGGGGCGGGGAGGGGGGTGTTGTGTCCTGCTTGCACAGCCTTAAAGGAGGGGTGGTTTTGGGGTGCAAAATTTACCTCACCCCCCCCCCCCCGGGCAGCGCTGTGCATGTCCAGGGATGGGTCTGAGCAGGTGGGGGCACACTGTCGTTGTCACTCCCCCATTGTTGTCCCCTCTCTCCTCTCGGCCACCACATGTGACATCCCAAAGAGATGCTCAGCTCTGGGCAGTGGTCCCAGCTCAGGGGCTGCAGAAGCTGCCGTGGTCCCAGACAGGGACCAGCACCCAGCTGCAGATGCTGACCCTCATGGAAGGGGTCCCACATGAGGGTAAAGCAGAGACCTTCACCTCCATCGCTGGGGACACGAGCTCAGACAAGGTTTCATCCTGTCCCCGCCGGCTTCCTCTTGCCATGGAGCCAGGTGATGGACTCACACTCCCATCCTGCTGGTTTTGTGGCACGAGCAAAGGTGTCACCATGTCACTCCTATGGGATCATCGCATCTTGCAGGGAGCCACAGGAAGTGGGGTCAGGAACACCAGGGGCAAAAGAAGATGCCAAGGGAAACTGAGGCACGGAGCAACGAGGGAAGATGTGCACACAGGGTACCTGCGCGACTGGGTGCCCCAGCCTGACCCTGCTCACTGGTCTCTCAACACTAATGAGGGGTCCCAAAAGAGCAGCAGGGCCTGACTTTCCCAAAGCAGTCCCAGGCCTGGGGTGGGTCAGCCCCTTGACAGTGCAGGACGGAGCCACCGGTGGCAGGGAACATGGGAGCTGGACATCCATGTGTGCCCTCACACACCTGCACACCCCCTGTCCCCCACACGTGTGCACACAGCCCCTCCTGAGGTGACAGCCCAGGCAGGGTGACCCAGTTTGGGCAGCAGGGAGGCCCACGGGGCCGGGCTGCAAACAGCCCCGCTGCCATCTCCCTCTCTTTTCCCGGGGGGACACTGCAGGGACACAGGGTACGGTGGGTAGCAACGGGCAGAGCCCTTCCTGCCAGGGAAACTGAGGCAGGGAGAGCTGGACTTGCACCAATGAGAGGCCAGAGGAGGCAGGATCACCCTGGGCAATGCTGAGATGCCACGGCAGGGCCCCCAGGTGCCCAGGCTGCAGCAGCTGGCTCAGCCCAGCCCCTTCCCCACCACATCCATCCTCCTGGCTCTCTGCTTCCCAACAGCCCCGCCCCAGGAATGGCAGAGCGAGCACATGCCAGGGTGGGTGCCAGCACCGAGGCTACCTCCCCCCACTCCTCACTCCGGGGGGGCTCTCTCCCCATTCTGCCCCCCATTGCCTGCCAAAGCCCTCCCAGACTCCCCTGACGATGGACCAGGACTGCATGGCACCGCAGCCCCGGCACACGGCATTTCCACAGCGCCCACCCTCGCAACCGCATCCTGGCAGGAGGTTCAGGGTCCCCCCAGATACCCCCAGAGCCCCTCCCCACAGGCAGGGATGTGCCCGAGGCTCTTCCCAACCCCACCAAGGCCTCTCAATGTATTTTTGGGTGCCAGCTCATGGCATCTCCTCCTGCTTCTGCCAGCGCTGCGGCCCTGGGGCAGCAGAGCTGCTTCCAGCAGGACGTGTCTGCTCCGCTCACCGTCAGCGCATGGTCCACGTGTGCTGGCACACGTGTGACACCGACACACGCACTCGTGTCACGCACACACACACACACGTGACATACACACGCTCGTGTCACGCACACAGACACACAGACGTGTGACACTGACACACACACTCGTGTCACACACAGACACACGTGTGACACTGACACACACACTCCTGTCACACACACGCACTCCTGTCACACACACAGACACACGTGTGACACTGTCACATGCACTCCTGTCACACACACGCACTCATGTCACTCACACACACACACATGTGTGACACTGACATGCACTCCTGTCACACACACGCACTCATGTCACTCACACACACACACACATGTGTGACACTGACATGCACTCCTGTCACACACACGCACTCATGTCACTCACACACACACACATGTGTGACACTGACATGCACTCCTGTCACACACACGCACTCATGTCACTCACACACACACACACATGTGTGACACACGCTTATGTCACACACACAGTCACACGTGTGACACTGACACACGCACTCCTGTCACACACAGACACATGTGTGACACTGACACGCACTCCTGTCACACACATGCACTCCTGTCACACACACAGACACACGTGTGACACTGACACACACACTCCTGTCACTCACACATACACGTGTGTGACACTGACACATGCACCCCTGTCACTCACACACGCTCGTGTCACACACACAGACACACGTGTGACACTGACACGCACTCATGTCACACACGCAGACAGATGTGTGACACTGACACATGCACTCCTGTCACACACACTCGTGTCACAGACAGACACACAGCTGTGTGACACTGGCACATGCACTCCTGTCACACACACTCGTGTCACACACACAGACAGACGTGTGACACTGACACACACTCCTGTCACACACAAACATGTGTGTGACACTGGCACATGCACTCCTGTCACACACCCTCGTGTCACACACGCAGACAGACGTGTGGCACTGACACGCACTCCTGTCACACACACACAAACGTGTGTGACACTGACACATGCACTCCTGTCACTCACACACACGTGTGACACTGATACACGTGCTCGTGTCACACACACACACACACACGTGCCTGCCTGTGCACACACACCAGTAGTGCAGGCACACACACACTCACATTCTCACGCACACTCACATTCTCACACACCACCCTTTCCAAGCCAAACAGCAATTCTGGAAGATTCCAAGCAGGAAGATTTTCCTCACTCAGCTCAATCCATCTGACTCCCCCTGCACCCACTGATGCCCGGTGCCACCCTCCTGCCTTGGTACCCAGCTCTCAGCTGCAACCACGGCTCAACTTTGGGTTTATTTTCTGCCCCAAACCCTTGTTCGGATGAAAAAAGTCTCATTGGAAAGGGAAGTGTTCGTGAGAAGCTCCAGAGTTCTTTTCCCAAGAGAAGGCCTGGCTTTTGATCAAAAATAAGGATAAAAAACCTGGTATTTAGAAAAAAAAAAGTAAATCAGGAAGTAATCTCCGTGCCTTGAAATTAATTATTTCCAGGAGCTGAATTCCTGCAACTTGCCCCTCATGCTGCTTCCCTTCCCACACAGCCATCTCACCCATCCCAAAATCCTTTGGCGCTGTGTCTGTGGTGGTGCCCCAGCCCCCTGGACCCCAGGCAGCAGGCTGGCTCCATCCCCAGAAGCTTCTTGTCTGAATATCCCCAAATGTCATCAAATCTCCAGCTCAGCACAAACCCAGCTTCTCCTGTGACTCCTGGGCTTTGAAAGCCAAAAAAAAACCCCAAACCTCCTCAAAAACTTCCTCCATCCCTGCAGCAAAACCCCGGGGTTGGAAAGTCTGCAAGCACCGGGGAGGAGGGCAGGGGGCACAGGGGGAAGGCAGGGCACCCAGCAGGGACCAGTTTGTCCCACTGCACAGCACTGGGAAGGATTTGACTGTCCCTAAGGATAACAAAGCCAGAGCCAGCTGTTCAGCCACACATGGGGATGGTCAGCCCACAACCTCCAAACTCCAAATCAAATCACAATTCCTGGGAGAACAGATGATAAATGGACATGATGACGTGGACAACTGAGAGCCTTGAGCACTCACTGGGATCAGAATTGCCTGTGGCAAGCCCAAAATCCAGGATGGCTCATCCCTGGGTGGGGAGCAGGCTCAGAGGGAAGGGGGCAGACGTGATCCCCCCTGGGATCCTTTGGAGAACCCCACAGCACACGTGGAAACAGTAGGGCCAGAAGGATGTCACACCCTGAGGCACCTCTGACTTCCTTGGGCCAGGTCACGCTGGGACCAGGGTGACAGGGCCAGGAACCACCAGTGCCCAGATCCTGCCCCCACACTGGGAGCAGAGATCAGCCCACACAGCCCTGCTGGTGCCTGGCTCCCCCAGACCCTCAGGCGAGATACCCACGCACCCCGTTTTCATCCCTGAGTTTGTACAGAGACGGAGGGGAGGAGAAGGAGAAGGAGAAGGAGAAGGAGAAGGAGAAGGAGAAGGAGAAGGAGAAAGGAGAAGGAGAAGGAGAAGGAGAAGGAGAAGGAGAAGGAGAAGGAGAAGGAGAAGGAGGAGAAGGAAGGCCCCTCCATCTGAGCACATGTGTGTTGGGGGACACAGGACAGCTCTGGAACGGGTGACATGGGAGCCCATCACCCACACACGGATGTGTCAGGGTCCCTGGTGTGGGGCTGACAGGTTGTAGGGGGTACCTGCAGCAGCCCCTTCCCTGGGCAGACAAAGCCAAAGCAACTCCCAAATCCTCCAAGACCCAGCACATCCCTTTGCTGTCCCACCCACCAGGATCCCTCCGTCCTGCTGACGTGGGTGCTGTCCCTCCGGCGTGTCCAGCCGCTGGCACAGCCTCTGCCCGGCAGTGACCACCCACCAGGCCACCCAGAGCAGCCGACCCGCCTCCCCGGGGGCAGCCCAGGAACTCTGGGACTGGGATTATTCCTCGCCTCCATCCAGCTGCTTTTCCCCAGGGCTGGGAGCTGCTCTGAGTGCTTTTTGAGGGAAAAAGGATCTGTGATGGCACTGGGAGCAGGGCATCATGCCAGCCACCTCCTGGAGTAGCCGGTGGGGACGGAGGTGCCAGGCATGGCAGCAGCACCGGCAGCCGAGGGCTCGGTGAGGTGGCAGCTCTGCTACGACGTGAGGGCCAAGACCTGGTGGATGGTGAGTGAGGGCGGCCGGGTCAGGGGTGCAGGGTCAGCTCTTGGCTGTTTGATTTTGGAGGGGGGAAGCTGATCTTGGGCAGAAGAAGGACTTGGGGCCATGACAGGGAGGTTGTGCCATGGCCCTGGCTGGGACCAAGGGAGGGAGGGTTGGGGTGGAACCCACTCACCCACCCACGTGTGTTCAGGGATCACCTCCCTGTTTCAGGGGCTTGGATTTCTATTGTTTCCCACTGATCCCAGCCTTGCCCTGGGTCCCAGACTGGCTGTCCTTGCCCCAGCTCACTCCAGGTGCTTGGCTCACGTGGTTTTGGAGAAATCTTTGCTGCTGGCAGGAAACAGCATCTCCCTGCTTGGCAGTGAAGGGCTCTGCTGGTGTGAGCCCCATCCCACCTCTGCCAGCCCCATCCAGTCCCTTCAGTTCCTGTCCTTGAGATGTTGCCTGCAAGGGGACCTGGGTGTCTGTCTGTCTGTCCATCCCCCAGCACCCACCCTGGCCCAAGGCAGGGGCTGTGAATGGCCTTAAACTGGATTTAAGACTGCTTTGGGCACAACCTCGGACTGGTTTTGGGAAGCAGAGAAATCTCTCTGCAGCTTCACAGTAAAATCTTGAGCCAGGGGATTCACTCCTCAAGCTCCCGAGAAGCCATCACCCTCTGCAAGGGACCCCACAGCTCTCCCAGGACAGGATAACTGGGAAGCAGACATGCTGAGCAGACTCCTGCTGGGAAGCACGAGCCACTGCCACCGCTGACACTCAGGCTTGCAAGGGAGCCCCGCAAACCCACTCAGAGACAAACCCTCGGGACACTGGGGTGTCCCCCTCCTCATGCAGGGATGGTGCCTGGCATCATGCCAGCTCTGCTGCTGCTCAGGCACGGAGCACAGGGAGAGGAGACCAGATCCTGCCCTGCCCGACCCTGCCGTGGGCAGCTGCAGTTTCCAGGGCAAGAGGCTGAGCCGGAATCAAAGGGCTGGAGGTGGGGGGCACTGGCAGCGCCCGTGCCCAGCGGGAACGCGGTGCCCCTTCCCTCGGGATCACCCACGCTGCCCAGCATCCCACTGCCCTGCCCGACGCCGAACAGAGCCGGGGCTTCAGAGCAAGAAAATCGGGCCTTTGAGGCAGCCCCCGCAGCCCCGCGCTGCCTCCGGCCGCAGCCGCTGGCGCGGGGAAGCCGGGTCGCGCCAGGACACGGGGGCGGTGGGTGACGCTCGGCCGGCCGGAAGAGGGACTGGCAGGAGCCCAGAGCCTCTGCGGGGTGTCAGGGTGACCCCATTGCTGCGTGCCCCGTGGTGCACCCACAAACGCTGCGTCCCACCCGGGTAGCTGGTGCCGTGACGCTGCAGAGTTTGTGAGGGCTCGGAAGGGGGGATGGGTGCAGGCGCAAACGGGAGCCTAAAGCCCAGACTGGACCCAAATTAATCGCTCAGCTCACATTTCCCAACGAGGGACAAGCACAGCAGCTGCCTGACCCACCTTCTGTGCCCGCACCCCTGGGAGATGCCGGCAGCCCGCAGGACTGTGTGTCCTCATCCTGGGTGCAGCAGCAATTGGAAAAACACTGTTTTGCTGAATCAGGCCTGAGTGGAAATGCTTTCACGAGAGACGACAGATGTGGGATGCTGCAGCCTCTCCCTGGCTCCCATTTTGACATCTCTGGCTGGGAAAGTGCCCTGGGAAAGGCTGGAGCATTCCAGGAACTGGCCCAGGTCAGCACACAGTCCCAGAACCAATTTAGCCCCACAGGTGCTCACCGCTGCACCCACCCTGGCCTGCTGGGGGGGACCTGAGAAGGGTTTTCTCAGCATTTGGGGTCCCCCGTACAGGTGTTTTGTGTTACTCCATGGAAAACAGAATCAAATGAACCTTTCTGAAATGGCCCCAGTGTCCAGGTTTTGCCCCAGCCCCTCCCAGCACGCCCAGCTCCCAGCACGCATCCATCCACTGGGGAAGAACGTGTGATGGATTGACCAAAGGAGAAAAAAATTAATCAGGCTGGAGGTAGCTATGAATTACGTGGCTAAAAATACCTCTGCGGCATCTCCTGCCGAGACGTCCCTGAGCAAAGCCCCAAGGAGCCTGAATCTCTGCTGACACCCCATCGATCACCCCCTCCTCGCTGGGCAGGGCCAGCATCCACACACGAGTGCTCCGTGGGCTCGGCTGGCTCCGGCACAGCCGATTTACTGCTGAGCCCCGGCAGCGATGCAGAGGTTGATCCGTCAATGCTGGCGCACGAGTCCCTGAGTCAGCAGGTATCGAGCGCAGGGTGAGGCCGTCCATCCATCTCAGGGATGAGAGGCTCGGGAGAGAGGCAGGAAAGCTGCTCTCCAGCATCCTGCATGGAATGGCTCTGTCGGGGACGGCTGCGGTGGGGTCCGCAGGTCGGGCGTTCACGGCCGCAGCGGCAGCGAGGTGGCTGGTGGTGCCTGGGGTTGGTGCCAGCCATGGCCCCTCCATGGCACTGTCCCTTTCAGGGACAGAGAGCACCTGGATAGTCACTGGTGGGTAAAACCAGGATCCTGCACCACCCCCCCCATCACAGCCTGTGCCCGGTGAGATGGGGATGGTGGGATTTGGTGGGACATCCAAGTGCCATCGCAGCAACCCATGCCACTGACCTCTTCCTGGGCACCGTGGTTCTGCTGGGTTTCTCCCAGTTTCCAGGGGGAATGGTGCTCCCCGTCCCCTCGGAGCCAAGGGCCCACTCCCACAGGGTCCAAAGCCATGGGGCTCAGCCCACCGGCACCTCCCCAGAGAGAGCACCAAGGTGTCTCCAAGGCGCGGGTGGCTTCTCCAGGGCAGACCGAGCCGGGGGCACTGCCCAGGCGGGGAAGGCCACGAGCCACAGGCGCCCTGCGGGGACTCGCCCGTGGGTGGGCACTAGATGGCAGCAGAAGAGCGCGCACGGCAGCAGGCACCGGCGCGGGCACGGGCACGGGGACGGGGACGGGCATCGGCACCGGCATCGGCACCGGCACGGGCACCAGCACCGGCACCGGCACGGGCACCGGCACCGGCACGGGCACCGGCACGGGCACGGGCACGGGCACGGGCACCGGCACCGGCACGGGCACCGGCACGGGCACCAGCACCGGCACCGGCACGGGCACGGGCATCGGCACGGGCACGGGCACCGGAACGGGCACCAGCACCGGCACGGGCACGGGCAGGGCAATGGGCACCGGCATCGGCACCTTCACGGGCACTGGCACGGGCAGGGGAACGGGCATGGGCATGGGAACTGGCACTAGCACGGGCACGGGCACGGGCACGGGCACCGGCAGCGGCACAGACACGTCACGGGCACGGACACAGACACGGGCACACTCAACCCCGGCACCGGGCGGCAGCGCAGCTGCGTCCTGTGGGGCTCGGGGCTCCCCGCGGGGCGCTGCGGGGACAGTCCGGGACGAGCCTGGGGACATCGGGGATTCCCGCCGGCCGTCCCCGGGGTGGGACGCTCTGCCGTGGGACGCTCGGAGCAATTTGGGGCAGCTGAGGAGGGGAGTCGAGGTTTGCGGGCGACGGTGGGAGGGCATGAGGACAGGGGACATGGCAACCCTGTGGCAGAGGACACGCGGCGTGTCAGGACCCCGCGGCGACTCTGTGGCGGGGGGACACGTGGGGTTCCAGGGGACACGGCAGCCCTCGGTGCCGGGGGCGGGGCGTGGGGGTGCTTGGGGAGGGTGCGGGGGGACACGGGCGCCCTGGCCAGCTGGCACCCAGTGTGTCCTGTGGCACACTGACACCTCCTGCCTGGGTGCCACAGCTTTTGAGGGCGCTCCCGTTACACCCCAACAAACGCACCTCCCAGGCGCTGCTCCAAAAGGCAGGGAAGAAACGAAATGGTTTTGCAGGAACACCCCAGCACCCAGGAAGAACCCGGAGCTGTGGGAGAAAGGTGCTTTCCTGAGCAGAGGGAGGGAAACCACCCGTGCTTGTGCACAGAGGTGCATACACACACACACACACGTGTGCACACGCACACCACACACAGAGGCACACGCGTGTGCCGGCCCCCGTGCACACAAACACGAAAATACACGTGCATGCACACACTGTGCACACCCACACGCGCAGCCCCTTGCACACACACCAACCTGCTCTGGCACACCTGGGCACGGGCAGGTGCCCGCACAGAGCCGTGTGCCCTCCTGTGCACGTTTGCAGAGCTCACACATGCACACACATCCCTGCAAGCGCTCGCACACCCGTGCACACGCACGCACAGCCCTTCCCAAGGTTTCTCGTTAAAAAGTACCCGGGTAGGTAAATAGGGGGCAAGGCTGGGGGCCACCGGCGGGGGCTGGGGCCGGGGCGGCCGCGCTGGGGGGGCTCAGCCCAGCTGCTAATGACCCACGGCTGGTGCCAGCTCTCTAATCCGTGCAGAGGTTCAGGACAAACTGTACCAGCGATTATATAAACCGACTCGCCTCTATTTATTTAATTCCCTTTTATTTATTTACCGCTCAGCCAATTGAAGGCAGGGGAGTGTTGCATCCCCCAGCCCTCTCCCGCCCGGGCCACCCGCCAGCCGGCACCGAGGGCTGCCGTGTCCCCTGGAACCCCACGTGTCCCCCCGCCACAGAGCCGCCGCGGGGTCCTGACACGCCGCGTGTCCTCTGCCACAGGGTTGCCGCGTCCCCCGGCACTCGGCGTTGCCACAGGGCCGCCGTGGGTCCCACGGTGCGGTGCTCAGCGTGTGCGTGGCCGTGCCCACGGTGCGTGCTGAGAGCACAGCGAGGCTCCCGTGTGCACACACACCTAACGGCGCGTGCCAGCACACCCACGCGTGCACACACATCCACACACGCACAGCCATGTGCACGTGCCCACGTGGCCACACGTGCGCTTCCATCCACATGTGCATCCGTGCACAAGCACCCCCGTGTTTGCACACCAGCACCACGCAGGCGGCAGCTGCTCTGCAAGCTCCTGTCCCCCGACCCAGGAGGTGACACGAGGACACGAGGCCCCAGCCATGTCAACAGCCTGCCGGGGCCCAGACTGAGAACTGGGGGGGCGGGGAGGAGGAAGTCCCAGGGGGAAGGCACAGGATTCTCTCAGGGTCCCCCATGTTCCCCTGGCACACGGTGGCACACGGAGCCGGTGGGCTCCCACCCTGATCCCCTTCTCCTTTCTCATGGGGGGGCTCGGGGAGCAGCAGAAGGGGGCACTGGGGGGATGCTGGACTGCACCCTGCCTCGTCTACCCCCTCCCCACAGCATCGCCCACCCTTCCCCTGCCGTTACATAAAGGCCCGATGACAGTAAATCAAGGGGCAAAACGTCTCCCTCGAATTAATAACTGACTTCCTGTGGTTGCAGATTCACCCTCAGCGCCTGTTTGTACCCCCCCTTCTCACCCCCCCGCTTGGGTTAATGCTCCCAGGCGCCGTTTGCCATTAACCAGCTCCAGCACCATGCAGAGTGAGAGGCTGGGGCCCAGTTATCCCAGTCCAGCCCGGGCAGGGATGTGGTGGGAGCCCTGTCTCCATGCATTCTGGTCCCACTTGGGCAGGAGTGCAGGACCTGTGGTTCTGCCACCACTTGCCCGGTGCCCTTGGCCATGGCACCCCATCAGCTCCTGTGCAGGGCCAGGGCTGGGGACACAGGGAATAATGGGACATGGCCAAGGCTCCCTCCTGTCCTCACACCGGGTACAGGGTCCCCCCACACCCTCCCCACCTCCCTGCAGGCTGCCCAGACAGGGTCTGGCAAAGCCTGGTAATCTCCCCATCGCAAACATTGCCACCCCTGGATCTGTGTCTCTCCCCCAGCAGCCTCTCGGTGCTCCCTGCACTCCCATTTTGTAACTGGGAGCAGGCCCTGCTCGCCGGGAGCTGGGACTGGAGCTGGGGCCAAGCCATTGTGCTGTGCCGCCGACTCGTGCGGGAAGAGCGGGTGCTCCCGGATGAACCCGGCTGGCGCAGCCGTTTCCTGGTGCATTTCTTCTATATTCCGAAAAAAAAAACCAAACAAAATTCTTCTTAAACTAGTTAAGGTTGCTAAGAGACAACAATGTGCTTTATATGGTGCCTTATTGACAAAGCCCAGCTCTTAATAAGCTCCGAAATGAAGGGCGAGCAGCTTGGGAAGCCCACACGGCAGGGCCGGACGCCGCACGCAGCCGCCTCCTTCCTCCCGCAGAACAGCCCTAACCCCGCCTGGCAGTGCCAGGGAAGGGCCCTTCTCCCCCAGGGCTGGGGCTGGTCCCCGCTCTCACCCCCCATCAGCTCCCCCAGCAGCCCCAGCCACCACTGGGGTCCAGCCATGCCCCGCTGGCATCTGCAGCGTTTTGGAGCCGCCAGCTTGGCACAGGTACAGTGCCGAGAGCCGCCTCCGCGCCCGTCTGCCAAACACCCACCAGCCCGGAGATGCTGCGGCTCCCTCGGGAGGGGGAACGGAGCTGGCTGGATCCACGCTGCCCATTCCTGGGCATGGCAGGTGCTGGGTGCCGCAGCCCCGCTGTGGGCAGCAGACCCGTCATGGGTGCGAGAGCAGAGCGTGGCGTGCGGGGCCAGGCTCAGTGTTGGCGGGGTCAGGCTGTGCTCCTTGGCACAGGTGCTGAGCACCGGGGCTGGGCCCAGCTCTGCTGCTGGCGTGTGCGGGCAGGAGCGGGCAGGCCCCGATGCCAGGCAGGGCTGGCAGCCAGCTGGCATGGCAGGGAGGCTGCGGGCTCTGTGAGCAGCGGGCACCACCCTAGAGCTGGTGAGGGGCGACGGGAGACAGGCCGAGGTGAGCCCTTCTGCCATTCACCCGCTGTGCTGAGCCACCCGCAGCCTGTCGCCGTGCTGGTGTCTGCAGGGGAATGGCTCCTTCCCAAGCAGCAGCCTGGCTGCTGGAGACCCCAGCATGGGGGACAAGGAATGGGCAGGAGGTGATGAAGGTGACAAGGAGCTGGTTGGGGACACAGCAGGAAGTTTTGGGCTGAGGCCAAGGGTGCTCTCAGCACTCCAGTATCTGGCCCTGCCGGCCCTCCTATGCCATGGCTCCCAGAGCAGCTCAGCACCCTAATTTTTCCCTGCACAGATGATGTGGGTGCTCCACAGTATCCCCACAGTGGGATGAACCAGGCCCCAAGCATCTCCACGGCCCCAGCTCCACGTGCTGGCTCAGTGCCCAAAGCAGTGCCAAACCCAGCCTTGGCCCCACCACAGCCTCAGCCCCTGAGGAAAGGGGATGCTGCAGGCTCCTGGCTGCTCCCAAAACAGTCCCAGGGGAAAAACACGTGCAGGAGCACACGTGTGAGGAAGAGGAGGGTTTGTGGGGGGTGGATAGCACCCCACTTGCCCAGGCCCCGGGCACTGGGGCATCCGTCAGCACACGGAGCCTGGGAACGTCGGTGGCTGAGTTGACTTTGGCTGGGGCCTGCTCCCGCCTCTCCCTGCCCACGGCGGCGTTTCCCAGCGCCAGCCCCCGCGGCCTGGAGGGGATCCAACACCCCCTTTCCCCCCAGTGGCACTGCCCCTGGCACGCTGGGCACCGGAGGGTGACGGGCACAAGCAGCAGGATGGGGGTGCCACCCCACAGCACCGCAGGCTCGCCTGTGGCCCCCTCCCCGGAGGGCTCGGTGCCCCTTCCCCCAGCACTGGGGGCAGGTAGGGGCCGGGGCCGGATCCGTGCCTGCCTTGGCCACGTCCCCAGCTTTTCAGCTTAGTGCTCAAATCAGCTTGTGAGGTGCCGGCTGCTTAGCACCCAAATCCCCAGCCAGGGCTAAAAATAACCCCCCAGGCCTGGCGGGTGGCAGCTGGCACCGCTCAGCACCGCCTTGGCACCGCCATGGAGGGGCCCTAGAAATGCCACTGCTGGAATGGGGCAAGGACAGGGACCGGGAGGCAGGAGCTGGCCTCATCCCTCACCTGGGCGCCCTCACCCACCACGGGCTCAAGGCTCCTGTCCCCAGGGATAAAAGAGGTGTCAAAGGGGAAGGTGACCCAGTATGCCACCAGTTCCTCTCACTGACACACCTGGGAGTGGTGCCAGGCAAAGTGGCCTTGTAAGCGGGGCTTTTCCCCATTGGTAGAGTCTCTGCAGTAATCCAGGAAGGGGCTTGGGGGGAGGCTTTAATGTCCTCATGCTCCATTTGTGACATGGGCACTGTCCTCACACCCCCCAACCACCCCTGTCCCCGGCACAGCCCCGGTGCCCAGCCAGCCTGTGATGAGTCTGTGCAGCCTCAGCCTCCAGGGGAGGAATTTGGGGGTGCTGCTGCTGGGACCCCTTGGCTGGAGGGAGCAGGAGGTTGTGGCTGCTCCTCTGCAACAATGGCCACAACCGTCGGAGGGGGAAGGCTGAACTCAGGAAGCCTCAAGCTGTGTCCCTGCAGTTCACCGGGTGTCACCTGCCCTTGCGCTGGCCACAGGGCAGCACCTGCACACCTGGGGGACAGGGAGGGGAACAAAGTGCCCCCGAGCTCCCTCCGGCAGCCCCCGGCGGCCTGGGCCGTGCCGTGCCTGTCTGCAGCACGCTCGGAACATCGCCGGAGCCGTCACCGGTTTAAAAATAGCGTCTCAGCAGAGTGCAACCGCGTTCCCTAAAAGCCATGTGGTTCAAGTTAGAGGATTAATTGGAAATGCTTATTTTGATTTGCAAAGTGATTGGATTTTTCCAGGGCATTTTGAAAGGAAAAAAGTCTGAATTTAATTATCACTATTCCAAAAAGCACCATGGGACTGAGTGTTTGAGGTCGTCTCATGTTTGCTTCACACCCCGTTCCAAAATGCAGGCGGGCTGCAGGGACGTGGTGGGACGTGGTGGGGGTGTCCTGCTGTGTCCTACTCCCGCTGTCAGGCTGGTCCCAGCTCCCGGCCATTCCTGGCTCCCGGCCGTTCCGGACCCAAGGGAGTCAGGATGACCAGTGGCCATTGGCCGGTCCCGGCGTTCGGCCCCCAGCAGGATGAGAGCTCGGGGGGAACCGTGTCAGCACAGGCCAGGCCTGGTTTGGGGAGGGTTTTCTTTCACCAAGTTGCTTTGTTTTTACCAAAATGGATTTTTAACAGTAATTGCCTTTTTCTTCTTTCTCAGGGAAAACATCATTTTCAATTACATTTCTCTGGGTTTCCATTGAAAAATGAAAAGCAAATGCTCTTTCTTGCTGGCAAAATGTGGAAAAATGTCTAGGAATATTTTTGTCCAAATGAAAACAGTTTCAGTTCTTTTTCGAGATCTCTTTTTTCCTGAAAAGAAACCACAGTTGCCTTCCCAGTTATTCTAGTCGAACTGGTTTCGGGACAGACTTCCCAGCTCCGAGGCTGGAGCTGGGTTGATGGTGCTGCGGGGCTGCTCTGGGGTGCCAGTGCTGCCGTGGCCCCTCCATGGCTGGTGGAAGGATGGGGCAGGAGCAGGGTGACACCTGCACCAGCACCTTGGCAGCTCTGGGATGCACCAGGCTGGAGAGACCCCTGCTCTGTGCGGGAGGCTGGGGCTGCAGGGTCCTCTCCAGGGATTTGGGAATGTGACCTGAAACCCACATTTCTGAGACACTTTGGAGCCCAGAGACTGCACTGTGCTCCCCACAGCCCTGCTCCCATCTCGGTGTCAGACACAGGTGCAGCATGGGCATGTCTGGAGGGTGTCAGGGGTGTTTGGGGTGTCCAGGTTATCTGGAGCCCAGGGCAGGGCTGGGATTCAGGACTCAGTTTGGCACACGCTGAACACAGCAGAGCACCCAGAAGGGCCTGCTTGCAGCCAAACCCCGCCATGATTCAGAAATGGTGCCTCCATTCCTCCAAAATACCCTTTATTTGGAGGCTCTTCCTGTCTTGAAGTTCCCCCTGGCAGGTCTGGGCCTCAGAGCTGGCTGGGATGCAGGGCACACACGGATGCAGGATGCCCCACGACGGAGGCTCCGGCTGCAGGAGCTGCTGGCTCCGCGCACCCCACAGTCCTGCCAGGCCGGAGGAAGGGGAATACAGAAATCAATGTTCAACATTATCACTGGGCTGAGATTTGGCTCGGCTTCCCGGCCCGTGACGCTGCCTTCCCCCTCCTCCCCACTCTGGGAGCACAGCCAGGATTGCCGGGCAGGTGGGGAGTGCCAGCGCGGGCATTCCGGTGAGAGCCTGCGGGTCCCGTGGGCTCCGTGCTGCCACACCTGGGATGGGCACCTTCCCCACCACCCGCCATGCTCAGCCAGGGATGCTCCTTGAGCAGAGCTCACCCACGTCCAAAGTGCCATGGGAGCCAGGAGCGCGGTGCAAGAGCCCCTATCTCTGCCACGGCAACAGCCTTCACCCCAAAAGGCCCCGAATGCTGATTTAAAAACCTTCAGGAAAATCCTCCCGCATGGGTCTGATTTGCCCCTGCAAGTAAGGAGCTGTGCCTCGGCTTCCCCGCTCGGAACACAGAGGGACCTGGTGATTCTCCTGCAACTCCGTGGGAATGGCACAGCAGGGACACATCCTGCCTTGGGCCCCGGGAGGCAGCTTGGCGTGGGGAGCACAGATCCCCTTCTTCACCTCAAAAGAGCTGAAGGGTTGGGCTGAGCCCCCGAGGCAGCGTTTGGGTGCAGCAGCTGGGAGGCTTCAGCCCCAGTCCTACGGGAGAAGGAGCAGCCCCGGCGCTGGCAGCCGGCGGAGGATGTTTGCTCCCGCTGTCATGTGCCTCCCACCACAGATTTAGACACCGGAGCAAGCCAGCCCCGGTGACAAACACGGTGCCACTTGGGTAAACACAGCCCCTCGGAGGCGATGCGTCCGGGGCCACCATAGGGAGAGACCCAAGAAACCAGAAAAAGGGGGGAAAAAGCAGGAGGGAAAAAAAAAAGAGAGAGAAAAAAGAGGGGGAAAGTAAAAAGAAAAAAAAAAGAAAAGAAAGGCCAAGAAAAAAGGAAAATGAAAGGCAAAAAAGCAAAATGAAAAGCAAAATGAAAAGCAAAATGAAAAGCAAAATGAAAAGCAAAATGAAAGGCAAAATAAAAGGAAAAATAAAGGCAAAAAAGGAGAGGCAAAATAAAAGGCAAAAAAAGAGCCAAGCAATTGTCTTTAAAAAAATATTTTCCTCCTGGCTCGCTGCAGAGCGGCTGGGCGAAACGCCGGGAGCCGAACGCCCTGTTTTCCTTGCTTCCCATTAAAAAAAAAAAAAAAAAAAAAAAAAAAAAAGAAAAAAAAAAAAGAAAAAGCACCACCCAGCAGCCCAAAGCGGGGATACAAAGTCCACTTGTGGCCCTGCGCTGCACCCTCGGCCCGGGCGGCAGCTGGGTGCTGGCGCAGGGCGCCTGGCACACAATGGGGGCTGTTGTTGCCGGAGCGGGAGCTGGCGGCGGTTCAGGGCCGGGCAGAGCATGTGCCGGCGGCCAAGAGCTGGCGTGGCTGGTGTTAACTCTCCAGGCCCTGCTCCGAGTGCCCCGAGTGCGAAACAGGCAGGGAACAAATCCAAACCCACCGAGCTCCCTCGCCCTGGCACGGGGCAGGTGGGGGAGCCCCCAGTTGCTCGTTAATGCGCAGCCCCCAGCCCCGGGCCCGGCCGTAATTTGGGCTTTATGAGCCAGGGCTGGACCAGGACCATGAAACAGCCCCTGTACCCCCTTTCCAGGGCTATCCAAGGCCCCCACCCTGCACAGGGTGCCTGGCCCTGCGCACTGACCCCACGGGGTATCGCAGCACCCACTGGGCACCTGCCCCCGGGGCAATGCCTGGGCCTTGGGGCACTGTCACAGCCAGCAGCACCCACACCCCCTGAGTGCCACCACATCCCCCAGGGAGCCTCCGGCAGGTTCACAGCATCCCTCAGTGCCTGCTCCGTGTGCCCAGGCCGGCACATGCTGGGACACTGTGGTGCGGGTGCCACGCCAGCTCTGGGGGTCCCCTGCCACCACCTTGGGGGTCCCCTGCCACCACCCTGGGGTGCTGCAGAGTAGGTGACCCTGCAAACCCCATGTTCAGACAGAACACCCCATCTCCTGGTGCACCTCAAGCGCCTGTGCTAAACACTTTGGCCACAAGCCCCCCCCCCAAGCCCGAGGTCCATGAGCTGCAGGTGGGGGCTGCTGCCCCCCCACCAGTGCCTCACGCAGCCCCCCCAACCACAAACCCCATTTTCCCTCCCCGCTCTGCTGAGCTGCCTGGTCCCGCTAATAAAAAAAATAATAAGGACATGGAAAATTCTATAATATCCCTTTCCAGCTTCTTGGATTTGGCTTTCGTTAATTCGAAGCAGACCCCGGGGGGGGGCGGGGGGGCAGAAGGGGGGAATCAAATCAAACCAGAATCACGGCACGGAAAGCCAGTTTTCACAAAAAAAGACCCAAGCCAGCAACCCCAACATTTGAATGCAGCAGGGAAGGGAAAAAAAAGTTTAATATGTGCTTAAAAACAAACGAGCGGTGGTATCATTTTTAATTAGGAGCCTATTTTCAAAACCCTTATTACTTACAGTACGCTCAGCATCCGAGTAATTTTCCTCTCTCATAAAATCGTGGCAGGGAAGGGGGAAAGGGAGGGAAAACGAGAGAAAGCGAGGAGGGAAGGCCAGGAGGGAAAGCGAGGAGGGAAGGCGAGGAGGGAAGGCGAGGAGGGAAGGCGAGGAGGGAAAGCCGAGCCCTTTGTGCGGCCGAGAGCTCGGCAAGGCGAGCGTCCATGCCAATTTGTCTGCAGTAATTGGTTTAGCTGCAGACAGAGGCTGGCAATGGAATCTGCGAGTTGCCAAACTTTTCCCGGGAAAGGGATTCTTTCCCCAAAATCACTTTTGGGTATTCCCCCCGTTTGTGTCGCTCCGGGACACGTTCGCTGTGCTCCGGCACAGTTGGAAGCTCCTTCTGGAAAACTAATATAATAATTCTTTGCCATTCCCTTCAAACTTTCTTCTTGCAAATTCCAGCCCAGTTTTCTCCTCTGGCAAACAAAATCCTCGGAGAAACCATTTCCTACCGCAGCAAAGGCCTCATCTAAGGGCCGCTGGAGGGTCCGAGGCCAGCGCTGGGCTCCAGGGCTGCGCTGGGAGTGTGAACCCCACACCTGGCCCCAGTGTTGAACTGGTGCAACTGGGTAGCGGTGGTTTTCCATTGCTGCTGCCAGCGTGTTTGCCCCTGGCAGTGCCCTGGAGCGCTGGGCCCGGCACACACCGTGGGAAGGGGGCTGGGGCCGAGCCGGAGGTGCTGGATCCGGCGGCGGGAGCAGGTACCTCGTTACCTCCCCGCACTTCTGTTTGCTTTGGCAACTGATTAAAATTCCCCCAGGATTCCTTCCCGCTTCTGTTGGGGCTCCAAAACACCACCACCGGCTGCTTTTGCCCGCCCCAGGCCCAGCTCCTGGGGACTGAAGCCCCCCGCAGGGGACAGGGTGCCAGCTGGGTCCCCAAAACCTCACTGCGCTCGCCGCACCCACCGCCCGCCACTTTCACTTTCAGCTCCCCAAAGCTTCCCTGCTCCTCCGCCCTCCCCTCCAGCAAAGCCATATTTGGGGGGATTTTTGTGCTCCCCCCACCCCTGGGTGCTGCTCCCCTTGGCACAGAAACATTTTGGGGGGGCTCCCCTGGCACTGGGGCACGGCTGGGCTCAGTGTGGTGGTGCAGAGCCACAGCCCTGTGCCGAGGATGTCACCGGGGTCACAGCACTGAGGTGCTCCTGCTCTCAAAGCAGAGCTGCAGGGGCCGAGGGGCTGCCTTGGCAGTGTGATGGTGACATGGGGACCCCCCTCTGCCAGCTCTGTCTGCAGGGAGGGGACAAAAACCAAAAACTGGGATTCACACGCCCCGAACAAAGAGTTGGGGCCATATTCCTCCCCATTCCTCCCACTCCAGAAATTTCCCCAAATTCCCCAACACCAACACGACAAACCCGCCCTGGGAGAGTGGCCAGATTTGATTTATGTCTTTTTGCGGACAAAGAAAAAAAAAAAAAAAAAAAAAACAAACGAGTGAGGAAACGTTTCCTGGTTGCATTTGGGGTTTGGTTGTTGTTGGGAGGGGTTTTTTTAAATGAGTGAAATTTCGGTGTTTGCAAGAATTCCTGGTGCCTCCGTCCACACGTGGCTGCAAAAGTCTTGGCCCAAGCCCGCAGAGCAGGGAAAGCAGCAGCACCGTGGGCCCCGTGGTGGTGTTTGAAGCTACTTGGCAACCCCCCCCAAAGCCCCTTTTTGATGTAAAACCAAGCTTTAGGGCCATTTTGGGGGAGATTTGCTCCGGTAAGGTCACGGTTCCCTGTGCTGAGCTGTGTGAGAGCAGGGAGAGGGCTCCACAAGCTCTCTGAGGGCTGGTTTCCAACAAATCCGGGGGGAAAAGGCGATGTTTGAGATGATGCAGAAAATACAGACTGGGGGGAAAAATGGGGGATTCATTTTCTTTTTTACATTTAACTTTCAGCCAAAAAAACCAATAAAAAGCCACGGCAAAAATCCTAAAACCTCTTAAAATTCCTGCAGAATAATTCCCTGAAATCTGCTAGCAATTTTTAAACTGAAATCCCCCCCTCATCAGCAACAATTTGACTAGTTAAAAACCTGCTTTAGAAAGAAAGAGAAAAGGGGAAAAAAAAAATCTCTTTTCATTGCACGTTTTGGCTTTGAATCGAGCCAGGCCAGACCTCTGCCTGTTTGGGACTCAGGCCAAGAGCCATATGCAGGAATAAAGTAAATAAATTCTGGTCAAAACCAGAATATTCTCCTTAAAAGTTATTTTAAAAGCAAAGAAAGGCAGCAACAAAACTATCCCAACATGGATTATTTCCCTTTCTCTCCCTCTTTCCAGAGAGGGACGTGGCTCGGCCGTGCCGTTGCGCCCAGTAGAATGGGACCTTGGAAAAAACCCTGCAAAAATGCTAAAAATGAGCCCAAGAAAAGGGTTAATGAGGCTGGGGGATGTTTCCCCGTGGCGATGGGGGGGCACCCAGCCCTGTGCTGCTCCGCGGGTATCTGCACCCCCTTGGCTGAGCCCAAAAGTTGGCATCGAGGTGTCTTAGCAGCACAAATCAACCATGAAATGCCCTTTAGAAATAAAATCCAGCTTTGAGGGGGGGGCCCCACAATTTTCCACTTGTTCCAAGCACTGGTTTTATAGACGGGGGGTCGTGAGCCCACGAACAGGCCGGGATAAAAACCCAAGGAATGAACAAAGGGCCTGATCCAGCCATTCCCTGGAATCGGGGTAACTCAGCTTCCACCTCCGGGCTTTAATCCTTGCGAAAAACCACTTGGAGAAACAGAGCTGCGCCCCAGATCCGCCCCACACTTCTTGTTTTATTTGAGGCAGCAGGGATGGCCTGCATGGGAAAATTAAATTGGGTTTGGATTCCACCCCCATCCTCAAAACGCCGTTTACAGGCAGCCTGGAAACACAAAAAAAATCAGGATTTTTGTATTTTTAGTCTTTTTTCTGCCTGGGATTTACACTAGGAATTGGGGTTCAGGCTGAGGGGGCTGCAGTGAATAGGGGGGAGTGGGGACGGTTGCTGCAGGGTCTGGTGGCAGCTCTCCGGCCCCATGGGCAGCACAGCCCATGGCACCCCAAATCCTGCAGCAGCCCCGGGGCTGGGTGACCCTCCAGATGAGGAGTCAGGATTTGGGGTGCCCTTTGCTCTGCCTCTGGCCCTGCCAGTGCCAGGGGACAGGTGCCACTCACTGCACTGAAATTACTTCCACCCTCGGCCGGTGCTGTTACGTCTCCTGCAGGATGAGTCCCCGCTGACAGAGGAGAAATGGGATCAGTTTGGGAGGACAGACTGCAGGATGAATTTGGGGGGACACAAGGTGTGGAAACCCACGGGGATGTCTCAAAACCAAGGCCAGCAGCCCTTCAGCCGCAGCTTTGAATCACCCAGGAAATACTTTTAACAGCATTACAAAAATAAATAACTACGGCAGTTGTTTATTTATTATAAATAAATAGAAACAATTATTTCTAATAAATAAAGAACTTCTTTATCATTAAGAAATAAATAACCCCTTCCCCATCACCCTGCACCCCAGGGCCTCGCAGAAGGGAAAATAAAATCCCAGCCCTGCTCTTTCTCTCCCATTTTCCCTCCTCGCCCGCCCTGGCACCGCCAGCCTGGCACGGCCGGGCAATCTCCCACGGACTGAACCCAAATATCCACGTTCCCCCTAAAACCCGCCGGGCCGGGGGAGACGAGGAATCCCTGGAGAAAAATAAAACCCTGGCAGGAGAGAGGGAGCTGCCAGCGGGCACCACGGCGGCCTTGGAAGCGGTTAAAAATTGGCAAATTCTTCCCAGGGTTTATTTTTGCGCCGTATCGCGCTCAGGGCCGGGCAGAAAATGCAAACTGTGCTCTGCGAGTGGAGTTACCGCCGAGTTTACATTCCTCGAGGCTTCTGGAGCTGGGACGAGGCGAGGGAACTGCTCATTTCAGCCTTTTTTTTTTTTTTTTTTCAGCTTTAAAACAGGGAAGTGGCTTTTTTGGGGGGAGCAGATGGTGATTAAAAAAAAAACAAACCTAAAAGGAAAAAGTTCTAGAGGTTTTAAATTTAAAGAATTTTTTATTTTTTTTATAGACAGCTGGAATAAAATTAGATCTCATTTCCATAAGGCCGATGGCCGTACTTGTGTCTGACAAATAACTCAGTAAATATATGCATGTATAGAATATAGATATATACAGGATAATACAATACCCTGCGAACGTACAAATTAACATCCAGTATCTTGGTATGCATGTGGTGGGTTTAGCAGGCAAAGGGGATACGGGGGATGGACAAAATAAACCTCCAGTGTATCCAAAATCCCTGCTAAATTTGAGCTGAGCCCTTGTAAAAATGATCAGGCTCAGAGTACCCCCTAAAAAATATATATATATAAAAAAGAGGGAGAAAATCATGGAATAAAAACTAATGGAATGACTGAGTAGTTTGCTTTAATTTTATTTTTAAAATATATAATAAATTATTTAGCATATTATTTATCACATTGAAATCATTTGAGCTCAAGGCAGACAGAGATTATGTTCCTGTTTGTTCAGGACTACGGAGCGTGCCGAAAAATCCAGGCACATGGTGCACGCTTCGGCCCTCAGCAAACTGAAAAAATATCTAATTTTTCTTGCCTTCCTGTAGAAAAATATGGTTATTTGAAAGGATTAAGAGATTAAAGGATTACTCGATAACAAGGGTTAAAAATCCAGGTCCAGACACAAAAGGGGTCAATAGAAAGGAGGGAATCGCTCTCCCCCCACACACGCCCTTCGCCGGTCCCGGACCAAACCCAGTGCCCGAGTCGCTGCCAACTTTTGAGTGGGACTGGGGAGGGGGCAAAGCCCCCAAACCCCCCAGCCCCGGCCGCAAAGAGGCCTCTGGCTTTAAGAGATGGAGGGGAATCCGGGGGTGTTCCTGGGGAAGGGGTGAAGGAAAGGCTGGGGGAGCAGGGATGGGTGGGGAGCCCTGCAGGGGATGGAGGGGCAGGGATGGAGGATGCTCGAGAGGGCTGGAGTCGGGGGGTGACACAGCCGAGGGGGTGTCTGCCCCCAGGGACAGGGGGGTGGCAAGGAGGGTGACCAGGGCAGGTGTCTACACCCGGGGGTGGGGCTGGCGCGGGGCTGACATGGGGGGGCTTCTGCCTCCGGGAATAGGGGTGGCAGGGGGTGATCACCGGGGTGTCCACGCCTGGGGCATCGGGGTGACCGCCGGGGTGACCGCCAGGGTGTCCGCAGCCAGGGGATTGGGGTGACCAGCGGAGTGTCCATACCGGGGGATCGGGGTGACCGGGGGGTGTCCGCACCGGGGGTGGCGAGGGGCGTCCGTGTGCCGGGGATGGGGGTGAGGGCGAGTGTCCGCGGCGCGGGGCCGGGGCCGTGCGTGCCCAGGGGATGCCCGGGCTGGGGGCTGGCGGCCAGGGCTGCGCGGGGCCGGGGGTGCCCGGGGGATGCCCGGGGCGGGGGCGGGCGGTGGGCCCGGCGCTGCCCGCGGCTCCTCC
Organism: Aphelocoma coerulescens; assembly: GCF_041296385.1. Taxonomy (NCBI): domain Eukaryota; kingdom Metazoa; phylum Chordata; class Aves; order Passeriformes; family Corvidae; genus Aphelocoma; species Aphelocoma coerulescens. The sequence goes on along the minus strand of NC_091041.1, from coordinate 2,000,694 downwards.
CCGCGCTGCGGTAGCTCCGCACCGGGGCCGCGCCCCCCCCCCCAGCGCCCCCCCCGCGCCGGGCAGGGCCGGAGGGGCGGCCCCGCAGCCAGCCGGCCCCGGGGGGGCCGCGCCGCAGCCCCCGCCACCTACCCGCACCATCCGGGGGCCGCCGTCGCGCTGCCGGGCGAGCGGGGCCGGAGCCTTCCTCCTCCTCCTCCACCTCCTTCTCTCCCTCCTCCTCCTCCTCCCTCCCCGCCCCCGCACCGGGAGCGTCCCCGCCGCAACGCCGCCGGTGCCCCGGGCGAAGGGAGGAGGCAGAGGAGGAGGAGGAGGAGGCGGGGGCGGCGGCGATGGGGCCGGGGCGCTGCGGGCTGCGAGGAGGAGCCGTGCCCGGCCGGAGTGGGGCTGCGCCGGGGGGGCGCGGGGGGGATGCCCGCGCTGCTCTGCCGTAGGCGCCGCCCGCCCGCCCCGCTCCCGGGCTTTATTTTTATTTTTTTTTAATTTTTTTTTTTTTAATTTTTAGAAAATATTATTTTTGCTTGCCTTCCAAAAATACCCATCGCACCCCCCCCGCCATCCCCCTGCCCCGCCACCCCCGCAGCGCATAAGGCCGGGCCGGGCGCGGGCCCCGCGCTCCCGCCGCCCGTCACCGCCGCCCCGCGCCCCCCGCCCCGCAGCCCGGCCCCCCGCCCGGAGCATGGCCCCCGGCAGCGCGACGGAGCCGGAGCGAGGGTGACCGCCCGCGGGGGACACTGTGCTCTGCCGCTGGCCTCGGAGGACTTTTATTATAATTACCATCATTGTTGTTGTTATTATTATTATTATTATTATTATTATTATTATTATTATTATTAGGTTTTTAATTTTTTAATTCTTTCGCGGGGCAGCGGTTTTTTTCCTCCTCCTTCGGCGCGGTGGAAAACACACGTTTTAGACCAAAATCCCAAACCAGCCCATCCATCCTCTTTGCTTTGCGCTTCGCAGCAACTTGGAGCCCGTTAATTGCACTTGGCGATGGTAGGTCCCATGACACTTTCGTTTTCTCTTCTACTTCCCCCCTCTCCCCTTCACCCCCCCCTCCCCGTGTGCGTGTGTTTGCGGGTGCCCCCACGAGCAAAAGTTGCTGCCGGGGAGGGGGCGGCGGGGCCAGTTTAATACGGTGTCAGGGCGGGGGGGCGCGGGGCGGCGGGGGCGGGCGGGGGGAAGCTGCCGCCGTCTCTCCTCCCCCTGCCCACCCGCCCCGCGGTACCGGGGGGCGGAGGCGGCGGCGGGAGCCGCCCGGCGGGGAGGTCGCGGCGCGGTGCGGGGGGAGCCTCTGCAGCCCGCGGAGGGCTGGATGGAGCTGAAAATGGCCGCTAAAAAAGGGGCGGAGAGGCCGCCAGCCGCACCGACTTGAACTTGGAAGTGACGCCCGGGAGGGTCGCGCTCAAGTCCGCGCTGCGCGGGGCCGCCCTGCCCGTACCGGGGAGGGAGGGGGGGAATCACCGTCCTCGATGTGAGAATAAAAACATTTCCCCCGGCCCCGCTGTGCGGGGCTTCTCCCGCTTCTCCTCCTGCCAGGCCACGGCGGTAGCGCGGCGGCGCGGCCCGAGCCGCCCCGGAGGATGCGAGATGCGGGGAGCGGGCCCGCCCGGCCAAGTTTGCGCGGAGCCGCCGCATCCCGCGGGGACGGGGATGTCCCTGCGGGGGGGAGTGTGCGGGGTGAACCCCAACCCCCGGCGGGGATTGGCCGCGGGGGCCGGCAGAAGTTGAGAGTGAAAATCAGTTGTGCGGGGAGAGGCGCTGCGGGGGCTCGTCCCCACCGAAGGGGGAAAAGAAAAAAAAAAAAAGGCCAAAAAGAGCGGTTTTCTTCTTTTTGGGGGGCAGAGAGGCAGCGCTGGAGCCGCGGCCCCGCGCCGGGAGCGGCCGCGCTGCGGGCCAGGTCCCTGAAGGGAGCGGCGACCCCCGGTGCAGGAGGGGAGCGGGGCGCGGCCCCCCCGGCCTGGGAGGTGCCCGGGGATCCCCTTTGTGTTCCGCCCGTGGCGCTCCCCGCGCGCTCTCTAATTAGCGTCATTAGCGCCCGCGATCGGCCGGGGCCGGGGGGGTGCGGAGTGAGAACTTGCGGTTTGGAGTTTGCCGGGCGCAGGCTCCGCATTTTTAATCTCCTGCTCTCTTTGTGCGGGGGGGGTTGCGGGGCTCCCCGGAGCCACTGGGGGGGGAGGGGGGCGCGGGGCTGCCCGTGGCGATTTCCCCCCGCCCCGTGGCACCGCGATGCTGCCGGTCGTTAAATAACGCGGGGGGGGGCGGAGGAAGGAGCGTCTCCGCGGGATGAGCGCGGTGCGGCGGGGGCAGCGCGGGGCCGGCGGGGCGGCCCCCCCGCGCCGGGGCTGGGTGCGGGGGGTAACACCACTGCCCCCCCCCCCCCCCGCGCCGGGGCCGCTGCCCAGAAGTTGCACATGAATCTGCAGGGTTTTTTCTCTCCCATCTCTGGATTGGCTCCGTTGAGTTAAAAAAAAATAAAAAATAAAAAATAAAACCCCCAAAACACGCAAAGCCGGGCGCGCTCGGCGCTGGCCGCGCCGGGGCGAGGGGGGATTCGCTGTCCCACGGGGGGCCCCGTCCCTCCCCCGCCCCCCCCCGCCCCGCAGCGCCTCGGCCCTGCGAGCCAAAGGGGGTTCCTACATCTTTAAATGGGATGTAATATTTTGGGATGGGCTTTTTTCATAACGTCACTTCATTCCTCGCTCCTTTTTTTTTTTCCGTCTTTTTTTTTTTTTTTTTTTTTTCATTTTCTCATTCTTTCTTTCCTCTCTCTCTCCGCTGCCCGGGTCTCGGATGGAGCCGCTTCCCTTCTAACTTCCCCGCCGCCCGTGCCTGCAGGCTGGGTGCGGACCCCCGACCCCCCCCGGGGCGAGGATGACCCTTCTGCCTCTTTAAACCGCCCCCCCCAAAACCCCCAGACAAACAACAACAACAACAAAAAAGAGCTTTATTTTCCAAGGGGGGGGGGAAATTTCGCTTTATATTTTTAATTTTTTTTTTTTTTTTAGGGTTGGTTTGTTTTGGTTTGGTTTTTTGGTTTGGTTTTTTTTGGTTTTTTTTTAGTTTTTTGGCGGGGGGGTGGAAGTTGGAATCTTTTTATTTCCTCCTCGGCCCCCCCTCCCGCGGGGCCGCCCCCCCGTGCCCGGCTGCCCCCCCCCCGGCCCCGCAGAGCCGCTCCGGAGGAGAGAGAGAGAAAAAACGCCCGGACTGCTCCAGCCTCCGAAATGACTCAGTAACTTTTACGCCTCGAGTCTCAGCCCTGCAATTAGGCACTTTCCCAGCACGGCTCGGGATGTATTCGTCTCCTCTCTGCCTGACCCAGGTAACCGGGACCCCCCCGCGTCCCCCCCCAATTTGCTCCTTTCTCCGCAACAGACTTTAACAGTTGCAATACAAAAAAAAAAAAAGAAAAAAACAAGAAAGCCCAAGAAAAAGCAACACCCCCCTCCCTAAAAATAATCATAACAGAGAAAGGCGGGTTGGGGCCGTGCAGGGCTGCTCAGAGGAGCCGCGTTCCCCTCTTGTCCCCCTCCTTCGCCTTTTGCAGGGTTTTTTTATGGTGTTTCTGGTGCTTTTTGGGTTTTTTCAGCCTTCACTTTCACTTGGGGCGTGGGGGGGTTGGAAGATTGCGTTGTGGTTTGGGTTTTATTTTTTGTTCGCTGCGCCCAGAGGTGGGTGGTGCGGGGAAGCCGCCGGCTTTGGGGGTGAGGGGGGACACCGTGGGGTGCAGGGGGTCCTCGGTGGGTTCGGGGAGCCGGGGGGGGGGGCTCGGCGCTGCAGGCTCGGGCTCGGCCGTGCTGCCTCTTGCGTAGCGTGAAACTTTTCCTTCCCCCCCCAGCCCAGCTGCACATGGTGGGGTGCAAGGGGTGGGGGGGGCACAGGCTTTTTGTTCAAAATTCTCCAACTTTGGGACAATGTGCACCCGGCCGTGCCACGCCGCGCTGGCGGGCGAGAGGGCAGGGGGGGTCGTGCGCGGCAGGATGTGGGGGGCACCCTCTCGGTATCCGAGGCGAGGGGCGATGCCAGTCCCCACCGAGGTGTCGGGGTGGCGAGGGTGAGCCCCGAGCCGCGCAGGGGGACGCTGGTGTCACCCCAGGCCGCGCCACCATGGTCCGGCGGCACGCGGCAGGGTGGCCGTGGCAGGGCCCATGGTGCAGGCAAGCGAGGCGTCCCCGAAATCTCCCCCCAACAGCCGGTATGGCCACAGGGGGGAGATTCAGGAACCCCCCCTTGCCCACAGCACGACCACTGCGGCTCTGCCTTTGCATTGTGCTTATTGATCGCTGATATTTATTTAATTATTGAGCAGGCAGCTTTCCCCGCCTTGTAACCTCTTCCCTGCTGGCAGCCACTGCCCGCTCCGGGCCTGGCCTCGTGCTGCACCCCACGAGGGCTCTGCTGTGGGCAGGGGGTGCTGCTGCAGGACCCCCCTGCCCGTGCCAGATTCCCTCCTGCCAGATGCCCTCCCTCGGGCCGGAGCTGCGGGCTGGGTCTGGCTCCACCTCGGGGGCTTGGGCTCCGCTGCCCGTGGGGGTCCGTGGGGGTCCCCTCGTGGCACTGTGAAGTGAGGGGGCAGTGCGGGGTCCAGCCCCAGCTCTGCCCGGGCGCAGCGTGAGGCTGGTGAGGGGACGGGCAGGGGCAGGGTGGGCAGCACCAGGGCTGCTCAGATGACCCTGAGGTGGTGCTCCCTGTCGTGTGGTTGACTTGGCAAGGGTCACACCTCAATCTGGCTTATTTTCTTCTCTGTCTTTCTTTCTTTTTCTCTTTTTTTTTTTTTTTTTTTTTTTTTTGTTCTTCTATGTTTTCCTTCTCTCTTTCTATTTTTTATTTGCATTTTTTCTTTTTTCTCTTCTTATTTTTCTTTTTCATTTTTTTCCCTTCCTTTTTTCTTTTTTTCTTTCTTGCTCTTTTCTTCCTTGCTCTTTTCTTTTTTCCTTTTTTCTTTTTTCTTTTTTTTTTTTTCTTTTTTTCGTTCCTTTTTTTCCCTTTCCTTGCCATCCCGCCTTCCCCACCCTGACTCCATCCCTCCCAGGGGTCCCACCACCTCCCAACCCTCCCAGTCTCCAGCTGGTGCTGGGTTGGCAGCGCCTGTTGTTGCCAGCTCACAGTGCTGGTGTGATGTGGGAAGCCGTGCGGTCGCTGGCCGGGCCGGGGCTGGCAGGAGCCCTTCTCTTCACAAACCCGTGCTGTTCCCAGCACTCCTCCTGGCCGACGGAGGGGAGCTGGTTTTTCCTCCACGGATCCTCTGCCCCACTGCCTGGGCTCGGGGAAGGCTCTGGTGTCCTCCCCCTCACCCTGACACGGCCTCAGCTCCGATCCAGCCCGGCTCGGATGGGACCAGCCGTCGTCCCCCGCCGCCAGCCCAGCCATTCCCGCTCCCGTTCCCATCCCACCCGCGCGGCGGGCAGGCTCGCCCGGGCTCGGGAGCTGCGGATGGTGATGTGGATACATTGGAACGTGCGCGGGAGCCGCCCTGCCTCGGCCTTTGCGCATCTCCCCACCACCACCGCTGCCAGCCCCTGGAGCCCGGCACGGCCGCTGGGACCCCGGCGACCCCTGAGGCGGGCGCCCTTCCCAGCCGGAACAGGCCCGAGCTGGAGAGCCCGGCGGCACCAAAATAGCCCTGGCAAAGGCATCGCCCGTGACACGCTCCTGGCCACGGCCTCGGCCGTGTCTCCCGTCAGGCAAGAGGGTGGCTTTGTGCCCTCCCCAGCTCTGTGTCCCTGCTTGGGGACTTCCTCCCGCTCCCGCAGCTCACCTCTGTCCCCCTCAGGGACAGGCCGGGAAGTCAAGAGGGAGCTGCCTAGATTAGCAGGGAAGCGGCACCGGAACCGCCGCCACGCACGAGGCCTCACCCTGCCCACGGGGAAGCGGGACGGGGGAGGGGGCAGTGTCCGGCTGCCCGGGCTCCAAAATAACCCTGGAGCTGAGCACCTGCCAGGGACCTGCACGTGTGTCCCCTGGGAGCTGCTGCCGAGAGCCGAAGGGATTTCCAAAGCCGTAAGGGTTATCCTTGGCTCCTGGATCTGGATCTGCAGTGGGGGGAGATTTGGGATACATCTGGTGGGGGAATATTGCAAGTTTTGTGACTTGTGATGCTCCTACACCTCTGGCTCGTGCCTGGCACCTGGCAGTACGCCCAGCACACCCTCAGCTCCCCACCCTGGTACCCGCAGGATGGGAATGAGGTGAGATGGGCACCAGCCTCCAAGGCAGCTGTAATGTTGGAAGCCGGGCATCCCGCCAGGGTCTGGTCAGAGACCCTCTTCCCTCTCCCAGGCTCCATACTAGGGGTGCAGAGCTGATTTTGGGATGGCAGAGGCAATGCACCCGCGCTGCCTGACCGAGAGCCGGCGGCCGGGCACGGACCCCCGCGTGTGCCATTGTCAGTGGCTCAGGATCCGAGGGGCGTCGGGGAGCGCCTGGCTAAGCTGGCCTGGCACAAACCTCGGTACCAGCGAACGGGCACAGCTCAGGGCCTGGGGATGGAGCTGGGCTGCCAGAGGCATTGCAGCCACGTGGCACGGTCACAGCCACATCTCCAGGCATCCGAGGGGATCCCACCTCTCTCCAGCCACAACCGGGCTCCAGACATCACTCGGCTGCCACCACTGCTCCAGGCACGTGGCTGGAGCGGGGAGCTGCCTGCTGGGCACATCTCATGGGGCATCCTTTGGCAAGCCCCCTTCCCAAAAAGCGCCGGGATTTTTCAGCACCGGTGCTCGCCCCCTCCACCAGTAGCTCTGGCGAACTGGTTTCCAGCCGGGAGCTCAGATCGTCTGCCAAAGGATGGGAGCAGCAAGCCGGGCATGGCGGGGGAAGAGAGGGAAGGTTGCAACACACTTTCAATTCTCCCATCTGCTGAGTATTGTTTGGGAAAAACAATGAGGCTGTTCTTTAAATGCAACCTTCGGGAGATCCTCGCTTTCCCCGCGGCGCCCGCCGCGCTGTGCCCGCCTGCCCTGGCGAGCCCTGCCCCGCTGCTTGCACCCGCTGCTCCTGCCTGATCCCATCTTAAATCCTCGCCCGGGAAACAACAGATCCTGTTTTCAGTGAGGTTTCTGCAGCTGGATCGGAGGGCCGGAATGGGCATGCGGGGAGGCGGATGGGATAAAGCCAGCTGCACGAGGGGCTGCTGGCCGGCGCTCACGCTGTGCCGCTCTCCCCCTCATCACCTTGAACTTGTCTGGGGCCTCGTGCAGTAAATCAGCCGCCCCTTTCCGAGGTACCTGCCGATTCCTCCCCTCCCTGGGCAGCTTTGCCCTGCCCACGGTTCCCTCCCTGACCGTGGTTCAGGTCCCTCGTGCCCGCAGTTCCCTCCGTGCCAGGGCAGGGAGTGATCCCACCGCGTGGCCAGCGCTGCGGGTGTGCGCACGCCTTTGCAGACTGCTGAACAAAGCCCAGCTGCCAGAGCCCAGAGCACTGCCCGGAGCTCTTGGAGCAGTTGGGAATAGCTCCCTTTGGCGCTTTTCTATTCCCCTGAGCCTGGGAGGGCTGGGGATGGATGCTGGGAGCCATAGCCTGATCCTGTTTTGACCCGGCGGTTTTCCCCCGTTGCAGGGGTGGCTGTGGCCAGGGCAGTGCTGGCATGGCAAGGCTCGCTGGGCAGAGGAACCATGGCAAGGGCCAGCCCAGCCAGCCACGCTGCCCTTATCAAGGCACAGCAAAGAGCAAGAAAGGCGGCTCCCCAAGGAGCCCTGGGCAGCCCTGGAATGGGGAGCTCAAGAGCCCAGGGGAGAACTGCCACGGTGGCACCAAGGGATCTGTCCCGACGCAGGGCTGTGCATGGCGGGGAGACCCCGAATAGGGATTTGGGACTCACAGGGAAAGGGAAGGACAGTGTCTCCCACCTTTGGAGGTGGTGGAGGCAGGTCCCTGCAAGGCAGGGCTCCGGAACAGCCCTGGAACAAGGACAGCTTGCCCTGTCTGCTCACCAGCCTTCCTTGCCCGATGCTGCCTGTGCCAGCCATCCCTGTGCCTGGCCCCTGGACACTTCCCTGCAGCCCAAGGGGTGCCCATTGTCCCCCCATCACTGCCATTGTGCCTGCACCTGTTCTAGCCACAAGCCAAGCCCTTGGTGGCAGGACGGGGATGGTGACAGTGATGGGGAGCATCCCCAGAGTCCCTCACTGGAGGGGAAGAAGGAGAGTTGTGGGGGAGGCAAAATCCCTCCCTGTGAGGCTGGCACGCTGCCTGCCACCCCCGGCCGTGCTGTGGCTCCTCTGCGCAGGGATGGCAGTGCCAGCACTGAGCATCTCTGAGGGGGATGGCTGCCCCTGGGAGGGGGCTGGGGGGGCTCCTGTCCCCATCAGTCCTTGCACCCAAGCTGGGAAGTGCACGCAGGGCCCTGGGGTGGCAGGGATGTGCTCCTTAGGGACCCATGGGGAGAGGATTTCTCCCACAGCACCTTGGGGTGTGCCGGGCAGGTCGAGGCAGGGTGGCGAAGGCGATGGGAGCAGCCAGGGCATCAGTGGGTGCTGAGCCCTGCCAGGATCATGTGGCATCACTGATGACGTCCCCACAGCATGGCTGAGGGCTGCCGGTGGGGCTGAGTCTGAGCGGGGCAAAGCTTCATGGTGGGCCAGGAGTGCCCAGTGCCAAATCCTCGTGGATTTTCGGTACCAAAGTTCTTTTGGATGCACCAAATTGGTGCAGACAAAAGTCTGAGCTCAGCTTCCCTCCCTGCCCTGGCAGCCAGACACCCTGAGATCTCACCCTCGAGGAGGGTATGCAGACCCCTGGGACGTGCCAGCTGCAGGGAGGGGATGCACAGGGTACCCCCGGGCATCCCAGGGCCTGGCTCGCACCCGGGCGGGCGGCTGGGCTCGCCATCCGTCACGTCGGCCCTGGGCAGGCATCCCCCGCGGCCGGGCGCTCTGTGCCAGCTTGGCCAGGACCCAACGCCCTGCACCGGCCGCCAAGACCCGGCGCTTCCCAAGTCCTGGAGAGGAGCTGGGAAAGGATCCCGTGGCTCAGGTGCGGCAGCGCTCACACGCTGGGGGACCTGGGGCCAGCCACTGCCAAGGATTGATTTCTTGGTTAACTCACCACTGCTCTAAAAGCGCATTAATCCTCCTTCCCCGGCCAGCAGCCAGTGCTGAGCAGCTTTTGGGCGAAATCCCCAGGTCTGGGCTTCAGGCTGCCTGCCGTGGACGTTGCCCTCCCCACCACCGCCACCGCTCCAGCAGCACTGCCTGGCACGGGAACACTGGGATCTGGCCCTCCTGCTGACCCCTCTTCCCTGGGAGCTTATTCAAGTCCATAGCCAGGTGGATTTTTTTTTTTTTAAACCGGTGGTTTTATCTTGCTTTTTAAGAAGGCTTTCACTCTCCTTGCAAAGGGCCCCTGCATTCCCTTCACGGGGAAACGGTATTTGACCGGCTGTTGTCCAAAAAAAACCCCCAACATGTTTCTGATCACGAAAAACCAAGAAATATTTTTGCTTTCAAAGGAAAAAAAAAAAAAAAGCCCATGAGGGAGAAATGTTGATTTTCCACCCAGACATTTCCCCTTTCCCCAAACCAGCCCTGAAAAAGAGAGGCCCCACTGCTCCCTCCTCGCCCTAGGATTCCATCCTGGGCGTACAGACCCACCAGGGGCACGGTGGATGTCACCCAGGGCTCATCTGGGTGCTGGCGGCTGGTGGCAACACCAAGTGTGTGCCCCCCTCTCTGCTCAGACCCCCTTTTCCAGCTGCTCCCACATTGCACAGGCACGTGGGGCTGCGGGGAGGACAGCGAGCGCCGGTGACCTGCTGGCTGTCCCCAGGGAGCCACCCATCACTGTGTGCTGCAGAGCCGCCGCCGCCAGCCCGCCTCGCCCCGCTGCCACAGGCGACGAGGCCGCTTGGTCCCACGGTTGCCTGGCGGGAGCTGTGATGTGTCGGATCCTGCACCCCCTCCCACCGGCCCTGGCTGCTGCCCAGCGATTTGGGAAAGCGAGACGGCGCGGGCTGAAATGTGACCCCCGCCACGCTGCGCCGCAAAATCTCCTTTAGTAACCTGTGCGCCAGGACAGCGAGCGCGCGGCGTGAATACCAATGAGGGGAAAAGTGCCGAGTAAAGGGTTTTTGATGGAAATGGCATCGCATGAGAAAGAGAGCGGGAGCGAGAGGGCGAGTGCGCGCCCGGAGCCTGCGCCGCGCACGGGCACGGTGGGGCACACACGTGTGCGCACCTGTGGCCCGCGAGGCTGGAGGCTGAGCGTGGCAGGGTGCCAGGGTCGTGCCACCCCGGCGAGAACGGGGGCGATGGGAATGGGGGTGATGAGCCGAGGGGGCTGCGAAGCAGCAGTTGAGGGGACGCGTGGCAAGGGGTTGCCACGGGCAGCGTGTCCGCAGGGGCCGGGGCACTTCCGTGGCACAGCGTGGCCCTGGCCAAGGGGGAACGGCTCCCGTCCCCCGGCGCAGTGCGCTGCTGATCAAAGGCGCAGGCGGGGAGGGAGCGGGCCTGTGTGAGCAGCGCCCTGGCCGCGCGCCACCCCACCTTCCCGCTCCGCTCCCCCGGGAGTTTGTTAAACAAATTTCTCTAATTGCACAAGCCAAGGAGTTTGTTGGAGAAAAAAGCCGGGGAAATTCCCCTCCTCTGGGCCACCCCTTCCCCGCTTCCCCCGGGGCAGCCGGCGCAGAGTGAGCAGGTCCTCCCCACGACCCCCGGCTCTGCGGGAGGCTGTGACCCCGACGCCTGCGGGGCGCAGCTGCGGGCTGTCCTCATGTCACCCCTGCCTACGCAAGGACGTCCCCTGCTCGACCTCTTCGCAGCCGGGTCACACTCATTCCCTCCCGTCCAGCCCCCGGGGTCAGACCCTGTCACCTAACGCGGTGACACCCAGCACCGCCGTCTGCCCTTCCCGGCTGGCGTTCTCCATCGCTTGGCTGAGCACCCCTGGAAACGGCCTTTGTGAGCCTCCCGTGGGCAGCCCCTGACATCGAATCCCGTCGGATTAGCGAACGTACGGGATAAAAGCCTCGGCTTGGCGGCAGTTCTGTGCCGGGTGGGGGCTGAGGCGGTGGCCCTGCCAAGAAGGGACGATGCGCGGCCGGGTCCTGCCCCGGCTCCCGCTGAGGTCATGGCTATAGATAGCCCGGGAGGGCGCAGCGCCGAGGGCAGGATCCTCGTGCCGTTGCCAGCTGCACCGAGAGCCCTGTGGGCACCCGCTGCCTGGGAAGAGACGCTGCCAGGGCGCTGGGGCTTGCTGATGGATGGATTGGCTGGGCCAGCCACTGACCATCGCCAGGTGACAATCTGGTGCTGCGGGCTGTGACCCCACACCTGCAGGGATGCTCAAACCCAGCCACTCTCCATCCTCCGTGGTGAGTGGGGTCCTGCAGCCTCCGCTGACGCAGTGACCTGGGGTGGCTTTTTCCATTCCTCCCCACCACGTTTCCTTCTTCCTCTGCTCCCGAGCAAAAGCCAGGCTGGGGCACCCCCCACCCCCAGGGTGCACCCATGGGTGCAAAGCTGCTGGCTCAGGGAGTTGCAGGGCCAGGGTTTGCCCCCTCCAGCCCCCCAGTCTGGGTGCAGCTCAGCTCCCCACAAAGCCAGGCAGGCGTGTGCCCAGGGTGCCCCCGCCAGCCCCATGGGGCCCTGGAGCGCCGGGGTGGCTGGGGAAGGCGTTGTTGATGAGGGCACTAAAAATAGAGTGGGACTGGGATCTTAATGGGACTTTGTGGGAAACCTGGAAACATTTTCTCATCCCCATAAATGAGTCCAGATGCATTAACGATGACTGCATCGCATCCTGAGGTACCGCCGGAGGGAACCGGGACGCGCTCACCAGCTTCCTCGCCTTGCGGTGGGGAATTGGTTGGAGAGAGGAGTCACATTGGTTGGAGAGCAGCAGCCGGGGCGGAGCCGTGACCGCTGTATTCCATGTGGGGACAGGGACTGGAGCTTGCCCAGCATCACCTTGGTGAGGACCTCAGTCCCATCCCATGGTCCCTGTTGCCAGCGCCCATGGGTGCTCAGAGCTTTGCGTGCGGCGGGCAGCGTGCAATGTGCACGGGTTGGTCACGGCACCGCAGCCCCGTGAGCCTTCTGGAGCCCCCAGGCCCTGAGGTGGCCAGCGGGGGGAGGGTGAGGTGGTGCAGGAGGGCCACCAGTCCCAGGGCCAGTGGTGCTGGTACACTGGCACCCCAGTGTGCCCTGCAGTGGCATCGAGCTGTGGGATCGGGCCTGTCGAGGGTTTTTTTCCTGTTCCGTCACGGAGCTGTGACTGGGGTATTGGCTCCCGAAGCGCCCGACCCCACCGGGGGACCTTGGACTCCCCCAGGGGATGGCTCAGGGCCAGCCTGGGCAAGTAGCCCAGGGCGGGTGGCTGTTGGAGCCCACGTCACGAGGCAGGTTGGCACGGCCGTCTCCGCGGTATGGCAGTGTCACTCAGCGGTTACAGCGGCAGCCCGGGAGGCAAGGGCAGTCCCGCCCTCGCCTCAGTTTACATCCAGGTGGGGAACAGCACCCGGCACGGGAGGAGAGCACTCGCCCCCTGCCCCAACCCGGGCTGCTGACCCATCACGTGGGGGACAAGGGGACCGGCCGCAGCCACCGGCCTCCGCGCCGGGCACCGCCGGAGCCCAGCGTTCCGAACAGAGTCCCTTTGTGCAGGTCAGCCCCCACCCACTTCTGTCGCTTGGGAGGCATCCAAAACCCTCCCGAAATAGGACCCAGCCGGGCTCAGCCTTTGAATCTCCCCAGGAAGGCTCTGCTGAGCTGCTGAAAGCGGATGAACACCCCCCCTTCCACCCCGTTGAACCAGTCCCATCCTTCAGTGCTCGGCGTGTAGGGCCTGGCCAGGCTTAGAGGTGACCCTTCGGGGACACGCCCAGCCCCTTTGACCTCCAGGCACCACCCCGTGCCTCAGTTTCTCCATCTCTCTGTGGAGGGTCCTGGCAGGTTGTCCTGAGCACCCAGGGAGCCGATGAGATGCTGGAGGAGGGGCTGAGTCTTTGGCACATCCATGGCACAGCAAAGGCACTGGGGCTGTGGGGGAGCCATGAACTCTTCACCTCCAGGGCCCGGGGCTGGCCGATCCTCCTGCAAGATTGCCGATTCCACGGCAAAAGGATGGGGCTATTTTTAGCCACTGACTTGCTCCAGGGATTGGATTTGCAGCGGAGTGAGCCCCGCAAGCCCATCACAGCACTGCCCATCGTGGGGTGCAGAGATACCCCCAGTGCCAATTCCCCCAGCAGGCACCCCCAGGAGGGAGCTGGGGACACCTCTCTGCACCCCTACACCTTTAATGGTGTGTGATGGGGGGGAATTAATCCCCCTCGGAAAGGCCAGGACAAAGCAGGCAGGGCTAAAAATACGTTGGGAGGGAAATAAAACCTCCTGCTTCAGGGGCTAAAACCGGGCTCAGAGCCCTGAGCCCGGCCTGGGGGGCTGGAGGGACCCTTTCTGGTGGTGGCTCCTCCCCAGAGCGAACACGGTGCTGCCAGCCCCAACACATCTACCTCAGTTTCCCTCTGTGCTCCTGGGAACATCCTCCGTCCCTGGGTCACACCCTGGCAGCTCCCAGGCTGAGACCCTGGGATCTGGGACGGGCCAAGCGCTGGGTCTTGGGCACCACAGCCCCTGCCATGTGCCAGAAGCAGGGATGTGGGCACGGGCCACCCCCAGGGCCCCGCGCTGAGGCAGGGCAGGGTGGAGGAGCTGGCAGAGCCAGGACCCGTTGGCAAAGCTTTTTTTTCCAGTTCCATAAAATATTTCCCTTCCTTGGAGCCCCAGGGGAGTTTCGGCTGGGAAGCCACGTGGCTCTGGTGCTGCTGGCCACGGGATGCTTCCTAGGATGAGGGGACATCTCCTTGGTCCCCCCGGTGCTGCTTCCAGACCTCTCGCAGATCTCAGCAGCCACCGTCGCATCCTGCCTCTTCTGTGGGCTGGCCTGGCAGGTGACGTGCCTCAGTTTCCTTATTTTTGGAAAGGCAGCACCTCATCCTGGGGGCAGGTGGGGTCACCCTGGGAAAGTGGCTGAGCCGTCGGCTCCCAAACCCCAAAGGGGATGCGCACAGACAGCACCTGGGGAAACTGAGGCACCTGGGGAGTCCAAGTGACTCTTCAGGAAGGCAGCGAGGGGCTTTGGGCTCTCACACCACCGAATCTCCCTCACCAGGACCCTCTTGACTCCTCCACCACCCAGTGCTAGCCGTGTTGCTGCTGGATAGCATCCCTGGCGCATCCGTACCCCTCCCTGCACGTTGGGCACGCTGCTCCCCAGTTTGGGGTGCATTTAGGAAACCCGGGGACCGGCAGTGCCAGTTGTTGCCGGGGTGGGGGTGCACGCAAGCAGACCAGAGGCGGTGCTGGGCACGGTGTCGGGGCACGCAGTATGCCGCCGGAGAAGCCCCCTCCGGCTCCATCCCACCTGGGCCACCCCCAGCTGCCGTCTGCGGGGCGGGCTGTGCTGGCTGGCGGGGGCCCAGGCAGCGCTGGCACCGGAGCCCGGGGCTGCCAAGAGAGCTGCTTTTCTTCCTGCTGTTTTCCAAAGCAACTGGCAGGTTCTCTGCCGCCGCGGCCTCCTGTGACCCGCGGCCTCGGCGCGCTCCCCGCGCCCCCGCTCGCAGCCGCAGCACCTGCGAGGGCGAGCGCCGGCACCGCTCCCGCCCCGGCACGTAGGCGCGGGCAGGTGGGCACCGGCCCGGCACCCGGGGGCGGCGGGGACCTGCCTGCTCCAGGGTGGCTCAGAGGACCCGGCGGGGCGTTTGTGGGCAGTGCCAGGTGTGGGGACCCCAGCGCGGCTCAGTGAGGGGCGCGCCGTCACCGCGGTCCCGGGTGCGTGGTGAGCACCAGGGGCTGTACGAGCCCGCCCACCCCCTCCTGGGCTGGTCCTGAGCGGGGCTGAGCATCGCAGCAGTAAATGTGGGGTGGGAGCCCCTCTCTGCCGCATCTCTGCTCACTCTTCCACCAGAACCCGTAGTGGGAACAGTCCAGCCCACCCAGAGCCCCCAGCCATGTGTGGATGTCGGCTGGGGGATGCTCTTGGCTCTGCGGGGGAAAAGAAGCCACAGGGTCTGGAGACAGGAGCTGCGAGGAGGTTGCACGGTGTCCTGCCTTCACCTCCACCTGTGCCAGGGGTGCCAGCCAGATGCCCTGGGCACCGAGGCTCTGTGCCCCGGCGTGGGCTGCAGAAGGGGTTTTGCAAGTGAGGGGCTGGGTCAGCCAGGAGCTGGGGGGGGGAACGTGGCTGCGACAGAGTGTTCTGCCCCACGGGCAGCTATGTCGGGGGGCCGGGAGTGCACAAGCAAGGCCAGCTCCCCTGGGAGCCTCAACTCGTGCCCCCGGGCCCCCTCGCCGCCCCGCCCCAGCGCAGCGCTGCCGCTCTCCCGGGCCGGGGAAGCCGCGTTCCGATGCGGAGCAGGCCGGGACGCCCGGCCGCGCCACACCGGCGAGCAGCAGAAATTATGAATAAGCTCTTGTTAATAAATACTTTATGATGAATCCAAATAGATTTCCTCCTCTGGAGCAATTATTGTAAAATGGGCTCTAATAGGGTGCAGGGCGGCCCCGGGAAGGGCTGGGTGCCTTTCAGGGCCTAAGTGCCTCCTTCCATCCCCTCTAATGAGCACTTCCCAATCATTTGCATCTGTCTCGGCAACAGGTCTCATTACCAGGTTAACTCATTACCCAGAGCCGCTTCGGCGAACAGTTATAAGCGGCTACTGGAGGCTCCGCGGTCCACGCCAAGGGCATCCGCGGGCTGTGGCGAGGGGAAAGTAAGTTCCCGCTGTGCCCCTTTCAGGTACAGGGATTTTCAGGATTACCGGAACCTCTGTAGTCGCATCCCCTCCCTGCCGCCGCGCCGAGGCTTCCCATGGGGGCACGGAGCCCGGCGCCCGACTTGCCAGCCCCTGCCCGGGCTCGCAGGGCCGCGGGGAGCGGGACCTGGCAGGAGCGGCGGCCGTGGGAGCCGGCAGCGGTTCGGAGGTGTGTGGCTGCTGCAGGGGCGGCTGAGCATCCTTTCATGAAGTAAACGCTGTGTGGTCCCTGCAGGGCTGCGGTGCAGCGAGGTTGTCCCGCGTCGCGCCCCGCCCGCGGTGGGGATGGCATCCCGCTGCTCCCCGCAGCCGAGGCCGTGCTGGTGGGGAGCAAAACCGACTGCCGAGGTGTCTGACCCCTCCCGTCCCGCTCCTCCTCCTCCGCCCCTCACCCCAGCGCCTCCCCCGTGAAAACTGCTCGGGAATTTCCTGAGGAAACGTTGGGTTTTTTTGGTTTTTTTTTTTCTTTCATTGGAAAATTCAGGCTGTTTCACTGAGCCCGACCTGTTTGGACAAGGCGCTGGAGCGGAGGATGTTCGGAGGGTGGCCAGCCCATGCCGCGGTGCCCGTGCCAGGTGCTGTGTCCCTGCGTGGCACAGAGCATCCCCCCTGCCCCAGGGTGGAGGGTCCCCGGAGTGCAGAGCCCCGGTGCTGCCGAGCCGGCGGCACAAGCAGGGGAAGAGGCAGCGCCTCAGCTGTGCCCCTTCCCACTCCCTGGCGCTGCCAAACCCTGGGCTGCGGAGGAGTTAATCCTCCGTGGTATGCCCAGCTCCACACACAGCATCCCTCCTTCCTCTCCCCACTCCACCGCAAGACAGAGCCGGGCTTGACCCGTGCCTCAGTTTCCCCTCACAGCACCTGGCACGGAAAGCCAGCGCTCCAGCAGCCCCTGGAAAGGGGGTGCAGGGGGGCCCGGAGCAGGGCCGGCAGCACCCGACGCAGGCGTGCTGCTGCCTCGGTTGCAGGGCTTTACAAGCCTGGGCTGGATGAGGCCCAAGGGCAGTCTCTGCTGCCAGATTCTCATCCGGAAATGCCCCGGGAGCAGCCTCGTCTGGGGTATTGCAGCACGTCTCTGCTTCCCAGCCCCGCAAAGGAAAACAGCAGGAGAAACACTTAACCAGTCCTTTGCCGGCACTCGGGCTGCTGGATGGGGGGAACGGGGTGCGAATCTGGGACTGGGACGGACAGACAGTGCATCCCTGCCTTCGCCTTCCCGAGTGGATCCGGTGTGCAGCTGGCTGGTGCCAGCCGGGATGCTGTGCCCGGCTGAGGGGCTCGCTGGCTGCAAGGCTGGGGACGGTGCCCAAGTCCCGCAGCGTGTCCCCTCAGCCCCCAGCAGCAGCGTTCCCGTGTGGTTGTCCTGGTGCCCCCCGGCCGCCCTCGCCTGCCCTGCTAAAGCAGCTTAACCGCGGCATCGCGGCGCGGGATAAGCCGGGCGGGAGGGAAAGTTGGCGAGGGGCTGATTGGCTTTGGGTGCAGCTCCCGGCCTGCCGTAATCCCGGGCAAGGGGGGTCTGCGATGGCTCCGGGGACACCGAGGGCTGCAGGGGCTCCTGCACGCAGCGGGTTTTTGGAGAGTCTCAGTTGTGGGTCCGAGTGAGAACTGCAAATTCTCGGCACCGTGGCGGGGGAGGGCACAAAACCCGGGGCTTGCTGCTGCTACCCCGGGGCAGAGCACCGAGCACCCCCGGCTCCTACGGTGAGCACAAGCAGCACCCACGGGTGCTGCCTCTCCCAACCCGGATAACCTGGTTCCTGCCACGCTTCCCCGCAGTGGTGCCTGGGGTGGCACTTCCCAAGCGGGAGAGCAGGGATGGGGACAACGGCGTGGTGTCCCCCCGGCCCTGTGGCCAGCCCTGCCGCCGGCTGCCTGGGGAGGGTGGCGGGGCCAGGGGATGGCAGCAATTTGTCGGGCTCGTCTGAATAACCGGCCACCAAGGAAGATCAGCCGCCCACCGCCCCGGCCAAGTATTGTTTTTGGAACTCACTGCTGCTTTTTTCGGCTCCTGTCTTACTTTTCTTTGACCTTCTTCCCTGATTTAAGACACATGCCCAGCCCTTGCCCAGCTGCACTGAATTAGCGGCTGCTGCTGGGGAGGGAAGTGGGAACCAGACCCTGTGGCCGCCCCGAGAGCAGCCGGCGGGGACAGGTCCCCCAGGCAGAGACGGGTCCTCCAGGCAAGGAGGGGTTCCTCTGGCAGGATGAGTCCCCTGGGCAGGGACGGGTCCCCAAGGTTAGGAGGGGCTTGCCAGCAGATTTGGATCCCTACTGGTGCAATGGGCTCTCCAGGGAGGGGACAGTCCCCTGTCCCTTGTTGGGCATGGGAGGGACACCTGTGGGGTCACAGCTCTGGGTTCAGAGAGGGGCTGGGGTCTCCCAAGGGTGGCAGGGTCTGTGCCTGTGTCTGGGACTTTTAGGGGATTAGCGGGGCTGTGCCGGGGATTGGGGCTGGCAGTTACCGGTGTCAGGGACAGTGTGGTCTGTACTGGGATGCCTGTGCCAGGTCACAGCAGGGTCTGTGTAGGGGTCACTGGTTCAGGGGACACCCAAGGCTGTGCCATGGGACCTGTGATGGCTGTTGGCAGGGTTTGTGCTGGGGTGGGAGTTTTAGGGTTAATGGGATCTGTGCTGGATTTGGGAACCAAGTAGGAGTTAGCAGGGTCTATATGGGGCCGATCCTTGCCAGGAGCCTGTTTCAGGGGACATTGTTCCCTCCAGGAAGGGTCACTCTGGGACACAGCTGCTTCAGCCAGGGAATGGCATCGCTGCTCTGGGATGAGTGGGGCCAGATCTGGAGCACTTGCCCCGTCCCACAGCCACGGCCCTGTCCTCTCCCAGCTACTGCCCATGGCCACCTCCTCACCCCAGAGCAGCACTTGCCCTTGGCACCCTTCCCAGGCAGGGGCAGTTGTCACCAGCCCCGCCCCTGCCAGCCCTGACACCCTGCAGCAGGAATCCAGCTGAGCTCCTTCCTCCTCCTCTGCCCCACAGTCATGAGGGACACCAAGGGCCAAATCCTGCCCTTGGGGAGCAGCTTGGTGCCACCTTGGCTATGCACAGGGATGTTCAACTCTCTGCCTGCTGCTTTCCAAGCTCTGCTGCTCCTCACCAGGAAGGCTCCCAACACCTTTCCATCCCATGGTGGGATTGTGGGCCGCCCCAGCCAGGAAGCACTGATTTTCCAAATTGGAAAAAAAAAAAAAAATGGGATGCGGGAAGGAGGGGCCAGCGAGGGGGATGCATTTTCCTTGTTTTCTTTTTGGGGCCGGACTCATCCAGCAGCGCTCGCCAAATGGAAAAAGGCAGTCAGAGCACGCCTTGTGTGCCGGGCCAGGCGCCAGCCGCCGGGCTGGCTGCAACTGGGGCAAACTGGGGGAGTTTCTACTGGTCCAGAGGGAGTGGAGAGGTCCAAGGCACCCACAGCTCAAGCGGGAGCACCCGGCATGCTGCAGGCGTGGGGGACCCGGCACTGGGGTGTCGCGGTCTGGCAGCACCTGACGCCGGCACAGCGGCTCCGGTGGGCACGGTGTCAGCTGGGATTTCAGGTGGGATTTCTGCACCTGGTGGGAGCAGATCCTGGCATGCAGATCCTGCGAAGGGGAGAGGGTCCAGGTGCTGCTGAGGTGGCCGCCCTTGTGCAGGTGCCTGTCCCCCTGTGGCACTGCTGGCTCCAATTTGGCCCAGCCACTCCCAGCGGGTTGTTGGTCCGGGAAAATTGCAGCCAGTGGGATTTATGGAGGTCTTCTGGGATGGGGATAACCCTGCTGTGTGGTGAGGGGATCCCCATCCCTGGTGGGCATGTGCCTCTGCCACATCTTTTCCTTCTGGTTGCACTGGGACGCAGTGGGAATGAGCCTGGCAGGTCCCCAGGGCTCCCCAGCCACCCCGGGAGGGAGCTTGGAGGGAATCAGCCAGGAGTGACCCCCTCTCCCTCTGCTCCCACAGGATGAGTTCCACCCCTTCATTGAGGCGCTGCTCCCCCACGTCAGGGCCTTCGCCTACACCTGGTTCAACCTGCAGGCCCGCAAGCGCAAGTACTTCAAGAAGCATGAGAAGAGGATGACGAAGGATGAGGAGAGGGCGGTGAAGGATGAGCTGCTGAGCGAGAAGCCGGAGGTGAAGCAGAAATGGGCCTCGCGCCTCCTGGCCAAGCTGCGCAAGGACATCCGGCCCGAGTGCCGCGAGGACTTCGTGCTCTCCATCACAGGCAAGAAGCCCTCGTGCTGCGTCCTCTCCAACCCCGACCAGAAAGGCAAGATGCGCCGCATCGACTGCCTGCGGCAGGCGGACAAGGTGTGGCGGCTGGACCTGGTCATGGTCATCCTCTTCAAAGGGATCCCGCTGGAGAGCACCGACGGCGAGCGCCTGGTCAAGTCGGGCCAGTGCAGCAACCCCATCCTCTGCGTCCAGCCCCACCACATCAGCGTCTCTGTCAAGGAGCTCGACCTCTACCTGGCGTACTTCGTCCGTGAGAGAGGTGGGTGCTCGTCTGCCCGCAGGGCAGAGTCTGGCTGTGCCCTGCCACAGCCGGCTCCGGGGGGTTTGTTTTAGCTTTCCCTCCCCGTCTGTCCCATCCCCATCTCCAGCTGGGGACGCTGTTCCTGGATGCCTTTCCCATTGCAGACCTTGCAGTGCTTCCCTCTCTCCAAACTGCTTCTTGGGTGGGTGCCCCCCACCCTGGCCCCTCTCCCCCAGCCAGGACTGATCCCAGCTGCCTGGGAGGAGGAGGAGGCAAAGGTCCCTGAGGATGCTCCTGTCTCAGAGCATTCCCAGCATGGAGTTTTGGGGGTTAAACCCAGAGCTAACCCCACATCCTTCGCCTAGCTGAGGGGAGTGGGTGGGCAGCGTGGGCGGGGAAGGGACAGCCTGTTCCTGCTGCATCCCCAAGGGCTGGAGCTGGGAGAGGTCCAGCAGTGCCCATTTGCCATGGGCTACAGTGCCAACCCCTCAATGCCAGAGCAGGGACAGGAGCAGCGAGGCCGTCTGGGGAGGGGGCAGTGATAATGTTGGTGGGGGCAGCTCCTGCTGTGCCCTGAGGAGATGCTGGTCCCGGCCCTTCACCTGCCTGGGAGTCCCATGGACTTGCTGGGAGAACTGGCTGCTTTCATTGCAGCAAGCAGGGTCAGACCTGCTCTCAAAGCTGTCGGTCAAAAGGGGGAAACTGAGTCACGGTGTGCGGTGCAGGCAGCAGGTCTCGGTTTGGGTCCCTGAGCCGCCATCCTCAGCACTGCTTCATGTCGCCTCCCTGCGTGCTGGAAGAGAAAGCTCATTAGAAGGTATTTTACCTGGGCAGGTTTGTTTTCCCTGGCTGGTGACATGCTGGCACAGACGCTCTGGCAGCAGCTGGGGTCCCCCACAGACCCTGCCAACCCCCCAGCACCCCCAGGTGCACAAGGGGCCAGGGGAGATGCTGTGTGACCCCGGGTGAGGGCTGGGCTGTTGCGCAGGGCTGGTTCACAGACAGGAGGGTCGGTGACTTGCAGCCTTAGGGACAGTCAAGGGGCTTATGGCCACCTGTGGCCAGGCCAGGCTACCCAGGTGAGCGGGGACTAGGCAGTACCTCCTGCCCTTGCCCACAGCGCCTGGTGATGCCCCCCGGCCCCGTGAGCCCACCCCCGTTGACACCACGGCAGGGGGAGCGTGGGACTGGTGGCTCTTTGCCTGGCACTGGCCAGAGCCCAGGGACAGACAGTGACACCACAGAGGCCACCTTGATGCCGGCAGTGCCAGCAAATCAGGTGCCAGCGTTGTGAATCATGGTGGGCACACGCTCTGCCCAGCCATCCGTGGGATATGCTGGGTGTCACTGGGGAAACTGAGGCAGGGCGGGCATGTGACCTCCCCCACTACCCAGGGGAGGGGCTTGGCAGGACTACCAGGCCCTCGTGGCTTTGGGGAAAAGCGAGGACACAGCCTCCAGCAGGGAACAGCCAGGGCCAGACCCTGCCCCAGGGCCCAGGTGGGACCCCGGGCTGGTGCGGGGCACAAAGTGTGGTTGCACACGCGTGTGCGGCCAGGACCTGCCGGCCCGGCCGTGTCTCCCGGCGGGTGAGCACGTGTGCTGCCAGCACCACGCGGCTGTGCCCACGCCCGTGACTCGCCCGCTCCAGGGCAGCGTGGGACCCAACGGGGCCTGGCACCGCCGCTTCCCAGCAGGGCACTGGGGAGAGTGGGTGCTCTGCCGGGAGTGGGGGGGCCCAGTGTGCAGGCTGGGGGCTCTGGGTGTGCTGTGCACCTGGGCCGGGAATGGGGTGTCATGTACTGGGCTGAGACATGGCCATGCTGGGCTGAACTGGGATGGCGTACTGGGCTTAACTGGGGTGCTGCATGCTGTGTACGGACTGGCATGGCGTTGCTGCATACTGGGCTGGACTGGGGGCACCCTGTGCTGGCTCAGCTGGGGGTGTAGTGTCACACTGGGCTGGGGTACCCTGGACTGGGCTGAACTGGGAGCACCCTGATGCTGGACTGGGAGCCCTACAGTGGCCGAGCTGAAGGCAGGGACCAGGACCCCTATTGCATCTGCAAGGGGGTCCCCATATGCCACCTGGTGTGCCTCACTGGGGTGCCATGCCAGCAGGTTCCCTGGCCATGCTGTGTCCAGCTGCTGTCCCCGGGAGGTGGCTGCCCCTCTGCCACCCCTCACCCCCCCACCGGCGACCTTGACCCCGGTGTCTGGGTCCCCAGCAGCCGCAGTCACCTGACTGTCTAATTGGGAACACAGCGGCTGTAAATACTCCCTGATAAGGCCTGGCAGCCTCTCACTTTCACTGTTAAGGTCGCTCTGCCCCTGGTTAAGGGGGACCAGGATGGGCCAGGAGCAATGGCGTGGGACCCCTGAGGTGCTGCAGGGTGCTGGGTGCTCGGCATGGTCCGGTCCCAGTCCACAGTGGGCATGTTCTGTCAGGCTGTGGCTGATGGGAGGGGTCTCTGGTCTCCCACCTTGGTGGGGAAACTGAGGTAGGGAGGGACACGGAAGAAGCCACCACATCGATGGGACCCTGCATGGCACGGCCAGGCTGGTGACAGCACTCGAGGGGTGCTGGGGATCACTGTACCACCGCCTTGTGGGCTCAGTGAGCTTCTCCCTGCCCGACACGCTGCCCTCCTGCTCCCTCCTGCCGGCTCCCTCCTACCTGCTCCTGCCCGGCACACTGCCCGTTCCTACCTGCCCCCTCCTGCCTGATTCTGCCTCCTCCCTCCTTCCTGCTCCCTCCCGCCTGCCCGCTCCTGCCCTCTCCTGCCTCCTCTCACCTGCCTGCCCGCTCCCCCGAGCCACCCGCAGCATCCCCAGCCCTAAGGAGAGGGGCCTGGGAGGGTCTCTCCCGCGCAGGGCCCCCCCGGCCGGGCAGTCCGGGCTCCCCGCAGCCCCCGCGGCCCCCCGTTATCAGCCCGAGCACGTGCGCCCGCGCTCCCCCGCCCCCGCCGCCCGGTTTTGCCGATGTCAGCACAATTTCCCAGCCGCTGCTCTGGCAACGCCAGGGAGGGGGGGGATGGAGGAGCCCCCGGCCCTGCGCTCTCCATCCGCAGTCTGGGGCAGCTCGGCAGGGGCTGAGCGCCCGGACGGCTCCCCCAGGCCGATGCCAAGGGCGGGCTCTGCCCCTCGGCTCTTCCCCCTATCTTCGGCTTTCCGTGCCCCCGGGATGGGCAAACTGAGGCACGACCTGTGCCGGGCTGGGGGGAGGCCCCGTCCCGGCCCTGCCGGCCCCGGGGATGGCCGCGGGGTGCAGGGAGAGCTGAGCGCCTGGGCCCTCCCCAGAGCAGCACCGGCCCTGCTCCCATCCTGCACCCAGCCCTACGACCGCCACCCCCGGTACCTTTGGGGCGGGATAGGATCAGGATGGGTGCGGGATGGGAGCAGGGCTGGATGCAGGATGGGTGCGGGAAGGGCAGGGGATGTGAGCAGGGTTTGATGCAGGTTGAGTGCTGGATGTGAGCAGAGCTGGTTGCAGGATGGATGCAGGATGGGAGCAGGGCTGGATGCAGGATAGATGCAGGATGGGTGCGGGATGGGTGCGGGGCTGGGTGAGGGCTGGGCTGTGCACACCGCAGTGGGGGAGGGGACGGCGCTGCAGCCCAGAGCTGGGTGTGCGGCGGGGGGGCGGGGGGGCTGGGGGGGAGCTCGGAGGTCGCTGGTGAAAGTCAAAAGCATTGCAGTAAAATGGTAATCAATCTCCCCAGCCGATGGTGCCAGGACCTTCGGAGCATTACGGAGAGATTCCTCCCAGCAGCTCCCGACGGCAGCAGCCAGTGGGGGGGGACAGTGCCCCCCCCCGCACCCTCCCGTCAGTGCTCCCCACCTCCACGGGCTCTCTTGCTGCACCCTCACCGTGGTGCCTCCATCCCTGTATCTCCATCCCTGCATCCCCCGTCCTTGCATTCCCACGCTGGTAGCTCCCATCCTTGGACCCCATCCCCCCCAGGCTCCCAGAGCGGGGGAGAGGCAGAACAGGGGCAGTGCTGGCCCCTCACACCCTCTGAGGTTCCCTGCCCCCCCTCCCAGCCATCATGCTCAGCGGGGCAGGGGTCGGGGCTCTGCCCTGCTGTGAGCTTTTCCTGGCAGTGTCCCCAGCTGAGCCCCCAGGCCGAGTGGGGTGGGAGCAGATGGGTGTCCAGGGCAAGCAGGCAGTGGGCTCCAGGGTGGCATCGAGCTCCTGGCAGCCCCGGCCATGTCTCCGCCAGCGGACAGCACCTGGGGGGAGGCGGGGACCCCCACGCTGTGCCAGCATCTGCGTCTCCCACCGCCTGGCAGCCCCTTATCTCCCCCCACCAGCCTCGCCGCTGGCTGCAGCACGAGGCAGATGGCACCAATCTGCCGGGGAGCCCGTGCCAGGGCTCTCATCCCAGGCGCGCTGTGGCCGTGCCAGGCCGGCCGTGCCAAGCGTCTGCTCAGCCCCTCCAGATGGAGGGGCAGGCGTTTCCCTGGGCACCGCCGCTCCGCCAGCCCCCGTGCAAATATTTATTGCCAGGGTCGTGAGAAGATTGATGGGGTTCACAATATTTGGGATCTGCCGTTCACAGAGCTGGGCACCAGCGGGCAGGCAGGCTGGAGAACCCCCCAGCACACAGATGAGCACGGGCAAACCTTCCCCCTGTTCCAGGTATCTCTACTCGCAGTTAAACAGCCAGGGACACCAGGGTTGAGGGGAACGAGGTAGGCAGAGCCCAGCAAGTCCGGGAAGAGACCCCCGGGAAAGGGCACGAGTGTACGAGAGAGCAGAGAATCCGCAGGGGCTGGGTGCCTGCCCCCAGAGCTGCGTGCTGCAGAGGCGGGATGGGAGGGGGCTCCCCAGGGTGCCACGCCCCCGCCACCCCTGTCTTCTGCAGCGTCACTGCCCGGGGTCCCGCCGTTCCCGAGCCCGGCCCCGCTGCGAGCCTGGCGCTGGCACGGCCGGGGCGGTTTCCATGTGCTCGAGCTCTCCGGATCGATGTGCCGGCGACCTTGGGGAGGTCAGGGCTTCCCCGGCTCTCCCGCAGTGCGCCGAGCCGGCTGCGTGCCGGAGCCGGACGGCTTCCCCGCAGTGCCCGCTGCCAGCCCCGGCCCCGCGTCACCAATGAAGCGAGTTGCGCCGTGCTCAGCCCGGCGGCCCCGGCAGCGTGAGCGGTGCCTGCCGGGGACCTGGCACACGGTGCCACGTCCTGTGCTGCCGGAGGGGACAAGGGGCCAGAGCGGTTCCGCGCACCGTTAGGCGCCCGATGAATAAAAGATGAGCGAGCTGCTCTCACGAGCACCTGCCGTCCCCCGCCCTCGCCACCCGCCGTCCCCCGCGCTGGCAAGCGCCGTGCCCTCCCCGGGGCCGCAGTTGCCATCCTGGCCGGGTGCCCGGCTTCGTGCTGCGCTGGCAAGGGACAGCTGGGGCGGCAGATGCCCACGGTGCTCTCTCCCGCCCGTGGCCGCGGGAGGGGGGAGAACAGACGCCGGCAAGCCCCCGGTGTGCCCCTGCACCCCCGATCAGGGCTGGCACTGCCAGCTGGGGCATGGGGTCGGTCCCCTGTCACACTGGCCCCTGCACTGGGGTCTTGGCCCTTGGGAAGGGCTTGAGCCTGCTGCCGCAGCCCTGCGTGGTGGTGAGGCAGGGGCTGGTTTTGGGGGAGCATCGGAGGGGCCATGGTGGGGGCCCATGGGACTCTGGGGGGAGGCTGGCTGTGCTGTGGGGCTCTGCCATGGGGCTGGGATGGGCAGAAAGATAGTGGCAGCATATTTCCTTTTCCCTGTCTCTGTCCCTTTTCCTTTCCCTTTCTCTCCACTTTAATTTCTTCCTTCCTTTCTCCCTCCCTCCCTTCCTTTCTCTCCTTTCCCTCTCCCATCCGTCTCTCTTCTCTCCCACCCCCTCCCAGCAGCTGCACCCCCAGGTGCCCCCAGCTCAGGGCGCAGCGGCTGGATGCCAGCACCCCGCAGGGGAGAGTCCCAGGGAAGGGGGGGGGGGCTCAGCCTTCCCTTTGTCTGTCCCACTCTCCCCATCCCTTTGCCCGCTGCCATCTGTCCCCGCTCGCCTCCGCGGGCGCCGGCAGCCCTGGATGGAGCCCAGGCCTGGCAGGGCTGAGCGAGGGGGCGGCCGCGCCGCCCGCCTGGGGGGGTTCCCCCCGGCCGCTGCCATCTCCCCGTGCCGGCCGGGGTCGGCCGAGGACAAACCCGCTCGCTCCCAGCGCCGCTCGCTCGCAGCCGCCGGCCAACGTGCTCGCGCCTCCCAGGCTCCCGCCCGGGCCAGCTGGCCGCGGCCGGCGTACGTGGCAGCGGGGCGCGTCCGTCCCCCCCGCCACCGCCCCGCCACCTCGGGGGATGCCTCCGGCCAGGACCTCCCCGGGGCTTCGCTCGGCAGAGGGAGGAGGAGCTGCCGCCCCCGCAGCGTTCGTGGCTAAGGCCCAGCAAAGTCGCCCCACCCCGACGACCCCGCAGCGCTCCGGGCATGGCGGGGGGCACTGGGGGCGGGGCGGGATAAGGAGCGGGGAGGGGGCGTCCCGCGCCCCGGCGCGCCGGCCGGCCCGGCTGAGCCAGGATTTACCCGGCACACGCGGCGGTTCAGGGTATTATATAAAGGAGGTTACACAAGCAGGACTGTTCCGGGTTTATGTAAGGGCCACCCCAGCCTGGCGGCAGAGGGATGGACGGTGGGACGGGCAGCGAGACGGGCAGTGCCGCTCGGACCTGGGGGTCACTGTGGGACTGGGACGAGGCGTTCTGGGGCTCTGACAAGGCAGGGCCCCCAAATCACACCCTCCCACAGCCTCGCTCGCCCCAGCCCTTGCAGTAGGATCTGCCCCACGGCACACTGGCTCCCTCCGGTCTCCAGGCGTCTCCCATCCTGACCAGGCTGTTCACTCTGGGCCCTTCTGGTTCTCGCTGTGGTCATGGCCAGCCGGAGGAGCGCAGTGACACCTGAGCAGGTGCTGGGGCTTTGTGGCCACGGAACATGGGGGCAGTTCCCCCCCAAGCCAGCCCCCAAGGGAAACTGAGGCACGGGGCAGAAGCCTGCAGGCAGCAGTGCTGAACCCTCGCCCATCTCCTGCTCTCAGTTGGCAGAGCTGGGGAAGAAGGAGGAAGACTGCTGCCCTCGATGGGGGGCTGGGACTGCTCACACCGGCGCCAGCAGCTCCCCCAGCCCCCGGCATCCTCCAGCCTCTGCGCCTGCGCCCGCGCCGTTGCCGGTAACACCGTGCCCTGTTACCGTCAGCGCTCGGGCACCGAGCCAGGGCTCTCCCGCGGCTGCGCCAGCCCCGGGGGGCACCCGGCCTGCAGTGACACCCCCCAGGGCCGGCCCTGCTGCCCGGGGGTCGTTCCCACGCGCTGAGACCGCGGGCGGGTGTCGCTGTGGGGCCCGGGGGCACCGTGCCAGCCAGCAGGGCCGGGGTGCGGGATCCGTAATTCAATGGGTGGCACGGGGCCAGGCTGCCAGCGCGGCCCGGAGCCCAGGCAGCCCGCGCCCCCCCCGGGCACACACTTGGCTATTTTTAAAAAAGAGATTGGATCGACCTGTTTGGGCACTGAGCACTCTCCTCCACCTCGCCGGAGACGACCCTGGCACTGAACCCCCTCCCCCCTGAGCGCCCCACAATGTGGCAGCAGGACCACCCCCACCTCCATCCCCCATCCCGGCCCTCCGAGGGGGTGTGGAGGGCACAGGATCACCGAAGCAGCGGGGGCATGGGGAGAGCTTTACAGGCTTCTTTCTCCTCTCTGGTGCAGTCGAGCCACTTGTTGGGTCCTGGATCTGGAGTCTCCCCAAAACACCCCTCGTGGGGAGCGAGGCCCGGGAGCCCAGGGCTCCCTTCGCCATTTTAGCGCGCGCCAGCCGGCGCAGGCGGCCGTCACATGGCGGTGAGAGCAGCGCTTGGCCCGGCCGCCCCGCCGAGGAGGCAGCCAGAAATCTGCTGGCGGGCTCGCCCGCCCAGCCACGAGGAGCGCCGGGGGTACCGGGCCCGCGGCCCCGGCCTCGCACCCTCTGCCTCCATCGGCCCGGACACGAGGGTGCAGGGAGGGGCCGGCCCTGCTGCCAAACCTGCGAGCTCGGGAAAGTCCCCGCTGCTCCTCGGGCTGCTGTGGGTGGGAGCGGAGTGCTCGGTTTGGGGGCAGGTCCCCGGGGTGTCCCTTGGGAAGGGGGGTCAGTGAGGTGGCGTTGGCGGTGCTGGGTCAGGGTGGTGCCGTGGGACGGTGTGGGGGTACAGGGACATGAGGCCCACCCGGGGGGCACCCAGGGTTAGTGCCTGGGTGCCCTGGGGGAACAGGGACCAGACTGGAGTGGTTCGGTGTGGGCAAAGGTCCATGTGGGGCACCTCAGGACAAGCAGTGGTGGGGGTCCCTGGGCTGTGTGGGCGCCTCAGAGGTACCAGGCGAGGGCACAGCCTGGGGGGCTACCCAGAGGCCGAGCACCCCAGGATTGGGCAAGTGGGTGCTATCTGGGAGGCAAGTGGGGCCCCAGGGAGCCCTGAGGCCACGGTGGGGGGCTGTGGGGAGCCGGGCCGGCCTCAGGCTGTGACCGCCAGCCTCCGTCCCGCGCCTTGGCCGGGCTCCACCACTAACCACTTCCAGAGCCGCCGCCAGATTTGTTGTTTTTAGAGGCGAGGAGGGGCCGTGTCCGGCCACGCGGTGCCCCTGGATGCGCGGGGGGTCCCCGCTGCCACTCCCCCCTGTCCCAGCTGGTTTGTGCCCCACTCACTCCCACCACCCGTGCCCCGATACTTGGGCACGTGGCCGCTTCAAAATGGGGGAATAAGGTTAGAAAAAGAAAAATGGAGAGGAGGGAAGGAAAAAAAACCCTGCGCCCGTCTCCAGGGGGAGTTTCTGCTCCCTAAAATGGCTGCCTGGAGGGAGCCAGGGGTGCGGGCACGGGAGGGGCTGGTGGTGGGGAGCAGCTTCAAGGCAGGATGCCATGGGGCTGCCAGCGTGGTGCCAGGCTGGCACGGGGTGGGTGGAGGGGAACGCGGCAGCTGGGCAGGGAGACAAAATGGCTGATTCGGCATCGGTGTTGAGCAGCACCAAGGGGGTGTGGGCACACAGGGCTGTCAGGCTGGGAGGTGGCACAGTCCCACTGCCCCCATGGATAGTGTGCCAGGTGGGCAGCACACAGGGGTGTCAGGGTGGGGGGTGGTGGCATGGTGCCCACATGGATAACTTGCCCAGCCAAGGATAACCAGCCTGGGAGCCACATGTGAGTGCAAGGGACTTGAGGGGAAAAAAAGGGGGTAGAAAAACAGGGGGAAAGGGAAAAATCCCAAGGCGGGCACATGGGCCGGCAGTGGCAGCTGCGTGGTTTTGATGGTGTTTTTGGATTGTCTCAGCCCTTTCCCGACATCTGCCAAGACTGCCAGAGAGAAATGCCGAAGGCCAGGGGGTGGGAGGAGGCTGGAGAAGCAGTGGGAAGAAGGAGTATGGGGGAGAAATACATGGCAAAAGTCATGGAAGGGCTTTGGGAGCAGCCAGGTGAGGAAGGATGCTCCTGACTGCCGTGTCTGTGCCGTGCCAGGGCTGCTGAGCTCAGCATCTGAGCTGGGATATTTTTAGCCAAGAGAGAGCAGGGCCGGACGGGGCTCCAGGGGTCAGCGCAGGTGCTGCCCCAAGCCCTGCTGCCCTCCAGGAGCTGGGCAGAGGCAGGACAAGGTGCCACAGGTTATGCCATGCTGCAGTTACGCTGCCTGGTGGGGCAGCACTGGGTCACGGATGTGGCTGGAGAGAGGAGAGCAGGCAGCAGGCTGGAGCAGGGCCAGGTGACCATCACCCGGCCCAGCACCGGGGGTCTCCCCCCTGCGGGCATCGGTGCCCAAATCCTGCATGTGGGGCTGTCCGTGCTCCTGTCGCTGGCGGGGAGGGCAAGGAGGGGCTGGTCGGTGACTGTTCCTCAGTGACTGGGGATATGCCAGCTTGGTGGTGGCCCTACTGCGTGGTGAGAGCTGCTGGGCAGCCTGTGCCTCAGTTTCCCCCAGCAGGGCAACGAGGGGGCAGTCAGCTGGTGGGCAGCCCTGGCTCACACCAGCATGGAGGCTCACACTGGCACAGGGGGCTCACCCTGGTGGGTTTTCCTCTTGCAGATGCAGAGCAAAGCAGCAGCCCCCGGACAGGCATTGGCTCGGACCAGGAGGACAGCAAACCCATCACGCTGGGTGAGCGCAGTGGGCAGGGCTTGGGCAAGGGGACAAGGGACACCCCAGCCTGTCCCTGGGGTACCTGCCATGGGGGGAAAGGGGGGCCCATGACACACAGCCAAGCCCCCCATGCTATGGCTCTGGTGTCCCCCAGCCCCAGCCAGCCTCCGCCTGGCACCTGCAGCGAGCTGGGCATAGCCTTAGCCTTGTCCTACACCCAGCAGAGTCCCACTGAGGCCACAGCCCTTGGGGACAGCAGCTGCCATGGAGGTCCCATGGTGGGGGTGCAGCCCCAAGCCCTGCCAGCACTCTCAGCCACAGGGAAACTGAGGCACTGAGCAGCTCCAGGGCGTCTTTGGCAGAGGGGACCAGTTCAGGTGGTCTCTTGCTGGAGCAGGGAGTGGAATGGAGGCTGAGGAGGGGGAATGATGGGGATTTGGGGGTGTTGGGGTGCCCTGAAGCATTGCCACAAGGCAGTGCAGGATGAGAGGGGTGCTCCTGTTGTCCCCTCAGCACAGCCTCCTCTCTCCCGCACAGATTCGACAGACTTCCAGGAAAGCTTCGTCACCTCGGGGGTGTTCAGTGTCACCGAGCTCATCCAGGTGTCCCGGAGTGAGTGTCACTGTGATGCCACAGCCCAAGCCCCCGCTGCCTGGGCACACCAGTGTCCCAACAGCCCCCCCACCCCACAGTGGGCTGGGGCTTCCCTCCCCGCCAGGCCCCCCTGACCCCCCTCTCTCTCCCCACAGCGCCGGTGGTGACGGGCACGGGGCCAAACTTCTCCCTGGGGGAGCTGCAGGGCCACCTGGCCTATGACCTGAACCCCTCCAGCACCGGCATGAGGAGGACACTGCCCAGCACCTCCTCCAGTGGGTAGGTGCCACCGGGGCTGTGCCAGGGCGGTGCTGGGGCCAGCCCGAGCCCAGCCATGAGGAAGGACAGGGGCAGCCAGATCCTGCCACGGGCTGGCACTGACCCATGACAAGCTGGGAGAGCTGGGGGTGTCCAGTCTGGATAAGAGAAGGCTCCAGGGAGGGCTCAGAGCCCCTTGCAGGGCCTAAAGAGGCTCCAGGAAAGCTGGAGAGGAAGTTTGGACAAGGGCCTGGAGGGACAGGACACTTCTGGCTTCCACTGCCAGAGGGCAGGGCTGGATGGGTTCACTTCCCTATGAGGGTGGGCAGGCCCTGGCACAGGGTGCTCAGAGCAGCTGGGGCTGCCCCTGGATCCCTGGAAGTGCCCAAGGCCAGGCTGGACATTGGAGCTTGGAGCAGCCTGGGACAGTGGGAGGTGTCCCTGCCCATGGCAGGGGTGGCACTGGATGGGCTTTGAGGTCCCTCCCAACCTATACCAATCCGTGATTCTGTGACCCTTCCCTGTCCCCAGGAGCAAACGGCACAAGTCGGGGTCCATGGAGGATGACATCGATACCAGCCCTGGGGGCGAGTACTACACCTCCTCCAACTCCCCCACCAGCAGCAGCCGCAACTGGACAGAAGACATGGAAGGGGGTTGGTGTCACCTCGTTACCAGTGCTCTTCCAGTGCCCCGGGGCCCCCATCCTGCTCCCAGTGTTCCGCAAACCACTGCCAGAACCCCCTGTGACCATCTGGGCACTGCCTGTGCCCTGGTGTCCCTATGGGCCTTCAGGTCACAGCACACACTGGCTGTGGGGGCTGTGGTGCCACCCTCAAGTCCCCCAGAACATCCCTGTTTTTCCAAGGATCTGTGGGGTTGCTGTCAACCCCCCCCGATGTAGGCACAGGCTCTCCATAGGTGCCCAGGTGTGTCTCTGGCCCCCCACTTTGGGCAGGGCTCTGTGGGGGCTGCAGTGTTGCTACAGGGGCCCCCCATTTCAGCATGGGCTCTCTCTATAGGGCCAACCCAGCCTCCAGCCCCACACCAGCCTCCCCCAGCCCCACACTGCTGTGGACAGCTTTCTGGCTTGGTGGGTTTTTTTCCCTTTCCTGTCTAGACAGCCCCAATTAGCTGTTCATTAAGAAAGGGGGGGGGCTGGGCTAATTAAAGCGATGCTGCAAGGCTGGCACAGCAGCTCCCACGCCCCGAGGTGCAGGCAAAGAAGCTGCTCCTCTTCCTCCTCCCTTGGCTCTTCTCCTGCCTCACCCAGCACCGGGGTGGGCTCCACAGCAGCCCCCAGCCCTGCCAGAGCCTGGGGGTGCCCAGCTGGGGGGCTGGAGGTACCGATCCTGTTGGAAGGAGGTTTGGGGGATGCAGGTCCAGCCCCTGAACTGTATGCTGTGTGTGCAGGAACTGTGCCCCATCCTGCCCCATGGGGCTGGTGCACGGGGGGTCCTGGGGAAGGTGCAGCCCCCTCCCCAAAGTGGTGCGTGGAGGCAGGAGGGAGCTGTGCCAGGGCATCTGTCCCCTGCCAGTGGCCTGACCCGGGCAGGGGTGAGGGTGGCTGGCAGAGGGGCTCAGCCATGGCGGGGGGGGTGGGCTTGGCAATCCTGTACGGGATGTTCTGGGAAATCCTCCTAACGCCCGGCTGAGAACGGGCTAAGCCCATTACCAGGCCCGGGCCAAATGGCCAGAGCTAAAGCCACGGCAGTGGGAGATTAACGCGCCTGCCAACCCCCCTGCTCAGCCCCATGCCCCGGGGTGGCCTCGGGGACCCGGGCAGCCACTGCTTCTGGCGAGGTCACCCCCATGCTGGCACCTCTCTGCCTCCCCAGGAGCTCCTGTAGCCCCCAGCCCCATGTGCCAGGGGACATGGGTGCCATGTGGAGGCTGCAGGGTCACCACGTGAGGGCACCCACTTGTGCCACCAGGGTGGGACACACACAGAGCTGTGTGCACCCACGTGCACACACCTGCAGGGTCACACCTGTGCACGGGTGTGCAGGGACACACACACAGGTACACAGCTGTGCTTGTACACACACACAGGTACACAGCTGTGCTGGTACACACACACACACAGGTACACAGCTGTGCTGGTACACAGCACACACACACACACACAGGTACACAGCTGTGCTGGTACACAGCACACACCCACACATTCATACACACAGCTGTGTGCACACTCACACACCCCCTGTGCATGTGCATGTCTGTGGGTAGCCCCAGAGGTGCCCACACGTGTGCTCACCCTCCTGCCGGCACACACACTCGCAGCACCACCCTCCCCACGCCCACCCTGACCCCGGGGTACCCCTTGCCCCCCGGAATGGGGTCCCCTAGCACTGCACTGAGATGGCAGCAGCCGTGGGATTTCGGGTCCCATGGCAGGTCCTGACGTTGCACCCCACTTTCCCCAGGCATCTCCCCAACCGTGAAGAAGACAGAGATGGACAAGTCCCCCTTCAACAGCCCATCGCCCCAGGACTCCTCGCCCCGGCTGAGCAGCTTCACGCAGCACCACCGTCCCGTCATCGCTGTGCACAGTGGTGAGTGTCCTGCCAGGGAAACCGAGGCACAGAGTGAGCGCTGAGCGGTCGAGGGGCTAGGGCAGCCACTAGCTAGTGACACAGGTGTGTGTCCCCTTTTGCTGTCTCCCGCAGGTATCGCCCGAAGCCCGCACCCATCGTCTGCGCTGCATTTCCCCACCACCTCCATCCTTCCCCAGACGGCCTCCACCTACTTCCCGCACACGGCCATCCGGTATCCGCCTCATCTCAACCCGCAGGACCCGCTCAAAGACCTCGTCTCGCTGGCCTGCGACCCGTCCAACCAGCAGCCCGGACCGGTAAGGACGCAGCCCCCTCCCCGCACCCATCGCTCGCCTCGCCGTGGGCACCGGGGGCTGCTGCCAGCCGGGCTGCCCGACGA
This sequence comes from Aphelocoma coerulescens, assembly GCF_041296385.1. Taxonomy (NCBI): domain Eukaryota; kingdom Metazoa; phylum Chordata; class Aves; order Passeriformes; family Corvidae; genus Aphelocoma; species Aphelocoma coerulescens. The sequence goes on along the minus strand of NC_091041.1, from coordinate 1,966,571 downwards.
GAGTCCCCCGGACCGGCCAACCGGCCACCGCCGCCGTCACCTCTGCCGCCGCACGGGGGGGTCGGGGTGTTCCGGTGGCACTGGTGGGGTGTTCGCTGGGGCTGAGTTCCAGCCGTGCCGTGCGTTGGTTCGGGAGCGCTGCTGCGCCTGCTGCGTGTTGGCACCTCGTGTCTCCGGCGATGGAGGTGCTGTGCCCCGGCTCGGCGCGGGGGCACCGCGGGTGTTGGGGTGCTGGGGCTGAGCCGTCAGCCGGAGCTGGGGTGTCGGGGGGGAGCGAGATGTCTGCCAGGGGTGTGTTACCATCTCCCAGAGTCACCGTCCGCCAGCGTGTCCAGGAGAGTGATGGGCTTGGCGTGCCCCATCCACCTGCAGAGCCCACGGGTGACCCGTCAGCTCCTCACTGTACCCGTGTCCCCAGTGTGCCCGCGGGGATGGCAGAGCCACACTGTGCTGCTGTGGGCCTTCCCTTGCCACAGCGGCCTGCGCCCCATGCACCCAGTGCACCCCACAGACATGGGACCCGACACACCCGGGACCCCACACCCCCCACACACCCGGGACCCCACATCCCATGCTCCATCACCAAACAACCCATGCAACCAGCACCGTGCACATGCAGCACCCAGTGCATGCAGCACCCAAACCATCACCCCATACACCCAGCACCCCCACACACAGCACATGCCCCAGCACCCCGCACACCGCATGAAGGGCACCCTTCATACCCGAAGCTGGAGCCTGGGAGTGTTCCTGCTTCCACACCATCCTGTGCCCTGCTTTGTCCTCCCAGATGCAGAGCTCTTGGGGAGCCCTTCTGACCTCTGCCCACCGCTTGCCTGTTTCCCCTCACCAGCAGGGCCTGATGCCAAGGTGAGGGGCATGGCCGCTCTTCCCCTGTGCAGTGGCTCAGTGCTGGCTGATGGACACCGGATCAGGAGCAGCCCACGGCCGGGTTGGGCACAGAGCACTGGTGCAGGAGTTTTTGGAGGCTCTGGGTGCCCCTACCCCTCCGGGCAGTGCTTCAGAGACCCCCCTGTCACTGCAGAGAGGGGTCCCAGTGCCCCGGCTCCAGCATGTGCCACTGTGGGTCATGACTCCCATGGGGCCTCTGTCTCTACAGCCCCCCAAATCCCTCCTGTCCCGCCGTCATTTCCTGCCTGCTGCCAATGCCGACCATTCAGGGCTGCTCTGAGACCCAACAAACTCATGTCTGCAGTGAGGGACACCCCGTGCCTGTTCCGGGGGTGTCCCCGGGGCTCCCCGGCCATGCTGGTGTGCGTGTGTCCTAATGGCTTGTGCTGTTTGTTTTTTGTCTGTGTTGTCCCCAGTTAAATGGAAGTGGTCAAGTGAAAGTGCCCAGCCACTACCTGCCCACGCAGATGCTGGCGCCGCCACCTCCCCCCGGCATGCCCCGCTTGGCCGTCTCTCCTGACACCAAATCCACCACGACAACTTCCGAGGGAGGGACGACCTCGCCGACATCACCCAGTAAGCACCCGCGGCGCCCACCCTGCTCCCCGGCCCGGCTGGCCCCCTCCTCTCGCAGCCCCCCAGGGAGTCCCCCCATCCCGGTGCTGGGGGGATGTTGGTGGAGGTGGCCTCCCCGCAGCCGGGGAGAGGGCGGCAGCTGGCACGCCATGAGTTTGCTGGGTCTCAGGCAGGTCGGAGTGGACAGGGTTTGGGCAAGTGGCTGCTGTGGCCGCTGAGCCAGGGGGTCCCGTGCTGGTCCCAGGGACCAGCTCGAGCCCCATGTCCCTCTGAGTGTGAGTGGAGCCACAGCAGGGCTCCCCAAACCAGTGTCCTGCCCAGACCCTCGGTGTGGGCAGTGCTGTGGGGGAGGCCGTGGCCTCTCTGTGTCTGTTTATCCCACCATGGTGGTGGCTGTGCTGCCGGGAACGGGGACCAGCTGGCACGCGGGTGGCACTGGGACTAGGGACAGTGTGCCTGGTGTGCTGTGTGGGCTGTCGTACTCTTGCTGCCATGGGGGTCCTCGGTGCTGGGGACTCTGGTCTCGTGGGGATGTGAAGTGACACCAGAGAAAGGACTTTGTGTGGGTCCCCCAGAGCCCTTGGCAGGTGGCACCTGGGATCTTCGTTAGCACGGTGGCTGACAAACTCTTTGCCCCCCACTCCACCTCAGGGCCATAAGTGCCTTGGCCAGGAGGGTTTCGGGGTGCTGGGCCCAGCAGCCAGAGGCACCCCAGACTGGCACTGGGGGATGTGCTGCAGTGGTGGGACACTGTGCCGTCGCCACATTCTGTGAGGAGTTGTTCCTGTTCCCATCGTGCTGTACCCATGGGACATGCTACCCCAAGTGGCTGCTGTGTCCCCACACAGTCGAGCCCTGCCTGGTTGGGCCATTACCCTGTCCCCGAGTAATGGGCCATGGCTGATTGCCAGCAGCTGGTCAGCAGGTGTGGAGATCCCATGGCGTGGAGGAGCCAAAGCCTGGACAATCTGGAGGGGACAGCATGGGATGGCATGGGGTGGCCTGGCTGATAATGGGGTCACAGCCTTGGGGAGGGACAGAGGAGTGCAAGTTCCTGCAGGCTCAGGGAAGGATGTGTTAGGGGGACACTGGCTGTCCCCAAGGGTTGCAGCTGGCTCCAAGTCCCCCATTCCCCTTGGCAGCACTCTGCTTCCAGCAGGGCTGCACCCAGATGCTCAGCAGGGCTGGAGGTCCCACTGCTGGACCCCCAGCTGAGGGATGGCGGTGGCAGCAGGGTGATGTGGCCAAGTGGAACTGGTGGCTCCCATCGTTCTCCCCGTGGCAGCTCAGCTCTGGAAGCCGCAGCGCGGGCACAGCCGGGAGCACCATCTGCGCCTGCACCCCGGGGCACCTCGCCCCCCCAGCCTGTCATCGTCCCAAAACCACGGGTGGTACCGTCCGAGCGCAGCACCCCTGGGTGCAGCACCCCTGGGCTCCATTCGCCTGCCATCAGGTCACAGCCAGGGACGTCGCCCGGTCGCCAGCGCCGGGTGCCAGGGAGCTCCGTCCCAGCAGTGCCAGGGAGAGGGCCGGGCCTGGCCCCGGGGGGGACAATGGCAGTGCCACCCACAGCCCCGTTAACGAGCTCTCGTTTGTTCCCCAGCCTACTCTGCACCAGGCACGCCCCCTGCGAACCGTTCCTTCGTGGGATTAGGACCAAGGGATCCTGGGAGTATCTATCAGGCACAGGTGAGAGAGGGGATGCTGCTGGGGGGACCCTCCTGCCCTCGCCCCGGGCACCCTCACCATGGCATCACCGTGGGCATCGCCGTGGGCATGGCCAGTGCTGGCATCGCCGTCGTGGCTGTCGCTGATGTGATATTGTTGATGTGGGCATCCCCGCCATGGCGTCCCTGCCGTGGCATCACTGCCATGGCATCACTGCTGAGGGCATTGCCACCATGGCATCACTGCCGTGGGCCTTGCCACCATGGCATCACTGCCATGTCATTGCTGCCATGTTTATTGCTCCTGTGGGCACTGCTGCTGTGGGCATCACCACCGTGGGTATTGCCACTGCGGCGTCACTGCCGCGGGTCATTGCCGCTGTGGATGTAACCTCCGTGGCCATCGCTGCCATGGCCATCGCTGCTGTGTCTGAGCCCACAAGGAGTGTCACCACAGCAGTGGCATCACTGCCATGGACATTGCCACCACTGGCGTTGCCACTGCAGGCATTGTGGACATGGGTATTGCTACTGTGGGCACTGCCACTTTGGGCATCACTGCTGTGTATGTCACCACTGTGGGGTTATTTCCATGTGCAGTGCCACCGTGGGCATCACCACCACGGCATTGCAGCTCTGGCACTGCCACTGCCGGCTTTGCTGCTGTGGGCATCACTGCCTTGGCATCACCGCTGTGGCCCATGGGCATTGCTGCCATGGCATCCTCGCTACGGATCAGTGCAGGGCACTACAGGGCCTTGGGCACTGCTGGTGGCTCAGGGCCACCATGAGTCCTCCATCATAGAGGGAGGTCACTGCCATGCTCCAGCTGCACCCTGCCTGGCACCACCTGGCACCCTGCCTAGGTGCCAACAACATCCCCAAAGGAGGAGCAGCAGGGCCATGTGTCCCCCTCTGTGCGGGCACCGCCACCTGCTCTCGTCCGGCTGTGCCCATGGCCACTCCAGCTGCAGCGGGAGGTTGTGTGCGCCTTTCCAGGGGCTTTCCATTAGTCCTGGCTTCTGGAGCTGGCATCGGTGCTGCAGGCAATGCCATGGTGCCAGGACAGGGGTGGCAGCTCCTGGCCTCACTTGTGACATGAGTGGTTTGGCCTCAGCATTCCCTGCAGGGGCAGCTGCGGTGGCTGCAGTCCTGCCTGGTGGGGGACACGGGTGACAGGACAGCGGGATGGGGCTGTGGACGGTGCCCTGTTGGGGCACCCTGGGCTGCTGCCCTGGCTGGGGGGGAGTACTCAGGGGGCTGTGCCGTGCCAGGGTGTGGGTACTTGGGGGCTGTGAGCGGTGACACGGCACCCGGGGGTGCTGTGCTGTGCCAGGCTGTGAGATTTGGGAACCATGAGCTGGGACACCCGAGGGTGCTGTGCCGTTCCAGGGCAAAAACATGGGGGACCCGGCTCTGATCACAACCCCCACTCTGCCTCAGTCCTGCACATGGTGTGGGTGCTCCGAGGGCCTCGGGTCCCTAAAGAGGAGACCTGGGACAGCACCAGGAGAACCTTGTAGGAGTAGCGGGCCAGAGTCCCTGTCCCGACACGGGGGTTGCAGCCACTCAGTGCCAGGACACCAGGGTCCCTGTGTATGGATGTCCCCAGTCATGCTCAGGGAGGCTCCCCAGGGCTCAAGGATGCTCTGCCTGGGGAAACTGAGGCACGGGGGAAGGAGGCGGTGTCCCGGGAGGAGCGGCTGAGACCTGCCACGCTCTGGTCATGTGTGGCGGGGCCTGGAAGGGTTAAGGGAAGCAGCGGCCCCGAGCTGTCTCGTTTCCAACGGAAACCAGACATGAGGTAATCGGGAATGAACTTGAACTTGGGGCTGGGGGGGGGGGAAACAATGGGAGGGTGGCAGGGGGCCACCTCGCGGGGTCCCCAGCCGTGCCACCCCCCTACCTGTCCCCAGGCGGCACCAGTCCTTGGGGAGAGTCGCCTTTGCCGTGAAGGTGCAGAGGGACCGGCCCCCGGGGGAACGCGGGTGGCCGCGGTGCGGAGGACGGCCAAACTCAGTGCAGGAGTGGGGACGCCAGCCCCGTGCGCCGAGCAGGGCACAGCGCGGGCACAGCTGTCTCGGGGTGTGGGGAGCGGCCGGGGGACGGAGCAGCTCCGCGGGGCAGAGCACTAACGCCGGCCTCTCTCCTCTCTCCCGGCAGTCCTGGTACCTGGGATAACCGCCGCCGTGCCGCCCCTTCGCCTCCCTTCTCCTCTGCTTTAGGCACCCCCAGAGGAACATCCCCGTCCCCGAGCACCAGGCCCAGCCTTGCGGTGACGACGGAGAGCGCGGCCTCACGACGACGACGACGACGACAAGCAAAACCCACACCCGAAGGAAAGAGCGAGGGAAAGGAAGAAGGAAAAGGGTCAAACTGTTTTAAAAAGGAAAAAAAAGAAAAAAAAACACAAGCAAAAAACAAACAAACCAACAACCCATCCCAGGAGGACCTTTCCCCCCACCCCGGCGATGCGCCAGAAAACAAAGAAACAGAAAAAAAAAAGAAAAAAACACTATTATTTACCCCGTCGGCCGGCGCCGCGCTGAGACCTGACACAAGTCGTGCCAGCAATGCCTCCCGGAGCGGCTGCAGGGCCGCGGCGCCGAGCCCCGCCGGCCGCTCGCCGAATATGCAAACGGCTTTGACTCTCTCGTTCTTGCCTCTATGTGAGTAAAAAAGATCAAAACCTCCCCCGCCGACCCCCCCGGCCCCAGACTCTCGGGGGGCCCCGGGGCTGGGGTGGGGCACGGCGGGGCGGGGTGGGGGAACCCCTCCTGCTGCCGGAGCCCCGCGGACCGGGCGCGCTCGTGGTCGGGACGGGTGATGATGCTCCGTGCTGTGCAAGCGCCTCGGGGACGGGCGGCACCGTGCTGCAGTGACACGGTGACGGTGGTGCGGTGGCACGGAGACATGGTGGCACAGTGGCTCGAGCGGGTGGCACAGGAGGAGGGGGCTTGTGGCCACGGAGAGTGCACGGGCACGGCCAGAGATGGTCGCGGCGGCGGTGGCACCTCGGTTCCCGCGCGGTGTCGGGACTCTCCCACTACGACCCCAAACGTCACAGCGGCGGTGGCACCCCGATTCCACCGGGGACACGGCATGGGGACTGTCGCAGCCCGGCCCTCATGGTTCCCGGGCGGCCACCCGTCGCGCCGGGGCACCGGTCACCATCCCTCTGGTCGCCTTCCTCCCCCAAGCCTGCACCGGCCCCGGCCCCGGCCCCGTGTGTTCCCACCGTGTCCCTCTGTCCCCCGGCGTGTCCCCGCGCCCGGGGGGTCCGTGGGGCTGGGGGGCTTGCGTCCGTGTGTTTGAGCTATGCATTCCTGTGGACAGGTACCAGGTGGGAGGCAGGGGAGGGTGCGCTCGTGTTGCACATTTTGTAGGAAATGCACTTTTAAGAGGGAATCGTCAAGAAAAAAAAAAAAAGAAGAAGAAAAAAAGAAAAAGAAGAAAAGAAAACAAAATCACAAAAAAGGAGGAAGAGGAAGAGGAGGAGGAGGTGGAGTCCCCGGCACTGGCTTGCCGGGACGGCTGGTTTGGGGTTTTTGGGTTTGGTGGTTTGTTTTGTTTTTTGGTTTTTGTTTTTTTGGGTTTTTTTTTTTTTTTTTTGGATACAAAAGGATGGAGCAAAGAAGCCCGAGCGAGGGAGAGGGCAGAGCTAGCCCCCCGGAGCCCCTCGAAGTCCCCCGGAGTCCCTCGGAGCCCTCAGCCCCGCGTCAAGTGCCTGAACTGCAGCGGGGAGGGGTCCCGGCCTCCCCGGAGGAGCCCCCGGCCGGGGGCAGCGCGGGAGGAAGCGCTCGGCCGTCCCCGTCCCGTGCGGTGACAGCGTGGCCGGGAAGGGGACGCAGGGACGTGGCAGTGCCTTAGAGCAGAGGGACCCCCGCGACGGCCGAGGCGAGGAGGAGGAAGAGGACGAAAGTCTCGCTGTCCCCAGCGAGATGAGGAGACTGGTCCCCAAAGGATCTCCGGCCCAGAGGACACCCGAAGGGTGGTGATGGAGAGAAGCCACCGTGGGATGTCCAGGAGCCGGGGATGCCACCGAGGCCACCGTCGCCACCCGCCTGGCCCCCTCCCCTGGCACCCAGAGCCGCCCCGAGGACCACCGGCATCGCATCCCCCATCCCAGTGGCCCCCGCTTCCCCCCGCTTCCCACCCCCCCGGGACGGCACAACGAGGCACCAGGGAAAGGGCTGACGCAGGAAATCCCGGGAGACAGAAAAATAATCAAAAAGGACAAGAAAAGGAGAAAACCCACCAAAAAAAAAAAAAAAGAAAGAAAAAAAAGGAAAAAAGAACAACAACAAAAAAAGCGCTTGGCGGAGAGGGAAACCTGTTGTTTTTTTTAAAGATCTGAGAAAAGAAACACATGAAAAAAAAGACAAAAAGACAAAAAAAAAAAAAAAAAGACAAATAAACTGCATGGTGCTTTAACAGGATCTGGTGACCTGGCTCAACCCAGCCGCGGCTGGCTGATGCTGTGCATGGCAGACTCTATTAACCGGCTCTACCTTCCCCTTCAGCAAAAGAGAAAAAAAAAGAGGAAAAAAAAACAAAAAAAAATCTGTATAAAAGAAAAAAAAAAGCCGTAAAAAAAAACACACACAAGAAAAAAAATCCATGTTTTCCTAATTTGCACGAAATTTTATACCACATGATGTGCCTTGCCTTCGAAGCCTAAGTATTACTGGACCCGATATCAGTGCGAGGGAGTCGCTGCATGCCCGGGGCTCCCGGGGGGCCGGGGGGGCCGGGGGCCGCTGCCCCCCCCTCGCCTCCTGCATGGCTTCTTCTCGGCCGGAAAAGTCCCTTTTTCTCTCTATTCTTCTTTTTTAACCGATTTTCCCCCTCAGAAACGTCTTCCAGTTGGTAATACCGATGCATCCTCTGCGCCAACACACCGGAATATGCAATAGCTGTGGGGGGGGGGCCGGCCGGGGGGGCGGCCACCCCTTTGCTTTGCCTCTCTTTTCTTTGTTTTCCTTCCCTTTTGGGGGGTTTTTATTTGTTTTTTCTGCTTCCAGCAACCAAAGGCAGCGAGGCGGGAGGCGGCAGGGACCCCCGGGCCAGAGCCCCCCAGAACGCTCGGGGGGGACCCAGTGTCCGGGCGCGGCAAGACTGAGCGGCATGTGGTGGGGTGCGTGCGGGGAGGAGCAGGGATGGAGACCCGCAGGGCTGATCCTTATGGGGGGGTCACAGGGTCCCACCCCCCCCTAAGGGGACCCCCCACTTTTTCATTGGTTTTCAATGGGGCGCAGGGCCAGGAGGGCTGAGCCCAGCTGCTCTCGTGACAGGAATGGAACCGTGTGAATGTAGCTGTGCCCCCCCCCCCGGGCTGGTGTCAGGGGGGGTCACAGCCTCCCCCCACCTCCACCCCATCGGCTTCAGTCCCGGGGGTCCGGCTGGCACAGCAGGGAAGGGCAGGAGGTGCCTTCTCGCCGCCTCTCCCTGCTGTGCCCGCTGCCGAGCAGGGGCCCGACACCCCCTAAAAACCCAGGATTTGCCTTAAAACCCCAGCGTTCCGCCGGCTGGAGAGACCCCCCCAACCTCCCTGAGGCTGAGGACTGATGCGGGTCGTGACACCGGTGGGCGGGTGGCACCGGCATCGCTGCTGCGCGGGCATGAAGAAACGTCGTCGTCAACAGTTTTTAATTTTAATTTTTTAATTTTTTTTTTTTTTTTTGGTGTCTAAAAGTATTAGTGGGGTGTGACGGGGTGGTCGCGTCCCGCCAGGTTTCGCCCACAGTTGAGGCTGGTTTGAGGGTCCCAGACCCTTTGGGAGGAGCCTTGGGAGACGCTTCTTTATGCAAGGTGCAGTATTGATTTCTGCAAGGACAATGCAAGGAGGGAGCGGGGGCGGCGTCCAGCTAGGGGGGGGAGGAATGAAAAATAGAATTTAAAAAAAAGAGGGGAAAAAAAGGACAAAATTAAAAAAAAAAAAAACGAGAGAGAATTTTTTTTAAAAATAGAAAAACAAAAAAACAAAAAAAAATTGGGGGGGGGGGTTAAGGCTGGAAAAGGCTCAGCTCAAAGCAAAAAATATTAAAAAAAAAAAAAAGCATTTTTCAGCGGTGACAGCGACAGCGAGAGCGGAGGGAGGGAGCGGGGGGCACCGGGGCAGCCCCTCCGGCCAGCCCCGGGGAGGCGAGGGGCGCTGGCGCCCCTCGGGCCTGGGCCCCCCCGCCCCGAGGAAGCTCCGGAGCCCCCGTCCCGCGGGGACCCCACCGGGACCGTCCCCTGCCCCCTTTTTGCTGCCTCCCCACCCCCCGGGCCGGCAGCAAGTCCGGCCGGGCTGCGGTCGCAGCCCCCCAAAACCCGCCCTCGGCAAGAAAAGCACCTTAAACCATATTAAAAAAGGCAAAAAAGAATCAACTCGACGCCCCCCAGCCCGTAGGGCGGCATTGGGGGGGGCGGGCCGGGGGCTTCCCCTTGCGGGGCCGGGGAGCCCCCCGCGCCCCCGGGGTCTTTGCACTGCTCCCCCGACACCCCCCCCGGGGCCGCACCCCCGGCTCTGCCCAAAGGGAATATGCAACACCCCCCCGGTCCCTCCCTGGGGGGGGGCACCACTCATTTTTATTATTTCTATTTTTTTAATAATTCTCCTTTCTTTTTTTTATCTTCTGGCGGCCTCGATGGCCACGGTCGGGGTGAGCGCAAAGCCGGGGTGGAGGACACCCCATCCCTGGGGATGCTCCGGGGGGGGTCCCCCGCAGGATGGGGATACGAGGGGGCTCCGCTCGACAATCACCGCGGGGGTTTCATGCACTACAGTCTCTCCTAGAGGGTTTTTAGTCGGGCTCGTCGGCTTAAAAAAATTAATTAAAAATAGTCCTTGTGACCTATAAATAAAACAAATAACCTGTACATATATATATATATCTCCACATATATATATATGGGGCTGCAGGGCCGGGGGGGGGGGGGGCGCGGGCCCGCGGGCCCACACACAGTTAAGGTACTTTAAATCGCAAAGGAATATATATATATATAAAATCTCATATATATATATATATATGTCTTGTTTGGTGGGGTTTGGGCTCTTTTGTTTTTCTTTTTTTGTTTGTTTGGTTGGTTGTTTTTTTTGTACTCAGAGTTTGGAATTTGCTGCTTTCTGCCCCCCACCCCTGCCCGGGATCCCGCCACCGGCTGGGATGGGTGCCCCCGGTGATGGGTGCCCCGGGTATGCCCATGGGTGACCCTCTGGGTCCCCTGTGCGGCTCCCATGGGTGTCACTGGGGGTGCTCCAGGTGACACCCGCGGGTGCCGCACCGGCTGCCCCACCGGGTGCCCATGGGTGCACCTCTGGGTGCTCCTTTGGATGCTCCAGGTGGTGGCCACGGGGGCCTCTCTGGGTGCCCCAAGTGATGCTCACAGGTGCCTCGCAGGGTGCCTCGAGCAATTCCCACGAATGCCCCTCTGGGTGCTCCAGGCGATGCCCATGGGTGTCCCTCTGGATGCCCCGAGAGATAGCCACGGATGCCCCTCTGGGTGCTCCAGGTGTTGCCCACGGGTGCCCCGGTCCATGGGTGCCGCTCTGGGTGCCCCCGTGCCCCGCTGGGCGCCCCGTGCGATGCCCGGGGACAGGCGGGAGGTGGAGCCGGGGTGGGGGGGAAATCCCACCCCCGGGCAAAGAGCGGCAAAAGGAGAGAAACCGCCCCAAAAAGGCGCCGAGGCGGCAGCCGGCCGGACCGCGCCTCTTACCCAAACCAAAAATCCCGCCGCAGTGCCTCCGCGCCGCCGGCTGCCCCCGCCCGCCTTTTCGGGGGGTCCCCGCTCCCCCCGGGGGGCCGGGGGTGCCCCCTCCCCCCGCAGTTATATTTTACTCGTTCGCCGGATTCTCGCTTTCGCTTTGCCGCAGCCGATACACACCGCGAGCGCACCAGGGCCGCGAGCCGGGGCCGGGCCCCCCCCGCTGCGCCCCCCGCGCCCCCTGGCCCCGCATGACCCCCCCCGAGCCCCCGCTCGCCTCCCTGGTGCTTCACGATATTTGATTATACCATTGTACGCAGCCATTACCGATAGCGCCGCTCCTGCCTACATACACTTACTGACCCTGATACGGATTTTTGGGTTTTTTTTTTTTTTTGGTTTTCTTTTCTGTTTTGTTTCTTTTGTTTTGGTTTTGTTTTTTGGGTTTTTTTCCGTTGTTTTTTTTTTTTTTTCTGTTGTTGTTGTTCCCCCCCCTATGCAAAAAAGAGAAAAAAGAGACAAAAAAGAAGAAAAAAACAAAAAAGAAAAAACTGACACACAAAAAAAGATTAAAAAATGAAAAGGAAAAAAAAAAGACAAAAAAAAAATGTATAAAAATTAAACAAGCTATGCTTCAACTCCAGCTCGCCTCCGCCCTTCCTTTGCAGCCCCCGGGGGAAACTGAGGCACAGCGTCCAACCGGGGAGAACAGGGGTGTCCCAGCGGAGGAAGAGGGGCACTGGGGAGAGCAGAGCCCAGCCAGGCACCCATCACCCCAGAGGAGGGACCCGCACCCATTACTGCTCTTGGGCCGGATGAGGAGGGTGACAGAGCTGGGACCCCGCAGGGCGCACCCCCAGCCTCAGGCGGGGCCGCGGGGTGGCAGGGACAGGGTGGGGACAGGGACATGGGTGGGGGCAGCCGTGGTTCACGGGGGGGTTCTGCCGCTTGCTCTGCTTCCAGACCTCGGCCACGGGTGTCACCGCCTCGTGCGCGTGACGTCATCGCCTGGCTGCGTGACGTCACTGTCCTCACCCGTAGGTCGGCGTTGGCCGCAGCTGCGCTTCACCCCCGCGGTCCCCGCGGTCCCCACGGTCCCTGTCCCCAAGCACTGCTCAGGACCTCCTCGGTGCTCCCCAGTCCCCTGTGTCCCCTCGGTGCCCACCCCTCGGTCCGGGGTTGTCGGGCAGCGATGTGGCTGGACACGGACACCGGCTCTCGCCCTGCCGAGGTCGCTGAGGTCTGGCAGCTTGGAACTTGCCATTGTCCCCTGCCCTAGTGGCACCCGGGGGTGCCGCACACCCTCCTCCCCAGCACGGTGACACCACACGCTTGACTCGGGGCAGGCTGGGGACCTTTACTAGGTACGTCTAGGGAGGGGGCTGTCCTCGTCCCCCCGCGGCCGGGACCCCCCGCGGGCCCAGGGTTGGGGGACACGGGGAAGCCCCGCTGCCGTCCCCAGCCGCCGCCCACCCCTCTCCGCTCCGGCGAGCGGGCGATCCGCGCCGGGTCTTGGTCATAGCCGGGGCGGCCGCAGGGCGGGAGGTGCCACGGTGGCCACGGCTGTCGCCGAAACCCGGCGCGGATTCCCGCCCCGCGGACGGGGTGAGGGTGCGGCGCCCGTCGGAGGTGCTGCGGAGCGGGCAGAGGGGGCCGGGGGGACTCAGAGGGACGTGGCCTTGCTCTGCTGCTTGTCGTCGCTCAGCTCATCCCAGTCCTCAGCCGCCGGGTTGACGTGGCCGGAGCGCCCCAGCCTGCGGAAGGGAGGGAACGTCGGTCAGCCGGGCACTGCACCGGCACCGCGGCCGTGCCAGGGGCACGCGGGCACCACGGCACGGCCGCCTCCGGCCATGCCAAGGGCATACAGCCACCATGGCACCTCCAGAACGTGGCAACTCTCGAGGGAGTCCGAGCCCCGGTGCTGGGGGGGGGGGGTCCCGGTGCCGCCCCGCAGCACCCGGGCTGTGGTACCTGTCAGTCGCCAGGGTCTCCGGGTAGTCGTTCTCCTCCCTGCGAGGGGAGAGAGAGGCTGAACGGTGCCCGGGGACAGCCCTGTCTCCAGCCCATGGCAACCTTACACGCAGTTTTCCCCCGGCCAGCACCCCCCGGCCCCCAACCAATCCAACCTGCGCCTCCTGAGATTCCAGAGCCGGTTAACGAGCAGCACCACGAAGATGATGAAGAGGAAGACGACGACGGCCGTGACGCCAATGAGCCACGGCTGCAGCACCTTGGGGCCCGTGTCTGCATGGGCAGGGGACAGGGAAGGGAAAAGGTGGGGATGGGGACAGTTTCAGGGGAGTTACATCCTTCAGGGGATGGGAACCCCCATGAGATGGGACATTGGCAGACACTCACTGTGCCCCCTTCCCACTGTCCCTTGGGTACCAAGGAAGCCACCCCCAACACAGCTCACCCGCCCCCAGCACAGTGGCGAGCACTGGGGCAGCGGATGGGTGTCTCCAGATCTTTCTGCTCTGCTCCCAAAAGTTACTGTTGGAGCACTGGGACAGACTGGTCCCACTGGAAAGGTCTCCCAGGAGCTGATCCAATGCCTTGGGAGGGCCTGGCCACCTCCCCAGGCACAGCAGTACAGAGCATCACAGGGGCACCTACCAGTCTGTCCCTGGGTGGTGGCAGTGAGGACGAACAGGACCAGGAGCGAGAGGGGCTGCAAAGGCCTCAGCATTTTTGAGTGGAGGGCTGGAGCACAGCTGGATTCTGCTCCTGAAAGTGAGCTCCTGTCCCCCGCTGCTGTCAAGCCCTGCTCTCCACACCCAGGGCAACGGGCACCTTTATTGGCTCCAAAAGGACAAGTGGCACCAAGCACCATGGCAACGTGTCTCCTGTCACCCGTGGGAGGTGGTACCACTCCCCTGGCTCAGGCACCGGCACCCCACAGCACCCAGTGGCCACCACCTTGGGGACCGCAGTGGCAAAGGACAGGCATGTCCCTGTGCCCAGGACCGGGGACCACCCCCGGGGTAGGTGGATGGACGGAGGGAGAGACAGACAGACAGGCAGGAGGGTGGAAGGACAGACAGGTGGGTGGTGGGGTGGGTGGATGGACAAACACGTGGGTGGGTGCACAGGTGGAAGGACAGATGGGTGATGGGGTGAAGTGCCCACCCTGCCTGGTTCCACCCAACCCTGCTGGCAGGGCTGGGGCAGATCCCATGGGGATGGGGCAGCACTGAGGGGTGGGCAATGCCAGGCCACCCCCAGCCCTCCCCTGGGCACAAGCCAGCTGGCCCCGACAATCCCAGCTGGGACCCCATGACATCCTCAGAGAGTGAGTGCCCACGTACTGCCAAGAGTGAAATACTGATGGGGTTATCAGGGAGACTGTGGCGGGGTGCCCACCCACCAGGGCGCAAGGAAAACTGAGGCACAAGGTGGCCAGCAGTCCCCCAGGGAGGGACAGTGGGCTTTGGCAGGGCCACCCTGCCTGTGGCAAGTCCTCAATGGGCGAAGAATGAGACTGGGGACACAGGGATCCAGCCCCAGCCTGGGTTTAGGACGGGGTGCAGGGCCATGCAACAGCCCCCATGCCCAGTGCCCTCACCCAGAGCCCAGGAGAGGCTTGTGAGTGCTTTGTCCCCCAAGAATGGTTTGGGGGTGCCACTGGGCATGGTCTGGCAGTGCCAAGGCACTGAGGAGGTGGTGGGGGCACAGCCAGCCTCAGTGTCCAGCTGTCCATCTCTCTGTCCCTACCCTGACTTGGCCCATCCAGAGGTGTATCCATGTTTCCCTGTGCATGTGTGCACCTGTGTCCACACCCCCTGCCCACCATTGTCTGTGCCCCCACACCATGGGTTTGCACCCCCCAAGCACCCACCTTTACACCCACATGCCCATGGCCAGGGGTGGCATGGCTGTGCTAAGGGGGGCTGTTACCCCAGGCAGAGGTTGGGATGTCTCAGCCCTGCCACCCCCAGTGCTGTGCTGGGCCAAGGGGTGAGCAGGGCTGGAACAGGTGGCTTTACTGGGGTGACAGCTCAAGAGAAGCCCTAAGAGCAGCACTAGGGCTGGGCAGGGAGGGGAAGGCTGTGTGCCAGTGCTGGGCAGCGCCTACGGCCAGGGCCACACCGTGACCCAATGGTCAAGCAGGGCTGCAGGGGTGTCCCCTGGCCCTAGAAGAACCTCTTGGGGGAGTCAGCAAAGGAGACGGAGCTGCGTGGCATGAGCAGCCCCAGCGGGATGTCCGAGCCAGAGAGGATGCCAGTGCCTTCGTCCTCTGCCTTCTGCTCCACCAGCACCTCGTCCTTCTCCAGCCACTCTGCCTCTGGCACGGTGCCCTCGGCCATCCCTGCCTTCTCCTCCGGCTTGGGCCCGAATGCCCAGTCTGCAGGGGCAGAGACGGAGCTGTCAGCAGCACCAGCCCTGCCACAGCACAGTCTCAGGTGAGCGGGATCCCCCCGGCCTCCTGCCCACCCCGAAGCCTGACCCTGCTGTGGGCAGCACTCACCGGCAAAGTCATGCACCAGGTCCTTGATGAGGTGCCCCACAATGGCATATGCCACCACCAGCACCAGCGCTGCTGCCATCATCAGGTACAGGACGTAGCGGGGCAGGCGGATGCTGTCCAGGGCGGGGGGCTTGTAGTCCACATACAGCACCCCGTCCTCCTCGGGGGGTGACTGCAGCAAGTGTCGTGGCCCCCATGCCCCCCCGGTGCCAGGGAGGGGGACACCCCCTGCCAGGGCCATGGCCAGCTATCTGTGCACCCCCACCCCGAGCCACCGAAGCCTCTGCCACGCAGGGGACTGCAGGGGAGGAAGTGGCATCAGGGTCCACGAGGCTCCTTGGTGCTGGCAGCTCACAGGGACAGTGGTGTCCCCATGGCTGGTGGCAGTGCCACTCACCCAGCGACAGAGCTGTGTTACTGAGAAGGAGCTTAGCGCCTGCTAATCCAGGCACAGCCCGGCTGCCTCAGCATGGGGGGTGACCAGTGGGCTCTGATGTGGGTCAGGGTCCCCAGATCCTGCCCCTCTGGCAGCACCACTGGTACCTCTGCCTCCCTGGGAGTGGGGAGTCACCTGCAGCTGGAGAACCCCCAAGGACAGGGATGGGGAGGGATGCTCAAGGTCTCTCCTCCCTCCCTGGGCTGGGTTAAATCCCTCAGCAGACCCCAGATCCCTGGAGCAGATGGTTGAGATCCCAGAGGACACAGCACCCTTGGAGCCAGAGGTGATGGGCAGAGGGGATGGGGATGCAGGCTCGGCCGGGAGGCTCCCACGGGGCCCCCTTTGCTGTACAGTGGAGCAGCCCATGGCAAGAGGCTGTCACCTTCCCAGAGCTTCACGATGGCTGCCACCCGTGCCACCCAGCGCCCAGGATCACCTCCCCCATGCTTCCCCCAAAAGCAATTCCTCCCACACCACGAGGGTGCAGGGTTTAGCCCAGACCAGCAGCAGCTTTGGAGAAACCCCAAACCCTTCCCAGCACAGGCTAAATTGGGAGGGGTGAAGGTGCTGGTGGGGTTCAGTGCCAAGTCAAGGCTCAAGGCTCAAGGCTCAGCCCTGCTCCCTTCCAGCACCTCCCAGCTCTGCTGCACCAAGTCACCCCTGCCCAGATCCCAGCCTCAGAAATGCACTTTGTTCCAATTTTGTCTTAAAAGGTGTTTGGGGGAGCAGAGAGAAATGCTGGCACAGAATTTGAGAAACAACCCTGTATGGTCTGGGTGAGTCACCCGTGGAAAGGTCGGAGAACAAGGGTTGGGGCAGCTGGGGTGATAAGTGGGGACAGACACCCTGCCAAACTCCAGGGTGCTGGAGTCCATGTGCCAAGAAGGGAACAGTGGAAGTGACAATGCAGCCTGGGGGAAATCACCCATCTCACTGTCCTGGGGATGGATACGGACACAGGAACACTCCAAAAGTGCCAGTGGGTCCTGCCCATCACCCAGGGGCTACAGAGGGTGAGGGAAGGGGGACAAGCAACCCACACCAGCTGCTGACTCCAAAGAGTGTGAAAACATCAGGTGTTTGTCCCCAGTGCTGGGGAACTGCAGTCTGGAGCCCCTCACCCTCCACATCACACACAGGTGACCCTACCCACAGCGCTCGGGCACACGTCACTGACTCCCAGTGTGTACAAGTGACCAAAACTGGTCACATCTTGACTAAAAGCCCTTTCCATGGGGTCCTGACCTGGGTCAGACTGGGCCATGGCCAGAGCTGCCCCTCCCTCAGCTGTGTCCCTGAGCACCAGAGCCCTGGGGATGCTGAGCTGGCCTCAGGGACTAAGAGGATTGAGCCTGGGACTGACTCACAGGGAGGCCTCAGACAAGGGGAAAAGCCAGGTATGCCCAGCAGGATGCCAGGCCCTGCAGGGCAGTGGGACCTACCAGGGCACCTCAGACAGTTCATCTTCCTCCCCAGGGCTGGGGGTTTCACCTCATGCCATCAGGGACACCACTCCCTGCTCCTCCCAATGTGGCTGGACTCGATTTTAAAGGTCCTTCCCAACCTCAGTGGTTCTATGATTTCATTTTGGCACCCCCAGGCTCCCACCAGGGCCTGACCCCGTGGCACTGGGTGCATTCCACACCTGGGCACAGGTAAATCACAGCTCAACTCACTCCACCTTCCCATGCCAGTGCTTTATTCCCTGCCAAACCCCAAACCCCAGTGTCCAGGCTGGGCTGGCCGGGGTTTTTGGGTGCCAGAAGCAGCCTCAGCCCTCCTGGCCCTGGTTAAACACAGGGGAAAGCCCAGGCAGGCTCTGCCTCACCCTGCCTGCCCTAATGGCAGCGCCCTTCCCCGCAGAAAAAAACCCAGCCATATCTTCCCAACTTTGCCATGAAACAACCCCCATCCTGGGGCAGAGGCTGCCACAGGCTCAGCTCCAGCCTGTCCCAACAGGAGAGGCCAAACCCACTGCGGGGGCGAGGAGGGCCCCGGCTCGGCACCAGCACCAAGAGCAATTTCGAAGCATCCTAACACCACAGCCCACAAGAGCGGGTGCCCAAAGCCCATCCTGGCCCCCAGCAAAGCTCAGGTGGGGAGAATGGAGCTGCCGACGTGGCAGCACCAACCCAGGGCAGGCCCAAGCCCCGCAGAGCTGCAGCAGGCTCTGACATGCCAAGCAGAGCCCACCTGGTCCAAGCCCCAAGCCAGGCTGCGGGCAGGCAGTGCTGATCCTGGCAGGGAAAAAGGGGCAGATCCAGGAAACAGTGGCTGGCGAGGAGTGGTGGAGAGGCAAGTAGCAGCTCAGCCTGGATTTGGAGGGAAAAGGTGGTTGTAATTGTGCCAGAGAGCATACCCAGTTCCTCCTCCAGCTCTGCGTGGCAAGGCACGGCTCCACGCCGACAGAGGTGGCCGTGAAAGCGCCATTGGCAGCAGGAGGGGGTGGGAGGCAGCACACCCACCTCCGTGCCCCCAGTGCAGGCTTAGGAGGAAGCCTGCAGCTTGCAGAGCCCGTCGGCGTACTGGAACTGGGCGCCGTTCTCATACTCGTACATGTCCAGGGCCACCTGGCAGCTCTCGCGCACCACGCGCTCCTCGTCGCCGGCGAAGGCACGCAGGGCCTGCAGGCAGGAGGGCCGGGCGATGGAGCCCAGCGCCTCAGCGCACTCGTGCCGCACCATGGGGCTCTCGGCGCGGCTGCGCAGCGCGGCCGTCAGCTGAGGGACGCACGCCTCGTCCTGCAGCTGCCCCAGCACGTAGCCGATCTCGTGGCGGAACAGCGCGCTGCCACAGCGCAGCCCTGCGGGAGGGGCAACGGTGAGCTGGGACGCCCCAAAATGCACCAGGATGCCCCAAAACGCACCAGGATGCCCCAAAACGCACCAGGATGCCCCAAAACGCACCAGGATGCCTGGATAGAGCCCCCCACCCGAAAGCTGGGGATGTAAAGGGTCACCGCCCCAGCCCTGTGTATACAAAGGGGTGTCCCACCCTGTTCTTCCCTGATCCCACCCTGATTCCTGATCCCAGCCCTGCCCCAGTGCCTCCCTTGATGGCAGCACCCACCCTCCAGCAGAGCTGCCGCCCCTCACCTGCCCCAGGTTCTGCCCCACCACACGATGCTCCAGGGGATGGCAGCATGGCCAGGGACTCCAGCCCTCCGGGACCAAGCAGCTGGAGCAGGAGCTAACAGATCCCATCTCATGGACCTCAACTGTCCCAGATGTCTGGAGAGCCTCACCCACTTCCCTCAGGCTGGGGGTGGGTCCAAACGGTTCCTGGGCTGTGGTCTGCCCCTTTCCCACTCCAGAGACATTCCCCTCTCCAGAGCTATTGCCAAACACCAACAGCCCCTGACTTTCCAGGCCAGGAGAGCAGGACCCCAACAATCCCAGGCCAGGTCTTACAATGGGTCAGACCAGCTGGTCCCAGACCACCATCACAAACAATGCCCTCCCTCAGGGAAGGGGATCTGGAGGGTGGCAAGGGGGCTCTGGAACACCAGAGACCACTCAGCACTCTGTAATGTGGCAGGTGACAGCAATCCTAGACACAAACATGTGAGAGCAGCTCTGGCAGTCCTGGATTTGGGAAGGGCTCATCCCAGATTAGCCTGGACAGACCCACAGCAACGACAGGCCCTCACCTTCTGCCAGTGCCAGCACAGCAGCCTGGCCCCCCACGTTCCGCAGGGCAAACATGGCCCGGTAGCGGTCAAACAGTTCCTGGGACTCATCCAGGAGGATCTCCCGGAGCTTGGCAACATCCGTCTCCTCAGCAGGGGGAGCAGGATCTACAGAGAGGTACGGGGTGGTGCTTGGCTTCTCCTTGTTGTTCTGCAGCCACTCCAGCCTCCTCACGGCCAGCTGACATGTCTCTGCCACCTGTGGGGACAGGGACACGGCCCTGGCTGCAGAACAGCACTGGACAGCGCCAGGAGAACCCCAGCACGAAGCAGGATGTCACTGTGATGTCCCCACCCACCTGCCCAGGCAGGACCTGCTCTGAGACCAGCTTCATCCCAGAGGAAATGACCCCTCAGGAACCTCACCTCGACCACAGGATCCTGGGAATAGCGTTTCAGGATATCCAGCACGTCAGGGTTCCCGATAGCACCCAGGGCTTCACCTGAAGGATGTATCAGGATGTTATCGGGGTGTCTGCATGAGAAGAACCCTGCTGTGTTCTCTGGCAATGCCTTGCCTTGTTCTAAAGCACAGACACAGGCCTAACTGACTGATCCCAAATGGGGCAAACGTGGACACAGGCCGGACTGACTGATTCCAAACAGGACAAACACAGCAGAAGCCTGGCCAGCAGGAACAGCAGGACCTGGCCAACCTGGCTGTCAGGTCTGGCCAGGGAAGGTGGTGAGATGTTACGTGACTCAGGGTTTGACACCCAAGCCAGATCAGGCCTCCATGAGCTGCTCTGTACAGTGGGGGAAGCACCCCCAAGCCCCACTTGCTAGCCAAGCCCTTCCCCTGCCCCCAGAGCCGCAGGAGCTGCCACCATACCTGCCTCGTGCCTGACCATGGGCTCCTGGGCCGTGTCCTCCAGCACGCGGATGAGCACCGGGATGGCTGCCTCGTCCTGCATCTGGCCCAGGCAAAAGGCCAGCTCGTGCTTCAGCAGCGCCGAGCCGTCCCCGAAGGCGCGGCTGATCCACTCCACGGCCGCGCGGCCGCCCAGGTTCCGCAGGGTGAAGAGGGCCCGGAACCGGGCGGGCAGGGGCTGCGCCGCGTCCAGCAGCGTGCGGCCAATGGCCTCCACCTCCTGCTCCGTCACCATGGCGCGGGCGGGTCTGGGCACTCTGGGGGCTCTGGGGGGCTCCTCGGTCACACTCCTGCGCCCGGGGAAGGAAATCAAGGTGAGCCCTCAGCCGCCAGCGGGCCCCGTGGCTCGGGGGGGCGGACAGGAAGGGCCGCGGCCCGGCCTGTGCTGGAGAACCGGACCCCGGGGCCGGCCCCACAGCGCGTGTCCGGACTCGGTTTCAACGGATACCCGGGAGAAACGTGGACCCCCTGCCGCGACCGCGCCAGACGGAGACGCCGGGCCAGCGGAGCCGGGGCCCAGTGGAGCTGCCCGGGTCGGGGGATACCGGGGGGGGGTTCGGGGAGGGCCCGGCGGTGCCGGCGCTGCACTCACCGCGCGCCGCCATCTTGCTGCTGCGCCACGTGACCGCCCGGCGGCGGCGCCTGCGCAATACGCACGGGCGGAGCCGCCCACGAGGGGGCGCTGCCTCCCGTCCACCTGAGGGCGCTGCTGTTCCCGCCCGCAGCTCGCCATGGCCGGGCCGGGGCAGGGTCGGCTCCAGCCGCGCCCAGTCAGGGATCGGAGGGACCGGCGGGAAGAGCCGGGCAGGGGCACAAGGACCCAGGAACTGAGCCACAGACCCCTCCGGAGAGGGGCTGGGGGTGCCAGGCATGACAAACCCCTCCAGAGAGGGGCTGGGGTATTCCAAGGAGAGCAGAATTCCTCCGGAGAGCGGCTGGGGATGCCAGGCATGACAAACCCCTCCAGAGAGGGGCTGGGGTATTCCAAGGAGAGCAGAACTCCTCCGGAGAGCGGCTGGGGATGCCAGGCAGGGCAAACCCCACCTTGAGAGGAACCTGGGGTGTGAGACTGGGCAAAATCCCTCAGGAGAGGAGGCAGGGGTGCCAGGCTGGGCAAACCTCTCTGGAGAAGGGCCAGGTATGCCAGGCTGAGCAAAATCCCTCTGGACAGGGGCTGGGGGGTGCCAGGCTGGGCAAATCTCCAGGGCAGCACATCCCCGAGTTTGTGGATGCAGTTTAATTCCAGGCTGGTGTCAGCCCTTGCAAGTCACTGCTCCACCTCTTCCTTCCCCTTTCTTCCCGTGTATGTTTACACAGCAAGTTGCAAACCTTCAAAGGAGTTTTGCCTTATTTCAAGGCTCCTACTGATTTTGGCCTAATGTAAAGGCCTTGGGACAGAGGAAAGGGAGATCCCAGCAGCCTCCCCCTCCCAGCCCTAATCCCCACTGTACTCCCACAGCACACAACACACCACCAAACCAGTTAGATCCTGGGAGAGAGAATGGGCACAAAATACATTCCACTGCCTGAAACCTCCACAGCAAACTCAGCCCGAGCGTGACACGGCCGCCCCTCCCAGCCCTGGGCCCGCCTGGTACAGCTTTGCCAGAGTCCACAGTGAGTCTGCAAGCAGGGATGCACAGGGATGTGCAGGGTGGTTGCTCCCCGGGCCTGTCAGCCCTCCCCGCAGCTCTCAAAGTACTGGCACATCAGCTCACGCACTTGCTCAGCACGGCTGTCCTCCATGGCAGCCGGCGCGGGCTGGCAGGGCTTGGGCAGCTCAGTGGGCTCAGTGCCCTCCAGCCACTCCTCGTTGAAGGGGTTGTCGTGGGCCTCGCAGATGTTGTGCAGGATGCAGCAGGCAAGGACGAGGGTGGGCAGCAGCTCCAGGCTGCAGTCATCGCACTTAAGGAGGATCTGCCAGCGTGCCTTGAGGCGCAGGAAGGCATTCTCGATCACGCTGTGGGCCCGCTTCAGGCGGTAGTTGAACTGCAGCTGGCGCTGGGTGAGGTTCTCATCCTCCTGGTAGGGCTTGAGGATCCAGTCTTGCAGTGGGTACGTGGCATCACCCAGCAGCACGTACTTCTGTGCCTTCCCCATGAAGTGCTTGGGAGGGTTGGGGCACAGCCGGCCCTCCTTGGCCAGCACCCACAGGCTGGAGCTCTCCAGGACCGCGCTGTTCTCCATGCTGCCTGGAAAGGCGGTGGAGACGTCCCAGAACTGCCCCAGCCCGTCCACGGTGGCCTGCGTGAGGATGGAGTGCCAGCCCTGGCCATTGCAGTAGTCGGCGGTGAGGCGCAGGGGTGGGTGGATGGGGATGTGCAGGCTGTCCAGCGCCCCGATGCAGTGCGGGAAGCCCCAGCGCGTGCAGAAGATGCGCACCATGTTCTCCAGCTCCTTCTCGTCGGGCAGCCGGAGGTAAAGCGGCTTCAGCAGCAAGACCACAGCGTAGCTCACCTCCCGGACACAGCTCTGCACCGTGGAGGGCCCCACACCGAAGAGCGGGCTCAGAGTCTGGTACTCCACATTGGTGGCCAAGTGCCACAGGGCCACAGCCACCCTCTTCTCCAGGGGCAGGGTGGGGTGGAAGTGGGCACTGTGCGGAGCCAGCCCAGGCCGCAGCTGGTTGCAGATGTAGAAGAAAGTCTCCTTGGACATACGAAACTTCTCCAGCCAGTCCTGGGGCCCA
The DNA here is from genome assembly GCF_041296385.1 of Aphelocoma coerulescens. NCBI lineage: Eukaryota > Metazoa > Chordata > Aves > Passeriformes > Corvidae > Aphelocoma > Aphelocoma coerulescens. Next base: position 1,943,572 of record NC_091041.1, on the reverse strand, counting down.
AACTCCTTCAGGACCACCCGCTCCCACCAGTCCGTGCTCCTGAGGCTGGGCCAGGCACGGGGGTAGAAGCAGCAGCTGGTTCTCCTCCGGTGAGCGATGAGGAGCTGCAGTGCAGGGGGGAGACAAGAGCGGTGTGAGACAGCGCTTCCCTGCACTTCACCTGGACCCCCCTCTGAAGATTACCCAGCTCAAGAGATCTGCTCAAGGCAGGAGGATGCCCAGTGCCAGGGGTCCCAACTGGTCTAACACCGGTCAAATCTTCCTGTTCCTGAGAAACCTCACTGCAAACCCACCAGGCAGTAGGTGTGACTCCAGACAAGATGGCCAGGTGTTGCAGACAGAGTTTTCTGGAAAAGCCCCTTTTTGGGGTGGCCACTCCCTCTGGGAGTTTGTCTTTTAATGAGCATTACTGGATTTCCTGCTGCCAAGGGAACTGTGGGCTAAGTCCCGATTTGGAACAGGGAGAGAGCATCCCTCGAAGGTGGGAATCAGGATTTGGAAGGGGAAGCTCCTGGCCTCTCCACAGGAATTGTTTTTCTGTTATTAAATTTAAAAATGCAACTTTAAATTAAAAAGAGGCTTTTGTCACTTTCTTCAGCCACCGCCCAGGCCAGCAGGTTCCCTGTGTTCCACCCCAGCTTGTCCTTGCTGCCATGTATCCCTTGTATCCGCAGGCCTTTCATATCCCCACTGCATCCCCCACCTTTGATATCACCCTCTCCTTCACATCCCCATGTCCTCTGCATCCGCCATCCTTTGTGTCCAGGATCACATCCCGTGTCCTTCAAGCCCCATCCTTTGTGTCCCTTTGTGTCCCACAGAACCCCCACGTTCCCCATCCTTTGTGATCTCTGTGTCCATGTGTCCTTCCAGTCCCACATCCCATGTCTTGGGTCTCACATGTCCCCCACCCTTTATGTCCCCCTTGTGACTTCCCCGTGCTTCCCATCCTTCCCACCACTGTACTTTGCATCCTGAACCCCCCCACTGTCCATTTTTTGTGTTCCTGTGACCTGTGTACCCCGTGCCCCAAACCCCTCCTGTCCCTGTGTTCCGTGTCTCACGTCCCCCATCCTGTGTCCCGGTGATTGTATCCCCGTATCCCCCCATCCTCCATGGCGCCGTGACCTCCGCGCGTCTCCCGTATCCCCCATCCTTTGTGTCCCCGTGACTTCAGCGAATCCCCCGTAACCCCCCCCCCCATCCTTTGTGTCCCCGCGATCTCCACGTGTCCCCCGCGATCCCGTCCCCGCGTGCCGTGTCCCCACGTCCCGTCCAGGTCCCCCCCCATCGCGGCCCCGCCCCGGTCACCGTCATGAGCCGCTTCTGCCGCTGGCTGTAGTAGTGCCGGAGCCAGGCGCGCCGCTGCGGCCCGTCCCAGCCCCCGGCGCCGCTCCCGCTCCCGCTCCCGGCGCCGCTCCCGTTCCCGCTGCCGTTCCCGGCCATGGCCCCGGCGCGCCGCCGCCGCCGCCGCGCCAGCGCGCACAGGAGCACCAGCAGCCGCTCCCGCATTTTCAAATCGGGAGCCGGGGCCGCCCTGGAAGTGATCGGTGGCGGGGTCACGGTGGCACCGGGGGGCGGGACGGGGCGGCACCGCTCCGCACGGCACGGCACGGCACGGCTCTGCACGGCGCGGTACAGATATCCCCATCCCTGCCGCACTGCACCGTCCAAACATCCCCATCCACCCCGCTCTGCACCGCACCGTCCTCCCCATCACCACCCCCACAGCACCACCATCCCCATCCCTGCCTCTCCGCACCGTCCTGCACAGCTCTGCCATCTCCATCCCCACCACCAACTCTCATCAAACCACACCGTCCATCATCCCCATCCTCACCACCACCCCCACCACACCACTATCCCCACCTCCATCCCCATCCCAACCCACTCCCTTCTTGCCTCCAGGCTGGGCTGGAAAAGGGTCACCGGGCTCAGCTGCAGCAAGGACTGGAACTCCAGAAACAATAAAGAAAACCGCAACAACAAAACCCCAAATCTGCCTCGGATTTGCAGGAAGGCTTGAAAAGGCTGGAAAAGACTGGACAAAGCTCATCGGGCTCGGCTTGGGCAAGGACGGGCACCTGAGTGACAAAAGGCCCAACCGCAGAGAGGCAGTGCCAGTGCCCTGCTGGTGCCCTGTGAAAGGACTGGGGTGAATGTGTCTTTACAAACAGATGGTGTGAATCTGCTTGTAAATAGGGCCAGGGACTTGTGGATAACGAAGTAACAGGAGAAAACAGCAGTTTCAGAAAGTGTTGCTAATTCACGTGGATTGCTGCTCAGGCAAGGTCATGCTAAATTCCTGAACTTGGAGAAGAAGTACAAAGATTTAACAGAGCTATGGACATCGTATGTTAGACAAAGAGGGGATGCATATTAGAGGGGGACATACAGTAGGCGATTCAGGGAGTTTGTACCTTCCAAGTACCTCAGTCAGTGGAGAAAGGGACAGGGAGATGTGGCCATGAAAATTAGGATAAAAAGGAGGCTGCGTCCCCCAACAATTTGAGATCCCCTGGGAAATGCTCCATGGCCTCTCCCTTTGTTCATGAATAAAGTTACAGGACTCCTCTCTCTTTCTGGACACAAATCTCTGGCGTTGTGAATTTTTCCGCACGCCTGGGAGAGATGCCAGGGCCGGGATAGTGCCCCAAAAGCAGTGCCTGCTCTCCCAAAGCCTGTTGGGTTTCCAGATGTGCCATGGAGAGGCATATCCCATAGGTCTCCTGCGGCAACAGAGAGTGCAGGGATGCCTGCAGGGAAGTTGCTGGGTTCCTCGTGGCCTGAGCCCAGGATCTGTTGGAGGGAATCATCTTGAGTTCTGGAGGCACTCTGGGCACCACAAGATCAGAAGGATCCAAAGCTGTTGGAGAGTGTCCAAAGGAGGGACACGGAGCTGGGGAAGGGTCTGAGGAGCGGCTGAGGGCACTTGGCTCGTTCAGCTGGAGCAGAGGAGACTGAGGGGAGGCTCCTGGGGGCTGCAGCTCCTCCCGAGGGGAGGCGGAGGGGCAGGGGCTGAGCTCTGCTCTGGGACAGGGACAGGAGCCCAGGGAACGGCTGGAGCTGGGTCAGGGCTGGGCATGGAGCTCAGGGAAAGGTTCTTCCCCCCGAGGCTGCTGGGCACTGCCCAGGCTCCCCAGGGAATGGTCCCGGCCCCGAGGCTGCCAGAGCTGCAGGAGCGTTTGGACAGCGCTCTCAGGGATGCCCAGGGTGGGGTTGTTGGGGTGTCTGTGCAGGCCCAGGGGTTGCAGTGATGATCCCTGAGGGTCCTTCCTAGCTCAGAATATTCCAGGATTCTATGAATGATTCTGTTCCTTCTCAGGGCTGCAGTTATCAGCTGTTTCTTGTTGAAAATAACATACAAGGGAGCCTTAAAGACAGACTTGATTGTTATGTGAGGCTGAGCTGCATGATTGATAGGGAGTCCAAGATTAATAACCAGGGAATTGCATGCAGTTGCTGCAGTAGGACCAGAATGGGTGCTTGTGCTGGGCAGGTGACAGTGAGATGGTGGTCTGGGGTCACCAGAGCATGGCAGATGGGCAGTCTGCAGACAGGCACCCCTCTGCCCCCAACGAGCACCCCAGACCCCCAGCACCAGCCTCTCTGTGGGCATGGGCAGGAACTGGGGGGTTCCAGCACGCAGCAGTGCTCAGAAGGGCGCAGGGCCACGAGTCCTCTGCAGCACCTGCCCCTGGCTCCTCCTGGGCCATGCGGAGCTGAGCTCTGGGGCAGCAGCAGCCCCTGGCCCAGTGCCCTCCCAAAAAGGGTTGGACACACAGCTCGCTTCCCAACAGCCCCCCCCAACTCCCTGAGAAGAGTAATGGGGATCAGAGACCAGGAATGGAGAAGACACAGATACTCTGCGGTGTCGTGGGGGGTCCTATGCGGAGTCACAGGCAATCTCCAGGGGGGCACAGGAATCCCACACCTTCCTGGAGGGGCCAGGACCAACCCCCAGGACCCAAGAAGCTCCCCAAGGACCTGAGGCACCCTCTTAAGGACCCAAGAACCTTTCCCAGAGACCCAAGGATCCCTTTAGGGACCAAGAAACTTCCACTACAGTGCTCCCGAAAGACCCAAGGACCCCCTCAAGGACTCAGGGAACCCCTCAGGGACATGATGAGTCCCTTCCAGGGACCAGGAAGCCCTCCTAAGAACCCCCTCAAGGACCAAGATAATTGCTTTAAGGACCCAAGACCCCTCCACCCCGGGACCAAAAGAACCCTATAAGGACCCAAGGCCCCCAAGAAGCCCCTCAGGGACCAAGAGAACCCTCTGGAGGGCCCAAGGGCCTCCTTACAGATCCACGGGGCCCATCAGAGGCCCAGCAGTCGCCGGCCCTTCAGGGAGGGACGCACACAGACACCGGGGCCCCCGCCATGACGTCATGGTCGGGCGGTGACGTCACCGGGCCGTTGCCATGGCGCCGCGCGCCGCCGCTTCCTGTGTGTGTTCGAAGCGGCGGGTGGGGCGCGCTCCCGTCGTGCCCCGCGCGGGGGCGGGGGCGGCCGCCATGTTGTGGAGCGGCGGGGCCGGCGGGTGCTGACGGAGGAGGCGGAGCTGGGCCGGGCCGGGCCGGGCTGGTGGCACCGGCACCGGAGCAGGTACGGCCGGGGCAGCGCCCGGGGCACGGTGTGGAGCACGGCATGGCACGACACGGCGTGGCGAGGCGGGGGGGCTGCGGCAGACTTGTGCCCCGCACTTTCCCCCGCGGGCACGGGCCTGTGGGCCGGGCCGGCCTGGGCGGAGGGGCCGGGCCGGGCTGGGCTGGGCCGGGCCGGGCGGGGCTGGGGGTGCCTTGCCTCCTTTACTCCCTTTCTCCCTCCTCCCTTCCTCCGCAGCCGGTCACCGAGCAGCCCCGCCTCTCCCTCCCCGCCCGTTACGGTGCCTTGTCAGCCCTGGCACGATGGGCCCAGTCTGTGCCGGTTCCTTCGGGCCCAGGCGGGCTGTGCCCCGTCACGGCGGGGCCGGTGAGCCCCAACGCTCCGGTGTGTTTGGTAACGGGCATCCCGTACCTAGGGCCAGGGCTGTGCAAAGCGGCTCGCGGTGTAACCCCTTCGCTCGGTCCGTGTGCTTTGGCCCTCTGGGGAAAGACGCAAAGAGCTGGAACCTGGATCAGCTCTTGATTCTTGATCAAATTGGTGACACAAACGGTAACAGAGATTTTGGTGGTGTGGATCTTATTCCGAAAGAGATCTGCCAAGCAGAAGCAGAAACTTTGGCCAGCAGTCTGTTGTTTACGTGCAGCACCGGTGGATGTGCCCCCGCCCGCCCGATGGCTCTGGGGTCTGAGGGAGCTCTTTATCGCTGTGTGTTTCGTCAGGGTGTTTTTAACCTGTTGTTGATATTTTGCACTGGGATTTGTACGCAGGATCAGCCTGAGCTGAAGGTCCTCCAGGTGGTGAGAAGGTTCTGCTGGGGCAGGGGGGGCTGTCAGGTCACATTGGAGTCACCTCGGGAAGGTGTTGTTGGATTCTTGACATGGAGGATTGTTTTCTCTTGATTTGTAGCTGTCTTGAAGGCTTTGTGCGTGTTTTCTTGTGAGGTGCTGATTCTTCCTGAGTGTGTTTAATGATACCACCCCAATATTTTGTGCTGAAGGTCCTTCAGAAAGCAGTTCTGCTGTGAGCAACAAAACCTCATTGCAGCCTTCTAGTACCTGAAGGAGCTGACAAAAAAGATGGAGAGACTATGTACATGAGCCTGGAGGGACAGGAGAAGAGGGAATGTCTTAAGGGAATGTAAGGAAACCCACTTACAGAAGTCAGGGCTGGATGGGATCTTGGGAAGGAATTGTTCCCTGTGAGGGTGGTCAGGCCCTGGCACAGGGTGCCTAGAGCAGCTGGGGCTGCCCCTGGATCCCTGGCAGTGCCCAAGGCCAGGCTGGACATTGGGGCTGGGAGCAGCCTGGGACAGTGGGAGGTGTCCCTGCCCATGGCAGGGGTGGAATGGGATGAACTTCAAGGTGCCTTCAAGCCCAAACCATTCTGGGATTCTCTGATCTTGTCTTAGTCTGATTTTGGTGTTTTGATTATTATAATTAATACAGAAGCAGAGTTTTTCTGGGGCTGTTGGCTGAGGCTGTCGTGTTTCCTAAATTCTATGGTTTTCTTTTGTAGTTTGTCCAGGGGCACTGTTGCATCTTCAGTATCTTAAGTGTTACGATGAAGCAGAGTTTTGGATGCCTGACCTTCCAGTAAAGTTCTGAACACAGAGCTGCTGGTGAATTTTTAATCTTTGCTTATAGTGCACTGATTTCTCATTTACTGGAAGCCTTACCAGAGCATGTATCTGTAGAGCTGCTGCTTTTAGCTGTCTGTACCCACTTGGAAGTACAAGATAATTGCACAACCCTCTTCTTTTGAAGGGAAACTGGATGTTATTAAAATCAGTTGCCATATAAAAAATGCTCAGGTAGAGCATAGGAACTACTAAACAGAAGCAAGCAACAAGCCTTGAAAGTTCTGTAGGTTGTTATAAAATGCAGACTGTAGCCTTTGCTTGTCCTTTTTTCTGCTCCTAAGTCAGTCCTCTTTGAGTCTGGAGTGTCTGACATATGAAAACATTTAAAAAAAACTTTTAAGGACCCTGTGTCCCTAAGATCCAAGTACTTCATTATATCCATCCCCACTTTTTATTATTATTCTCCTTTTTATTAGCCCCCCAGGGTTCGATCCTGTGCCCAGTGTTGTTTAACTCACCCATCAGTGGTTGGATGAAGGGGTTGGTGTCTCCTCAGCTGCAGACACAGAGCAGGAGCAGTGGCCGATCCCCCCCGAGGACTGTGCAGCCCTGCAGAAGGGCCTCGGGAGGGTGGAGAGGTGGGCAGGAAAGAGCTGTCAGAACTTCAGCAAGGGCAAGTGCAGGATCCTCCACCTGGGGAGGGATAACCCCAGTCCAGGCTGGGAGCTGACCTGCTGGAGAGCAGCTGCAGAGGGCTCTGGGTGTCCTGGTGAACAGCAGACTGTTCCTGACCAACCGTGTGTCCTGGGGGCCGAGGGGCCAGTGAGATCCTGGTGTGCATTAGGAAGAGCATTGCCAGCAGGTTGAGGGAGGTGATCCTGCCCTTCTGCTCGGCCCTGGTGAGGCATTCTGGAGTGCTGTGTCCAGTTCTGGACAGGAGGGACATGGAACTCCTGGAGTGGGTCCAGTGGAAGCTGTGGAGATGCTGAAGGGACTGGAACATCCCTCTCTTCAGGAAAGGCTCAGCGAGTTGGGTTGTTCAGCCTTGAGAGGAGACACAGCTGAGAGGGGACCTCATGCCTGTCTCAGTGTCTGCAGGGAGGGCTCAGAGCAGGGACCAGGCTCTGCTCCATGAGGCGCAGCAATGGGAAAGAGGAGAGGGGGCAGGAACTGATACCCAGGAAGTTCCACCTGAACATGAGGAAGAACTTCCCTGTGCAGTGACTGAACATTGGAACAGGCTGCCCAGGGAAGGTGGATATCTTCTGGATATATCTTCTCACTGGAGATATTCCAGAAGTGTCTGGACACAATGCTGTGCCCTGTGTTCTGGGATGATCCTGCTTGAGCAGGGAGGTGGGACCAGATGACCCACTGTGGTCCTTCCAACCTGACCCACCCTGTGATTCTGTGTAACACTGGGATATGCAGGGCAGTGGTGGAGTCCTCATCCCTGCAGGGGTTAACAGACATGGATCTGGCACCTGGGGTATGGTTAGTGGTGGCCTTGACAGTGCTGGGGGAACAGTTGAACTCTGATCTTAGAGGGCTTTTCCAAAATAAATGATTGTGTGATTCTACACAGAGTAATTAAACAAGTAAATATCTTCTAGGTGATTACCAAAACAGGTGCCATCATATGCTGGTTGAAAGCAGAACCTTTGTTTCTCCTGTCTGTCCAGTGACTTATCCAAAATGTGTTTGTGTGGGGAAAACTGCCACCAGGTGACAGTGGGAACAGAAGTGCTGTGGCTGTAACTGGCCTTCTTTGGAGACCAGCGACTGCCCAGAGCTCAGCTCCTGTATCCAAGGGGAGTTCTGGGAGCCACAGGCAGTGTGGAGAGAACTGTGGGGTTTGATCAGGCCCTGCCTCGCGAGAGGCACATCTGTTTGACACTGGTTATGTCCTGGACTGAGGTGAAATCTCAAAGCAGAACACTGTAAGGTTAGTGCATGTCCCCTCCTTGCCAGTAAGTACCTTGAGGAATTCATACCCAGCCCCTTCCCCAGTGCAGGAATTAGCCTCCAGCACCTACAGAAGGGATGGGGTTCTGTGCTGTTCTGCCTGAGCACACAGGGACCAGTGGCAACCTCTTCCATTGGCAAATGGGAGCAGCAGAACTTGCTCAGCACTTGGTGTTTCTCAAAGAAGACCTGCTGGAGCTGAACCTGCTCTTCACCCCAGCCCTTGGAGCATCCCCGAGCCAGGTGATGGCCAGCACAGCCCAGGGGTGCAGGTGCTGCTTCACCAGGTGCCTTGGCTAATTACTTAATCTCTGAAATTGGAGTGCTCCTGCTGCTGGAGACTTCCTGTTAATTAGGGGCCTTTTGGCCCATGGGCAAGAGGTACCACCAAAGTGGCCCCATGTGTTGTGCTTTGTTTCCCTGTGCAAGGCTTCCTGCACTGCTGAGGACTTCATGCTTTGTTTTGTATGCCCTGGGAACAAGTGTGTCCCTCTTATTTATGGAGCATCATGGTGAAAAGGTGAAATAATCACCACCTGCAAGCAATAAAAAAGGGGTTTAATAGGGGTGATTTTCTGAGAAATCTCCTGCTGAGTGCATGGTTGTCATGTCTGCTTGGATAAGCTCTGCGCTGCCAGGAGACAATGGTACGCTGCAGTGGGATGTGTATTGAATGAAAACGTCATCTACAAAGGTAAAATAACAACCCTACAGTTCTCCTGACTTCTTAAAACCTGGCTGAGGCAAATTTGGAACCCCTCAGCAGGGGGCCTGGCTGATGTGTGGGTACATCAGTGGGGTGGCTTCTGGTTCTGACCTCTGTAGTTGCCCATCACTTGTATTTGAGTTTCAGTTGAAAATAGCCTGGTCTTTGGAGTACAGGCTGGACTGTCATCTTCCCTTTTTTTTCATTTAGTTCTGGAGAAAAAAGGGATGTAGGAAAAACAGCTTTGCTGAAAGCAATGGTGATACCTGAGCATCATCTGTGTGAGAGGCAGCAAGAGTGATGTTCCTGGTCAGCTTTCTAGAGTGTCCTCTTTGAGGAGCACTTGCATTTAAGAGCAATTGTTTTGTATACAAAAATCCTGGTGAAAACCTTCTGGGCCTGTAATGGTGTACTGGGAAGATTTATTAGACATTAGGAAGGAATTGTTCCCTGTGAGGGTGGGCAGGCAGGCCCTGGCACAGGGTGCCCAGAGCAGCTATGGCTGCCCCTGGATCCCTGGAAGTGCCCAAGGCCAGGTTGGATGGGGCTTGGAGCAGCCATGGCTAGTGGAAGGTGTCCCTGCCCATGGCAGGGGGTGGAACTAGATGAGCTTTAAGGTGCCTTCAAGCCCAAACCATTTTGGGATTCTGTGATTAGTGGTGGCAGTGTTTATCTTTGGTAAAGGCCCTTCCAAAGGCAGAGATTTTGCTGTTTCCTGAAGATCTTACAACCCTGAGTTTCCGCTGGCTCATGATAATCCAGGCCACAAACAGAGCTCTGTGTCATGAGCATTATGTCCTTGGCTCCCGCAGGCTTCCTGCAGCCTTGGTCATCAGAGTGCCCTAAATTTTTGTGGTTTGCTGGTCAGAGTTCCTCTGTCATCGTGGTAGGATTGTGCATCGCTTTGGGATGGTGGACATGAAGCTTTACCTGTGCTTCTGAAGCTGTCATGGAGGGCTGTGGGAAGTGTTGGAGTTTGTCTGTGAGTGCAGGTGGGGGTACAAACGTTCATCACCTCCAATCTGGATTGCAGGTTGGGCCTGTGCCTGTGAGAAAAGGGGGATATTTTCTGCCTGTGGAGAGGGAGAGATGTTTTCTACCCTGAGAGGTGAGGGGAGGCAGGGATTACTGTGCATTTTGCTTGTATCTCCAGCTTCTGTACTCCTGTTCCAGACTGGGTGGCTGAGTGCAGGCAGGAGATGCAATCATTGTTTTGGCTCTACCCTTGAGCCACTGTGCCTTCAAATGAAGCTGGAGTTCAGTTTGTGTATATTGCTGGCCTCTAACAGTTGGCACTTTTGGAACAGGGGCATTGTAAGGCTGATAGCAGTGAGTGCATAAAGGTGTTTCTGAGTGCCCTGGGCAGGAGGTGCTCGGCACAAGGCTTTGGAAAGGCAGAAAAATGTGGAATTGGGCAGGACCTTCAGTGAAGAGCAGCCGCCTACATCTTACCTTCTGAAGTACATGCTGTGGTGTGATGGCTCTTGCCATAATCCAGCATCTTGGATTTTGGTGGATATTGAATCTTCAAGGAGTGTGAGGACTAATGGTGAAGATCCCATCTGACACTGGAGTAATTTTTTTCTTGTCGTTAGTGTGATCTCTGTTGTACAAAGCTGTGAACATGCTTCTCTGATAAGGGCAAGGCAGCAAGGGTTATAGTTGGTTTTGAAATAAAGCTTTAATTGCTCCCATTGCATAGGGGTAAATGGCTGATTTTATAAATGCTTCTCACACTATACCCTGGTAAATTGCTGAGTAACAAATTATATCCTTGTAGCTTTAAAAAGGTAAATATTGGTAAAACACACAGCTCTCTTAACTTTTTGTGCTATTGCTGGTTTGAAAGGAGGCCAGTTCCTGAAAAGGTTTGCTTGGTTGGTATAATGTTCCTCTGGGTTAAATGTGAGCAAGTTCTGCTTGAGCTTGGCCAAGCACAGAGTATCTTGCTCGTTCCCAATGGCTGCCCTGTGAAGCCTTGGCATTCTGAATGCATTCCTAATAGTCTTGACTATTACACAGCTAAAAGCTATGGCTTAGCTTTTTTTGTTGGTTTTGTTTTCCTCTTTCCCCTTCCAGCTTGTTCAAGAGCCTGTAAAAGAATCTGTAACTGGTAATACTCTTGCAATACCCCAGGTAGAGGAGAAGGTGATGCCTACTAAACCAGCTGAAAACATCAGCCCTTTGGGGCAAAGTTAGGTTTTGTGTGACGTGGTCAGTACCTGGAGCTGGCACGAGGAGGGGCAGGGCACTGCAGCTGCCAGGGATAGAGGAACTGCCACTTCTGCTGCCAGCTGAGGGTTTTGCCTTATTGATTTGCAAGTGCTGTGATTGAGTTTAGTCAAATCAAAAGAAGATGAAAACTTTGGATCTGGGGAAGCAGGACATCTAGGTTTGATTTCAAACCTTGCTGGTCATGAGTTGGAGGACTAAGTACTTGTATACTTTTCCCCTTGGCAAATGATGGGGCTATTCCAGAGAGCTTGGAAATGTTCAACACCTGAATAGTGACATGTTTTTACCTTAAAGTTTGTGCCATTAAATACAGGCCCAAAGAGCAGGCAGCATTTCTGGATTTGGGTAGGCTCTTGCTGACTATAAATGTGGGGTCTGTTTAGGGCTTATTAGTAAGAAAAGCTCCAGGCAACCTTTTTCAGACTTGAGATGCTTCAAAATTAAGCACCAACATAACATTAATGGTATTTAAATTACCAAGGCATCCTTTACCTCCCTTTGGCCCTGTGTAAATTAGGAAATATATTCAGCTTTACATTTACATTTACATCCTGCCTTTGGTATTCTGAGTCTCTCACTTTCGTCAGCACCTCTTGCATTTAATGCTTACCCACCCAAATACTTTCCAGAAGAGAAGGTACATGAACAATCTCTGGACTAAAAAAGGGTCAGGAATCATCCAGCTCTTGAACTGCTTGAGCAGAGCATGTCTGAATTGAGAGAACCAACCTGCATCTCTTACTCCCCCTTCAGTGTGTGCTGGGGAATCCAAACAGGTACAGTCTCCCTCAAACCACAGAAATAATTTTGCAAAATTACTGCCCTCGTTTCCCTGCCAGGCCTGGCATTCTGCATGTTGGCTTATTAAAAACACATCCATACCGAGAAAAAACACTTTTGTATTTGAATACATGAAGGTTGGGTCAAAAGAACAAAAGGCACTTGTTCAGCACCATAACTCTGCCTGTAAGTATTGTTTGAAGGTAGTAAGCTGTGAGACAATCCAGCCAATTCAGAGAGAGGACAAAAGGTGCATGAAGAACAAAGTCAGAATACAAATTCTTCTCAAGGAATTCAAACCCTTCCACCAAATTCCACCTTTCTTCTCCAAGCATAAACTGCATAATTAGTGACAAAATAGTGTCTGAAGAATATGTAACACATGTAGCTCCTCAAGATCTTTTATTTCTTCAGCTTAAAGGGAACTTGAAGCCCACATATCATAGAACGACAGAATTGTTCAGTTTTTTAAAGCCCTCTAACATCAAGTCAGACCATTCCCCCAGCACTGCCAAGGTCACCACTAACCCATGTCCCCAGGTGCCACATCCACACAGCTGTTAATCCCTGCAGGGGGGGATTCCACCCTGCCTGTGCCAGTGTCATGCTTTCCATGAAGAAATTCCTCCTGATGTCCCACCTAAACCTCCCCTAGCACAGCTTGAGGCTGTTTCCTCTCATCCTGTCCCTTGTTCCCTGGGAGCAGAGCCTGACCCCCACCCGGCTGCCCCCTCCTGTCAGGGAGTCGTGGAGACTGAGAAGGTCTTCCCTGAACCTCTTTCTCTCCAGTCTGAGCTTCCCCTCAGCTGCTCCTGGTGCTCCAGCCCCTTCCCCAGATCCATTCCCTTCTCCAGATATGCTCCAGCCCTGTTGTGAGAGGCTCAGAACTGTCCCTCGGATTTGAGATGGGGCCTCAGCAGTGCCCAGCACAGGAGGACAGTCACTGCCCTGGTCCTGCTGGCCACACTGTGGCTGATACAAGCCATGTACACTCCTTGCCTTCTTGCCCACCTAGGCACACACCGGTTCATGTTTAGCTGCTGTCACCAGCACCCCCAGGTCCTTCTGGCAAAGCCTTTTTTTAATTGCTTTGGGGGAAATGGAAAATCTGCTCACTTCCCACAGACAAATTTAGAGACAGCAAAAGCCTACCCCAAACCAGAGGTGCTGCTTGCTCCCTGGGCCTGTGTTAGTGGCATGATTTTAGGGTAAAAACATGTCACTGTTCAGGTGCTGAATGTTCACTGCTGTGTTCTGCCTCTGTAGTCTCTCTGTTGGACAATCTGTGCTGTGTTTCTGAGTGGAAGTTGTAGGTGAAATTTGGGCAGATGAGATCTCAAAAGCTCGATAGTTGAATGTGTTTCAGATGTAGAATTTAAAATGTCTCTTTGCTGTGTAACTGGGTCTGGATCTCTCACGAATACCGTGCTGAGCTGTTTTGGGAGGACACTTCAAGTGTGTGGTGTTCCCTGGCTGATCACGCTCCTTGTGTGGGTTCTGCAGGCTGAGCTCTCTTACTCATGGTGTTAAAACAACAACAACCCAAAAAAAGAAAAAGGGGGAGGGGGCATTTTGTTGAACTGTTTGGTTTGAGACACATATTTGGTAGCTTGTGGGTCGGTAAGGGTGGTGGTAAGTAAACTTCAAAATGAGGGAGAGTGATTGATATGGCATGCACTAATTTTTATTTTTTAAACCTCCTTTATTAATAGCATCACAGACTTTTCTAACTTTTCACTCCAGTAATGTCGTCTCTGACTCTTTGCTTCATTTGGTGGAAGCTGATCTCTGTTAAATTTGGGAGCTTTCTCCAGTTTTGCCACTGAAAGAACATATGGGAGAAATGTGTTAAATTAAGAAGAAAAAAGCTTGGGGGAGGAGGTGGTAGAGGTAAGCAGGTGTGATCAGAACCAGCTTGGCACTAGCTATTTCAGGCATGCTCCTGTAAAAGTGTTGGCATGCTTAATGGCAAGGAAGAGAAGCATTTCAGCATTTGTAAGAAGTCCAAGTTTCGGCACTGCAAAATGGTGTAGCTCAAAGAGCCACAGGATCTCCTGAGCTGGAAGGACCCTCAGGGATCATCAGTGCAGCCCCTGGCCCTGCACAGACACCCCAACAACCCCACCCTGGGCATCCCTGAGAGCGCTGTCCAAACGCTCCTGCAGCTCTGGCAGCCTCGGGGCCGGGACCATTCCCTGGGGAGCCTGGGCAGTGCCCAGCAGCCTCGGGGGGAAGAACCTTTCCCTGAGCTCCATGCCCAGCCCTGACCCAGCTCCAGCCGTTCCCTGGGCTCCTGTCCCAGAGCAGAGCTCAGCCCCTGCCCCTCCGCCTCCCCTCGGGAGGAGCTGCAGCCCCCAGGAGCCTCCCCTCAGTCTCCTCTGCTCCAGCTGAACGAGCCAAGTGCCCTCAGCCGCTCCTCAGACCCTTCCCCAGCTCCGTGTCCCTCCTTTGGACACTCTCCAACAGCTTTGGACCCTTCTGATCTTGTGGTGCCCAGAGTGCCCCCAGCACTGGAGGTGAGGCTGCCCCAGTGCAGAGCAGAGCGGGACAATCCCTCCCTGGCCTGGTGCCCCCCAGGACACGGTGGCCCTTTGGGCTGCCAGGACACACCGGGGACTCAGATCCAACTTGGACCGACCAGGACCCCCAGGTCCCTTCCCACGGCGCTGCTCTCCTGCCTCTCGTTCCCAGTCTGTCCCTGCATCCAGGGCTGCCCCATCCCAGGGCAGGATCCAGCACTTGCCCTGTTTAAACATCACATGGTTGGGGATTGCCCAATCCTCGCATTTGTCAGGGTCTCTCTGTGGGGCCTCTCTGTCCTTGAGGGTGTCAGCAGTTCCTCCCAAGTGAGTAACCTCAGCAAACCCACTCAGGACCTTCCAGTCCTGCACCCAAATCACTTACAAAGAGATTTGAGAGAACTGGCCCTAAGATGGAGCCCGGTGGAACCCCAGTGGTGACTGGTTGCCATCTTGATGTCACCCCATTTCCTGTAACCTTTTGAGGTGAAAGGCCATCAGCTCTGCAGTGCAGAGTGTGTGTTCTTTGCCTTGTTTTCAAGCTTATTTAACAGAATATTGTAAAACTTCATCACATCTTAGTGAATTGCCGCATGTGCTGCTGGACCCCTCGTAGCTTAGTAACTTGCCCCCTGTTTTTAGCCGTAAAACCCTGGGTAGGTCTGGGGTTCCTGGAGGCAGCCTCTTCCCAGGAGGGAGCGGGAGGCAGTGCAGGGCTGTCCCTGAGCGGGGCACTGTGCAGCTGCTCCCTGGGCAGCCTCCTCCCAGCACAGCCTTTGTGTGCAGTTGCCTCCTGGATTTTACCACAAGTTTGTATCTCGAGGCAGCTCCATTTGTGCAGCTGGGACTCCAGCCAGGTGCCATAAATGTTTATGCAATAACAGGAATGAAGATCCCTTTATGTTCTGCACAGCCTCCAGATGCCTGTGTGTTGTGGGGATTTGCTTATGTGTTAAATTCCACCCTTGCCTTTGGACATGTTTATCTGGGGTTGAAAGACCAACTTGATGTCTCCTCTGGCGTTGGCATTTTTGTGCCCATGTCAGCTGTGGACAAGGAGCATGAGGTATGTGAGGGGGGAGGTTGGACCCTGGGGGTGCTGCTCTCTGCCCTTGGGGCTTGGCAAGGGCTTGGCTGTGTATCCTCACACAAGTGTCAGCTCATTTATTTTTTTATTGATGCACATGTTAATTTACCAGGCAAATCGCAGCTATAAAGCAGCCCTGTCCTAAAATATATGCTTAAAATAGTGCTTAAGTGATGTTAACATTGCTTGTAGACTGTGCAGCTCTATGAGTGAGCAAGCTTTGTGCCAGCCAGGAGGAGTATTTGGGATAGTGCAGGCATCAGACATGGAATGTTCACTGGGACTACTAGATCCGTAGTGTGTTCCTGCAGTGGGTGTGTTAAAAGTCTGCAGTACTTGTGACATGGCTAAAAGCATCCCACCTTCAGCACTGCTCCCGTGCCCCTGACCTGAGCAGTGGGACAGGCTGTGGTGGGATCACAGAATCCCACAATGGTTTGGGTTGGAAATGACCTTAAAGCCCATCTCATTCCACCCCCTGCTGTGGGTTTCACTGCACCAGGTTGCTCCAAGCCCAGTCCAACCTGGCCTTGAACACTTTCATGGATGGGGCAGCCACACCTCTCTGTGCAACTGGTGCCAGTGCCTAGACAGGACAGGCTGCAGGTGCTGGGATTTTTCATGCCCCTGTCCTGAAGGATTGCCAAACTCTGCTGCTGCAGGCCCTGGGGGCAGTCCCTGCTCCAGGTGTGGTGGGGACCCACTGAGGTGTTGTCAGACACAAAATACTGGCTGCCTGCATTCTTCATTGTCACACAAGTTTGGTACCAATGCTCTGGATAGGAAAAGTGGTCTCAATTTCAAAGAGCAGGCTTAGGAGACTCTGAAGAGGCTGTTTCAGCATGGAAGGGTTCAACATTTTGTTGTTTTTCTCCTCCTGTCTGTTGCAGCACACTAGTTACTGCTTGGACTTTGCAAACATAAATTCCTGAGCCTGCTGATCTCTCCAGCCAGCTTCCCACCATGGATCAGGACTACGAGAGACGTCTCCTTCGCCAAATCAACATACAGAATGAGAACACAATGCCTTGTGTGAGTACAGATGGGCTTAGGCTCACTGTTATGTTGTTGTCTGTCTCACTTGTGACTCTTTTCCTTGAGCTGTTGAAGGACCTGGGACTTCTTGAAAGCAAACCACAGTCTTTTGTTGGGTTGTGAGCAGGTGTGAGTTCCTGAGCTATTCTATGAATACCCAAACAGTTTGACTTTAAGAGAGTTTTTGAATATATAACCTCAGTTCAGGTTGCAAAAAGGAGTGAAGATATTTTTATGGAGTTCAGTAATACCTTTTTAATGCATAATCTCAGTGACTACATGTAGCATAAAAAGTTGAGGGCTAACAAACCAACCAACTCTAGGGCTTGACAAGAATAAGAGTAAGTTCAGAATCTTTTATTCTTTAATTCAGGTAGCAGAGATGAGAAGAACCTTGACCCCTTCCAATTCTCCAATGTCTTCTCCTAGTAAGCATGGTGACAGATTCATTCCCTCAAGAGCTGGGGCCAACTGGAGCATCAACTTCCACAGAATAAATGTAAGTTTTGCTCCCTTCTCCTACAGCTCAGCCTTGGAACTGAGGAAATGGTACCTTTTGTTTTGGCTGGCATGATTGCTCTGCTTATCTTCTGCACCATGGGCTTCTGCTGCCCCAGAAGAGTTCCTTTGAGTGCTTGTCCTCAAACCCTATACTCCCTGCGTTTGCTATTTCACCATATACCCTGAGGTTTCTGTATGGTGATGGCATGTTTCCCCATTTCAGGAAAATGAAAAATCACCGAGCCAAAACAGAAAAGCAAAGGATGCTACATCAGACAGTGGCAAAGGTGAGAGCACCCTTCTACTGCTTGGCAGTGCCCAGAGCTCTTATTGCAAACTGTTGGGGAAATTAAGGCCACGCTGGCATTTTCATGCTTATGCCAAAACTCATGCTGGTGTTTTGGGAAATGCCCACATCATGAGTGAGTACTAGGTCACTGCTTCTGATGAGCGTCTGGATGCAAGAGGCTGTCTCTATCGCCTGCTTTATTGTGTTTCATGGAAGCACTTTCCTGATGGAGTGGAAGGAAGGGAAGCTTGCTACTAATTCTGATTCTAAATGGGGGCCCCAGGCTTATTAAGAGACTCTGTGAGTGTACAAGTTGTAGAATCCCAGACTGGTTTGGGTTGGGAGGGACATTAAAGCCCATCTCCTTCCACTACACCAGGTTGCTCCAAGCCCCATCCAACCTGGCCTTGGACACTGCCAGGGATCCAGGGGCAGCCACAGCTTCTCTGTGCCAGGGCCTCCCCACCCTCCCAGGGAACAATTCCTTCCCAATATCCCATCTAACTCTGCCCTCTGGCAGTGGGAAGCTGTTCCCCCTTGTCCTGTCCCTCCAGGCTCTTGTCCAAAGTCCCTCTGCAGCTCTCCTGGAGCCCCTTTAGGCACTGGAAGGGGCTCTAAGGTCTCCCTGCAGCATTCTTTTCTCCAGGTCAGGCACACATGATTCTGACGCTCCCTGCTGTTGCTGCTCTGAGCTCTCTGCTCAGTGCCTGTTTGGGTTTACAGATGGCCTTGCCTACTCTGCCTTGCTGAAGAATGAACTCTTGGGAGCTGGGATTGAGAAGGTGCAGGACCCCCAGACAGAGGACAGGAGGCTGCAGCCATCCACCCCAGAGAAGAAATCTCTCTTCACTGTAAGTGACTTGCATTAACACCAGTGGAGGCTCTGTGTGTGTGTCACAGGAACACAGCACAGGGCTCTGCCAGGCTGCTCGTGCAGTGAGTTGGGGCTTGGCTGAGATAAGGTGTTGATAACAAATGTGGTGGCCTGCAAAGGGAACCTGAGTGTGCAGCAAGCAATGTGCTTCCTGTGTCTGTGCTGGCAGGAAAGCTGGGTGGAGCCAGGCTTTTTGGACAGTGTGGTGAGTGGCCAAACCAGACTTTTGGACTTGAGTGTTGATGAGGGGTTTTGTATAGTTTTGGAGTACCTGGGAAAGGAAAAACTGCGTTGGAATTAGCTTGGCAGCAGTGCACGTTGGGAGTGATGCCCCAGGCCTCCCACATGCCGGGTTCCTCACGAGGTGTGTTTCTTTGTGCAGTACTCACTCAGCACAAAACGCTCCAGCCCCGATGACGGCAATGAGGTCTCACCCTATTCCCTGTCTCCTGTCAGCAACAAAAGGTAACACTGATCCTCTGCAAACTGTAAGAAGGGAAGGGCTGGGACAGAGGGTTCAGTGATGTTCTCTAGGACTTCTGTCTAAAGCTCTAAAATTGCAATGTGAATTGGGTTTGGAAATCTGGAGAGATAATAAATTTTAAATTTATTTTAAATTCAAGTCAAGTTCTAAGAATTCCTTCAGGTGCCCAGCCTGCTTATGTGCTTGACATGTCTTGGTCAGCTCTCAATAATCAGTTTACCTTTCTGCTTCATAGCTCCTTTGTAGAAGCAGAACCTAATTCCTTCCAGTCTTGCTGCTGAAAAAGTGTTGTGCAGCCTTTTTGTCTCTGCATTTCCATAGAAACTTCAGGGTGCTCTGTAAAGAGTGGCTACACCTATGCCTCCCATCTGCTGTGATGTGCAGATTCCTGTAGTTGTTTTTTTATCTGTTTTTGTAAACAGTCAGAAGCTGCTAAGATCACCTCGAAAACCAACTCGGAAAATCTCCAAGATTCCTTTCAAAGTGCTGGATGCCCCAGAGCTGCAGGATGACTTCTACCTGAACCTGGTGGACTGGTCTTCTCTTAATGTCCTCAGCGTTGGCCTTGGGACTTGTGTTTACCTGTGGAGTGCTTGTACAAGTCAGGTAAATTGTCATGAGTGTCTGAAGATTGAATTGCCTACTGATGTAGGGTTTTTCCAACCTTCCAGAGCTATGGAATGTGCTGTGTGAGGGCTCCAGCACTTGTCACACTCTATCCCAAACGCAGCACTGGTCTGTGAGACAGCCAGTAGTGCTGTGTGACAAAACCACATTTCTTACCCCATTTGTCTCTCTGAAGGTGACCCGGCTGTGTGACCTCTCTGTGGAAGGCGATTCCGTGACGTCCGTGGGCTGGTCAGAGCGGGTCAGTATGACACTGTCAGCAAGGACAGCTGAGACACGTGTCACTTAGTCACTGTCATCATAGCTGTAGTTAACTCCTTGGGTTGGTTTTTCTCTGCTAAAAGAGAGGGGATAAAGAGCAGCCTCTTGTATCTTGAGGTTCTTGAGGCATTGCTAAGAGGAGTGGGAGGGAGAAGGAGCCAGTTTACTTCTTCAGCTCTTGACAATAAAATGTTACAATAAGTATATTCCAGACAGGCTGCTTGGGCCTCTCAGTAGGGAAAAACATGTAAGATGGAAGAACTCTGGATGCTTTCCATCTCGTGGGATTTATGTCAAGTCTTTTCCTCAGCTTTCAGTTTTCTGGCTGTACTTCCTGGCTGTACTGATCCTGGTTCTCTGTTTGTCCAGGGGAACTTGGTGGCTGTTGGTACTCACAAGGGCTTTGTGCAGATTTGGGATGCAGCTGCAGGAAAGAAGCTCTCCATGTTGGAGGGGCACACAGCCAGAGTCGGTAAGGAGTGGGGAGGCAGAGGGTTCTCAGGGGTCTCTCCTTCCTGATTGAACTTTGCTAGCCAGGGATCTGCTGGAAATAGAGAACTCAAGAGTACCAGTGTTGATATTTTTTCCCTGCTGTGTCTTGAGCAGGTTCAAAATATTATCATCTCATAACTGTGGTGTTCTGATCTGGGTGTGATGGTGGTTGGGTGTTGCAGCAGGTGTTTCCTCCGTGCTTGAGGCTTTTTGGGTTTGGTTACAACATCTCTTCACTGCTGCTGGCTTCCGATTTCAGCCCTGCTGGCAGCTTCACACTGAGATTTCCAGTTCCCTTTTTTGGGGGGCTGGTTTTTTCTGCTCAGAGATGTTGTGAATGTAAACTCTGGGGTGAGATTTGGGAAGTCCATGCACCTTCCGAGATCTGTTCCTGTGCTTTACTGCACTGTGAAGTGGGGTTGGTAATACCTGCAGTCAGTCTGTTCAGGGGAACCTCTGTTTGTGCCCTGATCTAGGACTCCGGAGACTGGATGTAAGGGAGGTCTGTAAGGAGTGGTTTGAGGTTTGTTAGGGTTTTTTTTTTAAACTCTGGCAGCTGTGATGGCTGCATTTTGCTTACCAACTGCTGCAGGACTGGAAGGGTTGGACTTGATAGTGTGGCCAGCAGGACCAGGGCAGTGACCATCCCCCTGTGCTGGGCACTGCTGAGATCCCATCTCAAATACTGGAGTCAGTTTTAGATCTCTCACAACAGGAAAGACATTGAGGGGCTGGAGCGTGTCCAGAGAAGGGAACAGAGCTGGGGAAGGGGCTGGAGCACCAGAAGCAACTGGCGAAGCTGTGGGGCTCAGCCTGGAGCAAAGGAGGCTCAGGGGAGACCTTGTGGCTCTGCACAACTCCCTGACAGGAGGGTGGAGCCAGGTGGGGGTTGAGCTCTGCTCCCAGGGAACAAGGGACAGGATGAGAGGACATCCCCTCAAGCTGTGCCAGGGGAGGTTTGGATTGGATATTGGGAAAATTTCTTCACAGAAAGGGTTATAAATCATTGGAATAGGCTGCCCATGGCAGTGGTGGAGTTGCCAAGCCTGTAAAGTGTTTAAAGGACATATGAATGTGGCACTTGAGGACATGGTTTGGTGGTGAATGTGGTGGTGGTGCTGAGTTGATGATTGGACTTGGTCACCTTAGGGGTCTTTTGCAGCCTCAGTGATTCTGTGATTGCATGACTCCTACAACACCCTCTGAAGCTCTGCCCCTGTTGCAGGTGCCTTGGCGTGGAACGCAGACCAGCTCTCCTCCGGGAGCCGGGACAGGATGATCCTGCAGCGCGACATCCGCACCCCACCCCTGCAGTCTGAGCGGCGGCTCCAGGGACACAGGCAGGAGGTCTGTGGGCTCAAATGGTCCACGGACCACCAGCTCCTGGCCTCTGGAGGGAACGATAATAAGGTACATTCCTTCCAAGGGGTCACAGGAAATGTCAGACCCCCTTTCTTTCTAGGGCAAGAGGGAATGGTGTTAAATTGCACCAGGGGAGGTTCAGGTTGGATGTTATTATATCGCTGGGGATGTTCAAGGCCAGGCTGGGCAGGATGTGCAGCAACCTGGTCTAGTGGAAGCTGCCCCTGCCCATTGCAGGGGATGGAACTAGATAGGCTTTGAGGTCCCTTCCAACCCATTGTATGATTCTATGATTAGGGAAAAATTTCTTCGCTGGAAGAGTGGTTAATCGTTGGAACAGGCTTCCCAGGGCAGTCGGGGAGTTGCCATTCCTGGAAGTGTTCAAAAAACAAGTGGATAGGGCACTTGACAGTGTGGTTTAGTGGGCATGGTGGGGTTAGGTCAAAGGTTGGACTTGATCTTGAGAGTCTTTTCCAGACTTAATGGTTCAGTGATTCTTTAAGGAATGTTTGGCCTCTCTGAAGAGGACTTTTGTTTTGGTTGTTGGACTGTGACCAAATATTAATCATTCTAAGCTTCTACTCAGTCTTCTCTTCCTAATAAAATGAAAAAGGCAAATTTAATTTTGCTTCTGTATTTGGCTAATTAAATTTCTAGCTTGGCTCAGGGGGTTGAGTTCAACAAAACCACTGCTAAGCTGCCCTTCCTGGCTTTGTTTGGGTAGTGTATGGTCACGTTGTTGCAGTAATGTTTGTGTGCAGCAGGAACCTGAGGTAGAGCTCTGTGAGTTCTCATACCTGTAACTCAGGCTTGCAGCTCACTGAGCACCATATGGGAGAAGCATCTGCCACAAAAAAGCAGTGTTCCAAGCCCTTTGGAATGGTTGCTAGGTAGGGAATGTGCCCAGTGTCTGTGTGACAGCATGGTTGGACCGAGTTCCTCCTGCTCAGAATAACTCTTAATGAACTGAGCAGATTTCTAGATGTGTTCTGGAATGATACAGCCAGAAAAGCAACAGGAGGGTCTGAGGTCCCCTTCAGTGACACCATTTCTTTAGATTCATTCCCTTACCTTAGGGGCTGTTCCTGCCTTGTGGCCTGGAGGTAGGACAGCTCCTCAGCTGAGTGTGGTGCCAAGGTGGTTGTGACTGCCCCATCCCTGGAAGTGTTCAAGGCCAGGTCAGATGGGGCTAAGAGCAGCCTGGTCTAGTAAAAGGTGTCTTTGCCCATGGCAGGGGTTTGAACTGAATGAGCTTTAGCCAACCCAGACCATTCCATGATTCTGTGAAGTGCAGAGTGGAGCTGTGCGTGCCTGGACATCACTGTGGGAAATCAGCTTGTTTCCCAGCTGCCTTCATGGGTCCCGTTGTGGCTTGTGGGTGTAGTGGACACATGACTGAGGCACAAGTTTGATCATGTCTCTCCTCTGCCAGCTCCTTGTCTGGAATCACTCCAGCCTGAGCCCTGTCCAACAATACACAGAGCACCTGGCAGCAGTCAAAGCCATCGCCTGGTCTCCGCACCAGCACGGGCTCCTGGCCTCGGGTGGGGGCACAGCTGACCGCTGCATCCGCTTCTGGAACACACTCACGGGGCAGCCCCTGCAGTGCATCGACACCGGGTCCCAGGTGTGCAACCTGGCCTGGTCCAAACACGCCAACGAGCTGGTGAGTCCTTCCCTGTGCAGCTGCTGCCGAGCTGCCCTGTGTCGGGAAGCGTGGCTGAGCATGAGCCAGCTGTGTCCAAGTGGGCAAGGAGGCCGAGGGCATCCCGGCTTGTACCAGCAAGGGTGTTGCCAGCAGGACCAGGGCAGTGACCATCCCCCTGTTCTGGGCACTGCTGAGGCAGCTCAAGTGCTGGAGTGAGTTTTTGAGCCCCTTGCAACAAGAAAGACATTGAGGGGCTCTAGTGTGTCCAGAGAAGGGAACGGAGCTGGGGAAGGGTGTGGAGCACCAGGAGCAACTGAGGGAGCTGGGAAAGGGGCTCAGCCTGGAGAAAAGGAGGCTCAGGGGGACCTTCTCGCCCTCTGACAGGAGGGTGGAGCCAGATGGGATTCAGGCTCTTCTTCCAGGTAAAAAGCGACAGGACAAGAGGAAACGGCCTCAAGTTGCTCCAGGGGAGGTTTAGATTGGATATTAGGAAAATTTCTTCATGGTGGTCAGGCACTAGAACGGGCTGCCCAGGACAGTGGTGTAGTCACCATTCCTGGAAAGTGTTCAAAAAACATGGGGACGTGGCACATGGGGATGTGGGTTAGTGGTGAACATGTCGGTGGTGCTGGGCTGATGGTTGGATCTTGGAGGTCTTTTCCAGCCTTAAAAATTCCATGATTCTATGATGTGTGTTCCCTTCTCCCCTTTCAGGTGAGCACCCATGGATACTCCCAGAACCAGATCCTCGTCTGGAAATACCCCTCGTTAACTCAAGTAGCAAAGCTCACGGGGCACTCCTATCGAGTCCTGTATCTGGTGAGTGATGGCCATGGCTCTGTAGCTGCTCACCTGGGTGCAGGTGTGCTCAGATGGGGACCCAAAGCAGCAGTGCCAGTGGCACCATAAGCTGCCTGGATGGGAATGTGAACACTCCCCATGAGCAGTGGAAACTCTGTCTGGTTTCTGTGCCTGCAGGGGGACACTTGGATTTGCTGCTATGGAAATGTGAGGCTTTGTTAATGATAGCAAAGCCTGCCAAACTCTCCTGAGGAAACATCTGAGGTTTTCTTCTAAGAAAACTCTTCTGAGCCTGGAGAACACAAGGCTCCAGGGAGACCTTCTAGTGCCTAAAGAGGCTCCAGGAGAGCTGGAGAGGGACTTTGGATAAGGATCTGGAATAGCAGGACAAGGGGGAATGGCTTCAGACTCCCACAGGGCAGGATTGGATGGGATATTGGAAAGAAATTCTTCCTGTGATGGTGGTGAGGCCCTGGCACAGGGTGCCCAGAGCAGCTGTGGCTGCCCCTGGATCCCTGGAAGTGTCAAAGGCCAGGCTGGACGGGGCTTGGAGCAGCCTGGGACAGTGGAAGGGTGTGGAACGAGATGAGCTTTAAGGTCTCTGCCAACCCAAAACGTTCTGGGATTTTATGAAACAGAAGCTTCTCTCCCAGAAGACTTTCACACCTCTTCACTGATGACTGCTGCCCAGGGAAGAATTTGCTGCTTCCAGCCCTCCTAATTTGTTATTAAACATTTGTTGCGGGTAATCCCGACCTATCTCATATCTGCTGTTACTGTCACATGGGGCTGTCAGCAGTTCACAACAGAGCTGACAAATGGTGATGCTGTTTTGGGAGGTAGATCCCAATGTAAGCAACCAATACAGCCAGAAAATCCAGTCATGTCATCTTCCTGCCTTTAGGCATGTTGATAATCCCAGGAGGAACAGCCTCAGTTATGCATGGCTTGGATTTCTTAACAAAAGTATCCTTTCCACAGCACTCCCCCCATGTGTTCCATAGCTGCACCATAAGGTGAGAGTGCCCAAATTGCACCTGAGGCTGCATGAGGCACCTGGAAGTAGAGGGCATTGGCTTCTCACTGCCGAGTAGGAAGGAGAGTTAAATCTCTCCTGCATTCCAACAGAGACTTGTTTTCAGCCTCAAACATGTGACAGGTGCTAAAGGTTGTTGTCTTGTCCTTAGGCAATGTCTCCTGATGGGGAGGCCATTGTCACAGGAGCTGGAGACGAAACCTTGCGCTTCTGGAACGTCTTCAGTAAAACTCGCTCGACAAAGGTAAGGCCAGGCATGGGGGCAGCTGCCTGGGGGAGCTCAGGCCATGTTGGCTCTGCTCTGCTGCCTCCTTTCTGATCCCTTCCTGCAGATCAAGGCTGAGGCAGTGAAGGGTTCAGCTTTGCTGAAATTTAAGTAAAAGGTCGCCCTGTGTGCCCAAGGCAGGTGTGACACAACATTCCTCTCCAGGCTGGTCCAGGGCTGCTGAGCAGAGCAGCGTTTCAGGGGCCTCACTGATCTGAGCCCTCGGGTGACAGCAGGCTGGGGAAGAGAAGGCTCCAGGGAGAGCTCAGAGCCCCTTGCAGGGCCTAAAGGGGCTCCAGGAGAGCTGCAGAGGGACTGGGGACAAGGCATGGAGGGACAGGACACAGGGAATGGCTTCCCAGTGCCAGAGGGCCGGGCTGGATGGGATCTTGGGAAGGAATTGCTGGCTGGGAGGGTGGGCAGGCCCTGGCACAGGGTGCCCAGAGCAGCTGGGGCTGCCCCTGGATCCCTGGCAGTGCCCAAGGCCAGGCTGGATGAGGTTTGGAGCAACCCATGGCAGAGTGTGGAACAAGGTGAACTTTAAGGTCCCTTGAAGCCCAAACCATTCTGTGATTCCCTGATTGGATAACCCCTGCCTCTTTACAAAACTGCTTGAAATGGAGATTTGGATGAAAATGGGATCATGGATTCTGCCTGTGACAACTTGCCATCACCAAAAGCAGTTTGTGCCTGATGCTCTGAGAGCTTTCCTGGGTGCCTGGCAGAGGGATTTGGAGGAGGGGACTGGGGGGAGCTGGCATGGCTCCTGGGGGTCCCCCACTTCTTGCCTTCTCTGGGGTACAGCTGCCTGCAGAGCTCTGGGAATGGCACTCTGGCCTGCTGTGCACTTTGTTACCATTTGGAAGAAGCTCATGGGAATATTTATGGTGGGACTTTGAGCTGGGATCATGCCCTGAGCTAGAGATAGCAGATTAAAAACAAACCAACCCAGAAGCACGTGAAGTAACAGCTGTTTACCCCCTGCTTTGTCTTCCCTTGTCAGGAGTCTGTATCTGTGCTCAACCTCTTCACCAGGATACGATAAACCCCTTCCCTGTGCCCCGGGAACCTACAGCCTGACATTCCAGGATCAGACCACTCCCTCGGCGTGCATGGACCCCTGGAGCCCAGCCAAGGGGAGGGAGAGCCGTGGGACTGGAGAAGGACCCAGCTCATTAAATATGTGCTTGTGACCCACAGGGCTGGGCAGTATTTGGGATGGGGTGGGGAGGGGAGGGAACTGCCAAAGGTTATTGGATTCATCGTTCATAAAGGGAAACGGGTACAAGAGAAATGCTAACCCAGCATCCTCCAGCTGTCCGGATGTCCTGGGTAGGACTCGTGTGACATGGACCATTGAGAATGGACCGAGGCCATCCCCACTGCCGTGGTGTCCCTCCTGCAAGAGAGGAGCATATCCTTGCTGCTGTGGGAAGGGGCTTGACGTGCTGCTCTGTGTCCCCGAGTGACATCTCTGGAGGCAGGAGCCAGCCAGACTGGTGCAGTACAGCTGGTGCAAAGGGCACAGCTCCAGGCTGGGCATCTAAGGGCTTTGTTCATAGCCTGGCATCCCCATTCCAGGAAGAAACTGGAGAACTGCCTATTTTCCTTTTTTTTTTCTTTATTTTTTTCCCCCCAGACAGGTACTATAGTACTTGACATGATCATTCCCATAAGACAGCTTGATTTTTTTGGCATGCTTGACAGCTGCCTCCGAACAAATACACTCTGGGGCTCTAGACTTTGGAGGAGACTTGAAAAAGCTTTACCTCTAAGGGAACAGATTCGGGAAGTTCTGCAGTTGCTGTTTCATGTTCTGGGCTGATCCTGGGAGTTACCAGAGAGGAGAAGCAAGGACTTTATAAAAAAAGAAACCCACACAACCACCTGTGCATGTGGAGCTTCCTTCCGGGTGGGTGCCTTGCTCTGGAGTCTCCCTGAGGCCAAAAGCAGTTGGGATGTGTTTGAGAACAAAAACAAATCCTGAAGATCTGATTTTTGGGGTGAGCAGGGCCTCTTCTGGCTGAAAGAGGGGTTCTCCTGAAGCAGGGCTGCCATGTTGCTTTTTATCTCCAAGTCCCAGCCAGGGCCCTGCTGTTGGTTTTTGGTGTGTGTTTTGGGGTTTTTAGGTTGTGTGGGATGAAAGTTCTGGCTGGTGTTGGAACCCATGGGGTGTAACACAAATGCTCTGTGTGTGTGGTGCTTTTAATTTAAGAGAAGCTGTGAGGCTGCACAGCCTGTTCCATCTGACCTGTGCCTGTGCCTGCCTGGGCTCTGGCTGCCTCCTGCCCTCTCCCAGCATTGCTTCTGTTCCCATGTAGAATTTCCTGGCTGTGTATATAAACTTGTCCTCTCTCTGTAGATTGCATAGGTAATGCTTTATCTTTCTTTTTTTTCTTTGTTGTTTTATCTCCTCTCCTTTCTTTCCCTAAAACCAGGCAGTAGGACTATGATTGCCTGTCCTCAGTACCACCAGTATCCTTAGGGTGAGCCAAGGTGTGGGAGGGCCGATACAGCCTGTTCACCACAGCCTTGACCACTTGTGCCATCACACCAGTGCCTGGATCAGGCTGTTGGTGCTGCACCTGGGTCACACGTACTGGGAGTCACTGGTGAGGAGCTGGTGTGCTGGGAGCCCCCTGGCAGCTCCCAGTCTCCCAGGCCCACAGGCCACTTTGTCATCTCACAGTCTCACTTGCCACCAAAATGGAATTTCCATGGAATTTCTGAAACACAGTTTGAGCACAACTGCTTTAGTGCAGCTCTGGTCGTGGGACGTGAGGCATGGTTTGAAGTCACCCCCCAGCCCGTCTTGTGTTGTTTGTTCCACTTGTGGGCACTGTTGCACATCACCGTGGGTTGGGAGCACCCAAAGCACCCAGCAGGTGTTAAATTGAGTTGGATCATTAAGTTGGGGAATGGATTTGAAGCAAAGGGCTACCTGCAGCAAGAGGTGATCTGTTGTGGGTGTCATCACCTGGGGAAAGGGCTGTTCAGAGGGGCTGGGGAGGTTGGTGACTGTGCTGTGGATTTTCCTGTTGCGGATTGCCTCCTGCTAAATAGCACTGTGCAGACCCCTAGGATACACTGCTTTCTCCTCTGGGAGGGCATAGGTGCTTGGGTTGGGGGCACACAGGAGTTCTCAGCCCATTGTGGAGCAGGAGGGAGACAGGCACCCAGCTGGAGTGCAGGGTGAGTGTGGTGATGATTGGGCTTCCCAGTACCCTGGGGCTCCGCAGGAGTGGATTTGCCCCTCACCCTCT
Organism: Aphelocoma coerulescens; assembly: GCF_041296385.1. Classification (NCBI taxonomy): domain Eukaryota; kingdom Metazoa; phylum Chordata; class Aves; order Passeriformes; family Corvidae; genus Aphelocoma; species Aphelocoma coerulescens. The sequence continues at coordinate 1,915,153 of NC_091041.1, read as the reverse complement.
GATGTGGGAACTTCCTCAAGGAGTCCCAGAAGCTGCTGGGAGGAGCAGCAGTGCTGTGGGTGGGCAGTGCCGGGTGGGCACTGCAGCTGCTGCCCAGTGCTCCCAGCTGCAGAGCAGGGACAGCTCCTCATTGCTCTGTCCCCCACCATTGTCCCCTCTTGTCAAGGACTTTCCCAAACTACATCTTGTGTCTACATCTCGCTTTTCTCTCTCTCTGCCTTGGGAGCAGGTTGGCTCATGCTGGCTTCTCTTATTGCACTTGGCAGGGAGGCTGGTGATTCCCAGGCCAGGGCTGTTCTGTAGCCACACACACTGGTGACAGAGCAGGGCAAGAACAGGCTGCTCACCCTCACCTGGCTGTCAGAGCCTGGTACAGCCACCTTCTCAGCTGCCAGGCAGGAGCTCCTGGTTGTATCCGTGTGGAGATGGGTTTGTGCAGGTGTCTCAGGATGATACTGTCACTGTCACCGGCTGCGGGTTCAATAGGGAAAAGGGCAGAGCTGAGGTGCTGTGTCAGGATGTGTGACCTGTGGGCACTGACCCGGGCACAGGGTCCTCCCAGAGCTGGGTGACAGTCTGCGGCCTCGTGGCATCGTTGTATCCCAGGTGTCATGTGATGGAAAATAAACATGGAGCGCGCTGTAACTTTCCGTGTAAAGCAATTGAACTGGCATTAAACAGGTTGTGAATTTATTGGGGTTGGGCTCCATGGCTTTGCTTTGCTTCTCCCCAGCGAAGGGCGCAGCAAGTCCCCGGGGTCCCCACCCCACCTCTGCAGGTACCAACTTTCTTGGCGCAGCTCTCAGCTGAGGTTTATTGCTCCCAGCTTCCTGCTCCTGTTTGCTTTCCTGCTTCTGGGAAAGGGCACAGTTTCCCCCTCCCTGCCCTTCCCTGTGCCCCTTGGCACGGCAGGAAGGAGGAGAAGGGGCCCCTGGCCTGGCGCAGCCCCTCCTTGGTGTGGGGCAGTTGCCAGGGGATGGCTGCAGCGAGGCTGGGGGTGCAGGGCCCCTCAGTCCTGCAAGCCCTTGAGTCAGGAGTCCTGCTGTCCCCATGCAGGTGGGACCCTCACATGGGGGGGGCACCCCCTCCCTGGGCACTGGAGCACTGTGGACAGGGGACACCTCTCCAGTGGGGTGCAGCCCTGTGCCCCCACATCTGTGCCTTGTTCCAGCCCTCGGGAGGGACATGGAACCCTAGCAGCTCCCTCCCCCCAGTGACTAGTGTCTCATGCTCTGGGGATGAGGCCTGCTGCTGGAAAACCACCCTCGGGCTGGGTGGTGTGGGGCAGAGCTGGTCCATGGGGCTGAGCAGCAGGATGAGGAGGGATCCCTGACCTTGGCATCACCCACTGCTGCTGCCCCAGGCATGGAGCTGAGCTGTGGGTCTGGGGAAGGGATGGCTCAGGAAATGGCACAGAGAAAAGAGTGGAACAAGGAGCTGTCAGTGCCCCAGTTTCCCCACCTTGGTGCTTGGGGGAAGCCCCAGGGCCCCTTGACTGGCCCAGAATGGGATTAGGCTCCAGGGCTTTGGGCTGGGTGCAGGTCCTGCTGTGCCCCCAGCTCTGCTCCCACCCCCAGCTTATGCTCAGAACCTGTGGGACCCCACTGTCCCCACCGTGTACCTGAGACCCTGCACCTGCTAGAACCCGTTCCTCTGGCAGGTGAGCCCGGTCCTAGGGAGGGAGCAGGGTAAGAGCCAAGGCCTGGCCAGCTGCAGGGCCCTGGGGCTCCCTGGTGCACCCCCACTGCCCCCTTCCCCTCTGTCCCCCATTGTCACCAGCAGCCAGAGCCCTGGGGGACTGCTCAGAGTCTCCTGCTGCTCCCCGGACCCCTGGGACATCAACACCTGGAGCGGCCTCCCCACACCCGTCAAAGAGTCAAAGCCCCTGGTCCTGCTGTGTCCTGGTCTGTTCTGGGGAGCAGGGGGTGCGTGATGGGGGACTGGTTCATGCTCATGCTGTGCAAATAGTAAGTATTAAAACAATACAGATTTTATTAACCTTTATTAATAAAATATTCTGTTCTCTGTGCCCCTGCCTTGCCTGCGGCTTGGCCCCCTCTGCCTGCCCCCCTTGGCAGGGAGGGCTGGGTGGGGGCTGGTGCAGACTCCAGCTCCCCTTCCCTGCTCTGTGCCCTGCCGGGAGCTCTCTGGGTCCCTTCTGCTGCTGCTCAGGGTGGGCAGAGCGAGGGGGAGCCTCACAGCCCACGTGGGCTTCCCAGGCATGGCGGGGGGCTGGAGGGCACTCGGTGACAGAGGCCCCTGAGAGGCCAAGGAAGGGCTCGGAGCAGCCCCTGAGCCCCCGGCTGGGGCTCTGGAGGTGGCCGGATCCTCACTGGCCTCACGTTGTCTTGTACCTGAGGGGAGGCAGGGTGAGGGGGGGTCTCTGCTGGGGACAGAGGTCCCCCCCCGCCCCACCACTCACTGCTGTGACAGGTTGAGGTCTGGCCGAGCCCCCACGAACGCCAGCTGCTGCTCCAGCTCCGCGATGCGCAGACCGATGTACCCCGAGGACAGCAGCAAGGCCACCATGCTGGGGACAGGCCAGCATCAGCCAGGGGGCTCGGGGTCGGGACATGGGGCAGGAGCAGTGCCACGGCCAAGCTCCGAGTGCTCACCCTGGGGATGGGTGTCCCGGGGAAATGCGGGAACCCCGGCCCGCCAGTGCCACCCCGGAGAGGCTGTGTCGGGGCTCAGTAGGGATGGGGACCAGGGGTGTGAGCAGGTCCTGGGGACTCACAGCAGCAGGTAGATGATGATGATGATGTTGAGAGGGCTCAGCTGGGGAATTATCCGGGACCAAAGTGCAGTGGCGCAGGCGCAGAGCACCGTGTGGGGTCCCCCTGCCAGGACAAGGCAGTGTTGGTGGCACTGAGAGTCCGTGCTCCGTTCTGCTAGGGTGTAAACCCCCAGCATCATCTGCCCATCCCGAGCCCCTTGACCCACCCCAGAGGCCACGTGTCCCTGCCGAGGGCACCCATTCGCTGCTGCTGGGAACCAGCAGGGCCACCTCATCATTCTCCTCCTCCGCTTGCCTTGATCTCGGGCTTGGCTCGTCTGCAGGTGACCAGGAGACACTCAATGAGTGCCCTAGGGAGGGGTCTAGGCGTCCTGAGAGCACACGGGGCCACAAAGAGCCGATCCTGCCCTCCCTGGTGCTGCGGGAGATGCTGGTCGGGGGGGGGGGGAGGGCCGCGCGGTCCCTCCCAGCTCGTGTGTGTCTGGGGAGGGGGAGCCCCTGTGTGTCTGTGAGCGTGCGAGGGGTGCACCAGGGTGGCCACTCACCCAGAGACTCTTGGAGGCTGTTGGGCTCCGGGGTGCTCTGCTCCAGGCCCGACTGCCTCAAGATCTGGAAGAGGACAAGCCCTGGTCATGGTGTGTGTCCCCAAGGCACCTGCCCCACTGCCATGGGGACATGGGCAGGACCTGATGGGACCTGTGTCACCCACAAGAAGGGAGGGTCCTGGGGTCTGCGCTTTTCATGTTTCCCCCCCACGTCTTCCCAGGGCCCACTGCACCCAGCCCACCCCATGCAGGGGGCTGGGACCACCCCTCCTGCTGCTGCACCCTCCTGCCCTCTATTCCGTGGCCTTTACCGGAGACTTCCTAAGGGTTTCCTCACTGTCCACTGAGTCTCGAGGGCTCTGGCCGCTGTCCTGGATGAGGAGAGATGAAGAGTGGTGCCCTGCCATGGATGGATGGAGCCCCCCTCCCCATCCAGCCCCCGCGTACCTGCAGGTGTTTGCAGACTGACCTCAGGAGCTGGTACGTGGCCTCTCGCTGGCGCAGTGACACGAAGAGGAACTGCCAGGGAGCAGGAAGGGGACTTATGCCAGAGCTGCCCCCTCAGTCATGGCCCAGAGCCCATGGGGACCAGGACACTCCAAATAGCCCCGGGTGAAGCTGCCCCCCAGCACTGTCCCCACTCTCACCTTCTCCCCCTTGGCTGTGCGGATGCTGATTGCGTTGGGCACCAGCCGTGCCATGTTGGTCTTTTTGAGGGCTGTGATGGAGTCAACAGGGACCACGGCCTGTGCCAGAGGGGACAGGATGTGTCACCGTGTTCCCGGCTGCCACCTGTGCCCCTGCCTGTGCCCCCGGCCCCACGCCCGCTCCAGCCCACCTTGATGTCCTTGAGCAGGAGGTTGGAGTGGAAGCAGATGTGGTGGGAGGACACGTAGAGGCGGCCGTGGTAGGGCATCTCTCTTTGCCAGGCGCAGGAGAAGCAGCCCAGCAGCACGTTCTGCTCGGCAAGCTCCCCGAAGGCCCGGCGGTAGCTGCTGTCCTGCTTGCTCAGCTGCGGGAGGTCAGGGGTGGTGCTCGGGGCCAGCCCTGGCACCGCGGCCCTCCTGCAGCCCCCTGCTCCATCACCACGTCTGCCACGGAACTGGGACGAGCCCTCCCATGGCCCCCGCCCCAAGAGAGCGTCCAGCCGAGACCATGGGGCTGGGGCTGGCACTGGGGTCCTGCTCCTCAGCTCCAGTACCCCAAGACTCACCGAGGGGGATGGCGGTCCCTGCCTGCCCGTGGCCTCCTGCTCTGTCTCCTTGCAGGAGGACTCATAGGTCCTGGATCTGGAAGGAGGCATCGGAGGGGGTGACTCGAGGGGCACAGGTGGGATGTGGGGCTGGGGTGTGGGATGTGTCTCCGTGAGGTGCCAGGACCCACCTGGTGAGCTTGGGCTGCCCCAGCTGGGCACTTCCCCTCTCTTCCAGGCTCCGCCACTGCTTCTCCCCCAGGACCCGCTGCCTGCTTCGTCTCAGCTTCCCCGACAAGAGGGATGAGTCCGACAGCTCGGGGAGAGGGGGCAGGTTGTGGGGACGGTCCATTCCTGCGGCACAGCAGTTCCCAGGGTCACCAACCTGTTCCTCCACCGGGGAGGACATGGGGACAGGGCTCAGGCCACGCCGGGACCGGGACAGCAGAGCCCACCGGGTCGCATGAGCTCTTTGCCTGTCCCACGGTATCATGTGCCGGCTGCGATCCCTGTGGGGAGCGGGGGCCGGGGTGACGGGGAAGTGGTGACCCGTGTACCGGCGGGTGACGGGGAAAGTGATCCCTGGACCGGGGGGTGCCGGCCCGTGTCCCGGCCGGTGCTGGGTGCGGGACTGCGTGGCCGGGCTGGCTCCAGGGGGACGGGAACGCGGCTGCGGTCC